>NC_045776.1:37494399-38694399 GCF_008692025.1 Phocoena sinus
TACTAAGATTAACAGGAGAAAATGTAGCGAAATCTGTAACAGTCAAGGTTCTCCAGAGAAAAAGAGACAGTAAGAGACATTTATAATTTATTATAAGGTATTGGGTCATATCCCACAACCTGCTGTCTACAATCTGGCAACCCAGGAAAACCAGTGGTGTGGTGTGAAGGCCTGAGAGCCTATGGTTTAGATTCCAGACTGGGTCTGAAGACCTGAGAACCAGCAAGGCCAAGGACAGGAGAAGAGGGATGCCTCACCTCAAGTATTCAGGCAGTTAATTCAACCTTCCCCTGCCTTTTGGTTCTTCTCAGGCCTTCAATGGATTGGATGATGCCCACCCACTTTTGGGATGGCAATCTACTTAGTCCACTAATTCAAATGCTGCTCTCTTCCAGAAAGACTCTTACAGATACCCAGACATAATATTTAACCAAATACCTGGGTGCTTCGTGGCCCAGTGAAGTTAACACATAAACTTAACCCTTACAATATCTATCTAAATTTTAAAAATCATCCCCTTGGGAACACAATTAACCAAAACTGATTTGAGCCATTCACATAAAGAAAGACTGAGACATTTCTCTCAAGTACAAGCCTAACAACAGTTGGATGCAGTTGCTAAAGTAAAGCTAATGGAGTCCTAGGCTAGCAAAGCATAACCATCATGTAGGCCCCAGCAGAGGAAGACTCTGGCGTTCCTTGTGCTCTGGGTTGTTATACTGAACTCTGGGCTCGGAACTTAAGAAGGGACTCTGACAACCCAAGAAAAGTGAATCCAAACTCAAGACCAAGGAGGTGAGAGACAGAAGCCTGGTCAGGAGAGAAAATAGAAGAAAACTGAAATGTTTAACTAGAATAGAAAATCCACACAAGATGGAGGAGCATAGCCAAGGGGGGCATGATGGAAGCTTCCTTTTAAGTCCCTAGGTAGATTGTTTTGGGAGGCATGGTGGATTAATCCTGCATTACTCCCAGGATAAAGGGTGAAAATTACTGAAATACTGAAAGTTTTAAGTCAATATAAAGAAGAACTTTCCATTTAGCTAGAATGCTCCCTAAATGGACTAGTCTTGACTGTGAGATGGTGAGTTCCATTCCACCAAGGATGTTTGCACAACCAGGGTCACTATGTATCAGGACAGTATTCAGTGCTGGTCAGTGGTTGGAGAACATGCCCCAAGGGGTCTTTCTGTTAGAGAGTCCATGAGTCTCTAATTGCTGAAATTCGGCTGTATAGAAGGGATCAGTAAACTGGGAAGTGTCCATTTTGGGTGTCTTTTGTTCAGTTCTCTAGTGCCCCTGAAAATTCCTGTTCTCAGTTATCCAGTAACTAGGAAAGAGTAAATGTGTGCTTCACTCTCTAGGAACTCACCCACAGGGCTATTAACATGTTCAATGAGATTAAAACCTAAATTTATAAGCTCAACTCCCACCAGTGGCATGTTAATCATCAGACAGAGGTGGGCAGGGTAAAATTTTTCTGGGGCAGAGTGGACTTCCGAAAATCCCTCACATCAGGTTGTCCAGACTGCACTTGTGATTCAGCTGACCATGGTGGGAATTCAACTTGTGTTATCAAATCACTTCCTACAGTCCCATCTCCACGCCTTCCATAAGGCTTTCCAGGGACAGCTCTGAACACTGACACTCCCTCTTTTTTCTGAAGCCCAAGCCTATGGTCCCCATGAATTCAGTGATGAAGTGAATTTGGTGATGAACTCAGCTGAGGAAGGAACAATCTGTTTCAGAGCAGTGGCAGATCCAAATATGTTAGTGAAACTCTGGAGACCTAAAGCCATGAGGTGTTACAATGGAAGAGACAGAGAGGCAAAACCCTTTCTTCAAATGTAATTTTATCAGAATCAAAACTTCATCAAACAGATAAAAGCACATCTGCTCTGCCCAAAGCAGTGTTTAAGGGTGAAGGAAGCTGGAGCCTCATGCACTTCACCCTCTACATCTCCTGTTCTCCCTTGGGGGGCCCCAAAGAAGCTTCTGCAGAACCTGGTTTGAAAACCAGTTAAAAGTCACTTCACATATGGGAAAACCAAGGCAAAGCACCCAGAAAAGAAAAGTGAAGACCTCAAATAAACAGATAATTAGCAATGTGCATAGAGTTTGTTCTCTTGGCTACCACATTGGTCATGTTCTATGCAAGATTACATGGCTAAATTAAGAAGATAGGAAAGACATATGTCCAACCGAAAACAGTGAGTCACTTTTTTTTAAATACGCCTTTCATTAATTAGATCTGGGATTAGTTACATCCATTTCCCCCCAAAGAACATGCATGGTGGTGAAAGTGGGGAGAAAAAAATGGGTAGGGGGAGAGATGAAAGAAAATTCTGCCTAGGCAACACAAAAGCATATTTTAAAAAAGTTTTTTCCAGGCATGAATTTGGCTTTTTTTCCCCCATGGAATGTCAGCATCTTTAGTCTCAAGAACAGCTTTCTCAGCAAAATAATAGTTCTTGGTCCATAGAAGCTGACCTTTGTTCTTGCAAAACAGAAGTCTGAATCAATGAAAAATGGAATGTCCGTTCCTTATTCCCCTTCTTTCCTAGGATTCATGAACCTGGCTTTGTAAGATGGGGGGCTGCATCCAGAGAGACATTTAAGGGAATCAGGGGAGGGGAACTTCTGTAAAGCCAAATTGTTCAACACAGTGGATGTCTACTTTTTTTTTTTAACATCTTTCTTGGAGTATAATTGCTTTACAATGTTGTGTTAGTTTCTGCTTTATAACAAAATGAATCAGTTATACATATACATATGTTCCCATATCTCTTCCCTCTTGCGTCTCCCTCCCTCCCACCCTCCCTATCCCACCCCTCTAGGTGGTCACAAAGCACCGAGTTGATATCCCTGTGCTATGCGGATGCTTCCCACTAGCTACCTATTTTACGTTTGGTAGTGGATATATGTCCATACCACTCTCTCGCTTTGTCACAGCTTACCCTTCCCCCTCTTCATATCCTCAAGTCCATTCTCTAGTAGGTCTGTGTCTTTATTCCCATCTTACCCCTAGGTTCTTCATGACCTTTTTTTTTTTTAGATTCTATGTATATGTGTTAGCATACGGTATTTGTTTTTCTCTTTCTTACTTACTTCACTCTGTATGACAGACTCTATGTCCATCCACCTCGCTACAAATAACTCAGTTTCATTTCTTTTTATGGCTGAGTAATATTCCATTGTATATATGTGCCACATCTTCTTTATCCATTCATCCAATGAAGGACACTTAGATTGCTTTCATCTCCTGGCTATTGTAAAAAGAAATGTCTACTTTTTTAAAAAAAATAAGAACTGTATTTATATTATACAGTAACTATGACTGCATTCATATTTTTCCTTTTTTTATTGAAGTATAGTTGATTTACATGTTAATTTCTGCTGTCAGCAAAATGAATGAGTTATACAAATATGCAGTCTTTTTTATATTCTTTTTCATTATGGTTTATCACAGGATATTGAATATAGTTTCCTGTGTTATACAGCAAGACCTTGTTCCATTCTGTATATACCAGTTTTCATCTGCTAACTCTAAACTCCCAATCTAACCCTCTCCTACCCTCCTCCCCCTTGGCAACCACCAGTTTATTCTCTATGTCCCTGATTTTGTTTCTGTTTCATAGATAGGTTCATTTGTGTCATATTTTAGATTCCACATATAAGTGATATCATATGGTATTTGTCTTTCTCTTTCTGACTTACTTCACTTAGTATGATAATCTCTAAGTCCATCCATGTTGCTGCAAATGGCATCATTTCATTCTTTTTTATGCCCGAGTAGTATTCCATTGTATAAATGTATCACATTGGATGTCTACTTTTATGTTTTGTGCAACATGCAGAGGCCAGTCAGCAGATGGGACCTGTGGGGCAGGTGGGCTAACTTCCTCCCTCTTGACCTTACATAGTTAACACTTAGTGAACACTGCATAAATAATTGCAAAATTAATTGAAGTCAAGGATACCATGAGGTCTCCACCGTACTTCCTCATTCTCATTCTCATCTTCCTCTCCTCTTTCTCCTCCAGTTTGTGACCTTGAGCAAATTACTTATCTGCTCTGAGCTTTAATTTCTCCATCAGCAAATGGGAACATACATGCTTTCATCAGAGGTTCTTTGCAAAGTTAAATAATATGATATGGAAGTACCATGAAAACAATCACCGCAGGTTAATTTCCTTCTTCCTCTTTCAGTTTTCTCCTTTATCTTTCCTCAGTCCTTTTCAGCACAGGTACAAAGAAAACCCATACCTGTCTGGTTAACTGAATGAATACTTGTATACCCAGAGTTCCTTGCCAAAACTGATAGCCTTCCCCCACCTCTTGCTTTATCTTCTCAGAGGTGCATGGTTAAGAGAACACTCAGCTGCCAAGCCTTAGGAGCTGGTGCTAAGGGTTAGCAGAAGAGAATTATGGACCAGAGATGTCTTCATAATTGTGGAATCCAGGGACAATTTGGGGCCATCACTGGAGGGTTGCAGAGTTGGAACCCACAGAGCTGTGCACTCAAATCAAAAGAGTTTAGGATAATGGTCAGTCAGACCCTCTGAAGGCCTAATATAACCAGGTGCCAGAGGAAAGAGTGGAATTGGAACTTTGAATGTTCTTCAAGAAACAAGAGAACACATGTAGCCGCAGAGGTGGAAAACCCTGAGTGAGCACCTGTGGCCTGCAGCCATCTTTCAGATCTGCCCAGCATCCTTCTGGAATAGGCTGCAGCCTCCTGCTACTGAGTGGGGCATCTTCAACCAGGCTCAACCAATCAGAGCTCTTCACCAGCTTTATCACATCTGCCCAAGTCTTGTTGTTGTTTTCAAAACATCTTTACTCTGAGCCCAGTTCAGTTTTAAATGCTTTGCCTAGATCATCCCAATAGCCCTATGAGGGGTATTCTATTATTATCTCCCTTTATTATTCCTTTGTAAAGGAAATTAAAGCAAACAGAAATTAAGTAAACCTACACATGATCTCACAACTAGTGTATGGAATGTATCCTAAGATAGGCTGATCAGAGATCTTTCCTAGAATTTTTCCAGACTTGTTCAAGAAAGAAAAGGATGCATGCGCTGCACTGCCCAATGTGGGTGTGCCATTTGGGTCCATTCACATCTTTCTCTTCCTTTTCCAGAGTGAGGCTGGCAGGATGTAAGTCAGGATCTGCCTGTAGCCATAATTCTTACCTTGGGAGAAGGCTGGTCTGGCCATCACCCAAACAACAGAAAGGAGATAGAGGATCATGATGAGGTCTGACCCCAGGTCCAGTCATCCCCAAGGCCAGCTCTGTTCCAGGTCTGCCTTTTGTGATGTGATCCAAAAGAAGCAACCACCCCCCCTCACATATACACATTTTATTTGTGAAGAAAGCTGGTTTGAGGTGGTTGTTTTGTCATTTGCAATCAAAGTGTTGATGAATTCAGTAACTCAGACAGCTTCCTGTCTCTAACTCAGCAGCTTTTAACCTCCTCACCTGGTGACACGCAGTGAAGCTCTATACAACCTGGCTCCTGAAAAGTACCGGGGGTAAGGAGGATGGAGGTCAGCAAAAGACACTGTGGAGAGAACAACAGAGGACAGAGGCTCTGATTACCAGTGAGCAAGCAGGGGACCAAGGCAGAGCCTTTTCTTCTGGATGGCCCCAAACATTCTGACAGATCCCTTCCTCACACCCATACATGCCCACCTCAGGCTGGCTGCTGCCTTCACATAATCTTGAGAATCACACCCACTGCTACTGTCATATTCATACCTGGAATACCCACAGACAGTCTTTATCCAAAGACCTATTACTAGCACTTTGAATTGTAGGGAAAGTTCCAGGCCATCTAAAAGGAGCTCCCCCAAAGCAAGAATCCCAGTAGCATCTGTGATAAAAGGTCATTTAGTGCCTGTCTGGCAACCCGCAGGGACAGCAAGCTCATTCATTTGTGAGAAAGCACTAATAAGGCTGAATTGTCTAGATGTTCATTGCTCCTCACTTCTCTTCACTGATTTTTTTTTCCTTTTAAAATTTCTGTAATTTATTCACTCACCACATCTTTATCCAAATTGTGATATTTTTCAGAAAAAAAATTTCACTTGTATTCTCACTATCCAAATCTTATAGATATTAACATTTTTATATATTTGCCACAGATGATTCTTTTTCTGAGAAAATAGATGGTTGCAGATATGGGTGAGGTGCCCTGAATAACTCCCTCACTCATCTGAATGGATCCCCAGATGTACCACATCGCTCTCTCCCTGGGACTTGACTTTTACTGCATGTGTATAGCCATAAAAACATACACATTATTTGCAAGTTTTTCATCTATATGTATTGCATTCTTTACATAGTGTTAAGGTTTCAGATCATTCACATGTATGCAAGCCGTTCATCATAATGGATGTGTAAGTGTATTAGGTGAACATATAATTTATGATATACAATTTATCCACTCTCTTATTGATAGGCATGTATATTGTTTCCAATTTTTTGCTACTACAAGTCATGCTGGAAAAATACCCTTGTAGACATCTACTTCTATACCTGGTCTGAGTTTTCCTAAGTAGTAGAATTGTGAGGTCATAAAGTATTTTTGACTTTAGTGCACATTGCTAAATTGCTCTCCAAAATCTTTACCTATTTATTCTCCTATAAATAGCATATAAAAATCCCTGGCCTTCAGATCTTCACCATGACTTGGAATTATTAAACATTTTGACTGACATATGAAGAAGATGATTTTTATTAATCACTGATGCGTTTCAACTCCTCTTCACGTGTACTGGCTATCTTAGTTTCCTTTTGCGTTGACTGTTAGATCATTTCCCTAGCTCATTTTCCTGTTAAACTGTTTAGCTTTTCTTATTGGTTTGTAGGACTTCTTTATACCTTCTGATTACCACTTTTTTGGTTATTGATTAAAGGTATTACAAACGTCTTCCCATGCGTGGCTTATCTTTGAACTTTGTATATGGTATCTTCAGTCATACAAATTTAATATTCAATGTTAGAAAAATAAAATATTTTTTCTTTACGACTTCTATTTTGTACATCTTGTTTAAGGAATCATTACCTATGCCGATATCATAAAGATATACTTCTATATTCTCTTCTACAAGCATTAAAGCTTGATTTCTACATTTTGTCTGTAATCCACATGACTTTTTTGTTTCTTCTTGATATGAAATTGGGATTCAATTTATCTCCACATGGAAAACCAATTGTAGCAGTACAATTATTTATATCAATATCTCTTGAAAATTTTGTCCTTAATTTCTCTCCTCAATTTTTTGAACACACATCAATCAAGAATTTATTCTCACTATTCCTCTAAAGATGCTCTTGACAAAGATGCTAGTACCTTCCTCTTTGCTAAATACAATAAGTACAATGGTTTCTCAGTCCTCATCTTACTTGACACATCAACAACACTGGATACAGTTGATCACTCCCACCTCCTTGACACACTAATGGGTTTCTTATGGGTTTCCTCCTACCTCACTGATTTTTCTGTCTTTTTCCTAGTTTCTCCTCAACTCTCTCATATGTACCAGAGTTCAGTTCTTGGGTTACCTTCCTTGTCTATTTACAATTATTCCCCTTGGTAACCTCACAAGTCAAGTCTCATGGCTTAATGATGCCTAAATACTGGTGCATTTCTAATTTTATCTCTAATCCATATCTCTTCACTAAATTCTAATTTCATACACCCAAATACCTACTTGACATCTTCACTTTGATACTAAAAAGACATTTCAAAATTAAAGGTATAAAACTGAAATCCTAAAAATGCCCAATTCCCCAAAACGTGCTTCTGCCACAATCTTCCCCAACTCAGTAAACACAACCCTTCTTATTGTTCAAGTGAGAAATCTCGGGATCATCTTTGTCTCCTCTCTTTAAATCTCATCCCACAATATCAGAGCATCCAGTTAATACTGCCTTCAAAGTCTATCAGACTCTCACTACTCCTTACCATCTCCACTGCTACAAGCCTGGTCAACACTACCTTCACCTCTTACTTCAGTTACTCTGTCTAAACTCAGCCCTCTGAGTCTATCCTGTCCACCCTCTAATCCAGTCTTAATCCAGAAGCCCAAGTGATCCTGTTAAATTGATGCCACTTATCTGCTCAAAATCCAGCATCTCCCCATCTTGCTCAGGTAAAAGCTGAAGTCCTTTCAGTGACCTATGTGATCTGGGCTCTGGTCACCCTTCCCCTCACTCACTCCACTCCACTTCTATCAGTATTCTTACTGTTCCCTCAATATGCCAAGCATGTTCCTATCTGTGGGTCTTTGCCCTTGCTCTTCCTTTACTCAGAAATGTTCTTTTATAATAAATAAATAAAATTCAAAAAAAATTCATGTTACAATACAAGGAGCATTTATGATTCTTAAGCTGGATCTTATGTAATGGTTTAAAATAAATACATCCTTCATCAGAAAAAAAAAAAGAAAGAGAAAGAAATATTCTTTTCCCAGATACCTTCACAGCCCACTCTTTCATTTCCTTTTGATAATATATTTGTTCAAAAGTCCCCTGATGAACGGATGTCTTCCCTGGAACCCTAAAATCATAATTTCCACTCCCAAATATTCTCATCACTTCCCATCCCATCTCCCCCCTTATTTCCTCTCCATATAATTGTAGTGTGTTATCATCTCTCTCCCCCTAGGATGTAAGTATCATAAAAGCTGGAATTTTTGTCTGATTAGTTCATTGCTACATCCCAGGGCCCAGAGCATACCTGGACATGAGTACTTCCTAGTCCCTTTCCGTGCTTCACCTTGTCAGTTTGGCTTCAGGTGAGTTGTTTAAATATGGACATACTTTCTCCCCATAGCTGAAGATCTCATGACCTTTACATAACTGTCACTCCAGGAAAAAAGTGTGTTTATTCAACAAACATGTGTTGAGTGTCTACTGTGTGTCAGACCTTGTGTTAGATGCTTGAAACACAATGGTTGGCAAGTTATACAAGGCCCCTATGCTCATGAATATACAGATCCCTCCTCCCCACCCCAAAAAATACTAAACAAGAAAATAAATAAATAGTTCAGAAATAGATTGCTATTGAATGGATCAGAAAATAAAATATTATTTTAGAAATACTATATAACAGATCATATTATGAAGTGATCAATACGAATTTATGATTAATTAACAAAGTCAAGTATATTTAATAAATGGCTCATATGTATATAGGATACTCTCTTAAATGCTTTAAATGCTTAATGGCCTCACAAGGAACTACACAACTCTTGTAAAACCAACTACACATCTTACAAAACAACAAATCAGGGAGCATGAACTGGCCTCTATCCTATGTGTATGGAGCATCCATTTGGGGGCTGGTAGGAAGGAATGAGTCACTTTAGACCTACTACATGTTGCTCTATTTAACCCTCACTGCTGTTGTAAGTGGAAGGAATTCCCAGGCTCCTTTCAAGAAGAGGAAACCAAGTATCAGAAAGCAGTCCCTCTGCTTTTAGTAATCAGGTGAGGATTCAAATACGTGATGTCAGATTCCAAGCCCCGTGCCTTCTACTAGTCTTCTGGATGAGTCCTGCCACAAATTTTCCAGTCTTTTCTATTCAGAGCTCATCTGTCATGCTGTTTAAGGACAGTCACTCGGCACAAGTCTGAAGTCTGGAAATTTGTCTTTGCTCTCCCTCTCTCACCCACCCCCACCCAATCTCCCACATTCCCCTCCCCTATCGGTCAGTATCTATTCCCTAAGGTCCTTCATTCTCCTGAGGCCCAACGGATTGATAACAGCTGCAAAACCCAGTCTCCTAAGGGCAGACTTATTTGACATCTTTCAGAACTTACGATAGGGCCAGAAGTTTTAATGATGGAATTTTACTTGTTTTTCTCCAGTTGTATGAGAAATGTTGATACATTTGAGCTTTCCCTGTGGTTCCTAAAAACACCCCTCAGGAAAATACAGCACTGGGAGGAACTCCGAAGAACCCCTGAGAGAGGTCTCCAGCTGCAGCCCAGAGGGGAGGAGGTTCACAAGGTGTGGATACCCAGATCTTCTTCCTACAGTTCCCAAGCACAGCTGCCACCCATGACAGGAAGGTGCAAGTGTCACTGACCCTAGAGTGACCACGGACACTCTAGCACACATTTTTCCTGTCCAAGGTCCTTCAATGAGTCATTGTGAAGATTTGGAGGTGGTTTCTATAGAGTGCTGGCACACAGTAGGCACTCAATAGATAGCAGTGGTTAATGGTTCTTTCTCCCTCTCCTAACTAAGGGTTTTAGGTCCACCAGTCTTTCTCAAAACTATTTAATAAAGTCAAGAAATCCTTTGAATAAAACTGGTGATGGAGTATATTGCCTAATTAACTGTGTTGGTAATTAAATTGCAACAGAAATGGCCTGTATGCACTTAACTAGGCATTTATTATAGCTTAATAAGGTAATGGCTGTATGATAAATACATGCCATTTGATTCCAAGGAAGAGTTTCCCTGAGCATTAACAGATGCCAGTGACAGGAGGAAAAATTACAAAGTTGGTGGAGTTTCTCTCATTTACTCTGTCACACAGTTCTTCACTTTTTTCACATCAAAAATATTCGACCGATTATACAAACACAATTAGACCAATCCGGTTGGTTGGTCCCTTTTGCCACAGTGCACCTCGGCTGCTGGCTTTGTGATTAAGCCTGGTGGAGTCAGGTGCCATGGGGAATGATAACTTAGAACTGGAAGGTCAGCTGGCTCACTCCCTCATGACAAACCCGAGGACCAAAGAAGAGGCTGCCTTGTCCAAAGTCACACAGGCAAGAGCCTCAGGATGAGAACCCAGCCTTCATGACTTCTTTTTATATGTTCTTTTCTCCACACAACTTGGTTATGTGTTTGTGAAAGTCAGTCTTCTCATATTCCCTGGAAGACTTTCTCCACCTGCTCATTGACCTCTTTCTCTGCCAGAGTAGAAAGGCACTTTGTCTGAGACAGAGAGCTAAGACACTGAAATTCACACTAAAATGTAAATGACTGATATACAATCTTGTTCAGACAGTGAGTTTTGACATAGATGGCAAGAGAAATGGAGAGCATTAGGCCAGCAATAAGCTGTAGCCAGCTCTCACAGGATCTGATTGCAGGAGCCAAATATGCATGTCCCTTCCCTGTTCCTCAGTGAAGTCAAGGCGGTAGCTTGAAATCAGCCCTGGTATGAGGAGTATTTATACAACGGAAATCAGTAATTACTATAAATTGAGGCTTGCTTTAAAAAAAAAAAACTGGTTTAACAGTAAACCACAAATTGAGGCTCTGTGGGTCTGAAGTGAGTGGGTAAAAGGAAGAAGGAAGGTGCTGGAGGTTGGCTTTGGTTAAGTGTGATTAAGGCCAACAGGACCCATTTTCCAATTGTGCCAAGAGTTGTTTCTGGGCACAGCTTTTATCCCCAGAATCTTTCTGATTAAAATCCATCGGCACAAACATTTTTTAATTAAAAAGGAACTGAACACAAAAAGGAGGTAAACAGGACTGCAGAAGAATGTAATTCAGAACACACTTTTGCTTGATTACTGCTGGTTAGCTGTCAAAAATATATATATCTGAAACAGACTCTCCATTGGTTGGGTATGAAATGTAGTGTTTTCCAGAAAGCATTGTAGATTTTTTTTAAGCTTTGTAGAACTGAGGTGTAAAACTCCAAAAATTACTGCTCTCATAATCACCTATCACTTAATTAAAACCCAATAATTGCCTTATGAGATCAAAGGAAATCCTTTCTGAATGCATGTAATAGACAAAAAGAGCCTAAATTTAATTTTTGATTTAAATCAAGCTATTTGGTTCTTTGTCATACTAAAAGACTAAAGAATAATAATAATGGTATTAGCCCAAACATACGAGAAAGCATTGCAAGATAGGAATTGGAAATTAAAAGAATATTGTATAAAGTGAGAAATCATATGATTAAATCAATTACTTACCTGCATTATGACTAATAGACATTAAAGCCAAGGAGATTTAGAGAGTGGCTAGCACTGTTTTCCCTTCATATTATTTTTGGGCTATTTTTTAAATTGAAGCCCTCGGAGGTTGAAGCAACCTCTCTGTCTCCTGCGGTTCTACAATGAGATTTACTTCTTGTGACAGCAGAGAACACAAACTCTCACTCATCTGACCCAGGAGGTTGTGACCCCTCTATCCTCAGGACGTAGACCAGAACTCTAGAGCTCTGTGGAAAGCAGGTGGATGAATGACTCCACAGATGAGTTCAAAATCCCCAGGTGATTTGAATGTGTAGCCAGGATAAGAACTACTGCTTCTGGTCCCTGTCAGTGTCATTGTGTCTTGCTCTCTCTTCCAAGGTGCTCATGTTTCTCATCATTATTATCAAAGTGCAGAGAATAGCACAGATGCCCCTTCCCTTTTCTCCCATTATATGCATCTGCTAGAAGTAATACTCTTTATTGTTATATGATATTATTATCTCATTTAAAACTCAAAATAATTCTGCCAGGTAGTTGTTGTTATTATTCCCATTTGATAATAAAGATGGTCTAAAAGTATCTGCCCAAACTAGGATAATACTGAGTGATAGGTCCAGACTCTACTCAGGTCCTGTGATGTGAGACCCAGAACACCCTAACCGTACTTATAAAAATGCTGATGCCTAAACCTTACCCCACAAGATTTTTATTTAATTGATGGATCACCATTTTTTTTAAACAATTCCAAGGGAGATTCTAATATGCAACCAATGATTTTGAGTTGAGCATCATCAAGCCAGATATGGTCAAAATTCATGACCATCCCAACAAGCACAGGAAAAGATGTTTAACATAGGTAATCATTAGGGAAATACAAATCAAAACCACAGTGAGGTATCATTTGACACCATTAAGGTGGCAAGTATCAAAAGAACAGAAAATGTTGGTGATGATGTAGAGATATTGGAAGCCTTATGGTTTGCTGGTGAGAATGTAAAATGGTGCAGCTGCTGTAGAAAGCTGTATGGCAGTTCCTCAAAAAATAAACATAGAGTTACCATATGCTCCAGTAGTTCCACTCCTGGATATATACCAAAAAGAATTGAAAGGAAGGACTCAAACAGATCTTTTTACTCCTATGTCCACAGCAGCATTATTCACAAGAGCCAAAAGCAACCTAAGCGTCCATCAACAGATTAATAGATAAAGAAAATCTGGTATGTACATAAAATGGAATATTATTCAGCCTTCATAAGGAAATTCTTACTCATGCTACAGCATGGATTAAACTTGAAGCTATTATGCTAAGTGAATTAAGCCCATCACAAAAGGACAAATACTATGTGATTCCACTTATAGGAGACACCTAGAGTCGTCAAATCCATAGAGACAGAAAGTAGATTGGTGGTTGCCAGGGGCTTAGAGAAGGAGAGGAAGGGGAGTGGGGAGATAGAGTTTAGTGCATGCAGTTTCAAAATTTTTTTAAAGCTCTGGAGATAGATAGTAGTGGTGAAGGTTGTAGAACAATGTGGATGGACTTGATGCCCCTGAACTCTACACTTAAAAATGGCTAAAATAGTAAATTTTGTTATGTATATTTTACCACAATAAAAAATCCTATTAAAAAATAAAAACTCCTGTCCATCAATCCCAAACCTGGGTGTGCAAAATCATTATGGGAGAGGTGAACTAGCTGAATGCAGATCCTAGAGACCCACCTCTGCAGATTCTAGCTCAGCAGGCCCATCCAGAGTCTCACTCAGGAAACTGTATTTAACACACACACTCAAGTTGACTAAAATGCCAGTGGTCTCAGGAACCCATCTGAGAAACTTTACTCTTAGTGCTAGTCTATATTCTCTGGTCCTATACTACAGGTCAGAGAGGTGAGCAGTACAGACTGGAAGATAGACTGCAGTTCTCAGGCAGGGTTCACAGAAGTAGCAGATTTGAACTACACCTTGAACTAATCCTTTCAGTGTGCATAACAAAATCCTCCTGATGTACCTGTTTCCCCAGACCTGGCCTCTGGTTTTACCTCCTGCCTAATCTCTCAGTTAGAAACTGTTCACTGAAGCTCTCCATGGACACCAGGCTCCATTCACTTGACCTTCCCCACTAGGGGCCGTACCACTGGAGCAACTTCCAGTTTCCAACATAAAAAAGAGACACCCCTCTGTGCAGCTTCAAGCAGCAATACCTGCTTCATTTCTAAACCCAATAGGGCTCCAAGCTACAAAGAGGCAGAGTTGTGGAGATGAGCTTTCACACCTATATTACTTACATGGAGGTGACTCCAAAGCCATGGCACAAAGGAGTGAGCTCTGGATGCAGACAAGCTGACTCCTCCCCAGGATACAGACCCAAAAGAGGTCTTTTCAACCTCTAATGAGAGAGGAACCATCCCCAGAATGCAGGTCAGCTGAAGGACTCCCTCCATGGCCATGTCTTATTAGGCATGGTTAGCTCAGGTAGGGTATTTGAGAAAGTACAGTGAAAAGTCAGGACATGTACCCCATTGCTTGGAATCTAGAATAACTCATGCTAGAGTGCCTTGACTGATGAGATGTTGGACATTTTTTTTTTTCTCTTGTGACTTTCCAGGATCTCAAAATCAAAGAAGTAGTCTAATTCAGCCATTTGGGGTGTTTGTTTGGATAGATTTTTTTTTACACATCAAGACGTCAACTCCTTCTAAGACAGCCCCGGGACTCCTAGGCAGCAGGAATGTAAAGCCAGTGAGTCTCTGCCCCTCCTAAGAGGGAATTCTGCCTGAGGTCCATTTACTGCCCTCCATGTTGAGAAGCACATCCAGGAATTCTGAGGAGACCAATCTGTGCCCTTTAACCAGGACAGAAGCTAAATACATAGACCCAAACAAATCCCATTCCTGAAGTATTTTCCTCCAAAAGCAAGGAGTGTGTGAGCGTGAAAAACCTCCAGCTCCCGAGACAGTTCTCTAGATGTCTCCTTCTTCATGATTCAGAGGATTTTCAGCCTAGAAAAATCTGCAGGCTGCAAAGAAGACCACAGGCCTGACTGAATTACTCTAGAATTTTCCTCAAGAGACGCTTTAAAAACTTGCACTAAAATCCCCAGTTGTGGCAGAGTGGAATCCAAGGGGAGGCATGCACCTTCCCCAAGCAGGGCATCTCTGAACAAGCCCCATCACTGCTCTGGACCCCAGTTTCCCTTCAACAGAAGAAGGTATTAAAGTCCATCACTTGTACCCCAAAAGACAAGAAGTCAGCACGTTATTAAATGTATCTTAGGAAGGTCCTTAGAAAAAAGTCTAAAAAACTCAACAAGACAAGGATGTCCACTCTCACCATAGATTTGGAAGCCCTAGCCATGGCAATCAGAGAAGAAAAAACAATAAAAGTAATACAAATTGGAAAAGAAGAAGTAAAACTGTCACTGTTTGCAGATGACATACTATACATAGAGAATCCTAAAGATGCCATCAGAAAACTACTAGAGCTAATCAATGAATTTGGTAGAGCTGCAGGATACAAACTTAATGCACAGAAATCTCTTACATTCCTATACACTAATGATCAAAAAGCTGAAAGAGAAATTAAGGAAACATTCCCTTTTACTACTGCAAAAAAAAGAATAAAATACTTAGGAATAAACCTACCAAATGAGACAAAAGACCTGTATGCAGAAAATTATAAGACATTGATGAAATAAATTAAAGATAACACCAACAGATGGAGAGATATACCATGTTCTTGGATTGGAATAATCAATATTGTAAAAATGACCATACTATCCCAAGCAATCTACAGATGCAGTGCAATTCCTATCAAATTAGCAATGGCATTTTTTACAGAACTAGAAAAAAAAATCTTAAAATTTGTATGGAGACACAAAAGACCCTGAATAGCCAAAGCAGTCTTGAGGGGAAAAAGCAGAGCTGGAGGAATCAGACTCCCTGACTTCAGACTATACTATAAAGCTACAGTAATCAAGAAAATATGATACTGGCACAAAAACAGAAACATAGATCAATGCAACAAGATAGAAAGCCCAGAGATAAACCCAGGCACCTATGGTCAACTAATCTATGACAAAGGAGGCAAGGATATACAATGGAGAAAAGACAGTCTTTTCAATAAGTGGTGCTGGGAAAACTGGACAGCTACATGTAAAATATCAAATTAGAACACTCTCTAACACCATACACAAAAATAAACTCAAAACGGATTAGAGACATAAATATAAGACTGGACACTATAAAACTCTTAGAGGAAAACATAGGAAGAACACTCTGACATAAATCACCACAAGATCTTTTTTGATACACCTCCTAGAGTAATGGAAATAAAAACAAAAATAAACAAATGGAACCTAATGAAACTTAAAAGCTTTTGCACAGCAAAGTAAACCATAAACAAGATGAAAAGACAACCCTCAAAATGGGAGAAAATGTTTGCGAACAGACAAAGGATTAATCTCCAAAATATTTAAACAACTCATGCAGCTCAATATTAAAGAAACAAACAACCCAATCCAAAAATGGGCAGAAGACCTAAATAGACATTTCTCCAAAGAAGATGTACAGATAGCCAAGAAGCACATGAAAAGCTGCTCAACATCACTAATTATTAGAGAAATGAAAATCAAAACTACAATGAGGTATCACCTCACACCAGTTAGAATGGGCATCATCAGAAAATCTACAAACAACAAATGCTGGAGAGGGTGTGGAGAAAAGGGAACCCTCCTGCACTGTTGGTGGGAATGTAAATTGATACAGCCATTATGGAGTACAGTATGAACTTTCCTTAAGAAACTAAAAGTACAATTACCATATGACCCAGCAATCCCACTACTGGGCATATACCCAGAGAAAACCATAATTCAAAAAGATACATGCACCCCAATGTTCATTGCAGCACTATTTACAATAGCCAGGTCATGGAAGAAACCAAAATGCCCACCGACAGACTAAGTGATAAAGAAGATGTGGTACAAATATACAATGGAATATTACTCAGCCATAAAGCGGAATGAAATTGGGTCATTTGTAGAGACGTGGATGGATCTAGAGACTGTCATACAGAGTAAGTCAAAAAGAGAAAAACAAATATTGTATATTAACGCGTATATGTGGAACCTAGAAAAATGGTACAGATGAACCGGTTTACAGGACGGAAATTGAAACACAGATGTAGAGAACAAATGTACGGACACTAAAGGGAGAAAGCAGTGGAGGATGGGGATGGTGGTGTGACGAACTGGGAGATTGGCCTTAACATGTATACACTGATGTGTATGAAATGGATGATTAATAAGAACCTGCTGTATTAAAAAAAAGTCTAATAAACTCTACAAATACAACATGTTTTCGCACTTACACTGTTCCTAGTGCCCTTAATGCAGGCCCCAATCTCTCCTGGCAGTGGGGAAATGAGGGGTGGTTTGTGGCATTCGGCAACAATTTACCCCACAGATAAATACACCCACGTTGACATTTTCAAAGCCTGGCTCAGAAAAAAAGTCCATTTTCCCCCTGAAGCATTAAGAGAAAATGTGTATGATTATTATCTCTCTTAAAAAAGAAATAGGGAAAGAAAGAGGGAGGAGGAAAGGGAATACAGCTGAACTGACACCAAGAAACTCACCATTTTATTCTGCACAATTGAACTTCATTAGTCATAGAAAATCAGAGATGGAAGAGACCTATTCGGTCACCCCATCTATCCCTCTGAAAGCACTAAAAGCTTTCAAATGAGACAGAAATCGGAGGTCCTGATTGCTGATGGTCATTAAAGATGTTTTTGTGAAGAAAAATGTTAACCTTTGTGTCCCTGTCATTACACTTTGGATGGTGACAGGCTGCCTTCACCAGGGTGCCCTGGCTCTGGGGTTGGAGGTCATCAACGCTTAGCGTGCATGCCGCTAAGTGGCTTCATCAGGGACCCCTATTAGATAACCACCACTTGCTGGTTGAGAGGGCCAGCTTCCCTGCTCCTGCTCTGCTCTCCCTGCATGAGAAAAGGAACACAGCTTCCCCTCCAAAGGCACCACTTTTCACAGGATGTCATCCTGCCTTCACTAACTCACAATGTGTTCCCCTCTGCTAAGCCCTCATGGCCTGTTGACAGAGCACCTGCTCTTTCAGGATGTGCCAGGTCTTTGTACCCCTTCCTCCAACGAGAGTCCCCACTTTTTATTTTAGAGAGTTGTCCTTCTCCCACTCCAGGTGACTCTCGTGGGCAGAACCCTATTTTCCAGTTCATAAGAGTGGTCCCATGCCCCAAGCCCGCCTACCCTAGTAGTTCAACAAACTGACTACAATTTCTGACCAGGAAAGAGCAGATGACCCAAGCTACTCCAACATGGGTCATTCTCTGGAATTTTATATATCAACTCTGAGGAAAAGGTGCTTTCTCTTCCCTCTGATGTTGCTAAATTGGCATGATATATAGCTGAAATTGCAGTGGCCACCCCAGTGCATGGCAATAGCCCCTCAGATCAGGATAGAATGAGGAAAGCACTTGAAAGTAGAGAGAATTGTGTGCATCTCATGAGTCCCTAAGGACAGCCACCCCTGTTTTCCAAGTTTGGGGATCCAATAAATTAAGCTTCTTCACTTAAGCTACTTTGAGCTTGTTTTTTTCCCCAGAAATCCATGGAGTCTTGACTACTAAATGTCCACCACGTTTCTGCCATTCTGTGCTTATTTAAGGACAGCTCCCACTGGGGGCCAGAAACCATGCTTTCTTCTTCTTTTCAGTGCCACAGACTGAGCCCCACCTCATAGGTTATTAGTAAGTAGTAGACCACTGGATTGTATCCAAATATCTTTGCCAATAAGAACTAGCTTTTATTTTTCTTCCCTGCAGGGGCTGCTGGTAACTGAGAAGCATCACGAGTCATACCCCCAACTCATTGGTTGGTGACACCCCAAGAAAGGCAATTTAATCCTTCCCAGGATATGCATTCTCTTCTAAGGATATAATAAACATGGCTGGACCGACTGAAGTGTCTCTCAGCCCAGCTGGTCACTCCTGGCTGACCCCCCTTCTCCAGGATATCTCGTGTTCTGGCATTTCATTCAGGGTTTGGCTTTGCACTTTACATATGTGTGATTATCACACTTGTGTGAATACCACATGATGTGAATATCACACCAACCTTCTTGTCACATTTTCCGTCTGTTGTGGATCAGGCCCCGTTTGGAAACCTGCTCTTCAAGGCCATGGACAGAGTTTAGTGGAGGAACCTTTTCATAAAAGCCAAGGAGGCATGTGGCATCAGCAAACCTTCAGCCCAAAGGCTGAAGGTAACAAGAAAAATTAGTCTTACTAACATAAGAAATAACTGAAGTTAAGACCTTAAACAAAATCATGAAATGTGTATGCCCTCTCCCTCCCCTGTGGCATCACCCTGTCTACATCCCTTCTCTGGTGTCCCATCCTCCAAAGACATCTCCTTCCTTTCATCTCCTAAGGACTTCCAAAACCTTTATGTGGCCAACCTCAGATAGGCATCAAGATCATTCATTATGTAATGAATTCCAATATTTTTCATCATCCCACGGATGAGATGTACGTTTTGTGTTTGATATTTAATAATGAGTCACTGAATCTAATAATAATAATAATGGCAACAAACACTTGTATAGCACTTTCTAAATGCCAGACACTGTTCTGTTTTACAGAGATCAACCTATGTAATCTTCACAATAAACCTTAAAGAGAGAGCTAATATTATCATCAGCAGTGAAGTTAGGTCATTCGTTCCCATCCGTATGACTGATAAACAACAGTGCTAGGATTGCTTTTTGCCAAGTAGATATATGCAGTCAATGAAATTAGAAAGATGCATTATTTTAAACTGGGATCAACTGAGGTACTGGCAGTTTGGGAACAAGCCAAAGAGGAAAAAAGGGAAATGGAAGTTGGAAACATAAGTCAGAATGGGCAGATGATTGGGGCTCACCTTGTAGAAGTGAGTAACAAGAGGGAGTTTGAACAGGAAGCTGGACACTAAGAAGTCTGGATACCCATGCAACAAGTCATTTGGAGGGAGGTCAGCAGACCCTGCCCTAAGGGAATAGCACAGGAGTCAGAGGTACCTCACAGGTGCAGTGGCCTCAACTGGCCCCAGGAAGAATGGCCCAGAGCAAGGAACAGATACCCTGAGCAGGGCTCCACTAGTTAAGACTCAGGTTCTTCTTGACTGGGACTTTGTTTGCTCTATAGAGAACTATAATCTGAGTTTCAAATAATAACACGATGGTTAAAACACAGGGAATCCATATATTATAATAATAAATTATTTTGATAATTTTAATTATCCTTAGTAAAACAGATGATTTATATTTAACTGCTTTACTAAAATAAAATTAAATGGTTGTAACTATAATCATTATATATAATATACAATGCGCACTAGAAGCTAAAACAGTTCTGTTATAAACAAACACATGATTCAGTTAACAATTGCACATTTCAGATGTTTGAACCTGAGGGGTCTTTTGCTTCCAGGCAAAGGTTTCTCAGGCAAAGGTCTAATCTGTAAAATTCTGTTCCCTGTTGCCAAGTCAGGCTGTGCATATTCCCTGCCTGGGTAACTGGTGAGCTGACTGTGAGGAGGAAATGATCTCCTGATCATTCACAAGTCAGCCTCAACAGAGGAAATGTTTATCTCCATTTTTTAAAGTTACTTTATTAAGGTATAACTTACCCAAGTATACTACACATATTTTAGGTGTAAAATCTGATGAGTTTTTACAAATGGGTACGTCCATTTAAGCACCATCATAATACATGACTACTGAGTTGAATATAAACAAATGCAAACACGTATAGTACAATGAGGGTTCCTAATGATAAAGGACGTGATAAAGAAATTCAACCCAAATCAGCACACATTTGTTGATAATGAATTCAAAAGCACCAGGGCTTTCCTGGTGGTGCAGAGGTTGAGAGTCCGCCTGCCAACGCAGGGGACGCAGGTTTGTGCCCCGGTCCGGGAAGATCCCACATGCCGCGGAGCAGCTGGGCCCGTGAGCCATGGCCGCTGAGCCTGCGCGTCCGGAGCCTGTGCTCCACAACGGGACAGGCCACAACAGTGAGAGGCCCACGTACCAAAAAAAAAAAAAAAAAGCACCTAGGACAGTGACTGGCACATTAGGCTGACAGTGTGTTAGATTCTGTAAGTGCAGTGCCACAAAATATGATGCAAATAATTGAAAGAGTATGTAGAAAGGGATGCAAACCCTGAGAGAGGAACCCGTTAGTGTGGAAATTAAGAGAAAGAAATGAAGCCGTCCAAGTACAGAAATTTGAAAATCGTTCAAGGTAGCATTTTCCGAGCTGAGATTGAATAAATGAACTAGCTTTTGAAAAGTAAAATGTAGGAGTTATCAATGGTGAGAATAGCTTTCCAGAGGAACAGCTCCAGCAAAAGCACTGGAGTCTGAAAGCCAGTATGTGTTCATAGGATACCTATAGGAGGATAATGGGGGGAAAGGCTGAGAAATTAAGTTAATATGCATTTGAGAATTCCCCTTACCCAAGATGCCCTATCTAGCTCTCTGATGACAATTACTCCACCACCAGAGGTCA
Source organism: Phocoena sinus (assembly GCF_008692025.1). Classification (NCBI taxonomy): domain Eukaryota; kingdom Metazoa; phylum Chordata; class Mammalia; order Artiodactyla; family Phocoenidae; genus Phocoena; species Phocoena sinus. The sequence continues at coordinate 37,515,943 of NC_045776.1, forward strand.
ACACATTTATTTTGCTCAAAACTTCACCTATTAAAATGCAAATATACACATACAGCTATGCCATATAATGCTCTCCAGGCTTTTGTTCTTAGGATAAACATGGAAGGAGGTTTTGAAGTAGGGAAGAATAGTGTATGTTACCAAATACCCAAGAAAAGAAAGAGAGAGATGTCTCAAAAAGGGGTCAAGGAGCAGGAAACCAAGGAGACCTTAAAGGCATTCACTAATGTGAAACCAGTAAACCTTAAGACTCAATGTGCTGGAATGACCCAAGTATGAGAGCATTACTTACAACTATACATTCTGATTCAAAATGGAAAGTCTTACTCAGCCATCCTGCTATGTGACTGTTCTCCGTCACTGACTGAGACCTCTCTCAAAGTGGCAGCTCTCTGTAGGACTCCTCATCTTCCTGTGGTGGGAGCCTGGATCCCAAGAGGTTAAGCCTTGGTTGCCATAACCTATGTGACTACAAATGAAGTCCAAATTGTTGAGTACAGTGAGATTAAATGTCCATCAGCCCTCATGCATTTGATTATCTCAGTATTGTTCAATTATGGGAAAGTCTTAACCCTGTGGTTAAGGTTACTTTGGGGGCCAAGGACATCTCCTGCCAAAGACCAAGAGTGATGTGTACTATTAGAGTCCCACAGTTGAGTGCAGCTGTTTTCTGAGACTGTGTTTCCTACAAAATGAAAAAGCAGGCTGCCTCTCTCAGAGGTACTGATGCATAGAAGGCAAGAGGGTGAGGGGTAGTTCATGCAGCATACTGAGACTCTGGAAATTAAGGTCCACTTGAGTTATTTCAGATGTTCTCAGAGTCTCAAGGACCTTAAAAGCACTTTGTCTTTAGTCAAGTGAACTCTAAACATTTCCACTTCTCTTGACTCTTCAGCTCCAATTTTGATTCCATCACTCTCAGAAGACTGAGAATTTTCTAAACAAATAAGTTAAAATACATTTATTCCTCACTCAATATGTGCTGACACTCTGCTTTTAAGAAATTGACATCTTTATTGGAAAAACAAGACACCCAGTAATGAAAATATAGCCAATGAAAGAGGAACACAGCCAGGACTGAAGAAATTCTAAGGTAAGTAATAGTACAGAGACTGGAAAATTATCTTGTTTAAAAACAAGTAATAAGTCATTAAAATTGTAGTAAGACTTCTCATTCTTCTTATGTTAAACAGAAATTTAAATGTTTTATACCCAGCTCAAATTTCCCAGGCTTTAATTTTCTTTCATATGACCCTCTACAGATCATGGAAAACCAACCAATTCATAAAGTTAATTGATACCTAGCAGTATACTTTCTTTAGAAAAAGACAAAAGGAAATACCCTTTTCATGTTCATTCTCTGACCTCTTCACTGGTTCTTTTAAGTTCCTCTTTGTCCTCTTAGTAGCAAAATGTGGATGTCTTTAATGTTTTGACATTGGTCCTTGTCTCTACTCTTTGCATAGTCTTCCCTGGAATACTCAGCCACTTTTAGAGTGTTAGAATGATAAAAAGATCTTACAATTCTGTGAATGCCCTGTGAAATTCTACTGTGTTCCAGGTACCAAACCGAGGCCCAAACAGAATAACAGACTTTCTTGAAATCATACCACAACTCAGGTTTGGAACCAGTAATAAATCTCTGTCCATAACAGCAAAACTCAAACAAGAAATATGACTTACATGGCCTTTCACTGTTTTCACTGAATTGTTTGATAGGACATTTTAAGATTGTGTAGACACAAACTCAGTACTCTAGACTTCTGCAATTGTAAACAAGTTTAGTCTGATGATTGGATGTTCAAATATGAGTATCTGCCTTCTGGCAGAACATATTTCTTCTTGAGCCATCTAAGATAAGCACTCCTAAGAATGTACTTTGGGGAGCTATTTCATTAATAAGGTGACTCTCTTTGACCCACATTGTCAAATACAAATCCTCTATTCCCTTTCTTCTAGCAATGAACCAACAGATCTAATATAGCTGTCAAATGAAAGAAAATATATACTTCCTAGCTTTCCCTTCCTTCTGTTTCCTTCATCTCCCAGATAAAGCCAACATCCTTTGAAAATGGATTAGAACTTTGTGACAGTGCTGACAATTGGCTCTAGTAAACAGAATGAAAAGGTTACTGGATTATTCATTTTATCCAGGTCCACTATTAACTGACTGACATATAGCCCTCAGCAATCCACTTAACCCTCAGGACCACAATTTCCTTAATTGTCAAATGAGAGTAATACACACTCTTCCCTCCTAGAGTGGTCATTCTTTCTAAACCAAATACCGATATATGTATGTTAAGTCCAAGTATCCCTATGGATGCTATGGCGTTTATTCCTCCACAATCTACCATTGATAGATGCCCCCATTATTTATTCAGGTATCAGAGATAAGTTTAGCCTAGAGAAACCCCAAAATCTACTCTGTAAACACCATCAGTTGATTCTACTTCCATAATATTTTCTGAAATCTTCCTCCTCTGTATCCATTTCCCTTATTTTAAACTTTTACCATGCTTCATCTGGATTACTTCAGTGATTCCCAATTGGTCTATAGAGATCCCTGTCTCTGTCTTGGCCCTGCCGATTCATTCTCTACTATTATCAAAGTGACATTTCCAAAACTTAAATCTGAGATATTATCTTCTATTTAATATCCCTCAATTGCATTGCCTTCACGAAAACATCCACATTCTTGGTTAATTAAAACACCCCTCAAAATCCCTATCCCCACAACCTGGCCCTTACTAACACTATTTCCTCTAGCTGGATTTTTACTTTTCTTCTTTCCCTGCTTTTTTCCGACCAACATTTTCACATACTCAATTTTCTTAACATTCTTCATATCCTACTATATTACTGCTACTGTATTAGCTAAAATAGGTACACCTTCTTCGTATTTTCACAGTAGCATGTGTCAAGACCTCTGAAGGGTCTGAAATTTTATCCTATCTGCAAACTAACAAATTAGCCTGCCACAGTTTCATGGATGCTTGGAAGAGACATAAGACTTTGAGTCAATAATGAGGGACAGGGCTTCCCTGGTGGCGCAGTGGTTGGGAGTCCGCCTGCCAATGCAGGGGACACGGGTTCGAGCCCTGGTCCGGGAGGATCCCACATGCCGCGGGGCGACTGGGCCCGTGAGCCACAACTACTGAGCCTGCGCGTCTGGAGCCTGCGCTCCACAACGAGAGGCCGCGACAGTGAGAGGCCCGCGCACCGCGATGAAGAGTGGGCCCTGCTCGCTGCAACTAGCGAAAGCCCTCGCATAGAAACGAAGACCCAACACAGCCAAAAATAAATAAATAAATAAATGTTTAAAAAAAATAATGAGGGACAGTTTATCACTCATAACATTGCAATAGCCAGAGTATCAGCATTTGCTCCAGTTTCCAATTCCTATAGGGTACCTCAAAGGGGGCTATAAGGCATCTACAAACATAGTGGGTGATGTTATAGGAGAAGAACTCAAATCTTAAGGAAGCCCAATATTTTATAATGGGCTGTAAACCCACTTGCCTTTTGCCCCAGAGGAAGAGATTCTCTATCTTCCAAGATTGCATGTTACACTAACATCCTTGAAAAGATAGCCCCAAACAAGAGACAGTGAGTGCCTCACTTAAAAGACATGTACAAAATTGAGAGACCTATTGAGATCTGTCTTCCAACACACAACTTTCTGCAATAACGGTATTTATAACACCGAGTTCTTGTTATCCTCATGACTGTCTATCTCTGCCACTAGATTTTGAACTTCTTGACAAGAAATTTATTATAAGGCTCCTTATTTAGTATATGACACATAGTTGGGATCTCAAATGTATTTGTCAAATAATAATAATTTGATCTAAGAAACATCTGAAATGCACATAATTTGTACATTCCTAAAGAGATAATTCATATAACTTCAATTAGATAATGGATGTGGAATTTTCTAGAAAGTTATAATGATCAATTTTTAAGTAAGATGTTTTAATGTCTTGAAAAAAATTCCCCAAATCACTTTCTTTTCCATTTTGAAAAATGGAGCAATTGAATTCTAAGATCAATTTATTACTCAAAGCCTCACCTACGTCTCCATTTTCTTGGATGTCTTTGAACAATTACTATGAGAAAACACACCCCAAATCTACACTGTCTTCACAGAACAATTCCTGATAAGAATAGTTGTTATGTCTACTTCCATGGACTCTTCCGACTAGGTGAACAAACACGTCTATTTAATTCCCTTATAAAGCCTCCATTTCCCTTGAGCCAAATCCTCCAGGCCTGACTTCTCCATCTCTCCCCTTACACTTCCCTATGTAATAGTCACACTATGAGACTCTCCCTTCCTGGGATGTAGAAAAGGGTGGCATTACCTTCTGGTGCCCAGTCTCATTCATAGAGTTGGAATTCTCTGAGAGTCATGGAGGTAGTGTTCTGGAGTGTGGACAATTGAAGTGAGGGTCAGGAGGTTTGGAGATTGTTATTAAATTAATGAAAACAATTTCCCTTTGACATTCCAAGTGTGGTCCAGCTCAGAACCAGCTCGATCTGCAGAGGCTATACATTTTTTTATGTGTCCCAAATTATCACCCTCACTGACTTGTTCTTTCCTACCAGTCTTCAAAAATCCTTGTCCCATCTACCGTTTAATAAATTAGGTACATTGTCTCAAGAAGATCATGATGACAATTATAATTTGAGATGAGAAGATGGAAACTAGGGAGGAAAGTGCTCACCTATAGTCCTTTTTACATTTGCACATCATTAAAAACATATATGAGCTTTATTGTATTTTATTATCTTTTAATGGGGAACATTTATAAGCATTTATATTTATTTCTGTAACTGATGTCCTTAGGCTTTAGCACTTTATAAGATTTCTTAGCATTCACTTAATTTCCTATCTTTTGCTGGATTGCAATTTAGCTGCTTTTATTTTTTCTAGTTATCTAAAAAGTTATAAATCCATGTTTTAATTGTATTAATAGATAATGTTTTAAATATTTTGATGAAGTATAAAATACATGCAGAAAGTGGTACATGTATATCTCATTATATTTTCAGAAATATAAAGCTATAGAAACAGCAAGCATGTCAAGAAACAGAACATTGCTGGTATCTCAGAAGACCTCTTGTCCTCCATTCTAGCCTCTGGCCCTCCAAAATTAATTGCTCCCCTGATTTTTAAGAGCATGAATTAGTTTTGTACTTTATATAAATGGAATTATCCAGTAGGTACTCCTTCGTGACTGGCTTCCTTAGCTCAAATTTATGTATGAGTTATATCCACATTGTTTTATGTAGTTACACTGCATTCATTCTCATTGCTATATAGTAGTCCTTTGGGTGAATGTCCCACCATATATCTACCCATCTGACTACTAATGGACATTTTTGTAGTTCCCAGTTCAGGAGTATTAACAATAGTGCTACTTCTGGCTTCTGCTTGAGATGTAGAAAGCTAGAAAAAGCATAACTCCCACTCTCACAACAAAAAATGCTGCACAATATACAAATTTATAACTTTGCTTGAACTTGTCAGCTATCTGAGCTTGCAGAACAGACAATTAATCTGAAATCTAAGTAAATACAAGTGTATTTTTACAAGGAGAGATAGAACATGAGCACTTGTTTAACTGGGTCAAATGCTGCCGGACATGCATGAGAATTCAGCTGAAATTTTTATTGAACTGTTAAGGCCAAGTGATGGGTCTCAAGAGTATACAGAACTTGTGAGGATGTAGATATAAGGGAAACATGCACCTGTTCTCAGGCTCTGCTGTATGCACTTAACCAGTGATCACAAAAAAAGATTGATAAGAGTCCAGAAGAAGTGTCCCCTTGTAGTGCAAGCTTAGGAAAGAGATCAGTAGCAGCTACAGGAAAGTCATAAAACACCATCCAGGGTCTCCTTGCCTGGCACCTCTTCATAATAAAAGTCTTAAACTGCTGGGAGAAGGCAACACACACTATCTTACTTAGGGCAATGGGGAAGGCTTCCCCTGCATCTGGGAGAAGAGCACAGAGAAAACAAAACAATTTCTCCTTTATGAGAGGAGCAAAGATCTGAAGTGGGCCCAGAACTGCCCCCCAGAGAAGGACAGGAACACTGAGAAGACTGCAGCCCTGAGGCCCAGGGACAGTGCCTTTGTAAGACTGAAACTTAATGAGAAGAACAGAGGATGCACTTGCTCCCCACCACAGGCTAAGAATCATCAGGTAACAAGTGATAGTTGAATACTGCTGGCAGACGGACAAGAGCATGAAAAGAAACTCTCTCTGAAGCATAGCATAAAGGGAAGGCCCAAAGCTAAGAGTAGATGAGACATTGAGAAAAATTTTCCAGTAAATCAACACCCAGACTCAGGACAGGGCAGCGCTTGAGGAATTGGAAGCATGTGATGTATGGAAGGTAACCATAGCAACAATGAATCTTAAATCCAGATGAACTAACTACATTTATGCAAATCCCCAAGCCAAAGTTTTAACAGAAAAAAGTCATGCCTATGCTCAAGCATTCAAACTACTTACCTCAGCCTCAAGTGTCCTATACAAGGTATGTCTTTCAACAAGATATATCTTTTCAGTTTCATTAGGTCCCATGTGTTTATTTTTGGTTTTATTTCCATTTCTCTAGGAGGCGGGTCAAAAAGGATCTTGCTGTGATTTATGTCATAGAGTGTTCTGCCTATGTTTTCCTCTAAGAGTTTGATAGTTTCTGGCCTTACATTTAGGTCTTTAATCCATTTTGAGCTTATTTTTGTGTATGGTGTCAGGCAGTGTTCTAATCTCATACTTTCACATGTACCTGTCCAGTTTTCCCAGCACCACTTACTGAAGAGGCTGTTTTTTAACCACTGTATATTCTTGCCTTCTTTATCAAAGATAAGGTGAATGAAACTTAAAAGCTTTTGCACAACAAATGAAACCATAAACAAGACCAAAAGACAACCCTCAGAATGGGAGAAAATATTTGCAAACGAAGCAACTGACAAAGGATTAATGTCCAAAATTTACAAGCAGCACATGCAGCTCAACAACAAAAAAATAAGCAACCCAATCCAAAAATGGGCAGAAGACCTAAATAGACATTTCTCCAAAGAAGATATCCAGATTGCCAACAAACACATGAAAGGATGCTCAACATAATCAATAATTAGAAAAATGCAAATCAAAACTAAAATGAGATATCATCTCACACTGGTCAGAATGGCCATCATAAAAAATCTAGAAACAATAAATGCTGGAGAGGGTGTGGAGAAAAGGAAAAACTCTTGCACTGTTGGTGGGAATGTAAACTGATACAGCCACTATGGAGAACAGTATGGATGTTCCTTAAAAAACTACAAATAGAACTACCATATGACCCAGAAATCCTACTACTGGGCATATACCCTGAGAAAACCATAATTCAAAAAGAGTCACGTACCAAAATGTTCATTGCAGCTCTATAGCCAGGAGATGGAAGCAACCTAAGTGTCCATCGTCGGATGAATGGATAAAGAAGATGTGGCACATATATACAATGGAATATTACTCAGCCATAAAACGAAACGAAATTGAGTTATTTGTAGTGAGGTGGATGGACCTAGAGTCTGTCATACAGAGTGAAGTAAGTCAGAAAGAGAAAAAAAAATACCATATGCTAACACATATATATGGAATCTAAGGGAAAAAAAAAAAGGTCATGAAGAACCTAGAGGTAATACGGGAATAAAAACACAGACCTATTAGAGAATGGACTTGAGGATATGGGGTGGGGGGAGGGGTAAGCTGTGATGGTGTGGGAGAGTGGCATGGACATATATATGCTACTGGGCATGAGGTGGTTAGCTGGTGGGAGGCAGCCACGTGGCGTGGGGAGATCAGCTCAGTGCTTTGCGACCACCTGGGGTGGGTGGGATAGGGAGGGTGGGAGGGAGGGAGATGCAGGAGGAAGGAGATAGAGGAACGTATGTATATGTATGGCTGATTCACTTTGTTATAAGGCAGAAATTAACACACCATTGTGAAGCAATTATACTCCAATAAAGATGTTTAAAACATTAATTAAGAAGAATTGAATGACAACTACAACAAAAAAAAGATATATCTTTTCCCAAAAAAGCAAGGAAAAAAAAAACTATCAAGAGACAATGCAATCAACAAAAGCAGAAACACACATAACACAGATGTTGGAACAATCAGGGAATTTAAAATAATGATAATTAATACCTTAAAGACTCTAATGAAAAGATGTATAACATGCAATATCAGATTGGTAATTTTAGCAGAGAAATGGAAACTAGAAAAAAGAGTCAATGGAAAAGCTAGAAATGAAAACACAGTAACAGACATGAAGACTCATCAGTAGACTTGACAGAGCTGAGGAAAAAATCAGTGAACTTGAAGATAGGTAATAGAAATACCCAAATTGAAACAGAAAGAGAATGAAACAGTAGTAATGGCAATAGTAGCAGTAGGAGTAGAAGTACTAGTAGTAGAAGAAGTAGTAGTAGGAGAAGTAGTAGTAGTAGTAGTAGTAGTAGTAGTAGTAGTAGTAGTAGTAGGAGAAGTAGTAGTAGCAGTAGTAATAGTAGTAGTAGTAGTAAGAGTAGTAGAATTAGTAAGATTAGTAGTAGTAATAGAAGTAATAGTAGTAGAAGAGGAGGAGGAGGGTCAAAAACACAAAACAAAACAAACAAATGAAAAAAAATGGAGTACAGAGAAGGGGAAAAGAGAGAGACAATGGGACAGAAAAAGATACATATTAAAAAAAAAAAAGAGGGGGACCTTGAAGATGGCGGAAGAGTAAGATGCGGAGATCGCCTTCCTCCCCACGGATACACCAGAAATACATCCACACGTGGAACAACTCCTACAGAACTCCTACTGAAGGCTGGCAGAAGACCTCAGACCTCCCAAAAGGCAAGAAACTCCCCACGTAACTGGGTAGGGCAAAAGAAAAAACAGAGACAAAAGAATAAGGACGGCACCTGCACCAGTGGGAGGGAGCTGTGAAGGAGGAAAAGTTTCCACACACTAGGAAGCCCCTCCGCGGGCGGAGACTGCGGGAGGCAGAGGGGGGAGTTTCGGGACCGCGGAGTAGTGCACAGCGACGGGTGCGGAGGGCAAAGCGGGGAGATTCCTGCACAGAAGATCGGTGCCGACCAGCACTCACCAACCCGAGAGGCTTGCTGCTCACCCACCGGGGCGGGCGGGGCTGCGAGCTGAGGCTAAGGTTTTGGTTTTGGACGGAGCTCAGGGAGAGGACTGGGGTTGGCGGCTTGAACATAGCCTGAAGGGGTTAGTGCACCACGACTAGCCGGGAGGGAGTTCGGGGAAAAGCCTGCACCGGCCGAAGAGGCAAGAGACTTTTTCTTCCCTCTTTGTCTCCTGGTGCGCGAGGAGAGGGGTCTAAGAGCGCTGCTTAAAGGAACTCCAGAGACGGGCGCGAGCCGCGGCTAAAAGCGCGAACCCCAGAGACGGGCGCGAGCCGCGGCTGAGGGCGCGAGCCCCCGAGACGGGCGCGAGCCGCGGCTGAAAGCGCAAACCCCAGAGATGGGCGCGAGCCGCGGCTGAGGGCGCGAGCCCCCGAGACGGGCGCGAGCCGCGGCTAAAACCGCGGACCCCAGAGACGGGCGGGAGACGCTAAGGCTGCTGCTGCCGCCACCAAGGGGCCTGTGTGCGAGCACAGGTCACTCTCCACACCCCTCTTCCGCGGAGCCTGTGCAGCCCGCCACTGCCAGGTTCCCGGGATCCAGGGACAACTTCCCCGGGACAACGCACGGCGGGCCTCAGGCTGGTGCAACGTCACGCCGGCCTCTGCCGCAACGTCACGCTGCCTCTGCCGCCGCAGGCCCGCCCCGCACGCAGTGCCCCTCCTTCCCCCATCCCCCAACCCCCGGCCTGAGTGAGCCAGAGGCCCCGAATCAGCGGCTCCTTTAACCCCGTCGTGTCTGAGCGAAAAAACAGACGCCCTCCAGCGACCTACACGCAGAGGCAGGGCCAAATCCAAAGCTGAGCTCCTGTGAGCTGTGAAAACAAAGAAGAGAAAGGGAAATCTCTCCCAGCAGCCACAGAAGCAGCGGATTAAAGCTCCACAATCAACTTGATATACCCTGCATCTGTGGAATACCTGAATAGACAAGGAATGATCCCAAATTGAAGAGGTGGAATTTAGGAGCGAAATCTATGATTTTTTTCCCTTTTCCTCTTTTTGTGAAGGTGTACGTGTATGCTCCTGTGTGACATCTAGTCTGTATACTCTAGCTTCCACCATTTGTCCTAGGGCTCTATCCGTCCATGACTTTTTTTTAAAAATTCTTTTTCTTAATAATTAAGTTTAATTGTAATAACTTTATTATACTTTACCTTCGTTCTTTCTTTCCTTCCTTCCCTCCCTCCTTTAGACAACGAATCACCCCAAATTGAGGAGGTGGTCTCAGGGAGCAGGATTTATGATTTTTCCCCCTTTACCTCTTTTTGTGAAGGTGTATGTGTATGCTTCTGTGTAAGATTTTCTCTGTATAGCTTTGCTTCCAACATTTGTCCTAAGGTTCTATCCGTCCCTTTTTTTTTTTCTAAATATTTTTTAATTCAATAACTATATTATACTTTATTTTATTTTTACTGTATCATCTTTCTTTCTGTCTTTTTTTCCTTCTTTCCCTCCTTCCTTCCTTCCTTCCTCCCTCCCTCCCTCCTTTCTTTCCTTCTTTGCTTCTTTCTTCCTTCCTTCCTTTCCTCCTTTCCTTCTTTCTTTCCTCATACTTCTACTAATTCTCTCTACTTTTTCTCCCTTTTATTCTGAGCCGTGTGGATGAAAGGCTCTTGGTGCTCCAGCCAGGAGTCAGGGCTCTGCCTCTGAGGTAGGAGAGCCAACTTCAGGTCACTGGTCAACAAGAGACCTCCCAGCTCCACATAATATTAAACAGCGGAAATCTCCCAGAGACCTCCATCTTAACACCAGCACCCAGCTTCACTCAACGACTAGCAAGCCACAGTGCTGGACAACCTATGCCAAACAACTAGCAAAACAGGAACACAACCCCACCCATTAGCAGAGAGGCTGCCTAAAATCATAATAAGGCCACAGACACCCCAAAACACACCACCAGACGTGAACCTGCCCACTAGAGAGACAAGATCCAGCCTCATCCAGCACAACACAGGCACTAGTCCCCTCCACCAGGAAGCCTACACAACCCACTGAAACAACCTTAGCCACTGGAGACAGACATCAAAAACAACGGGAACTACGAAAGTGCAGCCTGCAAAAAGGAGACCCCAAACACAGTAAGATAAGCAAAATGAGAAGACAGAAAAACACACAGCAGATGAAGAAGCAAGATAAAAACCCACCAGACCTAACAAATGAAGAGGAAATAGGCAATCTACCTGAAAAAGAATTCAGAATAATGATAGTAAGGATGATCCGAAATCTTGGAAGCAGAATGGACAAAATGCAAGAAACAGTTAACAAGGACCTACAAGAACTAAAGATGAAACAAGCAACGATGAACAATGCAATAAATGAAATTAAAATCACTCTAGATAGGATCAATAGCAGAATAACTGAGGCAGAAGAACGGATAAGTGACCTGGAAGATAAAGTAGTGGAAATAACTACTGCAGAGCAGAATAAAGAAAAAAGAATGAAAAGAACTGAGGACAGTCTCAGAGACCTCTGGGACAACATGAAACGCACCAACATTCGAATTATAGGGGTTCCAGAAGAAGAAGAAAGAAAGAAAGGGACTGAGAAAATATTTGAAGAGATTATAGTTGAAAACTTCCCTAATATGGGAAAGGAAATAGTTAATCAAGTCCAGGAAGCACAGAGGGTCCCATACAGGATAAATACAAGGAGAAACACGCCAAGACACATATTAATCAAACTGTCAAAAATTAAATACAAAGAAAGCATATTAAAAGCAGCAAGGGAAAAACAACAAATAACACACAAGGGAATCCCCATAAGGTTAACAGCGGATCTCTCAGCAGAAACCCTACAAGCCAGAAGGGAGTGGCAGGACATACTGAAAGTGATGAAGGAGAATAGCCTGCAACCAAGACTACTCTACCCAGCAAGGATCTCATTCACATTTGATGGAGAAATTAAAACCTTTACAGACAAGCAAAAGCTGAGAGAGTTCAGCACCACCAAACCAGCTTTACAACAAATGCTAAAGGAACTTCTCTAGACACGAAACACAAGAGAAGGAAATGACCTATAGTAGCGAACCCAAAACAATATATAAAATGGAAATAGGAACATACATATCAATAATTACCTTAAATGTAAATGGACTAAATGCTCCCACCAAAAGACACAGATTGGCTGAATGGATACAAAAACAAGACCCTTATATATGCTGTCTACAAGAGACCCACTTCAGAACTAGAGACACATACAGACTGAAAGTAAGGGGATGGAAAAAGATATTCCATGCAAATGGAAACCAAAAGAAAGCTGGAGTAGCAATTCTCATATCAGACAAAATAGACTTTAAAATAAGGACTATTAAAAGGGACAAAGAAGGACACTACATAATGATCAAGGGATCGATCCAAGAAGAAGATATAACAATTGTAAATATTTATGCACCCAACATAGGAGCACCTCAATACATAAGGCAAATACTAACAACCATAAAAGGGGAGATCAACAGTAACACATTCATAGTAGGGGACTTTAACACCCCACTTTCACCCATGGACAGATCATCCAAAATGAAAATAAATAAGGAAACACAAGCTTTAAATGATACATTAAACAAGATGGACTTAATTGATGTTTATAGGACACTCCATCCAAAAACAACAGAATACACATTTTTCTCAAGTGCTCATGGAACATTCTCCAGGATAGATCATATCTTGGGTCACAAATCAAGCCTTGGTAAATTTAAGAAAACTGAAATTGTATCAAGTATCTTTTCCGACCACAACGCCATGAGACTAGATATCAATTACAGGAAAAGATCTGTAAAAAATACAAACACATGGAGGCTAAACAATACACTACTTAATAATGAAGTGATCACTGAAGAAATCAAAGAGGAAATAAAAAAATACCTAGAAACAAATGACAATGGAGACACAACGACCCAAAACCTATGGGATGCAGCAAAAGCAGTTCTAAGGGGGAAGTTTATAGCAATACAAGCCCACCTTAAGAAGCAGGAAACATCTCGAATAAACAACCTAACCTTGCACCTCAAGCAATTAGAGAAAGAAGAACAAAAAAACCCCAAAGCTAGCAGAAGGAAAGAAATCATAAAAATCAGATCAGAAATAAATGAAAAAGAAATGAAGGAAACAATAGCAAAGATCAATAAAACTAAAAGCTGGTTCTTTGAGAAGATAAACAAAATAGATAAACCACTAGCCAGACTCATCAAGAAAAAAAGGGAGAAGACTCAAATCAATAGAATTAGAAATGAAAAAGGAGAAGTAACAACTGACACTGCAGAAATAAAAAAAATCATGAGAGATTACTACAAGCAACTCTATGCCAATAAAATGGACAATCTGGAAGAAATGGACAAATTCTTAGAAATGCACAACCTGCCAAGACTGAATCAGGAAGAAATAGAAAATATGAACAGACCAATCACAAGCACTGAAATTGAAACTGTGATTAAAAACCTTCCAACAAACAAAAGCCCAGGACCAGATGGCTTCACAGGTGAATTCTATCAAACGTTTAGAGAAGAGCTAACACCTATCCTTCTCAAACTCTTCCAAAATATAGCAGAGGGAGGAACACTCCCAAATTCCTTCTACGAAGCCACCATCACCTTGATACCAAAACCAGACAAGGATGTCACAAAGAAAGAAAACTACAGGCCAATATCACTGATGAACATAGATGCAAAAATCCTCAACAAAATACTAGCAAACAGAATCCAACAGCACATTAAAAGGATCATACACCACGATCAAGTGGGGTTTATTCCAGGAATGCAAGGATTCTTCAATATACGCAAATCTATCAATGTGATAAACCATATTAACAAATTGAAGGAGAAAAACCATATGATCATCTCAATAGATGCAGAGAAAGCTTTCGACAAAATTCAACACCCATTTATGATAAAAACCCTCCAGAAAGTAGGCATAGGGGAACTTTCCTAAACATAATAAAAGCCATATATGACAAGCCCACAGCAAACATCATCCTCAATGGTGAAAAACTGAAAGCATTTCCACTAAGATCAGGAACAAGACAAGGTTGCCCACTCTCACCACTCTTATTCAACATAGTTTTGGAAGTTTTAGCCACAGCAATCAGAGAAGAAAAGGAAATAAAAGGAATCCAAATCGGAAAAGAAGAAGTAAAGCTGTCACTGTTTGCAGATGACATGATACTATACATAGAGAATCCTAAAGATGCTACCAGAAAACTACTAGAGCTAATCAATGAATTTGGTAAAGTAGCAGGATACAAAATTAATGCACAGAAATCTCTGGCATTCCTATATACTAATGATGGAAAATCTGAAAGTGAAATCAAGAAAACACTCCCATTTACCATTGCAACAAAAAGAATAAAATATCTAGGAATAAACCTACCTAAGGATACGAAAGACCTGTATGCAGAAAATTATAAGACACTGATGAAAGAAATTAAAGATGATACAAATAGATGGAGAGATATACCATGTTCTTGGATGGGAAGAATCAACATTGTGAAAATGACTCTACTATCCAAAGCAATCTACAGATTCAATGCAATCCCTATCAAACTACCACTGGCATTTTTCACAGAACTAGAACAAAAAATTTCGCAATTTGTATGGAAACACAAAAGACCCCGAATAGCCAAAGCAATCTTGAGAACGAAAAAAGGAGCTGGAGGAATAAGGCTCCCTGACTTCAGACTATATTACAAAGCAACAGTAATCAAGACAGTATGGTACTGGCACAAAAACAGAAAGACAGATCAGTGGAACAGGATAGAAAGCCCAGAGATAAACCCACGCACATATGGACACCTTATCTTTGATAAAGGAGGCAGGAATGTACAGTGGAGAAAGGACAGCCTCTTCAATAAATGGTGCTGGGAAAACTGGACAGGTACATGTAAAAGTATGAGATTAGATCACTCCCTAACACCATACACAAAAATAAGCTCAAAATGGATTAAAGACCTAAATGTAAGGCCAGAAACTATCAAACTCTTAGAAGAAAACATAGGAAGAACACTCTATGACATAAATCACAGCAAGATCCTTTCTGACCCACCTCCTAGAGTAATGGAAATAAAAACAAAAATAAACAAATGGGACCTAATGAAACTTCAAAGCTTTTGCACAGCAAAGGAAACCATAACCAAGACCAAAAGACAACCCTCAGAATGGGAGAAAACATTTGCAAATGAAGCAACTGACAAAGGATTAATCTCCAAAATTTACAAGCAGCTCATGCAGCTCAATAACAAAAAAACAAACAACCCCATCCAAAAATGGGCAGAAGACCTAAATAGACATTTCTCCAAAGAAGATATACAGAATGCCAACAAACACATGAAAGAATGCTCAACATCATTAATCATTAGAGAAATGCAAATCAAAACTACAATGAGATATCATCTCACACCAGTCAGAATGGCCATCATCAAAAAATCTATAAACAATAAATGCTGGAGAGGGTGTGGAGAAAAGGGGACACTCTTGCACTGCTGGTGGGAATGTGAATTGGTTCAGCCACTGTGGAGAACAGTATGGAGGTTCCTTAAAAAACTACAAATAGAATTACCATATGACCCAGCAATCCCACTACTTGGCATATACCCTGAGAAAACCAAAATTCAAAGAGAGTCATGTACCAAAATGTTCATTGCAGCTCTATTTACAGTAGCCAGGACATGGAAACAACCTAAGCGCCCATCATCGGATGAATGGATAAAGAAGATGTGGCACATATACACAATGGAATATTACTCAGCCTTAAAAAGAAATGAAATTGAGCTATTTGTAATGAGATGGATAGACCTAGAATCTGTCATACAGAGTGAAGTAAGTCAGAAAGAAAAAGACAAATACCGTATGCTAACACATATATATGGAATTTAAGGGAAAAAAATGTCATGAAGAACCTAGGGGTAAGATAGGAATAAAGACGCAGACCTACTGGAGAACGGACTTAAGGATATGGGGAGGGGGAAGGGTGAGTTTTGACAGGGCGAGAGAGAGTCATGGACATATACACACTAACAAACGTAGTAAGGTAGATAGCTGGGGGGAAGCAGCCGCAAGGCACAGGGATATTAGCTCGGTGCTTTGTGACAGCCTGGAAGGGTGGGATGGGGAGAGTGGGAGGGAGGGAGACGCAAGAGGGAAGACATATGGGAACATATGTATATGTATAGCTGATTCACTTTGTTGTAAAGCAGAAACTAACACACCATTGTAAAGCAATTATACCCCAATAAAGATGTTTAAAAAAAATAAAAAAAATAAATAAATAAATAAAGTAATATCTCTCAAAAAAAAAAAAAAAAAAAAAAAAGAGCTGAGAACTTTCCAAAACTAATGATAATTATGACACCGAGCAGGGAAAAAAAAGTAAAACAAAACCATACATGCCATATCAAAACTACTAGAAGCCAAATACAAAGAAAAATCTTGAAGGCCACCAGAGAAAAATGACATCTTACCTACAGAGAAATGAAGATAAGAACAATAATAGAGGATGGCTGAGTAGAAGGATGTGCTCTCACTCCCTCTTGCGAGAGCACTGGAATCACAGCTAACTGCTGAACAATCATGGACAGGAAGACACTGGAACTCATCAAGAAAGATACCCCACATCCAAAGACAAAGGAGAAGCCACAATGAGATGGTAGGAGGGGTGCAATCACAATAAAATCAAACCCCGTAACTGCTGGGTAGGTGACTTACAAACTGGAGAATACTTAAACCACAGAAGTTGAACACTGGAGTCAAGGTTCTGAGCCCCACACCAGGCTTTCAAACCTGGGGGTCCAGCAACTAGAGGAGGAATTCCTAGAGAAACAGACTTGGAAAGCTAGCGGGATTTGATTGCAGGACTCTGACAGGACTGGGGGAAACGGAGACTCAACTCTTGGAGGGCACACACAAAGTAGTGTGCACACTGGGACCCAGGGGAAGGAGGCGTGACCCCAGGGGAGCCTGAACCAGACCAACCTGCTAGTGTTGGAGGGTCTCCTGCAGAAGTGGTTGGTGGCTGTGGCTCACCGTGAGAACAAGGACACTGGCAGCAGAAGTTCTGGTAAGTACTCCTTGGTGTGAGCCCTCCCAGAGTCCACCGTTAGCCCTACCAAAGAGCCTGCAGGCTCCAGTGTTGGGTCACCTCAGGCCAAACAACCAAAAGGGAGGGAACCCAGCTGTACCATCAGCAGTCAAGCGGATTAAAGTTTTACTGAGCTCTGCCCACCAGAGCAACAGCCAGCTCTACCCACACAAGTCCCTCTCAGGAAACTTGCACAAG
The DNA here is from genome assembly GCF_008692025.1 of Phocoena sinus. Lineage (NCBI taxonomy): Eukaryota > Metazoa > Chordata > Mammalia > Artiodactyla > Phocoenidae > Phocoena > Phocoena sinus. Next base: position 37,533,394 of record NC_045776.1, read on the forward strand.
CCTCTTAGATAGCCTCATCCACCAGAGGGCAGACAGCAGAAGCAAGAAGAACTACAATCCTGCAGACTGTGGGAAAAAAACCACATTCACAGAAAGATAGACAAGATGCAAAGGCAGAGAGCTATGTACCAGATGAAGGAACAAGATAAAACTCCATAAAAACAACTAAATGAAGTGGAGATAGGCAACATTCTAGAAAATGAATTCAGAATAATGATAGTAAAGATGATCCAGGACCTCAGAAAAAGAATGGAGGCAAAGATCGAGAAGATGTAAAAAATGTTTAACAAAGACCTAGAAGAATTAAAGAACAAACAAACAGAGATGAACAATACAATAACTGAAATGAACACTAAACTAGAAGAAATCAATAGCAGAATAACTGAGGCAGAAGAACGGATAAGTGACCTGGAAGACAGAATGCTGGAATTCACTGCTGTGGAACAGAATAAAGAGAAAAGAATGGAAAGAAATAAAGACAGCCTAAGAGACCTCAGGGGCAATATTAAATGCAACAACATTTACCCAAAAGTACCCAAAAAAATATTTGAAGAGACTACAGTCAAAAACTTCCCCACCACAGGAAAGGAAATAGCCACCCAAGTCCAGGAAGGGCAGAGAGTCCCAGTCCCATACAGGTTAAACCCAAGGAGAAACAAGCCTACACATACTAATCAAGTTGGCAAAAATTAAAGACAAAGAAAAATTATTGAAAGCAGCAAGGGAAAAACGACGAACAGCATACAAGGGAACTCCCATAAGGTTAACAGCCGATTTCTCAGCAGAAAGTCTACAAGCCAGAAAGGAGCAGCATGACATATTTAAAGTGATGAAATGGAAGAACCTACAACCAAAATCACTCTACCCTGCGAGGATCTCATTCAGATTCAATGGAGAAATCAAAAGCTTTACAGACAAGCAAAAGCTAAAAGAATTCAGTACCACCAAACCAGCTCTACAACAAATGCTAAAGGAACTTCTCTAAGTGGGAAACACAAGATAAGAACAGGACCTACAAAAACAAACCCAAAACAATTAAGAAAATGGTAATAGGAACATACATATCAATAATTACCTTAAACTTGAATGGATTAAATGCTCTAACCAAAATACACAGGCTTGCTGAATGGATTCAAAAACAAGACCCATATATATGCTGTCAACAGAGACCCACTTCAGAGCTAGGCACACATACAGACTGAAAGTGAGGGGATGGAAAAAGATATTCCATGCAAATGGAAATCACAAGAAAGCTGGGGTAGCAACACTCATGTCAGATAAAATAAACTTTAAAATGAAGAATGTTACAAGAGAAAAGGAAGGGAACTACATAATGATCAAGGGATCAATCCAAGAAGAAGAAATAACAATTATAAATACATACACACCCAGCATAGGAGCACCTCAATACATAAGGCAACTGCTAAAACCTATAAAAGAGGAAATCGACAGTAACACAATAATAGTGGGGGACTTTAACACCTCACTTATACCAATGGACAGATCATCCAAAGAGAAAATTAATAAGGAAACACAAGCTTCAAAGAACACAATAGACCAGATACATTTAATTGATATTTATAAGACATTCCATCCAAACACAGCAGATTACACTTTCTTCTCAAGTGTGCATGGAACATTCTCCAAGATAGATCACATCTTGGGTCACAAATCAAGCCTCAGTAAATTTCAGAAAATTGAAATCATATCAAGCATCTTTACTGACTACAACACTATGAAATTAGAAATCAATTACAGGGAAAAAACTGTAAAAAAAAACACAAACACATGGAGACTAAACAATACGTTACTGAATAACCTAGAGATCACTGAAGGAATCAAAGAGGAAATCAGAAATACCTAGAGACAAATGACAATGAAAATAAGATGATCCAAAACCTATGGGATGCAGCAAAAGCAGTTCTGAGAGGGAAGTTTATAGCAATAAAATTCTACCTCAAGAAACAACAAACATCTCAAATAAACAACCTAACCTTAAGCCTAAAGGAATTAGATAAAGAAGAACAAACAAAACCCAAAGTTAGCAGAAAGAAAGAAATCATAAAGATCAGAGCAGAAATAAATGAAATAGAAACAAAGAAGACAATAGCAAAGATCAATAAAAGCTGCTTCTTTGAGAAGATAAACAAAATTGATAAGCCATCAGCCAGACTCATCAAGGAAAAGAGAGAGAGGACTCAAATCAATACAATTAGAAATGAAAACGGAGAAGTTACAACAGACAACACAGAAATACAAAGCATCCTAAGAGACTACTACAAGCAACTCTATGTCAATAAAATGGACAAGCTGCAAGAAATGGACAAATTCTTAGAAAGGTTTAACCTTCCAAGACTGAACCAGGAAGAAATAGAAAATATGAACAGACTAATCACTAGTAATGAAATTGAAACTGTGATTAAAAATCTTCCAACAAACACAAGTTCAGGACTAGATGGCTTCATAGGTGAATTCTAACAAACGTTTATAGATGAGCTAACATCCATCCTTCTCAAACGCTTCCAAAACATTGCAGAGGAAGGAATACTCCCAAACTCATTCTATGAGGCCACCATCACCCTGATACCAAAACGAGACAAAGATACTACAAAAAAAAATTACAGACCAATATCACTGATGAATATAGATGCAAAAATCCTCATCAAAATACTAGCAAACATAAGCCAACAACACATTAAAAGAATCATACACAATGATCAAGTGAGATTTATCCCAGACATGCAAGGATTCTTCCATATACACAAATCAATCAATGTGATACACCTTATTAACAAATTGAAGAAGAAAAACCATATGATCATCTCAATAGATGCAGAAAAATTTTTTGACAAAATTCAATACCGATTTATGATAAAAACTTTGCAGAAAGTGGGTATAGAGAGAACATACCTCAACATAATAAAGGCCACATACGACAAACCCACAGCAAACATCATTGTCAATGGTGGAAAACTGAAAGCATTTCCTCTAAGATCAGAAACAAGACAAGGATGTCCATTCTCACCACTATTATTCAACGTAGTTTTGGAAGTCCCAGACATGGCAATCAGAGAAGAAAAAGAAATAAAAGGAATACAAATTGGAAAAGAAGAAGTAAAACTCACTGTTTGCAGATGACATGACACTATACTTAGAGAATCCTAAAGATGCCACCAGAAAACTCCTAGAGCTAATCAATGAATTTGGTAAAGTTGCAGGATACAAAATTAATGCACAGAAATCTCTTGCATTCCTATACAGTAATGATCAAAAATCTGAAAAAGAAATTAAGGAAACACTCCCATTTACCATTGAAAATACTAAAACACCTAGGAATAAATCTACCTAGGGAGAGAAAAGACCTGTATGTAGAAAACTATAAGACCCTGCTGAAAGAAATTAAATATGATACAAACAGGTGGAGCAATATACCATGTACTTGGATTGGAAAAATCAACATTGTGAAAATGACTCTACTACCCAAAGCAATGTAGAGATTCAGTGCAATCCCTATCAAATTACCAATGGCATTTTTTTTTTTTTTTTTTTTTTTTTGCGGTACGCGGGCCTCTCACTGTTGTGGCCTCTCACGTTGTGGAGCACAGGCTCCGGACGCGCAGGCTCAGTGCCATGGCTCACGGGCCTAGCCACTCCACGGCATGTGGAATCTTCCCAGACCGGGGCGCGAACCCGTGTCCCCTGCATCAGCAGGTGGACTCTCAACCACTGTGCCACCAGGAAACCCCACCAATGGCATTTTTTACAGAACTAGAACAGAAAATCTTAAAATGTGTATGGAGACACAAAAGACCCCAAATAGCCAAAGTGGTCTTGAGGGGAAAAAAACAGAGTGGGGGGAATTAGACTCCCTGACTTCAGACTATATTACAAAGCTACAGTAATGAAGACAATATGGTACTGGCATAAAAACAGAAATATAGATCAATAGAACAGGATAGAAAGTCCAGACATAAACCCATGCCCCTATGGTCAACTAATCTATGACAAAGGAGACAAGGATATACAATGTGTCTCCAATAAGTGGTGCTGGGAAAACTGGACAGTTACGTGTAAAAGAATGAAATTAGAACACTCCCTAACACCATACACAAAAATAAACTCAAAATCGATTAGAGACCTAAATGTGACACTGGACACTATAAAACTCTTAGAGGAAAACATAGGAAGAACACTATTGACATAAATCACCGCAAGGTCTTTTTTAATCCACCTCCTAGAGTAATGGAAATAAAAACAAAAATAAACAAATAGGACCTAATGAAGCTTAAAAGCTTTTGCTTCTGATGTTGCTGAAAAGACCTAAAAATAATCCCTTAAAAAAACTACCAAAAAGACCACCCCCAGAATGAGAGAAAATATTTGCAAACAAATCAATGGACAGAGGATTAATATCCAAAATATATAAACAGCTCATGCAGCTCAATATTAAAAAACCAACCCAATCCAAAAATGGGCAGACCATATGACCCAGCAATCCCACTACTGGGCATATACCCAGAGAAAACCATAATTCAGAAAGACACATGCACCCCAATGTTCATTGCAGCACTATTTACAATAGCCAGGACATGGAAGCAACCTAAATGCCCATAGACAGATGAATGGTTAAAGAAGAAGTGGTACATATATACAATGGAATATTACTCAGTCATAAAAAGGAACAAAATTTTGTCATTTGTAGAGACCTGGATGGACCTAGAGACTGTCATACAGAGTGAAGTAAGTCAGAAAGAGAAAAACAAATATCATATATTAATGCATATATGTGAAACCTAGAAAAATATTACAGATGAACTGGTTTGCAAGCAGAAATAGAGACACAAATGTAAAGAACAAACCTGTGGACACCAAGGGGGGAAAGCGGGGCAGGGGGGGCGGGTGTGATGAATTGGGAGACTGGGATTGACATATATACACTATATGTATAAAATGGATAACTAATAAGAACCTGCTGTGTAAAAAAATAAATTAAATAAAATCAAACAAGAAAAGAACAGTAATAGACTTTTCATCAGAACCACACAAACCGGAGGAAAATAAAATGGCATTTTAAAGTACTGGAAAAAACTGTCAAATCATTATACTCACCAAAAAAAAAAGTCTTTTAAAAATGAATGAGACAAATATTTCTCAAAGCAAAACAGAAAACTCATTGTTAGAACACCTATATTTGAAGAAAGATCAAAGAAATTTGTAAAGGCAGAAGGAATATGATACCACACAGAAACTGGACTCAACACAAGATAAAATGAAGAGGGATGAAAATGGAATTAATAAAGTAAAATAAATTTTTCTTTATTCTTGTTTTAATAGCTCTAAAAGATAACTGTTTAAAGCAAAAGTAGTAGCAATGAATTGTGTTACAACATATGTTAAAGTAAAATGTATGAAAAAAATAATACAAAAGATATGAAAGAGAAATTGGGAATAACATTCATGTGAATGAAGAGAGTCCATTGTATTTAAGAAAAATATTGAACTCCATGCTTTCTGGGACCGCCCCCCCCCTCCCCGCTTCCTATGGAACTACCAGGGTGGCCAGAATTGCACCAGACATAGCCACTCTCAGCACCCAGGCTGGACAAGGTGAAGCCCTGATCAACCCCTGGAGTCAAGGGCTGCAAAGCCCCTCCTAAGACAAGCCCAAGGAGAAAGGAAAGCCAACTATTCTTATCTACTCCTGCTGCCTACTTCTCTGGAGTCCTTGACATATTTTTTCAGACACTGGAGAAAGAATTTATGCTTTCTCTCCTGGCTGTAATTCAGCTTCTTTTCTGGGGCTCCAGATCTTGGGACAAAAGCCTCTCTCTGTAGAAATGCAAGTCTTCAGGCCACCTGGACTATGAAAGGGACGGTTCCCTGGTGGCATTTACTTTCCTTTCTGCTCTCTCTTCCACCACAGCAAAGGAACCCACTTAGAAGTAATTTACAACAGAAGCAGAAAATCCAATCTCTTGGGCAGGAAAAATCTAGAAGAAAAAGCTACAAGTAAAGCTCAGCAAGGTCGAATTTGAGACGGCAATAGCTGCAATTTCGATTGTGGGTCAAACCTGCAACGGCTGAGCGAACTCTGGGAGCTGCCTGGCACTGCCCAGCTCTAGGGGTGCTGAACTGAGCTAAAGAGGTTGGCAGGTGGTGATGAAGACAGGGCAAGGCTAGTACAGGCACCTTCCAAAGAGGAGACAAGGGGAAGGCTGGGGATGTGACACAGACCCAGCTGTACCTCCAAAGCTGCCTATACCATTCTATCATGGTCTAGTAAAACCTGAGTAGCAAGCAGCTACCTGTGTGAGATGCAGGCCTGAAACACACAGCAAGATGGAATCTGCTGGCAGCACCCAGCTCAGGCTGGAGGGCAAAAGCAGTTAACACCATGGAGCTGCTCTGGTAATGCCTGCTTTGCAAGGGAGCCTGAGAAGCAGCCAAGAATAAATGGCCCACACCCAGAGTCCAAAATCACCACCAGTGTGCCTTTGAGGTGGCTTCTTATGTCACCCTCCATGTGTCCAGGAGACATCCGGGTACAGTATCACAGATGAGGTGGGTGGCACCTTCACATGCTCTCCTCCACCTTCTACAACTCACTGGGTCTATGCCTACAGGATGCAAACTTCCAAACACTGAGCCTCAGGACAGAGTGTCACTATAACAAGAAAGCTTCAAGAGCCTCTACGTGCAACTCAACACATTCGAAGCCCTGAGACCACTAAGAACCATACAGTATTAGCTAATTCCGCTGTCCCTGTCTCCAAATAAAAGAATACTCCTCTTTCAATGTCCACACATTGTTCCTCCACTTCTCTGGCCATGTCAGTCAAAACCCGATTCCCTAAAAGGATTTGTCTGTTACTTAGACATAACTTTTCACCTAACAAATAGACAAAGATTAAAAATGCCCAGTCCTGGCAAAATTAAAGGGAAATAAAGCATTTGCACATGGGCTTAAGGAGTTTACTCATTGGTACACTTCTCTGAAGGTCAATTTAGCAACGTGTATAAAATGGAGAATGCATACAACCCTGGACTTGGAGTTCCTCCTCTAGGAATTTTTCCAACAGGGACATGTATGAACAAGGATGTTCATTGAAAGCCAACTCATATTGTGGGTAAGTCTGGAGATATTTTCTAGCTCTGGTTCCTGGCTCTGTCACTTAGAAGCTCTAAAACCCTCTGCAACTCATTTTTGCATCTGCAAAATGGGGTTACAGACAGGTTTGTTGTGAAGATTAGACAATATAATGCATGTAATCTGACACATAATGAAAACTCAGTAACTTTTCATTATTGTCCTCTTATTGGAATTCAAATATTTTTCCTATATGTGGATAGCCATCAATAGGATTTGATCAGAATTATGATAGATCTATGCAATGGAATACTCTGCAGGCTTTCAAAAGAATAATATATACATATTGAATATCAAAAAAAACACAGATTTCAGAAGAGCTTGTGTGTGTATTGTGGGTCTATGCATCTCTGTGTAGATGTGACTACGTCTGATATGGGTGTGTCTGTGTGGCGTGTATGTCTGCATTGTGTGTGTCCTGGGTGTATATTTGTGGTGTATGTGAGTTTTCTGTGATTATCTGCAATGTGTTCATGTGTGTGAGTTCTGCATGCATACCTTCAGTATGTGTATGAGAGATCTATGTGTGTCTGCAGTGTGTGTGTGTGTATCTTGTGCATGTGTGTGAGTTCTGTATGTATCGGGAGTGTCTGTGTGTAAATTCTCTGTGTGTCTGCAGGGTGTAAGGGACTGCTGTGTGTGGTATGTGTGCATCTGTAGGGTGTGTTTGTGTGTTTGTGGGGCATGTCTGTGGGGTGTGTGAGTTCTGTGTGTGCATGTGTGGTGTATCTGCATGTGAGTTCTGTGTGTCTCTTGGCGGGGGAGGGGTGTCTGCAGGGTGTGTGTATGAGACCTGCATGTGTATCTGCCAGGTTTTGCAAGTTCTATGTGTGTGTCTACAGGGTGTACAGGTGCCTGCCTAGGTAGTAAGATCAGAAGGTGAACAAGTACCTGGGCTCAGGAGTGAAGGAAGCCTGGGTTAGGTTCCTGCCCTGCCACATAATAGTGCAACATGGAGAGATTAGACAACTCCTCTATTTCTAGTTTCTTCATCCATTAAAAATAAAACTGTCACCTCCAGCCCCTGGGCCATGTGAGAATTAGATAATAGAATGCATGGAAAGCACCTAACACAATTTCTGACATAGTAGGTGCTCAGAGTGGTCCAGCTATTGTCATCATGTCTACATTTATAGAGAGACATCTGGACAGATGTTGTCTCATATCTTAACCCAGCTGGGTGATAGCAATTGTTGTGTATTTAATTTTCTCTTTATAATTTTCTATGCTGTGTGGCTATTTTGCATGCACATATATTATCTCTGTAATGAAAAAAGCAATACATACTCTTTTCAACAAAAGTTGCCTCCACAAGGTAGGTAAAACACCCTTCAAACACCGACCCCCATGTCAAGAATCTCTATCTTTCAGAATGCATCTCTATGCATCCCCAAAATTCCCATCCTTATTGTATTACTGTATGTAATCCAGCACTTCTGGATTAAGAGCCCAGACTGTGATGTTCTGTCCAGAAAGCCCTGCTTTAAATTCCCATGATAACTGGTATTGACCAGTTGTTGAGGCCACTTTCTATCTTAATCCCACTAGAATTGAGTTTTCTAAACAGATTAACTTATTGTCACTTTGGAAGGGATGGTGGTAAAAGGCGGCTCACCATCAGCCTTGGTGGGGGTGGGGGGCGGGGAGAGACGCCGGGAGTGGTGGAGACAAGCCCTTGGCGGAGGGGGATTTCAGAGGTGAGCAGTTGCCACCCTGGGCTGGCGGGAGCAGGGTGACAGTAAGCTCTGCATGAGTGGGGAGGGGGTGCAAGGAGAGTAAAGGAAAAATTCACTTTCTTTACGATTTGGTTCAGGTCAGGTCCCCCCACAAGGGCAGGGTTCCGTTTAGCATGTTTATCAGAATCATTTGGAGAGCTTGTTAAAAATGCGGATTCCAGGGCTTCCCTGGTGGCGCAGTGGTTGAGAGTTCACCTGCCGATGCAGGGGACACAGATTCGTGCCCCGGTCCGGGAAGATCCCACATGCCGCGTAGCGGCTGGGCCCGTGAGCCATGGCCGCTGAGCCTGCGCGTCCGGAGCCTGTGCTCCGCAACGGGAGAGGCCACAGCGGTGAGAGGCCCGCGTACCGCAAAAAAAAAAAAAAAATGCAGATACCAGGCAACCATTCCCTCCCACCAAGAGATTCTGGTAGAGGTATAAAGAGGTATAAATCACCTCATCTGATTCCCAGGTGAGCACTGGATTCATCTTTGGGAAGCAATGAGGAAGGTCCCGGGGGATCAAAGTCTCACCGTGAAAAACCGAGTTTTCATAGCTGTGTGTCTTCAGTTTAGTTACACAACCTCTCTGGGCTCTTCACGCCAAGGAAACAAGGGTGACGGTCCAGAACAAAATGATGATGAGGTTACTAAGGATGGCCCGTTTCTGTGTAAAAACAGAAGCTGGTTGATTTGAAGCCAAAGCAGTTTTCCCATTCTCTGAGAGGGGTCAGTGTGCTCTGAGGATGGTTTCTGACCGCCGGGTTGCCATGCCTGTCTCCCCTGTGTCAGAAGCTTCTGCGGACCTTCCCGGTTCCTGGTCCCGCGGCTGCAGGCTGTCTGCGAGTGTGCTCCACTGCCCCCTGGTGGTCTTGTCTGGGAAGGGGACCAGTCTCTTTCCCGACTGGGCTTTATCCAGCCCCGAGCGAACACAAGGCCCCTGGGCCATAGGTGGAGAAGGGAGGAGGGGTCCACGAGGGCCGATTTCTGACACAGTGGAACCTAAAATCCCCTCTTCTCCTGGCACCATCACCACCTGCTCGCTGATGCTGGAGCTGTCACAGTGGAGCCTCACCACCTTGCCTCAGGGTTTCACGTTCCTGGATGCTTCCTGCAACCTGAGCCAGACTCTTGCTGGGAGATGCACACAGGGAAGGGGAGACACACCTGTTGCCTCTGGATCTGGAAGAGACGAGTTTGACCCAGGAGATCACTGCACATGTGGGAGAAGCCATGCAGAATTTTGCACCAGAAGGAGTTACAAGGCCAGTCCTGGGACAGCACGCTGCAGGCTGTGAGCATCATACAGCTCCAGCAAGAAGGACCAAAGGAGAACCCTGTGCTCATGGGGAAACCTAGGCCTCGGGGCACTGCCATGTGCAAGGCAGGCGCTAGTCAGAGAAAACTCGCTTCAGCCACCATCCTGGGAGGCCCATTGTTACAAGTCTGACCTTTCTGACCTTCTTGTTTAGGCCTTATTAGGCTGTACACTCCAGAGTCTGAGTCCAGCACCAAGTCCCCTCCCTGCTGCCCACAGTGAAACACCCCTGCCCTGGGCCCCCAGGGTGGGGAATTGGGTCAGGCTGATGCCCCTACTTAAGCCTTCCTGAGTCAGAACGTCACCTTGGTTATCATATTCCTTAGAGACCCTGCTGGTGTCAAAGGCCGCAGGATTTGAGGGTGGGTTAGTGGTAGAGTCCATAGAGGGCTACGTGCCATCCTCTAACATGTGGTGTGGACATGGTCTGGCCACAAGGAGCAGACATTTGGAAAGTCCATCACTCCACCGTGTCCCTGCGTTTGGGCATACGCTCCCTGGGATTGAGGGCTTGCTCACTTCATAGGCTGTGCCCCCTCCCACCCCTACGTGAGAATGGAAAGCAGGGCTGGGGATCCCAGAGCCATCACCTCTCATAGGCAGCCTCAGATAGTGTCATGAGAGAAGGAGGGAGATGGGGGCGTCTAGGCGACCCTCTTAAGCATGGGGGAATGAACTAGACTTCTGCTCGGCAAGCTGTTCTAGCTTCGGGCCCCACCATTATTTCCATCACAGGCTCTCTGGAAGGGCATATTAGAGCCGGCCTCCTTTAATGAGACAGAGTGTAAAGGAGCCTGTTGACAGCCACAAAGCTACGTATAAATATGACATCTTCACCACCACTGTCAATCCTGCACTGGAAGTGATCTTACTGGATTTGTAACCACTTTCCTTTTTTTCCCCTGAGATTCCATTACCCACCAACCAACGACTACTTCCCCCGTTGCTTGTTTTCTTTTTCCCCTTAGAAAACAAGCCCCCACATCTGTTTCAATTTAAACAGAAAGAGGTAACACAAATTACAATGACAAAGAAGATGAATGATTGTATTTTTATAATGAATTGGGTGTACATAGATTGATTTTAGCATAATTTATTCCATTTAACTCTTACAGAAACCCAGATGAGGCAGGAATATACCCAGTTCTAGAGACAAAGGGATAAAGGCTCAGAAAGGCCAAAATAGGACGTGGCAAAGCTAGATCTGGTCCTCGAATCTGAACCCCATATTCTCCTTATTTTGTTTTATAAGTTCCTGGTCTTGGTGCTTGCCCATAATTCCCAGTGCTGTTTCTTAGCCCTGCCCCTACAGGCCTGACACCATCTCTCCTCCACTCTTTTACTCCAGAGAGTTAGGGGCCTGATGTCTGTCTGGCCTCTTACTCACAAGCTCTCATTCTCCGCCAGGCACACTTTACAGGTGCAACTCGGGTCAGATCATAGCATGCTAGTGGCCCACAGAACAAGGAATGTTTGCAACCTGGTCAACTAGATGGAACATTCCACACCCACCACTCCTGCTCCCCCAGGAGAGGTTAGCTCAAGGCACTTTCTCTTATTCCATCCTCCCTCCCCCTGATGTACACATTGCTCATGACACAGCAGTCACTGTCCTCTCAGGATGGCCAATGGCTCAGGCCTCAGGGCTGACCTCTCGCTGCTTTCCTCTTCCTAAAACTAAATCCTGCCCCCAAGTCACTGTCCCAGTGACAGCAATGCCATAGTGAGTAGATAAGGATGGAAACCAGAAGTGTTTTCTCACTTGACTTTAGGACACACAGCCCCTGCTTCCTACTTACCCCTCTGTCTGTTCCTTCTCAGCCTTTTCTTTCCTGGGGCTCCCTGGTTCTCCCAACCTGTAAACTTTGCAGAGCCCAGGCCCAGTCCTTCCTCTCTTCCTGTCTAGACTCACTCTCCCAGGGACATCATCCAGTCCCTGGGGACTTCCAATACCAAATATATATCCTGATGCCTCCTACCTCTACTACATATGACACTTTCACTTTGATGTTACATCAAAGATAATATGGTTGTCTTAATCCATTCAGGCTGCTGTAACAGAATACCACAGCCTGGCTGGTTTACAAACAACAAAAACTTATTGCTCACAGTTCTGGAAGCAGGAAGTCCAAGATCAGGGCACTGGAAGATTCGGTGTCTGGTGAAAGCCTGCTTACTGGTTCATAGACAGCTGTCTTTTTGCTGTAAACTCACATTGTGTAAGGGACTAGGGAGCTCTCTGGGACCCTGTAAAAGGGCACTAATGCCATGCATGAGGGCTCCACCCTCACAACCTAATCACCTCCCAAAGACCTCTTAATACTGGCACATTTGGGATTAGGTTTCAACATAGGAATTTTGAGGGAATGCAAATATTCAGTCTGCTGCATTGGAGAAAGCCAACCTCTTCATTTCTCCTCAAGCCTGATTTTTGGACAGTATCCTAGCATCTCAGTAGAGGCAACTGTCTTTTCAGTCACTCAGGCATGAAGTCATTCCTGACTCTTCTTTTCTCTCCCACCCTCAGTCAACCTGCCAGTAAATCCCATCAGCCCCACCATCTACATGTACCTGAAATCCAGCCACTCTTCCCCCTCCATGCCCTGTCTGCTCCCAGCCCCTCATCTCCCTCCTGAATCACTGCAATGATCCTGACTCTCCCTGCCTCTGCCCCCACCCCTCCTCAGCATGTTGTCAGGATGGCAGTTCCTCATGCACCCACAGCAGGAGCCAGGGCCTCACACCGATCTTCACAGCAGATGCCGTGCACCCCAGCCTGCCCAGGACCCTATCATTTATGTCTGTCCTTGTGTGATTCCAAACACCACACCCTTTCACTATCAAAAGGCACCCAATGGATAATGCATCATATGTTGTCCCCCCAACATGCACGTCCGTGATCTGGTCCTTGTTCCTTGGTGCCCTCCATCCTCCTTCTCTCCCCTGCCCCGGCCTAGTTGTCCCTGCCCCACCAGCTGTGTCTTCTGCCTCTATCTGAAACCCTCTCTCCCCAGGTAGCCTTATGTCTCCTTCCTCATTACCTTCAGATGCTTCCTAATAATGCCTTGTACACCCCCCTCTCAGGACAACATCCTGCTCACCATCCACCCTCCTTACCTTTCTGGATCCTTCTTCAGAGCAGTTATCCTCACCTGGCAGCTACCTTTGTATTGCCTTGCTTCACTCATTAGAAGGTAAGCTTGCCGAGCCCAGGGCTTTTTCTTTCTGCTCATGGCTTCATCTCCGGAACCTAGAACGTAGGAGGTGCTTAATAAGTATTGTTAGAAGAATAAAGGAATGAGTGAATGAACAAATGTCCAGAATCAAGGCAAGTCACAAAATGTGGAGCTTTTCTCTTTCTGTGGACGCTTTAAAACCAGTTACATCTCGTTACGATGCACACAGGGCAGCTTAGATCAATGTAAACCAAGTAAAGGCTGGGCATCATCAGTAACTCATTCTGGGCTGAGGTTGAGAAGATGTGACATTTGAGTGGACTGTATCACTGAGGCGCATCTCAGGACTCCCTGAGCCTTTGCTTCTTTATCTGTAGAATAAAATGTCTAAAATTGTTTCTGACACCAAAAATCCACAGGTGGGTCCCAGAATTCCACAGGTTGGGTCCCAGAAATGTGACAGCACAAAAGAGAAGAGAAAATAAATGCAATCATCAGGAGAGTGATGAATGCTACCTTCTTGCCCTGCTGTGTGCTCCCAGCATCACCCACTATCTCAGAAGGTGTTACCTGACACATGCGTGCTCTGGAAGCCCTGGGACCAGGACAGACACAGGGACAAGGAAGTGCCAACGTCCTTTAGAGTGCTGTCCTCCCCAGAGGGCTCTGACCTTTATACGTTAATGGGCAGTGACCTTACTTGTGAGCTGTATGTATCAACACATTTAAGTGTACTAGCTGCTCACTGACCAACAACATCACCTCAAGTCATAACCTTGAAACAGGAAAAGCAGAAAAAATGCATTTGGGGGAACAGAAAACACAAAGTGACCTTCCTGGGGGGGCATAAGGTCCCAAACTGCATGGGTCCCATATGTCATGGGGAATGTGCCTGGGCAGGGGAAGAGATGAAAGAGCTAGCCCAGGACGCCTACCCAGTGTCACACCCACCACAGCCCTAGGTTTCCTGGAGGCCTAACCTTGTTCTCTGCTCTAGGAAACTTAATGGAAATGCCAGATCAGAGATTGGGCATGATTATTTATTCTATAAAATACTATTATATATTTTTATATGTTCTATGTATACAGGATATTTATAATATATATAATAACTACTGGATATGAATGGAGGTGGGAACAGAGATCCTAAAAGGTCTATCAGAAATAAAATTAAATCATCTTAGAATTAAATTTTAAGTCCAAGGGAGATTATTAATTTATTTGCAAAAGAAAAAAAATCAGTTTACACAAACTAAGAATAAACTGATTTTCAAGTAACCAAATCAGACCCCAGCAGCAGGGAGCTGGCAGGAAGGGTAATGGGCCAATCTCTGGTGCCAACAGGCATTTTTCTCTTTCCAGTCGCTCCTTCACTGCAGCCCCCAGCCCGGACTCTGTGCTCTCTCCCCATGCCTATGCTTACGTTCTTCCCTCGTTCCCACTGAGAGGCCTCTGGAATCCTGTCCATCCTTCAAGGCCAGGTTCAAATGGCCCGCTCCCCAGTTTCCTCGGGCTGGGCCTTTTCCTCCTAGGGCAGTGGTAGCTTGGGCATCATCTGCAGGCCCCCAGCACAGGAGCAGCCACATGCTGTCGTCTGCCTCGCCCCTGTCTCCCCGGGCTCCTCCCACCTCCAGCTGTGAAAGGACCAGGTCACAGAATCAGGTGGGAAGACAGGAGATCCGCTCCAGATCTGGCAAGCCAGCAGTACTTTCCTGGAGCTCCTTGAAGAAATGAACCCTGTTCTTAGGGTGGGCCTTGTTCTCAGCAGTCACCCCAGCACCAGCACCAGTGCGTGGAGTGTGATGGGCATGTAATGAATAGGTGTTGAGTTAGTGAAGGAACAAACAAGTAAATAAATGAAATACGCATGGACTCACAAATATCTATTTGGACATATTTTGCTCCCCTAGGCTCTATCCTGGGTTACAATCCATCAGTTCATTTGCTACTTAGAGCCTTCAGGATGGGGCTGGCTCTGCATGGTATCAGGTTATGAAAACAATCTTGAGACCAGTATTCTGTTCGAAATTTACCTCCCACTGGCACCCTCACCCTCAGTCAGTATGCAATCTATTGCCAAGGCTCTGGTTCACAGCGTTATACATACACTGAGTTTGTAATCAGAATCTAGCAGAATCTATTTTAAATACATAGGGACTACAGTACATATGAATATGCTAATCAACTAAGCTTAATAGTTCTCGTTTGTATTAATGCAAGTTAGGCAGCCGCATTTCCCACCAAATATTTTCCTTGGTATTTACCGACGAAATCAAGGTCCTTCTAATAAGTTCTAATATTTAATCTAAAAGCTCTAAAGAAGGTGCTTTAGTTGAGCATAATCTAATTTCACTGAGCAAAATTGCATCTAAAAGCAATATAAAGTTACAATTTGTTCCTTGTCAAATAGTAAAAATAGCCTTTAAATTTTACATGGTTTTGACCTTTGGGTTTTGCATTTCAATTAAACTTCCCTCAGAGCCCAGAGGATCAAATGTTCCCTGAGTGTGAATTAGGTCCTGGTGAGAGGTGGCAACTGGCCCTCTGCTTCTTTCCTTTTCAAACTGACATCTGTCTTCCTTTTGACACAGAGCAGAAGTTTCTCCCTCAGTGGCTGGAGCAGAAGTAAACAGAAATACCAGGTCTGGACAATGTCTTTTCTTTAGACCCTTGAAATTTCTACAAGTCAATTTTCAAAATTCATTCCTGGATCAGTACACCATGTTGCCAGACTTCCTATTACAGGTCTGAGAGTGACCCAGCCTCCCTTCTAAGCCATGTTTGAGCAAGAATTTTACCTTTACAATACTTATGGACATCTCTTATTTTGCTCAGGTTTCAAAAGAATCTGGGATGCAGAGGAGGAGAGGTCATCTTTTGACTTTTGATAGAATCAGGTGCTTGGGTCTACAAGGCTATGACACCACTCAATAGCTATCCTCCCCTTTCTTCTTGGTAGTAGAGTCCAGTTTTTATTCAGGACAACGATGCCCCCCTCCCAGCTAAAATACTACTTTTCGTAGCTTTCCTTGCAACTAGTAAAATAAAAAGATAGAAAAAGTCCTGGCTTTCTAATGACATGGTAGAACCATCTTACTAGCCCTGGCTGTTACTCCCAGGCATCTTTTTACATGGTAGAAAGAAATCAGATGAGTTTTTACATTCTATGCAACTGAACCTAATCACATTTTTTTGTGAAATTAGTTAGCACAGTTCCTGGTACATAAGAACTCAATAAATTATAGCAAGTCATCAAGAATCAGATAATCGGTTTAGATGACACATCATGGGATCCAACCAAATACAGGGAAAGATAGAGAATAGACAACAACTTCATGTCTACAGAGATAGAGCATAAATTGAGAACTATATGTAGCAATAATGATGATAACAATATTTGCAAATATTTGAGTTTATAGACACCAAGCGCTATGCTAAGCATGTTACATGTATTAACTCCTCTGTACCCCCAACATTAATGCAGCACTAGAAATATTGTAGGTCTTTGGTAAATATGTGTTCAATAAACAAATATACTGAAAGATGACACCTTGCTTACCTGGATCTGAACCTGACATGCTCACTACCTGGGTAAGATCTAGGTCAAATGTCACACTAACTCTTCAGTTCCCTAGACAACATATCCCCTTGACCATGGTTTCACCAAGGTTGGGATCATTTTATCTCCAACTAACTGGGGAATTCTCATATGTAAGTATCATACCTGTCTTCCCTCAAAAAGGGGATTTTATCAATGCATCTCCTCCCTGAGTTTTGCAAACATATAGCACTCTTCAAGATTTTGCCACCTCCCTGACCTGGGTGGTTCCAGGATGACAGCTTTGACAGAGCCCCCTCAGTGGCCATCTGACACACCATAGGGCTAAGCCAGCAGAGAATTTTGGAGCTTCCATAATAACCTACCAGGAACAGAGTACTAGCAGAGCTCATCTTTGCAATGGCCTCCTGAGTTGGAATACTATTTTATCCAAAACACACTAAAGATCAGAAACATTGTGACTTCTTGCATTCATTCAAACTTACTAAGCACCTACTATGTGCTAAGCTATAAATTTCAAGAATATCAGGGAAAAGATGGCATATTGCTTTAAGGAGCTTAGAGTCCAGTGGGAGAGATAGACCCATAAATAAATAAAAACCATACATTTGACTGGTGCTCTAATGAAAGTATCAAATATCGTGGGGACATATTGGGGCTAATAAGAGTGGAGGTACTGTTGGAGCTGAGGCATAGGTAAGGGCAGAGATAGGAACAGAGGGGAAGGTATTGCAGGAAAAGAGTTCAGTTACACACAGATGCTGGGGTATAAGCATGATGCCTTTGTAATATTCCACTTGACAGGCTGAACTACATTTCCCATAATTTCCTTTCTTGTATATTTATGGTCAAGGTGAGCCACAAGGGACATTCCTGGGAGATTTGGGGGTAGGGACGCAGAAGTGAAGCAGCAGCCATTCCATAATTCACACATTATTGCTCATCTGTTGATTCACCTCAGTGTCCTAAAGCAGCAGCCGGGTGAGCAATTTCACCACTTTCCCTCTGATCTGCCTTGAGTTCCTCTGGCTTCTGCCCAGCTTTGTGATGGGGCCCCAGCTCCTGCACTATAACGTCATCACCAAAATCAGAGGCAACAAGCCTCTGAAGCACAGGTTTCAGGCCGGGCTCTTGCGTCTCGGCTTGCGCTTGTGAGCTGCAGCCTTCCCGGGATCTTCCTTCCCTGACTACCTGACTTCAGACCTCAACCTCCAGCATCAGATGAGGACACTGTAGCCTCATAGAACTGCTTAACCAGCTCCCACAATTGTGTAAGCCTGTAGCAAAATCTTTAATATATATACATGTATGTATCTCTTACTGGTTCTCCTCCTCTGGTTGAATCCTGACTGATACAGAATCCTCATCAAAAGTGGGGTGCTGCTGTAACAAACACCTAAAATGTGGGAGTGTCTTTGGGACCAGAGTAGAGGCTAGAGGAATTTTGAGGAGTATCATGGAGAAAACCTAAATTGCCTTGAGTAGACTATTAGTAGACATGCACAAGGCAATGATAGTGACAGCTCAGAAGGAAGTGAAGAACAGGTTATCAGAAACTGGAGGAAGGGGGATCCTTGTTACGTAGTGGCAGAAAGCTTAGCAAAATTGTCATCTGCTGTAAGGGGAAAGCAGAACATATAAGGGATGAACCTGGTTATCTAGCTGATTTCCAAGCAAAGGCCCTGCCAGGTTTCTTCCTTCTACTTACAGTAACACGAGAGAGGAGACAGAAATTGAGGAAAGTACTGTTAAATAGAAAGGAATCAGGACTTGATGGTTTTGAAAACTCTCGCCTCTCCAGGTGGCAAAGCATGCTGAAACTAAGAAATGACTTCCGAGCACGGCAGGGAAACAGGGCGCAGAGTTGAAGTCCTATCTAAGGATGAAGCCACTCCCTTCCTAGAGCTGCCTGAATCACCTCTGATAAGCTACTTATTTCAGGCTCTAATTCTTTGAGAACCAACCTAAAATGCATCTTTATTTTTTTCTAAGTTCCAGGGATTTGAAGCTCTCCCTCAGATTCCGGGCCATCACTTTCTCCTAGCTGTCACCCTGCTCTTGGGCTACTGTATCTCGGTGCCTTTTGTGGAGTTCTTTTCTTAAGTCTAGCTCAAAAACTGGTGTTGCCCAGAGGTCCTCACTCACCTCTCCTAGGGGATTTTGTACCATCCCACAGCTTCAAATGTCAATTTGCACATTAACAGCTCACCTGAAACTTGTATTCAACCCTGTCCTCACTCCTAAAATACAGCATATCTACCCAGCCTCCCACTGGAAATCTATACAGCAGTGTTCTAAAGGCATCTCCAGCTCACACAACCAGAACAGATATTGCTCTCCCTCCCTCCCTCCCTCCCTCCCTCCCTCCCTCCCTCTCTCTCTCTTTCTCTCTCTCTGTATCTCTCTCTCTCTCTCTCACACACATACACACACACACACACACAAACACACACTAGAGCCAATCTCCTTTTCTAAGACTTACCACCTAGTCTATGAAACTAGACTACCTGACTGGAACTAATTCACTTCATTTGAGTCCCAGCTCTACCTGATTGTGATAGCTTGGACAAGTTTTGTTTTTTGTTTTTTGTTTTTTTACCTTTCTGTGTCTCACCTTCTCTTGGTTAATAATAGCTCTTATATCATTAGGTCTTGTGAAGCTAATATGAGTTCCACACGTAAAAGAAAACAGTACTTGGCACATATTATATTCTCCATAAAGTTTATCTGTCAATATTGGTATATCATCATGAATTGTATCATCCAATAATCCTTGAACTCCCCTATTGCCCTGAGACACACCACTCTTCAATTAATCATCGGACTTGTTCTACCTCCTAAACACCTTCAGAATCCATCCACCTCTCTCCTTCCCAACTGTCTCCTCCTTAGTTCAAGCCTTCATGATTCCCCCATTGATCACAAGTATTGTACAACTGCCATCGCCCCTTACCTAGGTTTCATGTGTCCTGTAACCAAAACAATCCCACCCCAAGACACCTATGTTCAGATCCTTTCTCCGTACTGTAACCAGAATATCCTTCTAAACTAAAACTTTCATCATGGCTCCCCCCTGCATAAGAGGCCTTAAGAATAAATCTTGAGGTTTTAGCCGAGCACAGCAGAATCCATGCTCTCCTGCCTCAGCGCTCACTGCCCTTAGCCCCACCCTCATCCCCCTGCCTCTTGTGCTCCAGTCATTTTGAACTATTGGCAAATTTTGAACCGTTTGTACTTTTAACATGTTCTTCCTCCTAGAGTCTTGAGTGCTAAAAAATAAGGACTCTTCGCATCAAGGAATACCCCTATAATCATACCCATATAATGATGTGTCCAGAACTTAGCAGCAGGTGAGTAAGGTCTATGGTCCTGGGGCTTGCGATGGGAGGGGTAGGGAGATGGTCAGATCAAGCCCCAGAGCAGTGCCTGCTGTTAGCCCTGGGCTGCTCTGACCACTTCAGAGGGCAGTTCCCAGCTGAATGTGACCTCAAACTCTGCCTTCCTTGCCTCCAAGGCAACAGATAACTCATGGACTGCCAGGTAATGAACCTAACCCTAGGAAAGGTCAGGTAACTCCACCAGTAGAAGAAGATCTTTCCTGTAGCAGTGGGGGAGATTTTCACAGGAGCATTCTGATTGAAAAGCTGTTATGTTACAGGGTTTGGGTTTCCTTCTATTTAAAAAAAAAAAAAAAAACTTGTTTTAAAAAAAAGTAGTCCTCACAGGCTGTCAAGCATCTCCGCATCTCCATTAGAATTCAGAGTATTCCACAGTAATTACAAAACAGCTGTAATGGAAAATTGGTAGTCAAACCCATTTTCTAGCGACTAGAACGGTGAATGGGCTCCATTATGTTCCTAATTCTCATTAACTTAATTTGCATAGGAAACAATGAAGGAATACATAATGAGGTACAGTGGGCGAGCAGCCCAGCCCTCACCCCCTCAGAGCTGGGTTCAACCCACACTGACCCACGCGAAGTTCAATGCCCAGCAGGGCTGCTCTCCACTTGGTGACTTGCAATTGCAGATTCAGAGCTAGTTCCAGGATGGGGTCAGGTGAAGGATGACTCTGGAATCGCCTTGCATACGCAGTGCAGGCTACGTTTCTTCTTCCACCCCCACCCGAGCTTCTGGTAAGACAACAAACTGGAAGAGAAGGAGGAGGGAACTTCTTTTGGGGTAAGCAATTTCAGGCTTTGGCTGTGTGTGCACGCATGTTGCTTCCTACAGATCTGGTTTTAAGTGTAATTAGCCCCAGCAAAAGGAAGAGATCAGCAGCCAGGGAGCTGGATTGGTTAGGGGTGCCTTGCTGGGCCTGAACTGGACTCTGTTTAGGAGGTGAAGCCAGCAGGGCCTTATCCACTCTAAGCAGTGACCACATCAGACCAGAGGCTTGGCTGGCAGACAGAATGGAACTCAAGATGAGGCAGGGATGGATCACAGCCGAAGCTCCAAGCTCCGAGTTATCTCCTGACTCCATCTACCAAGCTGTGAGTAGTGGAAAGCCAGAAGTTGAACTCTCTAGCGAACTATAAAACTTGAAAAAAAAAAAGTGGCACATTCAACTCACTATTATTGACCAGCTATGATATTTCAGGCCCTATATTAGACAGTCTCACTGAATCCTTATAGCAAAACTACAAGATAAAATTATGTCCATTTTGCTGATGAGGAAACTTAGGCTCATAATTTCCTCTACTAGGGCTATTTAACTATTCAAAGGCAAAGCCAAGACTGAATCTGTCTTCTGAACCAAGCTAGTCTAGTTAGGCCGATACTTCCCAAACTTGCTTATTTCGTGGCACACATGGGAAATGATAATACAGCTGACCCTTGAACAGCACAGTGGTCAAAGGCACTAACCTTCTGCACACTTGAAAATCTACATATAATTTATAGTCATCCCTCCATATGCACAGTTCTGCATCTGAAGATCCAACAAACCTGGGATTCTGTAGTACTGTAATATTTACCACTGAAAAGAATTTATGTACAAGTGGACACTCACAGCTCAAGCCTGTGCTCTTCAAGGGTCAACTGTATCTTTATGGAACCTCAGGGTGAAGAAGAGGGGACTTGGAACCTAGAGAAGTTTGCATAACCCCCGATTGGCTGAGAGCATTAATATTTCAAGCTACATGGGTTGGAAAGTCTAGTTCATAGGAAAAATGGTGGCTTCTTGTAGAGATAATCTGAGACCCACCAGGAAGATGAGTATATCCCAACACTGTCACACTGGGTGAGACAGAAGTGTCTGAAATGTGGCACTTCTGAACTTCCAAATCAGTTTGGATCAATTGTTGCCCTCCCCAGTCCCTCTTCTTATATGCATATTTCTGTGGATGGTGTATAACATTCATCCCATAAAGAAATGTAATGCAAGGAGCATTTATCTTTTTTTTAAATTTTTTTTACTTATTTTATTTATTTATTTTTGGCTGTGTTGGGTCTTCGTTGCTGCTCATGGGCTTTCTCTAGTTGCGGTGAGCCGGGGCTACTCTTCATTGCGGTGCACAGGCTTATCATTGCGATGGTCTCTCTTGCTGCCGAGCATGAGCTCTAGGTGCACGGGCTTCAGGAGTTGTGGCTCGCAGGCTCTAGAGCGCAGGCTCAGTAGTTGTGCCACACGGGCTTAGTTGCTCCGTGACATGTGGGATCTTCCCGGACCAGGACTCAAACCCATGTCCCCTGCACTGGCAGGCGGATTCTCAACCACTGCGCCATCAGGGAAGCCCAAGGAGCATTTATCTTGAAGATGATCTGGGTTTGTCCCCTAACTGCCACTTAATAGCTGAAAGAGTTTATGTAACTCACTTCCAGGGGACTGGACCAGAGAATCCTGACACTCTTAAAACTCTGCAACTTCTTGTACCATGGACTTTGCTCTTGAGGTGGGATGGGACCAGTGATATGATGCAACCTGCTAAAAGGAAGAACAGCACAGGCAAACTGACCCAAAACAAGTTTTTCCAACAACCAGCTTCTCCCACCTGGTCCACACTACTTTTCACTCCCCAAATCTTCAACGATTTCCTGGGAACCTACTAAGTCCTGGGCATTACACATGGTTTCTAATCCATATAACAGCACTATGAGATGGGTTTCCTCATCACCATCAGGTGAGGAAACCATCACAGGGGTTAAAGCTGCACAGCCGAGTGTCTTGTCTCATGTGGGTGTCCAGCTCTCTCTCACCATGAATGCTGGGCCTTCTCTATATTTTTGCAACAAGCTGCCTCTCTTTTAGCAAAACTCTCTGCACCTAGAGTTGATGGCACACTCATTCACATTTCAGTGAGTTCTCAGGGAGGACTGGGGAACCCAAGCATGTCCCATCTTGTTTGTTCCCCAACCTCATCGTTGGATATGCTGTCTGCATCCAGGAGACCTGGAGACTTATAGTTTAAGCAGAACTTTTGCCTGAGTTGACTGATTGGATTGGTTCTTCAGATGCCATGCACATGAGGCCCAGACACAGTCAGCCTTGCAAAACAACACAGTATGGAGTTTCCTTAAAAAAGTTAAAATAGAGTTATCATATGATCCAGCAATCCCACTCCGGGGTATATATCCAGAAAACACGAAAACTCTAATTCAAAAAGATACATGCACTCCAATGTTCATAGCAGCACTGTTTACAATAACCAAGACATGGAAGCAACCTAAGTGTCCATTGACAGATCAACAGATAAAGAAGATGTGGTATACGTACAATGGAATAGTACTCAGCCAAAAAAAAGAATGAAATAATGCCATATGCAGCAACATAGGTGGACCTAGAGATTATTATAGTAAGTGAAGTAAGTCAGATAAAGACAAATACAGTATGATATCACTTACATATAGAATCTAAAAATAATTATGCAAATGAGCTTATTTACAAAATAGAAACAGCCTCACAGACATAGAAAACAGATTTATGGTTACCAAAGGGGAAAAGAGGGGAGGAATAAATGAGGAATTTAGGGTTAACAGATACACACTACTGTATATAAAATAGATAATTGACAAGGACCTACTGTATAGCCCCAGGAACTATACTCAATAATATCTTGTAATAACCTATCATGGAAAAGGATCTGAAAAAGAATATGTGTGTGTGTGTGTGTGTGTGTGTGTGTGTGTGTGTAACTGAATCACTTTGCTGTACACCTGAAACTAACACAGCATTGTAAATCAACTAGACTTCAGTTAAGAAAAGAAACACAGTATGAGATGATGGAAAACAGCTAGTCTGCACTACTGTGGACAGACCTCCCTCCTTTCTGTCTGTGCCTACCAGCAACCAGTTCATATAGCATTTGGTGTTTGTTGATTAATGGATTGACTTATTGCCTTTATTACTATTTACTGTTAAGTATCTAATATGTGCAGTCACTGTACCAGGACACATAGAGAATTTTACATTACTTCAGTTCATAAAGCACATTTCAATTTTCTAAGTCTTCCTGTTGTTACTCAGAACTGCTTGGTTGGGACTAAGCATTGGAAGATGGCCTTCTTTCTTGATGCTAGCCACATGGTTTGGGGGTATACTGTTGTTTATGAAAGGAAGAAGCTCAAGAGACCAAGTACAATGTTCAAATGTTTGTTCCATTTCTCCCCTGACTTCAAAAACAAATATCGGCTCACCTATTAGCCAAGCACCAATCCCAAGCCATCCCCACCCCCAGATGGATTGACCTTTAGATTCATTTTCCTGTGGTTCTCCAATCATGATCCCTCATTGTTCTATATATCAGAGAACAAAGCTGAAGATGTTCTAGAAAGAATTCAGAACTGGTTTGTTGTTCCCTTCCTGGATCCACTCAATGGCACTTACACACCAGCAAAACCCACTTGTGGCTGAAGTTTTCCACGCAGTGTTGCAGGCACTCAGCATTCCCTCAGTTAAAGAGCCTCTTGCTGCGTTCCTGGGAACCAGCACCACACTGCACAGCTCTGCCAACAGCATCACTGCTAGATTCTGGGCTTTGAAACCAAATAAAAATTGATATGTGTGTAATCACATTTGTTTAATTAAAGTAACACATCTGTGCAGTAAATATTCCAGCACGAGCTGGTCAATAGCAAATCCTCCGCATGTACAGTAATAATTGACTAATGTAATTAAATGCATGTCAGAGTTTTAAAAGAAAATATAATGAGATTTCATCATTTTATATGTACAGGTAATTAGTTCTTAGGAATGTGAGTAAAAGCAAATTATCTACAGATTTGAACTATCAGCAGATAATTCAAATGACCTAGTTTGGGAGAGAAAGTGGTATCTAAAACTGAGAGAAATTCAAACCAAAACAAACATTCCCTACGATTAAATCTGAGAGCTAAGTTAAGAAATGAGCATGTATAATTTTGCTGAACATGTTTTCATCAAGCTTTCCTTTAGGATAAGTTGAGCATTAGTCTGGGTACCAGGTTGGAGTGACATCTCTCCTGGCTCATGCTCTTCTACTGGCTGTTCAGACGTCCAGGAACCTTTTAGTACCAAGTTCTGGGTCATTTTGAATTAGTATTTCTTTTACTTTATATTCAATCTGACTCCGTCTTCTGCTGCTTCCTGTTTGGCCTGAAAGTTATCATCCCGAATTCGGGACAGCATGTGCTCAGGGAGGCTGTGGGAAGGGCATTCCAAGAGTAGGGAACAACAGGCACAGATGCAAGGAAGTAGGAAGAACATGGCCTGTTTGGGAAGCAACAAACTCAATCTGACTGGAGAAGATTCCAGTAAGAGAAAAGAGGAAGCTGTGGCAGTCGAAATAGGCTGGGAAATGATGGACAGAGACTTGAGTAGCAGCCAAGAAGCTAAAGCATCATTCCTCTGAAGGCAGTACGGAGTTGGGGAAGATGCTGTTTCTGCTACTTCACTCAACACAAATCATACCAAAGCTTCAAAAATCCCAACACCCAAAGGACAACTTGCTGCTCTGAGAAACAGTTAAGTCCTCATGACCAAAGCCTGGCAGGTTTGAGATTAGGGCCCTTCCTTTCCAGAATGGATTGCTATCTGGATGCTTCTCCCTCACTTCAGGTGATTCCTCAGTTCAAACCCCTTCCCTTCTCTACACTCCCAGAAGTGATGACACTGGCCCCCTTAAAGGCCCCTTAGTGGTCACAGCTCTGGATTGTGAATCCTGTCTTGTGTGAATCTTATTGCCATAACCACGCATGGCAGGGAAGGTGCCAGTTTATTCTATGCATGTAATTTTAGGTTTTTAATATGTATACAAAGGGAGGGATAGATTGGGAGTTTGGGACTGGCAAGTTCACACTGCTATATTTAAAACAGATAACTAATAAGGACCTACTGTAAAAGAAAATTAAAAATAAGAACTTGGAAAAAGATATATATTCGCAGGTTGTTTCATTGCATCTTTGCTGCCATGACCCTGTGCCAGGAAACAGGAGTAAGAAGATAAAATGACCATAACACACGCAAGACAAGGCCATCATTTGATGTGAAAGGGACACGTTTTTCACTCGTTGGAGGGCAGAAGCTTTACTGGTGACACAGTCAGTACAGAGGGACACCCCCCACCCACTCCCTGGCTTGCATGTAATCATCAGAACCTTCCTTCTGTGGGACGGTTTGTGCTAGTGCATCAGTAGCCAGGAGTAATGGTCAACATGGCCCCAAGTTTAAGGTGTAATTGTTGGAAGTTCTTTCAACAGCAATAAAAAATGCAATAAAAGTGATAAAGAGGAAACATAGATTAGAAGAGACAAAGAAACATGTCAACCAATAACAAAGTGTAGACCTTATTTGTATCACCCAACAAACTGCAAGTGTACATATATATGTATATTTTAATATTATATTAATATTATATTAATATTATATTAATATATTATAATATATTTTATACAGTTTTTATATAAATATGTAGTTAAAGAATTAGATATAATTATAATATATAATTGGAGAAATATTAACACTTACTAGATACTTGTGCATAAGAAATTTTTGTTAAGTTTATTAAGTTTTAGGTGTGATCATTCATGGTTATAACTTGTCTATCTCTTTCAAAAGAGCCCTTACACTTTATAGATACAAACCAAAATACATACAGATGTTAGGATATGATGGCATCTGTATTTCCTTCAGAGTAATCCAAGGAGAGGATAGAAAATAGATATGTAAGGATGGGAATGAAACAAGAATGGCCATGTACTGATCATTGTTGGTGCTGGGAGATAACTACATAGGGTTCAATATACAAATTTCTTGTATATATTTGAATTTTTCCTTTATAAATGATGGTGGTTATGACTTGCAGTCAGCCAATGGCAGAGGTCTTTCTGCAGCTGGGTTGCTAGTTTATGGCCAGGGTTTGAGGTTGTACTGAGGCTGGAGTCCTAAGTTCCATTTGTGGCAAGGGTTGTAAATTCATGATTTATCAGGTAGGGAGCAATCTATGACCAAAGAAAGAGTGCAGGAGAGGTCAGAACAAGAAACTGTATGAGCATGGCTAGGGTGTAACTTTGGTTCTCAGCTTGGGATCAGTCTGTGGCCAGCTTAGCAGGAAGTTAGAATTAAGAAGAAACTGTCTGGATCCAAAGTAAGAAGTCATTATTTCGGGAGTTGAAGATGGTCTATGCCATCAATTAGGGAAATATCTATTTCCAGAGCTAAAATTCAAATCGGTGGCCAAATGGAGAGGGATTTGTGGGTATTCTCTGTGGCAATAGCATGGGGTGGACAGTGTGCTAGATCTAGTATGACGTCAGCTCAGTGACTGACCATTGGAAGGCAGTGTGTAGTTGAGGTCGGGTCATCTGTGGCTGACTTTGGGGGGGCTAGTTTGCAGTGGGAGTGAAGGGAGCCTACAGTTCAGTTTCTTGATAGGGTTAGGAGGTGATTTCACACTCTGCGTCGCATGTTGGAGTTACCTACAAGGGGAGGGGATATAAAAGTGCCAATGCCTAGATCTCAGCTAAACCCGCTGATCCCAGAGCCTTGGTCTTAGTGGAAAACCCTGGGTTAGGGTGTCAGAGAATGATGGAACTCAAGAATCCCTTGTATCTGGAGTTAAGGGTGTTCTGCGACTGGAGTTGCAAGTGTCGGGGGTAAATCTATGGCGCCTTAATAGAGAAAAGATATCTGGGCTCCAGAATGATGCAAGTTCATTTTATAAGCACTGCATTCTAATCCCAGGGGCCCTGATTCAGGCCACTCAAAGCACATACACACAATATGGTGCCTTGATTTAAAACAGCGCTCCTAATCTACCTCTATGACATATGTGGGAGTCTTTAGCTGAAGCAAGAATGGGTTTCTCCACTAAGAAGAACTGATGCTAAGCGGTCTGGAGCCTCTGACCTTTCGAGATCATGGATAAAATGGTCCATTAGCCATTTGCAGCTACATGGATGGACCTAGAGATTATCATGCTAAGCAAAGTAAGTCAGAAAGACAAAGACAAATACCATATGATATTACTTACATGTGGAATCTAAAATACAACCCAAATGAACATATCTACAAAATAGAAACAGACTCACAGACATAGAGAACAAACTTGCTGGTGCCAAGGGGGCGGGGGAGGGATGGATTGGGACTTTGGGACTAGCGGATGCAAACTATTATATGTAGAATGGATAAACAATAAGGTCATACTGTGTAGCACAGGGAACTATATTCAATATTCGTAATAAACCATAATAGAAAAAAATGTGAAAAAAACGTATATATATATATATATATATATATATATATATATATATATAAAACTGAATCATTTTGCTGTATACCAGAAATTAATACTACATTGTAAATCAACTACACTTCAATTTAAAAAAATTGTCCATTAGGAAACTGAGCCACTGACATTGGCCTCAGTTGATCCATGTGCCAGTCCACTTAGCTAACCCACCTAGCAGGACCTTACCAACAATGCTATGTACAGTAAAACGTATAATGGCAATGGGGTTGAATAGAAAGAAAGGCAAGAGTGTTTTAACTTAAATGCTGGAAGAAGGCAGAGAGGGAAGATGCATCTCTTAGCTTTTGCTTAATCAGTAAACGCTTCCTTGAAGAAGTGAAATTCTGCTCTGCTCTGGATTCCAACTAATCAATCCACAATATGGTTAATGTACACCTATTCTTTGTACCTGTGAGGGTCATGCCTCTGTTCAGAAGCAGCCTGTGACCTAGCATCAAGGGCTCAGGGTCAGCTAGACAAGGAAGACATTGGAAATGTCTTGGTGGGCTTGCAAGGAGATGACAGGGTCATACCACCACTCGGTTGACTCCTATCAGTTTAAAGGGCTCCAAATGGTCATCTGTCCAGAAGAAGAGCTAGTCACTGTTTCCCTATCAGATAGTCTCTGGTATCCAGAACTGGTCAGAATGCTTCCTATATGAGACCTGCGACCACAAGAAAGTGTTCTATAGTTCCTTTGGGGTGACCTGCCATCTATTAGAGTCCTGATCTGAGTGCTGGTGATATGAGGGAGCACACAGAAGAGGCAGGTGTGGGATCAAAAGTTGCTGAAGGAGGAGCCCAGAGAAGTGAGAGGCAAGATAGGTTGACCAGAGTTGTTGGCAGTGATAGATACTATAGTTGCCTATCAAATGTTATCACTTTTCCTTCCTACAAACAGAACCACGATTTAATTCATGGAGGCAACGTACCCAGTTTCAAAGATCATTTCCTGGCCTATCTTGCTATTTAAGACAATCGTGATGTAGTTGTAACCAATGAGATATTAGTGAAATTCTTCTGGAGATATACATAAAATATACCTTCTTCCATTACTCATTATTTCCAAGTTGCAAACAATTTTTTTTTTTTTTTGCAGCAAGAGCAAGAGGCTTGAAATCACCATTTCATGGAAAAGAACATCCTCAGACATGTCCCAGAATTGAATGAATTCTCCTTGGTCATTCTTCTGCAGCTACTGTCAAGGAAAGAGACCTCTTCTATGCTGAAGCCACTGACCTATGTGTATGCTAGAGCCTGAGATGGTGCTATGACCATCTCCTGCTAGTCCAGTTGCCATCTACTTAGCCAGGACATCCAGGAAGCCTGGGCAACAGTAGAACAGGCACCTCTTACCTCACTGTTTCCCCAAGCACTAGCAATACCAGGAAAAGGATCTGAGTTGTCCATACCCTATCCTTACACACCTATGAACTTGTGACATCTACACAAGTGGAAAGGAGGAAGGATAAACAGATGATCTGCAAGAGTCTCTTTAAGCATGGCAATGGCTGTGGTGAAGGCTATGGTGAGAACTAAGGTATGCTGGGCTCTAGGTTTGGAACAAAACTCATCCATCTTCACTTTGAATTAGTTTAGGTCACAGTAAGTCAAGGGACTAGAAGGTATCGCTAACCAGAGTATGCATCAGTGACTTATGAGAGTCACAATACCATGAAACGGACAAGAAACCCTGTGTGTACCTTCTGCAGTCAACCAGGGGTGTTCTTGGCTGAGCAAAAACCAGCCAAGAGAATGGGACTAGAACTTGATTGTCTCAGTTTACCAAGATAAGACCTCAGAGAATAACTTGCCAACTTTCCCTCCCAAACAAGCAGGAGCTGCAGGCTCTTGACCATGCTAGGTTACTTGCAAACAAGAACTAGGAATGGAGGAAAGCAGGTCGTGAGAGGTGCAGCAAATGGGAACTAAAGTCTGTGTTTTAATGGAATATTATTCATCCATAAAAAAAATGAAATTGAGTTATTTGTAGTGAGGTGGATGGACATAGAGTCTGTCATACAGAGTGAAGTAAGTCAGAAAGAGAAAAACAAATAATGTATGCTAACACATATATATGGAATCTAAGAATAAATCTAAAAAAAAAAAAAAGGTCATGAAGAACCTAGGGATAAGGCGGGAATAAAGACACAAACCTACTAGAGAATGGACTTGGGGATATGGGGAGGGGGAAGAGAGTAAAGAGTGACGGAGTGAGAGAGTGGCATCAACATATGTACACTACAAAACGTAAAATAGATAGCTAGTGGGAAGCGGCCGCATAGCACAGGGAGATCAGCTTGGTGCTTTGTGACCACCTAGAGGGGTGGGATAGGGAGGGTGGGAGGGAGGGAGACACAAGAGGGAAGAGATATGGGAACATATGTATATGTATGGCTGATTCACTTTGTTATAAAGCAGAAACTAACACACCATTGTAAAGCAATTATACTCCAATAAAGATGTTAAAAAAAAAAAAAAGACCAACTGTGAATAGTTAAGTAAAGGCCATAAAGTCTAAATGAGGTTGCAAGAACCAAAGGGCAGGGACCCTGGCAGAGAGCAGGCAATATGGAAGAATTGATTTCCAGAGGTGGGATCACTTTCTAGCCTATAGTAGGGAAGGTACTGTGACAGTTGACTTCAAATTAAAACAACCCAATATAAGTACCATTATTACTTGGAAAATGTCATTATTATTATTACTATTTGTTCATGCAAATGAGGAAGCTGAAGGTCTACAAGATACACAGTCAGGCAGACAACACATGGCAGAAGATCAAACCAGGGCTGTGACACCAAAGCCTGAATTATCTTCTTTAGTCCTTTGTGGCCCTCATTGCATGGTGTGCCTGTGTGTGTGTGTGTGTGTGTGTGTGTATGTGTGTTGTATTGGGAGGTGGGGATGAGGGGACAAGAAGAAGGCAGAGGGTCAGCCAGAAGAAAATTATGCTAATAATGGATAGTCCTGAATGTCTAGCAGAGAGGTTTTCAGTGTATTTGACAGTAAAGATGATCCACTGTAACTCCTTGAACCAGGGCAGAGACCATAAAAGTGTTGTTTGGGGATGCTTAATCTTGCAGAGAAAATTGAAAGATGAAAGTTTTGGGAGCAGGGCACTTGGGCTCCAAGAATCAAAGTTATCCTCATTCCCCTCCTTGGCCACTGACTCAAGAATAACCAGCTAGTTTCTTTGTCATATTCCCCCTTCAGTCTTGTTGTCTCCTATTTCTGAACTGGAATGAAGGTTAGTGACTATGATTCCTTGTATCGGGATTTGCACCCCTGAGAGAAGTTTTCTCCATAAAAACACAGCAATTTGTTGAATCTTCACCAGTCCTCGTTTCATATGAAAGAGAAATATCACAAGGAACACCCTCCCTAGCTACATTCTGGGGCTGATGTTAACCTCCCATCTAAAGTGGAAAACCCTGTAAAGAGAGCCAAGCAGAGCAGGCAGCCTTATATCTTAAAAGATTTGACCCTCTTGGATAGAAACTTGGAAGAGATGGTGTCAGGGGTCTCCTCCAACTCTGTGATATCATGATGATGAGATTCTAATTCTTAAAAATATGTCAGGTTCAGCTTCTGCCTTTAAGCAGACCTGCAATCCTGGAGGAAGCTAAATTCCTGGCGCTTGCCAAGCCGTTCTGCATTCCAGGATCTTGGCACTTGCTGTTTCCTCTTCCTGGATGGCTCTTCCTCTCGCTCTTTGCAAAGCTGGCTCATTCTCTTTCTCCAGGTACTTGCTTTAAATGGCTTTTGCTCACAGAGGGCTTTCTTAACCACCTACATAAGTGGTTCACTCTGTTTTTTTGTTTTTTTCATTTTGGAACACTGGTTATTTCCTACATGAATCTTACCACACTTTTATAATCTTATACTTTGTTTGCTTGCTAACTCCACAGGTATGTTTACTGATGGATTCTCAGCATGTAGCACAGTGTCTGGCACACAGTGGACACTCAAGGTGGATGAAGGAAGGACAGATGAATGGATGGATGGATGATGGAGGGATGGGTGATGAAAGCATGGATTGATGATGGATGGAATGGGGGAGGGATGGATAAATGAATAGATGGGTAGATGATAGATGGATGGATGATGAATGGATAGATGGAGAGAGGGAAAGGTGAGAGGGAGATAAGAATGAATGAATTATTAAGTGTGCAATGAAAAAAGAAGGTATCTGAGGTCAAATGGGTTTGGAAAATAAGTTCTCTTTCCTTCCTGAAGATTCACAGTGCACATTAGCAAATTAAAGGGTCTGAAAATTCCCCAATAAGAAACAACAGGCTTAATTTTATTTAACCCAGCATTTCTTAAACTTATTTTAACTCAAAATACTTCCTTTTCATGATACTCTTACTTAAAATTCTGCCAAAGAGTGTTCTTTAAAACACTAGTTTAGAAAATCTGCTCCTTTATAAACATTGCCATGATGTTGAATAGTAATTATTTTTTAACTCCCTTTTCAGACTGTGAAGTCCCAAAAGATATAGACAGAGACTTACTCATCTTTGTAACACAAATGTATAGCACAGTGCCAGGCACAGAGAAAATACTCAGAAATAATTTAGTAATTGAGAAGGAAGGAAAGAAGAGGAAACGAGGAAGGGAGGAAGGGAGGCAGGAAGGGAGGGGGAGAGGGAGGGAGTCATGGAGGGAGGTAGAATGCAGCTGGGTTAGTAAATCACTTCCTGATATGTACCTTCAATTGACTTTGAGGCAAATAATAAAATGCTAATAATGACCTTACTGAATCAGAAGTCAGAATTATGTTAACCATCTCAGATAAATTCTAGATTAGTAATCTACCTAGGTTGGGATTAGAGTTAATTCACAATAAACAATTCCTACCACCCTCCCACATGCATGCATACAGACAAAGTGTCCTTATGGCAGGCTGTCTCCTATTTCTGAAGGATAATTACTATATTTAGAGTGTTAGCAACAATATTATATACTGGTTAAGAGTATAGGTTCTGAAGTCAAATACAGTCTCCATCATTGTCTGAATCTTGCCTACTCTAACAAAAATACCATAGAGTGAGTGGTTTATAAACAACAGGAATTTATTTCTCAGTTCTGGAGGCTGAGAAGTCCAAGATAAAGGCACTGGCAGATTCAGCCTCTGGTGAGGCCCTGCTTCTGGTTCATAGATGACCATCTTCTTATGGTGTCCCCACATGGTGGAAGGAGCTAAAGGTCCCCCTGGGTCTTTATTATAAAGGCACTAATCCCATTCATGAGGGCTCCCCCCTCATGATTGAATCACCTTCCAAAGGCCCCACCTCCAAATACTGTCACATTGGAGATTAGGTTTCAACACATGAATTTTGAGAAGAGACACAAACATTCAGTTTATAGCAACCATTTACTAACTGTGTGAATTTTGTCAAAATATTAACTTTTCTAAGGCTCAGTTTCCTCTTATGTAAAATGTAGATAGTAACAGTATATAATCACAGTGCTGCTGTGACTACTAAATTAGATAAATATGTCATGCGCTTAGGATAGTGGCTGGTATGAAACAAGTAATCAGTAAACTACTGCTACCTGTAGGACTCCCTTCCTGATGATGACGTCAGGAGCCAAGGAATTTCATCTCCCGGGTGAAGAATGCCATGAGAAATGTTAACTCAGAAGAGCAATACACTGTAAGATTTCAGGCCCAAAGAAGGACAATTTCGGGGGGGGGGGGGGCTCTTCAAAACTTGCCTCAAGATTCTATCTCCCCTTTCTATACCTTGTGGAATTGCACACAAGCCTGTTTCATCTAGTACTTTGCAGATGCTCTCTGCACCAAGGGGCTGGTGGGGAACCACAAAAAAACATACTTTCTCAAGAGAAAATTCAACTCACACTGGCTTGTAGAAATGCACCTGGAGCTGGATTTGTCCCTCTCCTTCCTTGTAATCATGTAGAATTCATTCCTTTTTTTCACACTGCTTTTTGGGTTTCATGAATTATAAACACAGGTACTTTTTATCTGCAGTTTTCTGTGTATACCTAATGATGGAAGAAGTTGGAAGGACTATAAGAGGCAGCATGGGGCATAGTCTTGGCCTTGGATGGGATTAAGGAGGAGTGGGGTAGGGAGGGAGTGTGGTTAAAAAAGTAGCACCTAGCTCAACACAAATATATAAGAAATACCCTTTGAAATGAATTGAATACAATTATGCAATAAAATAATTATTATTTTGAAGGAGGATTTAGGTTCAGAATAAATACAAATCCCCTTTTCTGACTTCAGATGTACCCCATTTATTGCCTAGTGGAAGAGTTACATGCTCAAAAGGATAAAAGGAACTCAGATAGTCATACAATCCCCCTGCCCCTAGACAAGATTCACCTTAAATCAGCTCAGATGATCTTTACTTCTCTTTTAAATAAAATTTAAACCTATCTAGAAAATCCCAGACTCTTAGAGGTGGAAGGGACTCCTTCCTGAAATCCAACATCATTGACAGATGGCTATATAGACTTGGAGGGTGGAGGAGGGTGGGTTCAAGAGCTGCAGCCCACATCTTTAATCTTTAGAAAGTTAGTTCTTCTGTCAAGCTGAAATCTGCTTCACTGTAACTTCCATCTGCTCTTCCAGTTCTGCCATTTAGAGCTGGGCAGAGCAGGTCTGCTCACTTCCATTTGATACTCTTTCATTCCTGACCCCCACCTCCCATCATCCCTCCTCTGTGCTAAAAACCTTCCTTCCTTTTGAACGTCCCCCCACATGCTGTGGTTTCTATACCATTTACCATGCCAGTGACCTCCCCGTGAAGCCACATTGGTTATTGTGTGTCTTAAAATGCATCTCCTAGAACTGAGTCCAATGCCTCAAATATGTTCAGATAACATAGAGCAGTGAGGCAACCAGTGGTTAAGAACAGCAAGTTTTGCAATGAGATACCCTTGCTTCCACCACATATTAACTCTGTATCCTGATACAAGTTAAACTTTCAGAATCTAAGTTTCTCCATCCATAAAATGGGCATAATAATAAGATTGTCAGCCGGCGTAGTCATGTATAAAAAGCCTTAAGCACAGTGCCTGGCACATGGTTAGTGGAAAATAAACAGTGGTTACAATGAATGTTGGTGTTATTTGCATTATTAGACATGATATCCCATTAATAGTGCAAACTTTTTAACAGCGACCCATGCTGTTAATTCACAAAAGATGAGTCAGTCAAAACACAATTTTTTGTTTTAGTTGTCATCAAGCAAACATGTTCCCTATTTTCTATTTTTTCAACTTGTAATTCAAATCCAAATTCAGAATTTGTCTGTATTCATGTTTATCTTCTGGCTCATTTGTCCAATATATAAGTATCATCTTTTAGGGGTGTAACAGAAAAGACCCTTCCTTGGCTATGAGCTGCAGGACTTGACCACACACAGAATCTAGAAGCTTTTCTAACATAAGCAGGACCCCCATGTAGTTGAGATCGTCTTACATCGTTTTCTTTCCCCACCTGGGACTACGGTTTCTAAATTTCCACCATTATGAATTTAACCTATGGGTTCATTCAACAAGTTAAATGCATGTTTGTTGAAAGCCTTCTCTATGGCAAGCAGTTTTCTGAACTTGGGCTACACAGTGGATGAGACAGGCAAGACCCCTGCTCTCATGGAGGGTACATTCCAGAGGGGGAGATAGACAAGAAAGAAGTACATGCCCCAGATAAGTTCAGACCAGAAATTTTTCAAGGAAATAAAGCAGATGGCAAGATGAAGAGGGATGTGGGTGGAGAGAGGACCACTAGATGGAGTGGTTCCAGAAGGCACTCACTAACTAAAGCAAGGCTAGGAGCTGCCAACCCAACAGACTCACGAGTCAGCATTTCCTTCCTCCTCTCTTTGGTTGCTCCTTTTTTACAGACATGAATGACACCAAAATGTATATCATATAAAGGTAGTCAATTGCTCTATCTTCAAAACTTCTAAAAGCTTGACCCAGATTGTCTACCCACCACAAGCTCCTTGGGCTCATCAGCCTCCTTTGCCGTTGCCAGGAATGACAACAACTTTGTGTGGTAATCTGGAGCAACACTTGCTCTTTGGAAGTTATGGGAATAATTAAAATGGGAAACATAGTTTTACTAAATTGGTTCACTTGAGAAACAAATTCTATGGGATCCATAGGAGCTAGGCACAGTAGGTTTAGTTGATGGGCAGAACCTGGAAATCATTTCCCTAGAGCTCAGGCCAGGGAGAGTCCCCACTCACTCCCTGGATCTCCTCTAGCTCAGGGTTCAGAGCACCCCCTCATTAGACAAGGTGACTTCTCATAAACAGAGACCTCCCTCTTTTCTAATCAAAGGATTAGAGGTACACTGGCAAAGGGCTTAGAATCTACCTTACTTTCTCCCAGAGTTCCAGGCAACCTGCCCATTCATAGGAATTTGGCCTTCTCGCTTCCCAAGATGAGCTCTCGCAAGCTAAGTTTGGGACTTTGCTTTTGCCAAACCCTATTGAAATCACATGAGAAACTTAACCGTGCTAATAAATACACACTGGTCAGAATCTGGGGGGACCCTCCACTAGTTACATGAGTCTGAAGCTGAGGTGAAGAATAATTGGCAGGTGAGCTTGAAGAGGAAAACAAGGCCACAAGTTTGAGAGGATGGTCTTGCTTTTTCTTGTGGAATAAATCTTAAATCAGAGATCTGAGCTCTACCTCACCAGATGCTGGGTCACACACCCACTGTTGCAGAGAGGGGTCTTCTTTCTTAGGTAACGTGGTTGCTCTGTACTCCCCACCTCATCCCACCACAAACCCCTCACTGGTGCCTTCTCAGAATACTGTTTCCATGAAGTAAAGCTATGTGTTGGCTGTATGGATATATGTATGCAAAGTCATAGAAAACTTTCCGGAAGGATTCACACAAAATGCTAACAGAAGTTACCTCAGCGGAAAGGGCCTGAGTTGAGGAAAGGTTTGGTCAAATAGGATTTTATTTTTAATGTAAGATCTTTATATTTGGAAGGAGACTATTTTCAAGAATTACTTGTGCAATGAAAATTAATTGTGTGAAAAAAGAACAAACACGCACACACACACACACACACACACACACACACACACCTAGCATGTGGATAGAAGTGAACTGGATAGACTTTAAGGGGAAAGAAAGAACAGGCTCAAATATCCATTCAGCACTAAATATGAGGACACATCAAAGAAATACATGGAATTTCTGGGGAAATTCTACAATCAACTAAGCGGTCATTCTGTGCAAACTATATGAAAATGACATATTTTCTGAATGAAATTGCTCAAAATATGTCAGTTAATTCAGTAATAAACCATGTTAAATAATTCAGAATAAAAATATTGGGGTTCAAAGGGATGGTGATGAGTATCAAAACCATCTGAATATAGAACTGAGTCTAAATGGTTGTAGGAAATGTGGACGCAAAACAAAATGAAAACATTTTTTAATCAACAGAATATACATAGTACAAAAATAATTAATTATTAATATTCTGGTTCTGAAATTTCCCGGTAACCACAAAAAAGCAGGAAGTGAATAGAAAGCTAAAAGTATAGGCTGAAGTAAAACAGTACTAATTTCCTCATCTGCAGAGCAGGCAATCAGCCTTTCTGCTTCATTTGGGCAAATTCCTTCAACTTTCTTTGTCTACGTTTCTTGCAGTGACAACTAAATGGCTAAAAACACATACATTTTTGCACAGTGCATGGCATATATTAAGAGCTCAGCAAACATTACGTACAATAATAAGATTATAATAATTATTATTATTATATTGAGTTTGATACTTGTAAAGTACAGGTGTAAGTATGTTGAGCTACTCAATTTTTAGTAAAATTAAAAACCAGATGCATACTTAACAATTCACAAGAGAAAACAAAAGCAAAAACTATAATCTAAATATGAATGACAGAAAACCAAAACACAAAGAGAAATAATGAATAATAAGCATGAAATAAAAGGTAAAAAGATGAAAAATGAAGGCATTGTGTCAGTAAGGTGATCTTGGCTACATGTATTGAAACCCTGATGTAAACTGGCTTAAACCATGAAAAAGAACTGCCTAATTTTATGTAACAGGAATGCAAGGTGTAAGGACAGCCACAGGGCCATTGATTCAGAAGCTCAGGGGAATCTCCAAGAATCCAGATTCTTCCCGTCCCTTTATTCTGCCATCCTATG
The DNA here is from genome assembly GCF_008692025.1 of Phocoena sinus. Taxonomy (NCBI): domain Eukaryota; kingdom Metazoa; phylum Chordata; class Mammalia; order Artiodactyla; family Phocoenidae; genus Phocoena; species Phocoena sinus. The sequence continues at coordinate 37,572,192 of NC_045776.1, forward strand.
AGGACTCCATTTCAGGCAGACAGCAAGATGGTACCCCATGCTCTATGGCGGCTCCAGGTGCAGTGTCTAGACATGATGAAGACCCACAGGAGAAAAGAGACTGCCCTTTCTTGTGGCTTCCTTAGAAACAAAGACAGTTTCTCCAGAAAAAAACCCAAACTCGTTTCCTTTCTCAGTGTCTCGACCAGAACTGAGTTACCTGCCCATTCCTGAGCCAATCAATGGCACAGTGTGGGATTACATTTGGAGCAATCAGGCCCACCTCAGAGCTGGGGTGGAGTCAGTTTCTCCCCAAACCTGGGCTGAATTCCTGGAAATATCTGGGCTTCATTAGGACAAAGCAAGAGGGAACAGATGCTGGGCAAAGGACAGCAATGTCTACTACAGGTATCAGTTTGAGAAAAAACTATCAATCTAATTAACTCCCTCATTAATAGACAAAGGCTTTTTATGTTTGATCAAAATACAAAATACACAACTCAAACAAAGTTAGAAATAAAGGTTAAATGCTTAGTCAAGATGTAGGTACACAAAAGGAAACATGGGTAGAAATTGCAAACAAAGCATTAAATAGGCCAAGAGGGGCATTTTAAATTGATTATGGGTATAATCCACAATTAGGATGCAACAAATGCACATCTTCATCTCACATTATATTATAGCATCATAGAATGTAAAGAACAGTCTCTGAAATAAGAACACTGAGAGCCATACAATAATCACAGAAAAATTGTACATGTATCGACCAGGTTTTGGCTGATCATATTGCCAGTGAAGAGTGGAGGGTTCAAAATAATATAATTAATAATGTTTATTTAACATATTTATAATTTAAATGTCTTCTAAGTGCTCTAATCTGGGCCTCAAAAAAAAGAAAATTCAATTGATGGCACCAGTTATGATCATTTTAAGCACCCACTAGCCCAGGCGGCCAATAACACCCTTGAAGAGCCTCCCTGCTTTTCCTTAGAGCCCCCTCAGGGCTCCTCATCCCCAGGGTTGCTACGTCAATACAGAAGATCAAGAAAACTAGAAGAGATCTTTCTTTTAAGTCTTATGGCCAAGAGCAGACTCCAGGCTTTACCAAGGCTTTACCTAGTGCTCATAAAAAGGGAAAGAGAGAAGAGATTATTCTTACGAACAGATGCACCACTCCAGAGGGTGACCCCAGGCTTACCCACAGGGTCCCTCCAGCTGCTCTCCCTGCTCCACTCTTGCTTTATCCTGGAGATTCACCTTCCTGTCCAGCTGTGCTCTAGTGTATCTCCTTAGGCTATGTTTGGCTTCCCCAGGCTTGACCCCTGTTCCAGGCACAGGCTGACCATGGGTAAGTCAATCAGCTTCAGATGGAATCACTCCCTTCAACACTTGGGTGTGCTCTGGTCCCACCAGTGATACCAATTAAACATTTTACCTTTCTATTATGTTTTCAAAACTTTTAGGACTGAATTTCCCATACAGACACGTAGCTAACGCTATATACTACTAATAGAGTATATCTTTTCAAATGTGCATGAATCACTGTGAAAATGCATGCTATATTAACCATAATAAAATCTGAAAAAATTACTAAGATGTGACGTTTTGCAACTAAATTACAAAGAGTAGAAACAACAAAATACAACCACTTGGAAAATGAAGAAGTATTTCTAAATCATACTACATCTAAAATGTTTAACTGACTATTTAGAAAATTGTAATGAATGGAAAATTATATATAAAAACATCTGTGTTACAACCAAAAATTTTTCAGTGATAATTATGAGGTCTATAAAATCAATTTTACTAAATAAAATTTAAAATGAAGTATGAAAATAAATGAATAAAACATCCAACTTAGTTATCAGATGAAAAATAAACCAAAGAAAAGCAGAAATTTAAAAATTAATGAAAAATAGTGAATTAGAAATGAGAAAACTGATAAATCCTAGAATTAAAGCTTTGAAAGGAAAATCCAAATACCTAAATATCTTGGAAGTATGTTCAAGTAAATAATAAAGAAGACACAACAAAAAGTTAGAAATGAGGAAGCAAATATATCCATAAGCTTTAAAAAAAATTATACAACAATGATGAAATGGGCACAGTTTTCTAGGAAAATATAAGTGAATCAAAATTTAATCATGAAGCAAAAAAAGAGCTGAACTGATCAAAAACAATGAGAAAAATCTCAAAATGTAAAGATTTATTATCTCCCAAATGGCACAGAAAAATATGTGAGTTCTTTATAACCCTCAAGGAGCAGACAATTTCTATGCTCTATAAACTATTCCAGAGTTATTTTTGATGGAATATTTCTAGTTTATTTTCCATAACACTTATACCTAAACTTGGTAGAGATACACACTTATATACTCACATATTGCATACCTACACATGCACACCTACAAATACTACTTAGTGAAAATATAAATGCAAAAATCCTCAATAAAATATCAACACAAATCAAAAATGTAAGTATACTACTGAAAATATACATGATCAGATAAATGTGACTTCAGAAATTTAAGGATTGTAATGATTTTTTTAAATCTATCAATATCATTTCAACTTTTATAGAAAACATAATATTCTTGATATATAAAAGGATACTAAGAATAAAGCTTTCTTTCTTTAAAAAAAAATTCTATCTTAAAAGAGTAGTGGACATTTGGTTAAATGATGAAACCCTTTAGGAGTCCACATTAGAGTGAACATCAATACAAAGGATACCATATATCACTGCTTTTACATAATACTTTGGAAGATGTAGCCAATGCAACAAAACAAGAAAAAATAATGAACTATTATATTTAAATAAAGAGGGCAAAAGGAAAAGTTAAGAGAAGCAACCAAAGTATTTATGGACAAATACAAAACACACACACTCACATACACACACACACTCCACAATGGCTTTCCACAAAAATATCAGCAAATATATGAAATATCTAGCAATAAAGGTAGGAAATAAGTAGCATTTGATGAAGAAAACTATTATACTTTACTGAGGGCCATAAAAGAGTCTTGAATAAATAAGAAACAAGTAGTATTTCTGAACAGGAAGAAATATTTTGTTTGAAATAATATTGTAAGTATATCATTTCCTCCAAAACTAACTCATAAGTTTCAGTTCCTTTTAATCAAAATGCCAAAATCCCTTGAAAATGTAATATAAAAATCCATCTCGAAGAATGAACAAGGAAACCCCATGAAAAGAGAGTAATGAATAGAGACTAACACCACCAGATAATAACACTTACTATATTATAAAACTCAGTAACTAAAGCAATGTGGTGCTGGATTCATTGCCAAGTAAATCAAGGGCACAGGGAAGCAGTTCCAGAAATAGACTCTAATACAAATTAAAGTTCAGCATTTGACCAAGATCACATTCAAAATCAAGAAGAAAGAAGAGAATATTTAATAAATGGCTCTTAGACAACTGCTTACATATTTGAAAAGAAAATGTTAGATTTCTGTCCGATATATATTATATCTCATAAGTATAGACCCATTATTATAAAATGAAGGGAAGTAAGGGAGGGAGGGGGAAAAGGGGGATAAAACAGAAGAAAATGTATGTTATTTTAAAATGTAATCTAAACCTAAAAACAAAGACACTGTTAGAGGAAAGAATAAGTAAATTTTAATATATAAGAATCAGAAACTTATTTTGAGAGGAAGGGGAAATCACTACTTAATTTTTAAACAAAAGCAAATATCTGGTGAAGATATTTGTACCATATATCAGAGTTCTACAAAGAAGTAAGATTAATAGAAAATGAGCAAAGAATATGAGTGGGTAATTTCAAAAGATAAATAAAAAATAAGCAATAATAAGAAGAAAGTATTTAGTATTTTATGTAGACTACAATACTACTTTTTTCTTTTTGTAAATTCCATTCTTCAATTCTGACAGAGTTACACTGGAAACATATGCCTCCAAATATTGTTAATGGGAGTCTAAATTGGTTCAGACTTTCTGGATACCAATAAGTATCAAGATTTGATTTTGATTGTTTTTTAATTTACTTGTAGCAATATTTCCCAAGGAAATAATTTGAGACTTGCCCCATGTATAAATGTGTATAAATGTGTCCACAAATGCTATATTTTTAACTTAAAACAATTAATAAAGAACAAATTTTATGCCTTCCAAATAGGGCTTTGGTAAAATATGTTTCCAAAATTTTGACAAAGGTGCTTGTAATAGATTAGGTGAAAAATCCTGATGAGTAACTTTATCAAGTATAGCATGAATGTGAACTTAAATTTGTAAAACACAGCAAAGGTAGATGAGAGAGACAGAGACAGTGAGACAGAGAGAAAGAGACTAAACATAACAAATGTTAGCTAAGAGGTGGGAATATAGATGTGTTCTTTTTTCTTCTTATATAATATCTTCCTTAGTGTTTGCTTTTTAATTTAATAAATTAACATTGCTTTTAATATCAGGAAAAGAGTGTTGTTTTAAAAATAGTCATTGTTTGCATCAGAACTCTTATTTAGGTAGAAGTATTTGGATTAGTGTCAAATCTCCTTGAACTCTATCTATGCTTTCAATGTTGTGCCCACAAATAATCATCACCATCTTTATGCTCAAAAACTCCTTTGTTAAGCCCCTCTTCATTTCAGGCAGGTGGTATATACTGGAGACTCAAATATATGATAAATTCACTAACACTGAGGAATTTGAAGTCCTGTTTGGCCTTGCATGTGGAACATGATGCCCCATTGAACTTGTATTTATTTTATTCATTTTACATTCTCTAGAAATAATCTTAGTCTTCCTTATGAGGATAACTCACAATTGAGGAACAAAGATGACTTGCTTTCAGTGGCAAAAAATGGCTCATCATCAGGCAAGGGCAGTAAGTAGACCATTCGTTTCTGTGCTTCTGACAAAGAGAAAGTGCCTCCCCCCCGGTCATCCTGGGGAGGAAAAAGGAACAGTATTTCGGACACTACAACCCTTTCTGACACCACAGCTAGGGCCTTCGGAGACAGTCATAAATGGGGGTGAGCAAGTAAAGTAAGAGAACTGTGGCCCAGGGAACTATGGCAAGGGGCAAGCTTGACTTGATTGGCCCAGGGAGCGAATCCTTCTCCACACAAGATCCTGGTGAAGATCTTCATCCCTGCCCGGGCAAATTTAACAGAGATGTTCATGATCTAATGTATGTGTTAATCAGCTCAGGCTGCTAAAGCAAAGTACCTTAGACTGGATGGCTTATAAACAGCAGAAATGTATTGTTTACAATTCTGAGGCTGGAAGTTCAAGATAAGGGCACCAATATGTCATGTTCTGGTGAGGGCCCTTTTCCCAATTGCTGACCACTGACCTGTGTTTATATCCTCACATGGCAGAAAGAGTGAGAGAGCTCTCTGGAATCTTTTATAAGGGCACTAATCCCATGCATGAGGGCTCCACCCTCATGAGCTAATTGCCTCCCAAAGGCCCCACTTTTTAATACCATCACATTGGAAGTTAGGATTTCAGCATATGAATTGGGGAAAAAGAAACATTCAGTCCACTATATTAAAAAAATCCTGATGTATAACTTTATCATGTATAGCACGAATATGAACTTCAATCTGTAAAATAAAATGTATTTCAACCCATCCAGTAGTGCACCACCAACAAGGACTCTGAAAGAGGACCTTTCATGAGCATCAAGATGTGGCAGCAAGAAGAAATAGCAGGACTAGGAAAAGTAGGAGCTCCCCACACAAGCCTGTCATTTAAGGATGACACCTCCCCCTTTTGGATTTTGTAGGCCCTTGTAATTTAATTTTTCTGAAAACTTGATTATACATTCAAAGAATAAGAGAGAAATCACAGTAAAGAGAACTACACAAACAAAAAGGAAGAACTGGAAATGCTATTGTATCTAAATGGAGCAATGAGTAGTTGCATTCTCTTTCCATGTGTTTATTATTACAGTTTGTCTCTGCTCTAAATTTAAAAACTGTTTCTCTCTCCTCACAACAGCATGTGTCAAAAAAAAAAAAAAAAAAAAAAAAGCAAAAGGCTTAAATTGCATTTACCTAACTTGATTTGTCAACAAAGAAATCACTTTTCTCTTCTTTCCTTTGTTTTTACTCAAGATATTTGGTTCTCTTACTTGGATCCCAAATGGGAGAAAATAATAATCAACGATTGATTTATTTGTGTGGAAAAAAATGATTTGTTGCTGTTTCTTGTTGTTGACAGAATGATCTGGGTAGAATAGCATTCCATTGATAACACTGTGGTGAAATGTTATTCACTGGATGAATAAAGTTAGAAGTCAAGAGAAATTGCTTTGGCTCACATGATATTTTTTCAGCCGTCAGTCATCTCTTGGCATTTGATCACATCATCATCTCTGCTCCCATCATATTGACTTCGTTGTCTGTTATTAATTGAAGCATGACTTTTCTTTCAAAACTACAACAAAGTGCACAAACTCTGGAAGATGGAAGAAATTTCACTTTTACTTTTCCTGGCTCCTTGACTGTCTGGTCCTCTCCAGAGTAATTCACTTTCCTTATTGGTTTACTTCAAATATCACAAACAGATATGTTCTGATTTTAGAGACATACATTATAAAAGGACACTTCCCATGACGTGACTTTATTCAGGATGTCTTCAAAAGCCCTTATGAAGATACAAACTTAATAACAAAACTCTCTTACTATGAAGTAAGAATATTCCATGGTACTGAGAAATTAAAAAACTGATAACATATCACAGCCTAGGTGCATCCCACAAGCATAATGTTGAGTGAAAGAAGCCAGAATCACAAGATACACACTGTATGAGTTGATTTACATAAAGTCCAAAATCAGACAAGACTAGTCACTGATGTTAGAAGTCAGGGGAATGGTTACCATTGGAAGCTGTGACTGGGAGGTGGCGGGTAGGCTACTTCTGCTGGTAAAGTTCTGTTGTTTGATCAGCATGTGATTGTAAAGATATATTCACTTTTTTAAAAATCCCATCATGTTACACACTTATGGAAATCTTTAGCATTTTTGTTATATTTTATAAAAATGCACTAATTTTTAAAAAATTTAGTTACTATTAATTTCTTTTTCTTTTTTAGCCCTTCACTGATTAGATGTTAAAGTAAGAGGTAAGGTGACTGTAGGTGATCCCAAGTTTATCTCAGACATTGGTGGGTGAGTGTGAAGAAGGACAGAGGACATAGGAGAGGATCTTCTTTTGTGGGGAGAAGGGGTTGGTTGAAAGAAGTTGAGTTTGAGGTGCCTGCAAGTCAGGACACCCAGTCTAAACTCAGGACAACTGAGATGGAGCATATATTCAATTGCCAGTACAATGATGATAACTAGAGGCTACGAGAGAAAGGGATTGCCAGGGAAAAGCAAAATGAGAAGAGGAAGGCTGAGGAAGGGGCAGGAGAAGGTGCCTGTGGTGGGCTACTAATTCCGATCCCATCCCCAGGTACCTGGGCAGGATGGACTTCCACTCCATTCAATCTCCATGGAGCCAAACCTGCCCTTGGGGCCATCTCACCCAGCAGGAAGTGGGGTGAATCCCAGGGTTAGGCCTTTCCCCAATTTACAATCTTGACCTTAACCTCAACTTTTCACAGTCACACACAAACTCCTTGTACATATTTGATGAATGATCGAAGGCCTCACAGATGTGTTCTGAGTCATAGCAGATTGATAGAATTTTGCAATGCCAAACAAATGAAATGGAAACCACAGGTGAATGTAGTTGCTGTGCGTGTGTGTGTGTGTGTGTGTGTGTGTGTGTGTGTGTGTTGGCAAAATGAGGGGACCATAGGTACCATAGGTACAGGAGATTTATATTGAGCTTAGGCAGAGTGATGAGGAGGTGCAGTAAGGACAGTTATTAACAATTCTCTCATTTATAATTCCCTGTCCCCCTTCTCCCAGTTCAGTTCAGTAGAGACACCCATAAAATCAATTCTCTCTCATCCTATAGGTACTCAGTAATATCTGACAACAGGAATTCCAGCTGCCCCAAGACCCGAACTGTGATTCCCAGCCCTCAAGGTCATCGTTTGCTTGACCCTGCTTGCCTGGACGGGGCGTGTCTCAGCACCCCCAAAGCTTAGTCTGGAAGGAGAGCAAACAGTTGTCCACTAGCCTCCCCACGAACTGCATGCAGCACCACTGGCTGCCAGTGCGCGGACCAACCATACAAACTAAGGACAGTCAATCAAGGTTTCCATCTTTATCTCTTCTTCTAAGAAATAGGCAACTTCCCTTAGGAACCTTTGGAAAATCTGCATTTCTTTCATTTAACCAGAGAACCATCTCCTCAAAAACAAATGAACCAAGATGAAGTTCACTGACCCTGACGAGGTGCTCCTGGGGGCTCCCTGGGCCACTGGGTGACTGTGGGCTGACTCGGATCCACTCATCCACTGAGGCCCTGCAGGAAGAGTCTCCATCACCAGGTCCCAGTCTGAAGGCTCTGTCTCTCCTGAGAATGAGAGAAACTCACTAAATTCGGCCCCTCCTCCTGGGCTGCAGTCTGTGAGAGCAGAGATGTGACGAGGGTGACTCTCCCTGCTCCAGAACCACTGATACAGAGACGAGAGAAAGCAGCACACACATAAAGGCACACAATGACACACCCAGAGACTTTCTACACCAATCAGACCCCACACACACAGACACACAAGCACACAGATTATGGGACACACACATGCACACCCAGCATCCCACAATAACATCCACACACATTCAGTATATATATACACGCACACAACTTTCCCAGCAAGACAGCCAAGGGCACCCACCCACATCTGCCCAGTGCTGTGTGCACCCCTCCCCCACCCCTCCACCTGCATTCCCCGGAGCAGTGCAGTTCAGGTCCAGAGTCAGAAGGAATGGAATTGGAATTACTGTTCTAATTTCCACTCAAGAGTCGTGGACCTTGGGCAAGTTACCCAACCTCATAAGCCTCCACTTCATCATCTGCAAAATGGGGGTAATAATATGGATAAGGCTGCTGTGAGGTTTCAATGGGGTAAAGGATTTAAAGTACTTGGTACCCTACCCACCGAATAGCTAATGTTCCATAAATGAGGTGGGTGGGTTTACAAGCCCACACCCTCCTAATCACGGAATCCAAAAAGATCCGAAAGCCAAAAGAATTTTCATAACCTTGCCTGGACTTATAGAAGCTTTTATGATGCTTATTTATCTCGCTTGGCATCAGTATTAGTAGGTTTTGCTGCAGAACTCAGTGTGGGCAGTTAGGATACTGCCCAGTTGCTACCAGGATTTTACTTCTAAACAATATTTATCGCTCTACCTTTGAGAAATCTGAAAAGTCTTGAATTTTGAAACAAATATGGCCCCAAGGGTTTGGATAAGGAATTGCATACCAGTATAACCAGTATAAAAAAAAAATAAGAAGAATATAGGATATGTCATCATGAGGATCACAATTTGATTAGGTCATAATGTGATAGCACTTGTTACTATCATCACACCCTACTCCCTGCCCCTTTAGCTTGTACCTCTAAGCGTGAGCCAAGGCGGAGAGTTCACACGCCACCCTTCTTCCTTCCCCTCAGATCCCCACTTTCTCCTTGCACCATCCCCAACTCAGGAGGGACTGAAGCAAATCACAACTGCCAGTAGGATGAGTGCCAGGCCATCCACGGGTCTTGCTCGCATACAAATCTTCCTTGGCTAATGCAGCACATGCTGACCTCTCCTACACAAACACACACACACACACACACACACACACACACACACACACACACGGCTCTGCTGGCCCCACTCCAGGGCTCCATGTTAGGTCATGTTTCAGAGCTGCTGGGGAGGGAGGAGGAAGCATCTCTCTCCAGATGCCCCAAGAGCACTTGGACAGCAAAGAACAGACATCTCAGATCTCACGTCCTGAAATCCCAAAACTGTTTGAGGGCCAAGACCATCAAAACTGACTAGTAGATCACATCAATACCTTATAGTAGCTATAATGGAAAAGAATCTGAAAAGGAATATATATATAGGGACTTCCCTGGTGGCACAGTGGTTAGGAATCCGCCTGCCAATGCAGGGGACATGGGTTCGAGCCCTGGTCCAGGAAGATCCCACATGCCATGGAGCAACTAAGCCCATGCGCCACAACTACTGAGCCTGTGCTCTAGAGCCTGGGAGCCACAACTACTGAGCTCCCATGATGCAACTACTGAAGCCCATGCTCTACAACAAGATATGCCACCGCAATGTGAGGCCTGAGCACCACAGTGAAGAATCCCCCTGCTCACCACAGCTAAGAGAAAGCCCGCACGCAGTGATGAAGACCCAACACAGCCAAAAATAAATAAATAAATAACATAACATTTTATATATATATATATATATATATATAAAACTGAATCACTTTGCTGTGCACGAAACTAACAAAACATTGTAAATCAACCATACCTCAATTAAACAAATAAATTAAAATAATTTTTTAAAAAGTTGCAACCATAGAAGAAAAACAACCAAAAAAGCAAAAAGATAAAAAATGACTAGTAGATCCTGGTGCTACTGAGAAGTGTACTTGGCTTTCCTTCCTCTTGGAACACTAAGCATGCTCAATGAACAGGTGGTTCTCTCAAAGTCCCTGTCACCCAAGATCACAGGTTGGACCTGGACTTTTCTGCATCTAAGTCCGTGGTCTCAACCTTGCAAGCTCATTAGAATCACCAGGAGAGACTTTGAAAACCCCAGTATGTAGACCACACCCTAGACCTATTAATCTGGAATCCCTGGGGATGAGACCCAGGAATCAGTATTTTTTTTAAGCTCCTCAGATATTTCCAACGTGCGACCAACACAGAAAACACTGTTCACTGGGTTTCTGGGTCGAAGACCACACCTGCACACTGGTGGTACTAAGTCCCACCAGTGATCATCCCCTAGGTGACCCCAGGAACCAGGGACTTTGGCCTGGGTCCTGAGAAAAGGGACTCTTCTCTGAGAGATTGTTTCTTATTTATCTGAAATTCAAAATTTAACTAGACATCCTGTATTTTTATTTGCTAGATCTGGCAGTGCTGGGCTGGGGTATTGGGTATTCACCCTGACTGCCTCCCACTTGTCATGAAAGTTTGTTTATGCAAAAAAGAAGAAAAGCAGGCATGTTATTTCAGATGACATTCATTCCATTTGCCCAATAAATACAACTTACACTTTAAAGAAAATTAACAATTAAAAAAATCAAGCTTATCCATATTTTCTTTTTCTTCCAGAGACATGGTGCTTGTATCACGCTGGCCCTTTTCCTCCTTGTCACAGGCCCTTCTGAGCTGAAAAGGAGGGAATGAGGGGATGCCTTCCCTTTCTGGGGGTACTGTGTGAAGGTACAACTGAGAGGTCACTGGCAGAAACTCCATCAGCCGCCTCCCGCCTGCTACTTTTCCCCCAGGGACTCCAGAAGACCCTGGGCTCAGGCTCTTGTCTGCCCCAAACTTGGGGAGTTTATTCAGGGAAACAAGCACAGAGGGAACTGGGTTGCAGCAGAGACCGTGCTAACTGGAGCAAAAGATTTCGCCAACTGGAAATAGTAGCTCTAGGCGAGCTCAGGCTCAAGGAACCCTGGGAAACGCTAAGGGTCTGACTCCAGCTTGGCTCCCCCAGAGAAGACAAGGCTGAACCTCCACTGAGGCAAGGCGGAAAAAGCTCAGAATGAATCAATTATCAGCAAATATAAGGCAATCAATGCTTGTGTCTTTTTTCTCCTGTCTCTCTGCGAATTTTAAAGTCTTTATAAGAGGAGGAATATTTGCTCCTGAGCCTCAGGACTTGCCGGTCAGGATGATTCAAGCTTCACCACTGAAGAGACTTTAAAAGGGTTGTGGAGGGTGGCCTGGACCGGGAGCTGTCACCGTACTCTGAGCAGCCCGCTGGGGCTGTGCTGAGCCCTGGTTGGCACTCTTGCCAAACCCTGAGGGTTTTGCATAATGTCCAGCTTCTTCAGAATGTCATCTTCCCCAGTCTCAGGAGCATCCTAGCCAAGATCACAGCCCTGCCACTAAAGCCCACAGTGCACTGCTACACATCTCTTATGTAACATGGTCCCTTCCAGCCACCACCATCTGTGTGCATCAACCCTACCAGATGCATGATGGGGTATAAGTGCACATCTCACCATCCTTTTAGCCACACAGCACTTTGTCTGAAATATTTCGTGGATGAATGAGTGAAAAAAATAAATAAGGAGTGACAGCCACCTCCCTTTTAAATATGCATATTTACTCTCTTCTTCATCTTTCAATAGCCTCATAATGACAGAAGGACTGCAATTATTTTTTTTTGTTTGGTTGGTTGGTTTTTCTTTTTTCTTTATTATATTTGAAGTATAGTTGATTTACAATGTTCTGTTGATTTCTGCTGTGGAGCAAAAAAAAAAAGTGATTCAGTCATACTTATATATACATTCTTTTTCATATTCTTTTCCTTTATGGTTTGTCACAGGATATTGAATATAGTTCCCTGTGCTGTACAGTAGGACCTTGTTGTTTATTCCTTCTACATATACTAGTCTGCATCTGGTAATCCCAAACTCCCAATCCATCCCTCCTCCACCCCTCTACTCCTTGACAACCAGAAGTTTGTTCTCTATGTCTGTGCAGGACTGCAATTATTAAGCCCATTTTATAAGATGGAAAACAAGATTTGGATCTATGACTTTCCCCAGTGGGCAGTAACTCATCTATGGCACCAGCCTGGTGCCTCCCACCCTGTGGTCCTGCCTCGGTGTTGCTTCCCCCGCACAGCAGCACCTCTTCACCAGGCTAATCAGGCTTGAAGGGCATGCTGGACACAGATCTCCAAATGCCTGAGAGCTGTCACCAAAAACGTGGAGAGCAGATATGGCCTATCTCTTCAATAGTAAAGAGATAATTAATAGTAATAGCCATCCATCTCAAAATATTAGGGAAAAGACAGGAACCTCCATGTATGTTGTTTGGATAAAATATCCAGACAGAATCCTTTCAAATAAAAATTACTGTCAGCCAGGGCCCATTCTCAAAGCTAGAATGCTTTCTCAAGAAAAGCAAAGTATTGCAAATCAAAGTGTCTCTTTGGGGTATATTCATTTATTGAGTCATTAACGAAAGAGGCTTTCTGTCCTCACAGAGGCTACATTCTAGTGAGGGGTAGATAGACAATACAAAATAAACGAGCAACACAGTGTCAAGTTGTGGTGCCGGTGATGAAGAAAACAAAACAGGGTGGTATGACAGAGGAAGACTGAGGAGCTGCTTTACACTTGGTGTCAGGAAAGTTCTCTAAGAGGAGGTGACATCTGACCTGAGACCTGCCTGACAGGAAGGAGGCAGCCCCGTGAAGATGCAGGGGAAGAGCACCCAGAGGGAGAAACAACCCTGGGGCTTCTGAGAAACAGAAAGGCCAGTGTAGGGAGAGTGGGATGAGCAAGAGGGGAGTGAAATAAGAGGCCAGACCCCATGAAGCCCAACTATGAGATGGCCTTGCAGGCCAGGATAAAGAGTTTAGACCTTTGTCTCAATGTGATAGAAAGACACTGAAGGGTTTGGGCAGAAGAGTGCATGCTTTGATTTACATTCTAAAAATGCCATTGGCTTTGTGAAGAATGGATTTAGGTAAGACGTAGAAGCAAGGAGATGAGTAGTAAGAAGGCTGTTGGAATATTCCCCATGATGAAGATTGTGACCTGTCCCTGGTGGAGAAAGAAAAATTCAGAGGGATGTAGAATGTTATTTTAGGCAAAGTTAGTAGGATTTGCCAGTGAAAGATATCCAGGTAATAAAAGAGCAAGGTAAATTAGGATGAGGCTTCTGCTTGGTTTCAGCAACTAGATATATGGTGACACCATTTAGAGTTCAGGAAAAGAAAAGTTAACAGAGGAAATCAAGAGTTTCCTTTTTGGGACTTCCCTGGTGGTGCAGTGGTGAAGAATCCGCCTGCCAATGCAGGGGATACGGGTTCGAGCCCTGGTCCAGGAATATCCCACATGCTGCGGAGCAGCTAAGCCCGTGCACCACAACTACTGAGCCTGCGCTCTACAGTCCATGAGCCACAACTACTGAGCCCACGTGCTGCAACTACCAAAGCCCATGTGCCTAGAGCCTGTGCTCCACAACAACAGAAGCCACTGCAATGAGAAGTCTGTGCACCACAATGAAGAGTAGCTCCGGCTCGCCACAACTAGAGAAATCCCATGTGCAGCAACGAAGACCCAACACAGCCAAAAATAAATAAAACTAAAAAAAAAAAAAGAAAAAAGAGTTTCCTTTTTGGGTGTTTGAGGTCTGAGGTTCATAACTAGACATCCAAGAAGAGGTGACGAAAAGACAGTTGGACACATGTATCTCAAGATGATGGAAAAGGCCAGGCCTACCCATTTGAATATTGGAGTCATTGATAGAGGGTTAGAATTAAGGTGAAGGAATTCCTTGAAAAGAGATAATGTAATTAAAGAAGAAAAGGGCCCAGGGTGTTGCCCCAGGCATATCAACATTGGGGTGGGTCAGAAGAGGCAGAAAAGATGAGCGAGGTGTGGTCAGTGAAGCAGGTGGAAACTTAGAAGAGTAGGGAATCAGAGTGCCAGTGGGCCGAAATGATCATGAAAGGCTTCCTGAAGCAAGTGGTATTTAAGCCAAGCCTTGGAAACGGGGTGGAATTTAGATCAGTGTAAAGCAGTTATGGGCATTCCAGGTGGATGTAAAAGTGTGAGCAAAGACTGGGAGTGGGGCCGGGGCAGTGAGGATCAGTGGTGACAGGCAGGAAGAGGGATCATTGCCCATGCGTTGGGGCCCACCAGCAAGGGGCTGACCATGTTTTCCACAGCCCACTGTCTCCCCCGGGCCTCAGACACCCTAGATGCATTAGGATTCAGGCCTGAGCATCCAGGGCTGTTGCCTCCTCCCTCCCCAACCCCATCAGCAAAGGGTCGAGAAAGGGCTGTCCAGGACCCAGGTCCCTTTGCCCATTGTAAAGCTGGGCCATCTGCTGCCCTGGATCAAACCCCTCTTTACCTGCAGCCTGCTTTATGGGAGGGACACCATGGGAGTTTTCATCCCAAGAATTCAGGAAATTAGCTCTACTTTAAGTTCTACTCCCTTCAGCCAACTTCCTGTAAACCCCTCTCTGCCCCAAATTAAGGGGGTTTCCTAATCAAGGTTCATTTCCTAGTCTCTCTGTAAGTGCAGGAGCCTTGTCTTTCCAACTTTCCTACTCACCTGCTTCTAAAAGTTTGCCCAACAGTCTCAGCTACTCCAGATTAAACTTATTTTGAGGAAATTTACAACCTACCCAGACAAAGAACCTGGGCTCCAGCCTGGGCAAATCACACTCCATTTCTGCAGTGTCCCCTAACACCTGTCAGCTGATGAAATACTTCTCATCTTCAGGCCTGAAAGCAAGAAATAGTCTAGAGCTAGGCCTGAGATCTGACTCCTCAGGAGAGGACTCATTCCCACAGGACACCGGGAGGTGACCACCTTGGTTAAGAGGGAAAGCTTCCTGGATGAAAAGAGAGAGTGGATTGGATAATTTGTGTACTGACATCTTCAACCTCACCCCAATGTAAAGGAAGCCCCCACAAGTGTGTGCACACACACGTAAATATGCACACATTACACACACACACACAAAATCATGTTCACCCATCATGAACTTGTATATAGAAACCATTCTAGTGATGCTATTAGAGACCCCTCAGATATGCCCCCTTGATAATGTCCATGTTTCCACATACACGTGCACACAATTATGCAGTGTTCATTTTCAACCTGGCCTTTGTTTCGTAAGGGAGGACAAAGTTTCCTACCAACTGGTATCTACAATGTGCTTGGTGCTGCCAAGAGCTCTTCCTGTCCCCATTACCACCTGATTTGACTGGGGGCTGATGGGCTGACCCCATGTGTTCTGGACCTCCTGCTTTGGGCCTGCCTCTCTGTCCTGTCCTCTGGCTCTAGCTAGTCATGTGTAACCATTTGTACAAGTTAATGTCTTATTTGTATCTGTTCTTGGGCCTTCTAAATATGCATGTGTGTCCTAAATACTGGCCTGTGGCAGAAACCACATGTCTCAAATTAGACCAGGAGGCTTGGGGTTCCCCAAGGGTGCAGATTGTTTGTCTTCCACCAGACTGGAGACACCTGGTGATGCCATGCCTTATGCTGGAGGCTGCTCCAAGGCTGGGCCCTTCAATTCTATTTCACCAGATATTCCATCAGGCCCACCTCAGGGCTGGGCACACAGCAGATGCTCTATAGGAGGCATGAGACTGTCTGAGGTCAGGGGAGATATGGACCCCCTCCTCCTAGGTATTGGTGTGCTTTCCAGTCCTCTTTTCAGCCAGTGCACAGGGCCCAGTCCTGTTCGTGCCAACCAAGTCTGGTAACACAGGCGTACATAACCATCTGTCCACATGGGTCCAGTTTCAGAAGCACCAGGAAGACCCTTTGAATGCTCCAAAACCTTGCCCATCTGCTGGTTAATGCCCATTGTTTCTTCCATCACTGGAGATAAAAAACAGAGGACGAGTCTCTCTTGGAAGATGACACAATGACTCTGACATTATTCCCTCTAACAGGCCAGTGTCTGATTCCAGCGCCTCTTTGAGTGAGGGGATGAGTACAAGAGCTCTGGGGGCCTAATCGTGATGATGGTGCAGGGGAAATGACCTCCAGGAAGGAAGACTGAGTAACAGATGGGAGACCCAAACTGGACCCTCATGCTATGTTCTACCTATCCTGGTTCTTGTACTCTTTCTTTATTACCTCTCCTCTGCTCACCACCTTCCCCTCTACCGCCCACCCCAAGTGTAATAAATAGTATCTAGAAGAGGCAAGATTGTGGAGGTGAGTAAGGGCAGCCATGCCTCCAGTCAGAGCATCAGCACCCCCTTCTTTGGTGCTCTGGCAGCACTTTTACTACACTGTTATTACAGTAGCTCACACAGGGCGTTGGAGTTGGCTGTTGACCACTGGTACCTCTGGTAGATGGCAAGTAGCTTGAGTAGCAGCTGGGTCTTATTTCTCTTCATATTCCAAGTACCTAGCACTGAGCCCAATGTGGTAAACACTCCATGAGTACTAATAAAAGAACTATGAACACAGGAAGAACTTCTTATAGGTTGGGCTCCCCAGAAAGCAGACTCTGAGATGAAGATGGGCAGACAGAAGGTTTATTGGGATGTCCTTGGGACCCACACCTGTGAGTCAGGGGGAGAAGTAGGATTGGGCAGAAGGAGGAGTTGAACTGCAGTACAGTCACTCCAGGGAGTTCTGCAGCTAATATCCCATCTTTATACACCATCATCCACAAGTCTCTGCAGGAGGGCTAGCCCAGGGTACCAACACTGCCAGCAGCTGGGGGAAGGAGTCCTTCAGCGCTGAACAGGGGATCTGCAACATCTGGCACAGAATCCTCAATGGAGTGCTGGTATTTAGGGAATAGATAGAAATGTACTAGCAGAAACGTTATGGGACCCAAATCAGGAGCCCTGTGTGCTAATCCACACGTGTTTTTTGATCTTCGACAAGTCACCAAATATCTCTAGCTATTTGTAAAATCAATATGTGGAATACATCAGTGGTTATGACTACTAGCTGCTCACTAAAATAGCCTGGGAAGTTTTTCAAAGTTATCCAACTCTAGTCCCCACCTCATACCAATTGAATAAGCATATCAAAGGGTAGGAGTCCAGGCATCAGAGTTTTCTGACACTTCCTGGTGATTTTAACAGGCAGCTGAGTTGGAGAACCAAAGGATAATACATGGTCCTTGGGGTCCCTTCTGGACTGATGTCTAATATCCATGCACTAGATTTCCAGTGTCTATGCTCTGTAGCCAAGAGCTGGCCCCCTATGTGCATAGAAGAACCAAAGTGACTCGTAGCTGCAGAAGCCCCTCCAAATTCACCCCTTGTGTGGACTGACTAAATTGTGTTCCCCCAAAGTTCATATGTTGAAGTCTGACCAGTACCAGAATGTGACTGTATTTGGTGATGAGGCCTTTAAAGAAGTAATTAAGTTACAATGAGGTCATTAAAATGGACCTTAATCCAATATGACTGGTGTCCTTATAAGAAGAGAAGATTAGGACATAGACATGTACAGAAGGAAGACCATGTGACAACACAGGGAGAAGATGGTCATCTACAAGCCAAGGAAAGAGGCCTTGAAAGAAAACAACCCCAGTGACACCTCGATCTCAGACTTCCCATCTCCAGAACTAGGAGGAAATAAATATCTGTTGTTTAAGCCACCCTTCAACCCCAAATCCTTCTGCCTTCTTTCAATTTCTCTCTCCAATTTATTCCTCCATTTCCTCCAACATCAGAGTTCATAAACATTCTCAAAGTCTCCCTTTCCCTCCAGGTTTAAATACTGATATCGCAGGACAGAACTTAGGAAACTTCTATCCCTGTGAAAATTTATTGAAACCTACCCTGCAGTTCTGTTCCCCGACATCTTCCTACCCTTTCTGCCTAGTTCATTTGTGAAGACAGAGTTGATCAAAGTCGTTCCAAAACAGCCAGCCCCTTGGGCTCATTCTTAGTAAAATCATGGAGGGAGATGAGTAAGAGGACATTTATACGGAAAGCTAATTTTATGTGGAGTAGTGGTGCTATTCAGAGAGCTTGAGGAAAGCCAGCCTGTGGCCAGTGCCTGAAATTCAATGATCCACAACATCCTTGAATGTTAGTCAAGGCCTTTGTTATAATGTCAGTGCCAAAGAAATGTGAAAACAAAGCCATTATATGCTGTTTATATTTTAGGGTCAATTTGCTATGAAGTTGTGTTCTATGAGCTGGTTTGATTAATGGTTGTTGGAGAAAATTAAGGCATTGTCTACTTAAAAGAAAAAGATGAACTTGCAGAAGGCCTGCTGCCCACAGAGGCTGCTGCTCCAAAGTAATGGCCACCATCTCCTTTCTTATTTCACAAAAAGCTCCCAAACAAATAAACAGGGAAATTTCCCAGCATGGGCTTTTATTGAACAGGCATTCCCAAGTTTCTCCAGTTACACTCCAAATGAGGCCAGTTGATTTGTCCAAACAAAAATCGTAAGTACACAGTGTTTAAACAGCAAAGGTGGGTGGGTAGAAGGAACTTCTGGTCCATCTTCCACTGTAAGTAAATTCTGGTTTCTAAACAATTCCCACAATGACCTGTAAGTCCTGTGAACTCAGTACTGCATTTCCTGGGGAGAATTTCCCCGAAGAATGTACTCTCCTTACACACTGTTTTGCATAAACAGGAATGAAGTGTGGAAAATAAAAAGCTCCAAACAGGAGATGCAATTATTTTAGGTCCTTTTCTACAGGAAAAAAAACATAATTCTGCTATAATTTTCTCTTTACTTCCCTCCGTCATTCTCTCTTCCTCTTCTACCCACTGTGTAATGAGCCCCATAATTTTTCTCCAGAGAACTTTTCCCCATCATATAACACAACCTTGGAAATACACATCAACTCTAGTTGTATGGCCTGAAAAATCAGGAGGGGCCTAAAGAAATGTATTCACCAAAAAGTAATCAAGGGAGTCTTTGCATCAGATAAGGCTGGGTGGCTTCTGATTTCTTCCCCTCCCCTAGTCAGCTAATTCTCACTTTAAGAAAACTCTCTAAGACGGATGCTTGGCATTGCCCTAACATTTGGCCAACACCAAGCCCGAAGAAAGAGTGTTTCAGAGGTCCTTCACAAGATCCTGGGACTCAGGGCTGTTGGCTTTTGTTTAGGGTGGACTAGCTATTGAGCCAGGGAAATTTCTTACCTGATTCTGGTGACTGCCTTCTTACCTTGTTCCCATGTGTGAATCACTGGTCTCAATCTTCAACCCAATATCCGGCCACTATAGGATGCGGTTCACCCTGCTCCAGACCCCACAGGTTAGCCTGCTGTTCACTAACCCCATGCTTGTTTGCTGAGTTTGCCTAAATTGGCTGACTGTTGGGTCCCTCAATTTTGTGCTGCCCACCCCAAGGTCCCAACTCTGCAGAGAAGTCACAGAGGGAGGTTGTAAAAAGAATGGGATCTGCAGTGAGCTAGCCTGGGGTGGAGTCCCGTTACCATTTACCAACCGAGTTACCTGAGAATGTCATTGCTTCACTCTGACTACTTCCTCATCTATAAGAAGAAGAGCAATGTTACCTGTCTCAGTAACAGGTTGGCTGTGAGGAAGAAGAGTTAACACATGTAGCATGCTGGGAACAATGCCTGGCACATGCAAGCACTGGCCGGCTGTTTGCTTCCTCATAGGCTTCTCCCCACCTTGCGCTTCTTGCCCACTGGGACACTCCTGTTGCTGACCAGCCACCCCCATTGAGCAACAAGTTTTCTGTCTACTGCACTGAACCCCATCCCCACCCCCCATGTCTGCCTCATGCAACTGGGCCAATCTAATTCCAAGGCCTAGCCACAACCTCACCTAAGTCACTATAGATTAAACAGCACTGAATACAAGGCATCTCATCCAAAAATCATTTACTGAGCACATACCATGTACCAAGCACTATACCGGATGGGAGGATACACAATGAAGAACTTGTCTTCTCAAAGAGCTTGGAGTCTGATACACTCATAGAATGTCTCAAAAACCACAATGGAAGTTTACAGCAAAAAGGAGTCTTGCTTCCCCCTGAAATAGAACCCACTGTATACATTTAGATTCCCCCCAAAGTTGAATGTCTGCAGTTTTCAAGGCTGAGCTCTCTGGGTCGACTGAGATGGGTAGAATTGGGTCACCTATCCCAGCATCCTATTTAAAGACTGACTTTCTCCGTGTTGTAGGGTAAATGGGTCTACAGTGAAGGTACCCTGGAGAGAAATCCCATTGGCATGTCACTAGTTCCTACATATACAGCCCTTGTTGCCAGCAAGTGATAGTTTATGGAGGCTATACTGGGAGACAGAATCTCATTTTAAAATTAGAAAACAAGTGAAATTGGTGATCCTTGCTTCTTCTCTGATTCATTCCAGCACTGCTATATGTTTGTGTTCCCCCCGATTATTAATGTGTTGGTATTTGGAGGTGAGGCCTTTGGAGGTGATTAATTTACAAGGGTGGACCCCTCATTAAGTGGGATTAGTGACCTGATAAAAGAGAACCAAAGATTCCTCACTCTCTTCCATCATATGAGGACACAGCAAAGACAGCTATCTATGAACCAGGAAGCAAGCCCTCGCCAGGCACTTTATCTGTCAGTGCCTTGATCTTGGACTTCCAGGCTTCAGAATTGTGGGGAGTAAATTTCTGTTGTTCAGAAGCCACCCAGTCTGTAGTACTTCATTATAGCAGCCCAAACGGACTAAGGCAATCACCGTTCCACTCACTCCAGTCCTTAGGAACCCAGCTTGTTCACAGGTGTTCATGCTTATTTTCCTATCAGGAAATAAAAGGTGTTGCAATGAACTTAGCCCCTCTGTGGAGCTGGACCTGAAGGTATTTCTTGTCCCAGGGCCTTCAACCAGCACCAACCGAGGATTGCTGGCAGTCCTGGGATGAGAAGTACCCAGCCTTCAAAGTGCTCATGGGCCAGTGGGCAGGCACACTGGGTGCTTCAGGAGGGGGACCACGTATGGAGGTGGGAGGCACAGGGCTGCAACATTTCAGTCAACAGACCCTTATGGTACAGTCTATTCAGTGCAATAATCATGTTCCTCAGAAGACGGCCTAGGAGCCCCGAGGCACAGTGTGGGAAAGCTCCAGAAACCTTCCAGGAAAAACAAATGGGTATATTAGACTCAAAGAGGGCCCCAAAGAGGGCAATGTTTAACCCAAATGATATAATGTTTAAGCCAAGCGAGAAAAACACCTCAGGCAGACTTGCAGAGAGCTGCACAGAATGATGGGAATCTTACCACCAGGCGACCGTGCACTCCAAGGATATTTAAGACAGCCCTGTGAGCGGTCTGTGTAAACCAAATGAAAAGCAGAACCTGAGGTAGCCAGTGCGCCTCAGGAAGCTGGTTTCCCAGGTCTCAGAAACTGCCCTCCACCCCCTCCTCCTCTCTGCCTTCCCCACTTGCTGCTCTGCCCTCAGGGGCTGCGGTCAGGTGGGTTCCCTGCCTGGGTCTACTTCTGCAGGGTGGGGTTTGGGTCCCAGCAGAGGACTGGAGACTTCAGACCTTCAACTCACCCCCCTTCATCTATTAACAGGGCATGAAAGCACGTCTGTCCCCAGGAAGCCCATTTCTGCAGCATCAGCTTTAGAAAGCAGTTTCCCCACTTTCCTAATGCCTTTTCTGAGACACAGAGTAACTCACAGGAATGAGAGCCAAAGCTCTTCCTCCTTTCTGTGATCTGTGTGTCTTCACAGCATCAGTGTCACAGAGCCCAGTACCAGGAGCACAGGGCCCTTCCAGGTGCCTGGGGCTCCTTCCTACACACATACCATTGACTCCTCCCTACACATCTCCCTCCCTCATCCCTTTTTCTCAGCACTCTTTCATACTTGACAGTCACCCTCATCATGGCACATCACAAGTATGTATTTACTTGCTGGGCACCCCCTGCAGACCACCTCCAAGCCTATGAGCCAATAAATGTAGATTGCTTGTTTCCTTCAATCACTCTTCTCCTCAAGGAGGCCTTCTTCTTGGCCAAACACAATTCAGTCTCATCACCCCAACCCCCTAGAACCTCATAGGCAGTCTTGAGATGGTTTGGCCCTTTCTCAAGTTGACCCACTGTGTGTGCTTCCCATGGGGTCATATTCGCAGCACCAGCACAGGGTTGGCATATACCAGGAGTTCAGTGTTTGTGGAATGAATGAATAAGTGAATGAATGAATGAACGTGTCTTTCATGGCAGGCAGCTCTAAAAGAGTGCGGCTCCATCACTTTCACTTAGGTCTTGACCTGTTGCCAGCATGGTTCTGAACATAAAGATGTTCACTACATGTTGGACGACTGCACTTGCAAAAACTATTTGGACGGTTTTCTTTTGAGGGATGACTTTTGTCCTCTCCATCTTTCAATACCTCACCCATCCCTGTCCTAGCCCATTCTCCCCACACTGAGAGGCCAAACCTCCTTCTGACCCATTTTTTTGCCCTCCCACAGCACTGCCTGCTAGTCTGAGCCAATCACACCCTGCCATCTGCTTACTAAAGTGCTGGGGATTTGGGGCTATTTCCCCTGCACAGAGGGTTGTTGCCAGGGCAGGCTCACGGTCTCTGCTGCCTCTTCTGAATCCTCGAAAGGAGAGTGTGTGGGCTCACCATGAACTCTGAACATTCTGCTTGGCCCAACTTGAATCATAACTGTAATTCACTTCCCAGAGGCCCCTTCATGGGGGCCAATTCTGAAATCTGACAGCAGTGGCCCTTGGCTCTCCATGACCATACACCCTCCCTCAGCGAGGGGCTCAACCTGAACCAAAGGCACCTGAAACAGCCCTTTTGTTGTGAAGCTGGATCCTTTTTATGTCGTAACTCTGTTGCCCAAAAGCCATGTGCAATGCACCTTTTCTAAATCAAATCAGCCTGTAGTGTCTTCAGAAGTGCTCTCCCTTCTACAGACAAATAGAAATCCAGATTCATAGTCACACTCAAGGCTTCGCATGCCACTGGAGCCTGCTGGCCCTTCACTTCCCCCAACTCCCACCTGTGCCCCAGACAGCCCAGCCCTCCCCCACTGCCCACTCTTGGCCTTGTTGGGCTCTTTACTACCGACAGCCTGTGGGATCTCCACTCCCCGACCTCAAGGCCAAGTGTTCTTCCTATTCTCTCCTTAGGAAACCTCCCAGAGCCCCAAAGTCTCCCTTTAGTCCCCCAGCAGACTTTGTTCCAAAACCATGGTCTATGCCACATTTTCCCATAAGATTGTTCATTCAGGTTTGGGGAATAAATGGAGTCTAATTGTAGCAAGGGAGACCCCTGCCTAAAGCATCCTATAGGGAACTGACAGGGAAACCACCTTCTCCTCTGACATGAAACCCATCCTCCAGGGTTGGCAAAGTTGGAGACTCTCCCCCAGGGCTCAGGGAGAAGCTAGCTCTTGTACACCAACACCCACCACTGAGTCAGCTGGTCCTCCAGAAACTCACCTTACCACCATCTCCACAGCCTGGTAGGGCATGCACAAGTCTTGTTTGCATCCTGCCCAGGCAGGATCACTCCAAGAGTCAGAGATTACATAAGGGAAATAAGCTGCTGTGCACCTGGATGATCAGGCAAACCAGGATGGTGATGGTGGGAGGCAGCAGAGACCAGGATTGGGAGGCTGCCTGCAACTCCCTCCACCCAGGGGCAAAGTCAAGTGCAGTGAGACCCTCACGTGATCCACGGCCAAGACAGAGATGCAACACCAGAGAGGCCCTGCCCACTGGACTCCCACCAAGATTCCCATTTCCTGTAGATGCTTCACTTCTCTGCAGTCAATTCTGAAAATTATTGTGCCCTGGACACAAAGGACATCCAGGGTGTGAAGTTGCCCTATGACCTCAAGGGACCACCACAAACAATACAATAATCAACAAGCCCAACGTTTATCTGCGAGGAAGCCGCCTTCATTGAGGCAGGTGGGGGATGTCATATGATAGTCTTTTCTTCATTCAATCATTTTCAGTACAGGGAAAACTGCTCTCTCTCCCACTACTCCATCAATAGAGAAGTCTGCTAAATCCAATGCATTGGAGGACGAACTCTACCATGTGAGTTTGGGTTTGAGAAAGAGAAGATGAGAGATCTGAGTAAGAAACCATCCACCAAGAAGTGACAGAGCCAATAGGATGCACTAGTTAGTCTGGTAAAGTGATTCGGGCTGATGTGCTAACGGCCTGGGCCCAAGGAGCCTCCCCTGCTCCTTCCCAGCAGCATCTGTGCTCGTGTGGGACCATCTGGAGGGCATCCCCGCCTGATGATGATGGGATTTGATCTGAATAGCAGAGGGCAGCGCCGGCTGGTCCAGACCACAGGCCAGGCCTGTCTGGTGAACAGCTCTGCACAACCTCCCCTGCAGCTGGGACACGCAGGGTCAGCTCCACAGCCAAGGGAGAGGTGCCGGGGAAAACCACACAGGGAAGGCCACTTCCCCCCTCCCCTCCCATTTTACAGCACGTGCTTTGGGGTTGAAGTGAATCAAGGGCAGCTTGACCAACACAACTGAGAGTGTAAATATCATCTCCGACATAGGAGAGAGGGCATCACCGGTGCAAGAACTACTTTGACAAAGTTTTTGAGGGGGGAATGATCGTGTTGTGTTCTAGGGACAGAGAAGAAATCAGCTGATTTGAATATCAGCTGCTTTTTCATTAGAAGAAAAAAGATTGGGGTTTTTTCCCTGTACTTTTTAGAAAAAGAAATTAAATTTCTCTCCATTGATCTCGCACAAAGAAGACCACTCCTTCCCTTAAGGGGTTTAAAATCTATCAGTAGGTAGAAGATAACAAAAATGTATCCTAATTCAGGCCTGAAGGTGAAAACACCACAGCACAGGAGGAAGGGTGTGGAGGGCGTACTTTCAAGGAGAGACAGTTTAAGGGAGGTCAGAAAATGCCAGCATTTAAGAGGGTCTCGACGTAAGGATCATAAAAAGAAAACTTTCCCAGGACTTGAGAATGCTGCCCCAGGATACAGTTCCCCTGGGTTTGGCCCCCGAAGCCCCATGTGCTGTGGAGAAAGCAGGAAAATCATTTCCAGGTAAGATGAGCCCACAGTCGTTGCTTCAGTGATTCTGCAGGTGGGGACTCATATCTTTTCTGTCTCAGTGATTTATAATAAATGCTGAGGGTGCCTGGAGCCATCTCTCTGCATTGCTAAGTGTGTGGTTCACAGCTCTTTGGGGAGAGACAGAAGAGCTGAGCCAGGCTTCCAGCCCGTGCAGGTGAGTGAGTGGGGGCAGTGAGATTTGCAGGGTAAAACCAGAGAGAGATTTTCCCCTCCTCCTTCTGTTGTCCCTCTCGAGACTCCACCCCATACTCAGCCTTCCTCATGAGGGGTACAATAGAAATGTGTAACAAAGAAAAGGTTGTGCTCCTAACCTTCCTCTGCTGTAAAGAGAGAGGAACAGGGCTTCCCTGGTGGCGCAGTGGTTGAGAGTCCGCCTGCCGATGCAGGGGACGCGGGTTCGTGCCCCTGTCTGGAAGGATCCCACATGCCGCGGATCGGCTGGGCCCATGGGCCATGGCCGCTGAGCCTGCGCGTCCGGGGCTTGTGCTCCGCAGCGGGAGGGACCACAACAGTGAGAGGCCCGCGTACCGCAAAAGAGAGAGAGAGAGAGAGAGAGAGAGAGAGAGAGAGGAACAAACCCTGGACCAGCGTCCTAGTAATAGGGGACAGGACCTGCCTGTGTGGGATGCCCACTGAGACCCTCCCATATCCTAGAGAACAGCACTGCCCAAAGCTGGTTCACATAAGCAGTGGTGCTGAGACTACAGGATTCTTCGTCCTTTTCAGAAGTCCACCACCCCTTTAGTGCCTGTCTTCCTGGCCTTCAGGGATCCTCAGTGATATCAGGTCCTAAAGAAAAGATGGTCTTCTCCATCTGATCCAAATTCCTCCTTTTAGTGTGATCAGCCAATGCTCAGCCTGCAGGGAGCTCTCAGAGAGGCGTTTGGACATTCAAAGACCTGTGCAATCCCACAGGTAAGTGTCATTTCAGATGGCTGCTCTGCATTGGCCTTTGGGAGCTTTGGGCAAATTATTGCATCTCTCTCAGCTTATTTCCTCATCTGCAGATGACTGTCAGAATGACTAACTTTTCAGGTAGCTTGAATGACCAGGATCACACATATAAAGCTCTTAGATCAATGCCTAGGTGCAAAAAATTACATCTTACTTTACATCATTTACAAAATAAAACCCAGATGGATGAAAAGCTTAATACTTTTTTAAAATAGAAGAAAATATCGGAAAATGTGTTTACGATGTTGAGGATGCAGAAAGTCTACTTTAAAATAGGATACAAAAGCAAGTCATTAAAGAACAGGGTAGCAAAGCAAACAATGGATGGGAGAAAATATTGTCACCAAGTATAACACAAAATATGTTTTTAAAAGATCTGCAAAAATAATTAAGAAAAAGATATGTATCCATTCATCTGTCAATGGGCACTTAGGTTGCTTCCATATCTTGGCTATTGTAAATAACGTTGCTATGAACATTGGAGCACATTTATCTCTTCAAATTAGTGTTTTCATTTTCTTCAGATAATACTCAGGAGTGGAACTGCTGGATTATAAGGTAGCTCTATCTTTAATTTTTTGAGGAACCTCCATACTGTTTTCCATAGTGGCTTCACCAATTTACATTCCCACCAACAGTGTTTTATTGTTACCTTTTCTCCACATCCTCGTCAACATTTGTTATTCATTGTCTTTTTGATAATAGCATTCTGACAGGTGTGAAGTGATATCTTATTGTGGTTTTGATTTGCATTTCCCTGATGCTTAACAATGTTGAGATCTTTCCATGTGCCTATTGGCCATCTGAATGTCTTCTTTTGAAAAATGCCTATTCGGGTCCTCTGAGCATTTTTTAATCAGGTTGTTTGTTTTCTTTGATATTGAGTTGTATGAGTTCTTTATATATTTTGGATATTAACCCCTTATTAGACATATCGTTTGCAAATATTTTCTCCCATTTGGCAGGCTGCCTTTTCATTTTCTTGATGGTTTCCTTTGCTGTGCAAAAGCTTTTTAGTTTGATTAGGTTTCATTTGTATATTTTTGTTTTTGTTGCCATTGCCTGAGGTGACATTTCCATAAAAGTATTACTAAGACCAATGTCAAAGGGTGTACTATATTTTCTTCTAGGAGTCTTTATGATTTCAGGTCTTACATTTAAGTCTTTAATCCATTTTGAGTTTATCTGTATACACACACACACAATGGAATATTACTTATCCATAAAAAAGAATGAAACCATGCCATTTGCGACAACATGGATGGACCTGGAGGGTATTATGCTTAGCAAAATAAGTTGGAGAGAGAAAGACAAATGATTTCACTTATACGTGGACTCTAGAAAAGAAAACAAACAAATATAACAAAACAGAAACAAGCTCACAGATGCAGAGAACAAACCAGTGGTTACCACAGGGGAGAGGGGTAGAGGAGAGGCAAAACAGATGAAGGGGATTAAGAGGTAGAAACTAGCAGTTATAAAATAAATAAGTCATACAGGGATGTAATGTACTACATAGGGACTATAGTCAACATTTTATAATGTTTGTATGTAAGTTTATAATCTATAAAAATATCAAATCACTATGCTTTACACCTGAAGCTAACATAATATTATAAGTAAAGTATACTAAAATAAATAAACAAGCAAATAAATAAGAAAAAGAAACCTAACTCAATGAAACAATAGGCAAAAAACACAACAGGTAATCCACAAAAGAGACAGTACAAACAGCCAATAAATATATACAGTGGCTCCACTTCACTAGGAAGAAGGAAAGTTCTAATTAAAACACCATCAATTTCGTTTCTTTTTATGGCTGATTAATATTCCATTGTATATATGCGCCACATCTTCTTTATCCATTCATCCGATGATGGGCACTTAGGTTGTTTCCATACAGAGTGAAGTAAGTCAGAAAGAAAAGGATAAATACCGTATGCTAACACATATATATGGAATTTAAGAAAAAAAAAATGTCATGAAGAACCTAGGGGTAAGACAGGAAT
Organism: Phocoena sinus; assembly: GCF_008692025.1. Lineage (NCBI taxonomy): Eukaryota > Metazoa > Chordata > Mammalia > Artiodactyla > Phocoenidae > Phocoena > Phocoena sinus. The sequence goes on from NC_045776.1 coordinate 37,600,793, forward strand.
AAAGATGCAGACCTACTGAAGAACGGACTTGAGGATATGGGGAGGGGGAAGGGTGAGCTGTGACAGGGCGAGAGAGAGTCATGGACATATACACACTAACAAACGTAAGGTAGATAGCTAGTGGGAAGCAGCCGCATGGCACAGGGATATTGGCTTGGTGCTTTGTGACAGCCTGGAGGGGTGGGATAGGGAGGGTGGGAGGGAGGGAGACGCAAGAGGGAAGACATATGGGAATATATGTATATGTATAACTGATTCACTTTGTTATAAAGCAGAAACTAACACACCATTGTAAAGCAATTATACCCCAATAAATATGTTAAAAAAAAAAAAACACCAACAAAATTCTCTATCCTTTTTACATCTTAGATTGGCAAAATTAAAGTTTGGTAATATACAAGGATGAAGAGGTGGTATGAAAGCACATAATTTGTACACAATTGAGGGAAGTGTAAGTTTGCACAACTACTTTTGGAGAGCAAAATGACAACCCTTGAGAAAATTTTAAGATGTATGCATACGATAAGACATCTACAAGGACGTTTAGTACAGCACTGTCTACAGTAAGGGGAAATGTTAAACAATGGCTAAGTTAAATGTGATCACCCCATAATATGGAATAGTACGAAGCTGTTAAAATAAATATGGTACACCTCTATGTTCGGGAATGAAATAATCTCTAAGACACACGTTGAGTGAAAAAGACATATAGGTATATACCATTTATACTAGATTAGATATATGATAGATGATACTTACATATACTCTATGGTTTTCCATAATCGCATATATGTACGTAGATGCCTTCTTAAAAATTTTAGCAGGCTGCATACCAAACTTAAAACTGATAAATGCTGGGGAGGAACTAGGAATGAGAGCAGTCACATGGAAATAATTTTCACTGTAACGTTTTAATTTTTACAAGATCAGACTTCAAAGTCTGATCTGAAGGATACATAATGATAACAGCTAATGTTAATGGGAGATTATCAGATGGCAGACCTTGTTCTAAGTGGTTTCTGTGTACGTTTTCTCTTCTTGTATGTTTCTATATTTTCTATGTTTTCATTTTCATCGTCAGGACAACACGATGAGGAAGTAGTGTTCTCATCCTTCCTGTAAGTAAAGACACTGTAGCAATAGGAAGATTAAGTATTGCCTACAGTTCCCACCCCAAAGTAGTTACACAACTGGAATTTGCAAACCGACAGCCAATCTGGTTAGTAGCCATGCTCTGCATGCCCTATGGCTCCTTCTTGGCTCAGGGCAGAACATCTGTGTCAGCAACCACCTGGGCCCAGGTAGTGTGCAGCCCTTCCCAGCTGAGGGCCTAACTCTCCCCGAAGAAGACCCGGTCTGCCTTCTCACAGCCCAGACACATCATACTGAGAGGATGGCTTGCTAAGGGGTGGATCTTGAAGATTAAGAAAAATTGGGGAGCCAGTACAGGCATATGGAGTGGAAGATCACACCATATTCAGTCCTCCTAAATTGGACATGAATTATTCAAAGAAATAGAAGAAGAAGAAGAAGAAGAAGAAGAAGAAGAAGGAGAAGAAGGAGGAGGAGGAGGAGGAGGAGGAGGAGGAGGAGGAGGAGGGGGAGGAGGAGGAGAAGGGGAAGAAGAAAAGAAAGAAGAAGAAGAAACCACTCTTGCAGTAAATTGATTCTTTTATTTTTTTTTAACATCTTTATTGGAGTATAATTGCTTTACAATGGTGTGTTAGTTTCTGCTTTGAGGGGAAAGGGTAAGCTGGGACAAAGTGAGAGCGTGGCATGGACATATATACACCACCAAATGTAAGACCGATAGCTAGTAAATTTACTCTTATCTGATGATTAGCAAGAGGCAAAATGAGGCATTTGGCACAAGGCAAGAGCAATAAGTGAAACAATTCATTTGAAACAAATCCAACCCTGACTCCAACCTTGGGCCACCAAGTGCCAGGAACTTCACCAGACTGCTGCCCACATGCCAGCCAGAGATGGTTCCCCAAACAAAGTTTGCTAATGAGGGTCTTCTCCCAGGAGCAAACCTCTGCAAAAGTGAGCAGAAGGAGGCAGCATACATGCAATTTAACAGCCACCAAGAACTGGTCGAATCAAATACACCCCACACTCAAAGCTTCCATGACTTGAAACCCCCCAGTAGACCCCACAATGGTGGAGGCCATTGCCCCCAAAATCTCCATGGAGGTGTACCCAGCTAGGGAACCAGAGGAAGGCCCTGGGTCATTCCTTAGAGAAATATCTGGACAAGTGGTTTTCAGAACCCTTGCATCAAAGTACTAATGGGTAGCACTTATTGGGTGCTTGCTTAGTGCCATAAGCGCTGCGTGTATTACCTAACTTAACTCTCACTGTAATATATAACTATTCATATTACTCCCATCTCACAGATGAAGAAACTGAGGTATTGAGTGGTTGCCCAAGGTTGTGTCATTAATTTGTAGGTGCCAGAGGAGGGACTTGAACACAGGGACCCTGACACTAGAGCTTGTTATGCTCTAATCATGCAGGATAGTATTAAGGCAGAAATTCTCAGGGTAGAACCAGGGAATCTGTATTTTAAGAAGCTGCTCAGGTGATTCTTATGCACCCAAAGTTGGAACTTTAGAATAGCGTGTGCCTCAGATAAACGGGTTGCTTCTTTGGGGCTGACTCTGTAATCTAGCTCATCTCACTATGTGGACTGCTTTCCTTCAAGGATCAGTGTTTTCACCTCTTGACATGTCCCCTGCCCCAACCCCCATCCCAGACCCCTTAGCACAGTTCCAGGCATAAAATTCAGTGAAAACATTTTAGTCCAGGGAGATGGCTCTGGACCTAGGGTCCAGAAGCTGAAGCTCACATTTCAGTTGTTATGAAATTTGCCTGGGCAGGTCCCTGCAGCTGGTTTAGCCTCCACATTCTCAGCTATTCAATGGAGATAATGTCAGAAGTGGATTTTAAGGATAATATTGTTTAATTATCTCTTTATTGGGTGTTTATTCTGTGATGGGCACTATGCCAGGACCTCTGCCATGCATTGACTCATTCTCAGGAAACTTCAAGGAAAGTACTGTTAAAAGGGACAGGTTTTCAGAGACACTGGATTGCTTGGCTAAGCCTGCACAGCCAACAATGAAGGAAAAAGCATTCTTACTCAGGTCCCTTTGATTTCACATCACACACTCTTTCCCACACACCACCCAGTGTGGTCAGCCTTTTCTCAATCCTATGGATATAAGGAGAACCAAATGAGATCATAGATATATCAGTAGGGTGGGCTGGGCTATGCTGTGATTAAAAAACAGCTCCAAATCTCAGAGGCTTAAAATAGCAAACGTTTACTTCTTGCTCTGGCCACATATCCATCAGGAGTCATCAGGACATTTCTGTGTACCGTAATCACTCAGGGACCAAGATGGAGCAGCCACCATGCTGACTGTCGCTCAAGGGAAGCAGGGTTAAATTGTGCAAGCACGTTGAAAACTTCTGCTCAGTTAATAAGGTGTACATCTCATCTACTCATATTCCATTAACCAAAGCAAGTCTTGACCAGACCCAACGTCAGTGGGGTAGGAAAGCATGGCAAGGGCAAAGAAGAAACAATAACTGTGAACAAATAATCTACATAGACCATGGATGTAAAGCATGCTTTGCAAGGTACTCAAGTGAAACAGCATGAAGTATGTTTTCTCCCATAGCAGCGTGGTGGTGGCCCCCTGGCTCCAAGCTGAGCCTCCACATCTGCAAACCCATGGATAGCTCCTCTGTTATCAGTACTCTAATTATGACTCTTGTTTCTGCTCAATTATTAAAGACAAGGCAGTGAAGAGCCCTGGAAGAGGAGGAAAATCTGTTTTGCAGCAATGACAAACCATATTTCATATGCATAAAGGAGAGAAATAAAAGAGCATTGCTTTTACTCTTATAATTGCAATTTCCTGCTCGTTTCCTTTTCAAATCAGTGGATGTAATTGTTTGGTAATAAAATATCAGCATAATATATTAGAGGCAGAGAACAGACTGGCTTAAGGGACAGTTGCCAAGAACAGAAGGGAGAGAGAAGAGTCAACAGAATCAGAGTGTACAAACCTTGTGGGTCTTTCACAAAATGCATACTAGACTCTGTCCCAGCCCTCTCCATGCTCTTCCTCCGTGGCTCTTAACTGAGGCAAATGAATGGTCCAGATAAATCAGTATTCTCCAGCTACCTTAAAATTCGAGTCAGTACCAAGTTCAGACCGGAAAGAGAAGAGAGTGGGAGGGAAAGCAGGAGTGAGGGTTTAGCAGTGACAGAGCAACTGTGGGGCAGTCCAGCTTTGGGAACACACTTGGATTTCATACCAGGTCCACCACCAACTGGCTGTGGCACCTTGGGAAGATTATTAACCTCTCTGAGTCTCCATTCGTTCATTGGTAAAGAAGGAGGGGAAAATATCCTGTCTGAAAAAGGTAGGCGCTCCTCAAAGACTAGCTATTCATATTATTAGAAAATTAGAGCAAGTGGTTTACCACCCTGCAGAGAGGGGAGTGATGGACCACAAGTGTTAACTTTTGGCAAATGTCCAAACTAGGGAAGATTTTTCTTTATTGTCTTCAATTCTACAGGTAGCTTCCATTTTCTCCACTCTGGGGCACTTCTCCCTTGACTGCCCCACTTTTTCAAGGCCTAACCCACGTCCCAGTGTTGCCCTCAGGTCAATGGTACCTGACATTTGCCACGGCATTAACCAGCCAACCAAGATTCTACCAGATAAAGAAACCCTGAAGGAGGCTGTCGTGGAGGAATGAATGGCTCCTGGATGGGGGATGTGCTACCACCTCCCACATTACACTGTCGAAGCAGCCACCACCTTGCGTGCCTGCCCTAACTGGGTGTTTGGACCCCACAGACGAGCCCTAAATTGGGAGCCATGGGAAGTTAGAAATTAAATAACCTCAGAAACGTCCAGACTGCCTAAGGGAGGAGGGGAAGCCAAGTCCACTCATGTGGAGGTTCTGAGCTCTGCTGCTCTCCAATGTGAGCACACCAGGAAGTCACTTGGTGGCATGAGTTCAGAGAACTGGAGGTCCTCCAGCTGCTGACCCGGGGCTCCCAACCTTCAACAGTAGAAATTAGGGTTTTGTTACACAAACATTGGTGAGCAGATGCCCCTTGGAAAGTATCCTCCATTTACACTGGAATTTTACTTGCTGATTCCACAGTTGGGGGAGAGTGCGAGCACCCTCCTGAGGAAGGTCACAGGGAGGGGAAGTCAAAAACTGATGAAGAACTTCCTCATTCAGCCCTGACCATGTCCCCGGGGAGGTGAGCCATGCCAGAAAATAGGTCTGTGGGAAGCTTTCCCAGCAGGACCAGAAATCAAGAAAATGACCCTACATTCCAGGAATAGAAAGTTAGTATATTCATAAAGAGGAACCTTCTGGCAATAAAGAACTGAGGCTATGGGAAGCTGGGAGTTCTCTGACACTCTATCCCCAAAGCCACTTCAATTTAAAGTGCCCCTAGCAGAGAGTCTTATGACAAACACAGTCATTTTCCTCCAGAAGGAGAAAGTCTGTGTAGCAACTCCTCCAAAGGAGATGCCAGGCCAAGGAATAGGAAGGTGGAGAGAAATGCCCAGAGAACAAAGGCTCTTGAAGAGCATCTCTGGTCTGTTGGTACCTCCCTGTAAGGCTTGACTTTGTCTTTCCCAGCACAATCTCTGGGGCTCCATCCCAGTCAGGGTCAAAGCCAGAGATGCCTTGCATCATAAGACCCCAGACATTCCCACTCAGGTTCTCACTAAATCAACCTACAAATACTTAGAGAAGACCTACTATGTGCCAGGAAATGCACTGGGTACTTATTAAGCACTGCCTAAAAATTCTGGAAGTGCTGGACTCTTCAGGTGTATGGAATGGTGAGTCAGAGACCCTGCCAAAGTCCTTGCCAGCATCAAATACAGTTAATACCTGTGCATTTGGGGATCCCGGAGGCCATGACTGAGCACAGCCAGGAAGCCAGCCCTTGATGAGGTGAAGTCCAAAGTGAGACACAGTCACCTCCCATCTTCTGGTGTTTTCCTGGACTATGGTAGCAGGAAGGCACCTTTCCTACTGAATTGACCAGGTCACTGTCCTCACACTCAGATGTGTCATTACACTGTCCCCGGTAGTAAGTCTAGTTGGGGGTGGGGGCGGCGGGAGGGTTATGTGACTCTCATCTCATAGCTACCTGAGAGATTTGACTGTATCTCACAATGCCTGGAATAGAGTCTTGTAATATTGTGCATTGTCTCTATATGTATTGAAGGAATTAGGTGTCTAAACGTTTTTGCAAAGCGACTGTTGTTGACCCAAGTTTATCCCTTCTCCCATGTGCCAAGTTTCTCAGGACGTTTCTAGAATTGGTCAAAAACACATGTAGGTTAAAAGAACAAGGTTTCCATGCATATGATGCTTAATATAAGTGTGTATTTCATCATTTTCAGTGCTTCTCTGCAGGAGCTGCCTGGACCTGGATGCATTTTCTCAGCCAGTCATTCCCAGCCAGGAGAACCCTTGAAGTTTGGCTCATCACCTCAGAGTGCTTAGACCTTGAATTTCAAGTAGAAAAGCAGCAAGATTCCAATAAGGCTAAAATTGAATGCTCTGAAAAAACACACAGTTATGACTTTACCCTGTGTCCCCATTTCCTCCACCCACCCAAACCCTAACCTGAACCACAGTGTTAATCATCTGTACCGTGCAATTGAGACTTCAGGCTACTTGATTGTAACGTCTCTTTTCTTGATTTTTAACCTTTTTCTCATTTTGTTTTGGCCCCTCATCTAGACTGTAAGGCCCTTAGAAGGGCAAGGATGTGCAACAAGATAGAACAGGACACTTCTTGCTTCATTTTTCAACGCTACCCCTTTATGCAGAATTTACAAAGGAAAAAGAAATCGAACATGGTTTTGCAACTTTTACACCCCTCAGCTCAGTCAAGGATTTAAAGTGGAAAGGGCTATCTTCTCTCCCCAGACCTAACACAGGGTTCTCCAACAGGGCCACATGCAGGAATTTGAAACTATTTCTGCACTTAAAAGACACAGAGGGGGCTTCCCTGGTGGCACAGTGGTTGAGAGTCCGCCTGCCGATGCAGGGGACGCGGGTTCATGCCCCAGTCTGGGAAGATCCCACATGCCGCAGAGCGGCTCGGCCCGTGAGCCACGGCCGCTGAGCCTGCGCTTACAGAGCCTGTGCTCCGCAACGGGAGAGGCCACAACAGTGAGAGGCCTGCGTACCGCAAAAAAAAACCAAACAAACAAAAAAAAAAAACACAGAGGGCTGCCACCTGACTCACACCTGAGAAGATTAAGGGGACTAGAGGCAAGAGTCTGACACCCACCTGGAAATCTGCTGGGTGAGGACAGAGTTGACCAACGACTCCAGTGGTGAGGGCTGCTTCTCCGTGATTGGCCTTCTCTCTGAGAAGAGAGCAAGATATGCATGAGTGTTTTTCATGGACCAGATGTGGGTCAGGTGGAGAGAGGCTACCTAGGGCCTTTTTGCATCCTAGCCAATGAAACTTCCTAGAGGAAGCAGGGTCCTCAGTAGAAAGAGATTCAAGGTGTACCACTGGATGTCCATGGCAAAAGAAGATGTCACAGTGTCCAGCTGAATTAGACAGGGGTCACACACAGGTCAGGGAAACTTCAGAACAAAGGGACCCAGCAGGGAACCTGTGAAAATCACAAGAAAGTGCCCTCAAGAGGAAGAATCAGTGCGGTCCATTGGCCAATACCAGAGACCATGATGTGCCCAGCCAAGCCCATACTGCCTGATCCACTCACCACTCCCTCCCATGCCTCCAACCTCCGAGATTCATTACAGGGCCTCATGACCAAGTCAGGGAGGATATGAGTAAGGAACTAGGGAACAGCAGACAACCAAAGAACTGTGCCTCGTGTCGCACCCAGGCTTCCAGCCTGAAGCAGTTCAAATCAGAGAAGGGAAGTATAGGCAATTCCAATTTTGGTTCAGAGTTTTGATCATCACATGAGACTATGTATACTATTTATTGGCTCCAGCCTGTGTTTATGGCCTACAATAATAGCATCTAAAAATGAGCAGAAAAGCCATGAGAACTGCCACGGTTCTCATTGAGCATTGGGAAAATTACTCGCCCTAAGGAAGTTTAAAACAATATCAGAAAACAAAAATAAAGTCACATGTTGGTGATGTCTAAATCATTCATATTCAAAATGCCATGGAACAATGCCAATGTTTCAAAGTTCTGGACAAAAGTCCAACTTTTTAAAATAAAAAACATGACCCCCAAAGTAAGAGAAGTTAGGCACCAAAGAAAGAATTTGATAGTAAAAAGTCAGAAAATAATCATGAGGGCCCACCCCAAGCTTCCAATCCACTCCAATCCACATTCTAAGAGACCACAATACCTGCCCTGTGGATGGTCACAGAAGGATGGCACATATAGCAAATGAGACCAAAATCTGTGTGGGTCATTTAAGGAGATAAACAGTAAGCCAGGGTATGGGTTGGCTGGGAAAGCTAAGAAACGTCAAACAACAACAAAAATCCTCTAGTTTAAATATATTTTTAAAATTATAAAATCCAGCTGTGTTCCTTAATTCAAATGAATCTTTTTGACACCAACAACTTGCTAAGGCTTCAAAGGGCTGCTGAAAAGTAATGAACACAGTATCTCTAAGTACCAGGGCCTCCTGGGAAGTATCTGAGTACAAGGCTCCCCTTAACGACATGGTCCTTCTGAAAAGTCAGGGACCATGAGAGACAGTGCCAACTCTCAGGAGTTATGACATGTCCAGGAAGAGTACAGGGTACAGATGTTTTTATCCTGGTCCCTCACCATTCAAATTGCCCCCATAGCAGCCTCGCTCTGGCAATGGGGCTCTTATTTTCCAAAATCCAAGGAGGCTGTTTGGAAATGGAAAGGACTGTTCATCATCCATCATCAGAAACCTCTTTTTATCCATCAGGGTCTGGAAAAGTGGATTACAACAAGGAGTGCGCTGAGGAAAGCAGGATGGTGAAGCCTGGTAGTTGCCCCCTCACTGGCTCCCCAAAACCGCAGATGTGGGCATCCATACAGCTGTTCTGTCACCCCAGACCCTTCCTACAGATGCTGCCCCTCCATCTGCCACAGGGTCCCTCCAGGATCACTGCTTTCAGCACCCCAGACAGTCCTCTCAGCTCTCTTATTTGCATCTTAGTTTTACATTCCAAGAATCTCAGCTTGCTTGAGGGTGAAAGGCTTGTATAAAGAATTTTTTCTGACAAAATCATCCTGTGTCAACTTGTGACAGGGGAGGAAATCTCCTTCAAAGACCAAACCAAGCATCCAACCTAGGAAGGATGCTGTCAAAATTCTCTGCTAGCTCATCTGCTTCAAGGCCACCACCAACAACAACAGCAGAGCTGACCAGTATTAAATAGTTATTTTTAAGTTTTCTTTTTACCATTTTCAACATTATAAAGAACCAAACTAAAGTCACAGTTAATAGAGTAGTCTCTCCTTACACTTAGCATTGGTTTCAAAGGAGAGTTTCTTTTATAATCCTTCCTCAGATACCAAATCCTCCTCATCCCCCACCTAAGATGTGCTTTACACACAAGAGGAGATGAGTCAGATGCTCAGGGGATTTGTACAGTAAGTCACTAAAACTCAATTTCCCTGATACTCACATGGAAGGAAAAGAAGAAGAAAAGGCAAATGAACAAAAGGAAAAATGAAAGTCTGGTTAACCTAGGAACTTGAAAGAGAAATGCAATCAACCGGCTCTGAAGTTGAGGGAATCAGGAGCTCTATAACCAAATGCAAATAGGCCCTGGGTGGAAAAATTGTGTGGGAGGTGATGGAAAAGTGGAGAGAGGAAGGAAGATGGAGATTTCTTTGGTACTTACCTGTATGGCATCGACTTCAAGTCGTCTTTAAGTGGAGCTGACGGCATTACAAACACAATAAGCACTTCTAGACAAACTGGGATAGCAATCACTTCAGGAGCTGAGAAGCATTCACAATTTTGCTGTTGTCAACGCTTTCAGTGGCTTTAATTTTCAATGGTAAGCACAGCTTCTATACAGTGTTGTCAAAACCTCAATGAAGTCATGTCATGGAATATTAAAGGGCCAGCCCGTGGAATGCCAACACAGAGATTTGAATTTCATGTTCACTCCTAAACATCAAGACAAATATGTCTAATTTCATAAAAACCTGGACAGCCCCAGGGAGGCTGACAATCATATCTATTGTTACCCAAGTTTGCTAGAATAAAACCTTGCCTTCCTGGGTGTGTGGGGCCAGAAGGGAGGAGGAAGGAGAGGAGAGAGAGAACAGAGGGTTACCAAAGATAATCAGTAAAAAATGGCCAACCTTGTATGGATTTTGTCGACTGAGAGCAGAGCTCTGATTGCCTCCCAATTGCTACCTAACTTGACCACTTTTGACTCAACCCTCCTAAGTGGTACTGAGAATTCTCTCAAAAGGTATTCTTTGAGCCTAACAAAGTGATATACTTCACCTTCAAAGAAACATGTACTGGACGTTTCCTACCATATGTCAGCCTGTCTTAAACACAATAGGCAATGCTCGGAGTTGCGAGAGTGACCAAACCAGTTGGGCTATAATGGAGATGGATTTTAGGAACCAGTGGGAGCTTAAGTTTGAGAGGTGGATGGGGACAAAGGTGGGAAACATCTCCACTGGAGACTTTTCAGCAAGTATTAACATGTTAAATGTGGTGTTCCAAGAAGATTAATTCTAAGATTCACAGAGCTCAATTTGCTCCAAAAGAAAGAGCAAAATGCAGGCAAGGACATGGTCCTTTTATGAAGAAGGAACATAATGAAAATGGTTCATAGAATAGGCTCCTCCTACTCTTAACATTCACTTAAAAAGATAAGTCCTTTGTAATCCCTCCTCAGACACCTAACCCCCTGACCCTAGCTGCCACCCACACCTCAGATCCACCTCACATTTGGAAGAAAAATACCAATTATACTAGCAATCCGAGGATCAAATGTTGTTTTCAAGCCTTCTTAATCCATTTTTGCATCATGGCATTTTAAGATTTATAGGTGTTTTCACAGCTCTTATCCTGTTAGATTCTCATATTGATCCCATCAAGAAGGTACCTAATGATACTAATTTGATAATCACCTTTTCCAACCCATTTTAAAGTTGCCAGATGTGATGCCCTGAGGAGCTATGACTTGTCCAAGGGATTCGCTTAAGTTCCATCTTAGGAGTTCTGACTCCAAAACTAATCATTGTTTCTTCTTATTTTCTCCTCAGACTTCAGGTGGGGTTCCTGTGTTTCCTTCCACAAAGCTCACATCCTGATCCAGTTGAGATGCCTGCAAAAGAAACCCAGGATTTAAACAATACTTGTTCGTTTTATGAGGACATGGGTCTTGTTTCAGGCATGATGAGGAGGGAAGATCTGAGTGTCCATGGAGAGTGGATGGAGTAATTCTTTCTTCCACATTTCACAAGAGCACATTCCTCTCCAAAAGCTAGGAAAAAATAGGCATCATGAGTGACAGAATGAAGAAACAATGGGCAAAATGCAAGCAAAGAGGCAGAAAGTCATAGCAGCTTTCTATAACCTCCTCCCTATGGCATTTATAGCCAGGACTAAATCATCTATCTATTGATTAGTTTCATTTTGACCTCTTGTTAAGGGTAAGGACTGTGCATGTTTTTGCTATATTTTCTAAAGCAGTGGTTTCCAATTTTTGTAGTGCTCAGACACATATGAGATGGAAGACACTTGTCAAATACACAGATTCCCAGGACATTCAATGCCAGTGAGTCTCATCCAGCAGGTCTGGAACCATGTTTAATGAACATCTTTAGGAAATTAGGTGGTTAGGTCATGGAATGGATATTGGGATACTTGCAAGAGGCAGGAAATATGACTTGAAAGAAGCAGGAAGTAGATCTATGAGGGCCTTCTACTGCATGCCAAGGCATTTGGACTCCATCTTAAAAGCCATAGCAATCCTAATAGGATGTTAAGCATGGATGAGGCCATAATTATTTATTAGAAAGATTACTTTGGTTGCAAAGTAAAAATTGGATCAGGCAGGTAAAGCTGGAAACAAATAGAAGAGTTAAGAATCAAACTCTACCTGAGTCCCTGAACTGGGTCAGCTCTGAAGGAAACAAAAAAATGGGCAGCTCCAAGAAGCAATCAGAAGATCAAATCCTTGCTGATGGACAAGATGAAGGGATGGAGAAGGAGAATTCAGGAATGACTTCTAGGTTTGTGCTTGGACAACTGGGTGGATAATGATGGATGTTTATTAAGTGCCAACTATGAGCTAGGCTCTATTCCAGTGTGTAGGCACAGCAGGATATGAAAAGTTGCTCAATCTGGAAGTGGTGGATCCAAGATTCAAATGCTAAAATCCACATCAACTGGGTCTAGAGTTCATGCTTCTAGATGGAGATGGAGATAGAGAAAGACAATGAGTGTGAGTTTAGGAGCTGAGTTAGGAAAGGAGGAGAGGAAGAACAGAGAGTGAAAGAGATGTAGAGAGTGGATAGAGAGAGAGAGGAGGAGACTACAGAGGAAGTGGAATCCTGGAAATCACAAGAGGAAAATATCTACCAAGATCCTGCAGGAAGAAGGACATTAATGCCATATATTGCAGAAAGCAAGATAAGAACCAAAAATGTCCTTCAGGTTCAGCCACCTGGAGGCCATTGGAATATTCACACTTAGGTCCATGAATTGGTATGGGGAGATGGCAGGGACTTAGGCAAAACAAAAGTGATGAGAGAGGTGACAATCCTCACAGCGAAAGGTGATGTCAAGGAAGAGAGATGAATTATGCTCACTCTGAGCTTATGAGGCAGCAAGGCCTTGAAGAGGCTGTTAAGTAGGAATAGAGAAGGCAGTAAGGATATTTGAGGTGAGTGAGGCAGAAGTGAGAGTGATGAGGGTCTGAAATGACAATCTTTAGGGATAAGAGGATATCATGGACCCACAAAGCGGTTGCTGGGGAATGCTGAGGACCTAGTGAGCTGTGGCTCCACCACTGGCCTGGTTGCGGTGGGGTTTTCTCCAGCTGCACCCCTCAGCTTGAGTCTAGGTGTATGGCTGGGTCCACAGCTGAGGATTTGCAGGAAGGTTTTGTCTGGATATACAGTTAGATGGGATAAGAATAAAGTAGATGGGTGTTTTGATCTGAGTAAGTAAATAGTAAAGAAATGGGTGGCTGGATAGATGGAATACATTCCTGAATGTGGCCCCCATAGTACATGTCCCCATCCGACCACCACGAAGCAAGGAAGAAGGCAAAGCAGGAGTTCACAGCCCACATTCTCACAGGGAATCCAAGAATGAGTTATTGAAAGGTTGTGAAGAGCCTTTAGTGCCGGCAGCTGTGCCCTAGGAAAACTCACCTCTATAGCCATGCCCTAGATCGCAGCGCAGGGCAGCCCACTGAGCCCAGGGTCTTAGGGAGAATCACGTGGCATGGGCAGGCTCTTCCCGAGTCCATTAAGTTGGGGAGCCATTACTTCCGAATGTAGCATTGGCACTGTGTCCTCATTTCCCTTTTTCTCTTTCTCCACATAACCTAATTTCTTTCCTTCAAAGTACAGGTCAAATCATGCCTCCTTAATGAAATTTCTCATGCCCCAAGGCCTGACACATATTAAGTGCTCAATAAACAATAATGACCATTTTTTCACAATCATGATTAGTGTTGTTTCAATGGTATGTGATTTCTTATATCCCCAGCCAGCCTGTGGACTCCCCAGAGGCAATGAACACACCTTCTCATTTCAACATCCCCACACCCCTGCTCCTGCCCGTGGCAGTTTGCCTGCAGTGGTAGATGACCTTCAGTTTACTCCCAACCCTGAGGGTGACCATGGTTGAAGTCACCTAACCAAACTGTCCAGAAGAAAAGTGTGAGGATAGAAACTCTGGGAGAGGAGACAACAGGGAGCCCCAGTACCTAGAGCCAAATCCTGTCCCTACCTTCAGAGAGAAGTGTTCGTCTTCTCTCTGGAGACAAACTCAGTGTATCACTGAGGGCCATCAAGAAATGGAAGGTACCCAAACTGGGGTTTTGAAAAGAATTTGATGATGGGACTAGGGGCAGGTTTCAGGAAGCCAACAGTAGATGTCAAGGCATACAAAGATTCAAATAGCAGGGGCCTGAGGGACCAAGGGAGGGAGGAATTGACATTACCAGAACACAGGGAGAGCTACAGTACTGGAAGAGGGCCCACATGGCAGGAGCTGCAGGTGTAGAGAAACAGCTACAGCCAGAACTGTTTTCCCAAGTATAAGAGAACAGGACAGAAACACCCCGACCACACTCTCCTTGTCACCTCCAGCATCCTGCTTGTGGCCCATCGCTGAACTCAACAGGAAGACAGACAGAGGCTGCAAGGGAGCTTGGAGGAGGTAGTGTGCAGGGCTCAGCATCCAGGGCAGCGGGCAGGACAGTAAAGGGCAGAAAAAAGGTGGAGCGTAATCATCACAATTAACAAAGACCGAGTGCCAGATGAGGGAATGTGGACCACATACTCATCAGAGTTAATATTCTCTGAAAGGTCTGGACACCTGATTGACAGGAGGTAATGACTATCATTGACTAAGTGTTCGCCTAATAGTTGTTGGAGACACACTAGGAAAACCAAGCAGTGCCCATTCAGGCAGAGTAGGAGCAGTGCTAGCCTGATGTGGAATTTCATGACTCTGTGTACAATAGCAAATTTAGGGATGATCATGAAATCTTCTTTTCCAGTCTTAGCCTCATATCCAGCAATCACTACCATGCAGCAATGGAATAAATAACTAAAAATAAACTGAAGCCTGGCCTGAGGAAGGGAAGCAGCCCTACCTTCACCAGGCCTGAGACAACGAAACATGAGCAAGTGGGTGTCAGTCAGTTAAAAAGAAACCCCCCCCTAGGAATTCCAGGGGAGAGAGGTGGTCACACTGGGGTCACTGGTAGCATGATGTAGGCAGTGACCACAGAGGCCCTGATGGAACTGGGGAGAGACTCTGATGAAACTCACAGCCCAGTCGTTATTTTCTCCCTGGAAGGGAAATCAGGCTGGGAAATAAGCAATGATGCTCCGGGGATTAGCAGTGCAGCCCCTGCCAGGAGCAGGTGGTGATTCAGCGGGCTGAAGAGACTAGAGCCCCATATCCCTTCCCCACAACAACTGTGAGTTTTATTAAGAGATGCTCAGATTCTATGAGAGTGGGGATTATGTGGAACTGATCCCACCACCCATTTGACTCTGATGATGAAGTTTCTTTCTCTAAGACCTTATGAAATGAGTATTGGGAGGCTGGTAAGGGAGAAGTCAGTCCCTAAAAGCCTCATCCCTTGAGTAGCTGGGCCACAAGGACTCTTGGCAAAATTTCCAACTAGGTCACCCATAAAGGTGACATAAATGGGAGGGGAGATGAAAATAGTACCAGACCCTCTTACCTTTATGATTATTATTTTGTGATATAATTCATGAAAAAGTGCCCTGAAAAGGTAAATAAATATAAGGTATTATAAGAGCCAAGAAATGTAACTTCATATGCAAATGAGGCATAAAATGAAATTTTCCTCTTTGGATCAAAATATACCTACACAGTCACACATGCAATTATGTATTACTAAGCATCAGAACCCTTCAATGTCACTTCTCATTTGACTCAGAGGAAAAGCCAAAGCCTTACAATGGCCTACAAGCCCTCATGATGTGGCCCCCATCATCCCTCTAAACTCTTCTCCAGCTGCTCACACAATCTCACTCCAGCCACACTGAACTCCGTGCTATTCCTCCAACATGCCACAGCCTAAGGCTTTAGCATAATAGGCTGTTCCCTCTTCCTAGTTGCTCTTCCTCCAAATACGTGCTCTCCTACTTCTTTTCCAAAATCATTTCAATGAAGCCTGCCTTGACCACTCTAATTAAAATTACCTTCACCTCAACCCTCTCAGTCTCTATATCCTTTCCCTTTATCTACTTTTCCCTCTTTTATTTCCACTACACATCACATTCAATCATACTCTTTAGTTTCCTTATTTGTTATACTTATTGTTTGTTGTCTGTTTTCTTCACTACCATGAAAGCTCTGCAAGGACAATGATCCATACATTGTTCACAAATGCTTAGAACAATGCCTGCAACATATAGGCACTAAGTAGGCATTTGTTGAATGAATGAAGGAATGAATAAATGCTCTGCCATGTGTCAGACCTTAATTATGAGTCTTTATTCCACTCTGCTTGTTCCTAGCATAATTCTTGTCACAAATTAATGCTTCATAAAGGGTAGTTGATGATGTCATTTAGTCAACAAACATTTATTGAGAGCCTATTTTACCTAAAACATGATGGGAGACACTAAGAAATATAAGATATCCAAGCTACTCTTACAAAGTTATTATGTAGCTAGGGATGTGTTCCCCAATACCCAGTTCTCCCCTCCCAGACACCTGGAAAGCTGTACTTTTCAACTGCCTTGAAGATGGGCAGTTGTGTGACTAATTGGCCAATGAAATTTGAGCAAGAATGATATTGGCCACATCCAGGATGAGTCAGTGAAAAACATCAGCTACCCCTGGACAGTGACTAAAGTGGCCCTGTACCCCAAGATACAGTTACTAGCTGGAGGAGACCCACTAAGTTTGGATCCTTGAACAAAACAAGAAAACTTTCTAGTGTTGAGCCACTGACATTTGGGAATCTTTTGTTCCCGCACAACCTAGCCCTTCCTGATTCTCATGGGGTGCAGGGGGGACTACGAAACATAAGAATGATAAGATCTGAGTAAATAACTTTCATGAAGCTGGATGTAACAAGTGGTCAGTAAGTGGTCCAGACGATCACTGAGGTGTCCATGAAGAGGCAGGAATGTTGGAGTGCTATTGGGTAGATTGAATGAAAGAACTGAGAGCATGGTAAGGATGAGTCATATTTAGATAAGAAGAAAAAAAAATGAGAACGTTTTAGTTGGACAAATGGCTTGAAGGAAGGCATGATGATGATGGTGATAACAGTGACAGCGGTGGGGGGCGGGCGGCATTGATGGGAGTGTTCATGAAAAACAAAGACAGCTGAGGTAATAGGGACAGGCTGATCAACTCACTCATTAATAAGCATGACTCACAGAAGTATCAGCATCAGGACAAGCCCAGCCAAGAGAAGAACATTTCCCCTTCCATCGCCCCCACGCACATTTCACAGGAGCAAATGTTACTTAAAATTCAATTTACCCTTTTTTGTTGATTTAGAATGGCTGTTTAATTAGTTTTTAGCATTGCATATTGTTTATGGTCATTGTTTCAATAGAAGTTAAAAGTGAGAACGTTTACTGCTCTTGATTTGTAGACAAAATAACTAACTGTTCCAGATTTCTCTCCTCTCTCCTTGCCACATTTCTGATTTAAAAGTGTCTCTGACCTAGTGAATTGCTTCTAAATCATATCACTGCGGTTTGCTGAACTTCTATTGCATGGAATTTCTCCCCTAAGACAACATCCTTACAGCTGAGAAAACACATCTTCTCTCAGTGTTTCAAGTGAAAGGATGTCTGATAACAAATGTAATAGGCCAAAAGAACATTTGTCCTCTGGAAATGGCATCATCCTCAATAAGGAAAATTCCACAAAAAGCTTACGCTAAGAATTTCACTTTGGAGTCCACTAAGTCTGGTTCACCAAGTCTGAGCAAACCTCAGACTTGCCCATGAACCAAACCAAACTTGCAGAGGGCTCCAGGCTGAGGCCATTTCTTTTCATTGTGGATCTATAATTAATAAACAATGGGGATCAACTAGGACCTGTGCTGGGAACCGGGAAATGTGTAAGCAGAAGAGGGGCTGCCCCCACATTCCTCACAGCACTATCTGAGGACACATAATTAATTCTCATGGAAAGGAGGCTAACAGTGCCTTGAGAGCAGCCATGTTACTCAGCCTCCCTTCCTACTGCCTCAGCATCACAGCCTGCTTGCCCAGGTGCTTTTGATGGCCAAAAAGAGGAGCCATCTTAGAAAGAACTTCCTGAGAGAATTGAAAACACAGACAACTAATAGGAGTAAAGATTACCTAAAGTTCTAAAAATGAGACTGGGAGGAGACTGATACAAACATAGCACATGAAGAAATGGTCTATTTTAGGAATATTCCTATTCGTAGGAATTGCATAAGTGTTGGAGGGATGTACCCTTTGAAAAAGAGTTTTTTTCTCTCGAAGCCCACCAGGATTTCTGCCTTAAGGAGTTTCCATTCTTCCAATCCTTTCTAACTTCTCCTCCTATACTGATATAGGAACCTCTGCCCTGCGCACATGCATACACACGTACACACACACACACACACACACACACACACACACAGCATGAAAGCATAGTTCAGCTCAGCGGTTAGGAGCTTGGATGCTGGAACCAGCCTCCCTGGGTTCAAACTCAGCGTTCTGATTCTTTAGATTTGTCAAGTTACTCCATCTCCCTTTGCCGTGATGTTTTCATTTGTATAATAGGGCCAGTCATGGTATTTACCACATAAGGCTCTTACAGGGATTGGATGGAGTGATGTGTGGAACATACTCAGAACAGTACCTGGCTTGAACCTGTGTCTTATGTTTCGGTTACGGTTCTTACTGTGTGCCCGTCAATTCAGTGGGTGGTTAGAAGAATCCCTGCAGTATGCTAGCGCTACGAACTACAGAGGGTATTTCATAGAGTCTCCGCCCTTGAGGTTGTGATAATCTGGTTGGGAGTACAAGACTGAGAGAGAGAGACTAACTAGAGAAGATTCTAGGGTGTTCTTGAGGGTCAGATCAGAGGGCGCAGCTCCTGGCCCTGAGTAGTTGGACTCCACACATGTGCTCAGCTCTTTCCTTCCTTCCTGTATGACTCCCTCCTTGCCTGAATGTAGTAGGGCAACCATGGAAGCAAAGTCCACATATATCAGGGTGTCATGATCTCCAGGGGAAACTTGACTTCACCACACATTTCCCTCCCACACTCCTCTGTCCCAAAGCCTGAGGCTTCCCACTATGGCCTAGAGACCCAGCCATAGCAGAAAATGGGTTGAGAGGTGCTCCCTTATAAAAGTTCTTTGAGCTTGAGTACTAAAGAGTCCAGAAACACCTCTCAAAATAGCCTAACTTGCTAAAGTGGCTTTGGGCTTCCAATCTGCCACTGCTTCTCTCTAGAGGGAGGGCAACAACCTGCACAACAGGGCCACTCCCCATCAGAGCCCAGGATGGAGGTGGGAAGAACCACCCACAATTTTGTCTGCCATCCTTTATTAGAAACTCACAGCCTCTTCATCTTAGCCCAACAAGAACACGCTCTGTCTTTGTTTTCTTTCCACCCCAGGATTGTGTAAAAATGTGATAGTTCCTAAACATTTCAATAACACCATCCCACCTGTGCTCACATGTAGAACAGCTCACAATTCCAGCTGATAACCAGATAGCCAGATGCAGGAACAAGGTGGGGCTGAGGAAGGAGTCCTTCTTGAGTCATTTTCTCCCATCACAGGCTCACAATTCAGAGAAAGGAGGTATCAGAGGTAGTTGGGCAACAAGAAATGCTTCCCAAAGCCCAGAGGAGTTTAGAGATGCTTGAGAAGTGCTTCCAATTAACATGTAAGGCAACAGTTAGAAATGGCAAGAGGATCCCAGATGTGGGAATTGGCAAAGGCAAAGGTGCAAGAGAAATCAATGTGGCACCTGTAGAGGATGTAGTGCTACAATTATAATGACATGACATGCAAATTGGCCGGGAGTGGGGTACATACATACATGTTTATTTATATTAGAGGACATTTCATACTACAAAATGCATCTACACAAATTACCTCATTTGATTTTCACAACTGATCTGTTGGATTAGCAAAATATGATATGATTCTTCATGTCACAGGGAAGAAATTCAAGCAGAGAGAGGGAAGTAATTTGTTTAGTTCATAAGATTAGTAAATATGGAATTTGGATTTCAAGCCACAAGTTCTGATTCTAGGCTCAATGCATTTTCCAGATCCCCTCTTCCCTCTCCTTTTTCTTCTTCTCCTCTCCCTCTTCTTCTTCCTCTTCCCCTACCTCACCCTCTCCTGCTCCTCCTTCCTCTTCATTTTCTTCTTCTTTTCCTCCTTTTTCCCCCTCCCTCTCCATTTGCCTTCTCCTTATTAATATGGTTACCTCCATCTTTATCTCCACCTCTATTCTTATCTCTATTTCCCTCTCCCTCTCCTTCTCTCTCTCCTCTCTCTCCCTCTCTCTCTGGGAGTCCTGTTTGTACAGAGGTTGGTCAGGCATCTAGGATAGGGCTCCTATGTGCCCTCTGAGCCTATACCTCCCTTCAGTCTCTCTCAGGAGTCCTGGGTCCCAATCACTCTAACTATTCCCCATATGCCATCTCCTTCCTGCTCAAGGGATGGAAGCTGCATGTACACATTCTCTTACCACTGGGGAATAGTGTGTACCTGAGGCAGAGGGGAGTCCTTCGCAGAAGACCCATCTGCTGAGTCAAGGACATCATGTCCCAGGGTGAAGACAGGAAAAGGAAGAGAGAAAGGGGGGCCCTGTGAAATAACGGGCACGAGAAAGAGGAAGTGCCAGTATGGCAGCTAGGTCACCTGCATTCACGGATCTAAATGCACATAGAGGGCTGTAACAATAAATAAAAATAAACAGAAAAAGAAGTGAATCCCTGAGGAGGAAAATGGCAGGCTGCATATGTAAATGTCACTGTCAGATAGTCACTCCTGGCCACTCACCTGGCCCAGGGACCAGACACAGCTCAAGGCTCAGAGAGCTTGGGCATGTGCTCAATGTAGAAAGACAGAACCTGGTCTCTGAGGTCTCCCCTCGTGCAACGATCTCTAGAACCTTCCATGGCTTGGAGGACCCCATAGAAATCCTAGATGCTGCCACAGACACCATGTCTCAGACGTACACACACACACACGCACACATCACGTATCCCATCCCACTTACCTGTGGGACAGGACCCTGTACTGGGACAGGACACAGGGACAGGACCCTGTGCTGGGAAACTCTCTTCACCCCAGACCCTCATCTCCTCCTCCACGATGCCCCACTTGGAAAGGCTGACAATCTCATTCCAATAAGGTGACAATGCATAAGAAAGGGACTTCCAAGTGTTCGTCCTGGGTCATATACGTATTGATGGAGAGCCATGCCTTAGGCCAAAGAAAAGGACAAAAGTGCTGCACAGGACACACACCTCATTTCCCTCCGGTCCCCAGGCACACGGAAGTGGAAACTCTTAGAGACTTTAGCCTTGGCTCAACCTCCATTCGGAGCCCTAGGGACAGGGACAGAGGGTCCTGGCCTCCTTGATTCCCACTCCAATTTGCACTTCAGAGAGCTCAGGGCCTGATGTGCTCTCCAGAGAGGTGAACCATTCCCAGAGAAATAAGAGCTCTCAGTTCATCCCACCCTCCCCTTCCCCTCTGTGTCCACAAGTCCATTCTCTACAACTGCACCTCTTTTCCTGCCCTGCAAATAGGTTCATCAGTACCATTTTTCTAGATTCCATATACATGCATTAATATACGGTATTTGTTTTTCTATTTCTGACTTACTTCACTCTGTATGACAGACTCTAGGTTCATCCACATCACTACAAATGACTCAATTTCATTCCTTTTTATGGCTGAGTAATATTCCATTATATATATGTGCCACATCTTCTTTATCCATTCATTTGTCAATGGACATCTAGGTTGCTTCCATGTCCTGGTTATTGTAAACAGTGCTTCAATGAACATTGGCGTACACTGACATATAAACACTACCATGTGTGAAATAGATAGCTAGCGGGAAGCTGCTATATAGCACAGGGAGCTCAGCTCAGTGCTCTGTGATGACCTAGAGGAGTGGGATGGGCAGGTGGAGAGAGGCTCAAGAGGTAGGGGATATATGTATACATATAGCTGATTCACTTTGTTCTACAGCAGAACCTAACACAACATTGTAAAGCAATTATACTGCAATAAAAAATAAATAAATTCAACAATTAAAAAAACGCAAAAGCAAAAAACAAAAAGAAGGAGAAGAGAGAAAGAATAAGAGCTCTGAGAGGCCTCACTCCTCTGCTCCGGAGCTGCAGAGCCTGGCTCCTGGGAGGCCTTGGCCCTGGAAGGGCCAAGACTTATCCTTTCTCACTCAGCTGCTCCTGGCACCCTCCCCAATCTCTGCAAGTGGAATCCCTCAGAGCCCCTCTGAGAAGCCCCTCTGAGAAGTCCATTAAGAACCCTTTGGATTGGTTTCTATCTCTCTCTTAGGAGAACAGGTCATTCCTCCATGATCTAAATTGCTTTGTGGTTTCACCCTGCTGTAACCTCTTTTGAGCATACAGAAATGCCCAAGTCTAGGCGTTTAAGAAACAAGACATTCTTCCTCTTCTCACATCCCTTCCCCCTTCCAGGCCCAAGCTTCTCCAAATGTGTTTCTTACCCCCAAACATCCCCTCCAAGCTTTTCCTCACTTTTCTCCTCTGTGCTTCTGGGAGACTACTTGGTGCTTATCAGAGGATGACTTGTTAGGACAGTGGGGCTGGTGTCTTTCTGGAAAGAGGAGTGGGAGGACAAGGCCCTCCCTCCAAAGGGAACCAGGGTAAGCAAAGGCACTGATGGCAGAAGTGAGTTTATTGTGAAAAGGGCCCAGGGCCACTGGGCTCACTGGAGCCAAAGGTTCAGGCGTGAAGGAGACATCATGAGAGAATAGAAATTATCAAAACACATTGACCCTCAACTATTTAGACACAACTTAGCCCTGTATGCTTTGCTGTGGAGCCCTCACCCCATGAGCATTCCATGGGGATGAGCTTAATGGCTGGAGCATTTGTAGTAAGAACCCCAACGCTTGTACCTGATCAAACACTGCTTTAAACTTTAAGCAGGGCCATTCTAGAACACACATCTTCTTAAGAGTTGTGTGTATATATGAGTCTTATCTGCAAAGAAACTATTAGCTCCTCTAAGACAAGGACCAGATCTCCCCTGGCATTGCTCTTCCTTCTCACCACCCCGTCCATCCCAGGGCAGCACTGGGTGTGCAGTAAGGCGGTCACATGCTGTAACTGTGGGAAAAGCCAGGCTCGGAGCTGCAGGCTTGCAAGAAACCTGGGCTTTAACCCTGGACCTAATTATCCTGTGACTTTGGGAAAGTCACCTAAATTCTCTGAGCCTTTCCTTTCTCACCTATAAAGTGACACTTGGCTACTTTACTTCTTTAATGGAAGCTTGGCTTGAAAATGCTTTAAATTAAAATATACTATTCAAATCTTAGGTACTACAGACTTGGCATTCACACATTCTATGCTCCATCTTTGACTGCTTGCAAGAGACCCCCAAATCCCATGGTATGATAAGAATCAACCATTTTGCTGGGATCTGACTTCCTTCAGGGGCCAGTAAAATTGAGGCATCTGTGCTCCTAGTGGGTGAGCCTAGCTGACTGCCCAGCATCCATCCTTCCCAAGTGCACCCCACACCTCTCTTTAGAAATCTGAAGGAGCAATGGCAGTTTCTATGTGTGTCACCTCTGTCTTCATAACATGTCTTGAATTCCTCCACCTGCCCACCCTGGTCTAACTAATCACCCTTGGGCTGTTGCAACACCCTCCTAACTAGTTGTCTTACTTTTAGTCTCCATCCCTGATGGTCTGTTCTTAACACAGTGGCTGGTATTCTTGAAAATCATAAGACAGATTCTGTCATCCCTTCATTCAAACTCTCCCATGTCTCCCCAGCCTCCCCATCACGTCCAGGGCTGTCTGAGGGTACAGAGGGCTGTGGACAGCTCCTGGATCGTACTGAGTAAATATTGGTAGAATTAATAACTGATCGCTACTGCATTTGTAGAAAGAGGGAATTACACATGACTGTGTTTTTCATGTGCTTGAGATTCACAAAAGCCTCGGGATATAATTTCACAGACGTCAAGACTTTCCCATACTACAATAGTAAATAATCCATATGTATTTAATTGTATATGGAAGGGAAGTGAATGACACCTAAATCCACATTTCCAGACAATGCCCAGAATTGGTGTACAAATAAATACAGGATTGTGCATTGAAGCATGAGGTTAGCACACATGCCACTCAAGAGAGGATGGGGTCATGGGACAGAGTGAGATGGTAGGGGTCCTGGATAGGCACAGAGAGCCCTCCTTGAGGTGGTTGGGCAGGACAGTGATCAATGCCCACAGGGGAGAGGAGCTACTCCGAGTGACTTGCTAAGAGAATTCTGTGGAGTATGTTAATTTCTGTGGGACTTCAGAGGCCCCATAACTCTTGGAGATTAATAAGAATCTGGGAAGTATCTGTCTTTGCCGGCTGCTTTCATTTGCGCCAGTAATAAAGCTCGCCTTTCTTGTTTAATAAAAACAATGTGGAAACAAATGGTTCTGTGCACAGTGGAACTTTAGAGAAATGAATTTGGTGGAACAGAGGCAAGCATTTCATCATGCTGCTGGCTCCGCATATCCAAAACAGAAGCCATGTTTCCTCTCTCCCACCCACTTTTACACACCTCACCCTACATTTTGGTGGTGCATCTGGACCACTCCCTGTTGCAAAGGGCTGGTGTGTCAGATGGAGAGGCACAGGCAAGTCCCCTGCTTCTGCTGGCCTGCACTTATTCCTCAAACAGAGGAAGCCAGGGCTTGGCTCTTGAGATTCCAGTGTCTGGAGGGAGGTGGGTGGAAGCCCAGTCCCAGGCTGGCAATAAATATGATGAGGAGGCACCAGCTCTCCTGCAAAGGGAAACAAACGTGCCTGTGAAGAGTGAAGAATAACGGGCTGAGAAATGGTTTAGAGGTATCACCAGAAAATGGATAACTAATGGGCCCTGGGGAAAAGTTGGTTCACATTGCCCGTTTGTTTGTACAACATGCGCCTGCAGATGACACAGGGAGGACAGAGAGTCCCCATCCAACTGCCTCCACCAGTAACAAGCGCCTGCTAAACAAGCCATCGCTCTGACTCCAACAGTGCTTCTGAGGTCCCCCACCCTTAGTTTCTCAACTGAGGACACGATCTCCCAGCTTAAACGTACCATAAAAGCAACAGGCTTTGCTAGAAGGTTATGCTTCCTCTTTAAGGTCCTGTATGACCATGAGAAAAGTGGTACTAAGGCTGGAGAGTATCTAAATGATGCTTTACGATGAGAAGAAAGACTAGTGGACAGCCTCCCACTGTGGGAGAAACTGAAAAATACAGGATTTATTAACTTCCTACTATGTGCCCTGCCCCACTGGCCACCATCCCCAGGGTGACACATGAATCACAGTAATGAATTAGAACCTCTTTAAACTAGACAAGTAGGGGGTCTGGTCTATCTGCACTAATGAAGATCTGATTTATTAACCATCCTTAAAGAAATGCAGTTTTATTACTTTCAAGTATGAGCATTGATTCATATCAAGTGCCAACAAGTATTGCCAAGTGGAGGTCCTGATGGCCCTGCCTTAACAAAAAGATAAGATTAATTTGTAATTAACGGCATCCATTTGCATGGAAACAATTAATGGCTAAAGTCTTCATAAAAACAGTGCAATCTATTAACTAGATTAATAATGCCCCTTTACAATCTCAGAAAACTTATTAGTTTTTTTCCAGAAAAGGCAAAGGTCAGCTCTTCGGGAGCTTGGGGGTTATGCTGAACCCAGAGAAAATTATAAAAGATGCCCGAGCTTGTTTGCATGACCCCCAACTCCCTTATCTCTTTCTCCTTCTCAGTTTCTCTCAGTTGGCATTTATTGAGGGCAACTAAAAGAAATTTAAAGAGAAAAGTATAGGATAATCTTTGACCTCAAGGAGCTTACAGCTTCGCTGGGAAGACAAGACACAGACATACTAAAATATTAGGGGGAAATCCAAATGCTTGATCAAAGCATGAGTAATAAGTAATGAGTAATAAGTTTCAAAAGTGGTTGAACCCCTTAGTTGTGTTAGTCCCTGTAAGAATCCCTTGACATGTGTGTGTTAATATGTAAGCAACCCTGGGAGGTAGGCATTATAGTTTCCTTTCCCAATCCACAGAGGAAGAAACTGAAGTACTGAGTGCTCTATACCTTGTCTACATTCAGACAACTGATAAGGTATGTTATAATAGTCCTCAGAAATGGCCCCACAATGAACCGTACCCACTGGCATTCACACCACTGTGTGGACTCATCCTCTTGAAACGGGGCTTGTTCTGTGACTCACTTTTGACCAATAAGAGTCTTGCAGAAGTGGTGGCTTGTGACTTCTGCAGCTAGATCATAAGAAGCCTTACACAGTCTGCCCAGGCGTCTGCAAACACTTCCGCTAGGAGAAGCCAGCCACTATGTAACAAGTCCAACTACCCTGAGACTGACATACTGTGAGGAAGCCCGAACTAGCCACATGGAGAGGCTATGTAGGAAAAGAAAGATGCTTAGGAGGTCCTCAGCTATTGTAGCCACACCCACTAAGGTCCCAGACATGTAATTAAAGGCTCCACCTTGGAAACAGAGCCCAATTGAGCCTTCAGTTAACGCCAGCACCAGCCACCATCTGACTACAACCACAAAAGAGACCCCAACCAAGAACCACCCAGTTGAGCCCAGCCAATCCAGAGAACCAATAAAATATGGGGCTTTTCCCTTATGATTCTCTGCAATAGATAACCAGAACTAGTTGGTAAAATTTGAATGACAGCAGTATAATTCCAGAGTTACAAAACGTAACCACCATTCCAGACCAGCAGTTCAGTATCATAGACCACTGTGTGATAATTGCATGTGTCTGTCCACCTTAACCCTTAGTTTGGAGAATCCCAAGCAGGCCTGCTCCGACATTCAGATTCCTGTCCTCTAAAAATGGTATTGGGTCTGTGAGCATGCTTCAGAGACACAGTAACCCCACTCAGCTTCTGTGGATCAGCAGCCATGACAGAGGTACTAAAATACATGGCAGAGGGCAACTGCACCTGTCCTAAAACCCATTTTAATGCCCTCCTTGCAGCTGCTGTGAGAGTCTGTCCTGAGTACCCTACTCTGACTTACATCTCTCTGGTCTGAGCCCCATACCCTGGTCCCTACTTTTTTTTTTTTTTTTTGGTGGTACGCGGGCCTCTCACTGTTGTGGCCTCTCCCGTGGTGGAGCACAGGCTCCGGACGCGCAGGCTCAATGGCCATGGCTCACGGGCCCAGCCACTCCACGACATGTAGGATCTTCCCGGATTGGGGCAT
Source organism: Phocoena sinus (assembly GCF_008692025.1). Lineage (NCBI taxonomy): Eukaryota > Metazoa > Chordata > Mammalia > Artiodactyla > Phocoenidae > Phocoena > Phocoena sinus. The sequence goes on from NC_045776.1 coordinate 37,628,016, forward strand.
GAACCCCGCGTCCCCTGCATCGGCAGGCGGACTCTCAACCACTGCGCCACCAGGGAAGCCCTCTGGTCCCTAATTTTAAGTTCATACTCCCCTCTCCCTAATACCCCGTTACCCCACTGGATCCATGGGGGTTAGGCTACTGAGTCGGCTGGTACTTAAATTTGCTTTAGAACTAGGCAGGTGTCACTCTGAACTCAGATGAATTTATACAGAGTCTGACCAATCCCTGGACTTTGGTCTATATTGGTCAACCCTCCAACAAAAATGTGTCCTTGCTAAATAAAGCTTTGTATTGTGGCCTATTCTGGCTTTGGGGTCTGCTGGCCCTAACAGCACCAACCAGAGGCTGAGATGCATGTACATTAAGGTGGACAAATAATGACAACAGCTCAAAATGTTATTCTGCCTTGGCTGCCACCAAGGAAAGTGCATATTGTCAGAGTCAGTCTATTACTAATACAATGAAGCTCCTATTATAAAATTCCTGACATCCGTACATTATGGTCTAGATACTTTGATGAATCTCTTTTCAAAATCCCTGGACATCCCACCAGGTCACTTCCTCTGTGTACATATACCAATGGATTGATCTCTGGTGACTGTCTACATCTCCAAGATTTTATTGGGATTCCTTTCTATAACTTAGAATAAAACCAGGAGTCCAACTGGAGGATGAGGCTGTAATAAAAGAAGGATGTTCTTTAACATCTCCCACCCACTTCCTCTCAGCTGTCCACACCTCCCAGCCCAGAGGGCTCTAAAAGAAAGCTCCAGATGAAAAACCTCCCTCCTGAAGATGCATGCGACAAGCACGTACACAGTACACGTGGAAGGTGGACGATGACTTCCTGGAGACATCACTGGCTGAAGGCTCTGGCAAAGTCTCACTGAGGCAAGTCACACAGCCAGGGTCAGGAGCCCTGATCTGGAGGTGACACCCTGAGGATAATCTTGGACTCTGTTACTTCCTTACTCTGCAGCTTCAAGCAAGTTCTTTAATGTCTAAGACTAGTTTCCTCCTCCATAAAATAGGGTTAGTAGTGCTTACTGCATAAAATTAAATGAGAAAATATTAATAAAACTCTTACACAAAACATTAAATGGTATCTGTTAGCAATTGTAGCATATATGCGCAGTTTTCATATTTTTGAATCAACTTGTAAGTGTTCAATATTTGGCCACAAATTGTATCTCCAGATTTAATTCAAATGCATAGAGTAAAAAAGTTCTCATATCAGATTTTATTGAATCCTCATAAAATCACTACCACAACTACACTTCTCTTAATGAAGAAAATGAAATTTGGAGAGGTGCAGTAACTTGTATTATCATCTCAATTTTGCAAGTTAAGGATCTAAGAGTAATGATGTGGCCAAGGTGGCCTAGCCCCTGAAAAGAGAAGAAAGGTTTGAATCCTATCTTTGAATTTGAAATTTGACTCCAAGTCCATGACCCTCCACCCTGACCTCACTAATGTAACAAGTCACCTCTCTACCAACAGGCACTTGTTGGTGCACTTACTTTCTACCCAGTCCTAGAAAAGATATGAGAAAAAAACTCCCAGGCCCTCTTCTGAACAGTTGATGAAGGAGAGACAAGGGAAATGTCAGCATTATAATGATTGTTTTAATGAATACAGAGAACATTTTCAGATGTGTTCCAAGTTTAAGAAGGCCTATAGCAGTTCCAAAATAAGAAGAGAGAGTAAGACCTGGAAGATAGATATTGGGGATGTATGTCAGGGCCATTCCAGGAAAGGATGGGACACTCAAGTTAGAGGGTTTCTTTGCAGAGCATTTATTACAATGGGGCAGGTAAGGTGACGAGGAAGCAAAAGGGGGGCCAGGAAGAGCAGCAGTGGAGCTGTGATGGGCCTCAGACTAAAGGGGTGAGGAGAGGCAGGGGTCAGGGGCACGGAAAGGGAGAGAGGCTTGTGTAGAGCACTGACAGGGGCAGGACCTTACAGTGACAGGCAATGTGGTCCCAAGGGAGGGAAGGAGGAGAGGAAACACCTTGACTCCACATTAAGTCCTTTCTTATTGGCCCAGCCAACTGGAAGCCAGAGGGCTCACGTGCCTGTTGATGTAGAGGGTGTCCTGCAGGGCACAGGACAAGTGAGCGGTGGATCTGGAGAGCCAATGGGAGATATACAGTGTAGAGGGCTCTGAATTGTGATTGGAGACTCATTAGATCAGGAGAAGCCAGCATTTGAAGGCAGAATGAAGATGTGAGACCAGTAGAAGGCAGTGGATGATGAGAAAACTGGCTTCGTTGGGCTGGGTGGGATTGGTAGGGGAAGAGTGGGATTTGAGGCTAGGCCAAATGTTCCGAATCACGGATTAGATCATCAGATCATCCAGCATGATGCCCAGCACATAGTAGGATCTCAATAAATCTTTTGGAAGAAATAAAGCAGCAGAACCATTAAATACGTGGCTATGAGAATGTGGGGTGCAGCAAAGGAAAGCCCTCCCTAGATCCTACATGGGAAGGGGAGCCAGTGCAGACAAACAGGGAGAACTGGCTTCGTGCCTTTTCCTCTTCCTGGACTCTCTTTGTGGAGTCACTGCCCTACTACAGAACTTTATGGCATATACCCCATCAGGGCAGATATAGCCTAATGAGGCCCAGCAGAGAGTCTAATTCTAGGGTTTTCACCCCACTTTTATCTTGAGCAGTAGCCCAAGACACTTACATTGGGATTACTGGAAGGAGGGTTCCTGGGTGGTAGAGGGCACAAGAGGGCAGAAAAGAGCAAGGAGGGAGCCAAACAAAGAGGCAGGATCTCTAGACCACAGTCTGAAGATGGACTGTGCCGGCAGGCTCCTGCCCTGACCTCAGACCTAAGGGCTTCCTCTCTCCCTGCTCCAAATTAACACTCAGGGCTGGGGCTCTCCACCATCAGAGTAATAACACAGAGAAATCCTGCTTCCTTTGTGTTTGAGTCTCCATGGGACCTTGTGCTGATGTGTCCATTAAATATTCATGGAATGAACAGAGTCGAAGGGAAGAAGGCAGGCCGGAAGGAAGGAGGGGATTCTCGAATGGTTACCCACACCAAGCCCGTCAGTGAGAATATCCTAACTACCACTCATGTCTCTCCAGGACAACACAGGGTGCTGTTGAAAAGACAGGAAAAGAAGGCTTAGTTCAATTGGGGGACAAGACTGTGTTAAAAGGCATTTGCCAACTACCACCATTAAACCGCAGGCTGAGTAACACGGAACTGGTCATAAATGTAAAAAATGAATGCATGAAAAGTACAGGTCAGGGGAGTGTGAGACTGAGTGGCTCAAAGATTGCATTCTATTTTGATAGTATGAGCGAATGGAGGAAGGTTTCCCAGGTGAAGGATACAGCCTGGATGAAGGCAAGGAGGTCAGAACAAAGGAGGGCCGTGTCCCGAGCAGATGCTCTCAATTCATATCTACAAATATTCACACACACACACACACACACACACACACACACACACACACACCCCAGGACTGGCCAAGGTACAAGGGATTGAAGATTAGAAAGACAGAGTCCCTACTCTCCAGAAGCTGCCAGATTGTTACCAGTTCTGAGAATCTAGGAGTGGTGAGAAACTAGCCAGGCCTCTTACCCCAAAGATTCTTTTCAGGGAACACTGGAAGGCTGGTAGCCTGGCTTCTGCTCAGACATCCCCAGATAGGGGTGGACGTAGGGTCATCTTGATTCTCTCTTGGACAGTTTTAATTGATAGAAAGTTTATTCTATAATAACTTAAACATCCCAGTTGCTCCCACATAATGTTGTTTTTGTTGTCACAATCATCATCATGATTATGACACGATTATTATTACGAATATTATTTAGTTTCTCCATGCCCGCTTCTCTCTGTGGACCCTCCCAGGACACCAGCAGACTCTGCAAGAATGTGGGGGCCACTGTCCTCCTGGGCAGGACCTACTCTGATGGCCCTACTCTTTCTTGGGTGCAGGGACTTCAGATCAGGGAAGCCCCTGCTCCCAGCACCCTTGTCCTCTGTGCCTTGGTCACATTGGGAAATCCACCGAAGGCTCCAGCCGAGCAGGAGAGCCTATGTTTCCGGGCGTCACGTGGTAAGAACTGTCATGAGAAATGACAAGTGAAATCTCAGAGCCTCACCCACCACCCGCCCTGTTGACACCACCCTTTGAAAGCTGTGGGAAGTAGGAAATTGCTCATCTTCTTTTAATCAAGGACACTTTTAAGATGCTTAAATACAATACTAGTTAAAAATGGGCAGTTTTATATAAAGGAAAGGAGAAAAAGTACAGCAGAAATGTAAAGTATATCAGATTGAATTAGTTTTTCTTGCCACAGCATGTAAACAAATCTGTTTAATTAGAACACCTTGTTTTTATTGCCTTCTGAGCAATTTTTCCATGATGAGGAGAAAAATAAGATAGCGAGGAAGGGATTCTGAAATCTCTCAGGGACCCTAATGAACCAGCTCCTGGAGTGTTCCCCTGCATTCCCCATAAGTGCCCCTGGCACACCCTCTTCCCACTCATCCCCTCCCCCAGCTGCCTCCATTTGCAGAGATTACAGCAGATTTTATGAACAGAGGGGAGATGAGGTGTGGTCTCTGACATAACTTTGGACCCTCAAAAACTGGAGAGAGGGAAACCCTCAAAGTCCCCAAGGCTCCAATAGAAGCTGGCAGAAAGGAGAAAGCCCTGGGCTGGAGTCCAGCATCTGGTCCTGAATCTGGTGCTGAGCGGGGGCTGTGGGTTCGGTCCCCCTGCTTAGGCCTCTGACTCTGCAGTTATGTAGGGGAGAGACCCCTGCCAGTCCCCATACTCAAGGATTCAGACTTGTGTTTTGGACCTCATGCTACCCTACACACCCACCTGGTATACAGAGGCCTAAACCAGGGGAGCTGAGAAGGATTTATAGAAAGCAGCTGGTTGCCCCTCAGCCCGCTCAGGTCCAGATGACACCCCGGTTTGCCCACCTGCAATGGTTCTCACCTCCCCTCCCCGACGTGCACACATCCTCACACACACACCCGTGCTTCTTCTCTCCCCACCCCCGCCATGGCACTCACACCTGCAGGGGTGTGAGTATTTGTATTTTTGGTGTCTGGTTGGTTTCTGAACAAGCAGAAGATTTAAGCTTCTAATCCATCTGTTGGGTGCAAAGCATAATATATTCTGGGAGTGGATTAGGGGACTAAATTTGGGAAATGTGTTGTCAAAATGTGGTTTTGCAATGCAAGCTTATTGATGAGGGTGGCATTTGGAGTCTGAAGGCCTTTTGGAAGTCTCTGTGTGAGGAGGGGCAGGGGCTGGGAGGAGCGACAGGTGTACAGAATTCACCCTCCACAGAACGGTGGAGGTGGAAAATTCCTTCCGGGGTACCCCAGTCACCACTTTCTAGACCCTCCCCTGTTTCTGCTCTCCTGTAGCAGGACCCTCTATGTTTCAGGATCCCTCCCCTCCATAGTAGCACCTTCAGGATACTGACATATTTATTCACACTCAGGAGTGACATCTAATAATAAAACATAAATCTCGACTTCTTTCTCGGGTGTGTGCATTTTAATGATGTTCAAATCTTATGTTCTCATAGTAGGAATGCAGGCATCAACCAACATTTAGAGATGATACTGGGAGTGGAGACAGACCAGGAGACCCACTTCCCAGACCCAGATCCAGACACAAACGCTCACTGGTGGCATCTCAGTCACGTGATACCTGGGATCAGTTTGGTCATTAGAACACAGATACCCATGGACGTGTTGCCCATGGACATGGCCGAAAAATGGCTTCAGTCTATCTTGTTCCTGACACTAACCTCCATATCCCTCTCCTGTGCCCCTGGCCTCAGATAGGGGTCATGGGAGTGTGTAGCTTGGGATGCAGAAGTCAACTGCAGACTTAGAAGAACTAAGCAGCAGCCATAGGGTTACAGGGTTAGAGAGTCGGTGGGGCCGAGGGATATAGGCTGGAGTGGAGTAAGCATCACAGAACCCATCACTCACCCATCCAGGTGGAACTGGGCTCATCACAGAAAAACAACAGGGTCCTAAGAGAACATCTACAGCAATGTAGTAATCCCCAGCATCCATGACTGGTAACTACCAACCTCCAGTAGATTATCCCCAGGGAGGGAGATCTCACTACCTCTCAGAGAGGCTGACCACCATGCGCCTGGTGTGGAATGATGAGACAGGGGAGAAAAGACTGACCCTTGATACATCAGTAGATCAGAAAGATCAGAATCCAGTCTCACTATAAATTTGATATAAATGGTTAGGATGAAATCTCCCCATCAAACTCACCCTGCCCTTTTCCCAGCTGACTTGAAGATGGGGCTGAAACCTCTTCCAGTTTGTAGGCTTTGCCCATAACTGACCCCTGTCATCCCTCATCTGAGAATTGCCCAGTATTAATCAGTCCACTGTCCTTCTCCAGACAGGGGCTTAGTGCCCTGGAGCATATGAGAAGTACAGTCCTTGGCTTCAGAAAGCTCACAGCCCATGTGGGGCTGAGAGAGAAACTGCTCCTAGGACACAGAGTGATTTCATTTGGGGTGGGGGAACATGCTGTAGGGCAGGATGTGGATGCGAGTTCAGTAAAGTCAAGGAAAAAGGTAAGATCCTTTAGTCAGAAGTCACAGACACTGGAGACCCCACCCCTCCCAACACCACTGTCCCCACCTTGCTTCTGAACAGGACAGCCCTCACCTGACCCATTTCTCATTACAATCTCCAAAGTCATCGACCCTACCTATCCCTTTCTTTCATGGTCAGTCCCAGTTTGTCTCAACATGACCTTGGTGTCTTAAAATAGAGTCTGTCTGTATCGCCTCATGGACTAAGGTCATGGAACCCAATTCTGCTTTCTCATGGTCCTCTCTGTGCAACAAAGGGAAGCACAGGAAATGGTTCAGGGTTCCATATTTAGAAAATAAATGCCCTGGTGCTGCTGTGCCTTGAGTGGAAGGATAATAGACAACAACAGAGGAAACACTGATGCTAATTATGGGACTGAGACTACCAATGGGACTTGATGCAATCATTTGACAGGAGAGAATCATAACAGTGTAATGAATATCCCTACTGGGGTAAAGAATACCAGGAGTAAAAAGCCGGAAAAGCTAGAGCAGTTCCTTTGGTGGTTTCCATGTCACTATCCTTTCTCCTATTTTCTCCTGCATTATCAGTTCTTCACTCTCTACTGGGTGATTACCATCAGCACATAAACATGTCATTATGCCACATGTCTTCCATTAAAATAAAACTCTCTTGACCCAGCTTTTCTCTGACTACTGACCCATTTCTTTGTCTCTGCAACAGGCCTCCTCAAAGGATTATCCTCTCTCAAATTCCTCTCCTCACTTTCTCTTAAACCCGCTCTTCACAAACACCTCTCAACCAAAACTTTTCTTATCATGATCCCTAGTGACCTCCACATTGCTGTGTCCACCCATCAATTCCCAATCTTCATCACACTTGCCCTTCCAGCAGCATTGGACAACACCGTCCACCTCCTGGGACTCCATATTCTCTCTGCATGTGGAGGGCTTTGGAGCATCACCTTGGTCCTCTTTTCTAACAATGCTCACCCCCTTGCTGATATGACCAGGCCCATGACTTCAAGTACTGATGTGGGCTCATGAATCCCAAATTCATCTCTCATCTAGATTTTGCTCCTGATTTCTAGACGTGTGTCTCTGACTGCCTACATGACAATCTCCACTTGAATGTCTAAGAACCCTCTCAAAGTCAACATGTCCAAAATTGAACACCCAATTTTTTCCCACCCAAATCCTATTCTGCCCACACCATTTCCTGTCTCAGTTACTCAGGCTGTGAAGTCACCCTTGGCTCTTCTTTCTCTGTCACACCCTATATCTAATCTGCCAGTGGATTCTGTGGGCTTGTCTTTCAAAACACATGCAAATTCAAGATGTTCACCCCCTCTGTTTTCATCATACAACCCCAATTTACTATTACGTCCTTCCTTGAGTATTCTCACAGCCTCCCTTACTTTCTTGGAAGTATTCTTAACACAGCAGCCATGTGCTTTAAAACCTGTTTCATGGCATTGGATATAAGAACCATGTCATGTGTTCAAAACCTTCCAGGAGCCCCTCATTCCACTAAGACTAAACTGAAGCCCTTGTGATGACCAGCAAGGCCCTCCTCCCTATGACCTCTCCAACCTCAACTCCTTTACTCTTCCCCTCGTTCATGGTCTCCAGTCGCACTGAACTCCATGCTATTCCTCAAGCACGCTCTGCATCCCTTAGGCCCTTTGCTCTGGGGTCCCCTGACTAGAACCTTCTTCCCCCCAGTGTCTGCTTGGCTCCCTCCATCTCCTTCTTTCAAGTCTTTGCTCTCACCTCCTCGAGAAGGCCCACCTGACCAACCTATTTAATCCTGCAACCTGCCCGCATAGCATCATGCCCATCCCCTTACTCTCCTCTACATTCTCCCATAGCACAACACACTGTATCATTTACTTATTTTCCTGTTGTTTTATGCCTATATCTTCCTCTGCTGAAATGTAATCTCCACATGGCCAAAAATCTTTGTTTGCTTTGTCCTCAAATGTACGCCAAGTGCAGTGTGTGGCACACAGGTGTTCAATAAATGTTTGTTAAGTGAGTAAACTTTCCTTTTTCTGCCCAAACACAGCCTGCTTCACTGGTTCCTTCCAGCTTAGTTTTTGATGAGTCTTGATCTTTGGGATAACATGCCTGCATTTCTGACAATAACAGTTACAACAGCTACAGTAGCTATGGCTTATGCATTGCTTACAAGATATGTAACCTAACCAATCACATGTGAAGTGCTCACAATACACCAGGCAAGGACTATGACAAGGACCATCTGTTTCAATTTTTCCCATGGTTTAGAAAGGTAGTATGATAAAATGCACTACTGGATCCAGTGTTTCATCCCCACCCCACCTGCAGCATCCATACCACTGAAGTGCCCTTATGAGCCCAGTGTATTCCCTCTCCCCTTAACTTTGAGTGTGGCCATGTGACTTGTTTTGACCAATGATATATGAGTGAAAATGACAGCAACAAGTTCCAAGTCTAGGCCCTAGAAAGCCTTGTATGTTTCCTCTTGTCTTCCTGCAATTCTGGAATCCCCAGAGAATCGTGCCCGGGCCGGCCCACTGGCACTGGAGAAAAATAAGAGACATGGAGCCACTTCAGTGAAACCCAGTCTATATCAAACAGCCTTCCTTGACCCCCAGCTACATGATCAGTAAAAATGGTTGTTTTAAGCCACCGGTCTTTGGGGTGGTTTTTTACACAGCAATAGGTAAGTGATAGAGCTATTGCTATGTTTCAAATTGGCTTTGCAAAGGTGAGTAATCCACCCGAGATCTCAGGGATGGTAGGTAGTAAAGCCAGGGTTCATCTCAGGCCTTCTGATCCCAGAGCCAACATGCTAACTACCAGGAAACACCACCAACCCCCTTCTTGCCTTCTCTGTTCTGCACTACACATTACTCGGACATATTCTGAATTCTTCTCCAAATATATTTACTTATTCATTCATTTGTTCAATCATTCATACTTTCAGAAAATAAAAGTTGATCATCACACAGTGCCAATAATTTGAAAGTTGCTGCAAATGCTGAAAAACAACCTGAGCTACGTAAACAGAAATGTACCAGAAAGGGAGAAAACACAGAAAGAGTATAGCTAGAGAGAGACATGTCCAAGATGAAACTGAGAACAATCACAAAGTAGACAGTGCTGGGGACAATTGTTGTGAAGGTTCCCAGAAAGCAGACCCTGATGTGGCCTGGAGCACCCAGCTTTGGGACAAGATGCTTGAGACAATGAGACTGTTTCTCTCCTGGGTGCTGTGTAGACCCAGCCCTCCTTCCTTACAGATACTCCTTAACCCCCATGACCTTTCACTTCTCTCTCCTCTCTGAATACGATCAAAGAACCTAATATTATTAGTTATTGTCACTCGATGTTAAAAATAGACAAGCCATTTTCAGGCTTCGTCAAAACAGTATCATGATGAGTCACTTATTTTTCAGGATTGTGAATATCCAGAAAATATTAAAACGTTCCCAAGACAGCAAGGCAGCCCTCATCGTAAGAACATGTGATTCTTTCTAAGATTTGTGACTTGCCAGGTGCCATATGGCTAATAAGTGGTATAATGATAATGAGTATTTAAGGATGAATGAGACAGTGTATAGAGAGAGGAAGCATGTCACTCTTCGACCTTGGGTGAGTTGGTAAACCTTTCTGAATCTCTGTTTCTCTATTAACAAATTGGAAATGAAAGTACCTAGTTCATAAGGTTGTCGTGAAGTTTAGATAAGTTAAAAAATAAAGGGCCCAACAGGTGTTTGTCACTAATCCTTGGGCACTGATGCAGCATCATGCCATCCATTCAATAAATATTCAGTGGGGCTTCCCTGGTGGCGCAGTGGTTGAGAGTCCGCCTGACGATGCAGTGGACGCGGGTTTGTGCCCCGGTCCGGGGGGATCCCACATACCGTGGAGCGGCTGGGCCCGTGAGCAATGGCCGCTGGGCCTGTGCATCCGGAGCCTGTGCTCCGTGGTGGGAGAGGCCACAGCGGTGAGAGGCCCACGTACCGGCAAAAAAACAAAAAATGCAAAACAAAACAAAAAATATTCAGTGAATGTCCACCACATGCCAGGTTCTATGTGATGTCCTGGGAATGCCGAGATATAAAACATGGACCCATCCCTTCCCTCCTGGACTCACTGTAAAGGGTACAGATAAGTAAAACTGGCAGATCCAACAGAGTGAGCCACTTGCCCTGGTGGGTTATGTACAGGGTAAGAGGGAACACTGGCCAGTTTGCATTTTCAAACTTACAGTTACAAAACCTAGGGCACTTGTAAAAACCTCAGAAGAGATTTCAAATGATAACACAAAGAACATATTCTTCAGGGTGTACTCACCCTGTCACGAGATAGGAAAGACACATTCCAAGTACTCTGATGACCCAACCACGAAATGGGGACTTCCAGCCCAAAAGGAAATGGTCCAGCACCGTGAAAACTCAATGAAACAGACGGAATTGCATCCAACTGGGATGTCTGCTTGTCCTCTTTCTGCATTAATCCTGCCTATGTATTGAATGCTTATTCCACAACCTCACATAATTCTCACAACATTCTCATGAAGTGAGTGCTGATATTTAACCCCTTTTCACAGATGAATGAACTGGTGCTTAGAGACATTTGGTAGAACTTGGAATTGATAGTTAGGAACTTACAGGGCTGCGACTCAAACCCAGGACCTCCTAAGCAGTGAGGGTCCTTCTCTCTCTCTTCATGGGCCCGTCTGGTGGGGCAAAAGAGCCTCTTGTAGGGAGCTCTTGCAGACCTAAGCCTATTTATGATTGCTCCCTTACCAAGAACCACAAGATCAAATTGGGGTTATAAATACAAGGGCTGTGCGTGATCTATGCAGTTTGAGTTACTTGAGAAGACTTTGAAACACAGTTAGGACTTCAGTTTGTCCCTGGGTGGAGAAGAAAAGCAACATTCGTTCTGTAATTCTGTTGATAAAGATGCATGTTCTGTGTACTGAGCTGCGGTTTATTTCTTATTCATCTGTTTCTGTCCTCTTTCTTAGAACATCTTAGATGCATAAAGAAAGAAAACAACTGAGCTGCTTCTATTACTGTAATTACAGCATGATAGGGCCATAATTGAAGAGTAAACCACCTCAGGGGCTGGGGAAGGAGGGACAAATGCCAAGGCAGTCACCCATGCCTGTAGGAGGGCAGGTCGCAGGGCTTGCGAACAAAGAAATAAAGTTCTCATTACACAAGATTCTTATCTGTTCCTTCTAGCAAGCGCAGCATGACCCTGACTTAGGAAGTAGTTATTAGTTCATGATTCCATCTGCTCCCAGCCTTCCCAACAAGAATAATTCTCTTTTCAGACCTCCCATAAGCCATTAACTATGCTTCTTTGGGACAATTTGGAACTTTCCATTTTGTGTGATGTTTATGTACAAGTGCAAGTTACTACTTCTGCTCAGCTCTCACCTCCATACAGGCAGGCTCTGTTTTAACGTGTCTTTGGGTACCTCACAGCAGACTGTGTGCTTCATTAATGTTCATTGAAAGAATGAAGATACAGCTCCATCCCTTGGGGAAAAACTTGCTTTAATCACACTGGCTTCCTTTGAAGATCTGGATGAATGGGAAAAAAAAAAAATTTAGGTCCTGTTCTCAATTTCTACACAAGAATGTCTGTCTGGTCCTTGGAAATGTCTGTTTAAGTCTCAGAAGAGTGGTAACTGCTAAGATCAATTGATGAAGACCCTGGGCAAGACCCTCATCAAATATTTAGAATAAAAGCTAAAACTGAAGGATACTAAACCCAGCAAGCTCCCCTTCCCTCCCTGCCTTGCTTGCCCCCAGCTTCTCCTCCTCCCTCTGCATCGTCATGGTCCATCCCCAACCTCACGTCAGTATAGGCCCTCATCACTGCATCCTCCGGTATTTCAGAAACTCCTAACCTCAATCACTCCCCGCTTCCTTCTAACCTGTATAATGTTTCCAGATGAACTTTCTGAAACTCTTAACGTTAATTATATTGAGAAATGAATAAACATGGTGGTTGAACACAGAGCTTTAGAAATAGCCAGAGTTGGACTCAGTCCCAGCCCTACCATTTACTAAGCCTCAATCATCTCATCTATAAAACGATGTTAATAACAGTACCTGCCTCATAGGCAGTGGTGAGAATTAAATGAACTATTATGTATATTTACCAGAGTACCTGACTCCTCACAAGTCCTCAAGAGATGTTCAGGAACAGAAAAAAATAATTTCCCTATTCCCTAACCTGAAATGGTTCTTAATGCCTACCACGCACCTCCCTTTGCTTGGCATCCCAGGACCTCCAGAAGGTAAGTGCAATCACCCCTGCAGCTCTGCCCCCTACACAACCCCCGCAAGCCCCCCCTCTGCTTCAGCCAGAATGACACAATTTCTCCATTTAAGCGTGCTGGCTTCTCCCTCTACTACTGTTCTAAATCCTGTCATCCCTACATCTGGGTAAATATTTGGGAAACGATCTTTAGGAGACCCCCTCCTCAGAATGTATCTTAAGATATAGCCCAGATTGATTTGAGAATTCAGTATTTTATGTATGAGTATGGACGTGGGTACATGTGTGAACACAAAGGAAAAACAAGGTAAAATTATTCTGTTATTATAATAAAGCCTTTCATACATAAGAGCAAAAGAAAAATACATAAATAAAAAGATTACTAGATTTGACTACACGAAAGCTTCAAAACCTCCCTACATCTAAAAAACACATCACAAACAAACCTGGAAAACAGAAAGATCAAATGAGAAAAAAGCACCATATATGCTGAACAAAAGAGTAATAATTTATAAACAGCTGTTACTAATCAATAGGAGGAAAATACCAATGGAAAATAATAGGCAACGAATTTAAACTAGCAAATCATTTAAAAAAAAAAAAACTCAGACGCTAAAGAAATATATGGGAAAATGCTACCCTTCTAATAATAAGATAAAATCGGAGTAAAGCCCAACTTCCACTTTGGTCTCTCAGATAAGAAACTGTCCTTTGCACCCAGTAACAATCAATACTGGCAAACCTGCAAATAAACAGGGACTCACCCTGGCAGGATGGGCAGCCAGCGTGACCTGTCCTAGAAGCCACTATGACAAGATATGTAAAAGGTTTTTAAAATATGGATAGCTTTTGACCAATAATTCTACCTTTAGCAATTAATCCTAAGAGAATAATCATAGATGAGCACCAAGATCTCTGCATAAAGGTTTTCATCAGTGTTTTTTGCAATAGAAAAAAAAAAAAACCACAACAGCTTAAATTTCCAACGGTAAGTGATTTAAAAGTAAATCATAACATAGTCACATGATAGAATGTTCTATAGCCTTTCAGCATTATATTTTAGAAAAATATTTAAAAGTTTAGGAAAACATTCACAAAATATATTAAGTAAAAAAAGTTAAGTAGGATTGCAAATTTGTAATACATTCCCAGGGAAAAAAACTGGGGGAGATGGACCTGGAAATGCTAATTATTATCTCATTGGTAATGGGAGGAAGTACCAATAATTATAATTTTGCTTATTCTCATTTCTTTTCTGTGTTGGTGAAAAATGAATATAAACTAAACGTAACCAAATGGACCCTACACAGGTTTCAAAATCAGCTCAAAGTCTTACTTCTTCCATGAGGTCTGTCCTGACTCCCTCCTTCAGCCATAATTATCCATGTGATACAATCACCCATTTGATCATACACTTCCTAGTATTGCTGACTAATTATTCCAGATTAGTCTTCATTAATTAGTATTAGTTTTTCAGCAAGATTTCACTCAAGACCAATCACACCTGGATCTACCTACCTTTTTCAAGATGGCTGCAACAAGTTCTCCCATCCCATGTGCTCTTCTTACAATTGGCACTGACATTCCTCCAGTGAAGAGGCAAGTTATGTCCCCTGCCCTGGCACCTGAGCCAGCCTGTGATGACAGCAGAACTGATACTAGGTGACTCCTGAAGGCAGAACATACAAGAGGATAGTGCTTCCACCCAGTTTCCTTGAGATGCCCTTTTTTTGGAAACCAGCTGCCACTCTGTGAGGAAGCCTAAGCCACATGGAGAGTCCAAGCATAGGTGATCAGCTGGCTAAGAGCCTCAGCTGAAGTCCCAGTCAACAGCCAGCAACAACCACCAGTATGCAAGTGAGAAAGCCTTTACGATGACTCCAGCCCCTTGCCACCAACTATCTGCCTACAAATACCTGAAAGACCTGGAACAACAACTGCCTGGCTGAGCCTAGTCAATCCTTGAACTTGTAGAGATAAAAACAAAAAAATGATTGCTATATTTTAAGTCATTAAGTTTGGGGGAGATTTGTCACACAACAATTGATAACTGGAACTTGTTTATACTTCCTCTTCTCCTTCGCTGCCTCACAGCTCTCCTCTCCAGAACACTTTCAGTCCTAAATCCTTTGGCCCTATAAAAATTAATCCATGTATATTTATTATATAAATGAACGAGTGAATGAATGGGAGTTCTAAATGCCACTGTATTCCTTAGTTTCAAACTTATGCATGCTGATGAGTCAATTCTTAAGAACTTCCTGACCTAAGAGAACCAGCAAAGCAAATCCTTTTTATCCTTTTAGAGTCTGAACTTTGTTTCCTTCTGCATAATTCCTTTCAGTTACTCCTCTAGCTACCCAGCATGCACAAAAGTTTCACTCACTAAAAAAGAAGAGCTAATAAAACAAGAGGACCAATGAAGAAACTGACAGCACTGAGTTCACACTTTTCTCAGGAAGAAGCCACTTTCTAGAAAAAGGTGGGTCCTCTTTATCAACCAACATGTGAGCAGGATATTGCTATCTTCATTCCCCCAGTCAATAGGGAGGCAAGCTATTGACTTCAGAGTCACTAGGAGGAATCCCAATGGGCAGAGCCCTCAATCCCATTAAGCCACCATTGCCACAGCCCTAGCACTTGGCACCACCTTTGTGGTGTGGTTTGTAGGGCAAAGGGCCTTCTCTGTGCTAATCTATCATTTCAGATCCCTTCAAGGGGTAAGCACTTTCCTCTCCAGGCTCTTTCATTAAAGAGAAATCTCCCTGGGAAGGGAGCACACGTTCATGGTGTGGCAGAACCAGCAACAGCACTATTGTTATTCTGTCCTAACATCACAGAATGTGTTCCTGGGATTTTGTCCCTGGACTGGAGGGATAACTGTGCACAATTGAGGCAGGGGTTCATGGGTGAGGACATCCACAGAGAAGAAAAAATTAAAGGAAAATATGGCTAAGAACTCTGAAATCAAGCTTCTCACATTTCATAATCTCACCAAAATTGAGTGATGCTACCAGTGCCTCTCTTTACTTGATGGTAACTGATTAAATTTGGTTAATCATTTTTCTTTTAATGCTTTTGGGAATCAGTGAAATTGGGATTACCTGGAACTCATGTTGCCCCCTCTTTCACTAGCCCTCAGAGACCTTAACTTGTCCCTTGCTGTTGAGGACGCTGTCAGTGACATGAGGAGTCAGACCTCAGAGTTCCTTTGCCTTAATGCTGCCATCTTACCAGCTGGACCCAATTACTAGGAAAAGCAAGGATGTTGGGACTCAAGGGTGGAAATAGCGGGTAGAGGACTTATTGCAAGCACAGCCTCACATGAAATGCTCTCCAAAGGCAGTGGGATTGTCTCAGACGTTGAAGAAGAGGTTGATGATTGACTTTTCACATCCTTCCTCTCTAGACACACTTCAGAGAAGGAAAATGAGGAGGATTGGTGCCTTCTTGTATTAATCTTACATTTGGGAGGTCAGTGGTTTGTTCGGCCACTAGTATCAGCTTGAGTTGGTATCTCAGTGCACACTGCTCTGGGCCCACCAGAAAGCTGGTGCCATGTTGTAATATACTTGGTAGAACTGACACCAAGTATTTGGTTAGACAGAACTGACCACAGAAAAAGTGTTTTCTTTCCCCCTTTCCCAGAGGTAGATATTTTTTTTTTTTTTTTTTTTGCCAATAATCTACTTTCCCAGACAAGAAAGTAAAGTTCAAGTTAAGGTTTGTCCCCTAGATTTCCCAACAAATTTCTAAAACCTAGCTCCCTGCTATTGTCACCACTGTCACTATCATCATCCTCACCATGTGCCCACAAGCTCTATCTTTCCCGTCACCCAATCAGGTTGGTCTCGTTACTTTCCCCATCTCCATCACTAGTGCCAATTAATCATCACCATTAACATCATCAGAATAATGGCCTTAGCAAACCCCAACTGGGAGAGGCCCTTTCCCACCACTGCAGGAATTTCCGTATTAAGACTTCCGAGCCCGTGAGCTCTGGAATATACTAATAGAGAGAAACCGTATTGGAAAAGACCCCTGGGAGAAGCTGAGGGAAAGCATGCCCCAGTCACCTCTCAAAATATCCAGCAAGAAGCCATCAGGGAGCATGTGCCCGTTCTTTGAACTCCCTCAAAGTACCTTTCATCTGTTCTAAATCCAGGATCGTCTTTGTACAGGGCTTGCTGTTTCTGGATAAATCCTTGGCCCTTGTTCAAGCCCTGGACTGTGTCAGGATGTTCCACAGACCGCAGCAGGACAGCATTGCTAAACGAGCGTTTCCAGCGGGACCCCTTTCTTGTGACACGGATTCCAAATCCCAGCCCAGAGCGTCTGCACTCAGCAGTACAACATGGCAGCGACCGCGTTCTATTCTCATTTCAACTCCTGTCTTCCTGGAGGAGGGCCCCCACACCCACCACAAGACAGTCAGTGGCTGATCATTCTTTCCTGAGGCACTCTATTTTCGGCTTCATATCATATCACAGACTCTCCCTGTGGAGCAAGCTAGCAAAACACTTTTTCCTTGCCTAAGCATTTGCCTTTTATCTGATTCAAATCTCTAACCTGGAAATTGGGAGAGTAAGCCAACAGGACACCAGTAGGAGGGCCTCCTGCTCTGCCCACAGACTGCACCTCAGTCCAGGGACTTGCTGTGTGGTGCTGGGCTGATATCCTTCCCTCTCTGAGCCCCCATCTCACTATCCATTGCCAGAGAGTGTTTTGCACCACCTGCTTCCTGGATGTGCTGGAAGACACTCTGTTTTCCAATGCATATTACCAAACTGTAACACTTTCCCCTGGTATTTTTTTCTTTTTTCTTTTTCTTTTTTCTAATTGTCAAATGATTCTTTATTGAAACATTTTCCTTTGTAGTTCTTAACTAGGTGGGCATTCTGCTGTAACACTATTCATGTCATGTATGATGTCATGAAGGCAGCCATCAACACTGCAACCCACAGACTGTGCAGTCATCTCTAATGGCTCCAGAGAGTCCTCTGGCTAAAAATTAGTGCTGCATCTGTCAGGCAATGCTGACAGTGTCATCAAAAGTGGTATTTCCACTGAGCTTAATATTTTTCTTGATGATGATCAGGGCAGAGGCAATGGTACCACCTCCATATAGTTCTGTCTCTCTGAATAGTTGGTTCCACTGTAACCTTAGACCCATCCAGCCACCTGCTGCCTTGGTGACATCATCATCAACCTTTTCTGGAGACAAGTTCAGGGGGCCTATGACAGACATAGCACTGGCTTCCCCACAGATACAGCTCAGGTACGTGACTTTAATCTCCTCAAGGTCAAACCTGGGCAGCGTGTCAGAGGCAGCTGGGGTAGGATGAACTCAGATGCAGGATAACCGAAGAAAGTTGTACCTTGGCCTCCTCCAAGTCAAAAGCCAAGAGCTCCCTGGTATTTTTACACAGCCTCTATCTCTTCATTGCATTTGCATTTAATGTGTCACATAAGCCATAACCTGTAAGCAAAGCAAAATGGTCTTATTCCCATTTTACAAATAAGGACACAGATCAAGAGTAGTAGGTACCTCTTTCAAGGTCTCGGCTATCTGGATAGCGGCCACTTTGGGACTGGAACCCAGATGTCCTAATTGCTGGAGCTAAACTCCTTACACTTCCCCCTCACTGCCCTGCATGGAATGAACATGAGTAAGTCACAAAATGAGCCTGAAACCAGCGGAAGGGAGCAAGAAAACTGAGTGGATTGTGAAACGTGAGTGAACTGTGAAAAGTATCCATTTAAATATACCTCACACTCCCATGGGGACACTTGTCACACTAAAACACAAAGGCCCACGGGCCACTTAGAGTTACAGGCCAGATGTGAGTGCTAGAAGAGGACTTGGGGGTCAGCGTACATTTTGTAAAGGAGAAGAGTGATGCCCTGCAAGGCCACTGACTAGTCCAGGCCACTCCAGGACTCAGAAGTTCATCCAATGCCTGTTTCCAAAACCCTTCCCTTCAGAACATTTCTCCCTCCTTCTATGAGAAGGACGTGACCTCCTCACAGTGGTAGAGGCTCTGGCATTCCACCGCAAGCCAAGGTAGTTGGCCCTCAGCCATGGACACAGGCAGAGAAACTGAACATACAGCCAAGGAACTTCAGAGTCCCTAGGTGGAGCATCCTATGAAGCCACCTCCCTGCAGCCTGCCACAGCGCCTGAACTTCCAACATCAGGTACCCAGGTCCATGGGTTATGGCACGAAGGACTGCAGTGCAATTGTGAAAGTGCCACACAGGATTATTGATGGCCAGAGCAATTTTTAGCCATCAGTAGCCTACTATAACTTTATCAAATAAACCTGGGCAGAGGGCAGGGCCCTGAAGAGATGGAGCACAGCACAGGTGTGTTTTTCCCGAAAGAAGAGGGAATAAGTGGTCCCTGACCTGAAACTTGGAGTTTGGACTAAGGAAACTCCTCAGTCTGGAGGACAGCCCTGGATACTTGGGCAGCAGAGGGATGCAGGGGAGGGGAGCAGTGATGACATTATGTGGGTAGAGAAATCTTAACTGGGCCAAGTAGTAAAAAACCCACACAAACTGGCTTAAGCATTAATAAAATAACAAAATTTTAAAATAAAATAAAATGGAATATAATGGCTTATGAAACCCAAAGGTCCAAAGGTGCACTGGCCTGAGGCTCAGCTGTCTCACTTCTCTGCCTGGCTCTGATTTCCTCTGGGTGGGCTGAGACCTCCTCCAGGACAGCAAAGAACGCCCATGGCCCCCTGCGGCTCTGCAACCCCTGCAGAAAAAGAACTCCACCAACCCGGAGTGCAGAAGTGGACTCTGATTGGCTACCTTAGACCACGTGCCCCTCCTTAACTAATCACTGAGCTCTGATTAGCCAGGTCTAGATCACGTGCTTCCCCAGAGCTGTGTTGGACTGACAGCCTCAACTTTCATTCAGGAGGCCGATTCAGCCTGGGCAGTGCCATCAGCCCTGCCCCTTACATCCTCAAGCCTATGCCACATGATGGGGGTCCGTGGAGGACACACATACACACTTAGGAGCACCTCTGCCACCAGGACTACCCAGCACTCTTCTGGGAAATGTCACAGTGATGGGATCCAGATACTCCAGTGTGAAAACTGCTGGAAAGGAACCCAGCCCCCCGCCCCACCCAGTTCTGAGCAGGACAGTTCCTCCGGAAGGGAACAGTTAAAACCACTATCCAAAGTAGCATTATTCGTTTAATTGTCTATTTTTGCTGGCGTTCTTGTCGGGTAGAAATATTAGCTCTGTGAAGTCAGAGACTGAATGTTTCCTTACTTGTGGAATCACCAGCACCCAGAATGGGTAGTACGTGGCCCAGGATACGAACTCAGTAAACGTTTAAGCTTGTACCACTGAAGCAACAAGTGTGTCTTTAGGCTGTCCTCTGAGCACCACCCCTACTCAGTTCAGGCACTGCCACTGTCCCTCTAGATTCCAGGAGCAGCTTAGGCTGACCATGAACAGACACATCCCTTCCCCTGTATCACTGGAGCACAACAGAGACTGATAGCTCTCACCTCTCCAGATTGCAGGTACAGAGGGGTCCTGCTCTCCCCTTCCCCCTCCAGGGCCTACTCACACTTGGCAAGGTTAAGCCATGAAGGTCCGCCTAAGTGAGTACACGCCCATAAGGGGGGAACAGCTGAGGGAGCTCCAGGCGAGGTGTTTAGGGCCTGAGTGGTCCAGATCACTGTAGTCTGAGTGGGGCACTAGGAGGCCAAGAGCACCAAGATTCTGGGGCCTGCATGGAAGGAAGTCCTGCTGGTGGGAGAAGGGAGCAGGAGAACAGGGAGGGGAGGTGGCACGTGGCCTGAGCAAAGCTTTCCTTCTCTCACCCAGACCTGTCATTTCCTGTATCTCTGGGAGGCTATGAGGGGGGTGCTGTCGTCTTCCTTTCTGCACAGATACCTGTAATCATGGGTTCCATCGACTCCCCGTCCCTGTGTGGAGACTGCTCGCCATACCAGCTCCAGACCAGGGTTGCCTAGCAACTCAGAGTCCTGAAAAGAGAGAAAGCGAAGGAGCCAGACGGGAAAGGGCAGAGGGAAGTGGGTTTGGAAGAGGGAGGAGATACCAGCAGCAAACTGCCTTAGGCCCAGGCTCTCTAGTCCTTAGGGCTGATCCACCCACCTCCAGCTGTTCTCTCACTGGCCATTAGGTGCCTGACATTCTACCACTGGAGATATTTCTCTTTCAATCCACTAATCTCCCTTGAATTGCAAATCCTCTAGAGAGGCTCTGCCCACTGCACTGTCCCACTTGACCATAGGAGGAACTTATCAGATGCTCTTGGGGAGAAGGAAAGGGGAAATGTGGAAATGAAGTCTAATCACATCCTAATCTGCCCTGTGCTTCCCACCACATTTGATATTAATTCAGTCCATTCCACTCTTCTCCATCCAAAGTCTGTCCACAGGTACAGGGCAAAGATGTCAGGTTTGGATGTTTGACAGCCAAATCTGTGGGGCAGTCAGTGAGCTGCTTACCTTGTGGAGCCTCAGTCTTTTCTAAAATAATCTTCAACCATGAGGTTGTTGTCCAAGTTAGGAAAAATAACGCATTTGAGACTAACTGGAACAATATTTGGCACTTAGTACACATATACGCTAGTTTCCCTTCCTGAAGATTGGTCACAGTGCCATGGTCACTGGGACCCTTGCAGTCCATGTAGCCCTTCTACTGTGGTGCAAACTAGCCAGACTCTAATTTTGGAGGTAACATTTAGCTCCAAGGCTGGAGAAATCCCCGGAACCTAATTCTGACTTTAAAGCTGGGAGACTTCAATCCTTACTCTTGGGGAACACATCACCCAGTAGGCAAAGCAGAGTCCCAACAGCGAGGAGTCAGAGAACAACAGACAATGGCACAAGGTTTTGCTCCTGAATTAATCAGGTATTCTGTCAGCTTTATTTTTCCAGCCTGTTGGAGCTGTTCTTGCACCTGGCTGCCTTTGATGGGTCATTTCAGTTAACCTATGGTGGTACTTACAGCTTAGCCTACCTATCATCACGGTGCAGTGGGAGTCAAGGCTGGGACTAAGAATTTGTCTGGAATTGGGTTTGCCATTCTTTGGCTCGTGTTAGACCTCTAGACAAAAACAAAGCTTCATTTCAGACCCTTGGAGCAGGATTTAAGATCAAGATTTGGCTGGCAAATGAAATGATTTTGTAAACTAATAATCTTGGGTTTATCCATCCTTCTATCCATCCTGCACTTACTAAGTTGGACCCAATTCTGCACTAGATATAAGGAATACATAAGAAAGAAGAAAATGGCCCCAGCCTGAATTTTCTGCCTAATAAAAGAACACTAGAAAATAGCCCATCATTCAAATCCAGATAGAGCGGTTCCTCTTCTTAGGACAAGCGTAGTTCAGAGGTGGAGTTGGAAATAGTATGGTCAGGGTGAGAGGGCTCCTGGGGCAGAGGGAACTTTTTGAAGCATCCTATCTCCACACAAACTACCAAAGCAAATTACGAAGCTAATTTGACCTTTTCCAATATCCACATTCTTAGCCCACCCAAACTCTGGAAAAAGGTGTACCTAAGAGTGGAGAGAAAAGTGACAGGCAAGCAAGGACCCCAAAGCTTGAAAGATATTAGAGTTGATAGGAAATTGACAGAAGAGGAAAGAATAAGGGACAAGGGTGCCCCCAGTGTCATTTCTATAGCTACCCGTTGGGCGTCTGATTAACAGTCTTAAACATCATCTCAGCCCTGAGTCTTCATCCATTCACTGCTCTCCAATTAAAGCTGTTGTGTCCTCCATGTTCCCAAGGCCTGTGTGTGCATGTATGTCTGTGCGTGCACGTATGTCTGTGCGTGCACATGTGAGTGTTGGGAAAGGACACCAGTGTGCCTGCTGAGGAACTGAGGGGCACCTACAGTGCATGCAGGTGGAATCTGAATTGTGTGTGTGTATAAAACCATGTGGATTCATGATGGAAAACACTCATATCAAAAAACTGATATTAAATAGTAAACTGATAATAAAGAACTGGCTCAAAAGCCAGAGGTCCCTGGGATCTTTGGAAATATCTGACGATTTTGTTTCCTGTGGGGCCTCTGTTCAGTTTTATTCCTGGTACCAGCATGTGCAGCAGAGAGATGGTCTGAGATCAGAGCCCCTTTCCTCCGAGCTGCCCAAGGCCTTCCCGATGATTATTTGAGCATCCCCGCCATGGCTGGGGTTGTATTTCATATGTATCTAAAGTGGGCTGGTCTCCTCTGCAGTGGGTGACCCACTTTCAGGGCAAGACAGAAGACTTGAGCATCAGACGTTTGGTCTCTGCCTGACGCCTCATGCATTGGGAAGGGTGCTGGCAGGGAAGAGACCCATGGCCACCCCTTTCTGCCCCTCACTTCTGTCCCAACCAGGAGGTTTCTCATTGCCCCCATGGTGTGGCCTCTCATTCCCACTCCTGGCCTTTGTCTGTGCTGTGCCCTCCACCAGGAACACTCTTTCCTCTCCTGCTCTGCCCCTTCGGACTCTGCATCCTGCCTGGGGCATCTCCCCACCCCACAACTGACAACCCCCAGATCCCTTGCCCACACAGCAGCCTCTCTACTGTCTCCCCTCAGACTGTCTGTGCAAACCACTTTGGTTTGCACAGACAAATTATATTCTGTCTTCTAATCGTTTCTAGGTGGATTTTTTCTCTCCAACTGAGGCAGGAGGTTTGCAAATGTGCTTCCCTCTCTGACACCTCCTCCCTTGCTAGTCTTTGCCTTAGGCCAGGCCCTTAATAAATCCTGCTTCTGTTGAATTAAGCGAAGCAGCGCTGCTGGAAGACTCACAGCTGGATGGCTCAAAATTTACCCAAGCTGAGGACTTTAGTGTTTGCACCAAGCCACTTCTGTGAATCTTATAATCGGAGACTGACAATTCCTCTTCGAGGAAACCAGGAAAGGGCTTATTACCCCCACGTTACAGATTAAGGAAGGTGAGATTCGGGGAGATTCGTGATTTACTCTAAGGTCATGTAGTCAGGCGAGGGCATCCAGACAGCCAGTCCTGGTCCTACAGATCCTACACTCTTTTCACCACTGCGTGTGGCCTGGGCATTACCCTGATGCCACTCACATCCTCATCTCAACTGTTTCCTCTCACCCAGTACCCTCCAGGTGATGTCCCTCCGTCTACCTTCTAACTTCCCTTGATCTCCAAAACCCCACCAGCGATGCTAAATCCTTGGTCGTATTTCTACTCCAGCCACATTGGAAAGAGGTTTAGAAACTTGATCGCTATTGTTAACACTATTAAAACTAGTGCTAAAATATGAACATTTCAGAGGGGATGTGAGTTAGGACAGTAATGATCCCTTAATCCTCTCCCCTCTCCTGGCCCAACTGGCAGAATTTCAGAAGAAAAAGATGGTTTAGACCCATTCCATCCAATACAGTGGTTATTGAGTATTTGAGAAATAGCTGATTCCAATTGATATATACTTTATTTTTTAACACTATTATTTTTTATTTAACATTTACCTAACCACGTTTTAAACTTTTTTCCATACAAATGTAAATAAATCTGCTTCACTTTTCAAAATTATGGTAAAGCACACAAAAATTACCATCTTAACCATTTTATTGTATAGTTTCTCATTAAATATATTCACTTTGTGGGGTAACCAATCTCTAGAACTTGTTGATCTTGCAAAACTGAAGCTCTGTACCTATTAGACAACTTCCCATCCAAGTGATATATAATTTAAATGTAAATAAACACAAACTTTCAAAAACTTATTTTGAAGAAAAGGATGTAAAACATTTTATTAATAATTTCTTATGATGATATGTTGAAATTAGAATATTTTAGAGGTAGTGAATTAAATTAAAATGCATTCATAACATTAACTTCACCTGCTTCTTTGTACTTTTATAATATGTCTACTAGTAAATTTTACATTATATTTGTGGCTCACATTATATTTCTATTCAACAGTGCTTGTGTGGATCATACACTTCAAATTTCTAGGACCCTTCAAATAACTCCATGCAGGTAGCCATACGCTCAGATTGTGTTTGAGGTCCCATTAGATGCAGCAATAAGAATTCAGAACAGCGTCTTTTGAGAAGATGGTACTTGTTTCCTCCCAAAAGTTGCCCCTAGCAGTCAGCTTCCCTGACCTTCCAGGGTTGATGGTTGGCCCCACCACGGAAACACTCAGCATTCCCAGCTGAGCAAGCCCTGACTGAATTCTCTAAGCCAGGCTCACTGCCTGGGCCGGGCACCTCTCTAGTCCCTTTGTCTTCCTGCATACTCTGGCCTGGCCCCAGAGGGAGGACCCCTAGTTAAAGTCATGCCTTAACATTCTGCACGCTGCCATGGAGTACTGAGAGGCTATGCATGCCCTTTACCAAATCTCCAATGTCTTTTAAGAGGTTGCTGGCTTTGACCAAAGTGAAGATACTAACTCAGGCTGGTTTAGAACAAATTAAGTTGGATCAACAAAGAGTAACTGACCACCTGTTGGTAAATTTGTCTTCCTGTGTAGTACATGTACTGTGCACATAGAAGCAGTTAATCTAGTCTTGCCCTCATCAAATATATAACAGTTAGAAGACCACTCATTGATAAGCAAAAACTTAAATAATCACAACTCAAGACACAAAAATAAAAACCTCAAGACTACAATGGACAGCTTTTTATCTTAGAGTTTAGAAGTCTTCCAGTTAATTTCCACAGCCAACACAGACTCTGTGGCATGGTGGTGGGAAGGGGAATTGAACACCAGCTGAAGCTTGGAACCCGATTTACTGGCTGTGGGACACTTAGCAGAACAGCCTCCTGTCCACCTGAGCCTCGGTTTCCTCTATCATATTTTAAAGGTGAGGTGTGGACTAGTTGATCTCTTTAACTACTTGTAATTCTGTCCTCCTTAAATGCTGCAATCTAACCTTTAGCATCCCCACAAAGGCCCACGGGCACTGTTTCAAACTTTTGGTAACATAGAGCTCCCTCCTTGAAAACTATCTACGGTTTCTCAGAGATCTTCCTCTCAGGAGCTGCCATTATACTCTCTCTAACTTCCACCTGCAAAGTGGTACCAAATGGATGAGTAGATTCTAGTTGCTCTAGGTTTCAGAGGAGGCCAGGGCTTGTCAAGATGGAGGAGTGATCAGCTAATCCAGGGAGGGGAAGAGATTTCAGTGCAGCCTTGAATAATGGATAATATTGGACCTGCAGAAAGCAAGAATGTAGAATAAACCAATGCAAAAAGAAAGGAAGGAACGAAGGGAGGGTGAATTAAATTCTGGCCTGAAAGAGAGACCCAGGGAGAGAGATGGTTCAGAAAAGGGAAATACACAGGTTTTCAATTGCTCTTTTTAGTCTGCAGAAGATCATCTCTAAGTGAGAGAATAATATTTATAACCATTAAATGAAGCATCTAACATTTATTGAGTACTTACTCTGCGCTAAGCACTTTTATTTCATTAAAACTTCATAACCACCCCCATGAAATAGGAACTAAATGTTTTCCATTTTACAGATTAAATAACGAGGCACATGGAGGATTTTTTTTTGCACAAATGTTTGTTCTAGCTCCAAATTCTATTATCTTGTGATCCATAAAATATCTTTGTTTCGGTTGGCACTGAAAGGCACCTGGAGATTTAGGACAGTAGATGAGGATGAAATGTCTTCGGCAGATATCCCACCCCATAAATATTTCTTGAGGTAAAGAGAGTGCCTCCCCCTTCACCCAATGCCTTAGTGTGCATGCTGGCAGAGAGAGGGTAGGTTCAGGAGGGTAGGACTTTGGCGATGAAGTCAATGGTCAATTTCTTGACAAGAAAGATGGGGTTGCCTAGGAAGGTGTTCACAGTCCATATTCCATGGGATGGCTCCCACTGGTCTCTGCTCTCACATACATGTCACCTCTTGATGGCCACATTGCCCTGGAACTATAGCTTGTCTCCAAAGGTTCCACATAAGCCAAAGGAGGCCACCCTCAGAGGCCACTGCCTGTCTCAGCTCCAACAAGAAGCTTTGAATAAAACAAAAAAGGAAACCACAAGCAGCCATTTTCCAGTAGAGCAAAGGGCCCCCCGACACATGAATCCACAAAACTAAGAAAGTCTGTAGATCCCAGTCTGCCCCTCACACTGAGGAGGGGGTAGGTAGGGGGTATATAACAATGTCATTTCATATGATTAAAAAAAATATTGCATAAGTAGGGCCAAGGAAAATAGAATAAAATATAAACTAAAAATAAATGGTTGAGTCAACTCATCTTTAATGCTTTTCTCTGTAACATCTATTTTGTAAAATGGAATACGACTTTCATACTCCGACTACAAATTTAACCTTGGCCACAAGTTATGATGTACATTACAATACCCTTTTATTATGTTACACAGTATTGTGGTGGGTTTTTTTAATCTATTGCTAAGCCCCTAACAGTATGTCTGCGTCAGTGGAGCCCATCTGTCACAACCACAGTGGAGATATTATTATGTAAATAGTTCTAGGGCCTCCTTTTGGGGGAATTTAATATACTGTCCTAATATCCCAGCCAGGCAAAAAAAAAAAAAAAAATGTTTATGAAAAAAAACTCTCTCTTTTTTTTTTGTTTGTTTGTTTCGTCTGTAGAGAAAGGCAGGCTGAGTTGCTGAGGGTTTTTTTTTTTAAATAGTTCAAATCTCTTTTCTTCTCTCTCTCATTCACAATGTCTTTAAAAGCTAATGCTATGGCTCCTAATAAAATAAAATGAAATACATGAGAGACTTCTTTTAAACACACCAGCAGAAGTGTAGAGCATTAATATCTTGCAGCCTAGTGCATTAGCCATCTTTTCTATATTACAGTCATATTTCAATAAACTAAGTTTTCTTAGCAGGTGCCATCTTGGATTATTTCTTTATTAGACTGAGTTATAAAATATGCAGAATGGTAGGCTGAATTTTTTGTTATTTATTGAGGGTTTTAAAGCTTTGCCAAAATCCATACAACTAAATCTTTCTCCTTAGAGGTGGAGAGGCAACACCTGGAAGGGACCTGCAGACACTTTTGCTTTCAGGGCTGCCAACCAGGTGGCTTGAGGAATGAGGGCAGGACAGAACAGAGTGTGATTTGCAAACAGAAGATGACAGTTCCCCGGACTTCTTAGTGCATCTTAATTAACCAAGTCAGGATTTTAGGGCAGCACAAAGAAAGGGGCTACTGGGACCTCCCAAACCCACATCAACCATGTCCCCGATTTTACTCAATCAGGCATCAAAGGTTTGCTGAGCCCTAGCCAAGGGGAGAGTACTTTGCAAGAAGCAAGAGAAGCAAATTGTATGTACTCCAAGACCTCAAAGGGCACCCAGTCTAGACGGAGAGAAGCGACACCAGGTAGAGAACTGCTTGAGGGTTGTCTTAGTCTGTTCATGCTGCTGTAACAAAGTACCATTAACTGAGTGGCTTATGAACAAAGGAAATGTATTGCCCACAGTCTGGAGGCTAGAAGTCCAAGATCAAGGCACTGGAAAATTCAGTGTCTGCTAAGAGCCTGCTTCCTGGTTCACAGACAGCCATCTCCTTGTTATTGTGTGGAAGGGCAAGAAGCTCTCTGAGGCCTCTTTTATTATTTTTTTCTCTTTCTTTTTCCCACCAGGTTTATTGAAGTATAATTGACAAATAAAAATGGTATATATTTAAGATGTACAAGATGCTTTTTTGTTTTTTTATTTTTTACTTTTGGCTGCATTGGGTCTTCATTGCTGTGCATCGGCTCTCTCTAGTTGCAGCAAGTGAGGGCTACTCCTCACTGCGGTGCACGGGCTTCTCATTGCAGTGGCTTCTCTTGTTGTAGAGCACGGGCTCTAGGAGTGTGGGCTTCAGTAGTTGTGGCACGCGGGCTCAGTAGTTGTGGCTCGCGGGCTCTAGAGCACAGCCTTAGTAGTTGTGGCACACAGGCTTAGCTGCTCTGTGACATGTGGGATCTTCCTGGACCAGGGCTCTAACCTGTGGCCCCTGCACTGGCAGGCAGATTCTTAACCACTGCGCCACCAGGGAAGCCCACAAGATGTTTTGATATACATATATTATGCAATAATTACCACAATCAGCTAGTTAACATTTCTCTCACTTCATATAGTTACCTTTTGTGTGGGGGTTGCAGTGGGGGGAGTGGTAAGAACACTCAGGATCAACTCTCAGCAAATTTCAACTATACATTATTATTAACTGGTCACCATGCTCTACATTAGATCTCCAGTACTGCATCATCTTACAACTGAAAGTTCATTACCTTTGACCAACATTTCACCAGTTCCTCTGGGGCCTCTTTTATAAGGGCACTAATCCCATTCACAAGGGATCCTCCCTCATGACCTAATCTCCTCCCAAAGGCTCCACCTCCATATACCATCACATGGGAGATTAGGTTTCAATATAGGAATTTGGGGGGGTGGGGACACAAACATCCCACCTACAGCAGGGGTAAAGTGGTCACATGACAGTATGGGTGGTTCTGACTAAGGGCTGTAGGGGTTGAACAGAGGGAGCTGTGGTGCAGGGCTGGCTAATCAAGGGAAGCTTCCCGAGGTGGTGGGGTCTCAGCTGGGCCCAGAAGGAGAAGTAGGATTTAGCTAGATGGAGAGGAGGGAAGTTGCCACCAGCTGTCACAACACGGGCACACATCTGTACTTGTTCCAGGCAGAGGAAAGGGCACGATGGAGGTCTGGGGGCAGAAAGAACAGAGGAGATGATAAAGAAGCAGATGGGGTCAGGGTGGCACTTCCCCATTTCAGCTTGCTGGGATCAAGAGAGGTCTAGGAACCAGGTGAGGCGAACCCATCCAGCATCTGTTTCACAAGGGGCTAAGCTTCCTGGCAGAGAACTCTCTTAAAATAAGCAGAAGTCAGGAAGCCAAGCTTGGCCCAGGAACAGAGAAGTCGTTTGTGATCACACTGAGAGCAGCACGATCCTCGTTCCTCACATGCCCCTCCCAGTCCAGCCATCTCTCAGGTCCAAGGGGAAAAGTGGTTATGAAACAGGAAGGAAGGAGACAGGGCACAACCTTCGAAAGAATGACATAGTCCAAGGACGTGACATAAACTGATTAGAACCAAATGGATCCAAGATGGCAGACAAGTCGACTTCCACTAGACCTTGAGCCTCAGTGTATGCTCACATAAGCAAGCTATATGACACACCCATAGGCGCCATGACAGTTCCAAGACTGACCATAAGGATTGAAAAGTGGGCGGTGGCCCAATTCCTGGAAATCCCCGCCCCTTCCTAAAATAGCTGGAATACTCATCCCACTCATTAGTCTACGAAAAACTGACAACCCCATACCCTGGTGCCTTTCTCACCTTCTGAGATGGCCCACACTCCGTCTGTGGAGTGTGTTTCTCTCTAAATAAATCTACTTCTCACCTATCACTTTGTCTCTCACTGAATTCTTTCTGTGATGAGACATCAAGAACCTGAGCTTCATTGAGCCCTGAAACCATGTGTGTGATCTCAGTTGGAAGACTGGGTTTTGGCCAGGTTTGAGTCCCAGCTGTGTGGGTTCAAGTCCCAATCAGGATTTTGGCCGGGCTCAAGTCCCGGCCACATGGGTTCAAGTCCCAGTCCGGGTTTAGGCTGGGTTTGAGTCCCGGCACGTTGGTTCAAGTCCCAATCTGAGGTGCACAGTTTCAGCTACAAGGCAAAACCAGAAAATGCCACAAAAGTGTTGCCAGGCATCACAGCACAGGCTTCTACTTGTGACCCCCATCAAAAGGACACAGAGGGGTAGGGAGACATCCTCTGACATGTTGACTGCACACAGCTTTAGTCCCTAGTGTCACCCGGGCAATGGATGAGGTGGCCACAGCAGCAGTGGTGCCCAGCGGCAGATTGCAGGGGTGCACGGGACAGGAGAGTGAAGGTGGACATGGGCCCAGAGCAGAGAAGGCAGCCACGCCCAGAGGAAGCGGTGCCCAACAGTAGTGACAGCAGTGCCCGGTAAGTGGGGCCACTACCCAGATTCACAGAAAGTACATATTATGAAATGTAATCCGGGAAGCTAAGTGTCTTGGTAGAAAGATGTCTGTGGGCATCAGCAAGCGGCCACAGTGAATGTGACTCCATTTATGCACCAGCACCATGTGCCCTAGGAAGCTTGATGCACACAGACGAGGGGAAAGGAAGGAACACTGGAAGTTGGCTGGTACCGAGGATAGGGATGTGGGACTGAGAGCAGGCCTGCCCGTGGCAGCGTGAAGCCATGTGGGTGACTGGCCATCCTCTGCATAGTCCACTGTCTTCAGTCAGGATTCAGCTAAGCACCTCCAGGCAGAGGGGCCCTCCCTGCCCTGCCTCCAGACAAAGCTAGTTCAGGTCAGAGCTGGCAAACGGGAGCCCGGGAGAAGTCCCTGGGGCTTAGCTATGCTCAGCACTTGGTTTCTCCATCAGCGTGGACGACCACGGCAAGAGTGGTCAGGGGGTGACACCATGAAGGCCTAATCTGAGCAAACCAGGAGTGCCTGGTCCCAATAGAGGAAGGAGCCCCACAGGGAGAATGAACTTCCTCTGATCTCCCTGTGCTCAATGCAGGAGTTCAGGACAGTTGTGGGAGAGGAGAGGGGTTGAGAAGCAGGAAGCAGGGACCTTCCCAGCAGGGCTGAGTCTGGAACTGGCTTTGAGAAGCAAAAAGAATTTGACTTGGGAGTAAGAGGGGGTCCACTGGGAGCAGAGGACAAGCAGTGCCTGGTGCCCCCTCATCACAATTCCCCAAGGCAGTCAGGATCCAAACATGCCAAGTTCCCCTTAAAATCCCAGCCAAGAACCTAGGGGTAAGACAGGAATAAAGACACAGACCTACTAGAGAATGGACTTGAGGATATGGGGAAGGGGAAGAGTAAGCTGTGACAAAGTGAGACAGTGGCATGGACATATATACACTACCAAACGCAAAATAGTGGGAAGCAGCCGCATAGCACAGGGAGATCAGCTGGGTGCTTTGTTACCACTTAGAGGGGTGGGATAGGGAGGATGTGAGGGAGGGAGATGCAAGAGGGAAGAGATATGGGAACATATGTATATGTATAACTGATTCACTTTGTTATAAACCAGAAACTAACGCAGCATTGTAAAGCAATTATACTCCAATAAAGATGTTTAAAAAAAAAGAATGTAAATGAAAAAAAAAAAAATCCCAGCCAAGAAACCCCAGCTCTGCCATTTGCTACACTGTGATCTTAGGCTATTTTCACAATCTTTTGGAGCCCCAGTGCCCTCATCTGTAAAAGGGCATAACAACGCTTACCTAGCAGGACTGTTGTGAGGGGTACATGAGTTATCAAGGGCCACACAGTAGGTGTTCAACAAATGGCAAGCCTCTTCCTGCCTGTAGGTCCACTTCGGTGTTTGGGATTTATGTCCCGTGAACTCATGTAAACACACCTGCGGCATCTAATTACATTTCAACCTTCACTGCATACCCCTCCCCAGGGGGGTAGTGAATCCCAAAGTCAATCCCCTCTCCAGGGACCATCTGTGGAGTTTCCTTGATGTTCAGACACACCCTTCCAGTGTCTGCCCCCAAGTACCACTGCTCATCAGAGGACACATTATAAACTCTCTGGGTCTGTGCAGAGCTTTGAAGAGGCCAAAATTAAAGAGACTGAAAACAGGTGATTTCAAGGGGCCATGTGAACCTAACCCTGAAAGAGGCCAGAAATATCAGAGGGGATCTTCCTCAATTTAGTTTAGATCCCCCACAAACGTGCAAGGCTGCAGGGAGAGCGGCATCCTAACTCTACCATCACTGACCCCAAGAGGGTCTTGGCAGGGTGGGTAAGAGCAGAGAGCCCAAACGTGGGAGGGCTCCCCAGGGCAGGAGGGGTTGGGAAAGCCTGGGGTTCCCAGGATGACTTCACCAGCAGTCTGGCTGTGCCAGCTCTGGAAGGTAAATTACAGGGGCCCCTCTAGGGCCAGGACAACAGGAGCTGAGGTTTGGGCATTGTCCACCCCCTCCTGCAGCCTCTCCCCACTAGCCAGGTCTAGTGGGTCCCCTGAAATCACCTCCCACTCTCACAAAAGTAAGGCCATGGAAGCGGCCTAGCCTGACCTGGCTGCCCCGAGGACATCTTCACGGGATTTGGGAAAAGAAGGAGGCAGAAGAGGAAAAGGAAGGACCAGGAAAGCAGCCATCTGGAGAAAGAGCAGGACAGCCTTTAAAAGTGAGATTTCCCGGGGAAGAGCTAAACCAGAACCTCTTTTCATCAAATTAGCAGTTAGAACCTTCCAGGTCTTGTGGCAGCTTCTCAGAGATTATCTGTCAGCTGAGAGGCAGAGTGGGGTGGATGCCCCAGGGTGACACCAGGGGCTGGGGAACTCTGGAAGAGACTAAGAGGACACCACAGAAGCCATGGAGGCCTGGGAGACAAGCTTTCCCTCCTTCAGGGGCTGAAGTTTGGCCCTGACACCTGAAACCATCTGGCACTCGCCCAGGAAGGGCGCCGCTGAAGGGACCCCTCCGGTCAGACCGCACCAGGCTTGAGGTGCTGCAGCAAGATGAAAGGCATTGAGGAGAGGCTGAGAACTTTCAACTTTTATCTGAACCCTGTCTATCCAAACTCAGGTATCAGGTAGCAAAGGATGCCAAAATGAGATTTACGAAATATTTTTTTCCCCAAAGTCATCAGGATGGGACTTTAGGTCCTTATTTTACAGATGATGATTTGCCACTCAAGAAGATTCACCGAGAACATGCAGTGACTCTGTCGCCCCAGACCCTGAGTCCCATTTCCATGTTCTTTCCACAAACTCATTCGAGCGGAGGTTAGGGCAGCTTTGGTACAGCCAGTCGGCTCTTCTTGTGCCTGGAACTGTGATGTCCAAGAGCAAACGCTTCTTCCCCTGGATGACCCCATGGTTGCCCCAACTGCTCACCCATTGCCTACGTCCAGAGCTGATTTAGCTCTTTGGACACAGTGGCTGATTAATAAGAGGAAAAGCAGGCACGGTGGGAGGGGCCTAAGGGGGCAGGCCCGCCAA
Organism: Phocoena sinus; assembly: GCF_008692025.1. NCBI lineage: Eukaryota > Metazoa > Chordata > Mammalia > Artiodactyla > Phocoenidae > Phocoena > Phocoena sinus. Next base: position 37,661,890 of record NC_045776.1, read on the forward strand.
TGTGCGGGGCAAGAAGTCCCGGGAAGAGGTAGCTCCATTTGGAAACACCCCCACCAGGATGCAGATGTTCCAGCAGCTGGCTGGGCAGCAGGCCTGGCAGGAAACTGCTCCAGCGCTGACCCCAAAATCCATGCCTCATCCCCAACGCCCTTCTGAACACTTCTGACCGCTCTTCTCCCTCTCTTTCCTATCCCCTATTCCCTTCCCTCTTCCTACTCTTCCCACCTCTTTTCCTCCCCATTGCTGCATTTCTCACCCACTCTGTCCCTTACACCTGTCCCTTTCCCCTTTCCCTCCTTGGCATTTGTTCTCTCTCTCTCTCTCTCTCCCTCCCTCCCTCTTTCTCTCCCTCTCTCCTTCCCTCCCTCCACGTCTGGACTTTCTAGTGCTGAGTAGTTCATATGGGAAGAACAGCCGACCTGGCAGTGTCTGGGTCTTTTTCTTTTGGCCAAAACCAGGAGTGCAGACACAAGCAAAATGTGTACAAGAGAAGAGGAGAAATTTCATCTAAGAACACGTTGTCTCATCTAAGGACACATTCCATTCTCATACTCCCTCCATTTGCTAGATGGATGGGAAAAGAGAAGATAATCAGCCCATTGAACAGTTGGAACTCATAGGGCACAGACATGAAATCATTTGCCTTTTTCCCAACCCTGGTTTTCAGACGGTCCCTGTCAAATCCCTTTTCCCATCCTCAGTGATAACCCAGGCATATCTCATTGCTGGCTAATCACTTCCAATGTGATTAAAAAAGCACAAATGAACTGAGCCCAGAGCTCCATCATACATCCAATAAGGCATCATCTCCTCCCTTCCTCCAACACTGGCCAGGCTCTTGCCTAAAGGACAAAGAGATGAGAAAGGGAGCTTGGTCTACTCTTAAGACATCTCCTCCTCTCCACCCCCACCCCCTGCCACCTCTCATGTGTTGGGGCAAAAAGGATAGAAAAGATGGAAAGTGACAAGTGTCTTTTACAGGAGTGGTGCTATGGTAGTCCTTTGAATTGACAGGCCATTGCTACCTGTTGGCTTCTAAACTTCACTTGCTCAATCGTGGTGACCATAGCGGCATCTCTGGAGGCCACTCACAGGGCCTGCCCCTGCACAGTGCCCTCAGGGGGGAGATTCAGATTCCCCTCCACCTATTTACCCTCTCATCACCCTCTACACCTCTGCCACTGGGCTCCTCTCCCCAGGCAGCCAACCCCTTGTGGATGGACCAGGGAGGTGCTGTAAAGGGGAGGGCATGAACACTGAAGGAAGAACCCAACTTTTACATTTTAGAACATTCTTTGGCTGGGAGATCCAGGATTCTGTGTTCTGGTCCCTCACTTGCTATCTCTGTGTCAATTGACCTTTGAAGTTAGCAGAGCTATATTCAGATTCTAGTTCGTAACTTGCTCACTGAGTGACTTTGACCAGTTATCAGCCTCTTTGTACCCCAGTTGCTTCACCTGCAAAATGGGGATAATAATATCTTCCATCCAGTGCTGCCAAATATGATAGAACTTAGTACAGGAGTGGCACAAAATCAATGTCCCATAAGTACTGGGAACAGTATTTTGCCTCTTGGAGCCCTAGTTTCCCTCATATGTAAGATAAAAAGGAGAGTTTTGAGCTCCCAAGTTCCTTTTCAGTTTTCAGTTCTCTAGAATGTGCACATTTATCTCCTCTGATAGGGGTGTTAGCTATGCCTATGCTGGCAGGAGCACAAATCTCCTTCCGTGCTTGCCCAAGTATGCATATCGAATGGAGAGGCTGGGAGACTCCGATATCAACAACCCAACCCTTTGCGGATCAGTCAGCATCACTCAGGACTTGAGCTACACACCCAGGCTGGACCCCTCACCAAGCCTAAGAGAAAATAGGGATGGACAATTCAGCATTGTCCATGCCCAGTGCTAGAGATGGGAGAACACACTCTACTCAAAGGGGTCAGGACTGCCATCTGGGGATCTAGAAAATCATAATTTCTTACTGTGATATTTTTGTTTCCAAAGTTACAAACGACACCAACCACACAAGCCATCTCTAGTAGATGGATCAAAATTTTCAATACTATTTCTCTTACTGTATTTTGAGTAATTGAAGAACAGAAAAGGAACTTCTTTTGCCCAAGGTCACACAGTATCTAGAATTAAAACGCTCTTCATTCTGTAATTAGTCTACTGGCCAAACTGCCTCTAAAGCACTTTTCTCCCTCTCCTGAGCCATCCCTCAGGCTCTGCTAGGAGCAAGGAGAGGAGACCTGAGACCTTGGGGATGCCTGGCACTTTGTTCTCTTTCCAAGCTGCTAAGACTGAGAGCCACTGAGACTCAGTGAGGGAAGAGCAGAGCTCAGCAGGTTTGGAATGACTCCAGTTCATAGCATTCTCCACTCTCCCTGGGCTCCCAGTAAAGACAAAACCCAACAACCCCAGTACACCAAAAAGAATTCAATAATATATTGGGATTTCCCAAAAACCCATGGAGAACTTGGCCAGGCAAAGGACACGTCAACAGCTCTTTTGATGAGTTCAATGTAAATGAATTAGAAACAGATGGGCTAAGTTTCCCTTCAAATACACATGTGCTGGAGAGTTACAGCTGAGAAAATGCTTAGAGCCATGCATTCCCAGGGACTGGTCAACCTCAAACAGAGTGGGATGTTTTGCTGAGTCTCAAACGCTGGCTTCTTCCCCTGTCCCTAAAAATAACTGAGCTGTCCAGCTGCTGGATGGATATTTTCTCTTTTGGTTTTGTTTCATTTGCTTTTCTCACAAAGCACCAGGGTGATAAATGACTTCAAACCTGGTAGAATGTTCTAGAGAAATCAGGCATCCAGAAAAGTAAAAAAAAAAAAAAAAAAATCTGCCACTCTGCTCACATCATTCCCCTCACTGGGTATCCTGCCCCTTGAACATTACCTGTCATTACTTACCCATCTGTCAGTGTCAACCCCGAGATCTACTTCCTCTGAGAAATCTTTGGGGATTATTTTGGTCTTCCTGGACATAGAAATAAATCATGGCAACAACATTTTGAGCACTTAGTACGTGCCCACAATATTCTGAGCATTTAGTGAATATCTAAGATAAGGTCTTTGCCCTCAGTGAGTATTTTCTCTAATTAAGAAAGTCCTATAAACTTGTGAAGCAATTAAGAGATAATAACAGGTGGTACAGGGAGGTCAAAATTAATGACACAAGTATTAAGTGGCTTCGGGAATTCAGAGAAGGTGCTGTGTGTATCAAAGAGGTCAGAAATCTTGATAGTAACCAATATCTATTAACGGCTGTGTTTGGGGGAGTTTCACAAATGTTTTCTCTTTGGATCTTCACAAAAGCCCTTTAACATAGACAGGGATTGATTTTACAGAAGGGACTCAGGAAGATTAAATGTCTTGTCCATGGTCATACCACAGGTAAGTGGTGAAGTAGGATTAGAGGGCAGACCCGTGGCTTCTAACCCAGGCACGCTCGCCTTATGTCACACCACGTTTTGAAAAGGTCTGTTAAAGTCAGACAGGTGAGGTTCCCTGATGTAACTACAGCCTTATCCTGGAATCTCCTTATGACTGGAATATCTTGGACATTTCTGAATATGTCCAAAGTTGACCTTCACACTCCCACCTTCCCATTTTGCTAATGAAATGCACTCACCTGGGATTTTCTCCTCTTCTCTGCCATTTTTAAAGATTCAGCCTAAGTCTGTACCTAGGATTTCTCCAGCCTAAAATGTTTTCTCCTTTTTTAGAACAAATAGGACTTACTGGTTGCATTTCTCACTTGTCAACTAATTACGCACTGGGTTGCACATCACTTCTGTTACCTTAGATGTTTATTTAAATAATCTTAGGTTATTGTTTAGCACATCAATGTTTCTTCTTCTGCAGAGATGAGTTACCTCTGAGGAGAGCTTTTATGTCTGACACATGCTCCCAGCTGTTTTGAGAGTGTTTCAATGGCCACAATGAGCAACGATGTCTTGATAAAAGTAACAGTCTCCACCCATGATGATGACTGCCAGCTGCAGCCCCAGGTCCCATCCTGCGTAGGACTGTCCACCTGAATGTTCTACATGCTTCTCAAACTCATGTTGAAAATGCTACTATCTTCCTCTAAAACTAGCTTTCTTCTAGATATTTCTCTTGCTTTAGAGGCAATGTAATTCTCCCAATCAGACTCCAAAGGTAATCATCAGCTTTGATCTTGACCCTGGACTCCTGTTGATTGTTAATTTGAAGTTTCTTATATGTGTTAAAGGGGGCCCTATCATTCATGTGTTGGATGATCTGGCAGAGATAAGGAACAGATTCCTGGGGCGGGGGGCGGGGGGGCGGGCTGTAAAGTGAAAGAATGAGATACACAGGTTTTGGGCTTCACCCCGCAGGCCTGCAAACCCTGTGCTTGTCCAGCTTCAAGATGGAAGAAAGAGACCGGAGTCAGCAAGAGACCTCAATGGTTTAATGGGTCGGGGAGCTTACACATCTGAAGCAATGTCCTGGAGTGACACCCCACTGTGTGCAGCAGATGGTGGGCAGGACATGGCAACAGTCCTCACTCCCAGAGGAAAAGGGAGATTGCCAGTTACAGGGGAATTGATGTCAGGTTGGCTCATAGGTTACCAAAGAAACTAGCAGAGGGGCATGCCCCTCACTGCCCCTTTGATAAGAATAACCACTAGCTGGGGCCTGGGGCAAGTATGTAGGAATGTCAGTCAAGTGAGTAGGGTATAAGTGAAGCAGTTCGGCACCCATGGGTAGAGCAGGGGGTGTACAGAGAGCAAGAGATCAGCCACTTTGAGGGGTCTGACCACAAAACAGGGAAACAATTAGACAACCCAGACCCTGTGTTGTCAGTTCACGTTGCAAGTGCCATGGGGATGACAAGCTTTGGTTGAAGTAAATCAAAGATGCTTCCTGGAAGAGGATTCAAGTGAGCCTTGGAGGCAAGGAGGGCTGAGTTGGGAGGAGAAGGTTCTGTGGCCTGCCCTGGGAAGAGGGAAGAGAAGATAAATGCATAATCCTGTTCCCAGGCATCAGAAGAGATCCAGAGGAAAAGCAGATGAGACAGGGAAATGCTGAGATCCGGAAGGGGATATGTCCAATGGGGCTGGCTCAGGGAGCTGAGAAAAAGAATACCAGAACTAATGTTCAGAACCTAGACTTCCTCTCCCTTCTCTTTCAGAACAGAGCCAGGTGTAGTCTCCCCATGGCAGGATTCTGGGCTTGTTCTTATGTGACCATGGTACATGCTTTCAGCAGCTTCATTGTCAGCAAGAAATTGTACCCAGAATAAGCCTTCCACACCTCCTTTGAGAGCCTCTCTCTCTGCCCCTAGAGTCTAACTCCCAGGATGCCTTGGGGTGCCCCCAAGAACAAGAAGCTCAGGAGAGCCTCACAGAGGCTGGAGGATGTGGGCAGCTGAAGCCATTGGATCTCAGCCTTAGTGACTGAGTTACCTCCATGTCCCAAGGCGATTTTTCAAAGGGGCAAAGAGGAAGTCAGCCAGCTTTCGAAGTTCCCCACCTGGGGGAGGCACTGGGGACTGTCGTCAGAATCCCACCTTCCCTCTCCTTCCTTACTGTGGTAGCCATGAGAAGGATCATCCTGGACTTAATGGAACATAAATGACTAAGGGCTCCAACTCCTAATATTTTAAATCCATGGACTATGGCTCAAGGACTCCCAGAGGCTTTGTAGAACTTTCCTTAAATTAATCTAAGGATGCTTCCAGCCAATGTTCTCTCCATCTCCTTCACAAAGTCAGATTTGGATCATGGTCTGAAGATTTTTTTTTGTGTGTGGTTGTAATAAAAATGTAATAGGGGGGCTTCCCTGGTGGCGCAGTGGTTGAGAGTCCGCCTGCCGATGCAGGGGACACGGGTTCGCTCCCCAGTCCGGGAAGATCCCACATGCCGCAGAGTGGCTGGGCCCGTGAGCCATGGCCACTGAGACTGTGCACCCGGAGCCTGTGCTCTGCAGCGGGAGAGGCCACAACAGTGAGAGGCCCGCGTACCAAAAAAAAAAAAAAAAAAAAAAAAAAAAAAAATGTAATAGGGAAGAAGATTTTGTATCCTATTACAAGTTAATCACTAAAGGGATGTTGCCTATAAGCTTAAATTATACATAATGGCCCATCTCTGGGAACCCTTCTTCTCAGGTAATGAGCATTAAGCTAAAATACCTTTGTTTAGCTCACAGGAAACATCCTGATTAGGCCCACCTGTGAATGACTGCAGGGAGGAAGAAATTAACACCTCCCCTCTGGAGGCTGATGCGATCCAGGAAGTGTTTGACTTTACTCTCTCCCCTTTAATATAAAAGGCCTGAATACTAACTCAGGTAGGATGGTTCTTTGGGGCATGAGCCCACCATCTTCTCAGTTTGCTGGCTTTCCGAATAAAGTCGTTATTCCTTGCCTCAACAACTCGTCTCTCGATTATTGGTCTGTCGTGCAGCGAGCAGTATGAGTTTAGACTTGATAACAAAAACACATAATGTGAAATTTACCTTCTTAACAAATTCTTAAGTGTACAGTAGAGAGTTGTTAACTCTAAACACAGTGTTATACAGCAGATCTCTAGAATTTTTTCAACTTGCATAACTGAAACTTTAAACCCATAGAACTCCCCATTTCCCTCTCCCCCCAGCTCCTGGCAACTACCATTCTACTGTTTCTGTGAGTCTGACTACTTTAGATACTTCATGTAAGTGGACTCATGAAGTATTTGTCCTTCTGTGACTGGCTTACTTAACATAGCATAATATTCTTGAGGTTCTTCCCTGTTGTTACATAAAAGAGGATTTCCTTCTTTTTCAAGGTTAAATTATATTCCATTATATGATGTATTTACTGCATTTTCATTATTCAACCATAAGTGGACATTTAAGTTGCTTCCACATCTTCACTATTGTGAATAATGTTGCAGTGAACATGGGAGTGCAAAATATCTCTTCAAGACCCTGACTTAAATTCCTTTGTATAAATACCCAGAAGTGGAACTGATGGATCATTTGGTAGTTCTATTTTTAATTTTTTGAGAAAATGCCATACTGTTTTCCTTAGAGTCTGCACCATTCTATTTTCTCACCAATAGGGCCAAGGGTTCCAATTTCTTCAAATCTTAGCCTACACTTGGTTTGGTTTGGTTTAGTTTGCTTTGGTTTGGTTTGGTTTGGTTTGGTTCCATTTTATAGTGGCCACCCTAGCAGGTATGAATTGATATCTCATAGTGGTTTTGATTCACATTTCCCTGATGATTAGTGATGTTGATGATTTTTCCATATACTTGCTGTTCATTTGTATGACTTTTTTAGAGAAGAATCTATTCAAGTCCTTTGCCATGTTGTCAGCTGATCTTCAACAAAGGTGCCAAGGTTACACAATGGAGAAAGGATAGTTTCTTCAACAAATGGTTGAGAAAACAGGATATCCACTTGCAAAAGAATGAAATTGGACCCCTACCTTACACAATACACAAAAATCTATTCAAAATGGGCTAAAGACTGAAACATAAGACCTGAAACTGTAAAACTTAAAAGAAAATATAGGCAAAAATCTTCATGACATTGGTCTTGGCAATGATTTCTTAGATATGACATCAAAAGCTCAGACAACAAAAGCAGAAATAGACAAATCAGACAACATCGAAGCAAAAATTTTCTGCACAGCAAAGGAAACAATCAACAGAATAAATAGGCAACCCTCAGAATAGGAGAAAATATTTGCAAACTATGTATCTAATAAGGGGTTACAACTCAATATCAAAAGGACAAGTGACAGGGGCTTCCCTGTTGGTGCAGTGGTTGAGAGTCCGCCTGCCAATGCAGGGGACACGGGTTCTTGCCCTGGTCCGGGAAGATCCCACATGCTGCAGAGTGGCTGGGCCCGTGAGCCATGGCTGCTGAGCCTGCGCATCCGGAGCCTGTGCTCCACAACGGGAGAGGCCACAACAGTGAGAGGCCCGTGTACCGCAAAAAAAAAGGACAAGTGACTATTCTAAACCTTACCTTGTTCCCTCCCTTTTTTATGTCATAGAGGCTGTACCCTCCTTCACCTCTCCCTGTGCTCAGAGATCAAGCAGGGAAGATAATATCAAGGATTTTATTCTCACAGAGGTGCCAGACACTGAATATGTCTCTAACATCTTCCTCTCAGGGGCAACTGCCTTTAGGATAGTCTCGAGAGAAAAATTATAAACCAAAGTAATAAATCTCTAAGAGGTTGCAGGTGTGAGTAGAGATTTCAGGTACTTTAACCTGGGTAAAGGGTTTGCTTACCTTCATTTCCAAGGATCAGAGGAGGCTTCTCAGCATTCTCAACATTCACCAGATCTGCCTGCATCCACAATGGATAGGTAATATTCCTAATCCAAGAAGATTTCAGAGCATCAATATCACCATTAATATGGAGTATTTTTAAATCTCAACCAGAGTTTATTCACTGCTTTCAGAGCTCCAAACACCAAACAGTATGATTCCTCCCACCGTCACAACTGCAGAGACTAATGGAATGTGGAAAGTACTACAGATGAGCCCTGAAGTGACTAACGATTCGAGGCAGTTCTTTTTTTCTTAACATATATCTTCCAGGATACTTTTCTTTGGAGAATAAAAGTGTAAAAAGAAAAAACTCTTTAGGAAAAGATGTTTATTTTGTTTTTACATAAAATAGTTCTAGAACTTATGGACCTATATAATGCTCAGGAAAAAGAAGAAGGAAAAGGAGAAGAAGGAGGAGGGAGAAGAGAAAAAGAAGTAGAAGGCAAGTGTTGTTTGTCTCTCAACTCTGTCCCATCTGTTTTGTATTGCAAAATTATACCACACATACAGAAAGGTACCTAAAATATAAGTATACACTTTAATAAATAATTACACTACCCAGGTCAAGATAAAGAGATTTCCAGCATCCAGGATCCCCTCCAACTGCCTCTCTCTCTTTCCAACCAAAGGTAACCATTATCATGATCTTTATGATAATCACTTGTTTGCTTTTCTTTATAATCTTATCACCTAATTGGCATTCCCAAACACTACAGTTTAATTTTGCCTGTTTAGAGCCTTATATAAAAGGAATCACATATATATTCTTTCGTGTTCGGATTCATTTGCTTAATATTAGGCTTGTGAAGTTCATCCAGGTTTTGCATGCAGCAGTAGTTTGCTCACTCTCTTTGCTGAATAGGATGCCACTAGATGAATATACTAAATTTTATTTATCCATCCTACTGGTGATGGGCATTTGGGTTGTTTCCAGCATTGGGTTCTTGCAAATTATCTCTTGGCCTATGTGTGCATGAATTTCTGCTGACTGTACACTTAAGAGTGAAATTGTTAGGTCACAGGATATGGATATCTTCAGCTCTGGGTAGCACAGCCAAACTGATTTCCAACATGGTTGTGTCGATTTACACTCTCACCAGTATTGTATATGGGCTCTCACTGCTCCACATCCTTATAAAAACTTTCTATTAATGTTTTTTTAATTAGCCATTCTGTGGTGATGTAGTGTTACCTTATTGTGGTTTTAATTTGCATTTTCCCTATTATTATTGATTACTAATGAAAGTGGACATGTTGTCAGGTGAACACATGGTCTTTTTGTGGAAAACCTGTTGAAATCTCTTGTCCATTTTTCTGTTGGATTGTCTTTTTTTTATTATTGATCTCTAGGAGTTCTTTCTTCTGGAGTTGGTTTTATGTGTTGCAAACATCATGTCTCATTCTTGGGGTTGCATTTTCACTCTCTTGTCATTTATTTTAATAGACAGAAGTTCTAAATTTGAACGTAGGTAAATTATCAGTCTTTTCCATAGAATCAGTGTTGTTTCCTGTTTAAAAACCTTTTCCTGTTCTGAGATTATGAAGATATTCTCTATCTTGTCTTCAATAAGATTTATCATTTCGCCTTTTACATTTATATGCACAATCCATCTGTAATTTTTTTAATGGTGTTAGGTAGGGGTCAGAATCATTTTCTTTCTTTTTTAACCTTCTAGAGATCTATTTTGTTCTGCAAGCATTTATTGAAAAGACCATTCTTTGCCCACTGCAAGATAGTGTAACATTTGTCATAAATCAAGTGCTCATATGTACACAGGTCTGTTTCTAGGCCATTTATTCTGTCTCATTCATCTATTAACCTCTTACTGCAACAATACTGCACCATCTTAATTATTGTAGCTTTAAAATAAATCTTAAAATTCAATAGAATAAATCTTCTTATTCTTCTTCAAGAGTATCTTGGTTATTCTTAGCATAATTTACATCTTGCTTGTCTTTTCTTAGATTTATTCTTAGAATTTCATTTTATATCTGATGGTACTATAAATGGTATATTTATATTTTAACTTCTAATTTTCTAATTGTTTATGGCCGGTATTTCAAAATCAACTGGTTTGTGAGTAGTGACCTGTTTACAGAAAGCTCAGTAAAGTGATTTGTAAATGCTAATGATTTATCTGTAGATTTGTTTAGGTGTTTTTTACATATACAACAATATAAGCTATGAATAAATACTGACAATTTTATTTCTTGCTTGTCATGGTGCATAGGTTAGGGTATCTTATACAATGTTGAATAGAAATAATGATAGTGGGTACCTTGGCCTCGGCCATGATCTCAAAAGAAAATCTGCCAACATTTATACATAAAGTATTATTTTTTGTTTGTCATGCATTTTTTTCATATAATTAATAATCATTATTTTTAAGAAAACACTTCATTGAGATAAGCTTGACATACAGAAATCTGTATATGTTTAACATATACAACTTGATAAGTCTGCAGGTAAGTATATACCTATGAAACTACTGCCACAATCTATGTCATAAACATACCCATCACCTCCAAAAGTTTCCTCCTGCCCTCTTAATTATATTAATCTTTTGTGATAAGCATGTTTAACATAAGATCCACAACCTCAGCAAATTTTCAAGTATACAGTACAGTAATGTTAACTGTAAGATCTATGCTTCACAGATCTCTAAGATGTAAAACTGACACTTTGTACCCTTTGACTAATACCTACCCATTCCTACCTTCCCCTAGCCCCTGGCAACCACTACTCTGCATCCTGCTTCTATGAGTTTGACTATTTTAGATTCCCCATATAAGTGATAACACGTAGTATTTGCCCTTTGTACTGGTTTATTTCAACCCAACTGAAAAATGGGCAAAGGAAATAAATATACATTTCTTCAAAAAAGGTATACAAATGACCAATGGGTATATGAAATGATACTCAACTATCACTAATTGGCAGAGAAATGCAAATCAAAATTGCAGGAACTATCACCTCCCACCTGTTAAGATGGCTACTTTTTTAAATGATAATAATAAATTAAAATTTTTAAAAAGAAAAAAAATTTTTAATAAATAAAAATAAAAAATAAGTGTTGGCAAGTATGAGGAGAAATTGGAACCCTTGGGCACTGTTGGTGGGAATGTAAATTGTTGCAGTCACAATGGAAAACAATATGGAGATTCCTCAAAAAATTAAAAATAGAACTACCATACGATACAGCAATTCCACTCCTGGGTATATATTCAAAAAAAGATTAAAATCAGGATCTCGAAGAAATATCTGCATTCCCATGTTCACTGCAACATTACTCACAATGGCCAAGACATGGAAGCAACCTAAATATCCATGACTGGATGAATGGATAAACAAAATGTTAACACACACACACACACACACACACACACACACACACACACACACATACACGAATATTATTCAGCCATAAAAAAAGGATATCCTTCCATTTGCAAAAACATGGATGTACCTGGAAGACATTACACTGAGTAAAATAAAGTATTGTTTAAGGTAGGGGTTTTGTACACCTCCTTTATCAAAAAGATTATCCTTTATGACAAGGAAGTTTATTTCTATTCCTAGTTTGCTAAAGTTTTATTTTTATCATAAATTTTATCAAACATTTTTCTTGTACCTATTGAAATAATCGCATAATTTTTCTGCTTTAGTCTGCTAATTTGGTAATATATATTCATTGATTTTCAAATATTAAGCCAATTCTATATTTGCAGAATAAACCCAGCTCAGAAGTGACAGATTATGTCTTCCCATATATTACTGAGTTTGGTTTCCTTTTTGTTTAGGATTTCTGTCTAAATATTCAGGAGAGATTCTGGCATTTACCTGATATTTTTCCTTTCTTTTTCACAGATTTTGGTATCAAGTTTATGCTGGCCTCATAAACAAGTTGGAAAATATCCCCTTCTTTTCCCTCTGTAGAAGAGTTTGGTTAAACGGGCATTATTTCTTTCTTAAAAGTTTGGTAATTCTTTTTGATGACACTCTCTCTTTCCGAAGTTTTCTTTTTTGGGAAATTACAAAATAAATTCCTTTATTAGTTATAGATCAACTTGGATTTTCTGTTCTTATGTTATGTTTAGTAGGTTGAGTTTTTTCTAGAAATTTGTCTTTTTCAAATAAATTTTCAAATTATTTGCATAGAGTTTTTATAATACATTCTCTTTTTTTCTTATGTTTCCCAAATCCATAATATTCATTTTTTCATTATTTGTGCTAGCTATCTTTTTTCATGCTTACTCACACCAAGAGTTTATCAATTATGTTATTCCTTTCAAAGACTATTAGTTTCGTTTATCTTTTATTTTGTATGCTAGTTTTTACTTCTATATTTTTGTTTCATCTTTACTTCAATCTTTTCCTTTGTGTTTATTTTCAAGTTTTGTTTCTAACATTTGAAATGATTTATTATTAGTTTTCAGCTTTTTTTCTAATACATAAATTTATGGACATAAAGTTTCCCTTTAAATACTTCTTTTGCCACATTCCACAGCTGGATGTATTTTATGCTTATTACAATCCAATTCCAAATAATTTCTATATTACTTTGTGACTTCCTCTTTCACCAATGCCTTATTTATTTTTTTTTTATTTTTTGAATTTTATTTTAATTATTTTTTTATACAGCACGTCCTTATTAGTTATCCATTTTATAAATATTAATGGATACATGTCAATCCCAATCTCCCAATTCATCCCACAACAACCCCCCCAGCCACTTTCCCACCTTCATATCCATATGTTTGTTTTCCTCACCCGTGTCTCTATTTCTGCCCTGCAAACTGGTTCATCTGTACCATTTTTCTAGGTTCCACATATATGCATTAATACACGATATTTGTTTTTCTCTTCTGACTTACTTCACTCTGTATGACAGTCTCTACATCCATCCACGTCTCTACAAAGGACCCAATTTCATCCCAATTTCATTCCTTTTTATGGCTGAGTAATATTCCATTGTATATATGTACCACATCTTCTTTATACCTTCGTCTGTTGATGGACATTTACATTGTTTCCATGACCTGGCTATTGTAAATAGTGCTGCAATGAACACTGGGGTGCATGTGTCTTTTTGAATTATGGTTTTCTCAGGGTATATGCCCAGTAGTGGGATTGCTGGGTCATACGGTAATTCTGTTTTTAGTTTTTTAAGGAACCTCCATACTGCTCTCCATAGTGGCTGTATCAGTTTACATTGCCACCAACAGTGCAAGAGGGTTCCCTTTGCTCCACACCCTCTCCAGTATTTGCTGTTTGTAGATTGTCTGATGAGGCCCATTCTAACTGGTTTGAGGTGATATCTCATTGTAGTTTTGACTTGCATTTCTCTAATAATTAGTGATGTTGTTTTTCATGTGCTTCTTGGCCATCTGTATGTCTTCTTTGGAGAAATGTCTATTTTATTGGCATAGAGTTCCTTGTAGTAGTCTCTTACGATGCTTTGTATTTCTGCAGTGTCTTTGTAACTTCTGCCTTTTTGTTTCTAATTTTATTAACTTGAGTCCTCTCCCTCTTTTTCTTGATGAGTCTGGCTAATGGTTTATCAATTTTGTTTATCTTCTCAAAGAACCAACTTTCAGTTTTATTTATCTTTACTATTGATTTCTTTGTTTCTATTTCATTCATTTCTGCTCTGATCTTTATGATTTCTTTCCTTCTAATAACTTTGGGTTTTGTTTGTTCTTCTTTCTCTAGTTCCTTTAGGTGTACGGTTACATTATTTATTTGAGACTTTTCTTGTTTCTTGAGGTAGGCTTGTATTGCTATAAACTTCCCTCTTAGAACTGCTTTTGCTGCATCCCATAGGTTTTGGATCATCGTGTTTACATTGTAATTTGTCTCTAGATATTTTTTTGATTTCTTCAGTGATCTCTTGGTTATTTAATAACATAATGTTTAGCCTCCATGTGTTTGTGATTTTTACATATTTTTTCCCTGTAATTGATTTCTAACCTCATAGTGATGTGGTAGAGAAGATGCTTGATATGATTTCAATTTTCTTAAATTTACTGAGGCTTGATTTGTGACTCAAGATGTGATCTATCCTGGAGAATGTTCTGTGTGTACTTGAGAAGAAAGTATAATCTGCTGTTTTTAGATGGAATGTCCTATAAATATCAATTAAATCTATCTGGTCTATTGTGTCATTTAAAGCTTGTGTTTCCTTATGAATTTTCTGTTTGGATGATCTGTCCATTGGTGTAAGTGAGGTGTTAAAAGCCCCCACTATTATTGTGTTACTGTCAATTTCCTCTTTTGTAGCTGTTAGCAGTTGCCTTATGTAGTAAGGTGCTCCAGGTTGGGTGCATATATATTTATAATTGTTATATCTTCTTCTTTGATTGATCCCTTGATCGTTATGTAGTGTCCTTCTTTGTCTCTTGTAACATTCTTTTTTTGTTTTGTTTTGCAGTACGCAGGCCTCTCACTGTTGTGGCCTCTCCAGTTGCAGAGCACAGGCTCCGGACGCGCAGGCTCAGCGGTCATGGATCACAGGCCCAGCCACTCCGCGGCATGTGGGATCTTCCTGGACCGGGGCACGAACCCGTGTCCCTTGCAGTGGCAGGTGGACTCTCAATCACTGTGCCACCAGGGAAGCCCCATTCTTTTTTTTCAAAGTCTATTTTATGTGATATGAGTATCATTACTCCAGCTTTCTTTTGATTTCCACTTGCATGGAATATCTTTTTCCATCCCCTCACTTTCAGTTTGTATGTGTCCCTAGGTCTAAAGTGGGTATCTTGTAGACAACATATATATGGGTCTTGCTTTTGTATCCATTCAGTGAGCCTGTGTCTTTTGGTTGGAGCCTTTAATCCATTCACGTTTAAGGTAATTATCAATATGTATGTTCCTATTACCATTTTCTTGATTGTTATGGGTTTGTTTTTGTAGGTCCTTTTCTTCTCTTGTGTTTCCCACTTAGAGAAGTTCCTTTAGCTGTAGAGCTGGTTTGGTGGTGCTGAATTCTCTTAGCTTTTGCTTGTCTGTTGTAAAGCTTTTGATTTCTTCATCAAATCTGAATGAGATCCTTGCTGGGTAGAGTAATCTTGGTCATAGGTTCTTCCCTTTCATCACTTTAAATATATCATGCCACTCCCTTCTGGCTTGTAGAGTTTCTGCTGAGAAATCCGCTGTTAACCTTATGGTAGTTCCCTTGTATGTATTTGTCATTTTTTCCTTGTTGCTTTCAATAATTTTTCTTTGTTTTTAATTTTTTTTCAGTTTGATTACTATGTGTCTTGGCATGTTTCTCCTTGGGTTTATCCTGCCTGGGACTCTCTGCACTTCCTGGACTTGGGTGGCTATTTTCTTTCCCATGTAGGGAAGTTTTTGACTATAATCTCTTAAAATATTTTCTCGGGTCCTTTCTCTCTCTCTTCTCCTTCTGGGACCCCTATAATGCAAATGTTGTTGCATTTAATGTTGTCCCAGAGGTCTCTTAGGCTGTTTTCATTTCTTTTCATTCCTTTTTCTTTATTCTGTCTTCCCGGTCACTTATCCATTCTTCTACCTCAGTTATTCTGCTATTGATTCCTTCTAGTGTATTTTTCATTTCAGTTATTGCATTGTTCATCTCTGTTTTTTGGTTCTTTAATTCTTCTAGGTATTTGTTCTTTAATTCTTCTAGGTCTTTGTTAAACATTTCTTTCATCTTCTCCATCTTTGCCTCCATTCCTTTTCCAAGGTCCTGGATCATCTTCACTATCATTATTCTGGATTCTTTTTCTGGAATGTTGCCTTTCTCCACTTCATTTAGTTGTTTTTCTGGGGTTTTATCTTGTTCCTTCATCTGGTACATAGCCCTCTGTTTTTTTATCTTGTCTATCTTTCTGTGAATGTGGTGTTTGTTCCACAGACTGCAGGATTATAGTTCTTCTTGCTTCTGATGTCTGCCCTCTGGTGGATGAGGCTATCTAAGAGGCTTGTGCAAGTTTCCTGATGGGAGGTACTGGTGGTGGGTAGAGCTGGCTGTTGCTTTGGTGGGCAGAGCTCAGTAAAACTTTAATCCACTTGTCTGCTGATGGGTGGGGCTGGGTTCTCTCTCTGTCGGTTGTTTGGCCTGAGGCGACCCAACACCGCAGCCTACCTGGCTCTTTGGTGGGGCTCTTGGTGGACTCTAGGAAGGCTCTCACAAAGGAGTACTTCCCCAAACTTCTGCTGTCAGTGTCCTTGTCCTCACAATGAGCCACAGCCCACCCCCCGTCTCTGCAGGAGACCCTCCAACACTGGCAGATTGGTCTGGTTCAGTTTCCTGTGGGGTCACTGCTCCTTCCCCTGAGTCCCGATGCACACACTACTTTGTGTGTGCCCTCCAAGAGTGGAGTCCCTGTTTCCCGCAGTCCTGTCAAAGTTCTGCAATCAAATCCTGCTAGCCTTCAAAGTCTGATTCTCTAGGAACTCCTCTTCCCGTTGCCAGAGCCCCAGGTTGGGAAGCCTGACGTGGGGCTCAGAACCTTCACTCCAGTGGGTGAACTTCTGTGGTATAAGTGTTCTCCAGTTTGTGAGTCACCCACCCAGTAAGTATGGGATTTGATTTTATTGTGATTGCACCCCTCCTACCATCTCATTGTGGATTCTCCTTTGTCTTTGGATGCAGGGTATCTCTTTTGGTGAGTTCCAGTGTCTTCCTGACAATAATTGTTCAACAGTTAGTTGTGATTCCAATAGTCTCACAAGAGGGAGTGAGCACACATCCTTCTATTCTGCCATCTTGAACAAATCTCCTTATCTTGTTTTAATTGCTTGAAAATAGTAAGCAATTATTTTAAAGTCTGTGCCTGATATTTTCAGTATATGGATACTCTGTGAGTCTTTATTTGGACAAGTTCTTATTCATGTTGTCTTTGTCTCCTCATATGTCTGGTTATCTTTGACTGTATCTCAGATAATGTATTTGAAATATTATTTACAGAAATAATTTGAGACCTAGAATGTCATTTTTTTCCTCCATAGGTGACTTTTTACTTGATTTTGCTTTACACTTGAGAACAATTATCTAGGATTGCCTTAATCCAGTTTCAAGTATCAAGAATTTCTGGGCTATCCAGTGACTCCAGCTAGGCTGGAGTGTTAAGAGGTTTCTTTTACTTCTACTTCACCTGTCCTTTCAAAGTCCCAACCCAAAATGAGGGTGATTTACCAATGCTTCATCTCTGGATTTTTATCTTCTCCTGAGAAATTCTTTACCACTTTGTTAGCTTTTCAGTGCCTTCAGAGTGCTCCTTTTTGTTGTTATTCATCTTTTCTAGTCCTCAACAGAAGGGTTTGTCCAAATTAATTAGTCCCTCGATTCTGGCACTGTCCCACATCTGACATCTAGGAATCCTATACTGCCTCTGTCTCCAGAGAGACCTCTGCCCATCTCCACCCCTTAGCTAGACACATGTTACTACCAAAGGGAATTGGAAGAGCTGTAGATTGTTATCCAATGACTCAGCTCCAAGTCCCTCTGCCCCAGTCTGGCCTTGGCTTCATGTCTCAGTACTAGTAAATGGGCTACTATCTTATCCTTGTGACCAAATAATACCCACCACAGTTCTGGTAAACACATTCATGTCTTTTTCTTTGCACTTAAAGGCATTCCCTGTACTCTATACCCTCCAGAACTGGATCTCCACCTTGCTCCTTTTCAGGAGGTTCCTAGCCTCCTGCAAGGAGGCTACAGCATCTCTATGGGTATAAACCAGGACCCTGGAACCTGCCAGTGTTCCTGGGATGCCACCTGCTGGCCAGGTCCTCAGTTGCTGACACTTGATCCCTCCTCCTGTCCTTTATAAGACTTCCCTGAGGCTGTTTGTCAGGGCATTATCTGGCTGCTCCCAGCACTCACCCTAAGAGTCTTTCCTGAAAAGCTAGCCTTCCGCCTACCCTTGCCCTTAGGTTTACCCATCTAGGGATGTTCTTACCTTTAGCTGGGCTCCAGTTGAGTCTGTCCAGGCTGCCAAATTCCATCTGTGCACCCAGTCCCACCAGGAGGCAACCTGGCCATGACATGAGGTGAAGGACCTGAACCATAAGGGAGACTATAAAAGATTCATTCATTCATTCATCTACTGACTCATTTCATCCTCATGACCTGAGATCCCAGAGTGAGGGAGGGGGTAGGCATGTTTGTAAGTAAGTAAGACATAACATTAAACTTCTAATTACCAATAGTTTAACTACTCAAAACTATTGGCTTTAATCTTACCATCAAGTTGCCTTTTCAACATTGACTGTACAGTGATAATACTAGGTCTAGGAGACCATTTTGTCCAGGACTTGGCTAAAAACTATAAGACCTTACTCCTAAGATAAAGCCTATTTAAAATAAACACAGTATTCATTTTTATGTAAAGACTGTTCTGTGGAAGCTTTGCTTTATTTATTCACTGAAATAAAACATTTATTTAGGCAGTCTCTGAACTGGGGATACAGAGAAAAGGGACTGGGGGATTGTCCTTGAGGGGTTCCCAGTCTGTTGCATTGTGCTAAGGGCCATGATGGAGGGTAGCAGGCACAGAAGGGCCTGAGCATCTATGGAATAAGAAGTCCAAGAGGGCTTCTGAGCATTGACACTGGGCCTATTCTTGGCAGTCAACAGTCAGCTGGATCCTGCCCCCATCCCCACCTCCTTCTTCTCTTCTGACACTGCTCACTGACTTTACAGATACATTTTTCAAAGTGCAAAAGCAAAATTCAGTTCAGTGGGTCTGAGTGATTGCTTACTCTAAATTAGTGGAGTTTGACTTAATGAGGTTTAAGAGGGTCATTTTTCTCCATGTAGTCAAATGAGTCCATGCTCTGCCCATGAGGCCCTTAGAATAAGACCTTGTTTTATTTCCTCAGTCTCTATCCCACCTGCTCAGTCTCCTCATTTGAAGGTCTAATTATTTCCTATTGGACAAACTGACCTAAAGTCCTCCAAAGTCCCCATCAGGAGGGCTAGCTGGACATATGCTCTAATACCTCTGCTATATTTCTCAGTTTGTTTACCAAGGAATGTAAGCATTTAATAATCTCCAGCTGTATACCTGGTCCTTATGTATTACAGCTTTTTAAAATAGGGTTCCTATGTCAAGTTTGCTTATAATCTATGTCAGTGAAAAAGAGATATTTTCATGATACCCTAAACAGTGCACATTTATTTATTCCACAAGTAGTTTTTGAGTATTGAGGATGTGCTGGGCATTGCACTAGACATCAGAAGCCCTAAGCCACTAGGCCAAAAGGACAAGCTAACAGAAGACTACAGTATACACCCCTTCCGAGGGCTCTTCCCACATGGGTCCATATGGTTGCACAACACCCTTCCCACACAACCCTCTGCCGTAGCTGGTTGGATTGGATCAGATCTGGGGTGAGCACCTAACTCAGGAAAGACAATCTCTGTGTTGACCACCAGCCTTTGAAGGGGTGGGCACCTAAATTGTGAGCAAATAAGCTCACTGGTAATCAGCTGAATATATCATATTTTCTCTGCTAAAAAATTTTTATGGGGAGAAAGAAAGTGGGCCTGTTGATAATGGGACCACAGAAATCACACCAAAAGCAGCCAGTCTGCAAAGTTTTTAAGTCTTGAGTTTGCTCAAATAAGCAGAAGCTACAAGTAAACAAAAATTCCAAAATGAGACAGAGTAGTGGAGGAGGTAGTTGGTCATTAATGGAAAGAACAGGAGATTATGAGCTCCTGCTTCTAAGGGGGCACCAAGATAACCTGGGCAATAGAGCAGCCTGCTTGGAATCTGAAAGTCCTCCCAGACCCTGAGTATCACAGCCTCAGAATGGCCCCGCTCTCCTGAGTTTCTGTCCTAGGAGGTTCAGCCTGTGCCTGTGGGAACCCCACACGATGTAAACCCAAACTCCTGTTGTGAACTGAGCATCTTCCACCTTAAGGAGTCTGAACAATGCAACAGGAGATTCCCACTCCCCAGAGCTCTGGCCAGCTGGTGGGTGTTCAGGAAGGCTATCCCAGCCGCATCCTGAGCTCTGAGTCTGCCGTCCACACAGGCCGTGCCCCGATGCAGGCTGCTGATGGAGACGTGGATCGTAGTTGTTAGAAACAAATTACTTATGGTGAAGCCAGGTGTTACTCTAGAGGTGCATGGCTGCCTGGGAAGAGGAAAAGGAAGGCCACTCCCTGAGCAAGACAGGACTTGGATCCTTCTTAGAAGACAGGTCATCCTTCCTTCATCACCCTCCAACCTCCTCCCATGCTCTGGCCCCACAGATCTGGGTCAGGACAAGTGGGAGGTGAGAAGGATGAGAGGTGTGAAGTGATAAACATCAGGTGACAAACGGGGAAAAGGCCACAGGACAGATTGCTCCTCCAGGGGGCACTGAAAACTGTGCCAAAACTCTATGCAAACAGAGATCATATTTATGCAAATACCCACAAGGGCTCTACTAGTTGTCAGAGGCAAAAAGGTAAGTTCTGAGGGGAGAGAGATATTGACCTCCCTACCTTCCATACAATCAAAGGATTGGAGCACAAGCCTTCAAATGTTGGGTCTTTAGGAAGCTCAGCCCAAACTACAAACAGATACGACTTCCTTTAGCAGGACCAGAGCTCCCTTTTGGGTGTAGCCATACTCAGTGCATTTAAACCCTGGACCCAGACATACCATGCCTCTTGCTGTCCCTTGCTGGCTCCACCCTGCTCTCTTCTCAGGGAAGTGCCCCATGTGACAAACTTTTCTCCCTTCTCTGCTCTCCACCCACCTTCTCCCTCACCTCAGCACCCTGAGAGGTGACTAATGCTAACTTAGCACACATTTCTTTCTAAGACAGTCAAGCATCATACACATCTGAGCAAGTACCTTCAGTGCCTTAATCTAAAAGATAGGCATCTCATAATGAAACTCCAAGAAGAAACATACTTTGTTTTGTTTTGTTTTTGAGGGTTTTTTAACTTTTTATTTTATATTGGAAGATAGTTGATTAACAATGTTGTGTTAGTTTCAGGTGTACAGCAAGCAGGGGGTGGGGGATGATTCAGTTATACATATACATGTATTTATTCTTTTTTCAAATTCTTTTCCCATTTAGGTTAGTACTTAATATTGAGCAGAGTTCCCTGTGCTAAATAGATATATACTTTGGATGGTGAGAGGCAGAGGCCTCCGTTAGGCTTCCAAAGTCAATTGTACAAGCAACCCACCCTCACCAGGCCAATGACAATGATGACCCCACCCTATGACAACTCATCCCTTCCTGGGAATCCTCAATTCTGCATGTAAATTTTTATTTCCCAAGTGGTCCTGCACCTGAGGCAACTCCCTTAAAGGAAGAAAAAAATGGGGGGGCTAAATTTTTAGGAAACAGCTTCCCTGGGGGCATGGCTAGGACTGGCTTCTGGAATTCATTTTCCAGCTAAGCACTTTAGAACAGTGTTTCTTGTGGTTATTAGCACGAGTGACAACAGCCCTTTTCTCCCTGAGCCACACAGATTAAGGAAACCTAAGACTACGTTTCTAAGATTGTTTCCATTTCAACCCACAGAGAATCAATACAAGAGAAGAGCATCGCCTTAAACACTAACGTTATCCAAACTCAAATTCATTTCTGATGGATCGGTGGCTGCGTTTTCTTAAGGCGAGGCCAGGATAAATATACACATTTCCTGAGATGCTTTCTCTTCCTCAGCAGCACCTCCCCCCCAACCTCCCTCCCTTCCTACACATGGAGAGGGCAGAGAAAGATACACTCACATCCCGTCGTCCCTTCAGGACACAATCTGTATGAGGGAATTGGGAACCTATTTCTAGCAAAGAGGTCCTGGAGCTCTGCTAGAGCCGTCTGTCAGCACTGACTCTGTGGCTCAGGAGTCTGCAATCTGTTGGGAGCTGCCTAGCACAAGCTGCAGAGAGCCCTGGGCACAGGGTGCAGACATAGACACCAGCACCGTCCACAGTCACTGTTCGACCCAGCCCTGCCCCAACTTGTCTGCGCTGCTGGGCTCCCTTAATTTCACCACCACCACCATGCATTCAGATGGTGCTCAGGACCGAGCATGGCCTGAAGCAGGAGGGGTTGAAGCTACAGGTCCACATGTCCAGGCTCAGCATCCAGTCATAGCTGGCCTCAGATGTCTGCCTTGCTGCCCTCCTGCTCCCTGAATGCCTGTCCTCACTTTCTTATTCCTCAGCACTCAGCTCAACCTGCCTGAGGAAAGCCTCCTTCCCAAACCCCCTTGTGGGGTCGGGCTTTCTCGTCTGTCTCCCATCATTACACCCAGGCACACCTCCACAAAGGAGATGCTCCATTATTTCATGTGGCCACCTGTGCAAGGTGCATGTCTGCACTGCACATAGCTGTTTATGTACCTCCCACATCATAATACGAGCTACCTGACTGCACGGTCCACGCTTACTCAGCAGCGGATCTGAGACAGCACCTGTCACACACTTTTTATTTAAGAAAAGGAAGAAAGGAAGGAAGAAATAATTGAACAAACCCCAACTTGGACCTGGTACCCAATGAACAAACCTAGCTTCTGCTTTCATTCCTGAGATTGTAGTGAAAACTTCCATATTGTTCAGTTCCTGCCATCAAAAGATGGATTTTTCTGGCCTTTGCCACAGGATTTGGCTGTGTGATTTGCTTTGGCCAATGGGATATTAGCAACTGTGACCCAAGCAGAGGCTTGGAAACACTTGCTCAGTGGAGCTTGCTCTCTCTTGCTAGGAATCCAGCAAACATCATATGAATAAGCCTGGGTTCCTATAGAAGGATGAGAGACCTCTTGGAGAGGGAGGCCCAGCTGCCCCCACCATCCTTGCTATCCCAGCTGAGGCCCTGGACATGTAAGGGAAGCCATTCTAGAATACCCTGCCCCAGCTACATGCCCAGACCAGAAGAACTTCACAGAATCATATGAAATAATAAATCATTGTTTTATGCCACTAAATGTTAGGGTTGTTTGTTTGCAAAAGCTAGCTACCTGATATGGCTCCATTCGCTATGCCAGCTTCAGTAACCCGTTCTCTCCCCCTTGCCCATTTCCTCACCATCCTGACCCCATTTTACTTGCTTCAACAAGCCAAAGCTTTTCTGACTCAGGACCTTTGTATATGCTGTTCTCTCCACTGGGTTTCTCTCTTCTACCTTCTGAACCTGACAGACTCCATTTCATCCTCCAGGTCTCAGCTTTCCTAGTCATCCACGCCAAACATTGTTCTCTCTCATTAAGTGTTCCCTATCTCGGTACCACACTGCTGATCCAGCCCCTATTACTGAAATGTGGCCTGTGATTGCTGTACCAGAAGGCACTGCGCTTTACTCACAGGCCTGAATCTCCTTCCCTAACATTTTGTGGGGCAGGTCAGTCCCTCCATTGGCAGCCTTGGATCTTATTCACACTAGTTCTTCCTCATCCCAGTTTTCCCAGCCCATGGCTGGCTATCTTCAAATATGTTACTAACAGAGTGACCCAACAGAAATTACAAACATGATAAATAGATAAAACCAGTTTTATACCCAGGAGGGTGAAGGCACTATCGTCATTTCTGATGCACTGGAGTCAGTTCAAGCCGACCAAAAGGCAGCTTGGAAGATGAACACTCAAGCAGAGTTCTAATGGATGACAGAAAAGGTCAATTAATTTAGCCCCACCCCATTCCCAACTGTCATGAGAAATTAGTGAGCCGAGGGAAGGTGTGCAAGTGGTGTGGAAAAGCAGAAACATCAAACCATCACTCAACAAACATGACAGAGGACCTACTGTGGGCCAGCGCTGAGATCTCCAGCTGAAAAAATACAAAAGGAGGCAAATACTAGCATAATGAGGAAGCCAGGGTCATGTACGAAATAATCATCAATTAATCTAAGCCCCGGTGATGCTGTCCTGTGTTGTGGAGGAGTACAAGAGGATCGGGGGGGGCATCCCCCCCAAATGGCAAATGGCGGGGCGAGGTAAGAGGGTTTGCTGGGAGAAGGAGGTGTGGATGGTGAATGCACAGAGTGTGGGCTGGGCCCTAATCCAGTACAGGAAGCAGTGGGAGATGGTGCAGACACAGCTCTGGTCCTAAACCCTACATGCCTCCCTCGGGAAAGGAAAAGCTAAGGTCTAACTCAGAAGAGAGCTACCTCACCCCACCAACTGGACTTGATAAAACGTTGGTGCATTTTATCAGGCCCATAGAATTACTGGAAAGAGCTCACCTGGGGAGAATCCACCCATAAGAATTATGTCCAGCTGCCCTCTTTCCCCTGACTCTCCTGGTTTGGACTTCATGCAGGTCCAGTCCTGGATGTTGTCCCACTCCACCTGGGCATCTTCTGTCCCAACACTAGTGGGACCCTGCCCTCACCTCTTGGGCAGTATCTGATTTTGTTCATTACTTCTCCAATATGAGTCTTGCTACCTCCAATGCTGTCCTATTGGACATTTACTGGAGTATAAAGTCATCACAAAGTTCAAGACTGTCTGCTTTATTATCCTTACAATCACCCAGCTAGAGCAGACTGGAGGGTTGGCACACTTATCATCATGGTGTGTGGGAAGCAGTTGTCCACCCTCTCCGGGCGCTGTCATGACGGTCAGTCCAGCACCTTCCTGCGGGAAAACACCAGAGCAATGGTAGTGCAGGCTCGAAGGTCAGCTTCTTGGGAGTTTAGCGGAAGTCTAAATATTCCGTTGTTCTGGCTGGGGAGAAAGAGAAAGGGAAGAATGGATTATGAAAGTATCTTAGCATTGGTCTCAGTCCCAGATTCCTCATACGTGGCTGGGAGCTCAACTGAGGATCAAGGCTTCTGCCCTAGGGTGGGGCCCGAACACAGGGATCTCCAGGATAGGAAACTGTCCTCTGGAGGCTGAGGACCCACTGATGGGGCCCTTTTGTAGAAGCTGTGGGACTGCACATTCAGTCACATTTTGGAGTTTTAGGATACGGTGACAAGTTTGAGCTCAGGGAATTCCAAGGGGACACTGAGTCACCACGTTCCTCTAGGAGATCTGGTGTCTGGGTTGAAGTGTGGGGTCGGGGTGGGGGGGAAGCATCCTTGGCCTGACCTTTGGCTGGGTGGAGGGATCCACAGCCAGAAAGATTATTACGTGTGGGTCAGGAATATCCAATCCTCTTTCCCAGAAGCTTTACCCTGTGAAAGGTATAACCTAATGAGGCGGTCACAGCACTGATATTTAGTAAAGAAATTAGAGTCTTATGCATTTTCAGTGACGTGTTATTATATGATTAGATTTAAAATTTTTCTCCCTGAGGAAATTCTCACTGCTCATCATAGAAAACTAACAACTAATTTTAAGTTCTTGGAAGGCAAAGGTGACAATTTTTTTTGCTTGATTGTTCCACAGCATCTAACTGCATAATTGGCAAAATAAATAATTGCTGTGTCTGGCTGAATTTGAGTGAGGCTATGTGAACACTGATGAGAGACAGAGAGAGAGACTAGGAACATTGACCAGTGTTTGAAAAGTAGCATTTATTGTTAGAATATCCTTTCCTGACCGGATTCAGGTTTGGGATAAACCAAGTTTAGTCCAGACGAATCACACCAAAACCTCTGAAGTAGTTTGGCTTAGCAGATAAGCTCAAGACTATCTATTTATTAATCATTTGTTTAATGATTCAATACATTTATTAAGCACCTACTATGTGTAAGCAGAGAATCATGCCTCCCCACAAAGTTGATGGCGGAATTGGGTGGGAGCTAGAAAATGCACATCCGACATGGACATTGCTAATGAAAGAATAGACTCAGGCTGCTAGTCAGGGAAAGAGTAAGGGATTTCTCTTTGCATCACCATCACAGAATCAAACACTCAAGGTTACCTTACATTTGATGACAGCCTTCTGTTTTCTCCAGTTTCTGCCATCCACCTATTTTCTCCTTCTGCATTATTTACTCTGTACTATTCATTCTGACTTCAATCACATCAACCTTGTCTGGGCAATTCCAAGAGTAAAAATTTAGTGTAGATCTCAGCTCCTCCTCAGAGCTAACCTCAGCTCCATCTAAACCTGCTTCAGTCTACCATGTGCAACTGTCTATAATGCCTGGTCTAGCTCCTAACTATAATTTACCTTTATCATGCCCTATTGTTTCCTGTGGGGAACTCTAGGTCCCCAGAAACTTCCCTCAAGGGACAAGGTTTTCTCCTTCTCTTGGTCTCCTTGGATAAGACAGAGTACACAGTTGGAGCTTAAGAAAAAAAATTCTCAAATGAGTAAATCAAAGGGTAAATGAATGGATTATCTATTAGTTACTGTAGATATGGAAAGACCTTGCATTTGGTAACTGAGTCATCTACAGGTTAATTTATACTAAAATGTGAATGGTTGATGATTACAAACAGATATTTCTGCAGGATGACATTTGCATTCAGTCAGGGATCTTCAGAGTATTAGGCCCCCAAAATATGTTACACTGAGTCATTAAGTTAGGTGAATATAACCTAAGCTCATGGTGCTGTAACTCATTTAACCCATTAACAAGCCCTGGCTCCCCTTCACAATATCATCACTATCACCAGTTGATTCGATAGTGGTATCACAAGCAGAAGTCTGTGTGTTTGGTGAGACTCAAGGTTAAGGGGCGTGTGAGTATCCCCAGCCCATGTTAGCAAGCTCTGACCTCCCAAGGTAATGGTAAGCAAGAAAACAACTACCACCACGCCACCATCAAAGCACCCTCACCACCTATACACACACACACACACACACACACACACACACACACGCATGCACACACATGCAAACATCCTTAGAAATCTCACAGCTCCCCATTCCTCTCAGCAGAGAGTGGGTTTTTAAGATAAATTCCTTTAAAGGTTGTGTGCCTGCCAGCCACCGATGCAAGGAATATAATTAAGATGGAAAAGAACCAAATCCTACAAGGAGCAGCAGCAGGACAAGACTGGGTCACCTCAGTGAAAAGTCCTCTCTCCCCTGTGGCTCTGAGCTCAAGAGCTTCCCACAGGCAAAAACAAAAACAAAAAAAAAAAAACAAGTGAGAGCAGAAGGGAACACAGGAGCAAAACGAAAGTTATATTTATGGAGCTCTGTCGGGCAACCCTCTCACCACCCCCTGCTGGATTGACCCCTGGGGTCACCTTCCAGTCTGGGGCTGGATCACCATGTCTCACGATGTTCTTTCCCACAGGCCCCAGATGTCATAAGTCAAGTGAACTCAGGTGGGACTCCTGCTGCGCACTCAGCAGCAGGGCATGTGGTGAAGGGGAGGATGCCCAGGGGAGGGAGAAGGAAATTGTGAGAGCTATAGGGCTGACTTCAAATCAGTGACCAAGAGCCCCAAAGAGTTGTGATGTAGTCAACCTTGGCTCCAGCAGGCCCTGAGATTCCCAGTTCAGAGGATGGGGAGGTCCAGCAGCATGGGCTGGATGGCCAGTGTTATCAAATTTGGGTGGGGGCAACATCCTGGCCTGAGGTGTTTGGTTCATTTAGAGCCAGAAACTGTCCACTAGCTTGGGAGGCAAGGAACTGAGTTCAGGCACAAAGAATCTAGGCAAAAACGTGCTAGAGAGTCAAGGCCAAACCCAAGGGGCCTGGGTTTCAAGACAGCGTTCTGTCGCTTCCCAAAGAACTGGATGGCAGGGTAGAAAATGGCAGCAGAAAATCCTTCTTGAGGGTTATATAATTAGGGCTTATGGGACTGAGTTTTAAAATCAGGTAGATGTGGGCTGAAATCCAGCCTGTTCATTTGAAAATGAGGAGAATACCTCCCTATGGAACTATTGTAAAGTTTAAATGAGATAATGAATGAAAAGTGATTAATACAAAGCCAGGTGTATATTTATGGTATCATGATGGCGCTGATGGCAGAGATAGGGCTGCTGGTATTGAAGGAAAAATGTTAACAGTGACATCTAGAGCTACTGAAAACCAAGCTGTCAATTTCAGATTCTATTGGCTCATGGGGTCAGGTGACTAAAAGCTACACTACTGGGTCAGGATTAATGCAAAAAGTGAAGAACTGTTAACTGAACGCTGCCCTCACTCCAGCTATCCACTGCTAGAGCTGGCAGAAGCTGTGCCCAGAGACATAGGCAGCTTATCACTCCTCCCATACGTACCACATTGGCTTGGATTGTAGAGTTAAAGGACACATTAGCAATCAGCTTGCTCATGCAAGGAAAGTGATCTGCACAAGATCACACAGCTGGTTTGTAACAGAGCAAGAATCAGAACTGAGGCCTCCTAACCCAGAGCCTAGTATTCTTGCCATTCTGCTGGAGTTCTTCATCCTCACGATGATCAGGATGCAAGAAAGCAACCATAACTACCTCCCTCCTTTCCTCACTGCCCCTATCAGCACATAGACCTATTCTTCTAGGCTTGGGTAGCTCTTTCTGTGGGAAACAGACCTGTACCAATGAAAAGGCCAAGCATGGAGAAGCTATACGGCTGCATGAGTCTTCCCTTCCTGGATGTGGAGGCCACCTCCTCACTAAGGCACAGGTAAGGGGTGTGGATGCCATGGGGATCATGCCATGGAGAAGAGCCAGCTTTCCCCAAGAATTCAGGTATTGGTCCTGCCCACTTTTCCTCCCTATCTTTCTTATTGTCATGAGACACCAACTACTCTTCCAAACATGAGGCATGAATCAGAACTAAAATTCTGTTTCTTAATTTCACAATTGAAAAACAACAGCATTTACGTTAGTTATTTTTGTCTAGGATACAAGGACAGTCTATGAATATAATACACACAGTTGGAGAGGAGGAGACAATTCATCCCACATCTCTCTGACAACCCAAAGGCCAACTGAACCAACTTCGTCACTTTCCATAGTTAAGAACATACCACTAGCCAACTAGAGTGGTTTAACCAATTCTTAGAATATTGAATTCAGGTCTCACCTGAGCTGATTTGGTTTGTTGATTTAAAGTAGCTAAATTGAAATGAATTAATCTAACTCCATGAATTACTGAGTTGAATTATTTGAAGTAAGGTAAAATGAAGTGGATCTAAGTTAGTTCATTTTTAGACTCGGAATAACCAAGGTCCTTAACACTGAGTTGATGATCAATGGATACTGGTGTTGACCTTGAGTAACTGATTGTTCTGGAAAACTGGCACCCAGACAGGATCCTGCACAAAGTAATTGCTGGGTCCTGCAAGTAAGGCCCATCTGGGGCAAGGGAATCTAGGTCTGGCTCTGGGTGTTCATCATGCATCATCATGGAACCCCACACACCAAAGGGGGACAGGAAACTAGGGGTGCTTCATGACTGGGGCAAATCCTGTAGCATACAGACCTTGTTCATACCCTAACCTCTAAATTTAATTCAATCTTCTTTGTTAATATAGAATTCAAATGCTGGTCTTAAAATTAAGAACCGCATGGGTGTGGTGTTGCTTAAAAGAAAGACTATGTGGGTCAAAACCTACAGAATATTTTAGATATCCTCTGTGTCTTCTACTTTCCTTCCCTATAGAATTAAATGTATTTTATACAGTGAATATTCACATCTTCCCCCTTCTCCACCAAGAACACGACTTCTACCAATTCTTTCTTCCGATTCCCATTGTTATGTAAGCTGAGTGTCTTGGAAATAGGCATATATCTTAAAAATAGGCTTATCCAAATAATGTAGCTGTGAATGTGGTATTCAAGCAGTCTCTAACTTAAGAGCGTGCTCTGTTCCAAAAGCTTGAGTGGATGTCAGTTTTCTGATGCTCAAAATGCATTTTCCCATAGAAACCATGTTGTGCGTGGTGGTTAGGGCCCCAGGCAGCCCACAGAAGCCTGCCGAAGCCCCATGTAACTAGAGTGCAATAGTGTCCTAATAGCACCCTAGACCCCAACATTTTCTATGGGAGGGCACATTTGCAGTTCTAACTGGGGACTCCTCCTCCCCTCCAAATCCCACCTCTGATGGTTGTGGGATTGGTCACAGGATCTCCTCAAGTTCCCAGAGAAATGGATCCTCAAAGCACCTCAAGTTCCAAACACCTCCCCTGGAATTCATCAGTCTTCTGCTTTTCTTCCACATCTTGCTATTCACAGTCAAATGATGTTTTTCCTCACAACACACCAATCCAAAGCAGGGAATCAGACAGATGCTCACTAGGTTGTCCTGCCTTTAGAGAGGAGAGCAGTGGGGAAAGGCTTCACCTGGGAGGCAGGTAGCGTGGCTCGCATTGTGTGCTCTATCAGGCCCTGGGTGGCTGGGGGAGAGAGAGAAGGAGGCCCAAGGAGAGTAGGTGGGAGTGTGCCTAAGACTAACTCCATTGTCTTAAGAAGCACCCTTAGTGCATAGAACTGCACCAAACACATCAAAGAAGGAACAAACTATACATGAGGGTATGAGGTCAAACAGAAGAAAAACAGATACATGTCCCTTTCAAATGATAATCATCCTTGGGTACATTATTAGGTGAAAAACAGAATAAACAAGAGGAAACAAGACAGAATGAGAGAAGGTGAATGAAGAGATGCCATGGCTGAGTGAAAGTGAGTGCCCTCTCAGGGGACCAGAGAGCACCCCGCCAGTCAGCATGCCTCTGGGTCCTGCCAGCCCACAGCAGCTCAGGCACTGTGTGGAAATTCCCTTGGGCATGCTAGCAAGGTGATTTCTCCATTGCTCCTGACTGTAGTTATTTGTTTGTTTGTTTGTTTTTTCAAGTCTTGATTTTTGGTTTTAGTATTTAGCCTAAAGTCACCTATTCAATAAAGAATTTATATAATTAATGTTTGGAGAGAGAATCCATTTTTTAATTTTTCATAACCATAAGGTAGATAACTCATCCTCACAGCTCTCATTAAATTCTGTTTCCAGCTTCCATTGTTGTACTGGAGAAAGGAAAATAATTCCATACCCAAAGTTTTGGGGCTTTCTTTCATGGTTCAGAAGTCCCTTTCCTTTGGTGAGGTAAGCACCACAAGTATTCAGTGGATCTCATCCGTCAGGAGGAACACAAGGGGTGACCGAGCCCACCTGCCATCCCACGCTCTGGTCCTTTGGGTATCATCTCTGCAAAAATAATGGCTTTCACCATCAACAAATGAATGGATAAACAAAATGTGATCTATACATACAATAGAAGATTATTCAGCTGTAAAAAGAAGGAAATTCTGGCACATGCTACAATGTGGTTGAAACTTGTAAACATTACGCTAAGTGAAATAGGCCACACAAAAAAAAATCGTATTATTCCACTTACATGAGATACATAGAGGAGTAAAATTCATGGAGACAGAAAGTAGAATGTGGTTTCCACGGGCTGGGAGGTGGGGAGGAAGTTGGGGAGTTATTGTTTAATGGGTTCAGAGTTTCAGTTTGGGATCATGGGGAAAGTTCTGGAAATGGATAGTGGTAATGGTTGCACAACAATGTGAATGTACTTAATGCCCCTGAACTGTGCACTTAAGAAATGGTTATAATGGCAAATTTTATCTTATGTATATTTTACCACACATACAAAAAATAAATGGGCTTCCAGCCTCTGCTCAAACACTCCATTCTAAAAACATGTATTGAGGGAGGACTACATGCAGTGTGTTGTTCAAGGTTGCAATTTTAAATAAGATGATCAGAGGAGGACTCATCATAAAGGTGAAGTCTGGACAAGGACTCGAAGTGGAAGAAGTCATGGCAATATGTGGATAGAGAGAGAAAAGCCAGTGCAAAGACCCTGAGGCACTTGATACCTGGATGTGTGGGGACCAAAGTGATGCTGAGAGAACTTGCATGGGTTTGCATGGTTGTGACTGTAATACTGCTGGAATTTCCAAGCAGAGATGTTCTGCAGGTGGTCAATACTGGATTAGAGATGGAGATATCCAATTCAAGTCTCATCCACATGGAAGCAATGAAGCTAATAGCATAGGCTAAGCATTTAAGCATTCTTTTCATTAAGGCATCACACACTCACCCTCTGTTGTGGCCAGTGATGCAGAGTTTGGGACAATGTGGTTCAATTTATCCAGAGACTAAACTTCCCTTCTCCTGTCACAGTGTGAATCTAGGCACTGGAGTGATTCTAGGTGACCAACCACTCCTCAAACAGAATTTTGACAAATGCTTTTTTAGTCCACTTTTTTAAAATCCCAGCACTTGCTCTCACCTTCTGGGTGGCCTGGAGCCTCCATTTCATTTTGTTGAATAAAGGAGTGAGTGGGTGAATAAACAACATACATGAAACCAAAGAGAATCTGGTGCTGGAATATTAGTTAGGATTCCAGGGACACTTGAAGGTCTAGTGAGAAGGAGAACTCACAGAAAACTTTTGAGGAATTAGGAATAGTGTGAAAGAACAGGGGCTGCTATAGATGGAGCACATCATGGGGCCAGAGCCGAGCATCTAGAATGGTATAAGAGCCCCTACCAAAAGTGTGTCCTAGGACTTGCGTTCAAAACGCCAGAGTGTATCCATACACACTTTGGGATTATACCCAAGGGTCCTATCAAATTCTAAGCCTTCTGATCTTCTTCAGTGCTTTCTTTTTTTTTTTTTAACATCTTTATTGGAGTATAATTGCTTTACAATGGCGTGTTAGTTCCTGCTTTACAACAAAGTGAATCAGTTATACATATACATATGTCCCCATGCCTCTTCCCTCTTGCATCTCCCTCCCTCCAACCCTCCCTATCCCACCCCTCTAGATGATCACAAAGCACTGGGCTGATCTCCCTCTTCTATCTGGCTGTTTCCCACTAGCTATCTATTTTACTTTTGGTAGTGTATATATATGTCCATGACACTCTCTCACTTTGTCACAGCTTACCCTTCCCCCTCCCCATATCCTCAGGTCCATTCTTAATGACCTTTTTTTTTTTACTTAGTTTCCATATATATGTGTTAGCATATGGTACTTCTTTTTCTCTTTCTGACTTACTTCACTCTGTATGACAGACTCTAGTTCCATCCACCTCACTACAAATAACTCAATTTCGTTTCTTTTTATGCCTGAGTAATATTCCATTGTATATATGTGTCACATCTTCTTTATCCATTCATCTCTCGATGGACACTTGGGTTGCTTCCATGTCCTGGCTATTGTAAATAGAGCTGCAATGAACATTTTGGTATATGGCTCTTTTTGAATTCTGGTTTTCTCAGGGTATATGCCCAGTAGTGGGATTGCTGGGTCATATGGTAGTTCTATTTTTAGTTTTTTAAGAAACCTCCAAACTGTTCTCCATAGTGGCTGTACCAATTAACATTCCCACCAACAGTGCAAGAGTGCTCCCTTTTCTCCACACCCTCTCCAGCATTTATTGTTTCTAGATTTTTTGATAATGGCCATTCTGACCGGTGTGAGATGATATATCATTGTAGTTTTGATTTGCATTTCTCTAATGATTAATGATGTTGAGCATTCTTTCATGTGTTTGTTGGCAATCGGTATATCTTCTTTGGAGAAATGTCTATTTAGATCTTCTGCCCATTTTTGAATTGGGTTGTTTGTTTTTTTGATATTGAGCTGCATGAGCTGCTTGTAAAGTTTGGAGATTAATCCTTAGTCGGTTGCTTCATTTGCAAATATTTTCTCCCATTCAGAGGGTTGTCTTTTGGTCTTGTTTATGGTTTCCTTTGCTGTGCAAAAGCTTTTAAGCTTCATTAGGTCCCATTTGTTTATTTTTATTTCCATTTCTCTAGGAGGTGGGCCAAAAACGATCTTGCTGTGATTTATGTGATGGAGTGTTCTGCCTATGTTTTCCTCTAAGAGTTTGATAGTGTCCGCCATACATTTAGGTCTTTAATCCATTTTGAGTTTATTTTTGTGTATGGTGTTAGGGAGGGTTCTAATTTCATACTTTTACGTGTACCTGTCCAGTTTTCCCAGCACCACTTATTGAAGAGGCTGTCTTTTCTCCACTCTATAGTCTTGCCTCGTTTATCAAAGATAAGGTGACCATATGTGTGTGGGTTTATCTCTGGGCTTTCTATCCTGTTCCATTGATCTATATTTCTGTTTCTGTGCCAGTACCATACTATCTTGATTACTGTAGCTTTGTAGTATAGTCTAAAGTCAGGGAGCCTGATTCCTCCAGCTCCATTTTGCTTTCTCAAGATTGCTTTGGCTATTCGGGATCTTTTGTGTTTCCATACAAATTCTGAAATTTTTTGTTCTAGTTCTGTGAAAAATGCCAGTGGTAGTTTGATAGGGATTGCATTAAATCTGTAGATTGCTTTGGATAGTAGAGTCATTTTCACAATGTGCATTCTTCCAATCCAAGACCATGGCATATCTCTCCATCTATTTGTATCATCTTTAATTTCTTTCATCAGTGTCTTATAATTTTCTGCATAGAGGTCTTTTATCTCCTTAGGCAGGTTTATTCCTAGATATTTTATTCTTTTTGTTGCAATGGTAAATGGGAGGGTTTTCTTAATTTCATTTTCAGATTTTTCATCATTAGTGTATAGGAATGCAAGAGATTTATGTGCATTAATTTTGTATCCTGCTACTTTACCAAATTTATTGATTAACTCTAGTAGTTTTCTGGTAGCATCTTCAGGATTCTCGATGTATAGTATCATGTCATCTGCAAACAGTGACAGCTTTACTTCTTCTTTTCCATTTTGGATTCCTTTTATTTCTTTTTCTTCTCTGATTGCTGTGGCTAAAACTTCCAAAACTATGTTGAAAAAGAGTGGTGAGAGTGGGCAACCTTGTCTTCTTCCTGATCTTACTGGAAATGGTTTCAGTTTTTCACCATTGAGGATGATGTGGGCTGTGGGTTTGTCATGTATGGCCTTTATTATGTTGAGGAAAGTTCCCTCTATGCCTACTTTCTGCAGGGTTTTTATCATACATGGGTGTTGAATTTTGACAACAGGTTTCTCTGCGTCGATTGAGATGATCATATGGTTTTTCTCCTTCAATTTGTTAGTATGGTGTATCACATTGATTGATTTGCATATATTGAAGAATCCTTGCATTCCTGGAATAAACCCCACTTGATCATGGTGTATGATCCTTTTAATGTGCTGTTGGATTCTGTTTGCTAGTATTTTGTTGAGGATTTTTGCATCTATGTTCATCAGTGATATTGACCTGTAGTTTTCTTTCTTTGTGACATCTTTGTCTGGTTTTGGTATCAGAGTGTTGGTGGCCTTGTAAAATGAGTTTGGGAGTGTTCCTTCCTCTGCTATATTTTGGAAGAGTTTGAGAAGGATAGGTGTTAGCTCTTCTCTAAATGTTTGATAGAATTCACCTGTGAAGGCATCTGGTCCTGGGCTTTTGTTTATTGGAAGAATTTTAATCACAGTTTCAATTTTAGTGCTTGTGATTGGTCTATTCATATTTTCTATTTCTTCCTGGTTCAGTCTCAGCAGGTTGTGCATTTCTAAAAATTTGTCCATTTCTTCCAGGTTGTCCATTTTATTGGCATAGAGTTGCTTGTAGTAATCTCTCATGATCTTTTGTATTTCTGCCGTGTCAGTTGTTACTTCTCCTTTTTCATTTCTAATTCTATTGATTTCAGTCTTCTCCTTTTTTTTCCTGATGAGACTGGCTAATGGTTTATCAAGTTTGTTTATCTTCTCAAAGAACCAGCTTCTAGTTTTATTGATCTTTGCTATCGTTTCCTTCATTTCTTTTTCATTTATTTCTGATCTGATACCTATGATTTCTTTCCTTCTGCTAACTTTGGGGTTTTTTTGTTCTTCTTTCTCTAATTGCTTTAGGTGCAAGGTTAGGTTGTTTATTTGTGATGTTTCCTGTTTTTTAAGGTAGGATTGTTCTGCTATAAACTTCCCTCTTAGAACTGCTTTTGCTGTATCCCATAGGTTTTGGGTCGTCGTGTCTCCGTTGTCATTTGTTTCTAGGTATTTTTTGATTTCCTCTTTGATTTCTTCAGTGATCACTGGTTATTAAGTAGTGTATTGTTTAGCCTCCATGTGTTTGTATTTTATACAGATCTTTTCCTGTAATTGATATCTAGTCTCATAGCATTGTGGTCAGAAAATATACTTGATACAATTTCAGTTTTCTTAAATTTATCAAGGCTTGATTTGTGACCCAAGATATGATCTATCCTGGAGAATGTTCCATGAGCATTTGAGAAGAAAGTGTATTCTGTTGTGTTTGGATGGAATGTCCTATAAATATCAATTAAATTCATCTTGTTTAATGTAACATTTAAAGTTTGTGTTTCCTTATTTATTTTCATTTTGGATGATCTGTCCATTGGTGAAAGTGGGGTGTTAAAGTCCCCTACTATGAATGTGTTACTGTCGATTTCCCCTTTTATGGCTGTTAGTATTTGCCTTATGTGTTGAGGTGCTCCTATGTTAGCTGCATAAATATTTACAATTGTTGTATCTTCTTCTTGGATCGATCCCTTGATCATTATGTAGTGTCCTTCTTTGTCTCTTGTAATAGTCTTTATTTTAAAGTCTATTTTGTCTGATACAAGAATTGTTACTCCAGCTTTCTTTTGATTTTCATTTGCATGGAATAGTTTTTTCCATCCCCTCACTTTCAGTCTGTATGTGTCCCTAGGTCTGAAGTGGGTCTCTTGTAGACAGCATATATAAGGGTCTTGTTTTTTGTATCCATTCAGCCAGTGTGTGTCTTTTGGTGGGAGCATTTAATCCATTTACATTTAAGGTAATTATCGATATGTATGTTCCTATTCCCATTTTCTTAATTGTTTTGGGTTTGTTATTGTAGGTCTTTTCCTTCTCTTGTGTTTCTTGCCTCGAGAAGATCCTTTAGCATTTGTTGTAAAGCTGGTTTGGTGGTGCTGAACTCTCTCAGCTTTTGCTTGTCTGTAAAGGTTTTGATTTCTCCGTCAAAACTGAATGAGACCCTTGCTGGGTAGACTTATCTTGGTTGTAGGTTCTTCTCCTTCATCACTTTAAATATGTCCTGCTGCTCCCTTCTGGCTTGCAGCGTTTCTGCTGAAAGATCAGCTATTAACCTTATGGGGATTCCCTTGTGTGTTATTTGTTGTTTTTCCCTTGCTGCTTTTAATATGTTTTCTTTGTATTTAATCTTTGACAGTTTGATTAATATGTGTCTTGGCGTGTTTCTCCTTGGATTTATCCTGTATAGGACTCTCTGTGCTTCCTGGACTTGATTTACTATTTCCTTTCCCATATTACGGAAGTTTTCAACTATAAGCTCTTCAAATATTTTCTCAGTCCCTTTCTTTTTCTCTTCTTCTTCTGGGACCCGTATAATTCGAATGTTGGTGCATTTAATGTTGTCCCAGAGGTCTCTGAGACTGTCCTCAGTTCTTTCCATTCTTTTTTCTTTATTCTGCTCTGCAGTAGTTATTTCCACTCTTTTATCTTCCAGGTCACTTATCCGTTCTTCTGCCTCAGTTATTCTGCTATTGATCATCACTGTTTGTTTGCTCTTTAGTTCTTCTAGGTCCTTGTTAAACGTTTCTTGCATTTTGTCTATTCTATTTCCAAGATTTTGGATCATCTTTACTATCATTATTCTGAATTCTTTTTCAGGTAGACTGCCTATTTCCTCTTCATTTATTAGGTCTGGTTGTTTTTTACATTGCTCCTTCATCTGTGTGTTTTCTGTCTCTCATTTTTCTTAACTTACTGTGTTTTGGGTCTCCTTTTCACAGGCTGCAGGTTCACAGTTCCCATTGTTTTTCGTGTCTGTCCCCAGTTGGTTCAGTGGGTTGTGTAGGCTTCCTCGTGGAGAGGACTAGTGCCTGTGCTCTGGTGGATGAGGCTGGATCTTGTCTTTCTGGTGGGCAGGTCCACATCTGGTGGTGTGTTTTGGGGTGTCTGTGGCCTTATTATGATTTTAGGCAGCCTCTCTGCTAATGGATGGGGCTGTGTTCCTGTCTTGCTAGTTGTTTGGCATAGGGTGTCCAGCACTGTAGCTTGCTGGTCATTGAGTGAAGCTGGGTACATCAAGTTGATTGTGGAGATTTAATCCACTGCTCCTGAGGCTGCTGGGAGGGATTTTCCTCTCTTCTTTGCTCACACAGCTCCCGGGATTCAGCTTTGGATTTGGACCTGCCTCTGCAGGTAGGTCGCCTGAGGGCGTCTGTTCTTCCCTCAGACAGGATGGGGTTAAAGGAGCAGCTGATTTGGGGACTCTGGCTCACTCAGGCTGGGGGGAGGGAGGGGTCCAGAGTGGGGGGCAAGCCCTTGGCGGCAGAGGCCGGTGTGACGTTACACCAGCCTGAGGCACGCGGTGCGTTCTCCCAGGGAAGTTGTCCCTGGATCCCGGAACCCTGGCAGTGGCGGGCTGCACAGGCTCCCGGGAGGGGAGGTGTGGAGAGTGACCTGTGCTTGCACACAGGCTTCTTGGTGGCTGCAGCAGCAACAGCCTTAGCGTCTCATGCCCGTCTCTGGGGACCGCGCTGATAGCCGCGGCTTGCGCGCGTCTCTGGAGCTCCTTTAAGCAGCGCTCTTAATCCCCTCTCCTCGCACACCAGGAAACAAAGAGGGAAGAAAAAGTCTCTTGCCTCTTCGCCAGGTCCAGACCTTTCCCCGGACCCCCTCTCCGCTAGCCGTGGCTCACTAACCCCTTCAGGCTGTGTTCATGCCACCTACCCCAGTCCTCTCCCTGGTATCTAAGCTCCGAAGCCCGAGCCTCAGCTCCCAGCCCCACCCACCCTGGCGGGTGAGCAGACAAGCCTCTCGAGCTGGTGAGTGCGGCTCAGCACCCATCCTCTGTGCGGGAATCTCTCCACTCTGCCCTCCGCAACCCTGTTGCTGCGCTCTCCTCCGTGGCCCCGAAGCTCCCCCCTCCGCCACCCGCAGTCACCACCCGCGAAGGGGCTTCCTAGCGTGTGGAAACCTTTCCTCCTTCACAGCTCCCTCCCACTGTTGCAGGTCCCGTCCTTATTCTTTTGTCTCTGTTTTTTTCTTTTTTCTTTTACCCTACCCAGGTATGTGGGGAGTTTCTTACCTTTGGGAAGGTCTGAGGTCTTCTGCCAGAGTTCAGTAGGTGTTCTATAGGAATTGTTCCACGTGTAGATGTATTTCTGAGGTATCTGTGGGGAGGAAGGTGATCTCTGCATCTTACCCTTCCGCCATCTTGAAGCTCCCTCTCAGTGCTTTCTTTGTTGTTAATACTCCCACTGTGAAAGGAGGAATTCCAAGAAAGAATTCCAAGAATTCTTGATACTTTGTAAACATTTTTGTTATATGAGGTTGTATATGGCATCTGGACTTCCAAACCATTTTTAGGGCATTTCAGAACCTTTAATATACTGTATTTCACTCTGTTTCCAAACTATACATCACTGCCCTCACAAAGGCCATGACCTCATCAAAGGAAACAAGAATATCGTATTCATTTCTGTAGCCTATGTTCACAGCACAGCATCTAACTATAATTGGCACTCAGTAAGTATTTATGGAATAAATCATTGACTGCTCTTGATGCAACTAGAATAAAGTTTCAGTGTTGAAATATGTCTTAATACCCCATTCTTCCTTCTATATTTGGAAGGGTTGGTGGGAATGGTTCCATTTTACAGATTAGTGACGTAAGGAGTGTGTTAGTTATCTGCTGCTGCATAACAAATTACCCCCAAAATAAGTGGCTTAAAACAATCTGCTTTTATTATTTATTATTATCTCTACTATTTTCCTTTTTCTGTGAATCGGAAATCTGGGCATATCTTCTGCTTCAGAATCTCTCACCAGCTATAGTCCAGGTGTCAGCTAGAGCCACAGTCAACTCAAGGTTCAGAGCAGGCAAGATCTGGCTCCAAGCTCACACAGCAGTTGTCGACATGATTAGGTTCTTTGAGGGCCACTGGAGTGAGGGTCTGTCTTAGTTTCCCACTGGCTGTTAACCAGAGGTTACCCTCAGGTCGTTGCCATGTGGGTCTCTCCACCACGACACCTTGCTTCATCATAACCAGCAAGCCGAGAAGGCAAGAGAGAGAGGGCCAGCAAGATGAAAGTCAGTCTGCTATAACTTAATCTCACACGTGGCCTCCCACCACTTTCACAATGTTCTGTTTGTTAGAAGCAATTCACTAAGTCCAGCCCACACCAAAGGCGTGAACTCCACCAGGCAGAGGTCACTGAGACCCATTTAGAAGCAGGTGACCACACAGGGCACTGAAGGTACCTCAGTCCTTCAAGATCATGAAGTGGATTGGAGGTCAGGGTTGATGATTAGAGCTTGGAGCTCTCCAGTCTCCTCCTGCCCATCCTGAATGGTGCTATGTGGCAGGCCTGTGGGAGTGGGGCAAGTGGATGGGGAGGGACAGGAGCAGAAGAGTGAGGAAAGGGAAGCACCAATCCACTTGCTTAAATTTACACTGGAGCAGAATTTACATTTTTTCTTTTTTTTTTTTTTTTTTTTTTTTTTTTTGCTGTATGCGGGCCTCTCACCGCTGTGGCCCCTCCCGTTGCGGAGCACAGGCTCAGCGGCCATGGCTCACGGGCCCAGCCACTCCGCGGCATGTGGGATCTTCCCGGAACCGGGGCACGAGCCCACGTCCCCGGCATGGGCAGGCGGACTCCCAACCACTGCGCCACCAGGGAAGCCCAGAATTTACATTTTTCACGTTATCAGCGAGTGAGGCAGAAATGAAAGGTGACTGCAGGTATGGATTTATTACCACTAATTCAAAAGCTGTTCCTAATAATATTTTAAAGCATTTCCATAGAATACATCTGTTCAGTTCAAAGTTATAATTGGGGTCTGAAAAAAAGGACAGTGGTGATCAGGGAGTGCCAAAGAGCTGAGCTTTCCCGGCTTTTTGTGTGCAGGTTTTTCTGGTACAGAAGGGAGTTGTTTGGGCTGCTTTTGGTCCAGAAATCATCTCTGGTGAATTTAGCCGTTGAAAAGTCCCCCACTCCACCCCTCACTCTGTGATGCTGCTCAGCTGTCACCATCCCCTATGGAAGAAAAGAAAGAGCTTGGGAAACAGTGCTGGGTGGGGGAATGGGTTCTCAAATCTGAAAGCTGTGTGAGTGATTAATTTATATGATTCTGCA
This sequence comes from Phocoena sinus, assembly GCF_008692025.1. Classification (NCBI taxonomy): domain Eukaryota; kingdom Metazoa; phylum Chordata; class Mammalia; order Artiodactyla; family Phocoenidae; genus Phocoena; species Phocoena sinus. Next base: position 37,703,073 of record NC_045776.1, read on the forward strand.
CCCAAAGACCTTCCCCTCCTCCATCCATAACTCCATTGCCTGAGCCTCCCCCACTGTGTCCTCAGGTTTTTCCTCTTGTGGGCTTAGCTCCTCTCCATTCGCAAAGCAGGTGTGTGTGTGTGTGTGTGTGTGTGTGTGTGTGTGTGTGTGTGTGTGTGAGAGAGAGAGAGAGAGAGAGAGGGGGGGAGGGAGATGGAGGTGGGGGAGCTGAAAATAGCAACATGTTTTTTCTGGGCTTTTTAGAAATAAATGAAGCATGATGAGAACAAAGAGAGGTTAAGTGTGGATAACTGAGTTTGAAAGGTGGGGAGAGGCAAGTGGTGAAAGGAAGGGGGAGAGAATTCCACGTCTGGTACTTTTTTTCCTCACACTTCAAATTAGGTCTTCCCATGTGAGGAACAAGAAAACTGAGGCCAAAGAGGTAAAGTAGCTTGTGCAAGGTGACATAATGGTGGATCAAAAACAGTGTCCCAGAGATGCCTGATGTGCCTTGGATGTAACAGCAGCCTGACCATGTCTGGGGGAGCAGCTGGCCTTCCGCCGATAGGGGGTTGCCAGAATGATCCTTCTCCCTCTATCTTAGAAATTATGTACATATATATATATATATATATATATATCTTGTTTCTGATTGTTCAGACCATTTTAGATGACAAGCGAGCATTCTAGGAGACCATTTCCAGGAGCAGAACACTGGAGCACATCATCACAAAGTCCCCGCGAGTGAGTGGAGCTGACAGCAGGACCCTTTGTGATGCTCCAGGCACACCAGCCCCTCAGCCACACTGTGCTGTGAACAGAGGCTCCTCAGACCAGAAGGGTGAGTTGAGAGTGAGGCCTAATAGGGACAGAGGGTCTTTGAAGCCCCAGAAGAGGCTTCTGGTTGCTGAGCGATGGAGTTTCCTAGAAAGCTGGCACCTGCCTGCCAATGGGGCCTCCCGAGAAGTTTAGGCAAGTCTGTCCAACTAGGGACCCCAGGAGACGAGGCTAGCCTTACCTGAAAGTGGAAGCAGTCTTTACGGCTGATCTTCAATATCTCAAGAAAGGAAGACTTTCAAGGAGGAGAAGTCAATTGTGGACTGTTATGACAGATGAAATAATGCCAACCCCCTCCAAAGCATGTCCTAATATGTCCCCTTACATGGTAAGGGGGGGGATTAAGTCATTGCTGATGAAATAAGCCTGCTAATCAGCTGACTTTATATAGGGAGATGAGCCTGGATTATTCAGGTGGGAACAATGTCATCACAAGGGTCCTTAAAAGAAGGAAGAGGGAGACAGAGTGTCAGCATCGGAGTGACAGGTTGTGGGGACTCAGCTGGCCATTGTTGGCTTTGAAGATGAAAGGGGGCCGTGAGCCAAGGAATGTGGGTGGCCTCTGGAAGCTGGAAAAGGCAAAAAAGAATGATTCACCTCAAGACACTCGAGAAGGAATGCAGCCCTCCCAACACCCTGATTTCAGCCCCAGTGAGACTTGTGTCAGATTTCTGACTTCCAGAATTGTAAAACAATGCATTTGTGTTTTAAGCCACTAAGTTTGTGGTTACTTGTGGCAGAAGCCATAGAAAGCTGGTAGGAAACAGTGTAAGGTTGTCTAAGTCCAGAGAGAAACTCTGTGGGGTCCAGAGAAGCCAAGGAATTCCTCCCCTGATGTGGGACTGGGAGGAGTGGGGCAGCACCCAGCCCCGGCAGGGTGCTGCCGGTAGAGTTAGAGGGGAGTCTGAGCAGGCTGGTCTCACTCCTAAGCCATCAAGGGCTGTCGGTGAGACCCCAGGCACAGCTCGAGAGGCTCTAAGCCTTCTCCCTGGGAAGCTTTGGAGTCATCGTTTAAAAGAATTCAGGAACCACTAGCCAGTAACAGCCACCAAGGGGACCCGGCATCTCTGACGTCTTCACCACCTCTCCTGTTTTGTTTATTTTCCCTGTAGTGATTGACAGTTGAACACTTTAAGGAAAGGGCTCTGTGATTTACTTCATGCCAGACGATGCTAAAGAACAAAACAAAACAGCTTCAATTCCCCAGTCAACCAGCAGTGTTGCCAGAAACCTGGGGTAGAGAAACAAGTGTTGGCAACAAGGGAGAAGCAGAATCCTGGTGGAGCCTGAGACAGGGAGAAAGAAAGGGCTTTCAGAGGCTGTGAGAAGGTTGTCCACACAGGCACGGAGCCAGGACCACAGGAAGCGTGTGGCTATGCCCCCAGGAGGGACCACGCTGTGCTCAACTCAGGCCTGGCATGAAGTTGGCACCCAGCAAACGTGAGCTGCTCTTATTATTCTCATTAGTACTAATAAGAAGGAATGTCCTTTAGAGGATGATTATCAGATTACCCTCACATTTTTTAAAAAGGCTTGACATTCTGTCATATGATGCTTTTATCTGATTCTTCCATAACCACGTTGACATGTTAGGACAGGTGGCATTTTCCCCTCCGTTTTATAAATTTTTAAATGTCAAAGTGAAACACGTACTTGTTTTGCATGGACTTCAGGTGTAAGGACCTCGATGGGCATCATTGCCAAGAGGCTGCAGGGCAGAGAAGGAGAGCCAGCAGGGGCACGAAGGCCCTGGTCTCAGAGCACCTGGGAGACACCCTGTGTGACCTCCAGGACTAGCTGAGGAGACAGAGAGCCCAGAAGCTTGGACCCACTGTCTGCAGACCTCACAGCTGGCCACTGATTGGACCCAGGCTCCCAGCTCTCCACTCAGGCCCCGCACCACCCTGCTCTGAACTTCCAGCCTGCCCTGTCTGGAGCTGGTTAGGAATGAGGCCATACATAGAGGAATACCACCCACCTGGCAGGGCTCCCACCCTTCCGAGGCTCAGAGCCACACCCTGGCAAGGCTTCCAGCCATTTCTACCTTCTTCTAGTTACCAAAGGAAAAAATACTGATTGTAAACATCACTTTAAAAGCATGCCATCCGACAGCCGGCTCAGCTGCAGTACATAAGCCTGAATTGTACTCATTTATGGTGAAGCATTTTATATTAATGTTTTCATTGCTTATCACAGACACTGGCTTTAAAGTGCTTAAGCCAGCTGTACTGAGTTATTTATTAGGCTTTTATTTCCAAGTTGCCTTTTCCTTAAATAAAGTGTTTGTTTTACTTTCATACATTTAAGAATCCCTCTTGTCTCCTGTCAATCACTTCTGATGGCTGATGTGAATGCGTCCCCTACTTCCCCAGGATATCGGATCCTCTGGAAAGAACGTGAACTGGAGCCAGAAATGCTGATGGAAGGACAAGTTTCCAGTGAGATGGAGAGTTTAGTCTCTACAGGGCCATTTAGTTTTCCTTCCTCCATTTCCTTCTTTATTCCCACAAGCTGGATTCTACCTCCACTGTAACACTGAAGATCTTCAATTGTTGCCTAAAGAAAACTGATTGGACATCTGGACTGTTGATAATCTCCCTCTCCTTGGTTCTCTTCCTGACATTCTGACAACTCCTCTATTCCCTTCATTAACTTCGCTCTATTCCTCTTCCCTAAATGCAGGTGGTCCAAGGGTCAGACCTCAGGCCTGCCTCCTTCAGAGCTAGCAGCCACATAAAGTCAAGTCTAAAGGCACAATGATGAGATACCCCACTTTCTTCACCTTCTGGGGTCTCAGAAGACTGACAATAAGACAGAAAGCTAGATGGTTTGTTGCTAGAGGGTCTGCATTTGTGAATTGACTAACAAAATTTCCAGGACCAAATCACTCCACACTGAAGTCCATCAGTCAACAAGGCCTACCCATAACCACAGAATTCCAGTCAGCAACATGGTTCCTCACTCTGAAATATGAAGAGATAGCCAAGGATCAGCTGACATTTAAGAAGAACTCCAAAAAAAACCAAAGCAAAACAAAAATTGGAAATAAGGGACTCAGGAAACAAAGGTGAAGAAGGAAGCAAAAGAATTCCTTTAAAAAAAAAAACTATAGTTAATATCTTCAGAAAAAATAAGTAGCCACGCAACAAGAACAGAAAGCTACTGTAAAAGGGCAGTCAGAAAATAAAAGTGTATGGATTTTAAATATGGAATAACTATAATGGAAAATTAAATAGACTTCTAAAAGATAAATCTAAGAACTCTCTTAAGAAGTAGACAAAGAACAATGAGATGGAGTGAAGAGAAGAAATAATAAGAAAGTTAAAGGAGATCCAATAGTCATTAATAAACATTTCAATAAGACAGCCCAGAGGGAACAAGAAAGGTGATTACAAAAAAATAAATCGCAAGAAGATTTCCAGAACTAAAGGGTATGAAATTTCAGATATAAAGCTTCCATCAAAAGGTCAAAAACATATGAATGAATAAAAATGCACACCTACATATCTCATTGTGAAATTTCAAAACGTCCAGGACAAAGAGTAGAAATAAAAACTTTCACAGAAGGACAAAAAAGAGATCTCACACACATGGCTAGAAATCAGGAAAACATCAGACTCCTCAAAAGCAACACTAGAACCTAAAATACAGCAGAACAATGTATTTCCATCCTAGAATTCTATATCCAGCCAACTGGTACGTCAAATGTGAAGAGATAATAAAGACATGTTGAGATAAGCAAGAGCTCTAAAATTTTACCCCTTGCGTGTTTTCACAAAAACTTCTGGAAGAGGATCTTCACCAAATCAAGGACTGAAACAAAGAGAACACAAGATCCAGGAAAGAGGAGGTCATTAGAAGAGACAGTGCAGCAGAAACTGGGGCATGAGTGGTGCAGCAGGCCTAGAAGGGGACAGTCCAAATCGAATAGAGCGAGGGGCTGGGGACCCCAGAGGGATGGTCTCAAGAAGAAAAACAACACCATTCAGTCACCCAATGGGTTTGACAGTGTCTAAGGGATTTTGGTAGCTCTAGCAGGAAGTCTGGGAGAGAATCAACGGTAAGTATGTAGAAAACTAGACCAATTATTAAATCTGACCATTTTTAGCTCTTAGAAAAACAAAAAAGTTGTTTAAAAAAGGAAGTAATCATACTTGTATTCTTTTGTGAATATCTTCATAAATATACATATGAAAATACTAAAAATTCACTTAGAAAATTGCAATATAACTAGGCTGGGAGGATGGAAAAAAGAGAAGGGGTGGTCTGTAGGCTGAAAGAGAGAAAGCCTGAACTTCTGTAGATGGAAGTTTAAAAACTCATGTCCTGAAGATATAGCAATATAATAACATCATTTAGAAATATGAAGGTAAATAGCAGCACTAAGAGCTCCGAAAGTTGAAAATGGTGTTTCTCGGAGGTATGACTCCGGAGTACGGAATAGGAGGCAAAGGAACAGCTAGGGTTTTTTTGTAAGCTTTGTCATAAATTTGAATTTTGTAATCATGTACATGTATTAGTTTGCTAGAAAGTAAAAAATGAATTCGTGTGTATAAACTTAACGATACATGCAAAGCTGCGTATTCTAGAAAAGGCAAGCGTCCACTATGAGCAGACGTACAATGGGGAGCAAAAGCAGACGCAGACCCTGCCCTCTTGGAGCCTCTTTTTAAATGACATGCTGCCTCTTACCTCTGGACCCTGCACAGAGTGCTCCCCGTCCACTTGTCTGTCTGGAAAATGCTGACTGGATTATCGAGGCTCCTTTCACACCTTCCCTGACTCCCCAAAGCAGCCAGTCCTGGCTCCTACTGCCCTTTGTGCAAACCTCCATTGCAGCCACTGTCTCATTGTACCGAGCGTGTGTGTTTGTAGGCCTATCTCTCAACTAGTCATGCAAGGACCCCATTTTACTCTGAGTGTGTCCCTAGTGCCTAACAGTGTCTGACTCTATATCAAAGTCCTGTAAGTGCATGTCAAAGAAAGGCATGCATGGATGGATGAGTGGATGGATGCATGCATAGAGAACCAGGCTGTGTTTCCTAGCTGTCATCTAAAAGAAGGAGCAATACTGGCTGTTTAAATAAACAAGGAAGACAGGGAGAACAAGACATACGTAGGATACTGACCGTGCCACCCTACCCGGGCTAGGCATATGGGCTGCACAGAGTAAGCCACCAGAACCTCAGTAATAGCTAAAGAACTATATTTTTGCTTCTGCAATACTTGGGACCCAATGTGCACACAGAAGAGGGTAGAAGAAGGGAAGTGACACAGAAAGGGGAGGCAGAGACCCTAAACACTTTCCGGCAGTGGCACCTGTTCCCGGCTTATGTCTTTGAGCAGGAAGCTCATATACCTCTCGGTGCTACTGAATGCTGCTCTCAGCTCACAGTGATCATGAAGGCAGAGGCCAGGGCTCCTCCAACAATGACCCTCCATGGCCAGTACCAGGAACTTGATGAAGGGGTAGAGTTCCTCTCAGGCCCAGCCTGCGGGTGCCGTCAGCACTGCTTACGCACATTCTTTCCACAAAGATCCCCAAGCAAGTGGACCAAATGCAGGGATCATGTGCAAGCCCCCTCATGCTCCTGCCCCATCCAGCAGAACCGTTTCCTAAATTGGGAACCTCAACTTCACAATCTGACTCTAAAGGGCAAGGGACATTTGTCCAAGACTCCAAGAAAACGTCTAAAGCCCTACTGATGCCACTATGTCCCCACCAAAGAATCTTTAGTAATTGAAAATTAAATGAATTTCTCATACATTCGTCCAACCCTGGATGGTAGCTGGTCAACTTTGCGGTATGAATTAAGGGTTCTGAGAAGGCCACACTGCCCCAAAATATCTCCCCACTGGCCTGAAATTCTTCATTGCACTTTATAACCATGCCTGAAATTCCACCAATTAGAAACTCATTTACAAGCCCCTCTTGTAAAATGTGCGAGAGTGATTAGCTTTATTTGATGTCACTCCAGAATCTAAAATTAAGACCAATCGTTGGGCCTAATAAAGAAAAATTGATGGGCTTTAGTTTGACTGAAAAAGGCTTTTCTGTCAGTTCTTGCTCTTCAGAATGGGACTGGCAACTCCCCTGAATGACAGACAGATAAGCCATCGCTTAAGACAAAATCTCCTTCTGGACAGCTCTAAAGGGGCAGAAAGTTCTTCCTCCCAGTGGATTAAAATTTGCTTCCGGACACTCTCAGCACTTTGCCCTAGGTCTGCTCTCAACAACACAAAGGGAGTCTAATTAGCATCTCCTTGTCAGATATTCTAATCCAGGTCCCCTCACCCTACCAGCTCCCCGCGGTCCTTCCTCCATGTCTAATAGCTGGGCAATCTGTGTTTATTGATTTGGCTAAATAAGGCATGACTCCAGGATTCCTTGCCTGCCCACCAGAGACTGGCCTCTAGTTGGGTAGAAGTTGTAGTGTCTGTGCCATGCACTAAGTCTTCTATTCTCTGCTTCCCACTGACAACCTGCTCTGGCAGTGTGGGGCTGGAAGCATCACATGGATGTTACGGTCAGACAAGGCCATGTGCAGGGAAGTCAAATCAAAGAGGAGGGCTCAAGAATGTACTGACACCTGGGCTGACTGGGTTTGGCAAGACATGTACAGGGTGCAGGAGACCCTGAGGATGTGGTCTGATGTCAAGCCAGAGGTTGTTTGCTCTGTATTTCTCCATGAAAGATCTACTCTTGAAGGCTCAAAGCCTGGCCTTCTAAGCCCTCACTAATTGGAGGCTTCGAACAAGTTTCTTAGGCCCTCTGAGCCTCTATTTCTTCATCTATTCAATGAGGACTTTTCTATCTAGCTTCTGCATAGAATCCCATGAGAATCCCATGAGATGAAGGACTTGAGGATACTTTGAAGGCTGTAGAGCAAAGTGCTATACAATGGCCCAGGGTGGAGATCACGGTTGACTTCTGTCCGACTGGGGACAGCCCAGGTCCTCAGCTGGGAATTAAGGCCAGAAGGAGAGCCAACACTCTGCTGTGAAGCGTGTTTCTAATTCAGGTAGGAACTGAGTGTTCTAGAAGCCTAATGATAGATTCATGGCCTCTTGTACCTTTTTCCAAAGAAAAACAATACCTGATGAAACTGTGTGGTTGCATCTTCTGACATGTTGCATGCAGTTTGGAGGCTGGGGTTCATCCCTCGGCATTGTCCGTTGCATGGAGGTACCTCACTGGCCACAAGGGTCTACGGGCCACACGGCCAGGCGTGAGTGCAGACATCTGTCTGGGTTCTTCACCAGGCAGTCCTAGAGTAGATCTTTGCTTTTCCAGATATAGAGGATATGAAAGCCAGGGGTGGAGGAAATGTGGAGTTCCTCCTAAGGGAGGGTAGAATCAGAGACTGAAAAGGAAACATGACTGAGTCTGTGATGGACTTTCCAAGGCAGCCCTAACTGAAATGTTTTTCTTAACCTAATTCTGGGCACAAATCATGACAGACTAGCCAGGAAGCCTGGGGCCCTGCTCTTCCCCTAAATGTGGGTGCAACTGGGAGTATCCAGGCCTCACTGTTCTCTCTTGTAACTAAGGGAGCAAGACTGGGTGATCCTTTTTTATAACTTCATCTTGATCCTTACATTCTACTCCCCTCCCACCCCCAAACACAGCTATTCTTGACATCCTTCAAGACTCAGCCTTAACTTTGCTTTCTCAAGGAGCCCTTTCTACTTCCCTTAGGCCAGGCTAAAGCTCTCCAGACACTAGCAAAGCACTTCTAGCCCTCCTTCCCTCTTATCTCTAAGAGCTCTGTGACCACCTGATCTTTCTATAGCCAATGTGCCTGGCACAGTGGGTATGTAATTAATTAAAATTAAAGGAGAGAGAGAGAGAGAGTCCTCTCAGTAAAGGTGGAATCACCAACTCTCTTAGAATGCAAATGGAGACTAAGAAAGAGCCCACTGCCCTGAGCAAAGGGTTTACTATTGTGATTAACTACAAATAACCTCAAACTCTTAGCAGCCAAGCATCTTCCATCAGGAGTTGGATGTGACCAAGAGAATGTGTGATTCCCCAGCCTAGGCTTCGAAAGGTCTTGTAAGCTTCTTATCTTGCCACCTTTTGAACTCTGAGACAGCCCTGTGAAGAAGCCCCAGCTAGCCTGCTGGAAGTTGAAAGCCCCCAAGGAGAAGAGACAAGGCACCCAGCCAAGGCACCCAGGCAGCTAATTCCTAGCCAATAGCCTGCCAACTTCCAGACGTGAGTGAGAGCATCCCAGCTCATCAAGCCACCAGCCAACCCACCAGATGACCAGAGACACCTGAGAAAATCCAGCAGAGATGAGCTGAACCAACCCAGAACAGACAAACATTGAACTAAATAAGAAGTTGTCATTTTAAACCCCTGCATTTCTGTAATGATTTCTTACAGAGCAAAAATTAACTGATACAACTTTTCCTCTGCCCCTTTTTGTTCAACTTAGCAGATCTAACTCTTGGCTAGTGTCATGGAGGCAAAGGGCATGGACTAAGTTGTATTAGTTGTGTCAGGAGTCCAGAAGCCTTTTGAGGCAGACACAGCCCACATCCTAATCCCTGCAGCACAGCTTTAGATTAGGGAAACCTGGATATGTGGATCTCTGTGACCATGATCAGTCATAATAGATAAAAGCTAACAACACATCTACAGTTCTTACTTCATGCCAGACACTTGTAAGGGTTTTACATCTATTATCTCATTTAATTTTCAAAACAACCCTATGAGATGGTACCATTTTATTTCTGCTTTACAGATGATAGCACTGAGGTTCAGAGATCCTAAGTAATTCTCCCAAAATCCCACTCTAGGAAATGGTGAGGCTGGAGTTTGGTCTGATGTAGGCTGATCTCCAGAGTCCTTGCTCTTACTCAGGGTGCTAACCTCTGGTAAGAAATAATGGCTGGGACCGAAAAGGGCATCTCCCAACAGGGAAGGGAGATGCAAACTGGTGACCCAGGATCAGTCCTAGAGCTTTTGGGGTTTCGTGGGGACAAGGTGATGTTGGCACAGAACGTGTGGAAACTGGAAATGCCTCAGGACCCAGTCCCTCTGGAGAAGCAATTTGGGGAAACAGTGGCTCAGCATGTGAGAGTGAGGATCCAAGTATAGGAAACCCCAGAAATGGCTGCGGGTACAGGGATCTGGACCCGCAAGGGCATCAGGAGGGTACCAGGGAAGGGCCCACAGACAACACAGGCCCTGTAGACCAGAAGGCAGCAAAGATACCACCCCCCAAGTAGGTGTGTCATGGTCAGACAGAGCTTTCAATTTTTTCTCTCCCAGCTTTTGGGAGAATGTGCATTGTCAGGGATAAGAAATAAGGAACTGGGCTTCCTGATGATAAGAGAAGTTGAGGTCTTACATGATTGATCGGAAAATAAAAACAGAAGTGACTGTATTTGCATCCAAAGTAAGTGAAGTGGTCTCAGTGTTTTCATAAGTATTTCTTGCATAGAACTGCACGGTTTGGAAAGTACCTTCAAATATTTTATTTGCCTGTTTGCTTCTCATAACCCTGCAAGATGAGTAGGACTGGTGTCATTGTTTCTGCTTTTCAGATGATGCGGCTGTGGCTCAGGGGAAGTGCTTTGCCCAGGGTCACGGAACCCATGGGAGGCGGAAGAGGATGCCAACGCAGGACTTTGCCCTCCAGATCTAGAATTCCCTTCCAGTGGGCCAAGGCACCGCTCCATAGTCATGAAAAGCGGGTAACAAATAAAGAGAAGACATAAATAAGGACAGGAATCCAAGGGAATGCACATGGGTGACTCATTATCAAAAGAGTGGCCCCAGACCCTAGAGGAGCCCAAAGAAGGTCACCGAATCCCCCACGGAATCAACAATGGCCTCAAGGAAGAGCTGGGGGCTTGAGCTTGATTGAATTCATTCAAGCAACTCTTTGTTTCACGAATGGTTATTTGGAAAGCTGCTGACAAATTCCATCCAGTTACTTTTTAGCAACAAGTTGCTTGGGGCTGATCTGCAAAATAGTCTGCTACTTGATGTAATCCATTTTTATCCAAACTGTTTTATGTGCTAAACAAATCAACGGCCATTTTTTTATGTTTACTTGTTTGTTAGCTGATAAACAGAGGCTGTTTTAGGGCAGCAGCCCCAGGTCACGTACCCTAACACCTGCCCACTTTGGGCCAAGTCCCAGCTGCGGTTATGGCTTTGATGGCGAACACAACTTTCCATGGCTCATTATTGAACACCTGGAAAAAGACACAAGTGAGAGGACTGGCCCCCCAGCGTCAGAAGTCAGTGGCATCGAGAAATTGCTGAAATGAGAGGAATTATCATTTCTAGAGTTGTCTTTTGATAACAAATTGCTGAGGCCTAACTACCCACAGATTATTCTATCTGAGTTTATCTTGTTGCCACAGATCCGCATGCTGTAATCAATCACGCTGTGTATCCGTAAAATAGCTTGATAGTACACATGTATTCTCCTCAAAATAAAGTTGTAACATTTATACATAATAACTTATCACGCTGCAGGCTTTGCCTGACGTAGGCTCAGTATCATCTGATGTTTTATTGGATCCCACAGAAACTTTTGCCTAATAGTCGTTCTACAGAGAAAAGTTCCACAGAGAAAAAGTCGTTCTACAGAGAAAAGTTAATTGAAGTCTTTTGTATCAAAGAAATTTAAAAAGAAAGAGAAGGAACTGAGGCAACTGCTCTGGGTCTGAAGAGAGGCCAAGGTGGGTAGAGGCTTGAAGGAGAAGGACAAGGTGGGGTTCAAAGCCCAAAGCCAAGCCCACCATCCCACTCACTGGCCGTGCGCTCTGCAGACCTCAGCTGCCTTATCTGTAAAATATTTAGCATCACCAAATGTTAAGATGTAAATTATATAGAGAAAGTCAGGGAGATGGAGGACGATGCAGAGTTGGGCAGCAATGAGGTATAAGGGGCCAGTACATCATGGGATACAGGTGGCCGCACCCACCAACTCATATAGGATTGAATGGAGTCAAAACAGTGTGAAAAGTAGCTTGAGGCTTTCTTTGTTGACTGTCATTCTTACTAAAATCTGTATAAATGTTATTCATTTGTTGACTTATTCATTATCTCTATCTCCCCATGGCACCCCACCCCAACCATCAGTTCCATTAGGCAGAGAATTGCCATCTCACACACCGTGGTGTGAGCAGCACCTGGTGTGTATTAGGCACTCGGTAAACAACTGACGAATGAAGGAAACATAAATGAATGAATCAATTCCACTTGGGGTATACCGCCTCTGACACTTCTGAAGAACTGCCACAGGTGTCCTACTCTGGGCAGCCCCTCTGGCCAAAGCCCTGGGCTCGATCTCTCCTTCCACCTCCATCCAAACTCACCTGTGCTCTGCCCACGCTCTCAGCGGTATGACCAACCTAAGAAAGTAAGAGCAAATGGTTATGCTGCTCTTTGTGGACGATTTAAGTGTCCCTCTGCTCTCTACCCTGATCAGAGGGCACATGGGATGTGGAAACCACTTTGGGGACACACTTTAAGAAACCCCAGAAACTAGGAAGTGCCATATAAATAAGTAATGCTTTTTATGTTGTAGAAGTACTCCTTGAATTGGATGAAATGAACAGCTATGCTAGTTGTTTTCAGGGCATCAATATCATCCGTGAAGTTTTTGCAACTTACCCCTCAGGCTATACTTTTAGAAGGCCTGATGGAATAGGTTTGTAATGGAGCCTGGACAGTTATGGTTCCTAAAATTTCACAGATGATTTTGATACACTCTGAAAATTGAGAACAGCAGGGCCAGACAATGACTTATGGCCTTCCCCCCACTTCAATTCTAAGTGCAGTTTTTAAATGCCTTTTGGTGGGGGGTGGGGAGGTAGTGGGAAAGAATGAATGTAGTGTTCTAAGAATTCAGAAAGTCGTGAACAAAAGCAGTGACTCAAATAGTGCGAGTTTAACATCTGACCCCTCTAGTTTTCACCGTCCACTGAGCATGCCATCCTCACTCCCTGCCCCTGTCCTAGGTTTATGGAATTCTTCAACCACCTACACTGTCTCTTGCAGCTTCAATGCCCTCTCCAAATCACACCCATTTGTTTGAGGAAATGATGTATATGGTTAATCATGTGAAAATCAGTTGACCATTTGGGCAAAAAGCTATTTAAACACTGTCTTACTGAGACCTTTAAAATTTGCCTTGGGATGGTCCACTCATATTCACTAATTTATTCACTAAGTGAACAAACATATTTAACCCCATTCTATCAGGAACTGTGCTAGGTGCTGGGTATGGAGCAGTGAACAAGCAGATATGGGGACACAATCCTTGTTTCATGCTTAAGCTTCATAGCTTAAGAGCTATCTGCTACTTCCAGCTTAGCGCTTTGGGAAGTCAATGGTGTAGACAGCTCCCAAGAGTTTAAGGAGACAGAGATCTCATGAAGAATCACAGACATTATCCTGATGACTACCCATGCGATCGTCCAGGGTTCCATTCTCATACCCTAGTGGGATGTAAGAGGCTGAGATTTCACATGACTGTCTCTAGGTGGGGCTCCTTGGCCCCTGGGAAAATATAACAAAGGGCAAGTTGAGTTTAACCATAAACTCATGAATAATTGCCTGGGAAATGGGCCTGGTGCCTTGGCTCCTCTGTCCGGGCTGGCTGTACCTTGCTGAAGCAGAGATGTAAACCATGACAAGTGCCTGTGGTTGCCTGGTTACCATGGCTGTGAGGTGGGGAAGGAGGCACAGGAGAAGGCCGGGCACAGAATGAAGCAAATGAGCCTGGTATTAGGGTGTTAGGGGTCAGAGTTCTTCCCTCTTCCAGGCTAGTCTGTGTCCTTTGCACAAAGCAGCTGGACATGGCTTGTGGTGGCCTGGGCAAGCCATGAGGCAGGAATTAGGGACATTGCCCATGACATTCCACACTTATTCACAGCCACTGGGGCCATAGGTTTTGCTCTCACCCTTCTCAGCACAGGCCATTCTGTTTCTCTAGAATGATTTGAGCAGCGCCAGGATGGTCCTGGCCCTGGGAAATGGTCCAGGTGGGAGGGATTAATCACCACGCAATGTTCAGACTTTTCATCTCCTAGTTCCTATTGCCAGCAAGTCCCCCCTTTCCTAGCCCAGACCTCTGCTACCCTTGGGGTACACAGGCCCTCCTACCTACCACACTGCACACACCCTTTCCCTTTAGTTAACCGGAAGCCAGCCTAGGACTTTCAAAAAGAGCTCTTATTAGGAAACCCTAGGAGCACAAAGAAGAGAAACAGATGACTGTAATAATGCTTCACGTTTGTATAGCACTTTGCAGTTTGCAAAGCACTTGCATATTCTTTACCCAGCATGAATTCCTTCCCCTGACTTAAGTAAAGCCTAGCCAGGGACTGGCACAGGTTCCACTGGGAGTTTCCTCCATCCCCACCTGACCACTATTGGTCAGGCGACATTTGGCAACACCGGCAGCCTCTGTGGGTCCTGACGCTCCCCCAAAGTCTGATTCCTGGTCTCAGGTCTGAGTGCTACTTTTTCCCAGAGGTCACTTTCTAAAGCATTTTCACCAACTAGTTGTTAATGGTGGGTCTAACTGAAGTTTCTTATTTCCAGGACAGCACTGGGTTTGGTGTCTCTCAACTTATTTATGGAGAACTATGATACCAAGCATTCATTGAGCACTTACTGAATGTCAGGCGCACTGCTTTTTATGTGAATTAACTCATTTCTTCCTCACGAAAATCATCAGGTAGACAGTATTACTGCCACTTTACAGATGAGAGAGGCTTAGTAAATACAAGCCATATTTGACATTGTAGAGGAGATCAGTTGGGTGAAATGCAGGACACTGAGACTGAAGTCCTTTTCTTTACTGAGTCATTACCTTAGGGATGCACACGTTCAAGATGCATTTACCAACTTCCTCCCACATGTCTGGTGGGCCACAGGACCCAACAGAGAATCAGTCGTGGCTCTGCCCTGAAGAGCCCACTGGCGAGCTGGTCTCCATCAGCCTCTCCTACTGCTGATGCTATAATGCAATGAGGATTATCACAGATGCCCACACCTGGTCCAGGGGCCAGAGAAAACTGCCTTGAGGGCATGACATCCATGAGAAGGGGGAGAGGATGTCCCCAGCAAAAAGAGCAGCAGAAATAAAGGTTTGGAGGTATTAGAGGGTGTGAAACATTTAGGAAATTCAGTACCACTAGTCAAGTAGGGTGGGTGAGTTTTATACTGAGTTAAGGGGCTCGGGCTTTTCCCTGACATCACAAAAGCACCATCGATGGGTTTTAAGCAGGAGGAGCTGGCTATGCCACCTGCAGCATAGGTGATACAGAGGACTTTTACCCTCAAGTTATTTTTTAAATTAAGTTCTTGCTTATCATCTTATTGTCCTATCGTTGTTTCTTTCCAATAAAAGGGAGTTCAGGTAGGGGACTCATTAAATAAGGCTCTCTGGCCACTGGTTGCTAATGAGCTAGCTTTGCCACCCTCTATTGGGGGAAAAGTAAGACGATTTTCTCCATTCTCTTCCATCCCATGATCCATCTCCCCCCATATTACAGGCTTTGGGTCACTTAAGCTGTTCTGGTCTGACAGATGACAGCAAATTCCAGGCACGCGTCTCTGAATACTCGTAGTTTCCATTTCTTCTGGATTTACCTTTACCTTCGATGTCCATCTGCAATAGGCACCACTGTCCACATATGCTGTCAGAGTTCACAACTTACCCCTCACAGTTCCATGCCCCATTTGTCAGGCGTTAAAGAGGTTGCACAGACCTTTGGGCTGGCTGGCTCTGTGCCAATGTTGCCCTCCAACTCTGATAGGGAACTTCTGGGGGCAGGCCAGGGCCAGGTTTGGAGGAACCCAGACACTGGCACCTCCTTGCCCTTGGCGGGGGGGCATTCTTTATTTGGTTCAGCATGCAATTGAAGCAGACATGGGCATGGAGAAGTGAGGGTAGAGGGGGCCAAGGCTTGCCAGCCAGGCCCACCAAACCAATTCTGGTGATTGACAGGGCTGCAGGTGGCATAGCCAGCTCCTTCTCCTAGCTGGGACTGTCTTATATAGGTCAGAAATGTCCACGTCCCCAGCTCTGAGTACATATATAAGCTTGTCTTTGGCTGTCCCCCTCTTCAGGGTCAAAGTCCTGTTTTATTGCCACAGATGGGAGAGGCCTCAGAAATTGCCTTCTAACCAACCTAGGTTATGATCTGGGTTTGAGACACCAAGACAATAGACATGGGTTTCCTTGGACCATGACAGGTTAAAGGACTCAGAGAGTGCTGAGGTCCATACACAATGGTGTGGGGTAGGTCTGCCAGTTGCTTTCATGAAACCCCAAAAGGGGTCCACAGTACCCCCCGCAAAACGTTAATAAGCCCTGATGCGAAGGGTGCTTGCTGATCTGCATTCATCAATCCTATGGCAACCCTCTGAGCGCAGGGCCAGCCCTCCCTACTGTGGGTCTGCCCGATCGCATCCAGTTGACCCAACTAATGCAAACACGGCAATAATTTATTTCAGTTCAAAGAAATGCAAATTGGGTTAATATCCCTTTCTGTGAACCATCACATATTCAATGTAAACTAATTCATTTCTACAGCAGTGAATTTTTCTAGAAACAAATGATACTCTGTTCTGCACAATTCAAACTAGCACATTTTTTAATGCAACAAACATTTATAAACCACCCATCCTTCCCCCCCTTCCCTCCTTCCTAAAAATACCCATTGCAGCACCATCTTCTAGCCTACAGCCTGTCATCCCAAACTGCTGCATTGTATTTTTATAATGGGACTGTTTCAATCCCAGTCATCAAATTACCCTGTTTATTATTATCCCCATTTTACAGATAAAGGAACTAGGACATAAGGAGGTCACCTGCCTGGCCCCTAATCCCAGGGCAGGGCTATAATGAAGAAACCATGTTTCCAGATTACCCTAGCCTTGGGAGAGCAGAGGCAGGAGGGCAGGCTTGGTTATGCTTCTGGAAACATCCAGTGTTTAGGAGGAGATGATGCCTGTAGCCTCTGACCAGAGGCCAGGGCAACGCAAGGAAGACCACGGTCAGCCTTGCAGTGATGCCTCCTGAGCCAGCTGCCCTGGACAGATCTGTGTAACTCCATATGGAAGCAGGAGTCCCGAGAGGGCAGAGAGGAAGCGACGGGGTGAGAGGGAGGCCTCTCAGGGACCAGCAGCTTAGAACCGGCCTGAAGATCTGGAGCCCTAATAGAAAGGGCATTTGCCCAGGAATCAAGGCCCTATTTGGCACTGGCTCTCCCTCACTAGCCCTGACATTGCAGGCTAGTCCCACCTCTCTGAGCCTCCATTTCTCAGAGTGAACGATGGCCTGGATTCCATGACATCCAAAGGCCTTTCAGGAGCACCAAAGGGGGCTTTGTGAAAGGACTCCCAAAATTGCCACCAGTGCCCCCTCCCAGCACAGTGCTGGAGCCCTCTTCAGCCAAGGCCCGGAGGCCAGGTCGTCTGCCACCATGAAGCATCCCAGACCTCTGCCGTGGGCAGTCAGGCTGCTGTAGGACAGCCAGCTCAGTGGATCATAACACCAGGCAGATTGTGGGTTGACGTCATCCTTTATATATACAAAATTTCATGCACGTGCATACACACACACACAATTTTTTCTGAACATGTAGTTTTCGATTTAAAGAACTAAACCCCAGAGATGGGATTGTTTCTGGCTCCTTTCCAAGACCATGATGGCAGAAACTGAGGACTTTGTCCTGGTGCCCATCAAAGTGCCACATCCAGGTACCACCTCCTCAAGAGCTGTCTGAGCTGTCAATCTGTGGGCTCCAAGGCTACAGCAACTGCTCCACTTGTGCATGCGGATGCCCCAGCGCCCAGCCCCTCACACGCTGGGCAGAAGCGGGTGTGGGGACAGAAGCCACGTCAGAGCCATAGCATCAGCACCCTCCTGAGGCAGATTTTGTTATTAATAAACACGATGCTTCGAGCATTTGCTTACGATTGTTTGATACTTCAGTTTTCAGTAATTTTCTCAGTTAATAATTTATTAAATGGATTATTTGTCATTTCAATTTATTAAAAATTGATAAAGGGCTCATTTCTTTTTTCCCAAGCTGGGACACAGAGAGAGATATACAGGCCGGAGTACAAATTAAAGGCGCCCTACTTCCTTCCCCTCCCTGTCCCCGCCCAGTCACCCATACCCAGTGAGCACCCTTGGGTCCCCCCTTCCCAATGGCTCTTCACTCCGGGGTCCAGCGATGAGGCTGGACCGGCCTGCCCCGCCCCCTCCCAGCCCCCACACCACCCATGCCCTGGCTTCTTATCTCAGCTCATCTCACAACCACTCCAGAAGTGGGGCGGCCTTCAGCTGCCCAGCACAGCTAGAAGGATGCCTTACGGATCCTCCAGCAACGGCGGACTGCGCATGCCCTGTTCGAGGCAGACATTGGTGGGACCCGAGGCGCCACGACTGGAGCAGGAGGCAGGAGGTGAGAGAACATGCAAGGAGACCTCAACAGTGCTATCTGCTCTCCCTGTGGCCACGCCCACCCTGGCGGGCAGCTCTCTTGTGTTTAGTGCTATTCATTTCTTCGTGGCTTCTATAATCTGAGTATATTCTGATCGTGGCCCAGCCTATGTTTACGAAACAAGCATATGAAGGCATTTCAGGAGAAAGACAAAAGCAGGACAGTCTCCTGATCCTTTTCTCTCCTCCTTGTCCTCCTTTTCTGCATCCACTCTACGCCTCTCTTATTCACCCCTCTCTCTCTCTCTTTCCACTATCTTACCATCGCTACGACCCGCCCTGCTCTCTCCATCCTCCTTCCCTATACCTTTCTTCTCTCTGGACCTTCCTCCCCAAGCACTGAGGATCCGTGGGCTGGTTAAATGCCTTCATTCCCATCTGCGGGCACAGCCTGCGAGGGGTCTCATCAGAGCTTCACCACCAGCTCCCTGAGGTCACAACCGCTCTGACCTGTTTTCCAGGCTGAGAGGTAAGCCCCATGTACCCGGGTCTTAACCTCAGGTCCCACCCAACCACAGCAAGAAAAAATGTCAGTGCCCTCTGGATCAAAGACAGTACAGATGAAGGCCTGCCCAGCCACAGCAGAACCTCAAGGGCAGAAGAAGAGGAAGAAATCATGGGTGGGCGGGAGGGTGAGCAGAGAAACAGCAGCCACCATAAAGTCACTTTAGCCAAGAAGGTTTTGTCATCGTTTTGCCATTTTTGTCTACCTTCATGGGCTCCTTGAGATCCCATGGTTCACTGTTTTCCAGAGAGCTTTTCCCCAAGATGAGTTTAATGGACTTATAGAAGTCACATTGTGCACAAATTGGGAAGTTTCTGAAGCACCGTGCCGGCTCTCACGCATATACACTCGCCAAATTCCCACAGCTGAGCAGGGAAGGCAATTCAAGGCGCAAAAACATCCTTGGGTAAATTACTTCCTATTAGTATGTCACATACTTCTTAGATAAGACTGTAGTTCCAGGAGGTGACAGCAGCAGCTGACAATAAAACTTTGCACTCTTTTTAATTTATATTTTCCCTGCCTTTCTGTTTTGTTTGTTGTGTTTTTTCTTTCCCCTCAAAGTTACATAACATCACATCCAACTCCTTGCTCCCAGGGAAACAATGCCTCCTGAGGCTTTTCCTGACTCTCTCCCTGTGGGATTGAGCAACTTGACCTGTAACTTCAAGAACCAAGGAGGAAACTCAAAGGGGCGTTGCCACATCCTGAGGACAGGAGGCTTGGGGTTGAGGCTTGCTCCATCCCCCTCCCATTCCTGCCCAACTCCAGAGCTAGCCACAGCTTCCTGCCTCTCTTCAAATCCATAATTCTCCACTGAACAAATACCGAATGCCTTACACCTGAGCAAGATGCGCTGGAAGAGACAAGAGGAGATAGGAGTCCATCGTCTAGTTACTGAGTGAGAAAAGAGAAAAAGAAAGTAAGTATATATGAGAAATGACAACATGAGACTTATCCAACCAGGCTGCTGAATCTTGGCTGGAGGGAGACAAGGTCAGGCTAAAGGAGGCTGTGACCTAACACTAGGCCTTGAAGGACAGGTAGAGGACAGAGACATTCAGAGCAGTGGGACTCCACCTCATCTTCTGGAAAATGAGGCTTCCTTTATGATGTTCTCTGCAAATACAGTGGCACCTGGGCGTTTAAGTACATCTGGATGGAGTATGAGAAAATAATGCTCCAGCGAGCATCCCCAGTAGGGAATCGATGCTTCTGAGCAACAATGTCTCTTGTCCCAAGAGTTGAAAATGTCTCTTCAATACAGGGATGGCCCAGTTTGCCAGCCTTTGGGTTGGAAGTGGAATGCACCCACGGATTTTAGTCCATGCTAAACTCCTACACCTCCAGCCCAGACCTATCCACCTTCCCAGGACAGAACTGCCCCAGACTTCAAGGGCATGGCCTCTTGGGAATCTCTCTGTCCTCCAAGCATAGGTCTGAGCCTCTTCTGGCCTTTTCACCTTGCAGTAATTCCTTCTTCCCACAGTCTGGAGAATTCAGAATCCCACGCTCTCCTTGGGAGAATCTCACACTCACCTTGCCCTCAGCTCTCTGGCCTCTGTTCCCCTTCTGGCTCCAACTCTTCCACCTGCAGGAGCTTCATTCCGGTGGTCTTCATCTCAAGCTCAGAACCAGCCATTGCACTAATAGCAACTCCCCCCTCCCCCTTCCTGAGAGCAACCATCTCATTCTCCTCATATCTCAGGTCTAAAAAGTCTCCCAGCTCAAGCTTATGGCTGAAGAAGAGGTTCAGTTTTCTGCAAGGAATGTTGCAACCCTGTCCCTATAAAAGGATGGGAACCCAGACCCTAAAGAAACATCAGAACCACAAAATGCAGACAAGACCCACATCCACTGAGGAGGAAGGTGGGCATGCCCTCCGGGGTACAGGATGAGACAGGGCTTTTTAAAGGAAGCAGCTCTGAATTTTGTAGAAAATGAGGTCGTTTTTTGCATAAGTGGACAAAGAAATAGAGGATTAAGGAACAAGGATTAGGGAAGAAGGGGTGGGATGTCATTTTGTGTAAATGCCACAAAATGGTGAATATAATTATTTTTAACTTTTCAGCCAAAAGTTTTGATATGGCACTCATTGAAACAATGGGAAAAGACTACTAAAAAATAAAAACGCTGTCAGATCAACCCCGTAATTGTGAACTGTCCAATGCCATCTTTTTGATCAGTGTGGAAACATCCTGAATAGTTTAAGACTTTTGGACCTTAATTCTCTACCACTTTTAATTCAAAATTGCATCTCCCCCCACCTTCTCCCAGGACTCTTAATTTGTCTTTTCTCTCCACCATTATTTATTTAAGCCTCCTTAAATAATTATTTATCTTAACATCATATCTGTATTATTTATTTTACTGTAGCTCCATAACAATATTATTTAAGTCTATAAAATAAAGCTTTTTCCCTGGAACTCTCTGTGCAAAACAAATTGTATTCTACTGAAACATTCTTTGAAATGTCCTTCTTTCCTACCACTGGATAATAATAATAATACTTTGCATTTATATAGTACCTTTTATCCTGGGATTATTTAAGTCTGCAAAAGCAGTCTGTCTGAGTCCTCTCTGCAAAAATCAAGTTGTATGAAAATATTCTTTGAAATGCCCTTTATTTTTCACCACTGGCTGGTACAGAAATGCTCTTTGTGCATTACTTTTCACCTAGGAATTCCCAACTGGTTCTCTAATTAATACCCACCTACTTAGAAATGTCCAGGTAAATATTGTCTCCACTTCCTGAGTGGAGAAGACCTCAAAGGACAGGAAATATGTGTAAATCAGAGGACATCGCACCTCACAGCTCCTCCCTGCCTTTGAGATAGATCCTCACAGCCTTCCTCCTCCCAGCCATCATCTAGTTTTATCAAAGAAACATGGGCTGAGCTCTGGAATCAGACTGCCTGGGTTTAAATCCACTTATTCCCCAAGCAGGTCTTGAAGCCTCAGTTTGCTCATCTGTACTTAGCATCCTCCCCACATCCTATGCTTAGCTCAAGCCTCTCCCACATCCAGAACTGTCCTTCCTATTCCTAGCCACTTGTCCACCCTTCAACACTCAAACTCCAGGTCCACGTCTAGGACAAGCAAGTAGCAGTCCCTAACCTTCTCCAGTAATGGCAGTGGTACCAGCATTTTCATTTTGGACGACCCTTGGCGTGCAATGCTCAGGCAAAACATCCTAGACCTGGATTATGTGTTATTTTGCAGTTTTTAACTGTCTCTTGTGAGTGAACTTTCATGTATTGACGGATTCACTCAACAAGTATTTATTATCTATTATGTACTGGGCACTCTTTTTCCTCTAAGGATATAGCTGTGAACAAAACAAAAACCCCAGAAATTTCAGAGCTGACACTCGTGTGGGAAAATAGATCCACCATCAGGTCTGTAAGGCTACATAGACTCAGCTGCTTCTCTCCTGGCTCCCGAAGTGCTGAACCGAGCATGGTGCACACAGCAGGGGAGCAGAAGATATATGTTACCTGATTTTTTAAAATATTAATTATAAAGATATAGGAGTCTTTGAAATTATAATGTTAACAGTTTTCTCTAGTTTCAAAAAAAAACATTTTTTAAAAGTTGTCTCCACTATACTTCAAAAAAATAAAAAGTTGCCTCCAGCCCCAAACTGGTTATTAAGTCCCTACGTAACCTTATAATGTTTTATACGGTCAATCTAACTCTTTCCAGAAGTACTATCACTGTGAAGTGGGTCAAGTCTACAACCTTCAGTTGCTCATCTGTCACATGGGGCTGGTGCCTTTGGGCCTTATTGAGAGGAAACAATGAGCCAGCCATTCAAGCACCAGCAGCAAGCCTAGCACAAAACAGCAGCTTGATAAACCACAGCATCACATCAAGTTACATCCTTTTCCTTCTCGAGGCTCTGGTTCTAACTCCATGTGATGACAGAGACTGAAAAGTTTAGGCTGATGAAAAGGGCCATCTGCTCTCCCCAGAGAGGTCCCTCCTTAACACTGGAACACAGAGCAGGACACCTGTCTCTTTTGTGGTTTGTGTCTGAACACCAAGCACTCCACAGCCTTCACTGGAGGCACTACACCCCATGACACTGGGTTACGGTCTGCTCTTTACACTGTCAAACCTCTTCCACCTTCCTTTGTTCTTTTAATCCCCCTCACCATTTCTTGAATTCTGTGTTTACTGTGTCTTGTGTCCTTGCATTCCTTTGCATTCTTCCCCAGGATGTTTCACCCTAATCAATTTCCAGGTAAATATTGCTCCTTGTCATACCCATGTCCATCTTTGTGTGCCAACTGGAAGAGGACTGTAGTAGATGCTCAATAAACATTATTTGCATGGAATTTGGTTTGGTGTGGACTATATGAAGTAGTTATAATTACCCCCACGTTAATAGGTCAGAAAGGGAAGCCTGCCCCCTCCCAAGTTCCCCTCACTTGTAGCCCACACTGCCTCCTTTCCCTCAGAGAATAGAATCATTCCTCCCCAAAGCTGCACATTGTGTGTTCTTCCTGAGTACCTTCTCTGTGTCTGTAGTTGTGCTGGGCACTGAGGATACACTAAGGAGCAAGCCACAGTCCCCTGTATGCAAACATCACAATCTAGATGGGGAGACATACAGAAGTAGGCAACTAAAATACTGTGTGGCTATACCATGGGATAAAGCATGGGGTCCCATGGGGCCATGTATCATGGTCTCCTAACCCAGTTATACCAGATCAAAAGGTTTTCTGACACATGGAGTAAACCAGAGATAGGGGTCAGGGAGATGGTAGACATTCAGGCAGAGGGAACAGTGCAAAGATCCCTAGGCAAGCAAGCATGTTCAAAGAACTAAAATAGTTCAGGGTCTCTGGATCCAGGGCCAGATCCTGAAGGGCCTTCTAAGCCCCACTGAGGAGTTGGGGCATTTCCCTGAGGTTACCAGAAAGACATTGGAGTCACTGAAGTTAATTAATCAGAGAAGTGACATGACTAGAAACAAAGAAAGCTCCCATGAGGGCAGAAATGGATACCAGGAAGAAAGATAGGTGAGAGATAAGAAAACCCCTTGGAGGATTGATTTAGAAACTATTTGTTTAAATGTTTCTAAAAATGATCTTATATGTAGAAAATCCTAAATATTCCACACCAAAAAAAAAAAAAAGAAAAAAGCCAATTTGAGATAATAATCAAATTCTGCAAAGTCGTAGGATACAAAATCAACACACTAAAATCAACCGCATTTCTATACACTAACAATGAACAGCCCAAAACACAAATTAAGAAAACAATTCCGTTTACAATAGCATCAAAAAGTATAAAATACTTAGGAATAAATTTAACTAAAGAGATGATAGATTCATATACTGAAAACTACAGTGTTCCTGAAAAAAAATTAAAGAAGGCACAAATAAACGGAAAGTCATCCTATGTTCATCAACTGCAAGATTTAATGTTGTTAAGAGGTTAACACTACCCAAAGCAAGCTACAGATTTAATGCAATCCCTATCAAAATTACAACCGTGTTTTTTGCAGAAATAGTCAAATCCACCCAAAAATTCATATGCAATCTCAAGGGAGGCTGAATAGCCAAAAAAATCTTGAGAAAAAATAAAGTTTAAGATCTCATATTTCCTTATTTTAAAACTTACTACAAAACCACAGTAATCAAAACAATTCAGTAGTGGCATAAAGACAGATGTATATACCAATGTAGTCATATACAGGGCTCAGAAATAAATGCTCACATATATGATTAAGTGTTTTTCAACAAACAGAGCTGGGAAAACTGGATATCCACATGCAAAAGAATGAAGTTGGACCCTTACCTTACACCATATAAAAGCAACCCAAAATGGATCAAAAACCTAAACAGAAGAAATATTAGAAGAAAATATAGGGAAAAACTTAATGACATTGAATTAGGTAATGGTTATGAAAAGCACAGGCAGCAAAAGCAGAAATAAATAAACTGGACTATATCAAAATTTGAAACAGTTCATCAAGAGACATAATCAACTGAGTATAAAGGCAACTCACAGAACGAGAGAAAATATTTGCAAATCATATATCTGATAAGGGATTAATATCCATAATATATAAAGAACTCCTACAACTGGAAAAAAACTTGATTAAAAATAGGCAAAGGGCTTGAATAGACATTTCTTAAAATAAACATCCAAATGGCAATCAAGCACATGAAAAGATGTTCAATATCACTAATCATTAGGGAAACGTAAATCAAAACCACAATGAGATTATCACCTCACACCCATTAGAATGGTCACTTTCAAGAAAAACAGATGTAAGGGTATAGAGAATTTGGAATCTTTGTGCACTATTGTGCAAATGTAAAAAGGTGCAGCTTCTGTGGAAAACATCATGGCAGTTCCTCAAAAAAATCAAACATAGAATTACCATGTGATCCAGAAATGCCACTTCTAAGTATATACCAAAAAGAATTGAAAGCAGGATCTTGAAGAAATATTTGTACACCCATGTAAATAGCAACATTATTCACAATAGTCAAAAGGTAGAGGGAACCCAAGTGTTCTTTGAGAGATGAATGGATAAATAAAAGGATAAACAATGGGATGTTATATAGCCTGAAAAAGAAAAGAAATTCTGACACTTGCTACAACATGGATGAATCTTGAGGATATAATGCTAAGTGAAATAAGCCAGTCATAAAAAGTCAAATACTGTATGATTCCACTTATGTGAGGTACCTAGAGGAGTCAAACACAGAGTGACAGAAAGCAGAAGGGTAATTGTCTGGGGATGGAGAAAGGGGGAAATAGGGAATTGTTTAACGGGTACAGAATTTCAATTTTGCAAGATGAATAGAGTTAGGGATGTTGGTTGCACAGCAACGTGAATGCATTTAATGCTACTTACTGTACACTTATAAATGGTTAAGATGGTAAACTTTATGTTATGTGTATTTTACCTCAGTTGAAAAAAATTAATGCAATTGAGGAAAACAAATGTTTCTAAAAGAATGATGCTGCTGTGAAGCTTTGCTTCCAAACTTCAGTTTGGGATCATTTTCTTCTCCATCACAATGTCAGGCACATCGGTATCAGCCTTTCCCCATTGTCCTCTCAGAGCCATAGGGGTCAACCCAAGTGTTGATAGAGCTCACCTCTGTGGCCAAGTGGTCTGGCCGGTCCTTCACCCTTAAATTAGAGTCCCCACAGCTGCACGAGCTCTGGCTTGCCCTGCCCTGCACACCATGGTGGAGAACACATGGGCTGGAATCCTGCACACTGGCTGCCTCTGACCAGAGGGAGAGCAAGACCTAAGCTCAACATCTTCCACCCCCACCCCCTAGCTTCTCATCTCCATCCCCCAACCCACAGAAGGGAGCCTGGGGAGATGTCAGGAGTGTAGCTGTCCCTCCACTGGGGCAATGAGGAGTGTATATTCTCCCCCAAAGAGCTACTTGGCAAATTAAAACTTGCCCCAGGGGCTTCCCTGGTGGCGCAGTGGTTGAGAGTCCGCCTGCCGATGCAGGGGACGCTGGTTCGTGTCCCGGTCCGGGAAGATCCCACATGCCGCGGAGCGTCTGGGCCCATGAGCCATGGCCGCTGGGCCTGCGCGTCCGGAGCCTGTGCTCCGCAACGGGAGAGGCCACGGCAGTGAGAGGCCCGCGTACCACAAAAAAAAAAAAAAAAAAAAAAAAGATTGCCCCAACCCCTGTTTTCAAAGTTTTATACAGAATTACACAAAGGGCAAGAGAAAGCAAACAGTCTTCTTTATCTCCCCTTCCTGGTTACCCCCATTTCCCTCCACAGGATCTGAGGATGAGTCAAAAACTTAGCACATAGCAAGCACCATATTTTTTAGAAGTCTTGTTTGAAAATAATTGCTCCAAAGTATCACCATGACCTTGCTGTCAATGGGGTATGGGGTTTTTTGGTGATGAGGTTTTCTTAATCCTAATGGGACTTCACTATCTTTGAAGCCTAAGGACTTAAAGAAACTGAGGACTTGTGTGCAAATGGAAAGCATAACTAATGTGTCCCCTCCACACACGTCCCCTCTCTGGGCAGAGTAAATCTCTGGGCAGATTCACTCTGCTCAGAGAGGGGACGTGTGTGGAGGGAACTTTTTTTTTAATGAATTTATTTATTTACTTATTTATTTATTTATTTATTTTTGGCTGCATTGGGTCTTCACTCCTGCGTGCAGGCTTTCTCTAGTTGTGGTGAGTGGGGGCTACTTTTCGTTGCAGTGCGTGGGATTCTCACTGCCGTGGTTTCTCTTGTTGTGGAGCACCGGCTCTAGGCACACGGGTCTCAGTAGTTGTGGCATGTGAGCTCAGTAGCAGTGGCTCGCGGGCTGTAGAGTGCAGGCTCAGTAGTTGTGGCGCACAGGCTTAGTTATTCCACAGCATGTGGGATCTTCCCGGACCAGGGCTCGAACCCGTGTCCCCTGCCTTGGCAGGTGGATTCTTAACCACTGCACCACCCGGGAAGCCCATGTGGAGGGAACTTCTGATTGGTCAGTGGCATCCAGGAGCAGTGAGGCCAGAGATGCTGGATCTCCTCCCCCAACTCACCCTTTTGTATTTGCAGTTGGAGGTTGAGGCTAAGGGTCTGGGTACATCTGCATAAGCACATCAGGGCTTCAGAAGGAAAGAGATGGAAATCCCCAAGCCCTTCTCCTTGAAGCATGGAGTTATTGAAACACACCAGATGGACTAGAGTAGGACTGACCTAGACCGAATGGCAGGAAAGGAGGGCAAGTTCCCTGAAAAAAAAAAAAAAAAAGGCTCTAATGGAATAGGGCCCAGACTCCATGCCAGAGCTCTGTAAAGGAAGAACAGCTCTGGAAGTGTCACTTGCTTGTCCCTCCTGCTAACTCATTCTCCCTAATGCAGACAAGGGGGATAAAAGGCTTCTTGGGAGTAAGAAAGAAAGGTCGTGAGGCCTGCAGCCCGGGCTTTCTTGCAATGAGGTGTCCCAGAGTCTCCCTGATGAAGAAACATCCTCTCTCCCAGGCGGCCGTCCACTGCTTGGACAATCTCAAGAGGCCCAGTGCAGTGGCCTTGGAAGCAGGGAAAAAGCTAGGTAGACTGATTCTCCAAACTGAGGCTCCAGGAAAAGGCTGAATATTTTATAATAAACATAACCAAAAATTACTATTGAAATCAGTAGAGATTTTCCCACAAAGATGTGCCATCTTCACCTTAGTCTTGGCATCCCCCGTGCCCCACGACCTGCCCTGAGAACTCGGGGGCCTCAGTTCCAGCAGTGTGGGCTAATGTGTGGGTCTCAAGATCAGAAGTGCCAGTGGGTTTCTTCCGGTGGCATAGTCCCCACCCCACCCCACACCCTGGAGGTGGCTCGTGGGCCTTCTATAAAGTGGAATGAAAAATTCTTTTGGTAGTCCAACACTAGTCAACATATTCCCAGTCTCCACTCCAGAAATCCCGTCAAATTCCTTCCATAGCAGATGGAGCATCTCCCTCTGGGGCTGCAGGAGTGGAATATGAGGGGAACATGGCATGCAGCAGAGAGTAAAGACATTGGGCCCTTGGTGAGTCTATGGGGCTCTAGGACCAGGAAGACTCATGAGGTGTGGAGCCAGTTTCTGAAATTCAGCAGACCCAGGGCTGGTGGCCAGCATGGGTCACAGGGCCGAGGGGTGGTTTCTGAAGAGCTGGGCTCAGAATCAATTAAGCAACAGGGCTATTTACTGACCACTTTAGATTACATAGAAAAGGAAAAAAAATAATCCACCATGAAAATGAAATCCTGTCAGTAACCCCAATAGGCTTGCCCACCAACTAACAAGAACAAGGTAAATTTTTGAGCTCAATTTATTCAGATGGATAATAAAACTTTCAATTATGGTTGCATTATTTGTTGCTATATGGTTGAAAGATTAGGTGACAATATGCAAAAAATAGTTTCTTCATATTATAATATTTAGTAATGTCATTTTATTTTTTATATGTTTCATTAAATTGTTTTGTGGCTTTATTATCTACCCAGATGCACAGCCCAGAAATACAATTATTCAGATTTAGAAGCAATAAAATTTGGCATGCATTTTCTCGTATTCAGAATTCCTGCATGTTAAAAAGAAATTATAGCGTTCTTCCCACATTGCACTGCTCTGAGGCCCTCACAGACCCATTCATTAACCGAAGACATTACAGAAAGCACACCATTTAGGTTAAAAGGCCCTTCGGATAACAGATATGCATGCACGAAGCAAATATTTCAGTGTAGCCCCGCCTTTTGATTATGACAATAATAGAGGCAAACGGATATGCGTTTGCTGTAATGTGCTGCTTGGTGATGGATCCATTGAGTGGTGAAAACTCTGATTGCAAAGCAGCACACAGAGAAAGCATTATGACAACAAAACCTATCTTCGTAACTATCAGGAAGTAGGAGTTTTACTACTTGGAGAAAAATGAAAGCTTCCTGGGGAATTGTATTTCAGAAGAGTTCTATAATACGTGAATCCTAAACATATTTCAGCTGCCCATGGAGTGGTGGGTGTAGACAGATAAGTGTTGAGGGATGGTGGCCACTCAGCTCAGAAATATTTCTTCCAAGTCACTACCTGGGTCTCAGAAGCCCCCTATTAAAATTCAATAAGTTCCTTGGGGATATTTGTCTACCACTGGGACACTAACATGTATTTAACAGACGTTTCCTTGAAATCATGGGAACCAAAATGCCACTACATCAAGAAATATAACACAAGACTATGTCAAGTTGGTTTTGTTCTGGGGACAGTTAATAGTGTTAACTGGGGGGAGGTGTCAAAAGAGGGAAAAGAAGGTAACAAAATGTGATCTTACACCCAAAATAGAGGAAAAGATAAATTACAAATTGAAAAAATATATTTGCGACACATACCACCAACAAAGGATTAGCATTGAGGATATACAAAGAACTACTATAGGTCTGTAAGAAAGGAGCAAACAAGATGATAGAAAGAAAAGGACAGAAGACATAAAGAACCATCTCACAGAAGGCAAAACACATATGGCCAATAAATATTTGAGGAAATATCAAGGAAATGCATAACGAGTTGCATCTGATTTCCATTTAATTGGCAAAATTAAGAAAGATGACACTGGGCTTCCCTGGTGGAGCAGTGGTTGAGAGTCCGCCTGCCGATGCAGGGGACATGGGATCATGCCCCGATCCGGGAGGATCCCACATGCCGCGGAGCGGCTGGGCCCGTGAGCCATGGCTGCTGAGCCTGCGTGTCCAGAGCCTGTGCTCCGCAACGGGAGAGGCCACAACAATGAGAGGCCCACATACCCCAAAAAAAAAAAAAAAAAAAAAAAAAGGTGACCCTAAATATTAGAGACAATATGGATCCAGAGGATTGCCACAGGGAGAGAAAATTGGTAAAATCTCACTGGAAAAGAATTTGGCATTATGTTATAAAGTTAAATAGTCATATATCCTACAACCCCCAAATTCTGTTTCTGGGTATGTACTCAAGAGAAACTGGTACATAAGTGTACCCGGAAGGATGTACAAAAGCATCCATAGCAATACAATTCTCGGAAGAAAAAATCTGGAACCATTCCAAATGGATAAGGAAATTCTAGAGTACATCACAATGAAACATTGTAAAGCACTCAAAACTAATGAACGGCAGCTACACACAACTCTGTGGTTGACTCTTGGCAATACCATATTGTTGAAAAATGTTAGTTCCAGGAGAGTACAGACAACATGATTTCTTTTTTGAAAACTTTAAAATAACCAAGCAAGCAATATAGTGTTAGAGATGCACATATGTAATAAAACTATCTTTTAAAGGGGATGATGAGCACAAGATCCATGTGAGTCCAGCAGACTATTAGGGTCTAATAAAATTGGGCACATGGGTGGTTGCTGTGCTGTTCTCTGAAGTTTTCTGTGTGGTTGAAATATTTCATAATAAATTATTTTCAAAGCAGTACTTTAACATCAGACAGGCCTGCTGTATTCGAGTTTTCGTTCTCTTACCAGCAACCGTAGATGAGACACTTGAACTTTCCAGTTAAAGATCTTAGTTTCCTTATGTGGAAAACTGGAGCAGTAATAATACACGCCAATGTGTAAAGGACATCCTACAGGGCTTGGCAATAGCTATTACTTTAAAAAGCAAATTTTTTTTCTGTTAATAATAATATAATTAATCCAATTCTTTTCCTTCTCCTATACACAATGTCCTTACATCTACCAAAAAAAAAAAAAATCAGGTCAGTCATATCGAGCCTTTTGACCTAATTGATGTAACACATGCTTTGGGACAGTGTGTGAGATGTATCAACTTACAAGAAGGCTGGGCAGGTCCAGGCTTGGATGAAACCTAAAGTATGAAAGGTAATAAGTATTGGTGCCCACACATCCATCGGCGTTCCCTAAGAGCTCCAAAGCCTCTACCTGCTGCCTTATCTCTGCTATTTCCTATTTAGGAGTTAACAGATAACAGAGGTGTGTGAGTATTCCTGTGTTTTGAGAGAGGATTCTTAGAAATAAAATATCTTTCAGATCCAAAGTCCTGATATAAATAGCAGATTAGATTCTGCCCTAAACCCCCTCAAATCATACCAAGTAGAAATTTCTTGTAAAACAGGACTGGAGCTGGGAATGCAAAAGTCATGTGCCCTGACTTCTGAGCCAATATTCCTGCATTTATACACACACACACACACACACACACACACACACACACACAATTTTCTCACCCAACCTCTGCTTCTACATGTAAGTAGAGCCACCTAGAACAGGCTGAACATTGTATCTTGATATCCTGTTGTGGTCTGCAGAGTAAAGGTCTTGTCCCTGGAAGTACACATGGTCTCCCTTGAGAGGGACAATCATCCCAGAGTCAGTTATCCAAAGAGATGGCAGGTTCCCGAAAGGCAAGCCTCAGGCAGGGAAGAGAATCTTGTTTCTCTCAGAGCCTCATTTTATAGGCTCTGTTCTTCAAGGAGTCAAGACGCCTGGGGTGAGCTCCTGGGTAATACATGCTGAAGTGATGCCCCCACCCCACCCCGCCCATGGAGACAGGCTGGGACCCGGAATGAGATGAATCCTTTCATATCCAAAGAGCAAGCTGTAGCCTTCACATCGATTCTGTAGTGTGGCACCCTCCCTGGGCTTGTTTCTCTTTGGCTTTCTTCCCAAGGACTCAGTAAAGAATTGTTGGAGCACACCAGCACCGTCCTCCTGTTCCCATGCTTGTCTTGCTAACATGCATTCCTGTGTGAGAATTAGTGGTGGGTCCTCCAATAAGAGCTAATTTTTATGTTTTTAAATTCATAAAGTGAAAACAGGATTATAAAGAATGTTTGAACATGGAATAACAGGTCTCCCTATGACTCGTGCCCAGAAGTTCTTACCAAACACCCCTTCCTCCAATGGAGAGACTTTTCCCACTACTACCAACTAGATCAGTGAGTTAGCTCTTTCTGTGTAACAAACCACTCCAAAACTTAGTGATCTGAAACACCACTTATTTCATATTATCTCACGATTATGTGGGTGGGCAATCTGGGCCAGGCTCAGCAGGGTGGTTCTTCTGCTGGTCTCCCTGGGATCACTTCTGTGGCTGCATAAAGCTCACAGGTGGGATGAGGGCTGCTTGGTCTAGGATGGCCTCATTCACACGTTAGGCAGCTGGTGGTGGCTGTCAGCCGGGGTAGGCAGGGCCACTGGGCCACGTGTCTCCAGCAGGCTTGTCCTGTTCATTGACAGTGTGTTGGTTGAGGGTTCCAAGAGCAGCGGGAGAAGACAACTTCAATGTGCAATTGCTTCTCAGGTCTCTGTGTCACATTTAGTAATGTCTCATTGACTAAAGACAAGCACATGGCCAAGTCCAGAGTCAGTTTAGGAGGGTATAAACACAAGAAGGGAATTATCACAGCCACTTTTTTAAACAATCTTCTATACCAGCCTTAAGTAGCCTGGATCTTATTTTATGAGATAGGAAAGAATTTTCCTTGGACACACCACACATCCATACACACTAACATACTTACGTCCACACATGCACACAAAGATTCACTGCATATTCTCATGTTAAAGGACATGTATGTACAATCAGTTACACATGGCCCCAGACACGGACACATGCCCACAGGAGAGAGTTACATGGAGATACACATAAAGCTGGTCGTGTGTATAGGCACAAAAGACCATTTATAAGGCAAGGTTTTTGCTGTACACGCTCCGTTTCATTTTAGCTTTCAGCTTTTCCTTGAGAAAATCTGCCACGGCAAATTCTCAAGGAGGAATCTGCTGCTACAACCCATCCTTTGATATGAAGGGTTAAGCGATTAAAGATGACCCAGCCTGCCAGCTGCAGGCCCGTCTCTGTGGTCTGATTTCTCAAGATGATACAGCTCACTTCCCAGTGGTGATTGCAAGATTTAAATCTAAGTCAGGAGAGAGAAAAATGCAATTCTTAGTGCAGTGTTAGAGCACAGCCAGAGACAACATAACCGATGAACAGAGTTTTACAGAATTGTTTAACCATTTCACCGGATAGAAAATAAGGAGATGCATTTTCATAGAGCTTCAGAGCTTCAGGACCTTAAGAGGTTCCCTGGTCTAGAACTCTGAGTATCTAAAACGGATGTGCTCTGTTCTAGAAAAGATATGGCTTTTTAAATAAAGATCTCTTCATTCTCTACTGAAAGCATATGATTTTGTCCTATGTTTTCATATCTCTATGCATATATTATCAACAACTTATAATTAATAAGTGTTTACATTCATAAAGTTTTAAAGTAGTATTATGGGAAAATATATTTAAAGTACAATTACATATATTTTCATTTCTCTCACATTTTTTATGACTATGTGGGGAAAATCTTTTTTTCTACAGGGGCAAAATTTCTAGAGAATGTGTATCTGAAGAGCCAAAAGAGGTTTCAAACATGGAACACTCTTATAAGCTCACCAAGTCTCCCTGTAGACTCCCAGCCCAGGACAGATCTGTAATTCCACTCTGCAACTCCCCATGTGAACCACCTTTAAAACTGATCCCCCTACTTAATGCTTTCTGGATCCAGCCAAGTTCAGCCCTGCCCTCTCCCTTGCCCAAGCCCACTTGGCTGATGGATCACACCCAGTGTCTCAGTCTTTTTGGGCTGCTATAACAAAGTACCCTAAACCAGGTGGCTTAAACAACAAACATTTATTTCTTACAGTTCTGGAGGCTGAGAGTCCAAGATCAAAGTTCCAACAGATTCAGTGTCTGGCGAGGGCCACCTCTCTGCTTCACAGATGGCTGTCTTCTCCCTGCATCCTTGCATTGCAGGAGGGGCAAGGGAGCTTGCGCTCTAGAGCCTGCGAACCACAACTACTGAGCCTGTGTGCCACAACTACTGAAGTCTGCTCACCTAGAGCCCGTGTTGCACAACAAAAGAAGCCACTGCAGTGAGAAGCCAGTGCACCACAACGAAGAGTAGCCCCCCACTCGCCACAAATAGAGAAAGCCCACACACAGCAACAAGGACCCAACACGGCCAAAAATAAATAAATAAAATAATTTTTTTTAAAAAAAATGATTGACTAGGGAACCACAGACCTCCTGAATGATGTACCTCAACACCTCCAGGTTCCTTTACAGCCAGGAGAAGCCCCCATGGTGTGACTGTCTCACACACACACACACACACACACACACACACACACACTCAGAGAATGGGTCCTGCTATGACGAACTGATACAGTTGCATGTTTTAACAATGCATTAAACATAAATCTATCCCGCAATTTTTTTTTAAAGAAGCTTTTAAAAAGGGTACAACGCGCTAGCCCAACAATCTATGAAAACGAGAACGGTAAAGCTGGTGATAAATAGAGTTTAAATATGAGTGAGGTGGCACTAACTTCACACAAAAGGCGAGGAAGGTCTGACCCCTCACTCAGAGGCTGTCTTCATCCTCAAAAGTGTATTTCCCCTCACATCACCTCAAATCATTATCCGGCAATCCTGTAGGCCAGGGAGCAGCTGGTTAAAAAACAAAGGTCCAGAGAGAAGAGGTCACAAAGGAGTTGTGCTAGAGGCAAAAGGAGACAGGTCGTGGCTCCTCCCCCACATCTGGAAGGGCACTCCTGGGTCTCCCTGCCTGTCCAAACCTCCATCTCCCCCAGCACTGCCCTCAGGATGAAAGCCATATCCCAAGTTTCCAAAGGCAGGGTCTGAGTCTTAGATGCTTAGATGCTTCCCATCTACCCTCAGAACCTAGCATGGAGGGGACTATACACTGGGCCCTCTGGGGTGGAGGCTGTAGTCAAGCATATGGAAGAGTCCCTCGAATTCTGCCAAATACAGTTCCAGGGAGGGGGCAGCCCGCAGAAGCTGCCAGGAAGGGGTGGGCGGGGATCTGCTCAGAGGGTTGGACACACCCCTGCTTGGAGTTTAGAATGAAGCATATGCCTGCCCAGTGCCCCTCAAGCTCCAAGGCTGGGATTTCATACTTCATTCTCTGCACGTGAAAATGCTTACTTTGAAGGGAAGAAAAAAGTCAACAGAACAAAAAACGTCAGCCCATTGCTAAGCCACGAGAGCTGACTACGTTCCTGCAGCCTGTCTCGGGCCAACCATCCCAGAGAAGACAGGAGTACAAAGCGCCCACCATCTGGAAGCTGACGGAGCAGTTTGGGAAGTCAACACGTTCACGGACATGAATGAACAGTGAGGTTCCCATCGGAGTTCTCAGCCCTTAAATGCTCTCAGGGCTCCGAGTTCAGATCTCTGAAAAGATGTGAGGGCATAAAAGCCAGAAGGGCTTTCGTGGGAGGTTTGAACCTGGGCCTGAGCCTCAAAGAATGAGCAGGTTGGGATGGGGTGTGTGATAAGGTACAGGGGGCCATCACAGGCAGAGGAAAGAGCTACAGCTCAAAGGAGTCCAGTTGGAAGTGAAACAACAGACGCTGCCTGGCCAAGGTAAAAGGTTTGAATTGAGAGACAGAAAAGATACTGGAGGGTCAGCAGGTTCCGATCACATGGTGCTTGAATGCCATGAGGAAGAAGCTGACCTGTTCATCCACTTGGCAGGGAAAACAACATCAATGGCTCCCCCTTGGTCCTTCGGCATTTAGCGGAAATGGAAAGGAACACAAGTGAGACTGGAAATCGAAGACCGGGATGGTACCAAGGCCTAGTATTGGACCCAAGGCCCTTGCAAATGGTCCCAGTGCAGATCCAGTCTGTCCTGTAGTCACTAGGGCAGTTCTGGAAGCCGGTAGTGTCCTGATGCTGCACTGCATCTCCCCCAACACGCTGCAAGCTCTTCTCAGATGGCCGTGCTTAGGCAGCTCCAACCTTAACCATGCAGGATCATGAGTGGTGGCAGCACCAACGAGGAGCACCTGGCTGGTCACAGAACCTCAGGTAAGTGTGGGGACAGGCTGCTTGGGTTCACTCGGGAACAGTTGTTTCACTGCTGCCCCGTCTCCCTCTGCCAAGGGTAGGAGATGGGGCTGGATGGAGGTGATGTCCTAAGCTGATGGAGCCAGAAACTCTTTGATACTGAATACCTCTCTGTGGAGTATAAGAGGGATAAAAGAAAATTAAAATTAAGACAATGAATATAAATCTGGTAAAATAAGTTATTCATTTTTCATTTTCATTGCATACCAGGCAATATGGTATGTAGCTTGACTGTGAAGACCAGTTGTAGGAGAAAGCAGTAACGGTCTGGGAGTCATCTGAGGATCACCTGGATGGCCCATGAAGAGCCTCTCCAGTCCACCTGCCCCCATGCCTTCACTCCATTTTTCCATTAGACCTTTACTGATACACGAATGCCCCATTAAAAACTCCACAGGTATTTTTTGGATTAATATGCTTTATTTCAATTTTTGTTGAAATATATTTGACATATGTCATTGTGTAAATATAAGGTGTACATGTTGATTCGATACATTAGTATACCATAATATGATGGCCATTGTAGCAGTAGTTAACACCTCTATCATGTCATGTAATTATCATTTCTTTTTTTTTTTTTTTTTTTAATTTTTGGCTGCGTTAGGTCTTCATTGCTACTTGCAGACATTTTCTAGTTGTGGCGAGTGCGGGCTGCTCTTCGTTGAGGGGCGCGGGCTTGTCATTGCGGTGGCTTCTCTTGCTGCGGAGCGTGGGCTCTAGATGCACGGGCTTCAGTAGCTGTGCACAGGCTTCGTTGCTCCGTGGCATGTGGGATCTTCCCGGACCAGGGCTCGAACCCCTGTCCCCTGCACTGGCAGGTGGATTCTTAACCACTGTACCACCAGGAAAGTCCTTAATTATCATTTCTTTTTTGTGGTGGGACTAATTAAGATCTAGTATCTTAGAAGTTTGATGATTATAACACGATATTGTTGTTTATATTCACTATACTGTACATTAGATCTCTAGGATGTATTTATCTACTAGTTCCAAGTTTGTACCCTTAAACAACAGTTCTTTTTACTCCCCCAGCCTGTAGCCCCTAGTAACCACCATTTTACTCTCTGTTTTCAGGAATTTGGCTTTTTTAGATTCCACATATGAGTGATATTATATTATATTATACAATGTCCTCAAGGTGCACCCATCTTGTCACAAATGGCAGATTTCCTTCTTTCTCGTGACTGAATAATATTTCATATATATCACCATATTCATTCATCTGCTGATGGGCACTACGTTGTTTCCATATCTTGGCTATTATGAATAATGCTGCAACGTTACTGGAGCATGGGGGTACAGATAGCTCTTTGATATCCTGTTTTCATTTCCTTTGGGTATATACCCAGAAGTGGAATTCCTAGATCATATGGTAGATCTATTTTTATATTTTTGAAGAAACTCCATGTTGTTTTCCATAGTGGCTGCACCAATTTACATTCCCACCAACAGTGTACAAGGGTTCCCTTTCTCTACACCCTCACCAGCACTTTATTTCTCTTGTCTTCTTGATGAGAAACTGCAGTCTGGTTTTACCGAGCTACTTGGGGTTTCCCCAACATTCCCCAACACATCATGCTCCCCGGTCACCAATCCTTCCACTGGCCACAATGCCTCCTTCCCTTGTCTGCCATGTAGACATCTGCTCCTTCCTGACTCAGATGAAACCTAGCCTGGGCTGCTCCCACAGTGCTGCATCCATCCCTCTTTATCACCTGGCTCATTGTTCTGTGATGATCTGTGTAGATGCCTGTGCCTCCTTTCCCCCACAGGAAGTCTCCGAGAACAGAGGTCATGTTTTATTTTGTATTCCTAATGATTGAGTCCTAAATGTAAATGCTAATACCTTTATCTCCTGCTGGTATTTCTCCTGGGCCAGTTTGTGAAAATGGGCAGGATTTGATGCAAGAGAGTATCAGGAACCAGACAGGAAGTCGTGCCTTGGGGGAACAGACATGCTTCTTTATCTCATCAGTGAGGTAGGTGACCACATACAGTATAAACTGGCAGGGGCTTAGGAAGGGTAGGATACTCACATGGAGAGACCCTCCCAACCTGACCACTGACACCCAAAAGAGTAATAATAGTCACAATAAGGTAAAGAGTCTGGTGATATTGACTATCCATTTGCGTGCTTCCTGTGGCCCAGGTGCTACACTAAGCATCTGACATGTCTGATCTCATTCAATCCATACAACAAAACTGGGAGGTAAGTTACACTCATCCCAACTCCATAGGTAAGGATGCTGAGCCTCAGAGCAGACACATAACTTGATGATGGTCATGCAGCTGGCCACCGGAAGAGTCGTGATTCAAATCCACTCATCTGCCCCAAAGCTCTTACTTTCCACTGTGCTGTCGGGCAAGAAATCAGGCTGAAACTGCAGGTCTCATTTGGTGGGAAAACATGTTTATGCACATTTACACTGTCTTCCTCAAATCCTTTCAGACCATAACAAGGCATTAAATAAGTAATCATAAATAGGGATTTTAGTAAATTCACATCCACACACACTTGCCTAAAGCCAATTCTTCCCCTGAGCGAGAGCCTCCCTGTGGGGCAGGAGGTGCAGGTGCCAGACTCCTGAAGGAGATGACGTGAGGGAACAGGCAGGTGCTGGGAGGGGGAGAGGATAGAAGGCTGTGAGTGGAAGCTGCTGGAGAAGGCAGCTCCCAGTCCTGCAGATTCCGTCTTGACAAAGCCCCTCTGCCACCCGCAGCTACTGTTGGGATTCAGGACCTTGCTTACCCCACCCAACTGTCTGCAGTTGCCTCACAAGGATTCCCCTGCTCTTAGCCCCATCCATCCCAACACAATTCTCTCCTCAACACAGCCTGACCTCACTGAAGCACAGCCCAGATGTGCTCCAACACATTCAGAGACTCCCACTACCTTCTGATTGAAGTCTCAAATCAGCAGCTCAGCTCAAGGACTATGATACTCAGCCTCCAACCAACCAACCAGATTTGTCCCCCCCCCCCGTTACTGTTTCAGACACCCCAGCCTTCAGCTTCAGGCCCAGAACACGACTCACTGCATCCCAAAGGAGCCTTGCTCTTCCCGCTCTTCTTTCCCTTCTCCTAAAACACCACTGTCTTCTCTTAGGCTGCCAACAAACATTTGTGGAGCACCTACTAGGAATCAGGTACAGTGTTGGCTTGTAACATTGGGTTTCTCCTTCAACACTTAGTGCAAAGGCTGACTTCTGCATGAGGTGTTTGTTCATCAGTCTCCTGATGAGAAGTAACTTCATCCTTCTCTATGTGCTCAAACACTTATAACACCTGGCCTTGAGCCACAGGCATACATCTGCCTCCCCCAGCCCTGTAAACTCCATAGGGTCAGCGAGTATGGCATTGATGGCAACGAGCCCCATCATTGATCATGGTGAGCTTCAGTCCAATCTGTATGGACCAATGGACAATTCCAGAGTTCCTGGGTCATCACTCCCCACTGGCATGTAGAGCACAACAAAGAATATTATTGAAACAATCGCCAAAGTACCAAGGTATGAATTATTTGAAGTATCTAATTATTACAAAGACGTAATAGAAATCAGTCAGTGCCCTGGATGATTCTGATTTACCTAACATTCTTCCTATCGTGTACCTACACAATTAAACAGACTATGCGAATCTGTAACACTTGGTGCTATCAGACAGAGTCAATATGCAAGCCACGATGAAGAGGATCAAAATTATACTGTGCATTCCCTCTTGGGCTTAGATTCCAACCTCTAATGGTAAAAATAAAAGTGGATGTCAGGGGGGCTTCCCTGGTGGCGCAGTGGTTGAGAGTCCGCCTGCCAATGCAGGGGACACGGGTTCGTGCCCCGGTCCGGGAAGATCCCACATACCGCAGAGCGGCTGGGCCCGTGAGCCATGGCCGCTGAGCCTGTGTGTCCGGAGCCTGTGCTCTGCAACGGGAGAGGCCACAACAGTGAGAGGCCCGCGTACCGAAAAAAAAAAAAAAAAAAAAAAAAAAAGTGGATGTCAGGCTTGAGACCCATTTGTTCCATCAGCCAGTCGGAAATCATTTATTAAACACCTGCTGCCCCATCCTGCAGCTGGGCTATGAAGTAAATGGATGCAGTTCCTCCCTCCAGGTGTTTCTGCTCTGGTCAGGAATACAAGACTTCCTCATGAAAAAACCAAGCTAAACAACACACAAGCAAGGTGTAAATTAATAACATGAATGCTGAGGAAAAATCAAAGTAAGAGAAAAGTCCAAAAAGTTGAGAGTAATCAGGAAAGGTGCATTGGAAGCATCTTACCTTCTCAGTAGAGACGAGCGATGGGCCTCGAACGTCCCTGTATTAACCATCTAAGGGCTTCTGGTGGCCTCTGTGTAGGGCATCTAATCCTTTAGGCCTTTCACTTATTCACATATCTCCCAATTCATTACTCAATAAATATTTGTTGAGTACTTACCACATGTCAGACCCTGTGCTAATGCCCAGAATATGGTGGTGAACCCCATGGTCTTTGTGAATTAGTGGGGTTTGGAATGTACTACAGGAGAGGGTCTTTTTAATTTTGGAACTTTACGCCTTCAAATGTAAGTTGATATTCAAGTGAGTTGAATTCCTAGGCATAGAATGGATGATGATTGGGATGGAAGGGTGGTGGCTCAGAGGCAGGTTGGATGGCAGGAGGAAACCTTACTGAGACCAAATCCATCATAATTTATAGCATTTCAAGGGTTAGAGGTTTGGGGGCAGCCATGGAGAAGAAGTAAGGGAAGAAGCTTCTGCCCAAGAAATAGAGGCCACAGAGAGTTCTGCGCCAGGGTCAGCCCCCACCCCCAAGCTGAGACTTGGCATTGCTGGCATGGATGGCAGAGCCAAGAAGTGCAAAAACAATCAAATGGGGCTGCCATCAATGAGGAAGCATCGTGCAATGCCAGCACTTGATTTGGAAAGTATTCATAAGGCTTTCTTGGCTAGGATATTTAAGACAAAAATAGAAATATTCTCATCAATGATTTATAAGATTGCTTTAGCGAGATGGGGCAGAACCCAGTATAACAAAGAGCAGAAAAGCAGCCTCCTAACTTGTCACTGGGCTGGAGAACATGGGCCAGAAGAGAGAGAGGCATGAGCGGCTGCTTCTTGTTCCTATCATAGAAATCAGAGCCGGGAAAAACTACCAATTTAGCCAGTCTGAACCTCAGAACCCAAGCCACTTATTGGAATCTTCCAACTGCAATTTTCTTCTCTGGGGTAGAAGTCTCCAGAGGTGATATCTGAAAGGTGCACATGTATTATAGAAAATAATAAGAGTATGAATAAATTAGCAGCCAATCAGATAGAAACATTATTCCAAACAGAAAGCATCTCTTCTGGATTCTACCCTTGGAAGAGGTGGAGACGGGGACCAAGGAATGAAACAAGAACAGATTTAGAAAGAGCAGAAAGTGAGAGAAAGCCTTCCCACAATAAGGTAAGGTCATTTCACAGTTATGCGCTGAGCTTATTATAAGCCCATTCCTGGATTCTGTTCAGTTATGCGCAAACGGACTCCATCTCCTGGACTCTCCATTGGAAGCATATGGGATGGGAGAGGAAAAGTCACTCATTTCAGACCAGCCCCTCACGCCTGTTCACCAATCTCCAGTCCCTGATACCTCCTGCCTCCACCCCATCATACCCGAAGCTCCCCGGCCAATCGTCCTGAAACTCAAAATCTCATCGAGTCACCACTGTAATGGGGACAACCTTCTGCACCCTATTCCTCAACTACAAGATCAAGATCCTACTCAGACTGACATGTTGGAAGCTCTCCAGTCATATAAGGATTTATTGTGCACACAGGATGCCAGGCTCTGGGGTGCAAAATTGAACAAGAAAGGCACACTTGTGCCCTTGAGGAGCTTACAGTCTACCAGGGCTGGGGGGAGCAGGGAGGAATCAACCAGTAAATTAATCAATTAATAACAATTGTGCAGATGGCTATAAAAAGGAGAGTGAGGATGAGAATTGTACCATCTGAGACTGAGGGACCCAGCACAGGGGGAAGGGGGAAGTGACAGAAGACAGGCTTAGAAGGAAAAGCAGAGGGGACAGGGTGAGTTATGAGGGTCCTGGAATAACAAGCCTAGGAGTTGGGCACCATCCCAGTGGCAATGGGGAGCCACTGAAGGCTTTTGAGGAGGGAGTTGGCAAGACCAGATCTAGGATTTAGAAAGCCCATTCTGTCTGCAGAATGAAGTGCATGTGGGTCAGAGAAGGCAAAGCCAATGGCAAAAGACCAGTTAGAAGACTAGAGCAATAGCATAAGTGAGCAAGAATGCAGGCCTGACAGGGAGGAGGTGAAGATGTGGAGAGCTGGCAGGACTTGGCGGCCAAGGGCATCTGCAGGATGAGGGAGAGGATACAGTCAGGAGTGATTCACATTTTGGCTGAGATGACTGGGTAGATCATGGGGCCAAAATAAGAACCTCAAGTGGGGGGGATATTTTTTCTCATGGGAAGAGAGAACCCCTGAGTCTGAGAGTCTTTTGATGGAAACCTCCAGAAGTTGTAAGTAAGAGGCTGAAGCTCAGGAAAGCAGAGACTGACTGTGCATGTTCGATTGGGACCTTCAGCCTGGGACAGGGAATTACCATCCTGTGTGAGAATGTAGTTCCCTAGGAGACTGTGAAGCCTTAAAAAAGAAAATTCAAGGCTGGGACTGGGGTAACACAGCATTTGAGGACTGGACAGAGAAAGGGCTCAGTCGGGGGACTAATGAGAAGTAGTAGGTGAACAAAGAGAGAACAGTGTGTTTCTTAAAAGAGAAAAAAGATGGTTCAAAGAAGTGATCAGTGGCATCAACACGAAA
Organism: Phocoena sinus; assembly: GCF_008692025.1. Lineage (NCBI taxonomy): Eukaryota > Metazoa > Chordata > Mammalia > Artiodactyla > Phocoenidae > Phocoena > Phocoena sinus. Next base: position 37,746,103 of record NC_045776.1, read on the forward strand.
ACTAAAAACGTAGCCACTGGATTTGGCCAAGGAAGCCACTGATGACATTCGTAAGAATAATTTTGGTAAAGTGGGAGAGACAAAAGCCAGTCTGAGCATATTACAGAACAAATGAGAAACAAAGAAGTAGAGAAAGCAAGGGTAGCCACCTATTTCAAGACCTCTGGCACAGGAAAGGAGAGAGATGGGGACATCTTGAGAGAAAGGAGTCATGGCAGGACTTTTTAAAGGAATTGGCCCATTGTTAGGCAGACCCAAGAGACCTCAGGGTGCTAGAGGATCGATTCCTCCAAGGCGTGTGGCAGTGAATAAGACGACCTCGAAACTCCGCACCAAATCTGAGATTCCACGCCTCTCTGGAAAATGAGCCACATCAAAACAGTCATTTTCACAGGGTCTGTTGAGGATAAGGAGACATACTTCAGCATGAGCATCGGGATATCAGGATTAGAAGGGAGCACGTTCCTGTGTACATTGGATATGAGTCAAGGAGCATGTCTATCTTCCCTAACCTGTAGGTCACATGGCTCAGGCTAGAGAAGGGGACTCAGGAGGGAACCCATTCCCTCCCTCCTAGAGAACATCAGCTCCCCCTGGGAGGGAGCCAGGAAAATAGGATCAGCCTGAAAACAGATTGCTCAGCAGCAGAGCTGACCCGCCCTCCCACCTCTGTGCCTCTTTCCCCAGGGCGGAGGCACTGCCCCCCTAGGCTCCCTGTGAACTGGGAAGCAGACAGTGCTCTGTGCCTCGACCTCCACCAGCACCCATGGGCCCTGGCCTGGCCAGCTGCTGAGACAGCCTTCCTGGGAGGCAGCATCTCCACTGCCCATGCAGCCTCAGCTCCTGGCCCAGGAATACAGAGGAGCCAGAGAGAGGAGGAAAGACAAACAGGGTGAAAAGGAAATACAAGGGAGAGACAGAAAGAAACAAAGATGTGCTTAACAATGAAGAAACAGCCATTTATAACTGAAGGGTAAGTGTGTGTGCGTGAGAGAGAGAGAAAATGAGAGAGAGCCCTGGGTTGTATATCTGACCCTTGAGTAAGTCACTTTACCTCTTTGGATGTTAATTGCCGGATGTGTAAAATGAGAAAAGTGGATTAGAAGATGCCTAAGGTTCCTTTCAGGTGGAAAATCCTGTGTTTCTCAAATTCTGTATCTGTATATATATAGCACCCCCAGAGGCCAGAAGCATTAGCAGCACAAAGAAAATATAATAAACCCCAATAAGGACAAGGCGCTCACCCATGTGTGTGTCTGGCAAACACGTAAACACATGCACACGTGCGCACGCCCTCTCTCCCTCTCTCTCTCTCTCTCTCTCTCTCTCTCTCACACACACACACACACACACACACACACACACACGGCACACACAGGAGGGTGGGCGCTCTGTTTCAGGGTCTGCCTCTCAGTGAAGGAGGCGGTCAGAGCACATTAGAGCTTACACATAAAACTTGTCTGATCAAGTTACAGTCATGCCTCTTCTACATACTAGGAAATGCTAAATCTCAACCAACCTAAATATTTGAAAAATGAATCATTTTAGATTGTCAAGCTTTCTAAGTAGCTAAGGAATTTACTCTTCAAATGATCAAAACTAGTTTTAAAAGCCACCCCAGAGGGACATATTTGGTTTTTTGTATTATAACCAGACTGCCAAACCTGGCTTCACTGTAGATTCCCAATAGCGCTGGTTATCCTATTGCCGAGAGCTGTGCCAGGCTGGGCTGGTGTCCCCAGGCACAGCAGCAGGAGGGAACAGACCACAGAAGCCTTCCTGATTTGGGGAGAAGAGCTGGGAGTGGAGACAAGGAAGGGCAGGCGTTCTTGCTACACAGCACATCCCTCCCATCCCAGAACTGGACCTTAAACAGGAAAGGGTCGAGGGAGAAAAAGCACATTTTCAAAGGAAGCCGAAAGCTGGGCACTGGGCAACACCTCCTGTTTGGGTGGCTCCGGGCAACCTGGGGCCACCACTGGGGTGGGTGGGTATAAAAGGAGAGTGGATTTAGGCAGAAAGATGGGGTTAAACAGATTTCATCAATTCTTTCTCCCTGTCCATCCCACCTGCCTGAGGTGTGAGAGAATTCCAGAAGCTATCTGGTTGCTGTCTGGGGTGGGAAACACAGGAAGAGACCTAGAAGCCGGGGTCTGCCCCCGCCCCCTGGGTGAGGGAGGATGAGAGGCTGTAGCTGTGTGTAGGAGATGGGGGGACTCGGAGGCTGCCTGTGACCATGACATCCAGCTGGGGCCTGGTGGACAGGGGAACTTTTCAGCTCCCACTCTAGGACCCCTAGGTTGGAGATCCTCCAGGAGACCATAAAGGCCCAGACAACAGCACAAGGACAGCCTGAGGACCCCTCCCCAGCACAGGTTGTGTAAGTTTCCCCCTACCTCAGATGCCACCTTGGCTAGAAGAGAGAGGGAAAAAACCTCCAAAGACAGAGGATTTGCCCATATAAGACTGATTACCCTGAAAGAAAATGACTAACCACTAACTAACACGTTTGAAGCCGTCCTCTTCCCCTGGCATAAAAGAGCCTGGGCCCTGGGCCGGGAGAGTAAAATCACAGTTAAAGAAAATAAAGGTCACTGCGTGTTTGCCCCTGTCAGTGTTGAGTTCCTGAATGCTGCTGCAAGAGAGAGCTGGCTCTGGCCCTGTCCTCACCTGCTACCCCTGCAGCCCCTAAGGATCTTCCCAGCCCTTCCTGGGAGGTCTCACCCCAGGGCTCAGGGCCAGGGACCCGAGGACAGGGGCATTTCCAGCCTGAGAGGCAGGGCAGTGCTCAGAGAGGCCAGGGAGATGCACCAGTCAGTGTGGGAGGAGGGAGGGTGTGGGCACTGGGTACTGGCCGGAGGCCTCTACCCCGCTCAGAACCTATGAGTTATGGTGGCACAGAGGATGGAGGGCTGGAGGCACCAGACCACTTCAGGCCAGCCTCAGACTTAGCTTGTAAGATTTGAGGGGCCGGAGAAGGCCTCAGGCTACCCCAGAACGGTTTCCCAACAAAGCCCTCTTGCTGAGAATCTGTTTCCAAGGCAAAGGACTGAAGAACACAGTAGCCTGTGAGAATATTCAGGCAAAGGGTGAACCTGGAAGGAGGCAGGGAGTATCCCCTGGGCCAGGCTGGGGCAGAGCACCAGCCTGGGACCTGGACAGGTGGGCCCTGGCCCCTGGACCTCCTCCATGGACCCCACAGCCCCGTGTGACTGCCAATAAGATCACAGCCAGGGGACCCTCTGGACACAGTGGTCTTGAGAGCTCTCAGCCCCTGGGTCCCTGTGGCCTGACAGCCCAGGAGACCCCTGAATCTACACATCACAGCCCCTGACAGGCCCCACAGCCCATTGTCACCACTCTGCTCTAGACCATGTGAACACACACACACACAGACATGCTCACAGACAGACACACAGACACATGCCAAGATGACCAGCACTCTGGATAAAGGGCCTCACTTAGAGTCAGGCCTCCCTCTTGTGGCCTTGGTCATCTTATTATTATTAGATTCTGAGGGGTGTGAAAATATCAACAGCCTCAGGCTCTGCCATCTCTCAGAGGAGGCATGGAACCCACCTGTTCCTTCACAGTCTAGAAACTGACTTTTACCATCATCATCCTCACATCACCACCATCAGAGCCAAGTGGGGTCAGAGAGATCATCCATATAGGCGGGTGAGTGCCCTCATCAGGAGCTGCAAGGACCAGGCCCTAGGAGAGACGCTCAGGAGAATACAAGTCAAAGTTGGGAAGGGGAGATGTGAACAATGATGAAAGCTCAACTTTATCCGATCCGCACAAAGAGATGATTTGTGAATCAAAATGGTGGAAGACAGGTGTGCTGCGCCCACATAGGACCAAGGGGACCTGGTTCCAACTCAAGGGCTATAAGGATTCAGAGTAGCAGAGACCAGTGCTACCACAGGCGGGGGGATGGCAGGGTAGGACTTGTTATGAAGAGAGCTGACAGCACTGCATGACTTAAATCAGTGAGCCTAAGTAAGTGGAATCAGCCAACCTGATTTTGAATTTTCACTCTGTCACTTCCTGGCTGTGTGACCCTAGAAAAGACACCTAACCTCTCTGATCTTCAGTAACCTGGTATGTAAACTGCCAGTGCCTCCCTTATAAGGATGCAGAGAGGAGGAACTAAGCCGCTACGGGGGCTGGGCAGTCGTAAGCAGCTGGTAGCACCAGATAAGGGTAAACAAAGGCAAGGAGACTTAAACGAGGACAGTGTGTGCATAAATGCAGAGGCCAGAGGAGGAGGATGGCTGTGGACTGCCCAGACGGTCACGCCCCAGAAAGGTGGGGCACCCAGGCTGGACGAGGGTGTGGCTGGAGGGGACACCTCTGAGGCCCCATCTCTGAAGAAGCTACAGCCGTGGAGTTGGCAACCCTGCCAAACAAGTTGTCAGACCAGCCCTTCGGGGCTTTCTTCCCACTGGTCCTGACTCTGATGGAAATCAGCAGGCCGGCGGTTTGGGCCTGGGCAGCGCAACAGACAAGGCCCTGGAGACAGCTTAAGTGGACAGTAATTGCAGGTTATTATATACCGGGCTACAGCCAAAAGCCAGGCAGCTATTAAGCGTGATTGGGAGAAATAATCAGGAGAAGGAGGATGGATGTGAGAACTGAGCTGCTCTTTCTGTTCTCAGGGCTGCTCTGAGGCCAGAGCTGTGCAGAGGCAGGATGGAGGTGGGTGGGGGCAGGAGCCCATCTATTAGTATAAGCACCCTACACTCTGGGAAGCAATTCCATCGTTCCTTGCCTCGGATCCTCCCTGCTTCCCACGATGTATGTAGAGCAAGGATTACTGTCCCTATCCCATGATTCAGAGAATAAGGTCCAGAAAGGGGAAGCAGACGACCCAATCACACAGCGAGTCTTTCCCGAGTCCCATCAGAGCCTGGATTGAGCCTCTCTGTTATTTGATGGTCACAGAAGTGACTCATGGCATGAAGTCCATCAAGACCCAGCTCTGCTCTCAGTGGGGTGGTCATGAGGTTGAGCAGGGATCATCTCAGAACTGGGACTGGGAACGGTCGTTAAGACCCAATGGGGGGCTTCCCTGGTGGCGCAGTGGTTGGGAGTCCGCCTGCCGATGCAGGGGACACGGGTTCGTGCCCCAGTCCAGGAAGGTCCCACATGCCGCCGAGCGGCTGGGCCCGTGAGCCATGGCCGCTGAGCCTGCGCGTCCGGAGCCTGTGCTCCGCAACGGGAGAGGCCACAAAAGTGAGAGGCCCGCGTAATGCAAAAAAAAAAAAAAAGACCCAGTGGGGCACAGATCTTTCCGTGTGGATCTCAGTCAGGACAAGAGCAAGGAACTGGGAAATGCAGAGGGGGAAGGTTTATAACAATAAGATTGGTTATTTCTTAGAGCTTTATATATTCATTAGCTCCTTCTCTGGGATAGAAGGAGACCTGGAAGCCCATTTTCTAGATGAGGATACAGAAACCAAAAGCGATTCCGTGGCTTGTCGCAGGTGGGGCAGTGATGCTATAAAAGGCAGGGCCACTGTGACAATTGCTGGTCTGGGAGCTTGCAGACCACATTCAAGATCTGTCTATTGGGGAAGACTTTGGCGGAGGTAACCTTACCCCGTCCTCTGACACCAGGCCAGAAGGATTTGGGATTTTATCCCTTCTGGCCAGAGTTTCCCATTTCATCAATATCAGAGGAGGGTCTTTCTTTCTGGGCCAAGGATGACATGAGGTTGCCCTTGTATGATGTGTGGATCACACATTCCCAACCTCCCACCTCCCACCTCCCACCCCTCAGCTCCTCAAAGCCCACAACTCAGTTTGGATACGAGAAGGAGGCACCCGCATCCCTGACTCACAAACACCATGGACATCTTCAAGGAGATTCCCACAGACCAAACACTGCCTTCATTATTTCCTGCAGCAAGTTTTACAGAGACAGCCCTGCCCTGACGGAGACACCAAACTGTGGTGGTGGGCAACGGACCAGCCCCCGACTCCTCCAAACACAGCACCTCAGCAGACATCCAGGAAAGTCTGCACAAGGCTCAGGGCCACCCTCAGGTTCTGACGACCTGCCCCTCCCTCCGGGGATTGCCTCTCCCCAGACAGGCCCTCCCTTCCACCCCCGGCCAGGCCTCCCCAGCCCCAGTCTGGAAATGACCCTGCTTTGGGTCACAGGAGAGCAGGAACCTCACGCTGAGAGGGATCAATTACATTGTGACTCAGCGAGAGGGCACGGAGCCAGGGAGTGAGTCACAGAGCTTGCCCACCCTCTCCTTTCCGGGGAGGGGTGTCGGTCATGCAGGCCCGTTGTGGGAGCCTTCCAGGGTCTGGGCACGCAGATGTGTGGATGCAGGTTCCCAGGCAGTGGGGGGTGCTACAGTGTGGGCCCTTCCTAAAGCCTGAATGAGGTGGGCATCACTGAACTGCTGGGCTGGAAGAAACTCGTGGGGCCCCTCCCTGACATGTGCTCTGCTCCCCCAAACTCCCTCACAACAACACTGCACCCACAACCAGGTCTCTTCTCTCCCCAGCACACTGGAAGGACCACTGAGGAGAAACCCCAATTGTCCTCTTCCTTAGAAAATCTCCATGTCCTATTACACATAGTCTAAATGCTATTTTCTGCTACAGCCTATATTTATCCCTGGAAAGGAGAGACTTAGTTTACTTTCTAATGAATACACTCATAACAAACACAGCTCACATTTAATGGGCATCTACTATGTGGCAGATACTATGTATTTAATACCTCTTTTAGTAATTTATTACCGCTTTACGACAATCATATGCAGTGCTATCATGCCCATGTTTCAGATGAGGAAACTGAGGCTGAGAGCACAACTTATATGGCTGGTAACTTATAGATCTGTCTGGTTCCAAAGTTCAGACTCTTTCTATACATGATGCATGTACTATGCCTATATGTATCTACAGTAACTTAAGTTTTATATACTTATTTTAAAGCAATAAATACCCAGTTGTGTTTATAGACTGTATTTCTTTAATTTTACTCTGCACAAAATTTACATTAATGTGCCTGTTTAGTAAGAGACCAGAATTTATATACACGACTTTGCTTATACACTTTGGAAGACTTCGAACTTATTAAAAGAAGATCGCCATCTGGAAATTATTTGGCGGGAGGAGGATGGTTCTTGAAAACCTACGACACCTGCTTTAAATATTCCGAGTGGTAGCAAACCTTCATCTTTTGAATGCAGCAATGACCTATGGAAAATGGGCCCAATAAACTGCCCCTCCCCCTCAGCACGTGTGTTGGGCTGGGGGTGGAGGGTCATTTCTTCCTTCTTCATAAATACCCAGGCTTTACCTTCATTGTCCTGCTCTTGTGTCATTGATTACACTTTTCTGTGTTAGAAGCAGCAGCAGGTTAGCAGATGGTCAGTGAGTCCCTACCCTGAGTCTTTCCTATGGGCTCAGCCTGCAGCAAACCCCTGCCCCATGGCCACTTGCCACCTCGAACACAAGCCTACAACTTGCCATGGGCTTCACTGCTGGACCTGACTGCCCACATGCCCTCTCCATCCCCATCACACGCCTCTCCTTCTCTCTCCCCAGGCCACGCAGCCACAGCCTTCTTGTCAAGATCTTGTCAGCACCCAGCTGCTGGGTGAGGGAGCCAGAAGGGTCCATATAGGTGGGTGAGTCTGAAGTCCCCAGATAACAACCCTTTGAAGATCCAGCCCAGTGAACATGTCCTGCAGTCTCACCTTCCCAAGCCCCCACCCAGTTGGTGTCTCCCTGTCCCCTCCCAGCCACCTCACTCCATGTCACCTGCATAGCCGGTGGACACTGGGTTTCTTAACCCCAGCACTATCTGAAGGACGGTGTGCCAGCCTGGGAGCCTGGCGGCTTTGGTGAGAATTCAGATGAGAGAGCCCAGGTAGATAGAAGCTGTCCACCTAGCAACATTATCAGAGAAATTGTGGCCACAAGAAAGTAACATTTATGCACAGCATTGGGTGTGTAATAAATACAATGCACTACTCCAGTTTCCAAAGTGAGCCCAGTGTCTGAAAACCTCAGGGCTCATGTACGATAAATTAACATGATTAAAAACGAATTGGTAAACCATCGCAATGAAAAGGAATTGCTGCGGCAACACCTCTCAGGTAAGAAGGGGCTGCGGAGTGCCAGCAGCCAGTACCCAGGGCAGGCCCCAGGTAGGGGTGCTGATGACGCCTTGCACTCCCAGAAGGCTGCCCGCTCCCAGGAACACCTGGACCAACAGTCGTGCAGCAAGTGAGGGCACCCACTGTAGGGCCCACTTAGGCCCCAGCTGGAGGGGGTGCACCGCCTCCTCTGTAGGATGTGGGAGGGGCCTGGGACAGCCCCACAGCCACCACCGCACAGGCCACGGGTGATGCTCTGACAACACTGGCTGGTCAGACGCTGATCTAAGGGCTTCACCTACATCTACTCAGTTACTCCTCACGACAACTGGATGAAGTAGCTGCTATTCCTCTTCCTCGTTTACAGATGAGGAAACTGAGCCACAAGGAGATTAAAAAAAAAAAAAAAACCTGTCCAAGGTCCCAGAGTTAGTAAGTGGGAGAGGCATGGCTTGAAGCCAGCTTTACCTAAGCGCAGTTAAGTACCTGCTTCTGTTGGAGTGAGTGCTGCCTGGCCCAGACTGTCTCCTTTTTAAAAAATGTAAATTCTCTGTGAAAGATAAAGAGTAAATTCCTAACCCTTCAGTTCAAATAAGTTAACTTTCTCTACACCTTTTTGTAGTCCATTGTGACCCTCAGTTTCTATTCTCACCTTAACAACTTTCACATAAGAACCATGAGTCAGCCTCCCAGATATGCCACGGTCTCCCCTTCTAGGATGTGATGTGAGGAAGGAAAGGAGGGTGGAAGAAAGGATCACAGTCTCCATTTTACAGAGGAGGAAGCTGAGACCCAGGAAAGCCATGACTCAGATCCCTCCCACTGAGCTCAGGCTCGCCCAGCCCAACACACGGGATGCGGGATGCAGGATGCCTGGGCTGCAACTCCAGGTCCCTCTATCCTGCCTCTCCATTTCCTGCCTGCCCTCAGCCAAAGTGAGGCAAAGCCCAGATTGGCACGAAAGCCTGGAACAGGAGCCTTGAGGGCACATCCATGCTGACCGAAATGTCGGAGACTCCCCAAAGCATTTCCCACTGCTGCCCAAGCCCAGGAGCCCCCACAAGACCAAGGCCATGTGTCCCTGGGGGCTCAGCCAGCCAGGAAAGAAGTCCAGAGGCCCCACCCTCACCAGCCCTGGCACTTGTCTGAGCTCCGAGAGACAGCCAGTCTCTTCTGAGGAGCCCCTGGGTTTCCCAAAACACACAGCGTCCCACCCCCAATTTTCTTCCTCCCTCCAGGGGTTTGCTCCCGCGGCCAGGCCTGCTGTGGGCTCAGGACAGGACAGGGGAGCCCTTCGACCGTGCACTCTGGGCGGCAGGAGGCTGCTAATGTTAACTGAGAGAAGGCAGGCGCTGTTTTCCTCTTCTTTCCCACCTCAATTATTGTTCCTTCCCAAATTATTCAAGGACAGAACCCCTGGGCTTATGACGAGGATAAAAAACAGACTTCCGAGGCTGCCTTCAAAGCCTCATCTTGCCCTCCCCACCCAGCTCCACACAGGAGCCTCCACCTCCTTACCATCACACAAGAGCCCAGAGCCCCTTGCCCTCTCCAGGCCCAGCAGCTCCACGCACTGCCTCAACCTCTCTCCTCTCTTCCCAAGCTGACCCACCCCTTCCTGTAGAACCAGATCAGAGCTCTCTCCACCAGCGAGCCTCTCCTGGGTGCCACTGCCCACACGAGCACCGCCTTCTTCAGGGTCCCATAGCACAACTCTCTGGCACCTTTCACTCTAGCCCTCGGTTGGGTCGTGCCTGTGTATGATTACTCAGCTCTCTGAGTCAGTCTCTTGGCCCAAACAGCAAGGGAGTCAATCTCCCTCTCTCCAGCCTCCCCTCACTGCCCTCTGCAGAGCTGGGCTGAGCAGTCACTCCAGAAAGATTTTCATTGGAGGTCTGGTCTCTGTTAGGGGAACCCCATGCAGATGGAAGCTGTTTTCAGCTGGTTCCTCAACAAAACCTTAGAGAACCAGATACCTCTTGTGCTCCTAGCCCTAAGGCCAGGCCATCACCCAGCTCTCTGGCCATCTACCCCCTTCGGCACCCTGCCTTCACAAGGACCCCTTTTTCCTCAAGGCTGCTACCCCCATCACAGATCACCACACACAGTTTGGATTGTCTTCTGTTTTCTTGCATGTGAATGTGGAACTCCTTGGGCCTAGAAGATACTTATCCATCTGTTGCCATTCGCTGTTCTGGGGCTTTTCACTGGGTATGACTTTGGTCTCTCTCAAAAGACAGCCAGATTCTTCCCTGGTCTGTCCTTTCTCTGCTGCTTCCAGTGGGAGAGTGGAAGGGCTAGATCAACACAAGAATGACTGAGTGGTGGTGCTTCTAAGTCAAGCTGCTGTGTCTGTTCTAAACTACTTGTTCTCATCCTGGGCTCGGAACTTCTGGAACAGAGTCTGCCTGGGGCCCTGCAGCTCGCCATTCTTAGAGTCTATTTGAATGAATACAGCATTGCCCCCCCAAAGTCAGATTAGCCATTGGTGTCTAGAAACTCCAACCTGAGCACCTACTGTGTGCCCTTGCCTGTCAAGGGGGGCTGCCGAGAAGAGGTGGGGCCAGATGACTTGGTTCCTGCCCTCCACCAGTTCTCAATCTAGATGGAGAGAAGATTCACAGTCAGGAGAGCCAGTGCCAGTCTGAGGGTATGTGGCCATGGCCAAGGCTGTGGAATGTGGTTCAGTGGGTGCCAGAAGGAGGGGAATAATGATGGCCAAACTGGAGGGAAGCTGAGCACAAGAGGTCCTCCTCCCTCCTTGAGGAAGAGGGGGAGCAAAGGAAGTGAAGAGCAGGGGGCAACGGAGAGGCCTGCACACGGACACCACCTGAACCAAGATCCCCACCACACGGGGCCCCTTACATCCCCAAAGATGAATCAGCAACAAAGTGTAAACCCCGAATGAAGAGAGCAAATGAGAAGCAACCGTTCCCAGCTCCCCCTTCCATTTGCCAGCCTTCTCCCTCTCAGTGGATGGAACAATTGTGGCCATGAAGTGGCACTTGGAGAAAAAGTTTTAAATCTGTTTAAATGTCACAGTGAGTAACACTTTGCCCCCATCTTCCCCTAATTACATTTCTCTTTGATGGTTTAAGGTTAAAAAAATATTTAACTCAAGTCTTTCTAGACTATCAAGGGCAAGGAGACCAAAGCACCAACCTAACCATGTTCCTTACTCTTTTCTCAGGGGTCCTACTCCTTTATGGCATCATTCTGAGACACCTGTCTGTGTTATTTTATCCCTAACATTATGCTGTGGCAGAGAGGTGGGAGCCAAACAGATCCCGCTCTGTGCCTTTAAGAGATCATGCCTTGGCAGAAGTTGCTTCTGTCCCAGGAAGCTGGGGGGAGGTGGGGTATCTCACCACACACCTTCCAGAGAGCTGAAAGTTGAGGAATGTGCTACCCCTTAAGGGGAGACAGCCCAGATCCAAAATCAGCCACTCTCAGGTCGGGGAGAGGGGAGAGTGAGGAATCTTCCCTATGGACGAAGGGGCTCTCCATAACTTCAGGTCCAGGGTCCAGACGTGGAGGGAGAGAGGGAGGGGGCCTTGGTGCAGGAGGGGAGGAGGTGCAGCCCTGGAGGGAGTTGGAGCTATACCGCATGGAGGAGTCTCTGCGGGTGTCTGAAATAACCAGATGCCCCCTTTCATTAACAACTCAACTCTCCCACTCACTCCTGCCCAGGGGTTGCTCTTATTTATGTATTGGCAGTTATTATTATTAATGAAACACCTGTGAATAATTTACCTGAACCTGGGGGGAAGGAGTTGAGGTGAGGTCAGAAAGAAGTGGATGTGAACCTCAGCCCCTCCCCTGTGCAGGTCCCTCTTTTCCCAGCCCCCCTCAGCTCACTTTCTTTACTTCCCCTTGTCCTCACTTCACTTTGTGGGGAGGAGGAGGCAGGGAGAAAAAGAGACCTCAAGGAGGAATTACTCTCCTAAACTCCCCTGTTCAGGCAGAAAGTACATTCCACTCCTTTGTGAGATTCTGGGAGTTAAGTGTCCGTGCCACAGGATGACGTAGGAAGAGATGTTTTGGACAAAGTTATTGGCCTCTGCTGTCCTGTGGGAAAGGGGAAGAGGGGGTCTAAAGCCGAGTGGGTGTACATACACACAGACACACACACACACACACACAGGCAGAGTGTGGATATAAACAGGGTCTAGGTACACATCCACAATGCATCCACGCAAGCACCCACAATCCTGACAAGACATATACACACACCTCCAAGCCACCAGCTCAAACCGTCTGTGTGCCTACCGGGGACGTGCTGCCTTATTACAGCACTTCACAGGCACACCAGGCCTACAGCCACATGGCAAAGGAGCTCTGTGTGTGAGTTTCTGTTCCATTCCTTCAACTTGGGCTTTTCTTAGACCATCAGATAACACTGGATAACGTAAGCCCTGAACCGAGTTATGAATCAACTATACTTACACAGGATTCCATCGAGCAAAGGCAGGAGTATCTTAAAATGAAAGGATGAAGTTCCACAGACCTCAGAACTGTACTTGCTGTTTGGTTTGGACCCTGGATCCTCGGGGAGAGGTGACCCGGGTGGGCTCGGGGCCTGGGGCAGCGGAACCTCCGGGCCTCCTTGGGCCTCCTCCTGGCGATGGAGAGCTCGGCGTTGTGGCTGTACCAAAGGAGCTTGGTCTCAGGTTTCAGGCAGCTAGGGTCTCATTTCTTTAAATAAAATTTTAAACATGATGTTGTCTAGTAACATCACGTAACCCGAGGGCAAGAAAAGAGAAACCCAAAACACCGGAAAGGGGCCGGTGGCGACCAGGACAGGGTCAAGCCAGCAGCTTTGCCCTGCAACCCGCGAGGGAGCAGGCGCGTTATTTTAATTTGCCCGGAAACCGAGAAGAGGCTGCCCTAGAAACGCAAATGTGGGAGAGCAGGGGTGCAGGTAAATATCATTAAAAGGGGAATCTATCTACTCTCCCAAGCCAAGTTCACCACCAGCGTTCGCCCCCAGAGGCGGGGCTGCTTGAACCCGGTTCCCGCGCCAGCCACTCCCTCTCCCGCGCAGCCGACGTTCTGGCCCCAGCGGGCCTGATGGGGAACCTTACGGAGTCTGGGCTGGGCGGCCGGGACCCTTTGCTCTCGCCCGCAGACGTGACTCCCAGCCTCGCACTTCTGGAGCGGGAGGTGCTGCAAACGAAGCCCGCGGGGGCAAAGCACGCAGTAGGAGTCTGGGTTCGGCCGCAGCCCGGAGAGCGATTTGGGGGTTTTATTTCTTTGATGGTGGATTTAGAAAAAAAAAAAAAATTTTTTTTTCAATTTGAACCAGTAAAGCAGACAAGGGCAAAAGCAAGCCAGTCCCTCGTGCTGGCTCACCGGCCACCGCGCCCAGAACCTGCCTGCTTCCCAGCCGGGCGAGCGGGCCGAGGCGCCCGGCTCCTACCTTCCTCCCGCCAGCCGCCTGCCGGTCCAGCCGCCGCGCTTTGGGGCGGGGAGGCCGTCCGGGACGGAATACCCACCTCCAGCCTTCGCGGGCGGGCTGGGACGAGGGTCGGGCCCCGACTCTCTACGCCCCGTCCCCCCAGCGCTGCCCAACCGCTCCCCAGACCCGTCCTCCCCAGGTAGCTCGGGTGGCGGTAGATGCCGTGCGGGAGGGCGAAGATTTGGGGCTGCTCTGGCAGGTTGGGGATGCGAGGAGGGAAAAAGCAGAGAAAGACAGTGAGAGCGCGCGCGAGAGAGAGCTCTTGTTTACAGATTTATCCACATAACATATATTTATGTAGCATTTTTTTCTCTCGACAGTCATCAATGCGCACTCGGATCGCTGGGCGGACTTCCTCCAAGCCGGCTCGCTTTTTCAAGTCTAAATAAAGGGAACCAGATGGGAGAAAAAAAGCGCCCATTCCACCTTCGCCGCCGCCCCGCCCGCCGTCCCTGCCTTTGCTTCGCCCGCCTGGCGCTCTAATAGAGCGCAGCTCAGGGGATAACGCCCCCCTACATACCCACACGAAAATGAAAATCAATGTTTTTTTAAAAAAACAAAAAGTTGCACCTGCTGCTATTACAAAAAGAACCCCCGAAAGGCAAAGAGGAAGCCAGCAGCCCCGTTCCTAACTGGCACCCGCTCCCCGCGGCCGCCGGGCCCGGAATCTCAGCGCCTCCCGAAGAGCCATGCGCCTGACGCTATTTATAGCCGGGGGCCGTCTCGGACTGTACCACCGCTGCTCGCCGGGGCCGCCGACAGGGGAGGCGCGGCGGGGCCGGCGCCGCCCCACGCCACCCTGCTCCCGGCCGCCGCCCGCCGCCGCGCTGAGCCCCCCCGCCTTAATCTCGCCCTCCCGGCCCCGCGCCCCGCTCTTCCGCGCGCGCACACTCGCCGCCCCCACCCCTGGTCTGACTGGGAACTTGAACCGGTCCAGCCTGTTTAAACGCAAAGGACAGAGATCCTGTCTGTTCAATGTAAAAAAAGAAAAGAAAAAGAAAAAAAAAGAAAAAAAAAAAATCTGATCAGACCGAAAGAGAGAGAGAGAGAGAGAGAGGGAGAGAGGGAGAGAGAGAGAAGAGAGGGAGGGAGAGAGGGGGGGAGAGGAGAGAGAGCGCGAGCGCGAGCGAGCGAGAGAAGAGAGGAGAAAGAGAGAGAGCAGAGAGCGAGAGGAGAGCGAGGTGTAGAGAAACCGAGGGGGAGAGAACCCGAGTGTGTGTATGCGTGTGCGTGTGTGAGCGCGAGCGAGCTTGCGAGGGAGAGGAGCGAGAGAGTGCGAGCAAGAAAGAATAAAAGGAAAGAAGATTTTCTCTATGTATATAAAGATGGCCACGTTAGCAAACGGACAGGCTGACAACGCGAGCCTCAGTACCAACGGGCTCGGCAGCAGCCCGGGCAGCGCCGGGCATATGAACGGATTAAGCCACAGCCCGGGGAACCCGTCGACCATTCCCATGAAGGACCACGATGCCATCAAGCTGTTCATTGGGCAGATCCCCCGCAACCTGGATGAGAAGGACCTCAAGCCCCTCTTCGAGGAGTTCGGCAAGATCTACGAGCTTACGGTTCTGAAGGACAGGTTCACAGGCATGCACAAAGGTGAGTGCACCTTTCGCTCCCAACTTTGCCGGGGAGAAAGAGCGGGCGGGCGGGCCGATCGGCCAGCGACGAACGAGCGAGCGGGAGACGGCGCGAGAGGGAGCCTCGGGCGGACGCCGAGGAGGGAGGCGCTCCGGCAGCAGAGACCGGGACTGGGGTGCGTGGGGAGCTGTTCGCCGGGGCAAGGCTGGGTTTTGGGCAAAAAGCTGATAGACGCGGTTTCGTGGGGAGAGCAGCGGGAGCAGAAGAAGAAGAGAAAGAAAGAGAGGATCGAGGGGAAACGGGGCTTGGATTTTTGGGTACAGCGACTTGAAAGACTGGGATGGGGACGTCTGCACCGGCCGAGCCCGGGACGCTGAGCAGACTGGCGGGCTCTCAGCCGGCCGGGGACCAAGGGTGCTGTCCATCGCCGTGGTGCTGAAATACTAAGCGGAGATGGTTTTCTCCTTCTCCGCTCCGGGCCAGAGTAGCAGGAGCGCAGCCGTCTAAAAAGAAGAGAGGTGACAGATTCAAAGATACATTTTTTATTTCGCTATCAATTTAACAGTAAACTCTCCGTGTCGGGCTGTGTGCCTGAATAATCCGGTTGTGGTGCGAGTGGCGGAGGAGGGGTTGGGGGGGTTAGTTGTTTGAAGGAAAGGGGGACAAAACCTAAGGTAAGAATTAGCAAAGAACCAGCCATCCTCTGGGTGGAGTGGGGGGGGTGGGTCAGGGAAGCCTGGATGATCCCCTCCTCCAGAAAGCAGGGCTTCGAGAAAAAATCTGTGTGTGAAAGATATGCATTTTGGAGGGTGTATCCTAAATTATCCCAAACTCACCATGCAGAGAGGTTTATAGTACATCGTTTCTTTCCCTTGAAGCAATCATTACTAGTGAGTGCTTGGAGGAGGGGGAAACAGAATGATCAAAGAATTAAAACCCAGCAACTTTTTAGGAAAGTGGTCATGGGAATTGTCTGCAGCCTGCCTGTTTTCTCCTTGTTTTATTATCTTTAAGGCAGAGCCCCAAACGTGTTCAGTTGTAGAACGTGTGTGGGTGGCTGGTGGGTGACGAAATTAGCCCAGTGCTTGCTCCCTAACAGTAATGTATAGGATGTGCAGCGGGAATTAATCGGGGCTGGAGCTGTGTAGGCAAGTTAAATGCTTTCTGAGAGAGATTGATCGTCGGGCAGAGAAGGAGCATTGGGCTAAGGAAGTTGTAAGGGATGTGTATGGACGTTCCGTTTTTAATAAACAGTAGTGTGGAGAGCTGCTGAAGATGCTGTGTTAGAGCTGGTGGTTTAAAAGATGAAAACACACACACGCACATGCACACCTACCCACACACAGAGGGCAGCCTCATCCTTGGCCACAAATGGGCTATGAACAGAGCTGATCCTCCGGCACATTAGGTGCAGAGCGCGGAGCTGTCTGGTTCTCAAAGCAGCAGTGGTTTTCACTATCACAGCCTCCCTCCTTCTTCAGCCCTCCCTTCATCCGAATACTAAGCAGAGCTCCGAACTCTTCATAGTTGGAGTCCCAGAGAGCAGTTTTTATTGGCTTTAGCATCTTCCAGCTTGCCTGCTGAGGAGTAAATCTTAAAGTTAATGGCATGTTGAGTAGCACAAAAACATAGCAGAATGGAAATATACTGGGTTTGCTGGGGTGGGGTGAGGGTGGGAGCTGTAATGGAGAGAGAAACCAACCTTTATTCAATATGGAGAAAATGTCTGTTCAGAAGAGAAACTGGAAAGGTGGAATGGGGAGGCAGTCTTCGAAATAATATCAGTTTCCCCCTTTTTCACCCTCCTTCTCAAGTCAACCATATCTCTGTAGTTTTTCCCTTTCCAATCAAGCTCCCTAGAAGCTAATCAAGGTTGGTATTAAACCTTTGTCATTTTAATATGTCCCCAGATTTTAAAATAGCAATAATGAAAATTAAGAAGCAGAGGTAGAGAAATACTTTGCCCATCTTAATGATAGGTTCTTGTGGGGATTTGAGATTTTAAAGTTTAAAAAAATCAGTATCCACTAGAGGCAAAAAGACAGTTGTGAAGAACCGAGCTTCCTATGAGATCTGGGTTGGAGCACTTTATTTGCTTCTTTATTCCAAATGAAGGTAATCTTAAACAATATTCCTTGGTTTCTTCTCACGATCGCTTGCTAGTATCATCACTCTGTTTCTGATGTTTTGGGGGCTCCCTTTTACTCTAGCAAAGATGTAGAACTATCATCATTTGCATCAGCGAGGTAGAGAAGGTTAAGATATAGTTGCGTCTATGTATCATATCATATATATGCATACACGCATCTGGTGAGGATTCCTATGACAAGCAAAACTTCATTTTCTAAATAATTCCTCCTCTAAACTGGCTCAGTCAGGGGCAGGCAGGCCCGTTGGCTCTGGAATGCTGGGTGCTTCATTGTCAAAGCTCACCCTTCAGAGCCTGAGCATATATTTTTTTTCCTATGAAACTTCCTGCCTCTCCATCCCTCAGATTTTTATAGGCAAGGTTGGCCCACAATGTCCCTAACAGTGCTTGGAAGCTCTGAGAGAGCTGAATAAATGAGACAGTTTCCGAGGCCTGGTTTATTCATTCCTAGAAGAGTTTGAACTCCTCCTTCAGTGATACAGCCTGATTTATTAGCTAATCCTGATAAAATAAGCTTCCGGCCACCTTAAAAAATTACTTGCTTGCCATTGGTGATTAATTACTGTTTAGTCAAAACCATGATGAGGCTTGAAGAATGAGGGTTGCATTTGACTTCTAGATTTCCCCCAAGTCTAAATTATAACATGAGGCTAGGGATAGAAACGTGCCTTTGTTAAGCCTGGTTTCGGGGTATATTTGTGGCTTTTTCTTTCCCCTTCTTGAATTTCTAACTTCTAATGAATCATACTGGGATAAAATTGAGAGGCATGACAGGATACTGGCCTTCAGTGTGGATGGAATATATATGCTACTGGTTAAAAGAAGAAGAAAAAAAATAAGTAAAAATTACATTAAGTACATGAGATTTCAGGTGGGTATCCATTTGTTGGCCACCTGCCATTTCTGGTAACTAAAGAAGGAAACAGTTCTAAGGGTTAATGGAATACCTGCCATGCGTAGAGTGAACCTTAAAAGGCAATTACTCCAGTCAAATTGGGAGTCTGGAGGAGGGAGTAGGTGTGTGTTGTGGAGAAAACCCAGCCGTATCGGAGAAAGGCTGTTGGGCTGGGGAGGCAGCAAATAGCAGTTGTGGACTGGCGTGATTACCGTAAAGGTAAATTCACCCCCTGGATAAGAGAAGGCAAATGGGTAGGGGGAGATCTGGGTGCTAGGCAGAGAGAGAAAGAAAGGAAAAAGCCCAGAACAATTTGAAGAAACAACACCTAAGGAAGAAAACCCAGTTTAATGCAAACTCTCCCGGCTAACTCAGAGTCTCCTTTTCTCCCCCATTAGAAGCACTTCAAGAAAGATTGTTTTTCCAGGCTCCAAAGAGAAAGACATTAGGCTATTGATTAAAGAAGAGAGAGGCAAACTCCCAGGGTATCAGCAGAAGTGAACTGAGGACGAATTTTGCCCCTTCTTATAGAATTTTTCT
This sequence comes from Phocoena sinus, assembly GCF_008692025.1. Classification (NCBI taxonomy): domain Eukaryota; kingdom Metazoa; phylum Chordata; class Mammalia; order Artiodactyla; family Phocoenidae; genus Phocoena; species Phocoena sinus. Next base: position 37,764,852 of record NC_045776.1, read on the forward strand.
CCCTTGGAGAAGGAAACAGGTCATCCACTAGTCTAATTCTTCCCTTCTAACACTTTTATTTATTTCTATTTTATTCCTTGTATTTCCTGAAAAACAAAGGCAGTGACTGAAAATACGTACACACACACACACACACACACACACACACACACGACTGCTAACACACACACACATACACAGTTAGTGGATCACACATGAACAAGCCACAATCCATTCATAACTTTGGTCTTATCTAGCAGGATAGGAGGCAGCAAAGACTGAGTTACTGGGAGACATAAAGACTAGTGCTCTCTGGATAGCCATATTATAATGCGTTATCTTTGAAGTCATTTAAGTCCAATTTAAGTGGTACTTAGTATAATATTTATGAATTAATGTGATCTAAGCATAGGGCTGTCCCCAAAGGTTTAAACAGCCTTTACTACTGATATGTGCTTGTTCCCGGAGCCTGCGATGCATTTTAATCTAAACAGCTAAGTCCTCATCACAGTCCCTCTTGTTAACCAGTCAGAACAGATCTGTGGCCTGGATAACCACTCTGCATTGAGATTTTCCCCTGCTGCATAGAGGAAAATCTACTCTAGTGGCAGCCCGGGGGCTCCCAACCCAGGAGCCACAGCTTCAGGGATGTCGGGCCCACATACTTTCATACTACATCCAGAGGGAGGGTGGGGACAGAGTAATGGAACCTTCTGTGCATTGAGCTCTGGAGAGTATATCATTTAGAAATATACTCATCGTCAGATGCACAACCTCTCATTTCAATGGTATCTGAGTAGTAAATTCCTCAAGCCCCTTGATTTGGGGTACAGCTGGGAGAAGGGGAAAGGGCAAGGGTTATGATTATGTTCGGATGATTTGTGACCATCTTCATAAAATTATGTCTGGTATTTTTGTGTAAGGGGTAACAATTCTCAAAACATCGAGTTTCTGCCACTTGACTTTAGCTGAAAGAGCTCATTGGTTTTTTTTATTGTTTTGCCTTTTTTTTTTTCCTGAGATAGGTGAATTAAAGCTAGTGAGGTTCTATCTGATTTCTGTTTTCAAATGAGCCTAAGAGACAGGGAAGCCGAAGTATCAGCATGGGCATCAGCTCAAGTAAGATGAACTTTTAAAAACTACTCGGAAAAATAAAAATTCAGTTCTGTCCAGGGAAAAACACTAGCAGAATGGCTGGACACACACCTACAGCTTTTAAAAGAAAGATTTGCCTTGTGAGACAGAGATGTGGAAAATGAGATAGCTGTAATAAGAAGAAAAACATTTAAAAATAAGTTTCACTAAGGAAAATTAGCAATAGTGATTGTTGCAATGTTAAAATAAACCTAAACAACTGCCCCCATTAAAAAAAAAAAAAAAAAAAAAAAACCCTCCAAATTCCAGACGTTGATAAGTACCCTATCTAGGAGCAAAGAAAAAAACTATTGGGAATTGATTCGTTTATTTAAGACGCTGGTGGTTATTTGCTGGTTGTGCATGATTTCATTTATCTTTTAAACAGACTTCCCGAGAATTGACACACACACACACACACACACACACACACACACACCCCACACGCAGAGATAAATCAATATGCACATGTGCACGTATATGCATCCATGTGCAAGCATGACTAAGCGCATCCCACACATATGGGAACCAGGGCTGGCCTAGATTTTACTGCAATTCAACGGGGAGATGTTAACACTCTTTCTCCCCCACCCTGCCCCACTCAGCTTTAATGGGGAATTCTAGATTGGGTTGAAAGAACCCCCTTGGCATACTTTCACTCTCTCCACCTGCTCCAGTTGGCTGACGTTTTGTGACTTCTCAAACAAAAAAACAAAATAAAACAAAAAGAAAAGCATTTCTTGAATGAAGTCATAGCTTTAAAACAACCCAAAGGAAAACAATTACAAACACGTATGCCATAGATATGCACACGTCCCCTCAGTTCATGCGTCTTGTAAAGTTTTCAGAGTGCTTTCAAAGAGCTGATTGCTGGGGGGCTTTCCTGATACCCAGTGATCTCAGCACTCTCCGGTGACTCGAGCAAAGGCCATTATCGCTGTCATTATTATTATTATCATCATCATCCTCATTATTATAATTTATAGACCAGGATGGGAGAGGAGCTTCTGAGTGATGCCTGAAGAGATATCCAAAACACCCACTCTTTGGTTGAGAAAAGAGCTGGTCTCACTTGCTTCTGATGGATTTAGGAAAAACACTGCACAGCTCACACCTTCCAAGTCACCAGAGGGTGGTCAGTTTCCAAACTGACCCAGGAGGGATCTCGGTATAGAAGATCTGGAATGAGTACTCTGTAGAGGAGAGGAAGACGCAATAGAGAATGAGGCCCAACATCGTAGGCAGAAAAAAGGAACACTGAAAGTTGGAAGGCCGAAATGCCAGCCGCAAGCTGGGATCACTGGTTGACAGTGGCTGAAACTGCAGGAGCTTCTGAACTTGGAAGGGAAATCCCGTGTGACATGCTGAGAGAAGAGCTCGAGGGTGTGAAAATCTGTGTGTGTCTCTGGGTACTGGAGGGTTGGGGGAGGGAAGATGCTGCAGCCTGCGTGGGTGTTGGTGTGAGTGCATGCGTGTGTGTGTGTGCGTGCGTGTGTGTGTGGTGTGTGTGCATGTGTGCGCAGGGAAGACATGACAAATTCAAGTGTCGTGGAGATGATGTTAGGGGTAGTTTCATCTTGCAAGGCTATATGTGTGATCAGGGAGATGGTTGATGAAGAAAAGAGGAGAATGACGCTGTCCTTGTGATTATGTACATGCTCCACCTCAGATCTCGTGGCTTGGATTTGTCAATGATCTAAGTTCCAGTGTGCAGGCGTGCTCTTGTGCATCTGCCTGATAGCCCCACTCAGAAGTCCAGGTTGGGGAGAGGGTTCATCTCCCCCCACACATCACTCTGCAAAGGCTTGCCCACTTCTGCTCACCTACTGACTCATTTTAGAAATGACCTTCCATCCGAGAGCCCAGCTCTCTGCAGAGATCATTCCCTCCACTCTTTGCATTCCCTACCCCACCTGCTGCCGCTTGGCATCCCTGTCCAACTTTTCTTTTGTAGTGCTTTCACACACACACACACACACACGCACACGCACACGCACACACACACACACACACACACACACACACACACACACACAGAGACATACACATACAGGGGAGTTGACCAAGTCAGTCCAGCTAGGCCCTGGCAAGCAAAGGACTGCATTAGCCTGAATGCACACAGGGGTGGCAGGGACCTGGTGGCCCGCCTTTTGGGCTCTCTACAAGGAAATCACATGCTCTTCCTTTACTTTTAACTTTTCTGCAGCCCCTCATATACACATATTCTCCAAGAATCACAGAAGGCATCTAATTCTGCCCAAATAGCCTAGGGAACGGGCACAGAGCCCCCAGCTTAGTTGGAGCCCTTTTATCATGCTCTTCCAACTCCCTCTTTTCTTTTTTCTCCTCGCTATTTAAGATGCCCTCGAAAACCCACAGTGGGTCTGAAGAGAAAGATACATGTTCCACTTGGCAACGTGAGGGTATGGTTAAAGATGCCAGGGCAAGAGGACGATGATGGGGTAGAAACGGTGGCAAAGGAATTCCCAGAGTTGATGTGCTTGCCCTAAGGGCTTCCTCCATCTCCACCCATCCAGTTTCCAGTGGCCCCTGGATGGATATAAAGCCAAAGATACAGCTCTGCCCACAGAAACCAACAAAGCAGCCAGGTGGGCAGCCCCAGGGTAATTGCCCTCCTTTCTGTGTCCCTCCGGGAGCAGAAGGGGATGTGTTCAGGACCAAAGAGTCACGGGGCTGCTCCCCTTCCACTCACTCCACCTTTGGTTTCCCTTATCCTCCCTTGTATATCTCCCCTCCAGCACAAGCTGACTGACGCTCAAATGAAGCAATTCCCAGCAGCTCAGCTCAGGAGCAAATCCTACGTGGCCATCTGCAAGATGTAAATAAATGGGTGCCCTCGTGGAGACAGACATAGTTCTGGTTCCGTGAGGATGGAACATCCAAAAATATTGATCAAAGCTCAGGGGAAAAAAAATTGATAATGAGCTGGCCTCCAACAAGAGTTTAATTGACGGAGACTTCTGAAGGCCGGCTCTGGACAGCGCATGAAACTGACCACGATGTTACTTTATTGCAATACACTCTGCTTTAATTAATTAATCACCTTTGTTAAGAGCTGCTCCAGATCAAAGGTTTCTGGATATTTAGCAGATCTTACTAACAAAGCCCCCACGCATTAGGCTATCCTACTGCTCACGGTGAGGCAAGCAACCTTCCTTCCCATTTTCTTTCCTCTTAGCTGTGGCTTCTTCCTCTTTGTTAAAGATGAATGGATCTTACCGCACAGCCGTTCTGTCCTAGGATGGGGACGGTGAGGGGTGTTGCCCGCTGAGGGCATGGGGCTTCCTCTCAGCAGCTGTTTCTAAAATTACATGACTAAGACTTGGTTCACCTTCAAATCTATCTGGCTGAAATGGGGAGTGTCAATAGAATAAAAACAGAGCTCATGGAAATGCAAGAGACGTGTGTATGTGCGTGTGTGTGAGTGTTTGTGTGTGTAGGCACGTGCACAAGCAAGTTATGTGCACATCCACATAAATATTATGGGATCGATACATTTCACATCCGCTGCCCACACCTCTTAACTTCTCCCTCCTGTCTCTTGAGCACCTGTGCTACTGTCGTATTTCACTCTGAGAAATGCTCGGAGCTGAAGCGTGCATAGATGATGCTATATTGAACCAAGCCATTGTTTGGATTCGGTTACGGAGTCCGGGTACGCATTGAAGGATGGTCCTCGCCTGGCGTAGGCGGTGCCTAAAGAATCTACTTCTCAAGATATGACAGGAACCTCACTCTCCAGAGTCCCCAAAACCTACAAACTGACAGGTGACTTACTTGAAAGCAGCCCTTGGAGTCATTCTAGGAAGATTTGAATGCCATACGTGGCTGTTTGTTCATTATTCTAATTTAATGATGCAGTCACACCTAATTAATCCATGTCTGGTTTATTCAAACACCAAGTCTGAGGATCCAAAAGATCTCTCTAGCTAGCTGGCTTCCCTTTACAGGGGCGAGTGAGGGGGCTGCCCCGGCAAGTGAGCGTGTCCGGGTCCAAACAGGAACGGATCACCGTAGACAGACTTGATGAAGGCGCTGTCCACCCACGTAGGAATGACAGCAATTACAGAGGTGACAGCAATCGGAGACTAGCGATGAGATCTGTGTGCCTGTGTGCACACACGTGAGCACACAATGCATGCCTTCTACCAGGGCAACCTTCAAATAGGCAATGGGCCACACCCCCAGTGTGTACAAAACAACACGGCCTTATGGAGTGTCAAGCATTCCTATGATTGGGAGTTTCGGTGCGGAAGGTTGTGAGACTGAGCTGAGTCAAACTACCCTCTCTGGCCTGGAGAAAGCCGAATGCATTGCTGCCGCCGCACAGATAAAGAGACTGAGGCTGGGAGCAGCAAAGTGCCGTCTGCGGCGTGGCCCTCAGCGGACCTCCCCATAGCTGCTTCTGGCCATACCGCTCCCAGTGAGTGCTGCCTCTCGCCTGGCAGGTACACTGAGAGAACAAGGACCAACCTAATAATATCCTTAAAAAGCCAAGCCTCCTGTGCTAGTCCTAGGAGACAAGAGGCATCCAAAGATCAAACACTACATCACAGTGTATTAGTAAGCAGTCTCTGATACAGCTACCTCCCTATAATGCTCTAATTGACTATTTGATCAGCTCTAAAAGGCCCGGTGTTCAAGACAGACTCACACACATTCACACACTCACACACATACCCTCACCACACAAGCACACGCACGCAGTCTCTCTCTTGCACATGGCACTGTACCCACACCAGTTCACCCAGCAAAGGTAGATTTGCACAGGCGGTGCTTGATGTTGAGTGAAATCACACACCTAAGATCATACATGCCCTTCCATGCATGGGCTTATCAATAGCTCTTAACGAAATGTGACAGCCAGCCCAGAGTGATTCAGTTGTATGGACAAAGGTCAGCACATAGATATCCATTATTAATAATATCAATATCTTGGTTGACCAATATAACCAGAAACTGTATCATGTCGCTGCTGATGGGCAAGGCTAGGAGGACTCCGCTGGAACAGCAGGAAATTATGCCCATGTAAAATTAATCATATTGACTGGTTCTAAGAATATACGGAGAGGTGAAGATGTTGAGAGCTCTTTCCATGGTGGGAAAGGGGGACCTTGTTCCCAGAGGCTCCCTGGTCTTGAACCCTTGGAAAGCACCCAGGAAGGAGGTGTCTACCAGGGCAACCTTCAAATAGGCAAGAGGCCACACCCCCAGTGTGTACAAAACAACACGGCCTTATGGAGTGTCAAGCATTCCTATGATTGGGAGTTTCGGTGCGGAAGGTTGTGAGACTGAGCTGAGTCAAACTCCCCTCTGTGGCCTGGAGAAAGCCGAATGCATTGCTGCCGCCGCACAGATAAAGAGACTGAGGCTGGGAGCAGCAAAGTGCCGTCTGCAGCGTGGCCCTCAGCGGACCTCCCCATAGCTGCTTCTGGCCATACCGCTCCCAGTGAGTGCTGCCTCTCGCCTGGCAGGTACACCAAAAAAGAATGCTTTCCTTCATCCGGCCTCCGCTTTCCAACGGGGTGAGGTAGCGGAGAGGTGTTCTCTGGACAGGAAAAGAAAGAAATAGGATCCCCTAACCATTATCCACCCAACATATCCACATCTTTCTGTCAAATCAATACTTGGCTTGGCTTGGTCTCACCGGATGGGGCACAGAGAGCATCCTTGCACCCGCCGTGTGAAGAGGTCTATCTCTGAGGGGTGGTGTGAGCCTGAAGCAGCATCCCTAGTTACATGGCTGGATATTGGCCTCAGGGGGATGTCAGTGTGCACCCTTTGCTGCTTAAAGGTCCCAGGAAGAAAGGCACCCAATCCCATCAATCACGTGACTGGGTTCTTGAGACCAGCAGAGCCAGGGTCTTTTCTCGTCAAGCCTTGTTGGTCAGGTTGGTATGGTCTGGACTGCAGAAGGCCGTCGCTCACTCAGGCTCACCTCCAGGCACAGTGAGCAGGAAGGAAAGGGAAGGCCATGTGTCCTTGGCCTTGGAATTGTTGTCTGGCATGCCCCTGGCCTCTCATGGCCTTGCGCACTGGAGCCCAGCTCAGGCTGTTCCTGGTCCTCCTTGGCCACGCTGGGCAGCACCTGATCAGGTGTTCTGAGGGAGAAGTGGACAGCAGAGACTCCAGTGGCCGAGGGCTTGGCAGAGAGAGACGGAACAGAGCCCGACAATTTGGATCATTTCTTTTCTCTGTTCCCAGAGCCTGTGCAGGCAGCTGGAAGGGAGACTGCCTTAGAGGCCAGGTCCCCTGGTGGGGTGATGATGGACGATAGGAAAGGAACTGCTAAGGTGCAGGGGAGATGCCTTTGATGTAAAGGAAGGAGAGGAAATGGTCCCTGTGGCTGGGGTAGGAGTGCTTGGAACTCAGCAGACAGGCCACCTGCCTCCCCCTCCTGGCCTCTGGCACACTCAGAGTCCCTCCAGAGACTTACACCCAGCCCTTGGGAGCAAGGGCCTCTGCCAGTCCCTGTTCCCTCCCCCGTGCTAATGGCCCAGCCTTGTTAGCTGAGGCTACCTTGGACAGTTCCCAGATCTCTGGACTTGCCCACCACACGGGGCCCAGACTAGGCATGGCCACAGAGGTGTTTGGGGAGGGTGTACCCTCCTGGTCCACAGAGCCACACCACTGCGTCGGCCCCAAAGGCCTGGGTCTAAGGAACTCTAGGAGAACAGTCCAAAGCCAAGAGGCTAGGACCCTCCTGTAGACCCTTTCCCTACCTTAGGGAGGGGTCCCCAAACTGTGCATGTGGAGGGGCTCCCCTCTCCTCCGGCGGTTGCCTGCCCTCTGACCGTGAGAGGGAGAGCTTCCTACTCTCAAGCAGGGCCCCTGAAGCTGAGGTGCCGCTCCTACCGCCGTCCTGGCTCGGTGTCCAGTCCTCTCCCGCACACCACTCCTTACCTCTACAGGACAAGGGGGGCACTCCTCTTACGCATGGGAGCCCCGTGTAGGAGTCGGCTGCATGGGACCCTGAGCCCAAGCCTGGGGCACCAGCAAAACAGCGCCAACATGAAACAAGAGAGGAGGATCAGAAAATCCAGCAAGTATTGTAATTCAGTATGCAGGTGCGTTTGGTTTCATTTCAAAAATGAATAACTCGTGTGCGGTTTCGTACGGATTTTATTCTTCATTCCCTGTGTTGCAGCACCAGAATCTTTTCTATACTTAGGGGTCTGACGTGAGTCCAGCTCCAAACTGTTACATCCCTCAGCTTTTGCAAAGGACTCTCCAAATGCCCCCAGAAGGCACACACGCACACTCAACCCTGTGCCTGACCACCCGGGCCTGGGCACAGGACGGATTAGTTAGTGATCATTTGGCACACCTGCCACCTAGGTCCAGCTGAGACCCCAGGGCAGCAGCTCCAGAGCACCAAAGTTCCGTGGGCCATCGGAGTGAGAGGCACAGAGCGCGAGAGCCACCACTGGCTTATTTCCAGGCTGCGTTTTCTCTTGCAATTTTTAAAACTCTTTTTCTTAAAAACTGAGACCTCCGCTTTGCTCTCATCTTGATTATTTCAATAAGTAAATTATTAGGTTTATTTTAGAGTCAATTCTGTTGTTATTGTGCTGGGCAGGTTTGAAAATCCACTGGAATGAGAAGTAAAGGGTGAGGCCTGGGGCTTGAAGGGACGAGGCAGCCGAGCAGGTCCCCAGAGAGAGGAGAGGAATGCAGATAACCAGGCGGTGTCTCAGCTGGGAAAGCGCGCCCGAAGGCAGCAGTGAGCAGCCACTCCACAGGCCAGGTCACAGTGGCAGGCCGCTGGACGGGAGGACAGGAGCAGAGGCCCAGGTGGTGGCCGCAGAGCTGCAGCTGGGGGCGCCAGGTTCCTGCTCCCTTCTGTGCGAGACCCCCGTCTGCGACTCACACTGTCTCCAAAGCCTTGATTTGTTTCTCCTGAGTTTCTCAAGTTTCTCAGCAAAACATTAACCCTGAATGTTCTGACTTATGTCAGCTGAGCCAGGTTGGTCCACAACAGAGGCCACAGAGCCGGGAGGAGAGGGTCCCCCAAGGCTGGCAGAGGCAGGAGAATCCGGCTGGGGCAACAGCAGGGGAGTCATCGACCCAGCTGCAGTCTGCATCTAGGGCATACCAGCCCCATGCGGAGAGCAGGGTGCCCTGCCTACCCCCATGGGGCAGGGCAGCCTTCTGCAAAGCAGAGAACAAGTGCAGCATTCCAATCTGATGGGGGAGACACTCAGGGAAGACCAGGGTGCGGTGGGGGCAGAAACACACCTCCCTCAAGGAGGCAGATTCATGTGCGACTCAGGTGCCCTGAGGGTCAAGTCCTCTCCTCGGAAGGCAGGAACCCACCATCACCACCGAGAATAACTGGGTGTGCTAGGAAGCAGCAAACCCACAAATATAAGACTACCCAATGCAAATGTCCTGTGTGGGGAATGAAGGACCGCCCCCCACCAAAGAGGAGTAATCAGATAGGGGTACCAGCTTCCGGCCCAAGGGGCTTGGCCCCAGGCTCCCAGGTAGAGAGGGTGGCAGAAGCCCGGCTGGGACATGGGAAAAAGGCAGAGCAGAGCCCGGAGGCTGGCTTGCTGCTGGCCTGCTTGTTTTGTTTCGTTTTGTTCCATTATGTTTCGTTTTTGTCCCACTGCAGTAAAGTCTTGTTCTCAGGCTGGTGGATAAAGGAATTTCTCACTTTGAATAAATTTCGACCTACCACCAGCCCAGCTGAGAGAGAAGAGTTGGGTGCAGGGGTAGGTGGGTGGGTTGCAGGTATGTCTGAGGAAGGTGGTGACACACGTAGGACCTGCAAGGACAGGCCTCACCTTCTTTGGGGCTGCAGTGTCCTTCAGCTGTCCGAACGGCAGCCCACTTGGGCTGAGAGGTTACTCGTGGAATATTTCAACCCGTGCCCATGTTCCCTGTCACCTAGTCAGGCATCCAGACTGTCCCCAAAGCTTACTCAGCTGAACATCCCGAACAGTAAACTGGGTGTTTCTAGAGGTGGGAATCTCCCCCTGGCCCTCTGCCCTTCCTCTGTGCTGGCCCCCAGTTCAGGAGTGGCTGCAGGAAGCCAAGCAGGATAAGCCAAGTGGATAAAGCCCAGGACAGCATTTCCTGGGGTGACACTGGTCTTGTGGCTGGAAGAATCTTGGCAGTTCCCAGGAAGAACCACTCCCAGTGTGGACAGCACACCCGGGCAAGGGTGTCAGGCTCCCTGGGCAGCCTGTTTCCTGCATGGGAGGAATTGGGGGTGCTTCCTCCATCTCTGGGAGAGAAACCCAGCCCAGAGAAGCAGGAAGAGATGAGGTGATCTTTAGGGCCCCGAACACAGGAGTGTTTGTGGCCGACTCTTTAGGGGAAGGAAAACTGCCCTCGTTCAGGCCTTCCACAGAGCTTGACCCTGCAGCATCTTCCTGACCCCTGGGATTTCTCAGCGGGGGAGCAGAACTGGGCCCCATCACGGAGCTGGAGTCCTCCAGTGCCCCCCCACGCACCTACTCTACACTCCCCCGATGCCCCCAGGCCCCAAACCCCAAGCCCCAGGGCTCTCAGGGCACAACGGTCCCCAACCCAAATGACCTCCCTTTCCTATCCCTTCCAAGTCCTGCCCCTTGCTGATCTGACAAATCAAACTGGGCAGATGCGTCCCTAGTGGCTAATGGACACTAATGAGTTACCGTCACTGGTGACATGTGCCTCGTACAGGGACCTTTTAGAGCCCAGGCCATAACCCAAAGAAACATCTCTCGTGGTGGGATTTCTGGCACAAGCCTAGCCAGAGGGAGAGGCCGTGAGGCTGGGAGGCCTCTGGCTGCTCCCTGGGCATGGGCCTGCCTGGCCTAAAGCTGTGTGGCCAGGACATGGACCAACCCATCCCACGCCACAGGACCAGGTGAAGCAGGCAGCGGAGGGACTCAGACCCTGCCTGTCTCCCAGCAGGGCCGGCGCACCCAGGAGGCTGCCAAGTCAGAGGTCTAATCAAATATTAAACACAGTCAGTAAACTTAAACCAGTGCCGTATCTGAAGCGCCGAGTCCCTTCCTGAAAGCAGCCCAGCTCCAGCTCAGGGACGTTGCCAGGTCAGCTTTGCCCAGGTGCAAGGCTGGGGGCTTCTGGGCCCATGCCCCATGGTGGGCAGGAAAAGGGGAGACACACCGGGACCTTGGCAGGGACGGAGGCTCATGGTTTTTCTCCTCCATTCTGTTATTCATTTCCTCTGATTTTTATCTCATCTCTCCTGATTGTCCTGGTGAAACTTAATAGACAAAGTGAATTTTTATTACATCGTCAATATAATCTCCAGCTAATCAGCAGACTCGGGGGCCACCGCAAGCCCTATAGCTCCTCATCTGGCTTCGTAAATAGTAGGAACAATCACTGCCAAGCGTGACTCCTCCACCTCCTCCCAAGAGGCTTTCTCCCCACTGCTCCCCTTTCCCAGACCTATTCTTGGGGTTTCTGCCTTCCCACGGATCCCCCCCACCCAGTGGGCCACATTGCCGGTCGATGGAGATATCTTCCCCGTTCGTATTTTTAGTTTTCTCCCTCCCAGCTTCAGCTGTTAAAATCACAAATCTGGGGCTCGTGTTTTGAATGCCAAAATAACCTAATGTCGACTGATTTTGATTCTACTTTCCTCTGTGCTCAGAATATGATATGTCATGAGATATTACATAATCCGATAGATCACAGTATATACTCTAAATCACGTTATATACCAAATTAAGTCATATGTTTTACCATACCCGTATAACCTATATACCAAAGGTGTTTTGGTCATTTAAAGTTAGATCTTGTATCTTATAGACTGTATCATACATGTTAAATTATATATTTCATTTGTATTATAGTATGCCTTCCATTTACATAGCATTTTAATCTGTAAAGGGCTTTCTTGTCTATTACCTCTTTCATCCCTATTGCAACCAGGTACAGTTGATACCTTTTTTATAAAGAAAAATGGAAAAGGGATCATGAAGGAAAATTACAACCTGGTCAAATCCTGCCAGGATACAGCAGAACGGCTCAGGCTCAGAACAGATGCCGGCGAGCCAGGGAAGGGGCCTGGGCGAACCAGAGGGGGCAGAGGCCTGGCCGATGGCCAAGTAGGCAGATTCGTGGGGCTTGGCCTGGGCAGCCCCTGGCCAAAGGGCAGCGATGATTTAAGGAATGTATGATTGGTTTGTCTGTTTCACCACCAACCTGCCCAGGGTTAAAGGTGAAACTGAGTGTATCTTCTTGGGAGGCTGAGCCTGTTCATTAACTCAGGGTGTCTGCTCCCCTGCTCTCTGGGGCCACACCACTCTGCTCTGCAGTGGTTTGGACTTGGGGAAACCAGGAATCATCACTTAGAGTCAAATCCTATAAATAAGGTGGGTGACAAGGCTATTGAATCTGACCTTGGGTGTCCACACCCCCGACTGTTTGAGGGAAGGGGGATCAGCTCCTCGCAGGCAGACCAGAGCCAGCTCTGGGAGGCACCGACCACCCTTCACGAAGTCTCCCCTCTGATTCCTGTGCAAAAGTCTGCTTGTTCACATCTGTCCAGCAGATGAGCTGCATGCATCAGAGGGTCTCGGGAAAGCTCCTTCTCTCTGGGCCTGACAGTGCAAGGGAGGCCTGGATCCTTAGAGGGGCCCCTGGGAGCAGGCAGTGTTTGGCGCTCTGGACACTGCCTGCTTGCAGAGGTGGCTGGTGCACCAGGGATGGAGCTGGACGCCTGGTCCTCGCCCTGCCCGGCCCTCTGGTCAGAGTCTCAGCTTTCTCCTCTCTCGAATCACTGCAGTGACCCCTGCCCACCCCACCTCTTAGGGTCATTGTGAGGATGGAATGAGCTAAAAGGAGGGAAAATGAGGTGTAAAAGTTAAAATCTCCAGGGTCATTGTCACGTACTGAGTGCCAGCACCCCATCAGAACACAGAGAGCTCTGAAAGTCCTGCTCACTCAGAAATAGGATGCTTGGGCTGACATCAGGATGGACGGGAGGGAATATTGACAAAGCACCTACTACATGGCGTACACGTAGGACTCTTGCTTATTTTATCTCATCAAATCCTCGTGACAAAACTGCGACAGAGATGTCACTGTGCCCCTTTGAATGCCACAGGAACAGAAGCTTGAAGAGCAGGAACTCGACGGAGCTTACGCGCTATGGAGACGCAGAGCCAGAATTTGCAACCATATTTGTCATATTCTCAAACCCCCCACATTTCCATGACTGCAGCTCCCTTTATGGAAGTAAATAAAAAGATCACCTCTTCCATCGCCGTCATTTTACAGATGGGGATACTGAAGCCCTGTGACATTAAAAGCTAAGGTTTTCTTAAATTATCCCACACCACATTTTACAGAGGTTCTGAAAACACACATACACACACACACACACAAGTACATATACACATTACAGACACACAGAGATAACTCACATAAACACACCCTCTTACAGATACACACACATGTATAGACACACAAAGAAATATATACTCACAGACACACATAGGAACACACTCACATAAGGACACTCAGATACCCATGTACACAAGCACACACACCCCAAAATATAGATACAGCACACACACATAAACACATTTCACAGACACAGGCATACAGAAACATACCGAGTCACACATAGACACACACAGACATGCACACATAGAGGTACACACACAGACATAGATGCATATACTCACACAGAAGCACACACTCACACACCAGACCTCAACAAGGCTTAATTAACCATAAGGCCACAGGCACAATTTAGCCCCATAACTCTGTAGCAGGAGAAGCAAAACCAGCTGGTTTAGAGAAAGGGATAACAAGGGCCCAGCTTGGAGGCAGGGAGGGAGCCCAGTGGCCCCCTCAGCTCACCTTTCAGCCTTAGGCCAGGGGCCAAAAGTCATCTCGCCAGCGCCTGTGTGGCGCGGGAGCCCCGTAAAGGTCAAAGCCAAATCCTCATTAGAAATCAACAAATCTACAGAAGGCATTTGCTGAGAATGCTCCCTCTGCATTTGTTCTTCCGCATCCACCCCCAGGATCCTGGCCAAGTTTCTGCTCAACTGACCAAGACCAAAGGAAGGTCCTGGAGAAATTTGGGGCAGGCCTTCCAAGGACCCCCCCAGCCCTGTACATCTGCCCTGGGCAGGTCTAGTACAAGTAAAGCCAGGCCTGTGACCAGAAGAGGCACCTCCAGGAAAGAGTGACTGGAAGGGATGAGACGACAGGTGTAGGTTTGCAGCCCATCTGTCCTGGAGGCCAGCACTCGGGCTGCCTCCTCTGTGGCTCCTAGCAATGAGGGAGGATGTCTTCCCACATCGAACCTCTGCTGTCCACCCAGGCCTGCCCCTGGCCTGCAGGGCTCCTGTCTGTCTATGGGACCACACTTTACCCAGGCTTGGCAGACAAAGTGGCCCTGTCCATCTGTATTAAGAAAATACACACACACACACACACACACACACACTACATGGAGCAAAGGGTTAGCAATGATGCAATGACAAGGAGCTCATCAGAGAATGGGCAACATATGGTTTTCTTTAGGATAAAATCCTGAGGGTTTGGGAATGAGTCCACTAAATGTTCACCTCCTGAAGGACGAACAAACCATTTGGAAACTGAGACTTTCCTGGGACAATGGGGTGGGCCTGCTCTGCCATGCACGGACCTGGGCCAGGTGTGTTGGATATGAGATGCTCTGGGCTGCCCTGGGAGGCGGTGTGTATGTGTTGCCCCGTCCCACGTGACCCTACTGTGCTGATGGGCCGTGAGGGGTGAGGCTCCGTGGGCAGCTCTGGGGACCATGGAGATAGCTATGAACGGCCACAGCGTGGCTAGCTGCTGGCACACGGTGAGTCTGTTCAAGGCATGCTGTGTGGATGCGTGTCGTCTCCTTGTGTTTGGCATTACTGTGTCCTGTGAGTCTCCTTCATGCGTGTACACGTATGCTGATGTTGTATGGGGCATGTGTGCGTGTCGGGTACAGGAGAGCAGTGATTTCTGCCCTGGTTCTGGAAAGGGATGTAAGGGAGCAGAGGAGGCTTTTGCTTGTTCCTGCACAGCTGCAAAGCTCCCTCATCCTGGGACCTGCTACCCAGGTGGGTCCCCCCTTTCTCTCAGCCCAGGGGTATCTCATGCCAGAAACGCCTCTGCCCCCATCCTGAAGCTCTGGGTCTGAGCAGAGCTCTGGGATCTGGAGCCCTTGCCTGTAGCCTCTGTGAGAACAGTGTGTGTGTGTGTGTGTGTGTGTGTGTGTGTGTGTGTGTGTATGCACACACACCGCCTCCATATAAGCACACTGCAATCTCAGCTGGGGAGGCCCAGGCAAGGGGCCGTGTGGACGTGTATACCAGAAGTGCTGAGGGGACGCCGGCGTATGGGGGATGTCAGGGGCCCAGGTGGGCCAGTTTCTAAGTTACAGATTGTAAGCTATGACTAGAGTTTCTACCAAGTGCACGTGAAAAACGGCAGAAAAGATGGGTCCAACTCCCTGGGCGGGCACCCTTGAAGTTCCCTGCAAATGTGTGTGAGTGGGGTGTCTCTCGAGGAGCCTCTGGCCAGGGTGTGGGAGAGGGGTGGGGGAAGGTCTGGGGGAGGCAGGGTCCCACACACGTATTGTATGGGCAGCCTGAGTGGGTGGGACGCTAAGGGAGACTGTCCTCCAGAGACCTCGCTGCTTTCGTGGATGCACGGCTGGGCCATCTGTGGCATTTTTCTCACATTCTGCCCACAGCTTCCCCTGGGAGATGAGAAAGAGGAGGTCGGGACTCCTCAACTTCCGGGTAGCCCTGCGCACCCAGCTCCTCTCGGAGACAACCGAAAGTGTGGGGCTGTGTGTGTGTGTGTGTGTGTGTGTGTGTGTGCGTGTGTGTGTGCACGCGTGACAGACAGAGACAGAGACAGAGAGGGAGCTTGCGGGGAGGGGCAGCAGCTATGGGAAGAGAGAGGGCCCCCTCCCCACTGCCTCCATCTGGGTGGAAGCAGATGGTGCTCAAACTCAACCAGCCCAGAGGCAGGGCTTGGAAGCAGTGTGTCCTGAGGGAGGGACAGCGCCAAGGAGGCCAGGGTGAGGTTCCCGGGAAATGCTCCCGGGCTGAATGCATCTCTGCCCTCCCGGATCTGTCCTCTGTCCAGACACCCAGGGTCCCTGAGCCCTGTCTCGCGTCTAGCTGCAGGGGCCCTGTTCCTTTGCTTCATCTCTGGTCCACTTGAGGCTGATCCAGCTCCTGGGGTGCAGACATGAAGGGCAGGCTCTTCCTAAGTCTGACCCCGGCGTGAACTCACTTTGCTCCGAGGCCTGGCAGGAGAAAAGCCGTCCTACCTGCCGCCATGGGTTCTAAGGTCTTGGGCTCATCAGGAGGGAATCACCACGCTGGACTCAAATCCAGGGTCGTCACCTGTGCTTTGCCTGAAACACCCTCAGCAGGTAGCCCCCAGGCACACAGAGCCCTTCGGTGAAATCTGCCTTGTTTTCCCGCAGCTGAGGACAGACCCTGACCCTCCCCTGCCTTTCCTAGGTCCCCTGTGTCCAAATTCCCTGGAAATCTGATGAGAAATGAAGATCCTGGCCTCTGCCTCAGACCTTGGAACTCCCAAGGTTTGGGACTCTGCAGCTGGAGAACAGCTCAGCAATCTCCAATGCCTGGTCCCCAGAGCCGCCCGGTAGCAACCCCCAGCCCCATGGTCAGTACCCAGTCCAGATTGTTGCTCCCTCCCGATTCAAAATTGGACACCCTCCCAGCATCTCCTAACTTCCTGTCCCCTGCCTTATGGCCCCCGAGGTGCAGCCTTCTTCCCCAGCGGAATGACCTCCTGCGCAGCCGGGACCACAGGATCACACATAAATCCCCCTCCTCAGGCTGCCATCGTCACTGCCAGAAACACACGTCTTTCCCACCAGTAGGAAAGGGTCCTGACCTCACACTCTCACATTTTCCTCTCACACACTCACACGCAAGTGGGCGCACACACATTCACACACAGATACACTCATCCAGACATACAGATATGCACAGGTGCATTGACAAACACAGAAACACTCACACACACACAGACACACATACACACAGATACACACATGGGTTGCGCTATTCTGTTCCCAGCTCCATGGAGTCATGGCTGTGCTCAGCACCTCCCATGGCTTTCCAGGCCGCATTCAGAGGGAGGTGGTGTCTCCAGAGGTGGCCAGGGTCTGTGAGACAGACAGTCCTGAGGTCAAACCCCAGCTGTTCCACAGACAAGATGTGTGACCTTGGGCAAGTCACTTTACTTCATGGGCCAGCCTCAGTTTCCTCGTCTTGCAAATGGGAACATACAAACTGTCTAAATGGGTTTATTTCGAGTATGAAATGCAGTAATCTAGGCAAAGCAGTTAGCACAGTGCCTGGAACACGGTAAGCCTGAGATGAATTGTAGCTGTATAGTAAGTGAAAAAGAAAAAGAACTGATAGAATTCCCATCCCAGCAACTCGCCTCTGGCCTTGCTGCTGTTGCACTTCCTGGGAGATCAGTTCCAACTGCACCTCTGCTCAGCTGTGCCTACCCAGTGCACCTCTTCCCTCTGCCTCCCCCAGACCAAAGCCTGTCCCTTTGCAGAGACCGCGCTGAGCATCCTCCAGGAAGCCTCCTGCAGCAGCCGCTCGAACCTCCCACCCAGGGCCTCAGACCCACTGTGCCAACCTCCTGCCAGTGCGTGTCCATTCTGGGTCCATCCGGCCTCTCCTTCCCCCGTGAGCTCCCCACAGACACCCCTGCGGGCCTCGGCTGGACACACCTCAGGCACAGATCCATGGTGGCCACCTTCACTCACCTAGAGGGACAGTCACTCTGGCCCTGGCAAAGGCCAGTTACTTTTTTAATGTTAATTTTATTATAATTATTTTGCATTGTGAGCAGTACCATAGAAAAAATAATGGAGATGGGAAAGGAGAAGAGAAGGTGCCCATAGTCCCACCTCTCGAAGATGTTCCTGTGACTGTCATGGTGATTTTACTTAGGTCTGGCTGACAGGTCCACTCAGAAGCAACACAGACAGAGCTCGCTTGCCTACAATGCACCCAGTGTTGGGCTACACCTCGTGTAAGAAGCAGAAGGAAGAGCCACAGCCACTCGCACCCCCCACACCCCCTAGGAGGCTCGCAGGCTCGAGAGGAAATAACACTGGGGAAAATGATGCCCAAAGCACAAATGAAACACAACCTACCGCCACCCACCACCAGCAGATACCACTGTGTGCCCAGGTCATGGAGGGATGTGCAGCTCCTGTGGCCAGGGTTTGAAAGTGGGTAGAAGCCCTGGGTTCTTGTCCAGGGGCCCCTGGAGTAAGTCATTGGGCTTTTCTAGATTTCCACTTTCTCACTTGGGCATGGAGATAAAATCGGTCACCTCTAAGCATGCTTCCTGTTTCACAGTCTATCACCTACCAGGTGAAGTTCGTGCTGGATTTAGAGCCCAGGGTTGCACAAAAATGAGGGACTCTTGGAGGCTGGGGACAAGTGTGGGAAGATTTGAGGAGTCGCTCAGAGACCACAGTCAGGGGTCAGAGGTAACAGGAAATGATGAGTCTACGGAGGGAATGAAGAGCTTGTGACTGGGACTTGGTCATGAGTTAAAATGGAAACAGGGTGTGATGGTTGGCCCTCACTAGCACCAGGTTCTCCCAAAGAACAAGGGGAGGTGGTGGTGGTGCCGTGGAGAGAGCACTACATCTGGAGTCCAAAGACTTGAGTTTTAATGTTTGAGAGGTGGATGACGACCACGGGCATTTTATTCCCTGAGCTCTGAGCTCCCATCCTGTAAATCGAGAAAAACAACACAGATTCCGCGGTTATCATGGCAATTAAATGAGAATATATAGAAACATCTAGAACAGGCTTGGATAATTAATAAGCATAATAATAAGAGAACAATAAGAGAAATAGTTAACATGCCTTTGTCATTTACCAAGTGCTCAGCACAAAACCAAGCATTCCTTTGTGCTATGTCATTTCATACTCCCACTTCTCCTAGAAGGAAGGTTAAGTTTCCATCTTTATTTTGCAGACAAGGAAACAGAGAGCTTAAGTAACTTCCCAGGTCACACAGTGAGGAAATGGCAGAGCCAGAATGCCAAGCAGGGCCCCCAAGAGTCACAGACTTGGTTAAGAGTGCTCGTCCTGGTTGTGGTCAAGTCCCACATCCGGGAACGAGAAAGTCTTCCCGTGTAAACACCATGACGGAAGATCAGAAAAGCCAGCTCCTGAAGTTCAGTGGATACACAGTAAGCACTCAATGAGTGTTTATTTATTGCTTCTGTTTGCAGCTCCGTTCCCAAAGTGAATTGTTTAAGTAAGGAGCATTTACCTTTATTACAGTCATTGGTAAATAAAATTATATTTGCATTTCCACAAATATGTATGAGTTTAATTAGTCTTGCAATTCGTACACAAGAGTCGGTCCAGGAAACACATTCACGAGCCCACACTTCTACCCCAGGCAAAAAGCCTTCTCAGACAAACACCATCAGGATTAAATAATTCATTCATTCACAAAGAATGATCAAAATTCCATTTCGGCCATGCTGGGGGTAGGATGCCAATTAGACATCCAAGTGGAGACATTAAGAAGGCAGGTGGATTATGATCCTGGAGCTGAGTGAAGATCTGGGCTGGAGATATAACTGTGAGAGGCATTCATGTATCGTGGTACTTAAAGTTATTTATAAGAGGACAGATCAAACAAGACTTCATACATGCGATTATTGCTCCTCCCCAGTGTGGTCTGAGCATCAGTGAGGTCATGGACTGTGTGACACACACCTAGTCAGGCATGCATGAAGCCCGAGATGGGGTCTTGGGAGCCCCCTCCTTCCCACACCCCTCCCCAATGTCTCAGCAGGGGCTCACCAATGCCAGACACCCCTGGCCCTCACTTTAATGAAGGTAGCAAAGGAGACTGTTCCTCCTGCCTCAGTTCCCCCTCATACCATCTCACAGAGCTTAACTTGAGTATGTCCTTCCCATGCTCCCACCTAAATCCCTCCTGCTGTAGTTTCATTCCCTCCAGCTTTTGCCATGGCCACTGCCACTGCCCTTTCTTGGAGCGTCTCTTTCCCAGGATGCCAAAGTTGCATTCCACCCAGGAGGGAGAGCAGGAACTCTCTAGGGTGAGTCAGCCGGATTCACAGCGAAGATGTAGGTCGCCCAGCTCCCTCCTCCCTGCTCTGCAGTGGCTGAGGCCTCCCTGCCCCGCCTGCCCCACCAACCGTGTCCTTGTGGCCTGTACACCCTTGCCCCTCCACCCCCACCAGCCTGATCTCACTAGTGGCTGCTCTGAACCCCTGGAAGAGAAGCATCCTGCAGGGACTTCTGTGTGGCCCCCAGAGCCACCACCGAACACCTGAGACAGACTGCTGGCCCTATTTTCTCTCTTTTAAAGTTAAAAGCTAATAAAAGGAACACACGATGGCATAAGCTGCTGGTGTTTTACTTACAAATTAGAGCTGAAATCATTCCCTAGGCACCTGGGAGTCTCTGAGAGGCTGGACTGGGGTGAAGGAGCCTGCGTGTAGAAGGTCCTCCAGGGCCACAGACCGCCCTCCGCTGGCTTGCGGCTGCTCCCCCAGGCACCTCAGAGCCAAACCCTCCTTCCCTGTCACCTTCATACATACATCTGGGTCAGAGCCCACTGTCAGGAGGGTGGTCTTCAAAAGCCCCCTATCAAAGAGTGGTGGGTAGCTGGATGGGAGGACAGGTGGAGACGGAGAGATGACCCAGTGCATCACTGATCTGGTGATAATAGTAAACATGTGCCCATTGTGAAGCATTCTAACACGCCAGGCCGTGCTACCCACATGGCCGCATGAGAGCTCTTCATCCTCTCAACCACCCATGACAACACCAAGTGGGCGGCTGACAGCCATGTGTGGCTATTTCCATGCCCGTTTATTGAAATGTAATTAAAAATTCGGTTCCTCAGTCGCACTAGCCACGTTGCAAGTGTTCGGTAGCCACAACTAGTGGTAATTTATTATGCTAGACAATGCAGACCTAGAACCTGCCTTGCAGGGCAGAAAACCCTATCAGACGATGCTGTTCTAAAATACTGCAGGCGGGTAAAGCAGTGAGTGTCACACGTGCATGTGCCAACCTAAGCGTGTGTGGAAACAATGTAGGTGGGTGTGGGCTTCACTATACTGCGTGTGTGTGTGTGTGTGTGTGTGTGTGTGTGTGTCCAAGAGGTGCCTAGCCCTTGTCTACCACCCCAGACCTGCCACCGGAAGCAGTGTTATGAACACGGGCTCTAGAATCAAACTGCCTAGATTCAAATGCTCGCTCTCCCCCTCTCAAGCTGTGTGACCTTCGGCAAGTGGCTTAACTTCTCTGTACCTCAGCCTTCTCTTTATAAAACAAAGATAATAATAGAGCCGTGGTAGAGGGTTGTTAAGAGCATTCCGTGAGATAATACGCACACAGCTCTCAGCATGACTGCCAGCACATTGTGAGCTATTAATAAATGTTAGCTGTTACTGCCGTTTCCAGGAGGCAGTGTGTTTGCAGTGCTGGGGCAGCCTTGGAGAAGAGTCACGTAAGCGAGCGCGCTGAGAACTCTGATGAGGCACGAGGATCCCCCTCATACTCGTTCAGTTCAGGGGCTGGGGAATGAGCTGGTGAGAAGCTGCAGGGGGATGGCCCTGTGGGTGCGGGTATGGGTGGTGCAGATTAGAAGAGGTGCACACAGAGGAGGAGGAAGATAAAAATGGAAAACCAGTTGGGCCTTAGCATGTTCTTTACAGCCTAGACCTTTCTATTTTGCTCTGAAGATGTACTGCTTGGAAGGGAGAGAGAGTCATGTACATAACTGTTTTACAATGTCAAAATTCCTTTCTCTCTTCAGTGAAGCAGCAGGACAGTTATTCCCTCATACCTTGCCCTCTAGGATCTAAAGTCTTACCTGGGAGATGAGGCCAACCCACAAGCGACAACTGGAGCGAGAAAGAATCAGAGCCAGGGTGGCACCTCAGGAAATTTCTGGTCCAAGGCAGACATTTTAACACAAATGGTTTCAACAGGTATCTGTGGAGTGCCTGTTCTGTGTAAAGCCAGCTTGTGGGTGCTGCAGGCAATTGAAAAAGAGGAAAGATGCGAAAGGATCTCTGCCCTCAAGGAGTTGAGGGCCTGAGAAAGAGGCCCAAGGCCTCAGCAATCGAAGGTGAGACAGACATTCCAAGGTGGGCGAGGTCCTGTGTGGGAAAAAATTACAGTCAGGAACTGGCATTTGAAATAGGCTCTGAAGGGTGGCTAAGATCTGACAGAGAACAAAATGAGGTCCAGAGAGGTGGGACAACTTGTCCAACACCACACAGCTAGTAAAGACCAGAGCCAGGCACGAGGTCCTTCCCCCATGGAGAGATGAGGGAAAGGGGATCTACCCCTACGCGTGTGGTTCAGACAGTGGGGCCCTCAGAGATGCACAAAGGGAGAGACCAGAGCCATCCCGCTCTGCCAGTGCTGTCTGTCCTGGAAGCCTCCCTCCCGGAAGGTCCCACCCAGAAGCGGACTGGAGGCTGCATGTGTTTTCAGATGTGGCCAGCAGAGGGCACCAGGACTACTGCACAGCCTCGACCAGAGAGTGGCCACCCCGGGCTCTGGATTCAGAGCCTGGGGCCCTCCCGGCACAGGGCACAGACATCGCACACTCACACACCCACACAGGGTGCAGCCGTTCTGGAACACCAGATAGGCGAGCTACACAAGCAGCTCACAGGGACATGCTTGGGTGGGCAAGAGAAATCTCACGGCCCTCCCAGAACCAGGCACATCCATAAAGGTGGCACCTGCAGTTGAATAAGAGAGGTTTCTCCCAAGACGAACCTGAGCCTGGCTGTGGCATAAAATGGGTGTGCTTTAATCAGTTTCCTTTTGGAGAAGGCAAAGGCAGGGGACTCTCCACCTGTCACCACCTCTGGGGTTCATTCCCCAACCTCCCCACAGCCAGCCAAGAAGACAGAAAGAGGTTCTGCCAGTTTGTGTGTGTGGAGTCAGGGTGGATAGAGTGGTCCAAAACAGACCCCAAAGGCCTGCAATTTTCACGTCCCTTTTCAGAGAGAGGAACCATGTCTTCTTCTGTAAACCTGGCCGGGAACCAGCCTTTCTGGCCAATGATAAAGGCCACAGGCAGTTAGCACTTGGGCTGCTCTTCTGCAGAAGACACCCCCACGGACCTCCTAGGGACCCCCTCTCATGAATAGAGACCCCATTACCAGCTGAGCAGCCCAGGTCTTCAGAGCATACACAGGCCCGCCTCAGTTCAGCCTGGGCAAAATTCAAAACTCCCAAGGGTGTGGGTCTGAATTCAGCTTTTCTTCTTCTGGCTCTGAGAACCAGCATACGTCTGGTTTGGAAGATGACAGCTTGGAGACTCAGATGACAGTGATGATCGAGGTGCCTAACTGAGCACAGAGCAGGAGATGTGAGGGGAGAAGAGGAAGAGATGCCGGGTGAGGTAGAGGCAGAGGAGAAAGAGCAGGAGGAAAGGGGGGGCGAGTGGCCAGAAGCGCGTCGGGAACGCCAGGCTGAGGACCTGCATCAGGCCACGTCAGGCCATGTTGGGCCCGTCTGCCTCGGCTGAGTGTATGAGTCTCGTGAAGCCAGTCACCTGGCAAGGTGGGGCTCCACCTCCGTCCCCCGCAACCCACGGCTCCTTGCGGCCAGGAGGCATCCTCCACCTGCCTTGGAGCTGTGTGTGCGCCGCCAGCGCATGTGAGAGACGCAGGCCCCAGGGAGTGGGCCTGGGTTTTGTGAGGCAGAGCTCATGTCTGTGGGTTGTGCAGGGGCGGGAAGGAGCCAGTGCAAAGGCATCAGACTTGCAGGCTGGAGGTCAGGGCCCAGGGTTGCCGTCCTGTCTCACTAATTCACCCCCTGTCTCAGATGTGTCACCACCTCGCTATGGCTCCGCCTTGGCCTCTGTGAATGCAATCAGTAACCCCTGCCTGGCTAACCTCATACACATGTTATGATGCTTAAATTAGGCAGAGATGGATGGATAGGAAGCCACAAGGCCCATACAGGGGCCCGCGATGCACCTGTGGCTGGGATACCAGCCCCGGCCGGGAAGATGGCTGCCGCTCAGGGAGGGGTGAACAGCCAGGAAAACACACAGAATCGCGTCAGGCTCCAGACAAGAAAGATTCCCCGGTTGCTAGGCTCCAATCCACCTTTGGCGCTCCAGCCTGTCCCCAGGGCTCCCTGAAGACCAGCAGCCTTAGCCCGCAGCCTTGCTGGCCTGCGCAGTGCTCAGCTTTCCCTGGGGAAGCCTGTTTGCCCCCACCCCTCCCAACACCCCTCCAGGGAATATCCTCCCACCTCCCCCCATTGCCGCAAACAGCTGTGATTCAGAAAGACAGTCATTTCCAAGGAAACGAAAAAAAAAAAAAAAAATCCAGGCGTCAGGGGAAATTTCAACCACAAAGCAAGTAGTTCCAGAGGAGCATTGACGGCACCCAGGACGCAGCTTGGGGCTCCCGGCCTTGTCAACACCATTCTTAGAGGAAGGGACATAAACAGGACATATGTGCAGGGCATGGAGAGGGAGATGAATGTTTCCCCCAAGTGGAAATTAAAGTTATCAATAACATTTTGTTGTCATTGTTGTTTAGCCACAGGGCCCTTGCAGCTACCGGAACTGAAAAAGAGCTGAGCAAAATTTGGCAAGGGCCTTTTCATCAGGGATGAAATCTGGTGCTCGCTTGGGACAACGTGAAGGGGTTCAGACTGGGCCCAGCTTAGCCTGAACGGAGCCCCATGAGCAGGGCTCGCCTGTGCTGGTTCCTCTGGGTCAGTGGGGCTCAGGGTCGTTTTGGATCCCACATGCAGGACCCTGGTCACTAACTGTCCCTTCGGAGCTCACAGTACATATATACGCTCAAATAATTCACTCCTATAAATTATCTACCTATGGCCCACGCATGCACACACATGCACGAGCGCGCACACACACACACACACACACACACACACACACAGAGGAGTGCGCACCATATCAGGTGACAGGTTCCGTTAACTTTTCCTGTTATTCCCAGTATCATTCTGCGCTAACATGATAAAGTGAGTCGGGCCCGGGGTCATGCCACGTGCATCCGTGAGTCACGTGGGGACTGTCTTCTGGTTGGTAAGTCTGCTTCTCAGAGCCTTGGGGCCACCGGTCTTCAGAGAACGGGAACAGCTGCCTTGCGAATTTGTTCTGGATGGTGGTGTTAGTCTCATCTCTGCAATGACCAACTAGGAGAAACAATGAAAAGACTTAATAAGGTACATACTCTCTTGTAGCTTTGAGTATAAGAAATTGGATTCGGCCTCATCCATATCATACAGAGATGTTATTTCGAATTCCAAGATTGCAGATCATGAGGAGGAAGGACTGCCAGCAGGAGATTCCATACAGGAGAAAGCCTGGGTGCAGGAAGGCAGCCACAGCAGCCAGCCCCGGGGCTGGCCGTCCTTAGTGCAGAGGACAGTTTTCACCAGCCCTGCTCGGGGACACTGCACCTCTGTCCCCTTATTCCGCAGAGTGCTGGGAGCAGCGCGGGCCCCTGCGGCAGTGGAAGGGGCTCTGCAAACACCAGCTTGTCGGCTCTGTGAGGCTGAAACCATGCAGACAATAGGCCAGTGAGGAAGTGTCTGCATTCATATTCATTCCTCTGCCTTCCCTTCCCTCTCTTCCCCTCCCTCTCCTTCCCCTCTGGCCCTGGGGATGTATTTTGCATCCTTTAAATGATCTTGTTTATTCTACGTGTCGGAATATAGTTATCTGAATATTAATTATGGCTTTAGTGAAGTTCATCGGTTGAATGCAGGAATTGAGAATTCCTCCTTCACTTTCAGCCACCTGCTTTGATTTCTCTGTTTATCTGCTTGACTGAGCTGAAATCAGTTTCCGTAAGTGAAAGTCGGCTGCTTGGAGCAGATGTTAATGCTCAGAAATAGTGTACGGTCTGCTATTAGCATAAGTAGTATGATGCTAATAAATAGAGGTGCGCAGCGCTGGTGGCGGCGGTGGCGGTGGGAACCGAGGGACGGTGGCCTACCCAGTGACTGGGCCTGAGCGCTGCCCAGAGGAAGAGCAAGAGGCCCAGCCTGGGTGCTGGCATCTCTCTGCCCGAGCCAGCCCCGCCCTCCCGTCCCCAGCACCCTGTATGCAGCTGACTGGGGGCATATGATTAATGATGGCGAGGGCTGTAACCAAATTGTAGTGCCATTAGCACCAAGTCACGACTGACAACTAGATACATCATCTCTGAGGTTTCCATCCAGCTAACTAATTTAACTACGTGAATACGGGAAACACTGCACTGATGCCATAATGCAAATATTGCCAAAGCCGGGAGCCCGTCAGTAATGAGAGAGAAGAGGAATCCATCAGGACCCAGTGGCTAGGTCCATGGCCCTGGCAGGGTCAGCAGATCTGTCTGTGGGAAAACCCCACCACATGCTCCACCGTGGAGCTGGATCCCGATGGGCAGCTCACAAAGCCCCCCAACCCAAGACTGCCCCCCGGCCGGGAGATGACAGGTTTTCTTCTAAGTCAGAGGACGACAGATTCGATCATGGCAACACCTCTCTCCCTGTCCCCCAAGTTTCTCCCTGTCTCTGCAGCTCCCCACTTTCTCCAGGAGAGGGACTTGCAGGCGCTTTGATGAGAAACAGGTGGGCCTCACTTCTCATAAGAGCCGCTCCTGAGATAGTGAATGCAAATTGTTATCTTCTTTTTTGTCATCTTCCTTTTCTTCTTTTTTTTTTTTTTTTCAACAATGAATCCCACTTGAGATGTGCTTTGTTTGCTCATCAGAAGAGCCTTATAAGGAATCCTTTTAGAAATGAAAGACTCCTCTCCCATGTGTATAGTCGCCCTTTAATTCATCTGGTATATGAGCTTAGGGTTCCCACACGGCCATGTTTCTTAAAGCCACCCACTGAATTATCAGGTGATTGATTCTCTGGATCAGAAACGCCTCACTCAGGTCATCCCCCCTACTGTAGGGGGCAACGGCTGGGGAGTTTGGAGGGCAGGAACGTCAACTCCATGATAGAAACCCTCGACTCTGGAGGCAAAAGAACATCTCACAGGCTGTGTGTGAAATACGGCAAATCCGGCCCTATCTCTGGGGTTCCCCAACTCCCGTCCAGTGATGGGCCCACGGAATAACGTCTGTGAATGCAGACATTTTGGAAAACTCAAAGCACTCCCCCAATGAGAAGGAGACACTTGTGCATAAGCAAACGTGCGGTTCTGCCTCAAAACTGCACCACCAGCCCTGGCTGAAGCTAAGGGCATGGTATCTGGAGTGGCCGAGCCAGCTTGCTGGAAAGCTCCACGCTGGAAGTGGCCACCCACACCAGTAAGCTCGGAAGAAAGTGATGACGACAACACAGACCATTCTGGGAAATTTAACTTCCATGAAAGAGATACACATAATGGAGACCGGAAGAAGGACTTTGGCACCTGAACAATTGTGCAGCATCCCTCTTTCCAAAGGATCACACAGACAATAACTTTAGGTAATCAGTAATCACCTAAACAGACAATACATGCACGTGGATAGAGCACTTTCTCCTTTGCAAAGTTCTCTCTTCACTTTTCTCTCATACACGGTTTGTAACTGCCCCATGAGTAGTGGAACAAGGATTACCATCCCAATTGACAGATGAGAAGACTGAGTCTGAATATCAGTGTCAAGGGAGAAGGAAAGGCCAGGTTCGTTTTTGTCAGAAAATTAACACTCTGTCACTCAACTTTTTTTTTTTCTGTCTTATTTTCCAGAGTTAAAAAAAGTTAAAATCATGACCAGGTGCCCTAATCTGTTTATCTCAAGTGCAAAAGCATATATTTCCTCTGTGTCCCCCAAAGAGGCTGTTATCATTTCCCTTAAAGGTCTGTTTCTTAATCTGAAAGCTGCTTCAGATGTAAATGGGGTACAGTCTCTCCAAAAGATAGCCTCCACCCCTCCATCCATTATTCCACATACCCTGGGCAGGGGTTACAAAAGTGACTGAGATTCGGTCCCTGCCCTCAAAATACCTACAAAGAAATCAAGTACAAAACCTCATTTTCCCAAACTGCCACAGGAACACACATTCAAAGTGCCGGGAACGTTCAGAAGAAGAAAGGCAGTCTCCTGAGGGATGACTTGGGGAGCTGCCGCACAGGGTGTCCTTCAATCTTAGACTTGATGAATGGATATGATTGTGAAATGCAGAGATCAGCAGGAGTGCCCTCCACAAGGAGAAAGCGGGTTGAGTAACGGCAGAGAGGAGCAGAGCCTGGCCAGCCCGGGCAACAGGCCCCTGCGTGGATGGGGCAGAGGGCAGCTGGCATAAACGGTCCAGGCCTAGATGCTAGGCCAAGGAAGGTGGACCACCGTTGATGGGCAGGGACCTACACTCTGGCCTTGCTCAAGGAGATTTCACGGGCTTGGCACACCAGAGATTAAGGCCGGAGGCAACTGGGAGAGCCCGAGGGGGGCTGGCCTCACACACTCATCACCCCACAGTAACCAAAGCAGACCAGTGCCCTGCCCTCCCAAACCCCTGCTTCCCTGCCCTCAGTGACTCCAGCCGCACCAGATCCCGGGGTGCTGGGGCCCAGCTCCCCTCACTCAGGGCTGCATCCTACATCCTGAAAGCCTGATAGAACCGGCCCTCCAGCCTGGGTACAGGAGACCACCAACTCCATGAGGGAAATCCTCCATTCCCCAACTTCTCCTGGCAAAGACCCTCTATCGGTTCCCTCCCACCCCACCAACCCCACCCCGGAGTCCTCCGCTCTCTTAAAGGTTTTGCCTTTAAAACAAACTGCTGTTATTAAATAAATAATTGATTCCCATCCCCATTTTTTATTAATCAAAGGCTAATCAGAGCTGCAGATCGACGTGTGGCAACCAGTGTCAGCCACACGGAGTGGATATAATTCTTGCTAAAAGCAGCGAGGTGCTATTTTTGTTTTCCCTGTGCAGACTCATCAAGGGGATACGTGCAATCTCCATTAGGCTTTGTGAAATACTAAGAAAGAGCTTGGGTTCTGAGACTCAAGGTTGCCAACCTCCGCTAAACAGTCCACACCTTTGAGGGACCTTGGGAGCCTAGAAAATGGCAGTTTGGGGACCCGGCTCCTGAACAGTGGGGACTAGCTGCTGGGAGAGAAGGATCTTCCGAAACATGGGAGGAGTCAGGACAGGCAGCCCAGGACTCAGAGAGCCTTCCTGGGCCAAGACTCAGGCTGAAACCTGCCTTGGCCTGAGGCTGAGGGTCCTGGGGCTTCAGTCACAAGCCTGTGACTTCACCCCATTCCTGTCTCCCAGGTGCCCCCTCAGCTCCTACCTTCCACCCCACCCCCACCTGCAACAACTCCCTCCCCTACCCCTCAGCTGAGAGATACCACTGGCAACATCCGGGTTTATGACCTGGACCAGATTCTTATCAGACCTTTTTTTTTTTTTTTTTTTTAATCCTGCTGACTTTTTTCCTTCCTTTTTTTTTTCTCTCTCTCTCTCTCTGTACGTATTGATCCCAAACGAAGAAAAAGTCTATTAATCCTAAACCCAGAGAAGATTAGAGATAGGGCCGAAAGGGCTTGTCAGGACAGAGCCAGGCGGGCATTATGTCCTGGGAAGGTGACCACGTCACCAGCAGGAGGAAGGGGAACAAAGGGAAGGGAAACAAAGAGTGGCTGCCCTAGAAAGCAATTGTGATTCATCCATCCAGGATGGAAATCCAGGAAGGGGGCGGGGGTGGGGGTGGGGGTGGGGGTGGGGGTGGGTGGTGGGATTGGTGATGGCCACGCCCACCACCTGCCAGCCCTTCTCCATTCTCAAAGCACCTTGCTGAGCAGGCAGGGATGAGTTTTCATCTCCCCTGGGGCCACAGACACTTGAGCCCTTGCCTGGGGAGGCCCACAATCAGGGACAGCACTGGGGTGACAGCCAGGCCCGTCCAATATGGGGAAGCCTGTTTGGGAACGGGGGACTGCTGGAGTGGCATTCGGCAGGGGTGCTGAGGAGACGGATGACCCACCAGAGACCTTAGGCAAGTTCCTTAACCTCTCTCTGCCTCAGTTCCCTCCCCCCATAAAACAGACACAATAATTGTCAAAACCTTAGAGGGTCATGGTGAGAATTATTTGAGATTATCTGTATGAGGACCCTGAGTGTTAGTCTTATTATTAATAAAGAGTCATTATTACACCTTCATCCAAAACTCCGGAAAAGAGTCTGGCCCACTGTCCTCTTTGCAAGATGGACAAGGTTCCGGCTGGGGCAGAGGGATGCAGTCTTCAGGGACAATGCAACAGTTAAGCCATGAGTCAACTCTGATGTAACCAGAAACGTTTGGATCTGTGCATTGACTGTCATCCATTCCGTGATGGGACCCTATACCGAGAACACACAGGACTGTCCCAAGCAGCCTCCGAGGACCCAGCTGCGTGTCTGAGCCCCCTCCAGGCCCCATTTGGCACTGACAGAATCAGAATCCCTGGATGTGAGGCCCAGGCACCTGCATTTCTCAGGTGGAGACACTAGGGCCAAGTCAAATTCCTGCCGAAGCTCCATATGGGCTGTAGGGTGGTAACTGGGTACTGGACCCCTGGGAACAGAATCTGGTTTCCTGTTCCACAACCAGTATCATACCACAGTCTCTCTCAAAAGGTCATCCCTGGCTTGTCCAGAAATCTGCCAGCTGCTTGCAAAGAAAATCCAAAGACTCGTGGCTTCCGATGCCTGGAGGAAGGTGAGGCAACCAGCTGTCTCACCTGCTGGGGTCTTTCCTCCCTCCCTCTTCCTTTCCCCTGCCCCCATTCCTCTCGCCACTTTCCGCCATGTGGGAGCAGGTGCTGGGTTCCTTGGATGTGCCCTTGTTTATCTGCTTCCCCCGTGGGTCTGCCTCATGCAGTGGGCCGGCTGTGCTGCGTCCAGCCAGGTCTGAACTCCCAAAGGTCAGAGACGGTGTCTTCAAGCTCATGGGCACCTTCACCCATGTTGTCTGGGACAGGGCACTGGACAGACGGAAGCTCTGTTCCTGCTCACCTAGGACGCTGGAACTGTTACTATCCCCATTTTACAGATGAGGAGGCTGAGGCATAGAGCACTTGAGGAACTTGCCTAGTAAATCTGGGCTTGAGAACCTGGTTCTTAACCCCGTACTGCACCTCCTCCACATGGGATTTTCCACCCTAGAGCCTCAGTCCCCTGGAAAAGCAGCAATTTGGGGCTTAAAAAAATAAAGGGATGAGCTAAGGGCAGACAGCTTGTTTGTTGTTTAATCACCTACTTGAAATTATGACACTTAGACTCCAAGTTACCGATTTACAGAATAACGGCAAGAGAGGCGGCTTGGTACAGTGAGGGGAAACATTGAACTAGGAGACTAGGTGTTGAGGTTTTAAAATTATTATTATTATAAAAATAACACACGCATGTGGTAAAAAGTGCAAGGGAGTATACAATGAAGTGTGATTCTCCCTCCCCGAGACCCCATCCCACTCGCCAGGATGGGGAGAGGTTTCCTGTGTATTCTTCCAAAAATATGTCAAGTACAGACACGCACACGCAAACACACCCACAGACACTTTCTGTTGTGGAAATTGGGATATGCTCCCCACACTGCTGTGCACCTTGATTTCTGACTCTGCGGTATATCCTGACTCTTTCCCGATCGGCACTCATGTGGATCCACTCCATTCCATTTAGTAGCTACACAGTATTCTGTTATCCAGATATTCACTAATTTACATGGCCAGACCTTCACTGAGAGACATCTCGACTGTTTCTAGCTTTGTGTTTTATTTTATTACAAAGCACAAACAGTCGACATCTTCACGCACACCCACTGCACACACGTATGATTCCACCTATAAAATAAATTCTTACAAGTGAAATCATTCCTGAGCATCCCACATTTTGATTGATATTTGCTTCCAAAGAGATTGTACCAAGTTAAGCTCTCACTAAATCTTTTTTTTTTTTTTTTTTGGAATTCTTGTTTTCCCAACCTCCTTACTAACGTCATGTATAATCATAAATATTTACTGTTTGCCAAGACTTGGGTTTCAATTCCTGCCCTGACACTAACTAGCTATGATGCCTTCAACAAGTCACTCTGCACTCTGAGCCTCACATTCCTCACCTGCGAACTGAAGGTTGGACAAGCTGATCTGTAAGGATCCTTCTCGCACTGCCTCTCTGTGATTTTAAGTATCTACCAAGTACCTGCTGTGCGTTGAAACTGTTTGAGGCCCATGAGTTCTCCTAGCCCAAAGGAACCTAAAACCCGGCTGGGGAGTGAGTGGAACACACCCAGAGAAGATATAAGGAGCAACTTGAGACATTCTGAGATCGAGTGCAAATTTGTGTGGTTCAGGCTATGGGCTTGTAGAAGGTCATGGGAGAGTGACCAAAGGGGCCGTGGCTGGGGCAGATCCTGGAGAAGGCAGAACTTGCACGGAATGATCAGGAAAATGCCCAGATGCTCTGCTGGACAGGACAATGGGAAACATTTTATCCACCCCCACCCGAGTCTGGAAAGCCAGCTCACGGGTCCTCTCTCCCCCAGGCACCCAACAGTCTGCTTCCTTTGCCACCATGAGCTGAAACCCAGTGAAACATCGGGTTTGTCTCAGAGCATGATTTGATGTTCCAGTTCAGGGAGGATCCATTCCCATCCCAGCAGTTTCGCTAAGTACTGTGTTCTTTGTGGAGACATTGCTTCAGTGTACTGTTCTGGGGGAAAAAAATTATTACATATAAACCTTGATTAACCCAGGTTCTCAGAAAATGGAGGATTCTAATTAATTCTGTTTTCTGGGTAATAGAGGGTAAAAAACAGTTTTCTGGAGGCTTGAGCTCCTCTCCCGCTTCGGTCGGCCCAGGTGGGTGACCCTTCTCTTGTGTGAGATCCGAACCGGGGGGATCCACACCCTCGGCCAGGCTTCCTGTGGCCAGAGAGTCACAGGTTGGATTGATGGTGACAAGCTGATGTCAGGGAACTCGGGTGTCATTGTTTGGCTTTTGATTGGCTCTACAAAGCACAGGGCTTGTGTTTTTTTTTCTTGATTGTGCTCATTTGCAAGCAATTTGGCTTATCTTCCTGAGAAGGGGGTGGGGACAGGGAGAAGACCATTGCAGCAGGTTGAGGATTCTGCTATATTGATGTTATGCTATTTGGGGCTTATATTCATTACTAGTGTTAGTATGGTTTGTTACAGCTGGAGAGGCTCCTGGTCCAACTGGTCACCTTATAGATAAGGAAACTGAGGCCCAGAGAAGCTAGTTTCCCAATTCGGGTGGTGACCACACTCTACAATTCACATTCTTTCATGACTTTTAGGTTACACACAGCCCACTAGGAACAGAGCTGGGGTTCAAACTATATCCATTGGACACCAAAGTGTCTCCCATGAGGTCCCCAAGGCCCCGGAACCTCCTTCTCCCTGGGCTTTGGAAACTGTTTGTCAGGCAGGGGGCCTAGGAGCCTATATTTTAAAGGTCACTTGACACAACCCTGAGGTAGGCTGTAGATGTGAAAGATACAGCTCTGTTACAAGCTGCTTTCAATGGTCCAACTAAAAAAAAAATCAGTCTTAAAGAATCATCCTACTTTTCAATGGCTATACCCCCAAGTTACTCCCCTCCCCAAGCGCTGAGGCTAGAGGAGCCTCAAAAATCTGAAACCTTTCCAACTCCTACAGGTCAAAAGAAGATTCACAGCCAGGCAAATGCCAGTCACCGCCCCAGACGGAATACTTACCTCCATAAAATGGTGCTTGTGAGATGAAATAAAACGCACCTCTAACACTCTTAAAGCCTGTCTCACACTGAGGCCAAGAACGGTCCTAGCACTGACCCTGCTACCATCTGGCCATGCCATGGTTCTCTGCCACTGTTCCTCCAGAGGCAAAGGAAGACAGAATAATTTCCACCCCACCTACCTCCCAGAGCTGCGGGATAGTTGAGGTCAGTGGTGCTCAAACTTTAGTGCTCTTCATAGACCTCTGGAGGGCTTGTTATGCACAGATGGCCAGGCCCCTCCCCAGAGTTTCTGACCCAACCAGTGAGTAAGGCCTGAGAATATACATTTCTAATAGATTCCCAGGTGAGGCCCATGGGCCCATACTTAAGGTCTGGGGCCACACTTTGAGAACCGTGAACAAGGGAACTTGTGAAAGGGATTGCTTCCACTATTTTAAGTTTTCTGAAATGCAGGATCTTTCTTTAAAGTGGAAAAAGTACTACTTACTCCCTCCAACACCATATCTGATAAGTTTAAGCTTTCGTGCACGCCATTTGTTTGTCTAAGAACGTATGGAAGTTTCAGAAAATATTCTAGACTCATCAACCAATCACCAAATGAGTCCAGCAGCTCATTCCCTCCCCACCTGTAAGAATGGTCAGCTCAAGAAGAGAAAGGTGAGATACTTGCTCAAGTCCACAACCTGTCTGCTCCTACCCCCTCACCTCCACCCGCGCAAACCTGGTCACAGATACACAGAACCCACACCTACCCAAACAAGGAAAGTTGCTCCCACTCTGCTCCACGCACCCCAGAAACCCAGTGGCCAAGGACTCTGCCACAAACACAGCTGGTTCTCTGTCTAGATGTGGGGGGCCTCTCCTAACATGGGGCTATTGTCTGAGTTAGAAGGGGCAAACGAAAAATGGTAAGGGCTCCCAGAAGTCATTGACCCCAAATCAGAAGGGCCTGATGTTGGTTCCTGTTGTTGAAGACAGAAGCTAACGGGCATGAGATCTGAAGGGAGGGACGGTCACCGCCTCGGCCAGGTTGGCAGGACCAGTCCCAGCGGTGCTCAGAACACGCTGGGGGAAGGGAAGCAGAAGCCACCCTGTGGCCGTCTCGGGGAGGAAGGGAGAGACAAACAAAAGCAACAGAAGGGTGGTCCGAGGAGGAGCGAGAGGCACCAAGGAGAGAGGAGGGGTTGTAACCAGAGGAAAAGGAGGAGGACCGGCAGAGAGAGAAAGGGGGGGCCTGGAGAGCAGGAGTCCCCGGGAGAGGACGGGAGGTGCAGACAAAGAGAGGGCCAACCGACCGCGGGATGGGCCCCCGTGTGAGGCTCTGAGCGCCTCCCTCCCCGGACCCCCGGGTCTCCCAGGCAAGCCGATGAGGTCACTGACATTGACCGCCGGGGGGCGGGGAGGCTGTGGCCGGAGCTCTCGCGGGGGAGCGCAGCATGGGATGCAGCTCCGCACACCCCTGGGGGCGATGCCCTGCCAGGGGAGCCCCGTCTTTTCTCTGCTCCCTCCCGCCTCCCTGCCCTTAATGGCTCCGTAATTGATTGGCCCCGAGTCCTATTTTCACCGCGGGCGGCCGGCGCCAGAGGTCGGCTAATATCAATATTTCCTGCGGCTGCTCCAGGCCGCCCCGCCGGCCGCCGAGAATTTACCTTTGGTTTAACGAGAAGTGGGAGCTGAGTCAGGGATTAGGGCTTGTCGAGTCAAGTCAACACAAATTTTAAAAGGCGGGGGGCGGAGGGGGGGGGGAGACATTCGTCAACGCGGGGGGGGGGGGGGGATTGGGCAATCACGACAGCCGGGGGTTAATTGTGGGAAGGAGGAGGGAGCAGGAAGCAGAGAGAGGCAGAGAAGGGACGAGATGAATGAGGAGGGAGAAAGAAAGGGATTTTAAAAGGCGTGGAATCCTTATTCCTGGGGTTGGCATTCGAAGCCATTTTCCTTCTTCCCACCCACCTTGTCACCCACCCCAGCCACCAACACCACGACCACAGGCACCCCTCAACATGACCCATTTCCTTACCTCTCCCTCCCCTATAATATTATCTGGTCCTACGTTAAGTGGCCTTTTCTCTCCAACCAGAAGAGACTCATTCAAAGCAGAGAGAGGAACCAACATCAAGGTGGTATCGCTGTATGTCAGGCACTATGCCGGGTGATCAAATATTAGCTCATCTAACCTCCTCAACAGCCCCAGAGGACAGGCTCCGTGGGTGCGGGGCAGGGTCTGTCTCCTGCCCCAGCCTCAGCCCATCCGCAGCACCCAGCGCAGCCCATGTAACTCAGAGCCAGTAAGAATCTGTTGAAAGATGGAATGAAGATACAAACGAATGACAGTAACTGTAGGGCAGCTGTTGTGGACACTCAGCGAGCCTGAGCTGCCCAAAGCCACACACTCTCCTCTCCATCACTCCTCCTCCAGTCTTCACCTCTCCTTGACTGATTAATTGTAGATGATTGATCAGTGGTTCTGTATTAAAGACACTGTAGAGACTCAAGTTTCACACTGGGATGAAGGACCAGAAGGGATTGGTGGTAAGAAAGTCAAAGGGTAGGGGAACCAAGAAAGCCCTGTAGGTGGGGGCCCCCTCAGCAGGCCATGGGGTCTCGCCATCTCCCCAGGACCCATTTTGCTTGCAGCCTACGCTGCAGGAGTCAGTTGATGAGCAGCCCATGATGGGCCTGAATTTCCCAGGACCAGGCTGGGCCGGTGCCTGCTAGCCAGCTCTCCCAGAAGTTGTACTCCCCCCACAAGTCTGTCTCCCAGCCTGGGTCGCCGAATTTCTTACCCTTGGTCAGGACTGCAGGTGTGTAGCTCAGGATCCCAGAGCTAGGGGCAGCCCAAGGATGGGGACATTTGACAGGCACAAGTGGTAAACAATGGAGCTTCCTCCAGGACATCACCCTGCAGGGGAGGTAAGAGGTGTGAATGGACTTTCTGATATCCCAGAAGAACATCTGGGATCCCTCTGAGCCCTACTCCTGGCCCCAAAAGAAACACAGAAGAACATGAGAGTGGATCCAGGTCAACTCTGACCTTTCCTTTTAAGAGATGCCTGACAAATGAACCTCTTAAGACTTCTCCGGATCCATGAGGTCTTCATGTCTGTTCCTACTGCCATCCAGAGTACTGAAGGGTCCAAACCTGCACATCTGCTCATGTACCTGGCCACATGGTGAGCTGTCCAGGGAATCAGAAAGAGGAAGCAGTCCCCACCCCCTCCATTCTCACTCTAGCTGTGGAAAACAGATCAGTCCACTGCCAAGCAATTACAGAACAATGCAAGGAGGTGACAAGGAACATTGTCCTTTGGTTCTTCACACTGGAAATCCTGCAGTTCAGAGACAGAAGTGCTCCATGTAGCTGGCCGTCAGGATGGTTTTGTGGGAGGAGGGTGGACAGGGAAGGGCTGAATACAATGCCGGAAACTTGAGGGAAGCTCAAAACTGATGGATTAAACCTGGGAGACTGGATGTCACCCGGCTAGGTGTGCTCACAGAGGCTGGAAGGAAGCCAGTGATCAGAAATATGGCCCCAGGGCCTCTAGTGGGCTCTGCTGCCCTGTCAGCAGATGTCCAGTGAGGGTGGGACCACTGAGATGGCCTGGAGCTCTCAAACAATCCTCCACCTGTTGAAAATTCCTCTACACCTCTTCCTCAGCTCTTCTGTCAACCTCCCTGTTAACGTGAGAGGGATAAGGCATTTTCCAGGCTCACTTCATTGACCCCCTCCAACACACACACACACACACACACACACACACACACACACACACACAAACACACACATACACACATGACTAGTTGGACCTGGCAGTCTCAGTGCAGAGGTGACCAGATTTTCTTCTTGCAATTGATTTCTTTGTCCCAATCTCAGTCCATCTCCCATCTCAGCTCCACCTGGGTCCTGGGCCAGGGCTGGGGGCGCATGGTTCCTGCCATCTTGGAACTCACATCTGGCACAGGCCAGAAGCAGAGAAGAATCTGAGATGGTCAGTGTGCTAAGTGCTAGGTTCTGTATGACAAGGGCAGGGATTTAGCGACAGGAAGGATTGCAGGGGCAGAGGAAGTGGGACTCATTTAGAAAACAATCTAAGAGGTGCCCTTTACGAGGCATCACTGGGTGTGCAGGGCACCTGGCTTCTATGATCTCATTCAGTCCTCACATTTCCACCAGGAAGGAGGTACCATTTTCCTTCTCCGCTTACAGATGCAGAAACAGGCTACGGGAGGTTAAGAACAGAGGTTAGTGGCAGAGAATGAGGTTTGACCCAGGGCTGCCAACTCAGGAGCCCAGCTCTTAAACTCACTGGGGCTGAGTGGTGACAACCTGCTGTAGCAAGGTGAGGGGTGGGTAGAGAAGACATCAAAAGTCCCTCTGTAACTTAAAGAAAGGGAAGCTGGATTTTTCTGTGTTTCAGAAGGTAAATGAGATGGCGTCCCCTGCTGTCTGTGACTGTCACTCCTCAAGCCCTCCTGCCTGCTTGGCAGGATGAAGGACAGACTTTCACAGGCAGACAGGAGAAGCCAGAGTCACCGCCGGCAAAGGCTCACCCAGCGCTGCTCCTTCTGCCTAGATGGGTGCTCTGATCCTGCGCTGGAGATGTCACGCAGGAGACAGGCAGGCTCTGATCCTCAGAGAGCTGCGGTGCATCTGTGATGACATGTGGGCATCAAGAACTGCATATTTATTATAGATAAGCTGTCAAAATGTATGTTGTCAATTTCACCTTATACTCCAGACTTAATGGTGCGCGTAAAGGACAGAAAATCTTTAATATTAATATTAATATGATTTTAGATTATAAGACCGCATTGTAGATATCAATCAGCCAACCCTTAAGGACATGTCACTCAAGTTGATATAGTTTATAGAAAATTAATGTAATCCATCCTGTATGATCTATTACAGGGGGCATGAATAGAGAGAAGAAAGTGTGTGCTTGGGGTGGAGGCTGGTGGGCCATTATTACTCGCCCCCAGTTTTCCACACGTGCTAATTTGTGTTCGTGCCTGAAACATCAGAGCGGGGGAGTCTGCATATTTTAGTTTGGCACGGGCCTCGGATATCAGCCATGCCACCTCCTTCACTTTGCTGTGAGGGAACGAAGGGAACGAACGCTAGGGGAGTGACAGGACCACAGTCACTCGGTTAGTTGGTGGCAAAGGTGGACTAGAGCCAAGGCTTTGTGATGGCCAGCCCTGCCTCCCTGCCCACCCTCCATGATGTGCCCCAGGGCTCCAGAAGCTGCAGAGGGTGGGTCGTTGGCAGAGGCCCCTGGGCTCGCTGATACACGCCCATCCCCACCCTCCATCCCCAGTTGCCGGAGGCTGCCTGGGCAAATGGTTTCTTCCTCAGTTTCAAAGGATCCCAGGGGTCCCCTGGTCCCGTGTGATTGCAGAGTGCTCCAAGACCCCGATACGTGCCCACTTGCATTCCAACGCCTGAGGCCCTGGCATTGGCAGGCCCTGAGGTTTCTGAAAAGGGCTTTTGGGTTCCACGGAGCCGGCCGAGCTAGATGGTGCTGAACAGAGAGCATCACTGGCTGCTAGGCTCCTGCTCTGCTCTCAGGTCCTGTCATCCCCCTGCCCATCCAGGCCCAGCTTGCTTCAACTATACAGGGGAAAAACCCCAAAGTCTGTCAGCCTCCACCAGCTGGGTCCACAGATAACCCAGAGGCCTTCTGGACCAGAGACACCAGACCCAACGCCTGCTCTCTTAAATGCTCGGCTCTAACACACTGGCTGACCCAACAGTCCTCCCTGGGCCTCCTTTTCTACACACATAAAATGTCCTCTGAAAGGTGCAAATGCCCACAGCACTCTGGGGTGCTTTCTGCAGCTCTGGGCCTGGCCCTCTGCACTGCTGGCCTTGGCCAAGGGCCTAGGATGTGGGCAGAGAGGAGGGGCTGCTCCCGGGAGCTTGGGCCAGGGGCCGGGGCAGCCTATTCCTCTGGGGTCAGGCTCGGCCAATTTGGGTGCCCAGGGAATGGCAGGAGAGAATATAGACCTGGGAAGATGAGGGACAGACTCCCTAATTTGCAGGCCCCCCTCCCTCCTCAGGGGTTCGTAAGATCTCTGGAAGCCCTAGTCTTACCCAAGGAGGTGGGGACAGCCGCATCTTGGTGCCTGAGTATCCACAGGACCTTCTTCCCCCTGGGGTTCTCCTAAGGCCTCGACAGAACACCTGTTCTCCCACCAGTCGGCCAGCCCCCTCACTTCGGTCCCCAATTCCTGCTCAGGTCTGCTGGGTCGCTATCCCTCTCAAGCACAGGATTCAGAAAAGTCCTGGCTGCAGTGGTTCATGACCACTGGAGATTACATACATCCACACTTCTTATCTGAAGTAAGGCAAGGCCTGGCGGGGCTCCATAAATCACAGAGGCGCAGAGGGCGGGAGAGGCCCAGGCGAACTGGGGGGACACTTGCGGCTGGAGATCCTCAGTGACTCCTAATGGACCCAGCCAGCCAGACACGCGCCAGGCTGCCCACAGATCTCAGCATCTTATTTACATGCCACTGCAGGCTGACGAACACCTGAAGCATTTTTCATTCTGTTCAGACTACAAAAGCTCCTTGGGTACTTCTGTGTTTGTGCTTCAGTACAATGGCAAAATGCTGATAGGAGGATTTTTTTTTTTTTTTTTAATCTTCCACTGAAGCCTCCAAGAAAGATGCCCCACGGAAGGGGGAGGAAGGAACAAACAAAGCCAGAGGAGGGCATGGCGGCCCTGAGCCCGCTTCTTTCTCCTGGGAAATACAGCAAGTCTGGCGAGGGTTTCAATCTGGGAAGGTGTGGCCACCCCTGACCCTGCCAGCTCAGAAACCCGCCAATTCACCCCAACACTCTTTGGGAGGCAGCTTCTCCCCAGTTGCTGTTCTGGGTCCCAGCTGTTAAAGGTTTAAAGCTGGGTGGGTGGGGACAAACCGGAGTGTCCAGTAAGAAAGGAAAATCAGGTGGGATCAGAGGGGTACCCCCTCCTCCCCCACCGTGGGCAGGCCCTTAGAAGCTGCCCAACTCCTTGTGGGCTCTTAGCACCTCCACCTAGAACTAATAAGAGATGGGTCTTGGTTCCATCCAACTCCAGGATTCTTCACCTGATGCGCCCAGGGGAGGGAGGATCCATGATCAGTTTTCAGGGATCCCATGCCCCCCCGAAACTGTAAGCAAAATGGCTTGTCTGTGTGCATATGCATGTGGATGCATTCATGCATGTGCAGGCACTAGGACATTTCTCTAAGGAAGAGTGCCTTCAGCATCCATCACATTCTCAAAGGGCAAGGGATGCCTCTGAAGCATTAAGAAACCACTGGGCTGCCCCCAAGCTACTCAGCCGTGGAGTCAGGGCCTCATGAGGCAGTGGGCTGCCCGGCGGTACAAGCGCACAAACCAAGGCCCTGCACTTAGTAAATCAAACTCCAGCCCGAACAAGATTGCCTGGGGGTGGCAGGGGTGGGGGGGCTCTCCAGGCCCCAGCAGCTATCAGGGCTCAGAGGGCTCCCTGCCCTGGAAGGGAGGCCAGGAGGGTGTCCAAGCTGGCTGTGGCTCTGAGCACGTGAGTTCCCGGCATCTCTTGTCCTCTGTCTGCCGTTGCCTGCCCGGAGGATATTTTCTCTCCCTGACCCTCCCGGTCTGTTTATTTCCATGTCACCAATATCTGTTTTTATGTATTCTCAGGCCTGCTTTCCTCCGTTTCCTCCATTAATACTTCTCATTCAGGGGAGGATAAACAGGGTCATAATCACACCATAAAGTGAGCCATGGGCTGCGTGTTGCTTATTGCCCAGGGGTCGGCTAATTGGAATTTATAAAGTTCAATAAAAACTATAATCCAATAAGGCCTGAAATTCTTCTTCATTTATCTTAGGGGTAATATTCTGCCTGCCCGCCAGCCAGCAGCGGTAGGCCAGAGAGCAGCCACCAAGAGGGCCTTCCCCAGGGACCAGAGAGTCCCGAGAGTGGCCAGCACTGAATCAAGAGCTGGGTGGCCACTCAGCCACCAGGGACAGTGGCGGGCAGCCAGCTGTGATGGCCATGCCTCAGAGGCCTGGGGACTCCCAGAGTCCTAGCATTGTCCTGCACCATTACAAACTCTCCCCCAGTTAGAGCCCCCCACCTATGCTAAGCCGTTGCCCCACCCCCGCCAAACTCTGCCTCCCCAAAGCCTCCAGCAGACTCAGGTCATCTGCTGCAGGGAATCCCGTGTAAGGGAGGTGGACCCGGACCTGGGATCGAAGGTGCCTTCCCTGGCCTAAGGGGGTCCACAGAGCACGATGTCACCGCACAGTGTACACCCCAACCAGAACAAGAGCCGTGCTCCCTCAGGCACCCACGACAAGCCATTTCCCAGACTCCACTATTGAGGGAGGCAAGTGAAGGTTGGGAGGGGGTGCCCACAGCCGAGCTATACCCTGGAGACAGTTAGAGGAGTGTGTTTGATGAGGCGGGTTACCACCCGTCCGGGTTTGCCCCGGACTGAGAGGGTCCCTGGACATTTGAACTTTTGTGCTCAAATTGCAACAAAAAGACTGAATGGTCCATGCAGTGGGCTGAGTGGCGGGGAAGGTAGATGGAGCTCACCTCCACTGGGCAGCTCCTGGGAGGACCCAGGCTGCCCCTGCCTGGCAGCCACTCTGGGAACAATATCACTTTTCCCCCAACACCTCCTGCAAAAATCGTGGAGTTTCCCATCACCTCCCAGGAAGCTCTCATTTGAAAAATAAAATTTATGCCCTCCAGCAGGAACACACATACACCCGAATCCCAAACGCAAACAGCTGGCCCCTTGCTGGACACTCTCTGAGTGGGGAGAGGGAACAGGGCACTCAGCCAGCCAATGCCAGCCTTCCACTCAGGACAAGCGGGGAGCGACCCATTCTCACAGCATTCATGGCTTGCTCAGGGCTGCGTAGAAGACAGAGGCCTCCAGAACCAGCTGCCCCCACCAGTCCCCACGCTGGGATGGGGTGTGTGGGTGTTTTGGCGCGTGCGTGTGAGGGGTGTGTGATACCAAAAGGAGAAGTCACAGTCCCCACAGCCTCTCAGGCCTCTGCAGTCTCAAATGGAGACAATATAGGCCATGTTATTGTCCTAATGCATCTCCCCGGGGGAGGGAAAGTTGCTCAACAGGTGGTGTACCAAGCTCTCAGCCAAGGAGGGCGGCAGCAGGAGCCCGCCACCCACGCCATGCCAGCTGTGGGGTGAGCCACCCTCTCTGAGCCCAAGGCCCTCATGGCCAGTAGTGTAACGGAAATAGCTAAGCCTTTGGCGCCAGACCTGCCTGGGTTCTAAATCAGCTTTCTGCCATGTCTATGGTGTTTAGCCTTGAATAAGTTATTCACCAGCTCCACGTCTCAGCTTTTATAAAATGCTGACCGCAATGGCTGGTCCACATGCAATTAATTCTAGCTACTGCTGAGGGTCATTTATATTTTGTGTGAAATGCCCAGTTGGAGATAAGGGTTAGTCTGTGGCCGTGGTCAGAGCTTTTTCTTCGCCAGACTTCCTTTGCTGGCCAGTAACCAGGTTAGGGTCAAGACAGGGATAGAAGAGTTAGTTAAGACTGGAGTCATCGGGCATTTGACTTGGACTTTGGGGTCAAGAAGGAATTCCAGGGAATTCCCTGGCAGTCCAGTAGTTAGGACTCCAAGCTTTCACCACCAAGGGCTTGGGTTCAACGCTTGGTTGGGGAACTAAGATCCCCCAAGCCGCCTGGTGTGGCCAAAAAAAAAAAAGAAGAAGGCATTCCAAGAGGAAGTAATGTCTAAAAGTGGTGGAAGAAAGATCCAGGTGGATGGGGGCAGAGCCCCCCATCAGAGGGAACAGCATGTGCGCAGGCCTGGAAGGGAGGAGAGGAGAAGGCCTGGCGTACCAGGAGGCAGAGCCTGGCGGCCCTGTGCTTAGGATGATGGGAAGTCAGGAAATGAATTTTTGTTGTTGTTTAGCAGAAGAGGCAGTTTGCCATTTGGAACAGGAAAGATCTAACACAAGCTAACTCCCCTAATCCATCTCCAGCCTCCCCACCCTTTTCCCTTCATAGCATCGTCATTCATTCATTCATTCACTCCACCAAAGTGTACCTAGTGCCTCCAGGTACACAGTCCAATCCAGGAGTCAGAGACCGAGTGCCTGCTTTCCTGTGGGATGAAGTACCCTCATCTAGTCTGGGCCCACCTCTGCTCCGGCTCTCCCCCGCCCCGCCCTGGAATTCTTTCCTATCCTCCACCCAGTCCAGTCTTTCAGGGCACGGCTGAGGTCCACCCCCCCCATCTGGAAGTTCCGTCTGTCCTTAGTGGTCATTACCTCTGCCTGTCTTCTTGCTGGAGGATTGACAGCAGCAACATCCCAGGCCTGAGCCAGGCCCAGCCTCCCACCTGTAAGGGGCTCAGTTCACTGCTGAGGTTCTGATCCGACACCAGCCTTCCTTCCATCCTTAGCTGGGTCTGTTCTGTCTCCCTGGCGGACTGTGAGCTCCACGATGAGGGACCCTGCAGCCTCCCTCCGACGCTATGGTCCCTCCGCTAGTTGAAGAGATAAGAGACTCGTGCT
Organism: Phocoena sinus; assembly: GCF_008692025.1. Taxonomy (NCBI): domain Eukaryota; kingdom Metazoa; phylum Chordata; class Mammalia; order Artiodactyla; family Phocoenidae; genus Phocoena; species Phocoena sinus. Next base: position 37,809,266 of record NC_045776.1, read on the forward strand.
CCGGCCCCCACTGGAGGGTGGGCCTAGAAATGCCGCTTCCTCCCAGCTCTATGCAGGAAGCCTCAGTCTGCAAGAGATGGGGAGAAGGGAGAAAACCCTTGCTGGGATGGGATCCTCCAGGAAGGAGGTCAGGCTGGGGAGAAGTTTGGGGGGCGTGGGGGGGCAGAGAGAAGCATGTGACGGGCGGAGGAAGACTTGTTGCGTCAGAGAATGGTGAAAAGCAGAAAGAATAAAAAGACTAAGGGGAGCCACGGGGGAGGCAAGACGAGTGTGATCTAAACCGCAAATCCACCTCCTCCAGGCTCCGTCAGGCTTTCACTGTACGGTAAAAACCACCGCCGAACAGCAAGCCTGCTGGGTGACAAAGAGAGATAATTGGCTCTCATGCAGATTTAAGCCCAAAGTTATCAAATAATAATAGCACACAGAAAGAGACACAGGCAAATGGGCCTGGAGTGCCCGCTTATTCCAAAGGACGAGGATTTGTTAAAAGTATCTAAATTATGCTTCTGCAATGGAACAGGGAAATGGGGCATTTTTTTTTAAAAAAAAAGATTTTCTCGTACTGCTTAGATACATTTTTTAAAGTTCCTTTATAATTAGGGCCATAATTTATACAATTTATTTTAAAAATATCCTTTTTTTAATTTCCACCCGGTCCAGTTAAAGATGAACTGGAAAGCCCAGAGTAAATGATTTTTTTAATAAAACCATTTAAAGGAGCCCCAACCTGAAGTGAAATAGATATGTGGATTTTCAGAGGAGAGAGGAAAAAAAAATCATATATTGAAAAAATAAATTTCCTAACCCATTTTATACCCCAGATTTTATTACCACCGGAAGGTTTTTAAAATTCTAATTCCCTTTGCTTTCCTTAATCTGTTTATTTACCACAGGGCTTCCTTGGGCCTGGGCTTGGGGCCCAGTGGGTCAGTTTCAGATGAGTGGCCAACCTAGTTTCACTTCCCTGATTCCTCATGTGATTTGTCTGTTCGTGCATCAGCCTTGCTCTTCAAGTGAACTCTGAGCTCCCTGAGGTCAATACCATGCCTGAGGGAGAAATCTCCCTTTCCCTCTCTTTAGCATCTAGCACAAAGCTATGCATACAGTAGGTGCTCAATTAATGTTTGTCGATGATGCGCCGCACTGTGGAGAAGCCCTAACCCCCCAACCAACTGGAGACCAGAAAACATTGCTACCTTCACAGGCAGCTTTGGTTCCTGTTATAACATCCTCTTCCTGCGTGGGAGTTCGAGCGGGGGGCGGGGCTTGTTTTCAGCTCTGAGTCAAAGACCCCTTCCGTTGAGGGGAAGACGAGCAAAAAGCAGATTACCTTCAATACTAGGGCCAGGGAACATAAGGGCTCCGGCTGTTTGCACTGAGTTGGGATGCAGAAAATGCAGACAGAGGTACCAAGAGGTGCTATAAACTAGACACATTAATGTCACCATCTTTCCAGAAACTTGCCCTCATCACCTCTTCCATTTGCTGGTGCCCATTCCACACCTGTCAGAAGGCATACACCTACACACACACATACCCCACCCACACGGAAGGGAGAGGGACAGACTCAGAGCCTCATGAACCAGTTGGAGGACACGCAGGAAAGCTAGTTAGGACTGTTGCCACTGTAGCAAGACAAGGGGTGGAAAGGCTCCTGAACACCTAAGGGAGGCTCCTTGGATGAGGGGGCATTTGAACTTGGCCTGAAAGCACAGGTTGGATAAAGATAAGCATGAGGACTAGGGAGGGTATTCCAAGGGCTGGGATCAGAGGAAGGTGGAAGTTTCGTCCTCTTCCGCTGAACCTCTGGAGAAGGCACTTTTTTCACTTTTGCCTGGGTCCCTGTGCCAGTGAGATCACACCAGACCTCTCCCAGCCTCTGAGACACATGCCTTAGAACTCCCATTACCTCAGCTTCCTGTTCCCACAGGACACACCCCACGGACCCCAAAGGCCAAGTCCTTCTGTAAGACTCCGAGGGAGAAGGGCATTTCCTGAGAAGACAACATCAGAGAGGGTGAGGGGGTGGAGGAATCAGTAACCTCCTTGAACTAAGCTCCAATGGTGGGGAAATGTCTGGTAAGGTAGCCGGCCCAGAGTGTGGGTCCTATTGGTGGTACCTCTCACCATGCTTCCCACATAGTTTCCTGTCTCTTCCAGCCTGGGACACTGGGCTGGAAAGTAGGGACTGTAGCTGAGAGACCAACGGGAAACAATAAAGGTGGCTGAGGAGTTACTTGAAAACAAATCCTTCTTCCAAATGCCACAGGAGGGTGTGAAACACTCTCCCAGCTGTCCCTCGCCTTCCCAGACCCAGGAAGGATGACGGAGCCCAGGGTCCCAGACTGCTGCTTCATTGCCAAGGAGATGGTAATTACTCTGTGAGTTGGGTAGGATCTTTCTTTCTTTTTCTTTCCTTCCTTCCTTCTTTCTTTTTCTTTCTTTCTTTCTTTTTCTTTTTCTTTCTTTCTTTTTCTTTCTTTCTTTTTCTTTCTTTCTTTCTCTCTCTCTTTCTTTCTCTCTCTTTCTCTCTCTCTTTCTCTCTTTCTCTCTTTCAGTTTTTAAATTCTGGGCCTGATAAATTCCAGTGGCCTGGCTGCCCTCTCCTCCACCTCGCCCCAGCCACTGACTCTGCATTAAAGGTAGCAAGGGCTATACACAGTTGCTTCCAAAATGACAGATGCCCCTGCTTGGGGTAAGCATGGCAGCAGGGAAACCATTTGTCAAAGTATTTATAAAGTGGGTGGAGATGCTGAAGTTGTATTCCCTCCAGGTTAAAAAAAGAAAGAAAGGAAAAACACGGCAGAGAGCCATGAGGAGAAGAGGAATCCAGCAACTTAGCTCACAGACCCACTCTCCTTTTTTACCAGCTGGAGATATTTACTGAGTGTTAAGTGCTGCGGTGAATGCGGGGATGAAGCGATCTGTGCTCCTGCCCTGAGGGGGCTCAGAGTTTGGGGAGACCCACACCTGGGTAGTCAGAGGCAGTGCACAGGGTATGAATGTGTCAAAGGGATGTGTGAGACCAAGAGGGTCCCAGGCCGAGTTGGAGGAGAGCAGGTGTGGTGTGAGCGGTCTGAGCCTCATGCCCTGAGGGAGGCTCAGGCTGAGCTGGGTCCTAAGAGGAGAACCTGGGGGTGCAAAGCCCTTAGGTTGAGAGTGATAGGCTAGAGCCCTGTGCAGGACCCACGGAGGTGGGGAGACTGTTGCCTCGCAGGGAGCTTGGTGCGCCCAGGGAGTCCAGACTCATGCATCAGTCGCCTGGCTAGCGCAGAGTGGGACCAGGCCAAGCACGGTGACTGGCTTGCAAGGGCGACTGCTGCTTGCGTGTTGGAAAAATGGGTGAGTGAGTCACTAGGGAAGCCTGTGCTTCTGGCTCTAAACACGTGGATTTCAGGGAAGGGGAAGGTTGCTGAGCGCTTCCTGAAAGAGGCCGTCCCCTTTATTTATGCATCACTCAGCCATTCGACAGATACTTACGCAGCAGCACTGCCTGGGGACTGGGACAGAGGGGAGCCCTCCGTGACCAGGAGGTGGGATCAAGGCAGGTAAGCGTTGGGCAAAGACCCAGAGGCTGGACTGTTTGCAGAGCCATCCGCAGGGGCCACCCCCCCGACCTCACGCTCAGGCACAGCCTAGGGTCTGCTCTGACCATTCACATGTCCTCCTGGCTGTTTCAGTGCTGTGATGGGAGGGGTCACGTGTGCACAGGCCAGGTGGGAGCACCTGGAAAAGGAGAGAGAGACATTTCCAAAGAGAAAACAGATGCCCAGGGAGGAGAAGTTACTGTTGTACAATCCCACAGGGAGGGCCCTTGGCAATGTGAAGTCTACCCGCTCAGACCACAGGGCCAGCAGGAAAGCTGGGCCGGGGCTAAGGGCAAGCCGACTCTCATTCTCTAAGTGTGGAGCCATCATGAGCATCCAGCTCATCTTGGGGCTTCAGACATCCTCCAGGCGGAGGTGCAGGGGAGCTCATGCAGGATTTCCCCTACACAAATGGGAATGCCTCTTTGGCCAGAGCTTGATCTGTGGTTGAAGAAGGTTTTCTGGGGTCACTAAAGAAGCCTGGAGGAGTAGTGAAGCCCCAGAGCTGAGGCACCCCAAGTGCTCGGGGGCCATGCTTGAAAGACGGACCCATGCCAGTTCTGGGGGAGAAAGTCAGTGTCCCTGCAGTGGTCTGGCCAGTGGGCCTAAATAATATTCTGAGAGGTTCGGGCAAGGACATGCCTTGTGTGCACTGAGAATCCCAGGCTGGAATATTCTGCCCCTTCATAGGGGAGGGAGGGCAGGCAGTGCTTGCGTGCTTTAATGTATTAATTTCCCCCTGGTACTTTCGTTTCTTTTCTCTTCTTCTTCTTTATCAAGTTAACCGTTAACCATTTTCAAGTGTACGATTGGGCGGCATTTAGTACAATCACTGTGTTGTACAACCATCACCTCTATCAAGTTCCAAAACATTTTCATCACCCCAAAAGGAAATCCCATATGCATTAAACAGTTACTCCCCATTCCCACTTCCTCCCGGTCCCTGGCAACCACTGGTCTTCTTTCTGTCTCTATGGATTACATATTCCAGATGTTTCATGTAAACAGAATCATAACGTAAGTGGCCTTTGCTGTCTGGCTTTTTTCACTGTGCATAATGTTTTCAAAGTTCATCCACATTGGATGGATCCAAATTTCCTTCCTTTTTCCGGGCTGAATAATATTCCATTGTGTGGTATATCACAGTTTGTGTATCCATTCATCAGCTGATGACAATTCGGGTTGTTTGTTGAGAATCGTGTTACTGTGGATATATGTGTATAGATATTTATTTGAATGCTTATCTTCAATTCTGTGGAATATATAGCTGAGAGGAATTGCTGGATCATATGACTAACATCTTCTTATTTTTTGTAAATTTCCAAGCTGACTTGTCTGTTTCAAGGTCTCCACCTTGATCCAGATTAGCTCAACACTTAGTATGTGCCTACTGTGTATCATGCCCTCACTGATCTAGGAGCTACCCTGTCTAACAAGTTCTATCCCATTTTACAGATGACAAAGTTAAGGTTCAGATAGATCTGGTCTGAGAGGTGCCACTTCTTGGATTTTCCCAAGGTGCCACGTGGCTCTCCCACACGGCCACTTAGTGCCTAGATGTCCCAGCTTTATGGTGCTCACTCCAGAACCCAAAATGTCTAAATATTTAACTCCATGTGAAATCAGTATCCTCTAGATCCTACTATAGACAGTTGCAGGTGCTAATATTGTTTTCTAACTGGAGGGGAGGACATGAAATTGATAACATTCTTCCATCAAATTGATTTTTATATAAGTGAGTTGGGGAAAGATAAGCTGAAGTCCATTTCAGTGGCTGACCCCTTAAGCTCTGCCAGAGGGAAGGAGACTAGTATCCCAGAAAAGTCAAGATGGGACTTTGAGTTGGTTAGGCGACATCAGGGCTGGAGCAACGTAGGCAGAAGCCTCAGGAGGGTGCAGTACAGGTTGCAGCAGCAGGAGAGGTGACCCCAGGGGCAGATGAGCTGCAGACTGCAGAGGTGACTGTTCTCAACCAGAGCACAGAGACTCTAATCTCAGGGTTTGCGTCGGCACGTGCACAGCTGAGATGGCTTGACTCCGAGGAAAAGGACCTTCCCCACCTCCCACCTCTGCTCCCCCAGCCAGGAAGAGATGGTTAGCTAAAGGGACCCATCGATGGCAGCGAGGGGGCTCCAAGCCTGCAGCCCACCGGACCACTTGAGCTCACAGAGTGACCTTGAACGGCACACCGCAGATGTGATGGGAGCAGCTGGCTCATGTCCCCTGCGGCTGCACCTGTGGCATTTGTCAGCCTGGTGAACAGGCATGCCCGACCTACGCATACCTAGTGCCATCCATCAGCCCAGCAGGAGGTGGGGAAAGGAGCAGGGGCCCACTCCACCCGACCCCCACCCGGCAAAAGACCTCAGCTGCCAAGTGTGTGATGAGACCACAGCCCAAGTCCTGGACACCTGCCCTGTAATTCTGTCAGGCAATTAGCACAGCAAATGGGCCCAAAGGGGCCTGCCTGTAGGGAGCCTCCCTCCTGCCTCCAAATGCTCTCCCCTGCCTCATCCCATGTCCTGGTTCCAGGCTGACAGTGCGCACACAGCACTCACCCCCTCCACCCCACGCCCCTGGCTCAGCAACCAGAGTCTGCATTGGCTCCAAAGCCTCTGATGTCTTAGTCTGGCTTTTGAGGTGCCCTGACCAAGCTCACTCTGTCTCATCTGCCGGGGCAACTCAGAACCAGACTTCAGCCTAATCAGGGAAAAGAAGTGGGAGAAAGGAGAGGGAGGCCCCAGTGAGGCCCGCACAGGGACACTGGGGAGGAAGTGGCCAGTCTTGGGAGCTGCAGGAGAGAAACTCAGCAGGTGGTGACGAAATCTGGGCCTGAACAGGGGCAGGATAGAGATGGCTGCGGGGCACATGAGGACGAAGGAGAAGGCAGCCCTCCCAAGTTTCTGGCTTGGGATCCAGGAGAACAGGTCCAGGTGTGGGCAAAATAACGGCCACTCCTTTGCACAGGTCACACCTAAGGCACCACGAGCCCTCCAGGCATCGACGTCCGGCAGATGGTGGTGTGTCTGGGAGATGGACACTAGGCCACTGTGGCTTAAGGGCCACAGGGGAGCCACTGTGATTCCAGGTGAAAACAGTGAAAGGGAGGGACAACCAGGTATGAACCCAGGCTGGCTCTCAATCAGTTGCCTTCTCACCAAGGAGCCAAGATTTAAAGTAATTCCTCCAACGTCGAGACCTAACTAAGGGGGATGAGAGAGACCAATGTCACCAAGGAGGCAAGGCTGAGAAATATATGCTGATCTTAGAGGAAACAGGAAGTCACAGGAGCTTTCAAGGCAAGGAAGTGACAGATCAGAAGCTGGCTTTAGGACGATCGCCGCGCTGGCCTGAGACTGAGACACTGGAGGCCAAGGGACAAATTAGGAGGTTGTCGTAACAGCCCAGACAAGAGGAGATGAGCGAGGAGACAGCAGACAGGAGCTCACAGGGCGAGAGCTGAGACTTCTGTCATTAGGAATAACTTTATAGACCAGTTCTAGACAAATGCAAATGCTCCTTGTCTCGGGGGGCCGGGGGTGAAGGGAAGAGGAGGCCTCCTTGCACTCTGGGCCCAGCTCTCATTCAGATGAGGGGAGGGGCCTCGGGCAGGGTCCCAGGGGAGCAGCGGTGGCCGCCGCCGTGCTCAACCAGGATCCAGCCGATGCCTTGAGTTCTCCAGCATGGCAGGGGAGGCAAGAAACGGCAGCCCTGGTCAGACCCAGAGCTGCCGTCCCGGTGACTGTGACCTTCTGCAGATTATTTCTTCTCTCTGGCCCCTCATTCCCTTTACCTTGAGACTGTCCATTCCTCACTCCTTTTCATCTGTCACTTGGAAACTTAGGGCTCCTGACCCTCCACCTCCCAGAAAGTGATGAGCAGTGGGGTGTAGGATGGGCAGGGGCTCAGGCGTTGGAAAAGTGCTCAAGGAGGAAGCAAACTTCTCCGAGTTAGTAGGGCCATAAACTACGAGGCACAAATGTTTTCGCCCATTTCCCAGGGAAGCTCTGTCGTTCATGTGCGCTGCACGCTGACTGTGCAGTGGGCGTCTGTTGGGGCTGGAGAGTCTGAGTGGTGAAGGCAGGCGGGTGGGAGAGGGAACAAGAACGTTCCAGCCCACCTGTGGCCCCAGCTCAAGTTCAGGGAGGTTGCCAAGCCCACTTGACCACATGAGACTGCTCCCCACCCACAGGCCTCCAGGGGATGGCCTGAGTCAAGGTTATAGATGTGTTCTGCGAAGTCACCCCTGGGCCCATGAGGACAGGCTTGTCCTGACTACAGCACCAGTGGGCCCTTCTTGGAGGATCCTGGTGGAGGAAGCTGGTGCTGAGAGAGGGCCTTGTAATGGACCCCTCCGGTGAGCCAGCCATGGGCTTGACCTCAGGGGAACTGGTCTGTCTGTCCATACTTCCCTACACAGTGGGTTTTTTGGTTGGCTGTGTTTTCCCCAAACAAGCTCATGCAATTAGTTTCTTCTTGTTTCCTAAATTATTTTTGCCACTGCTAATTATTTCACACTCCATATACAAGAGTTATTGGGGTGGGTAATGGGAAGCAAGGGATCGCTTCGCGGGAGCATTGCAGGCTCCAAGACATGCAGGCAACTTTGATTTGTTTTCTGCTCAGCTGCCTGCCTGAGAGAAGGAACGGAGAATTCTGAAAGAAGAGGGGGACGGCATTGGGGTGGGCAGGGGAGGGGGAGACACAGATACGGGCTGAGGTTTTGGAAGGCGCATCGGGCCCACAGCCTGGGAGGGAACACCTACCAATGGGGCCAAAGCCACCACTCTACTGTCCCAGGTATGTCCCAGGGCAGCTCAGGGAGGGCTGCAAAATCCAGAGGATACCCTTGCCCAATGGCATCACAAAAGGGACACATGTGGGGCCTGGCACTGCACTGGGAGCTTCACATGTGTCACAAGAGGTCTGTATCAATTCCATGGTACAATTTGGAAAGTGGGGCCCAGAGAGGTTAAGGAACTCACCCGAGATCACATAGCCAAGAAATGGTAGAGCTCAGACAGGAACCCAGATCTGTCTGATGCCAAAGCCTATATGTCTAACTGCCCTGCTCCCCTGCCTGCTTCTGGGGTTCTCTTTTTCCCCAAGGATGCTCCCTGGCGGTGCTTCCCTGGGAAGAGAGCACTTACCTTAGGTGGAAAGGGCTTGGTTCCACAGTCATCCCCACCTGGCTCCCAAAAGCCCACTCTGCCTGAGCTCCATCCAGGACAGATGTGCCCACTGCCACGCCTACCTCAGGGTAGCCTCCATGATGGGTGTGTCCCTTTCACCTTAGCTCTGATGAAGGGAGGTTAGAATTTTACTAAAGGAGATAAACCAAGAATCTAAGTGGGGAGGCAAAACCAGAAAATATAAGAGCTGTTGAAAGGAAGGGTATGTGGACCCCAGACTGCTTCCCTGGTGCTCTGTGTCTTCGGCCTGGCTGGCCTGTCATCAGCCTCAAGGGTCTCAGCCAGGTGAAGCCACTCAGACTTAAACTAGTGAGAGGATCCCACCTCCTGCTAGGACAGCTGGCTCCCTCCTCTCCTTGACCAGAAACCCGCCAGACCCCTCCCTCACCTCATCAGGCTCAGCCTGGTGGCCCTTGGCCGCCTGAGGATGGCCGCTCCTGGGGATCCCAGCTGTGGTGATGACCAGCCTCCCTAGTAGTTCAGGCCCATCCTCTGAGGAGGCCTCTGAGGAGGCCTCTCACAGCAGCCAGATGCTAGGAGCTGGGACCCGCTCTGTAGATGCCGAGTGACAGCCACACTTCCACGCAACTCTCTGGTCCCGCCTCTGGGACTCCACATTTTCCACACACACACACACACACACACACACACACACACACACTGAAAGCAGAACCAGTGGACTAAGTGAGGAAATGTGTGCACAGTACTCACCGGGAAGGTGCTTCGTCACTGGCCAGGACTATACGGCCTACGGACTAGAAGCTGACACGGACCAGTGCCCTGACCCCGACCAGTGCCCTGACCCCGGACCGGGCATACACGTTCTCATTCAGCCTTTAGCAACACAGTGAGAGTTAGTCTCCCATCTTACAAGTGAGAAACGGAGGGAGACAGTGGCTAAGAAACCTGCCCCACGCCACACAGCTAAGGTGGTAGAGCCACGTGGTGTGCGAGCCGTATCCTTCACCACCTCTCGACACCTGCAAGGGAAGGGCCGCACAGATCACCTCATCGAGCTCCGCTGCCCTCCTTACAAATAAGGCCCCGGGCATCAACCCACTTTCATGATTTCCAGCCCAGGGCTCTTTTAAGAGAGAGCTCTTCCAGGGGCTCCTCTCCCCTCCCCACCCCCCAGTGGGAGTTCTCTATCGTGGCTTCCGCTGGAGAAGAGGGCTGAGCTCTGACCTCACTCATCCACCCTGGATGGGCGGGCAGGGACAGGAGAGTCCAGGGTGAGCATGAAGCCAAGCGCATGGAACAGGGGCCTTGAGGGAGACGACCAGCAACCTAGTAGCACTACTGCCATCTCCAGTGATGCCCACACCACCCACCTAGGTAAGGGAGCTAGGGCAGGAATCAAAGTGCCCATTTGATGGATGGAGAAACTGAGACCCAGAGAGGGGAAGGGACTCACCAAGTCTTGGTGGCATAAGTGACTTTTGGGGAGTGACCTATTCTGGGCTCTGCGTCTCAGAAAACAGAAGTTAAGGGATCTGGGAAAGGTGACTTGTGGGCTGGGGTCCTGGCGTCGTGTGTCCCTGGGCACAGGACGCAGAGGGAGCTCTACCAAGGCAAGGAGCAGCACTTCTGCTGACGGGGCCAGGTTGGTACAGAGTGTCATGACCCCCAGCAGGCTCTGAGGGCCTCTCTGGCTTTATTGGCTGGAGTGCGGGGACCTGGCCAATGGCCAGTGGTCATAAGATCCCAGCCCTGCCTCTTCCTAGGTAATAAGTGACCATGAACATCCTCCCTGACCTCTCTGAGCTCAGGCTTGTCTTAGGTGAAATTGAAGAGAAGGTATCTGCGTCTCAGGGGTGTGGTGATGCACCGGGCAGGACCTGGCCTTGTAGGGCTCCCCCCTCAACTCTGGTACCCACCCCTTCCTTGGCAGCCGATGCGCCGACTTCAGCGGGGCAGAGAGAATAGACCCCATTGCTGGGTGCCTGGCACAAGCCTCTGGAGTTCAGGATGGAGGTATTGGTGCTACCTAACAGGGTCAGGGAGGCACGGCCTGGTAGAGGTGGGATGGTACCCAGGCCGTGGCTGATGAGTGGGAACTCATCAGGCCACGATGTGGAAGGAAGCTGTCCTCTGTGAGGCGAGGCCAAGGGCCAGAGCTGTGGGAGTATGAGGGAGGCTAGGGTGGGGAAGGAGTGAATAAACCCTGGAGAGGTTGGGGCCGGGGTCGGGGAGTTCTCTCACTGCAGTGCCCAGCAGTCCAGTGAGGGCCCTGGCCAGGCTCGAGCAGCCAAGAGTAGGTACTGGCCATGTAGGTGGCCTGGGCCACCGCGCTGTCTTCCGAGACTCCCTGTACCACCCTTCCCGAGAGCGCTGATTACACCCTTTCTGAAAAATAAAGAACAGAAGGAAGAAAAGAAGCCGAGCCCTCTCCTCCGAGCCCTCCCTCCCTCCCTCCCACTCTCTGTGCGTCCCCCTCCCTCCCCGTCTCCCACCCGCTCTTTCTTGCTCTCCGTTGCTAAGTAGATGGTAGGTTTATTTGCGGCTGTCGGTTCCCAGTAGAAAAATTTCGTCTTGGAGAGCCGCCTGGATGGAAATGGCTTCAGCACCGATTTCATGGAGAAGGTCTGTGCAGTAATTAGTGTTCATGAGGGAGGAATTGGACTGGCAGACTCCCAAGAAAACTACTCCCCAAAAGTTAGCGTGAGTCCAGAGGGCTACATCAAATCCAATTCCAGAGTGTGCATCTCCATCGCTATATATAGACCCGCAGACGAAAACAGGCAGCGCTGTGGCTCGCAGTTCAAGGGGGAACTGGTCCTGGGAGGCAGAGGCGGCCTGTGCTACTGAAACCGCGGGGGATGCAGAGACTTGATGGCTACTGCCGCCCACCCGCTGAGCCCTGTGCATCTCCCACCTTCCTACCCCGCCACCCCAGCTTGGACCCCCTCCACCCCAGCTTGGCCAGCACAGACACCTGGAGAGGGGAAGGGAGGAGAGAGCAAGGCTGGGCTAGCCCATGCTGGCCAACACTGGGGTACCATCTCACTGCAATGCCCCCTGCCCCGTGGGTCCCCACACAGAGCACACTCACTCCAGCCACTAGGAATGACATCCCCCCCTCCTTCCTCAACCCTCTGTCAAGTCGCCCCCCCAAGGGGCATGCCTGCCTCCACGATGGTCCCCTGCTCGCCCATGCTGTTGCTGGCTTCCCCAGGCCTCTGCATTCAGAAGCTGGGTCACTGGGTGGCATGCCACCTTTCTCGGCTTCCTCCGTGTCCCAAGCTGGGTGTCGCTGAGGTCCGGCAGCGCATCTTCCTCTCCTTTCCTTCCCTCTGTCCCCAGGCCAGTTTGGGAAAAGAGCAGATGCCCTTGGACACTTAGGGAAAAACTAAGGGCAGCAGGTCCCAGAGGCCTGCCAGGAACTGGGGGCTCTACCTTGTCCACCTGGGTCTTAAGGTTGAGGGAGGAACAGGTAGAAGCTGGGTTAAAATCCAGAACTCTGAGTCTGCCTTCTTCATTCCTGGGAAGTTTGCTGCTCCAGCCGGAATTTTACAGACAAGGAAGCCGGGGTCCCCAGGAGACCAGGACCCTCATCTGGCCTCTAATGCAAGTTGCAGCTCCCACCGGATCTTTTCACACTTCCGTGCTGTGTGGCCTTTGCACCCAGGGTCTCCCTCTGCATTCCTGCCGTTCCTGCCTCTGTTCCGCCAAGTCCTGGACCCTCTGCTCTCACTTGGCCTGGCCTCTGGGCCACATTTCTGGTACCACTGGGGAGGTCAGCCCTGCACTCCACAGGGTGTGTAAAGCCAAGGCAGGGGCCTCTGCTCAGTTGCAGATGAGGGCCACAGCTGCCCAGAAGGAGGCCCAGCAGCAGTTCCTTTAACCACCCCAATGCCTGGCTTCTTCTCATCCTCAGCTCATCAAGCTGGCCTTCCTGGCCACAGGGTACAATTAGCTTAGCCAAGACAAAGCAAAGGTCTAAAGAAAATGTCTAGGAAGCCCAGAGAAAGGGTAAAACCTGAGGATGCAAAGACCGAGAAGTGGGCAGCTACGGAGTCAGACCCATCACGGAGGTGATAAGGTTGGGCCTCAGGTTGGCTCACCCCGGCCCTGGGTCCCCACAAAACCCCCTTCTCAGCCCACTCCAGCTGCCCCCCACTCTCCCAGGCGGGGGTGGGCTGCTACGTGGACTCGGCCCCCACCCACGCCCCTGAGCCTGTTCTACCTGTTCCCTTCCACTTGATGCAAAGCCTTGGAGACACTCTTCCGTCTGCTGACGGTCTGCTCCCTGCACGCTTTGTCTGGGGCTTTCCACACTGGCCACCAAACACCGGCCTGCTCACCCCTCCTCAGGGCTGCACTGGGCTCCCCAGCGCTCTCAGAGGCTTGCCCTCCAAGAGGCCGGGCAGTGGACCTGAGCTGTTTCTCTCACTGACCAGCTGTGTTCTCTGGGGATGAGTGCCTCACCTTGACCCACAGACGCGTCCCATTCTTCCTCAGTAGAAGAACAATGTACACCCCCTGCTCCCTCACCACCCCCATTCACTCACTGATGAATTCATATGCGCTAGGACCCACTTTGTGCCAGGACCGTGCTGAGGCTGGGGACACAGACTCATGGGATATCAAACCCATTTCACAAAAAGGAAACTGAGGTCCAGAGAGATCTGGTGACTTGCTGCAGGCTGTGGTTTACCAATCAAGAGATTGCCTTCGGTCGGCAACCTAATGCCAAGCCAGTGTGCATCCCTCACCGTGTGCTGCTTGTCACCATGCCAGGCCCTGTGCCAGGAGCGGGGCTCACCAGGGTCCATGGTGGACGGGTTAGCCCTGCCATCAGGGAGCTCACAGGGTCCTTGAGAGAAGTCAGTGAGGAACACGGGTGAGAGTGCCCAGTCCACAGCCATCCCCTCCCCATGCCCACCCTCAGGGGGTGCCCACCCCTCCCCTGCTCTCCCCTCACAACACTGCCAGGTCCTGCACTGCTCCTGAGTGAGACACCCCCAGCCTTCCTCTCCCCAACCCTCCCAGCCCGTATTCCCAGGTCTTAACAATCCCTCTCACAAAAGAAACAATTGACACTGAGGTGCCTCTTTGGGGAAGCATGAAGCCAGCTCTTTGTCACCCAGGTCCCTGCCAGCTCATTACTGCCTCCTGTCATTAGCATATTAGATACACGAGGTAAACAAAACACACATCCCAGACTTTCAATGCCAGCCATCTGTCACTCTGCCCCCAGCGTGCTGGCCTGTGCCGGGGCAGGAAGCACACCCGGGGTCCACGTCTGTGTGTGTGTGTGGCAGGGAGGATGTGCAGGTCCCATGCAAGGAAAGCAGACATCACCAGACAGCATAAATGCCAAAGCTATTTTTCACACTGTAGGGAATCTTTAGCATCACATCACAACTGCTGCTACTGAAAATGGTAGCAATAGTAATCCCCTCCATTAATTATATGCTAGGCGCTCTGCTGGACACCCACTACTCCAGCAGATAAGTGTCCTTATCCCCATTTCCCGGGTAAGGAGCCTGAGACCCAGGGGGCTACGCCAACTTCTAGCACAAGACAGAGGCTACTGTCGAACAAGATCCACCTCCCTCCGAGGTCGCAGCCCTCTCCCCGGACTCCAGACATCCTGCTGATGGAAACAATCAGGCCACAGGGGTTAAATGGTTTTCCCAGAGGCACTAGCTGGCTGATGACAGAAACCAGGGGGTCAGATGTCACAGTTATTTGGAGATGGAAAAAAATGGTATATTCTGGAGTAGTCAGGATGGGAATTAAATAGATGGACAGGAGAGAATACGGGGTCCCAGCGATGAGGCCAAAAAAGAAAGGAAGGAAGGAGGAAGGGAGAGAGAGGATGTTGGAAGTGGCGGGGGGTGGGGGGGGGAGAAAGGAAAGAAAGAGAGGAACAAGGGAAGAAAGGAAGGGAGGAAGTAAAGAGAGAAAGAGGAAAGGAAGAACAGACAAGGGGGAAAGCCAAGGAAAGGTGCTAGGGAAGGTGTCTGGAGGAGCTTTGAAGGGGCTGGCACTCTCAGGGGCTCCAGCCTTCTAAACCACTTGGGAGGCCCCAAACTCACCCTGCTACCCACACCTCTTCCCCTTTTCCCAGCACATCCTTCCCTAGAGGCCACGGTGGGTTCAAGACTCAGGCAGCCTTGCACTGATTCTCCCCAGGGCGGAGCTGAGTATCCTCCTCCATGAGGGGCAGAGCCCATGATTCAGGTCACAGGCCCTGCAGGCAGCCTGCCCCAGCTCACAGTCCAGCTCCACCATGGACCTGGCCATAAGACCTTGGGCAAGTCTTTCATCTTTGTGTGACTCAGTTTCCTTACCTGTAAAAGGGGGATAATAGTACTATTTTATAGAGTTATTGTATTAAATGAGACAATACATGTAAAACACTCAGAACAATGCCCAACATATAACCCCAAATCCCTAAGTGTTTGCTGTTATCATTTCTGCCACTGATGAGCCCTACATAAACCTCAGCTTAGTGGGTATGCTTGTGGCAGGTATATCACCTGGCCTTGCAAGTGTGTTTAGCCAGCGTCTTCTTTAGAGCAGGGGGTATGCCTTTCATCCTTTGGCAAATGGTAGACTATCAATAAATGGTTGTAGAATGAATGAATGAGTGAGCCATCATTCATTGGAAGTGGCGGGGGGTGGGGGGGGAGAAAGGAAAGAAAGAGAGGAACAAGGGAAGAAAGGAAGGGAGGAAGTAAAGAGAGAAAGAGGAAAGGAAGAACAGACACTCCATCCACAGATGACAGTACCCTGATCCCAGTCACATGGTTTGTTGAGTCTTGAGTACCAGTCAACTGATTAGTTAGTTCAGTCTTCTTTCTTGGTGGGTTCTGTGGACATGTGAGTGGGTCTCTGGGAAAAGAAGACACAGAACTGAATGCCAGGCTCTGTCCCACCGCCCCCCCCCCAATATGTCATCCTCCCCATTTGCCAACTGCCTTTCATCACCTTGGGCACTACCTGTAGGTCAGCAATGAAGGAAGGGTGACGGTGCATGGCTCTGCTTCTTCCCAGGATCAGGGACAGCTGACTCTAAAGCAAAAGCCAGAGCCCGCCCCCCCCTTTCCTAAACTGTGAACAATATCTCTGCTAGGCTCGCGGGCTTGAGGGATTGACTCACTGAAGCCAGCATCCCTATCACATTTGCTGACTACTCCCTTGCCACAGTCCTCAGGTTAAATATTGCTAAATGCCTGTGATTGAACCTATCTTACTGACGTTGGGCGAAACGCAAAGCCTGGCCAGAAGAGTGGCTTAAGTGGCCGAGATCATGAGAGAAAGGCATCCTCCACCTAGATCTGGACCATGGCCTGCCTGGACTGAGTGAGATTGTTTTTCTGCTTTTAAAAAGAAAATCACATTTTCCAAACATTGATCCTGTAATATAGGACTCCTGGCTATTGGTCTTTTCAAAATAGTCTGTCTTGGATGCTGAGGTCGGAATTTCTCGATCCGTGTGCTTCTGGGTTTTTTTGTTGTTGTTCTTTAAGTGAATTAGGGCCTGTTAGGAAGGAGCTGGAGAAGAGAGGTGAGATTAACTCACCTCACCTGGAGGGTCCTGGGTGACCATTTGCAATCAAAGAGGGGTGGCGCCCCTCCCCTCCTAATTCTGAGCAGTTCAACTGATCTTGTGAAGCCCCCATCCCGGGGCTTGGTCGGGGATACGGGAGGAGAGGCACAGCCCCAGGAGCCGCAGTCTAGTTGAGGAGACAGAGTTCCCACAGATGAGAACAGCAGAAAACTGTTCAACTAAACACTTGTTTTTATGTGTCGGACTCTTGGATGTGGAAGGGCTCATTGGGAGGAGAGTCAGCATAGGCTGGGAAGCTGGGGAGGGTTCTGACGGTGGGGGAATCTGGTAGAGGACCCAGGTGCGGGGAAGGCGTGCCGGTGGGGAGAAGAGCAGGAACAAAGGCCCAGGGGTGACAGGGACACCCACTGTGGGGGAGCGTGGTTCAGGGTGACAGATGAAGGGACAAAGGGACTCGTCAGCCCCCTGCCTTGTGAGTCTGCTTACCTCTCCTTCCATGGGAGAAAGGAGTCAGAGACTGACTGCCCCACCACACAGCACATCATGGGGGTAGAGAGCTGTCTCTGTGGGTGTGCTGGGGACAGTTCCAGGCTGGGGTCCCGAGGTTCCAGGGTCATACCAAGGAGGGATTCCTCCACACATCCCTCTGCGTGGGGAAGGGGATGCTACTGGGGAAAATGACACCCCCTCCCGGCCAGTTTGGAGCTGTCCACGTAAAGCTCACAAGGGGAATTCTAGGCAACTCACAAAGCACTCACTGAGCTCCCTCTGTGGGCACAAGACCTGCACACACCCAGCAAATGCTGGGGTCACTGGGGGCTCAGATCCCGCACCGTGTCCTTCCTGCACACTGAGGAATCAGTCCAAGGCCAGCAGCATGGCAGAAGTAAGCCAGCGAGGCTCTGCATTTCCGACCAAGCAGGCAAGGGGAGAGAGGCGATCGCGGGCAGGCAGGAGTGGAGATGGGCAGGCAGAGGACAGAGGCAGAGACCAGGGAGGTGCTTTGCTTCTCAGACCAGTTATATTGGCCTTGCTTTCTCAGAGGTTCTGCCTGTTGCCCATCTCCTGCAGTTTAGCCATCGGTGGGGTCACACCAATGAGACCCCAGAGCCTCTCTCACGTGGTGCACGGTGAGCAGTGGTCCCTTCCCAGGGAGTCACATCCAGCTTCTCATCAGGTGCACCCTGATCTGAGAAAATTCAAAACAGGAAGATCTGAATTCCCAGGGTAGGTGCGTTAGAAGGGGACACAGTTCGGTTTCTTGGCTCTAGCGTTTATCTTGGTATTTGTATGAGGAACGAATACCCCACGTGCATTTCAAATCCAGCCTTGGTGCTCAGATAGAGCCCTCTGTGGAGGAGCCCGAGATCTGACTTTCACACTGGAGACGCCACTGGGGGTAGAGGGAGGTCAGGTGCATGGGGTCCAGGGAGGCCCCAGAGACCTCAGCTCTCTCCACCTGGGTCCTTGGAGGAAGAGAATGAGGTCATCCCTGAGCCCCTCACCCCAAATCCCAGCCATGGGGTGGGGGTGTGGAGGGAGGACATCTCCCATCAGGGCCCCCAAGGTCCCCACTCACACTTCCTGACACATTGCCCAGGGCCTTGGGAGGGGATGACAGGAACTGAACCCCAAACCAGGTCTCTGCTTCACCACCAAGCAAGTCACACAGGCCCCCCTGGTTGTCAGATGCTGGTAACACCCCTGTCTATGCTAAGGAGCAAGCGTCATGAGCTCCCGGGCATGCCAGCACAGTGGCAAGTAAAAGCTCCATGTGTGAATGCAAGGGAGCAGTTTGTGCTGTCCTGGGGACCAGCAGGTGCTGCCAGCCTAGAGCAGGGGCACAAGGGCAGCCCCTTGGCTGTGGGAACAAAAGCCAGCACGTGTCACGAAGCAGGTTGTACTTGTCTTGTTGGGCCTTAGAAAGGCTGACACTTTCCCTGGGCCCGTCCCCAACCCCTGAGCCTCATGGGCCCATCAGCCCAGCCACAGACCGAGAACTCTTTGTTGAGAAAGGGGAGAGGCCATCAGTATGTCATGTCCACTTTTTGTCCTTTTTCACAGTGCCATAAAGATGTTGCAGCCGACACCAGACATGAAATTCTCCAGCACCGAGGGTATGAACAAGGGTAACTAGCAGGGACAGACCCTTGGCAAAAGGCCCACCCGCTGGTCCATCCTCTGAGGTCTGAGCCAATTAGGTCCCTGGGTCTGAACTTACTGCGCCCTGCCCAGTGCCCCCAGGAGGAGAAAGAGAGGGCTGGTCCTGTCCCCTGGGGCTTCCCAGTCTAGGTCTGGGGATGTCCCCCAGCCCCACGCCCATCTGTATCTTGTGGCCACCAAGGGCAGAAAGGCTGAGACCGTCACAGTGAGCCGGGTCCAATTCCCCCCATCACACAACCAGCTTGACTCTGAGAAACTCTTGAACTTGGAGTTCACCCGCAGCTCAAACTCCTCTGGAGTTTCTGGTGTAAAGAGAGCTGACGCAGGAGGGCAGTGCTGAGCCTGAAAGCAGGCTGTGGGCTGAGGGTGGGGTTTCAGCACTGGAGGGCCCTGAAGAAAGGAGCAGGCCAAGAGACCTGATTCACTGGCTGAGGGCACCATCCATCTCCCTCTCCTGCCGGCCGCCCCGTCATCCCCACCCACCAGGCCTCCTCAGAGGAAGATGGATGGCTCCTTCTACTGCGGGCCTAAGCCAGAGGGCAGACATCCCATCCCAGACCCTCTCCACACACGGCTTCCCCTGAGGTCAGCCATCTCTCCCCAGCCTTGCATCTCACTGTCACCCAACCAGGGCCAGAGTGGAGTTTAGCAACTACTGCGTTCAATGACGTCTGTTCCTGGGGATGGGGGGGCGGGGAGGGGACCCTGGAGTTAGCAGCTCCTGTAGTAGAATATTTCCACGTGGGCAAACACACACAGCCCAGAAGACACTGGGAAGGCCACCCTTGCCCACCCAGACCATGGGGGACAGAGGTAGACAAAGATGTGGAGACAAAGATGTGTCTTCTAACTGCCAAATGAGAGGGACCATTGCTAAGGGCTTTAAGAGATGTTGGGGTTGGTGTAGTCAAGGAAGACCTCCTGGAGGAGGGGAGGCTTAGTCTCTCCTAGGACACGTGGGCTCCAAAGGAAGGAGGCATGGAAGAGGTAGCAGGGGAAGGGGTACTGTTCTGAGGCTTGGATTCCCCCGATGCAGGTGGAGAAGCTGGAGTCAGAGTCATGCTCTGTGGGTGAGCAATCATTGTCCTTCTCTTATGGAGAGAGGAGAATATCAGCAGAGAACTCCCCGGGGAAAGGGGGAGGGAGGGAGTATAGTCCAGGTAGAAAGGCCTGGAGGGACTGGAATGGCCAGGACGGGTCCTGGGGAGATTCTGGCAGAAGGGTCACCCCGTGGCCGGGCACTGGGAAAGAGAGGCAGAGACAGTGGCAGGGCCAGCCCCATGGTTTCTTTCTCTGCCTGTTACCAGGAGCTCACAGATTCTCAAGGCTCTCAGAGATTAGAAGAGGAGACGAGGCTTACCCCTGGGGCAAGCCATGAGCAGTGGTCAAGGGTACAGCCACAGAGGAATCCACAGAAAGTGAGACCACAAGGCCGAGGTAGGCTCTTAGGGCCTCACTGAAGAGCAGGACCCAAGCAGTGGGTCTGGAGGAGGTGCAAACCTGGGGCAGGCCCAGAGGTGGGGGGACATTCCCAGAGGAAGAGCATATATGTGAAGAACTGCTCTGCAGCTGTCTCTCCCACACGAGGGAAGGGGGCATCTGCCCCAGAAGGCACTGGAGAGGCAACCCTCACCCACCCAGACCATCGGGGACAGAGGCTCGATGGCGGGACACACATAGCTTTGGAACACCAGCAACCCTCTTTCCAGGGAAACTGGAAGACATCCCCTCTCCCCCTCCCTCTATCCACCTACACACAGTCTGCCTTAATTTCTCTGCAGTGGGGCCCACCTCGGTTCTGTAAACCCTGGGATGAGGAATGATGCTCTGAGGGTGGGGTTTCAGGCCCCATGGCAGGTGGATGGGTGGAGATTCAGGGCAAAGAAAATCACTCCCAACGGGGAGCCTCTCCTTGACCCTTAGGTCTGGCTGATCCATGGGTTTTCTGCTCCCTTCCTGTTCCCCACCCCCTCCCACACCCAGCTTCCTCTCACTTCCTCCAGGCCAGTGAAGTGCAGGGCCTGAGGATCTGATGTTTTATTAAAGTCCAGATCTTCCTATTCTAGGGCCACCTTCCTCTGGCTAATTCTGTAATTCAATTAGTAGGAAGCCAAGGCCCGGCTGGGGTGGGAGGAGGGCACGCTCGGGAGCCTTCCTTCCCGTGATGATTACACCCCAGGCTTCAGCCCTGTTCAGAGCTGGGCAGGAAATTGTACTTCCTTCACTTCACAATGACAAGGGCCTTTTATCCCCACACACGGGGGCTTTGTAAATTACTGCCATCTCTGTGCAATTAATTCTGCCGCGCTGTTTTTCCCTCCTGTGGGAGAGGGCACCCGCCCACCTTCTCAGGAATCAGCAGCGCCCCCTGCACCATCGGCCCAGGCTGCCCTTCTGGAGGAGGGTGTCTGCCACCCACCCACCTGCGCCCTAGCCGGCAACGCCCACTCTGCCTGCCTCCTCCAGCTGGCTTAACCTCCCCTGTCCCTACCCTTCTCCTCCTCCCTCTCCTTCTCTGCCCCCAGTGCTTCCTGATCTCTCTTCAGTGCCCCAAACCCCCAGTCGTGGTCCCCCCACCCTCTTCAGTTCCTTGGGCTAGAAGCTTCCATTTCCATGAAGCTTCAGTTCCGTTTAAAAGACTCTGTCTCCACCCTTCACGGAGCTGACAGTCTATTCAGAGACACAAGACATGAAAAGGATCAACAGAAGGATGGGTAAATAAGAACAGTGAGGGGGGCTTCCCTGGTGGCGCAGTGGTTGAGAGTCCGCCTGCTGGTGCAGGGGACGCGGGTTCGTGCCCCGGTCCGGGAAGATCCCACATGCCGCGGAGCGGCTGGGCCCGTGAGCCGTGGCCGCTGAGCCTGCACGTCCAGAGCCTGTGCTCTGCAACGGGAGAGGCCACAACAGTGAGAGGCCCTCGTACTGCAAAAAAAAAAAAAAAGTGGGAAACGGTCAGAAGGCAGCATGAGGAAATGTGAGGGTAGACCAGTGTCCAGTGCACACAGTAGAACCGGGAGCAGCAGAGGCGAGGCAGGTCAGGGTGGGCCAGAGGGGTCCACCTCGTTCAGGGAGGCCAGGCCATCAGCAGCCGGTGGCAGCACTGTGGTGTGACTTTTCTGCAACTGTGACATTTCCCTGCCCCCACGCCCACCCCGATGATCTCCCAAGTCCGGCCCTGCTCCACCAGGCTGCAGTTCTAGTCCACCAGGTCAGTGCTAGAAAGCGCTGACCCTGAGGCAGGGAGAGTCAGGTGATGAGCTGGTACTGGGAGAACCATCCCAGACACTGGGACAGGACAGGGAAGGCAGGAGCTGAGGGGCGAGGCTGGACCTCACCCAGAGGTTCTCAAGTCACTTCTGCGCCTTGTCACCTCAGATCCCGCCGTCAGCGCCACACGGCCGGTTGGGCCTCAGGAGACCTGGAGGGCGAGACAGGTGTGGGGAGAAGGTGGGCCTCTGTGCTCCATCATGGATTCTATCTCCCCCAGACAGCATCTTCTGGGATTCAGGGCCACAGGACCCAGATGAATACCATTTACAGCTTGCTGGGTGGAGAGAATCTACTTCAACTCCCAAAGCTCCCAGAGGCAGCTTTGAGGCAGGGCCATAGCAGGACCCACCCATGATAATTTCCCTCATGAAGAACCTGCCAGGAAGCTAATGTCCAGTGATCTTCGTCCGTGCCCTCAGAACGGGCTGTGGGTCCTGCATCCTGCCTGGCTCACGCATTTCCACCCACCCCCTTTTCACTCCATCTTCCCCTCTTAGCAAAGTATTTTTGTTTTTTTCTTTGAAGTTAATTACATAAATGATACATGATACATGCTGGGTCTAAATGTGTCAAACAAAACAAAAAGTGTTAAAGTCATGGGAGACACCACCTACCCCCCCCTTCCTCCCTCTTTTCAGCTTGATGGGACCCTTGTAGACCTTGTGCTATGATGTAGGCACAAATTTGGGTGCACATGGGAGCCGGGGAGATGTCTCTGTATATGCACGGCATCTGCTACTTTGCAACTTGCTTCTCCCATCTGACAGTGTTGGACATTTAGAACCATTTCATCTTTTTAATTGTTGTAGAGTATTCCACAGTTTAAACATAAAAACATTCTGGCACTGAGAAACCTTTAGATGGTTTTCCATTTTATTGCTATTCCCAACAGCGAACCATGGGTGGACCCATGTCTCCTCCTCTGTGAGCACAAGTATACAGGCAGGATCAGGCTTGGGAAGGGAAGTGTTGGGCCTGAAGACAGGGAGAGATGTTTGCGCCACCAGCCCCATCCCCGGGAAGGGCGCTCCGTTGTCAGACCTTCTCAAGCCTTCAGGTGCCGAGCCCGTACCACTCCCCCTGCCCACCCACCTCTGCTGCCTTGGATGAGAATATGGCTGCTCCCTGAGAGAACCCCATTTCCCAACTAGGCTGAGAGTTTCCAAGGGGCCTCACCGAGCGTGTCTCCGGGGACACCTCAGCTCCTTACAGGAGAGGGAGCCCGGCAGATTTAGTGACTGCCGAGCTGAGGCCCCCCTGCACCGCCCTCGCAGCTCAGAGCCCCCTCCTCAACTCCTAGAAGAAGTACTGATGAGGACAGGAAGTCACAGTTAGTTCAGTGAGTGTCCAGTGGGCGAGGCTTGCGAGCGCTCTCTCCCCTGGCCACCCTGGGCGCCCACCTTGGCCCCCACCCAGGCCCGCTGCCCTCTGCAGCACGCTGTGAAGACAGACTCCCCTCCTGAAGCCCCCCATCCCTGCCAAGCTGTCGCTCCTTCAGGGTTCTGCCCCCAGCAAGGGAGCAGATGTGGTCCCTTCAAGCACACAGAGTCAGCTGTTAATAACTGTGTACTGCGTCGGCCTTTTTTTTTTTTTTAAATATTTTATTTATTTATTTTTATTGTGGTACGCGGGCCTCTCACTGCTGTGGCCTCTCCCGTTGCGGAGCACAGGCTCCAGACCCGCAGGCTCAGCAGCCATGGCTCAGGGGCCCAGCCACTCCGCGGCATGTGGGATCCTCCCAGACCGGGGCACGAACCCGTGTCCTCTGCATCGGCAGGCAGACTCTCAACCACTGTGCCACCAGGGAAGCCCCTGTGTCCGCCTTTTTAAAAGAGCCACAGTGAGACAGCTCTCTCAGAGTGGACTGTCAGACATGGCACCGGGCTGGCTGAAGAGATAGTTTGAGGAGGCCAGGTGGGTGGGCACCAGTTGGCCCCTGTGTAAGGCTAGTCCCTCCTCATGGAGGCGTAGAGGGACAGGAGGGACTCTGCCTCTCTGACCCACCCCCCATCCACAAGAGTGACTGTGTTTACACTGTGCTCTGTGATTAGAGAGCTCTGCAGAGGTTGTTAATGCTCATTGGCTAGTAAGTCTCCCTGCCGGCCTCTGAAGGGAGTTAGAGATGAGGAAACTGGGACTCAGAGAGAGGTCACTCAGTAAGTGACCCCTGGCTGAGCACAGCTTCCTGTCTGGAACCACGCATCAGCCTTTGCAGGGGATGATCTGATGGGGGAGAGAGCAGGATGGTGACAGTAACCATACTGTCAAGCCCTGAGCAAATGGGCTCAAGGAGGCCTTGGGGACAAGAGCCCTCCCACCAGGGCAGCCTCTCAGCTCTCACCAGCAACCTCTGTCCTCCCACTATGGAGTGTCCTCGGGGCCTTGATCAGCTCCCAGCACCACTGCCATGTCCCCGCACCTCCTGGTACCCCCAAAGTAGCCAAAGTGTTCGGGATTCAATGCTCTTGGCAAATACGTGTTGAGCTCCTGCCCCTTTCTGGGCACCGAGAACTAAGGAACAGAACAAAATCAAGTCCCGACCTCATCTGAGCCCGGGGAAACCCTAATCGAGGAACAAACACACAGTATTAACATGTCTGGGTGAGGGGTGCCAAAGAGAAGCACAAACAGGACGAGGGGTCAGGGAGCAGGCCTGCGTCCTGTGTGGGGGGCGGGAGGAGGTGCTGCGTTAAATGAGGCCATCAGGAGAGGCATCTCTGAGGAGGTCACGTGTGAGCGGAACCTCAAGGGAGTGAAGGGGCAGGCTGTGCAGACTGCAGGCCGGGCTCCTTCTGAGCAGAGGGAACCACCAGAGCCAAGGTCCGAGGGCAGAGTATGCCTGGCGGGGCAGCGAGGCTGGAATGAGTTGGGTGAGTGAGCAGGGGAGGAATGGAAGAAGGTGAAGTCAAGGGGTGCGGATGATAGCGGAAGTCACACAGGGCCTGGGGGTCCCTCAAAGATTCTGGTTCACAACACAGCTGTGAGCGCTCTCAAAAAAAACTGTGGCAGAAATGCCTGGAAGCTGGACAAACGCAACAGATTCTTTTTTTTTTTTTTTTTTTTTCCTTTCTTGAGTCCTTTCCTTGTTATCCTGGTCCATGGAAACAATGTGGTCATTTTCTCTCCTTCCTCCCTTCTCCTCCTCCCTCTCCAAACCTGCCCTGACCTTGTCCTGAGCTGGCTTGCACAGCGGCTGCCTCCCAGTTGCAGGCAGGCATGGGCGGAGGACAAGGCCAGTGAGGGGACAAGAGGAAAGAGGCCCTGGCAGAGGCAGGCAGCAGCACGAGGGACGACGTCATGGGGGCCTCTGACTGCTGTTCATTTTAGTCCCCCAGTGTCTCCATCAATAACCGTCTGCCACAACCAGGATGGAGGAGCGGGGAGGGGGGAGGAGGGGTGATCTGGGGTCTGGATGGGGAGGCATGAGAAGGAGTGGGACAGAGGCTCCTTGGCACTCGTAGCTCCTCCCAGCCTGGGACAGAGTTGGAGGCAGGGAAGGCGGAGAGCCATGGGAGCTGAGAACTCTGTCTCCCAGCTTTCTCTCCCTGCTTCCTTCTGCCCGTCTCTACATCTCCCTCACATGTACATTCCCTTCCATCTCCTCTCTGAAGCTAGGAGAGGAAGGGAGGCAGGACCAAGTTTTACATTGGAAGGAGAGGAAGGGAGTTTTTATTGGGTGATGGAGGAGTCAGGAACTGCAGAGGATGCCGGGAG
This sequence comes from Phocoena sinus, assembly GCF_008692025.1. Lineage (NCBI taxonomy): Eukaryota > Metazoa > Chordata > Mammalia > Artiodactyla > Phocoenidae > Phocoena > Phocoena sinus. Next base: position 37,834,717 of record NC_045776.1, read on the forward strand.
CACTCTCATGTCCAGGGAAACGAACAAGAGGCCAGAGCGAGCCTGGTGACAAGGCACCAGACTGGCACCAGAAGCCTACAAGCCTCATGAGAAGAGGGCCTGGGCTCCTGCACCTGTCACAGAAACTGGCTCAAGGGCACTCAGGAAATAGTTGATAAATGGCCAGGAGGATGACCACCTGGCCAGCTGTGGGCAGTCCAGAAGGGAGGTTGATTTAAGATGAACTAGACCAGTCAAGGTGGTCTGCCGGGAAGAAGTGGATCTTGATCAGATTCTTGAAAGATGGATGGGATTGGTAGATGTGAAAATGGGGAGAGAAGGCATACCAGGTGAGGAGACTGGAAAGGGGGAGAGCAAAGAAAGGGGGGCAGTGGTGAACACAGATGGTTGGGAGATCAGATCATGGGAGAGAGAGTGAAACAAGGGAGAGAAAGAAGACAGTGAGCCGGAGGTGGTGGCCAGCTCCCAGGGTGCCTTCTCTGGGGCCATGGTGGCTTTAGGAAGTCTGAGGCCACTATGCCCCTCCAGATGCAAGCCTGCTGCAGGCTGAAGTTGGCTTTTTGACTTTCCCTAAGACCCTAGGGCCGCCCAAGCCACACAGCCACATCTGGAGGCAGAGGAAGAGGCCCTGACACTGAGCAGTTTGAGGGAACTCCCAAAAAGCCTCTCCCACCAACAAGTATTCTCTTTGCCTTGTCACCATGCCTGAAGGGCCAGCATTAAAAAGTCACCGCTTGAGTAAGACACAGTGTTCTGTAAAATCCAGATTCCCCGGTGAGGCACTGTCAGAATAATGCAAGAGGAAAACTGAACTGGACCTTGCAGACCACTGGATCAACCCTCTCAGTTAACACGTGAGGAGACTGAGGCAGGACAGGAGACTGCTGGAGCCACCCAGGGAATTAGAGGCAGAGCAAGAGTCTCCAAGCCCTCCAGGAGGGGTGTGAAGATATCACTGCAGATGTGACAACCGACTGGGGCAGGGGGCACATGGACAGCCCCATTCATTTTATTAGGACAGCCTGGCCTGGGGTCCTCCTTACAGATGGAGCCTTTGTTTGAAAGGCCGGGAGGGTCCCTGCATCATCCCTCCTAAGGGGCCAGAACAGGAGTTCACGATGGAGTGTAACTAGAGGTGCTGGGGTGAGGGGTGGAAGCTGCCCCTTCTGGGAGGTTTTGGGGCTGGAGCTGAAACAGAACAGCATCGGAGGGAGGCAGGCAGGCAGGCACCTGGCAGGCGGACAGGAAGAGACCCGCGGGGAGAGGGGGCGTGGCGGGGAGAAGATGCAGAGTGGGGAGACCTCACCGAAGGAGCAAAATAGAAAAGCAACGAGAGAGACGAAAAGCAGACACGGGAAAACGGTGAGGCAGGAAAGCTCGAGTAGAGCGCACGAGAGAGAAAGAGAGGTGGCGAGAGGGACCAAGAGCGGGGAGGGGCTGGAGACCGGAGGGCGGGCGGGAGGGCGCGTGGGCGGCCCGAGGGCGCCCCACTGACCCTTCTCGGCGCTTGCTTCCCTCCCCAGGCTGCGCTTTCCTCACCTACTGCGAGCGTGAGTCAGCGCTGAAGGCCCAGAGCGCGCTGCACGAGCAGAAGACTCTGCCCGGGGTAAGTGGCGCCCGCCGAGGCGCGAGCGACGGGCGCGCCGACAGGGGGCGACTTCGTGAGGCCGAGCCGCGGCGCAGCCGGCGGGGGGCTCGCGGGCCCCGGTGCGCGGCGCCGGCCTTCGCTCGGGAACTCGCGCGTCGCCCCTTGGGCCCCCAGAAGCCTCGAGGCGCGGGGCTGGGAAGCGGGCGCGTGGGCGCCGAGCTCAGACCTCGCCTGGCGGCCTGCGCACTCGGCCGTCCAGGCCCGACGGAATCCGGGCGGGGGACGAACTCGGCCGTGGCCACAAAGCTCAGGCGCGGCTCCTCCCCTGACCCACCGGGGCGCCGCCGATCGGTTTTCTCCTCCGAGCACTACCCGTTCGGGCAGCCCCGGGGTGGGGACGCGGGGTGCCCGGGGCCCTGAGATCCCGGAGCTGCCTCTATTGGGCCCGCCGGGCAGCCTGCCGCAAGGCTGCACGAACACCCACCGATCGACGTCGGACCCTCGCCGTTCCTGGGGTGGGGGCCGGGCCGGGCCGGGAGGGAGGGAGTGCCTACCCGCCCGGGCTCGGCGCCGCGAGTGAGATCACCGCGGTTTATTTAAGGAGCCAGCCCTCGTCTTTGATAAACTATCGTGCCTCAGCCCTGGTTTATAGCTTCTGTGCGGGGGAGAAGAGAATTATTTATGGCCCCCCTAACTGGGTGTGATATCAGCCGTGGCTATTATCGAAGCTAGTTCATCACCATAAAATAAGAAGTGTTCCCCGGGTCAAGGGTCTGCGCCGTCTCTCCTGTGGGTTCAGAGAGATGGGGCGGGGGATGCGGAAGGGGGGGGAGATATGCAGCTCACCGAGCATCTAAAGATAAATGGAAAGATGGGAGTGTTTGTGGGCATAGTTTAAAGAATTTTAAAATGTACCGTGTTTAAGCTTATACAATGGACACTGCAGGGAAGCACATGTGTTCTGTATATATGCTCACCAATATTTACACGTGCATGTTTACATTCTTACCAAGCAAACCGTATGTAAACACACGTTTCCATTTCTGCCCCACAGCGGGAAAGGTTAACCAGGTAGACAGAGAGAAAGCGCAACCTGGGGCGGGAGCAGTCTTCCTTTGCATCAGAGATCCTTCTTTACCCGTTTAGGGGTGGGGAGGGCCTTCCTTCCACTAAGATAGCCTTTGTATTGTATTTTGGTATTTGTGATTGCAAAGCACGAGGCTGAGTCATCTTAATAACACACCCGCGGATGCAAATGTATGGAAATCGTGCACCGAACAGGTTTTTGTGTGGAACCCAGCTCTGGCAAGGTGGCCATTCCCCAGTTGGTTTTTCAGTGGCGCAGCTACATGCACATATATTATAGTAATTACTTTCTGGGTGCCCTCTGTAAGATGGCAGAAATATGCTCCACATCACCCCATGTTATGTGTGAAGCATAAAGCCATATTGTAAGAAAATCAAAGGCTTCTGAGAAAGGTTTGTGCTGATTAATAAAGTGTTTGTGGTACTTTGTTTTGGGCGAGATTGTGATAGATATTTTAGAGCCACCCAAATGGAATAGAAAATACCACATTGTTATGGGAGGTCCTTCATCAGCTTGAGAGAGATCGCCGGGGAGTTTTGTGATGGCTAAAAGCCTGGAATTAGATGGGGAAACCGAAAGAGAAGGTGGGAGGGGGAGGCTTGGGATTTTGAAGGGGGAGAGACTGGGGACTTGGGAGAATTTCAGTAGCAAGTGTGGATTGTTCAGGATCTAACATTAACTTGTGGTTGTTTATTTTACATATAATAGAATAGCTTAATGATGGAGTGTATTAGTTCTTTAATAATTTATAGAAATACTTTGATGTTGCAGTAATTACATTAAAGGTCACATATCAAAGGTAATTTGGTTGAGCAGCTGTGATGGTTTCTCAGAAGCAATCAATACCACTGTCCATGGTGCTGATTTCACCAAGGGGCCTGCCAGATTAAAGAAGGCTTATTACCAGGCAGAAAGGCCCAGGGGAAATCAGGAGCATGTTGGAGCGACGCGCCAGCCCCCCTTCCACCAATAATTAACACTGTTCCCCATAATCTGTGCTAATCCTTCATACTGGGAGATCCAGTGGCATTTTTCTGAAACCACAAAGACAAGTTGGGCAAGTCTGGGAGAAAGGACACAAAAAAAAACCATGAATGTACGTTGGGAGGTGGGAGGGGTGAGGAGAGAGGCCAACAATGGAACTAAAACATAGCCTAGAGTCCCCTTGCGGTGCTTGGAACGCTGTCCTTTCTTCAAAGGCCTCACGGGGAGACTCATGGCCTCAAAGACCTCATCACAATTCTCAGGGCAGGCACAGCCCACAGGGGGAGGGACAGGGAGAAAAGACAGGATTGCAGCTCCAACTTCCCAGGGCACATTGTCCCCCAAAAAACTCACATGGAGATTAATGAAAAACAAAATGACCAGATTTTAAAGTGGAGTCATCTGGATTCCAGAAAGCAGAACTGGTGTTACTATTGTTGGTTGGTTCTCCCCTTTGAGATCAGAGAAAGTGAGACGCAAATGCTGGGAAGTGGCCCGAGCAGAATGCTCCACCCGGCTGTATAATGGGTGTTCCCACCAGCTGAGGCGGTGCTCACAGCTGCCTCCTTGGTTAGGGGGCAGAGGGAGACCTCTTCTTTTCTGGGGTGACCACACTAGGTGCCCTGGTGAGTGCACTCTATGTGTGACTAAGGAGAAAAAAATTGAAAAAAAGAACCTGGAAACTGGTAACCTCAGCGATTTAGACACTTTTCCAGACTTCAAAATCCATTAAAATCAATCCATTAAAATTAGCCCTCCACTTTCTCACTGAAGAGAGAAAGAGGGGAGAAGATGGTGCAGGCAGCCCACTCTGTTTCCCAGCAACTTACAGAGTTAGCATCCCGTTGGCAACAAGAAACACGATCCCATTGTTGTCATGTGTGAGCACGTGCACGCACACACTGCCACCGTCAAAAACAGTAACAAAACAACAGAGCCAGAACTAGAGACACCGCTCCCACGTGTCCCCATTTAGGGACCAGGAAGGGGAGCTGACATTTCTCTTGGGATAAGTGGAAGCTCAGAAACCAGATCACAGTGGCTGTTTTTACAAGTCAGAGGTCAGTATCCCTCAGAACCAGCCTAACCAAAGTCTCTCAGATGGCTGACGGAGTCATCCCTGGACCAGTGTTACAAATGGATTATTGTTTTTTAATTTGACACGCCTTCAGTAGAATGAGATTACTAAACCACAAAGCCTCATCAGGGTCCCTTCGAGCAGGGTCTTCTGCCGGCATCTAGGCAGAGTGATTCCACTTTTCTAAACTCACCATCTCTCCCTCACACTCTCAATCTCACTCTCTCTCCTGGCCCCTTGCCCTCTCCAGCCCACCTTCTTCCATTCCCAATGTTTGTTCCATCATTTATAGGGTTAAGTCAACATGGTTTCTCAATTCATCCACAAGAATTTCCTGAGTCTGTGCTGGGCACTGTGCTAGGCATCCAGGAAGACACAGAGATAAGAAAAATGCATCACCACCCCCTCCTGGAGCTGTCCATCAAATTGGAGACAGAAGTCACACACACATCAATGATACAAGACAGCACGTTATCATAAGATGGGTAGAGTAGAAAACAGTTCAATGATAACAGTTAATATTTATTAAGCACTCACTATCTGACAGGCGTGATGCAAGCACGTTACCTCCATTACCCCATTTTATCTTCGCAACCACCCTATAAGGAAGATATCATGAGTATCCCTCACACATGAAGAGACCCGAGATTAGAGAGATTAAGCAACTTGCTCAAGGTGACACAATTAATAAATGGCCAAGTCAAGACCAGCACCTGGTCTGCTACCAAAATCCACCTCTTCTTTCTAGGGCCACCAGTTGCTTTAGAGGGGACCTGGATAACTATGGGGTGTAGGAGTTGCTCAAAAGTGTGTTCAGGGGCTTCCCAGCTGGCGCAGTGGTTGGGAGTCCGCCTGCCGATGCAGGGGATGCGGGTTCGTGCCCCGGTCTGGGAAGATCCCACATGCCGCGGAGCGGCTGGACCCGTGAGCCATGGCCGCTGAGCCTACGCGTCCGGAGCCTGTGCTCCACAACGGGAGAGGCCACAGCAGTGAGAGGCCCATGTACCGGAAAAAAAAAAAAAAAAAAAAGTGTGTTCAGGACATGGGCAAGGTGGGAATAGAGAGCTGGGAGGAAGATGGGTGTGTCAGATGAGAGCGCTGGTCTAAGAACTAGCCTAGAAGACAAGGCACGCGTGACAGGTCAGGAGCCTTGAGCTAGGCAGGAGAGGTCCACTTGGAGAGCTCCCTGGGGTCTGTCTGAGTGTGCACGGGAGGCCTATTGGAAGAATCCTGTTCCTTAAAATAGGCCCCTGCTGCTTAGTCCCAGCTCCCCCTGCCTTTGGGACTTTTCAGGGAACTGTCTTCCAGGAAGAGCCCAAGAGACTCCGATCAGAGAAAACCAGGCTACATGGCCAGCAGTGGCCAGCACTTTGCTCCTGTGGCAGCAGAAAAGTCTCCTCACCAGGGCTGCTGAGGGGGGAAGAGGTGGGTCCAGTTAGCGGGAGGCCTGAAAGCGGGGAGGGGAGAGAGCTGGCAGGGGGAGAGTGGGAGCTGTATCTGCTTGGTAAACATTAAAGTTCCAATTCACTAGTTAAAGATTGGCTTTTGTGCCCTCACTCCGGCAACCTGAGAATACAAAGCAAACACACACAGTCCTCCATGGCTGTCTCCCACCCACACCCCTCGCTCGGTTCAGCCTGGTAGACAAGCAGCATCGCTGCCATCACACCTCCCGACTAAAGGTCCCCACCACTCAGGACACGTCATTTCCATGGAAATTCAATGTGACCTTCTTTGAGTTTACCAGGAAAGATGTCAAAATGGAAAATTAAAAAAAAAACTCAGTTGGGTTTCCAGCACTGCTATCTCAGGATATTCTCCTTTCTCCCTCTGCCTCCCATTTTCATATTCTTAAGTCCCACCTTCTCTTCCTTTCCTTCTCCTCTTTTCTCTTTATGCCTGTTTCCTCCTCTCTTCTCTCCCTCTGGTCACTTTCCTCTTCCTCTTTTCCCCTCTCACTTCCCATCCTTTCTTCTTTATCCTTCTCACTTCCCTCTCCCGTCCCTCTCCTCTCCTCCTCCTTCCCTCACACTCTCCCTTTCTCTCCTTCTGCCCACCCCACCTCTACCTTGACACCCACAGGAGGCTCTCGTGGGACTGCCACCAGCTTTACTGGGACTTCCCTGCTGAGGCCCATCTCCCTCCTGACAGCCCCACCATAGAAGGATCCATCTAATTTTATGTACAACTGTAAAGATGAATGAGAAGTAGAAAGGATGCAGGCAAGAACAAGATGAATAAATTACAAAGGGCAAATGATGACAAGACAGGGGTCCCCAGAGACACTGATATGCTAACAGAAACTGAAGATGAATTTATGACGGATGTAGTTAGCATGTGGAGGCTGTTAATTCTTCAGGGTAGTTTTACAACTTCTAGTGATTGGCACAACCAAAGCGTTTCGTTTTAGAGATGTGATATATTTCCACCTGTCTGTCCTGTAGGCACAGTGTTGGTTTTTCTCTATATGGTGAGTTGGGTCCCATCAGCACGTGTCTCTGCTTCAGACGGTGGGGCCACAAGCCAGATCCCTGCGTAGCTCCAGCTTCCTGGTCCTGCGGTCCTTCTTCCTGAGCGTATTGGTTGGGGGGCTGCTGTAACAAAGTCCCACAAACTGGGTGGCTTAAACAACAGAAATGTTTTGTCTCACAGCTCTGGCACTAGAAGACCAAGATCAAGGTGTTAGCAGGGCTGGTTCCTTCTGAGGGCTGGGAGGGAGAATCTGTTCTGTGGCTCTCTCTTCACTTCTGGTAGCCTCAGGCATTCCTTGGCTGGTAGACGGTGTTCTTATGTCGTCACATTAACTTCCCTGTGTGCGTGCCTGTTTCTGTGTCCAAATTTCCCCTTTTGATAAAGACATCAGTCATGTGGGATTAGGGCCCAGCCTAATGCCCTCATCTTAACTTGATTACATCTGCAAAGACCCTGTTTCAAATAAGGTCACATTCCCAGGTACCTTGGGTTCGGTCTTTAATATCTTTTGGGGGGAGGGGAGGACCCAATTCAACCCGTAACACTGAAAAATGGGCAGCCCTATGGGTCTTCCATGGCAGGGAGAGAAAGGGCTTCAACAGTGTTTGAGTCACTGGAAAGGGTGAGAGGAGTCCCACCAGCCCTTCCTCTGCATCTCCCCCCCCCCACCCCACTGTCCTCATGCTCTTTTCTTTCTCTCTTGGGGAAATGAATGACATATCTTCCCTCTTTCCCCATATTCTCTAAAGAGAATTATTCATCTGTCCTTTTAGGGCGTTGGGTCTTAGAGAACACTTTTGCCCCTCAGGGGACATTTGGACACTGGAGATGCTACTGGTATCTAGTAGGTAGAGGTTAGGATGCTTCTAAACATCCTACAATGCACAGGACAGCTCCACAACAAAGAAGTGTCTGGCCCAAAATGTCAGTAGTGCCCAGGAGCCTGTGCTGGGACCGAGGGCAGATGGAAAACTCCGCACAGTGAGGCCATGGGGTGGAGCTTCCCTCTCACTTACCCACTGCTTCTCGTTCACCTGGGGGACAAGCCCCAGGGGTCCTTAGAGTGTCAGAGGTGGGAGGGTTTGTCAGGTGGCACACACTCAAACGGTGTAAGCACAGAGGGAACTGTGGGCAGCAGGAGAGGGCAAAGTCGCCTTCCAGGCTTAGAGATCATTTCTTGTTGGCCATTCACACATTCCTATCTGCAGGAGGCCTAGTTTCAGCACCAACTTCTAGCTCAGTTTTCTCATTTTACCCACAGGGAATCTGTGATCCGAGGGAAATGAGTTGAAGTTCGCTTGTGACAGAGCTGGGACCAGAACCCAGGCCTCCACAGCCCACCCACATGTGGGGTTTCTCCAGCCTCTCCCTTTGGAGGAGTCCCCATCCTGACAGGAAGCAGGCCTGGCAGGAACGTGTCCCACCAAGCAGCCCCTCACCCCCTGCCCCAGACCACGCCACAGGCTGCGGCTGAGCGCACGTGGTCCCCTCCCGGCTCTCCCAGCAGGAGGGAACACTGGGTTCCAGGAGAGAAGGCAGAAATGCTTTAAATCCGGACTCCAGGTGCCAGACGAGCTACATTAGCATCTGAGGCACGCTCAGCTCTTGTCTCTCCTCTTCACACCGGTCCTTAGTCCCACCTCCCTCTGCTTCCATGGAGAGAGTCTTCACTCCCCTTCCCCCTTCCCACAGAAACGTCTTGAAGCCCTCCTCCCACTGGGGCTGTGCCCTGTGTCCTAAGTTGTGCTCTCTTCTCTTCCCTGCCCCTGCCCACATTCGCCTGAGTGCGGAGGTGTCCCCATTTTTCTGGCGAGTGACTCTCACACCTTCTCTGTGGCCTCCATGACAGAACCCGGGACCAGCCGTGGCCTGTGCAAGACACCCTCACTGATTTGTCTCAAGGACCCAGAGAGCCTTATGTCCACAGCCACCGTCTCTAACTTGGAGGGATAAATAAGAGGCCATGTGAGGTGATGGTCAGAGCCTGGGCTGGAGTCAGGGAACCTGGGCACCAGGTCCCACCTGCCCCCAAACAAACCAGGTACTTTGGGCAAAGCGCTCAGCTCAGAGCCTCCCTGAGCCTCCACCTTCTGGACTGTGGAAGGAGGCGGTGGGCCAGATTGCCTCCGGAGCCCCTTCTAGCTCTGACATTCTTTAAAATTCTAAGAATAATAGACTTGGCATTACTCACATTACTGAAGAAGACAGGGAGAGGAGGGGAGAGTGGGAGGGTGAGGAAGATAAGTGTCTCCTGGCCTCCACGGCCCAACTCCATTTGTGACAAGTATAATTAATAAAGCTCTCTTCAGCTCGGTCTCTCCCTGATGCAGACCAGCCAAACTGCCCGCCCCTGAGGGCCGGCTCCAGGACAGGGCTTCAGGGAAGGGCTGGAGCTCCACCTCCCCCTGTCTCCATCCTTGCCCCTGGGCCCCAAGCCTTCCTCCTGCCCTCTGCTTAAGTGTCTTTTTAAAGAAACAAGGCAGACATTTTCCAGCTTTCTCCAGCACCTGCCCAGGCACAGTTGGGACCATGACTGGCATCACCCAGATCAACAGCAGCAGCATTTACAGATTACCTGCCCCATGCAGAATTCTTGTGAGGAGGTAGGGTACCTGGCATCAGACATGAGTGAGACATAGCCCGTTGCTGAAGGTTTGGGAGGCAAGTGTGAAGACAGCTCACGATCCAGAAAATAACTTTAGGTGCCAAAAACTGGTAGTGATGGCAAGTGCCCAGGAATTCAGCTGAGAGAGGCCTCGGGGCATGGCCCAAGGTGTCCTGGGGGAGCCCAGCCCACCCCACCTCAGGCTGCTTCCAGGCTCCTCCCCCTTGACATGCTTCCTAGGCTGGCCGAGGTTATCATGGCGACACAAAGATCTGACCGCCTGGAAACTCCTCAGGTTCCGGTCACCCGAGGGACTCGGCTGGGTGCACACTCCCTCCCCCAGTGGCCACACATCCACGCAGCTCTCACCCAAGTACGTCGCCTTCCTTCAGCCTCCTCTCCTTTCCGTGTCATTCCCTCTGCCCAGAGAGTTTCTCTTCATCCTTGGAGGCTCAAGTCCGACTCTGCTTTCTCCCTACCGTCTCTCTGGCTCTCAGAGGGCTTTCCGACGCCCCACGGCACCCGGTGCAGCTCGTTGATCCCACACTGCTCCGTTAACTCTACTTTTCAGCTCTCAGAGTCCCCACCCCCAGTGCTTCCTGTACCTTCTCCTTCGCCCAGAGCTGATTCAGGGCAGAGCTCTTTCTGCCCCTTGACCTCGCCAGCCTTGGCATCACCCAGTGGCGTCCCAGCAGATCCATTCTCAGGGCTCCTCTTCCATCCACATCACCCCCCTGCCCCCTGGAAAGTATTCAGCTGAGCTCACCCTGCGGGGTTGCACTTGGAAAGACAGGAAGGTCTCCCTTTGTGGTCGTGGGCACTTGGAGGAAACGCTGTGTGGAAGGCGCTTTGGCCTGGGCAGTGGCAGCTGGCACAGGCGTGAGTGCCTGGGCGGCGGTGACAGGAGTGAGGAGGCTTCCCAGGCGGCCTCGGTGGACGCGCCCTAGCGCGTCCATGTGAGGCTGTTTGAGAGTTTGCTGACCTTTCTCCGGAGCACGAGGCAGGGAAGCAGGCTGTCTGTGTGAACTCCTGCTCTGGGATGGATGTGTTTTAGGACTGGCAGGGTTTCTTCTAGAGAGTGTGTACGTGGGCTAGGCGAGCAGAGAGCCAGGCATCTGTGTTGTGGGCCTGCATCGTTCCAGAACGGTGGGCTGCCAAGTCCCACCAAAGCTGGGCAACCCTGGGGGATGATGGCAGAAAGCAGTGTGGTTTTTTTGTTCTTCACATCTTCATGAAAATAGTTGTAAAGAGAAAAGGGCTGGAGTTCAGGGCCCCAGTTTACTGTGGCTCCAGTGTGTTTTGATCTAAGGTATTTGTAGTATGGTCTCGACGTGACCACCAGGGGGCGCCAGGCAGGTGGCCTCCTCTCCCGGTGGCTGAGAGGGGACGAGGCAAGTGTGAGCGTGTTGTGCCCAACTCTTGTGCCCAACGGACCACTCGTACCATCCTTCAGAGCACTTACAGTCTGCGGGGACGACACCAACCTGCTGGATGACTTGGGACAAGCCTCATGACCTTTCTGGGCCTGTTTCCTAATTCCATAGTGAAAATCTTACGTGTAGGCTATGGATTGTTATCAATCCAGGGATTATTATGATGAATGACAAACAGTGAGGTGATTGTGGTTGACCTCTGGGTCCTTTGCTACAGTTACGCCCAGTGGCTCCTACTTCATTCATGAAATAGTAACAGGACAATAAAAATATAAAATGGTCAAAGATGTGATTTGTACTCTTAAGTCTCATTACGTTTCAGAAAAGGGAAGGACTGTGAGTGGATTGACCATAAAGGACCCCAGGGAGGGGAGACAGATCCAGGTGTGTGGCAGGGAGAGGAAATTGGAAAGATAGTAAAGAGAGCAGACTTTAGGGAGCCAGGAAAGTCTGAATTTTCCTCCTGGAGTTAGGGATGAAATGGGGGGATTGTGGTGGGAGAAGGCACTGCTGCCCTTCAGAACATCCAGCCTGTACAGCCTGCCGGCCCTGGTCAACTCCAGGCAAATGAGTCCCGGACATACGTCTCACTCTGGGCATGGTTTGGGCACCAGCAATCCCCAGCTTCCCTCTTCCCTGGGAAGGTCTTGCCTCCCCCTGCCCACACACCTCAGTCCTCCCAGAGCCTCAGGACTTAGCTCCAAGCCCCCATCTTCATCTCGGAAGCTCTCCCAGGCAGCTCTAACCCACAGTGCCCGCCCCCTTGGTCTGAGCATTGGCCTTCCCTTGGTCTGAGCAAGAGGTCTAACCCCTGGCTGAGTGTGGACCTGGGCCCAGTGCATCAGTATCACCAGCTGCCTGTTAAAAGTGCAGAGTCTTAAGCCCCACCCAGAGCATCTGAGCCACGTCACACAGACTGTGCTCTACCGCATCTTAACAAGCTCTCTAGGAGAAACATGTGCACAAAGAAGTTTGGTGACCACTGGCCTAACTTTAGGCTCTGAAAGGTCCTTAGGTTGAGTATTCCCAGAAGAAGACTTCAGAAAGGCATTAGTGTGCAAGGGTCTCTTGGTGACCCCAGAAACACGAATAGGAAGTGAAGAAGTGCCCCAGGGTGACAGCTGCCATTCACCGAGGACTCACTATGGGCCACACACTTCGCAAGTATTCTCTCATTTATTTGTCAAAACAGCATCACATGGGTGCTCTCAAGTAAGCGTTACCAGCATGATTTTATGGACGAGGAGACTGAGGGGAGGGGGCTCGCTCACTAAGGAGCGGTCTGGCTCCAGGGCCCCCTCTCCTTCCACCACATCCTGTGGAGCTAACCCTGTGGAAAACCCAAGCTTCACAAGGGCAGGAATGGTGTCACCTTCCTCTGTTCCTGTCACCTCAAGGTCAAGGCCACGCTCCTCCCATAGGAGACTCTGGCGTGATTGCTAGACCCCCAGGGGGCCACGTGAGGCAGAGCAGTGCCCCCACAGGTGTCACCACACGCCAAACCTGACTTTGGATTGGAGAAGTCTTGTTCTGCATGGGAAGCAGGGTCGAATTCCAGCCCCAGTTCTGCCTGGAGCCTGACTATGTGCCCTTGGGGAACCACTTAAACTCTCTGAACCTCAGTTTCAGTGACTACCCTGTCAGTTAGAAATACATTTGGCTACAGTGGTTTCAACAAATGGAGCTTTGGATTTTTGCATCTCACGGAGTCTGGGGTCTGGTGTTGGCTTGGCAGCGTAACAACGTCAGCATCTGAGTCTCTTTCCTCATGGTTATAAAATGGCTGCCCTAGCTCCATGCATCATACCCACAGTCAAGCAGAGTAAGTCCAGCCGTGTCTGTCCATTTTATCAGGAATGCAAAAGATTTCTCATAGGCATCTCCCCAGTAGAATTCTGTGTGGGTCTCATTAACCAGAACTCCCTGACCACCCTAGCTGCAAGGGAGGCCGAGAAAGGGGATATCTGGCCAAGGATGAGGTATATATCTGCCATGATCAAAACTGTGCTTTGGTCAGTGAGGGGGAAGAGGAGCTGGATAATGGGTTGGAGCCAAGAGAGTCGCCCCTATTAGCCTCCTAGAGATGGGTGGGGGTCAGAGAGGAGCAAGCTGGGCAGAGCAGCAGCCCCCACCCCACACACCTGCAGTGTTTGCCTTCACCTCAGATCATGACCCGATGCTTATATGAGGAGGCTGGTTGGGAAGGAGTTGTTCAGAAAGAGTGTGTTCTAAGAGCTGCTTCTTCAACACAGCACTGCTAACTCAGCATGTTCATCCAACTCTGACATGGTTTCTAATTCCATGAAATTCTTCACGGGGGATGAAGATTTCAGCCCCTTAGGTATCATATTTTTATCTTCTACATCTTTCTTGAACTTGTATCCTTCTGTGCCTAGGTATGTGGCTTAAACATCAAAGAGTCAAAGGCCACTGTGCCACCCGACAGCTGTCCCCATGTCACAGGCATTCCATGGTCACATCTCCACACTCATTTTGTGGCCTGGTGGTGCACACCTTCTGAAAATGGCCCCACCGGTTTTCCAGGTGACAAGTCGACTTTGCAGAAACGGAAGCAGCAGTACTTCTGGCCTGTTTTGGGGTGTGTGGAGTGAGGCACATGTGCTCTGTGCCAAGCCTGCCTGAGGAGGGAAGAATTTGCCCTCGTGATTAACTTCAACTGGGCTGCGCTGAGAGTAGGGAGGGAAGGGACCAGAGATACCCCAGCTGGCCTGTGCGGCCCTCTGCTCCTCAGGCCCTCCATCGAGGCTCTGCCTGCAGCCGGAGAAAGTCCCACCCAGCCCTCCCCACCCCCCAGGGCATGGGCTGTCCCAAGAGGTAGTGAGCCTCCAGCTACACAAGTGTCTAAGCCGAGTCTGAGTCACCAGGGGTGCGGGGAGGGGAAGGGAGAGCAGCTTGGCAGGTAATTCCCACACTGGACAAATCGCTTCTAGGAGGTGAGCCAAGACCCAACGGTTATCTCCGTGTTTCAGTTGTGTCTCCATCATAGATAACCCCACAGCGCGCCAGTGCCAACCCAGTCCTAAACCCACTGGCCCGCACTCCCAGCCTCCATCCAAGAGGAAGTCCACTCCAGCCCTCCCAATCTCTCCCTTCTCTGAGGACCCTCAGGACTTAGAGGCCAAACCCACCCCCTCACTGGGCAGGCTCAGGCCCCCAGTTCAGCCAACCCAGCTCCACCACTCCGAGCTGTGGGGCCTTTCCCAAATCGCTTCACCTCTCTGTGCCTCGGTCTCCTCCTCTCGACCCTGGGATGCCAGTGGTGCCTTCATCCAGGGACTGATACATGAAGTGATGCCGGTGAAGCACTGAACACACTGCGCACATGGGAACCGAGTGATGGTCTCTCCACTGCTGCTGCTGCAGCCGTATCCCCCACCCCACCCCCACCCCCACCCTGCCGAGGAGCAGGTCTCCTGGCCTAGCCGCTTCTATCCGTCCCCACCCCTAAACGCCCTGGGCTGGAGGACGACTGGCCCGGGGTGCACAGCAGCAAACCCTCCCAGCCGCATAGCTAACACAGAGCCGGCCACATGGGGGACCGACATACCTCACTGAGGGGAAGCCAAGTGTGGGAGTTGCGGGAGCATCCCTGGAGACCGCTGGTCCTGTCCCTGCCAAGGCCTGGCTGTGCTTGAAGAGGGGGGTTCGAGATCACCCCTTCCTGTCCCTCAGCCCCCGAGAGGTGTTAGCTAAGTTTGCCCTGACGGTTTGCACAATCCCCACATGAGACTTATATACCTCCCTCTCCACACCCCGTTCACCAAGCCCCAGTCCTGGAAGCTGGGGGAGGGGAGCCCAGGAGATTTAAAACCCTAACCAGTGAGAGCAGAAACAGAATCGTGCCCTGGTACCCACATGGCTTAGGATGGTCCAGGAGGCCCTTCGAGGCAGGGCAACCCAGGGATCCGAAATGAATATGCATTCGGCCTCTCCCGGCAGCTCTGACAGCTGGGGCCGGACCGCTCAGAGCCTGCGAAGAGGTTTTTCATTCAACTGGTAAGTGTGTCCTGAGCACCCACCAGGAGCCCGGCCCTGTGTTGGTGCTGCTTGGCAGGTGGGCACAAGGAGAGGTCAAGGACCCTGCTGTCCCTGGGGCTTTCCCTCCTGCAGAGGAGAATCGATGTACATGCCAACCAATTAGAGGACAATGGATTGAGACTTTGGGCTGAAGTGTAGAGCTCTGAGTAATCAGGGGGCACTACAAGGCCGTGTTTACTGAGCACTTCCATGAGCTGTGGTGCGCTGAGTACCAGGGCGCTGTCCTGGGAAGGACAGGCAGGATTTGGGTGGATGGAGAGTGGCTGGAGACAGCATTCCAATGAGGTGACGGCATATGCAAAGGAGGAGGGAGGGAGGGAGGCTGTGAGGGAGACTGCACTCCTGGAGTTCAGGGCGCTCAGAAAGAGGTTACAGGTCTCGAGTTAGAGAAGCCTGGGGACCCCGGTGGGGAAGCCCTTAACATCCCACTGAGCAACTTGGTCTCTTTTCTTTGGAAACTTGGGAGCTATTGAAGCTTCCAGAGTAGGAGAGTGACAGCCTCAATCAGCAGAGCTGGCACAGCTCGGGCATGGGTTGGCAGAGGCTACTCTCTTGTTGTTGAGAAGGCCTTCTGGAGGAGGGTTGGGGGAAAATCGGCTCCCTCTGGATGCGGAAGTTGGTTCAGAACTTGGCTTCCTGCCACACCACCACTTGGAGGGCTTTTCCCACCTGGAGGAGAGTGCTGGAGAGGTTCTCAAACCACCTGGCTGCACATGGAAGTTTCTGAGACGTTCAGATTTGTAACAAGTGCGAAGAATGATAGAGGTTCAGTCTCTCTCTCTCTCTCTCTCTCTCTCTCTCTCTCTCTCTCTCTGTCACACACACACACACACACAGAGGCAGGAGGTCAGGGTGGGGCCTACAAATCCATATGTTGCAAACGTTCCCCCAGCGATTTTAGTGCCCATGCAGCTCCAGGAGACCTGGGCACCCCCGTTCTCTGTCTGGCATTGTTGGAAAACCTTAATTCCTCCTCTCAGGCTAGAGGAGTTTGATCCATGAATGGGACTCTTCTCCATCATTGTGTTTCTTTCCTGAGACCCAGAGAACCTCAGAAAAGTAGAAAAGGCAATGCCTTAGCACTCCCCACCATTTTGCATGGGAGACACAGTAGCCCAAAGAGGGCACATGGCATGTGAAGGTCCATAGACAGTTGGGCACAGCTCTGTCCAGATGCTACCTTTGGGTCCTTTCTCATTTGCAATACGGCCTTTATCTCAAAGAGACTCCGAGATTCATGGATCCAGTAAACTGGTCAACCCACCCCAATTCAGACGAGCTGGGGGGACACCCATTCCCATTAGCATCCATATGACAGGGTTGCTCAGTGCAGTTTTATGACTTTTGAATGGACAATCCAACAGTGCTTCCAAGTTAATGTCCTGCCAAGCCTGCTTTAATGAACAGATACGAAGTGTGTGTAATTAGCACAGCCATGGTGTGACAGTGGAAACTAGTGAGCCACTTGCAAATGCTGTCAGTCTCTTAGGTAGACAACATATTCCTACAGAGAGTAATGCTGTCTACACTCTTTATTCGCTGATCAAAATGTTTTACGCCATAGATTTTGCAACGACTGACTTCTAAAGTCCAAATTACCTTCCATTCTGACTTGGTGGGCTCGAAATTTACAAAGACTGCAACCAACTCCTTAAGTGTCGAGCATCTCACACAGAAGGAACTTTCAGTGGGTGGGTCACAACCCCTCCAGAAAGCCTCCCCTAATGGAGTGAACCCCCATTCTCTTTCACCCTCCTAGGGTGTCACTGGGGATTGTCCTGCATTATGAACTAGCAAAGTAGGCTAGGTCCCACTGATGCCCCTCACTCCTCTCAGACCCCACGGAGCTTTGCCACTGTTTTGCATGGTTTGGCCCACACCCTGCCCGGGTGTTCCGCAAACACTTCCAACCTTGTTAGATCACCAGGCAAGAACCCGATCGGTCACCCATCAGGCAGACCCGCTGTCTGGCCACTGTTCGAGCCTCCCTGCCTCCTGCCCACAGGTTCTGGGAAGGCAGTGTGTGTCATCTCCCTCTATTCTTATTAAACGACTTATCTGGGGGAACTTAATATTTTCTTTTAAGATAAACTGAGCTAGTGCGATGTGTTTGTTTTAATTTGCGAGGTTAACCGATCTAATTATTTGTGGCGTTTAGTTAAATCCTTGTGCCTGGGCTGGCTGCAGGTGTGGGCTTTGAATCCTGCCAACAGGAAATCTCTTAAAAACGAGCTGATCTAACGCAGCGTGGTCTGCTGGTATGAGGGATTTTGTAATAATGCATGAAGTTATTAACAGCCAAAGATAAATAGAGGGTGTATTTACATTAAACAAATTCGCAAGGAGCTGTCTGCTGCTTCCCTGCCCCCCTTCCCATGGAAGCATCCCGCAGCTCATATCACTGTGCCATCAGTTGAATCAAGCAACCTTGAGGGGCCCCATGAAACTACAAGTAGATACTCCACCATAATGACACTAACTGGGGAGCTGGCCTGGCAGGGGTTACAGACCTGGAGTTTTAGTTGACCCCAAGAGAGGAGCCACTGGCGTTGCCCAGATCCCTAAGAGCTGTCACAATCTTGCCAGGTGAATAGGTTCCTCTCCCTAAGGTAGGAAAGTGATGTCCCATTGTCTCTGGGCTGGGAGGGTGGTCCTGGAAATCTGTGTTTGGGGCTGAGAGCTACACCTCCCAAGGGGAGTGTGTCCAGGGAGGATGACAAAGGAAGGAGAAGGAAATCCTTCCACCTGAAGCTAGTTGATTGGCTGGTGACAAGCAGCCCGAAGGTGAGAGGCAGCCCACTATGCACAGGGTGTGTCATGAGGAGCTCCCGGCTTCCCAGCCCAACCTCTGCCCTGACCCACCAGGAGCTGCCCCACCCCCTGCGTGGGGCTCCAGAGACCTCTCAGAGGCTGGGCTGGATGCCAGCACTGTCCAAAGAGAGTGGAATTCTAACTGCAGAAATTCCACGCTGCTCGAAAATACCGCTAGCCGGTATTGTCTGGAAATCCAGGTTTGGGATGAGGCTAAGCAGCCGCAGCTGCATTTGAAATGCGCTTCCCATTACCTGAGGCCCCGACGCCCTGACAGCCCAAGTCACTCAGCACTGACCTGTTTTCATCCAGCATCAAGCTGTCCCTCTTCCACGTGAGTGATCCCGGATGCAATCACACTTGCAAAGGCAGGTGTAAAATGAGCACCGATGTGCAAACCGTCCAAGTGCATGCATAGATGCACCCCCGACACTCAGCATTCAAAGGTACACACACACGTACACCGGGGTGCATGGCAGGTATGTATGCAGGAACATGAGACGCGTGTGCACACATTAACACACGCAGGAAGACGTACACACACTGGCATCCAGGCGCACACCCGCATGTGGGCACTCAAACACACGTGTGTACGTATGCTCTTCCTCTGGCTCCTTTGGAATGGAACGAGAATATAGCTCTACGGGGACAGCTGAAGATAAACTCTTGATTTCTGATTTCCACAGCAGTTTGGACAAGGTCCTCTGAAATGCATTAAAATGCTAATCACAGCATCTGTCTGAACCCTGGCAGCTGTGTGACTTGGGGGGAAATCGACACGGAGCAGATTCAGAAGCCTGCGACTCCTCCTTGACTCTCCTTGCCTCGCTCTCTCCTTTGTGTCTCGCTCCTCTCCCTTGCCTGCCCCCTCGGCCTATACCCAGCATCAGCCTCCCTGCCACTTCATCCCCAGCCTCGGCCACCGTGGTCTCGACTCTGCCAGACTGTCGGTCCCAAAGTGTCACGGCTCCCCAGGGCTAACAAACAAGGCCTCTGCCAGGATGGCCAGGGCCAAGTTTCTCTGCATTAGAGAAATGGCCTCCCACCACTTGGGCCCCCTGCTCCCCTGGGCCCCCTGGGTTGGGGAGCTCTAGGTTCCAGGCCTCCCCCCTCAGGGGAGAGCAGAGAAAGTGCCTGAACCATCAAGGATGGATGCTGAAAACATGCTCTGTTTAACCCGAGGAAGGGCACTCAGGGTGGAGTCTCAGGCACCGTGGGAGGCAAGTCAGAGAGAGCTATCCGATGCCCTTGCTGACACCACATATGGATGGGGGATGGGGGCAGGGGAAATCCTGCACCCACACTCCCGGTGAATGGGACTAGCCCTCCCCCACCCATCCCTGACCGTTAGCCCAGCTCCTCTCCACAGCTGCCACCTGACACCAGGATCCAGGAACACCCCAGGATCCAAGAACACCTCCCTCCCCACTTCCCATGCAGCATCATACCCTGTGCTCTGCTCTGTTGCTTCCCTTTGCCTGGCATCCTCCTACATCCTAAGCCCTGGTCTACATTCCGGACTCAGCCTGGCCACTACCTTCTCCAGGAAGCCTTCCCCGACCTGGACAAGGCTGGATAAGATGCCCCCAACCTGTATTCCCAGAAGCTCCTGTGCATGCCTCAATTACCAGAATGTAACATACCTCCTGGCCAGTCCTTCACCCTGGACCACGTGCTCTTGGAGACAGGGTCTGGGTCCTGCCCATCCCTGTGGACTCAGCGTTGGCACAAGGATTAGCCTGCTAAGTTCTCAGTGGTGGGGAGGACATTGGAATGCATGGGCGGGTGTGCACCTGAATCCTTGGGACAAGTGCTGCTTCGTGGGGCCCCTTAGCGGACATCCTAGAGGTGTTTTTCCCTCTCTGCTGGGACATGAAATGGGCTCTGGTCAGGCCTAGGTGAGCACAGGTCCCACACCAGTTCCATGTACCCACCCCTCACCCCTACCCCGTGAAGATCGAAGCTCCCAGCATCCCACGGTTCCATTTTTCCTCTTAAGCATCAAACTGTCATTTCACTAAACACCATCTGGAGACTCCTGGCTTCAACCCCTCACTTCTCCCAAACTCTTATTAATGTGACGGGTGTTTATTCCTTCTTCCTCCTCTTCCACTTCCTCTAGAGCATCTCAGCTCTGTGGCCTGCAGACATTCATCTTATCTTTGGGGAGCTCAGCTCTGGTGGGGAGGCGGCCGCTCAGGCTTGGCTTTAAGCAGCTGACAGTGATAAAGAGCAGACAGAGCAAGAGGGAGCTGTGCCAGCCCCTCCCGGAGCCCAGTCCCAGGCGGCCTGGGAGGGGGATGGCGGAAGGCAGGTCGGGAAAGGAACCCGGGGAAACCTGCTCTGCAGTGGCTTCGGCTCTGCCGCACTGATCTTCCCAGAACTCTAGGACCCTCCATGACTCCCTGGTGCTGCCAAAACAAAGCCCAGATTCCTACCCCAGCCCTTGGCAGTCTGCACCCTCCTGCCTTTCCCCGCAGCGGCGTCTGCCTCAGCCCCTGGGCACCCAACTCTGCTGCCAGCTCACTGCTCATCCCTCTCTCCACGCCCGTGCTCATGTTGTGACACTTATCTGAACACACTCATTCGCATTTCTTGCTTGTCTTCGAAGGAGGAGCTCGTGCCTTCCTCCTCCGAGCAGCCTTCCCTGACTCCCCCACCCACATCAACAACCTTCCACGGCCCTCGCCACATGGATCACGCTATTTCATTCATTGCTCTAACTCACATCATACTCATGAATTGTATCTCCTGGAACAGACACAAGACTCCCCAGATGGCACCCACAGCACCCAGCACAGGACTGGGCACACAGGGGCACACAGTCAACCCCTGCTGTCCTGAATCAAAGTGAAGCTGCAGCAGTGACCCCACTGAGATGAGTCCCAGCTCCCTGGGGTCGCCTGGTTGCCAATGGACTGCTCACAGCCGGAGCCCTCCTTGGGTGCCCGTACGGAGACCCACCCATTCCAGTCCCCGCTGTGACCCAGGCTGACACTCAGAGGCCAGCCTGCTTCCCCTGGTAAAGCATTAAGCTAATGCATGTTATGTCTCATTAGTGGCGTCCTGTTTGTGCCAGGGCCAGGCAATCTGATGGGTAGTTGATTGGCTATTCTGTTTATTTATGGCAGGAAAAGCATTCTTTATTGAGGACTGGGCATCACATTTCTGTCCCTATGGCACTAAGATCCTCTGGCAATCATGAAGTTATAAATTAAGACTAAATAAATAATATATAATAAGCAATAAAGACCGCACGCCTCCATGTAAAGAGCTCTCCTTGGGCAGGGCACAGCATCTTCCCGCGGCTGGGACTGGAGACCCAGCCTGAGAGACACCACCCTCCCGAGCTCTCAGCCGGCTTCACCGTCATGGTGAACTTTAGCATCCACGTGGCTCAGCCATAACACCTGGCAGTGGGAAGCACACCTGCATTGATAGAGAGCCTTTAAAATTCTGCTGCCATTGACCCCCACAAAACCTTGAGGAAGGGAGGGCAGGTACTGTTATCTCCAACTGATAGATGAGGAAACTAGGTAAGACCCATGGAGGTGGAGAGACCTGCCCAGGACCACAGGGAGAGGCAGCCACGCCTAGATCACCATTTTCCTGCCCTGGGCCCCTTGACCTTGCATAGGTGGGTCAGGCTGGGGATGGGAGGTGGAACCTCTTCCAGGGACGCAAGGTTGGTGTTGCCATCCTTCCCAGGGTCAACTCAGAGTTACCTGAGGGTGAGCGAGGAGAGCAAACATCCACAGCCCAGCTCGGAACCTACCCCTCCCCGCTCATCATCAGGCCGGAACGCCCTCCCCTGCACCATCTATAGGATGCAATTGAGTGGGTAAGATTGTCACCATCATCCTTGCTGGGCCTGGAGAGGCAGTCGTGAGGGAGGCAGAGGGAGCCAGTCAGGCCATGGCTGAGCACAGGGAATCTTCCTGAATCCATCAAGGGAAGTGCAGGCTCCCTGAGGGTTGGGAGCAGAGAGGGGAGAGGGCATGGAGGGGCCTGGACTGAGTGGCTGGAGCGGTCCTGGGGGACTTGGGAGGGTCCATGGAGAGTCCTTGGGGACCAGTCCACCCATTGGGAGTGCAAGCCGAGCAGGGGGTTATTCCCGGAGCATATCTGCAGACAGCAGGTGAGGGTCCTCCTGGGTCCTGAGGTCTGGAGATGACGCTGTTGCCCCGGCTCCACGCTCACCTGCCAGGGCGAGCTGCAGCTGGGCTTCAGTACTCCCCAGCTGTGAGATGCCTCCCCTCAAGGGGCTGGAGTGCCAGGAGCTCTGGAATTCACAAGGGCTGTGATTCTCAGCCAGCCGACCTGCAGAACAGAACACCGGGCCAGCCAGAGCGGCTGTGCTCACCCCAGGCGGAGTCCTGTGTCATGGGGCAGATGTGGGTGAACCACGGACATCTCCCCTGAGGGACCAAGCACGATCAAAAGAGTCTCTCCGTGCAGCCCCCCGCCAGGGACCTGGGAAGGCCCACCTGAGTGTGTCCTGAAGCTAGAACTCCCAGGAACAGCAGGGCTGGGCCTTGCTGCGTGGGATCTAAGAGCCTGGGGCTGCGCGCTCCGGGATGGTACCGCAGGCAGGCAGTGTGTGGACTTTCGCTGTACAGATGCAGCCGTGTTTCACTCAATCCACACCCCTCTCCCAACGCCCCCTCCCCGCTCCCCCCCATCCTTCCCTGCCCTTCCCCTCATCCTCGCAAAGACTAATTCTCTCGCACCAGCCAGCACCCCGTGCTTCTGAGAGGTTTCTGCATGAAACTAATTATGCACTGCTAATTTGGAAGCTCGCAGCTTTCCCGCTAACGTTCATTTGATTTGCGTGGTTTTGCCGAGTGGCATTTCTGTAAATATGCCACGGGGCTGGGGGCCTATCAGGGAGTGTAACTCGAGTTCAGGGTCAAGCGGAGGGGTCTAGGGGCCTGGGGGTTGCCTGGTGCGGTGTGTCCGTGTGGGGCAGGGGACAGGAGGCGCCGTCAGCATCAACCCGGGGAGGCTTCATGAGGGACCCGATGGCCCTGCGGGGAGGGAGGGAGGAACCTGATTATAAATTGTCAGTTGGGGTGGAGGCAGATGGGAAAACTGCCACAAAGGTAAAAAAATGTGCTAGGTTGGCAGGATCACTCACGGGCCTGGGCGCTGTGCAGGGCGGGAGCTGGGACTGCCCTGGTGTCAGGGTGAGCGCTGGGCGAGGCGGGTCTGGAGAGGGTGCTGGGAAACAAGAGCCCATCGCCCTGAGAAGCCCCCTCCAAGGAAAGGTCTCAAGCCCCAGTGGGTGATCCCATTTTGGTCCTGACGGGTCAAGGAGGGAACAGGTGGGCAGCCCCCGGGAGCAGCAGGACGGTTCCTCTTCTGACCTGCTCTTCCCAAGCCAGCTTCATGGACAGGTGCCCCATGAAGGGTTGGCACTTGGTTTCATGCTCTGCCATCACCAGCTCAAAATTCTTAATAATTTCTGAGCAATGGGTTCCAATTGGCACCCACCAGTTATGTCCCCCCTCCTGTCAGAACCATTGAGGACGGACATTCTTGGGGGACTTCTCTGTATTCATTGTGCCTCCTAGAGCGGTAGCGCCCTAAGGACAAGGGCTGGGTCTTCTCCCAATGTCCAACCACAAAGTGAAGGCTGGGCTCCCTGAAGCACTCTGCAAAGAACTCCGGCGTTTAGCCTGGGTCTTCCACACTGTGTGCCCCAAGTTGGCCAAGATAAGTCACGTCGGGCCATCTATTCATGCACACAGTCTTCTCTTCTGTCTCCCAGCAATGCAAACAGGGTGCTCCAGCCGCACCTCAACATATGTGCTCGGCCCCGGGCGTCCCCGGGAGTCCCGACCAGCAGGACAAATCCTTGTGAGTCCGAGGAGGAACCTGTAGGGGTTGAAAGGAGAAGAAGGGGCAGGAGACGCGAAAGAATGGAGGCAAGACAAAATCCTGATCAAGCCTCAAACCTTTATTGCTGCAGTAGCTGTATTTATACAGTACAGAGAAAGGGGGGCGGGATCCAGAATAAGGGAAGTACTTGGCAAATTATCATTGGTGCTGCGTGCGCGGGCTTTCGTTGGAAGCGCGGGCTTTTGTTTTTAGGCGCGGGCTTTTATCTCATTAAGCAGGAAGAGAAGCAGGATGTCGGCCATCTTCTAATGGCGAAAACTTCTTGGCTCCCAACAAACATAGAAGAGTGGATGCCAGTGCCTTGCTTCAGCATCGGCTCCAATCTCTGGCAGCCAGGAGCTCACCCAGCTACAGCTTGGAGATTTCGGGGCACGTCCACAGGGAGGGATTATCAGAGAAGTCAGGATGCCTGTAGGGCCCACAGTTGGCCCACCGGACAGGAAGTCCTCCTGGGAAGCAAGAAGGAGGGTGGAAAGAAGAGATGTGACACCAGGGTCAGCAGTGGGAACCCCAGCTTTCTGCCGGAAGGGAAGTGGACACCCCCAGGAGATCAGCAACCCTCCCTTCTCCTTTTCCCTGCCGAAGATGTCCAGGTAGTGCCAGAGATGCCCTTCTGGGACAGGGGTGGCCAAATGGATACAAGGACTATGCCCAGATCCCCTCCCACCTCTGCTGGGCTCTGGGGGCTCCATGGAATCAAGCACTCAGTGGTAAGTGTGAAACTCATTGCCTGCCCTGCTCTGTTGCCCACTCGCTGTGCACCAAGCATCCATCACTTACTGGGCCATACTTCCCTCTCCAGTGGAAGGAATTCGGTCCTCCCAGGAGCTGTTTCAGCAGTACCATTGAGACTGCCCCTCAGTTACCCCCAACCCATCCTTGTCCTTAGTGTGCTCACCGCCAGACATGTGGGATCTAATTCCAGCCCATCCAGCCCAACTGTGTGGCTTCGGAGCTAATCTTTTAACTGTTCTGGGCCTCCGGCTCCTTTCCTACAGAATATGCATGATGAAGCCTCCTTTGGCGGGACCCTCAAGAGGAGGTGGTAATGGCAGCCACTGGTGGAGCAGAGGCTCCCACTGTGACTCGGTGGCCATTCTGATGTATGTATGTATTCTGATGTGGCCTGGCGGGTAGCTCTGGCTGCCTTCCTCCCACCTGCACTAAAACTGGCCCCATCCTTGATTACAAAGCTCAAGCCCCACCTTCTCAAGGGGATCCTAGTGAATTCCTCCAGGACTCAACAGTGAATCAGCCACCATGCTTGTGGGTTAGCTGGCTGCTTCTGTGGGTGGCTCTTGTCTTACAAGTCACTTATCAGCCTACATCTCGTCCTCCAAGTCTCACACTCCCTGGGGCACACAGGAGACAGCCAGGAAGGAGCTGTCGAACAAATGTACATACCTGTGCATTACACCTTTGGCCTTCCACACACACACCAGGGTGTATTATATGGCATTTGTCACTGGCTTTTCCTTCCCCTGTTGGGATCTGAGTGTCATTTTCCAGCAGGCTTGTTCCATTCCCACAGCCAACCTTGGGAGACCCACTTCCCACGTTGCAGCAGTGCAAGACTGTTACTTGACGTTGACTCAAGTTTCCATTAGTTGCCTAGTCGGCCTGAGAGGCAGGCCTCCTGCTGAGTCATACTGGCCAGCTGTCTGTGGTAACCAATGCTGAGTAATGGTTCAAATGGTAACCAGCATTAGCAAATAATTCCTGTGATAATTGCAGTCTAATTTGTGTGTGTGCACATGAATTAGCATGCATCTGTATGCCATTAGCACTCTGAATTATCTCCTGAGCGGCGCTTGCCTCGGGCCCTGTGGACGAAGCCAACAGAGAGCGGATCTAGAGCTCATTTTCTTCTAAGAGCAAAGGACAGAAAATGGAGTTTTAAGGAAGGGTAAGAGTTTGCCCCAAGCCCACTCTGTGGACTGTGGATTCTCTGTGTGAGTGGAACCTCTGGCCCTCCCAAGGCAGGGAGGCAGAGTAAGTCAGAAGGACCAGGTCTCATCACTGATAGTTGTTGGCCCAGACGAGGTCCTCAGTGGCAGCCTCCTGGGGTCTCTGACGTAGAACTGAGGGCGAGTCAGGAGGCCCTGGCAGCGTAAGAGCTGGACTGATAGCTGGGCTATGGAAAGGAGCGTGTTCCACTTTAAATGTATTTGAAGAAGTCCTTATGAAAAAGGAGGGATCTTCTCCTGACTTGAGTTTTCATATCATGGACTTACTGAGAGCAGAAATTCTGGGCGTTAAGGTCTCTACCTGGACCCACTTATGTTCAGACATGGCAAGTCCTGGGCAGTGGTGATGCTTAGGAAAATTCCTGAAGAAACGCTGGTGACATCTGGGTCAGTTCCTTCTACTCCAGCTCCCTTGCTCACTGCTGCCTGTCCATTTACAATTTGAACTACTGGGTTTTAGTAAGAAGAACCTGGAAATTGTTATTTGATCTTCCTTCTGGTTTTCTGAAAAGTCCTTCAATATGACAAATCATGCCTCCAACCCTGCCTTCCAGGGACATGTGTGTTTAAAAGACTGTCCCCACAAAAACACCCAGCCCAGCACAGCGTTCCTAAGTTGGTTTTAGGGACTGAATGTGTCCACGGGTGATCAGGATTAATCGGGGTGTACCAGCTGCAGCCAAGGACAGCCTTGTGCGAGCGCCAACACCCCCACCAGTCCCTGAGGGGTACAAAGGCCCACAAGCCGGCGCTGACAAAGATAGTCAGGAGTCCTCCTTCCAGGTTCTGAGGGCAAGGTCACATGGCCCCTGGGGCCCAGAGTAGGATTCACACGTGACACAAACGCCCTGCTTCTGTCCGGTCCTCACTCTCCCACTACCAGGATGTGCAGGAATTCTATAAACATGCAGGAATATGGAAGCATTAGGTCTCCATGCTAAGGAGAGCATGTAGACTGAATGTCATCAGATCTTACTGAGCCAGCGGTGAAGAGAACCCAGGCACCTGACTCTGAGCAAAGATCGGAGAGTTGCTTATGTAGACTGTTAGCTCTGGGAAGGAGAGAACTCAGAGCATGTTGGCTTTAGAGAGGGAACTGAGTCTAGGCATTGAGCCAGCATCACGGGGAGACACGGAGACCGGAGGGAATGTTATGGAGCCGAAACTTGGTAGACGTCTTGGAGAGAATTCGAAACCTGTAAGCGCAAGAAAACACTTCAAAACCCGAGAGTGTGGGCACATGTTCTTAAAAATTCACCAAGAAGCAGATAATCCAGGCGTAGGAAATAGAATCAGAAAGTGTCCCAGGCTGTATCATCAGTGATGAACCCTGCAAGCAATGTCAGACTTGCAAATAGCCCCAGGTTCTCTGACCAAGAGGAACTTTGCAAGCAATGAAGTTTCTGCAAGTAGAGCCAAGCTCTGCAGACAGCAGTAAGCTTTGTGGCTACTGATGAGCTCAGCTTATGAAGCCAGCATCTGCTAAAGACAATAAGACAGTACCTGGTTCTAAAGCTGGTGAACAACTCTGCAAGTGAGGACTGACTCTGCAAACCCTAGCTCTACAAACTGCTGTGGGTTCTGCAAACTTTCGTGAGCTTTGCAAGCGATATCAGGCTCCGCAAACCCCAAGGAACTTTATAGGTGGAAGCCAACTTTGTGGCTATTAATGAGCTCTGCATGCAAGGCCTGGTTCTGCTAACAACAGACTCTACAAACGGCAACAGGCTCTAAAGCCAGTGACGAGACCTTCCGGAAACGGCTGACTCTACAAGCAGCAGTAGGCAGTGCAGATATCAATTGGCAGAGCTGAGCTCTGTAAGTAATAACAGAGGTGCTGCGAACTGCATCAAGGTCTCCCATGTCTTGGTCTCCAGAAATAGCAGGCTGAAGAAAGCTCTATCCATGCCACAAGAGCTCTATCAAACCTAGTCCTGCCGTGTTTCTTCCATGTGGGCCTCTGGGGGATGATAGGGTCCTCTCTCCAGCAACACTTGGGTGGCCAGTCTCCTCCATGAAGAAGTCTCCTCTAGTGGTGCATCCCTTTTAGAGCAAAGAACACTCCCAGATGTGGGAGTTGCAGTATGCACTTTGAAAACTCAGAGGTGGTGCCAGGGATGGGTGTCAAGGTAGCCAAAGCAGATGCTTAGATATGCACACCCGTGGGAAAGAAGCTAGACCCTAATGGAAGGAAAAGCTGCCTGGGACAGAGAAGCCTCGGCCATGGGCACAGAAAGAGGCCACCCCTATCCTGTGATCTTAGTGGCCACTGGGAAGGACTCTTGACCAAAAGAATCCTGCTGCCTAGCCAATCTCTGTTGCTGAAATCCCACCATTAGAGCTTACACTGTTCAAGTTAAAGCGCAAACCTTGTTGAAATGAAATTAGCACCCACCCACTCTCCCAACACCGTCAGCCCGCAGCCGCAGTGTGAATCATCTCATCACGTCCTCTCCCTGGTGATAGACGTCCAAGAGCAGCGTCGGAAGGTGTGTGGGAGCGGCGCACGCCTGGATCCTTGGAACGTCTATGATGCCCGTGAGGGCTGGGCAGGAGTGGCGGGATTGGAGCAAGAAGACAACTCATGGGTCGGGCTTGAAAGCGGAAGAGTCCAAGTTCACAATCCTGCCAGGCCAGAGTCTCAGGAAAGCTGAGATCAGAGAGTGGAATGGCCTTCTTGGCGTCTCCCAGGTCTGTGGGTGCTAAGTAGGAAAAAGAAAGGAGGCGGGGGAGGGGGAGCTGGGAATGGTCTGGCTGCAGGATGTGAGGTCTGCTCCCAAGCCGAGCTCCCAGACATTGTCAATAGCAGGAAGCCTTGCTCGGTTAATTAATGAGTTATTCAGGCTGACCCTTGATCTCTGGAGCAAATCAAGGGCTTTGTGTGCCTCCTATTAACTCCCTGGATTTGCTCAGCAGCTGCCTGGGAGGTGGGTTGGTGAGGCCTCCTCCACCCCCCCTCCTCTCTCCAAGCTCTGCTCACACCCAGAGATCTAACAGGACACTCAGCCATAGGTCTCAGGGTGCCCCTGGAGGAGGCTTTCAGGAGGGGACACCCCTCAGAAGAGGAGGAAGACCAAGCACATTTGGCACTGGCCCAGGATGCAGATAGGGGCCACCACTGGCCATCTGCTGGAGGCAGCACCGCACCAAAGCAGGCTATAGAGGTAACAGCAGCCCATAAAGCCAGCTCCTTAGCCCTTAAGGAAAGCCACAGATACCCAGAGGCCCTCCCTGTCCCAAGGAGACAGCCCAGCTTCTGCAAGCATCCAGCAATAGAGCCAGCCTCTTTCCACTCAAACTGTACCTTTGGGGCGGGGGCAGGTCTCAAAAGCTCTCTCAGGAGAGATGCCACCCCAGGAGAGATGCTTCCAAGAAGGACCTGGGAGAGGGAGACCTGTGAGCCAGTTTCACTCTGCAAGCCTCTGAGGATAGGTCACTGTCTCATCCAAGGATGAGGAAAGGAATGGAGAAATGGGATGAAGGCTGCATCCCCAAACATGGAACCCTGGATCTGGAGGAGAGTCCTGGTGGAAGTGATCGCTGGACGGGCAGCCCAGAGAGGAAGTATGAGTCTCCACCTCCCACCTGGGCATCACTGTGGTTCATCAGGAATGGGCCCCAGTGTGAACATCCACAGGAGGGCACAGTCCTGGTTCTGCTATTCATGACCGCATGTCACCTGATCACCCAGGCCTCAGTTTCCCCAGCTGTAAATGGGGGCTAAGTAGACCCCCCCCGGGCTTCCCTGGTGGTGCAGTGGTTAGGAATCCTCCTGCCAATGCAGGGGACATGGGTTCGAGCCCTGGTCCGGGAAGATCCTACATGCCACGGAGTAACTAAGCCCATGTGCCACAACTACTGAGCCTGCGCTCTAGAGCCCACGTGCCACAACTACTGAGCCCATGTGCCACAACTACTGAAGCCCGCCTGCCTAGAGCCCATGCTCCACAACAAGAGAAGCCACCTCAATGAGAAGTCCGCAGCAAAGAGTAGCCCCTGCTCTCCGCAAATAGAGAAAGCCCGCGCACAGCAACGAATACCCAATGCAGCCTAAAAAATAAAATAAATAAATTTTTTAAAAAAGAAGAAGAAGGAGACCCTCCCTGCCTTTGACCCAAGAGAATCCAGTCAGAAGATGGCAGTAGAAGCCCTTTGGCAAGATATGGCCCTGTAGGTAAGAAAGTCAAGTTAATCAAGGAGCTGGGTGGCCCTGAGCCCTTTGATTAAGGTTCCTTTAGCAACTGTGTGCTGTCAGAGTGCAGGGCTGAAAAGGGCAGGACAAGGCAGGCTGCACACAGAGAGGCAGAGCCCCAGCCCCTCAGTCCACCCCAGGAGGGCGGGGCCTGAGCTGGAGGAAGAAGGCCGGTCCCGTCAACAAACCAGCACCAGCTTGGAGTCTTTGTGGAAGAAGAAGGTGAAATGGCCTGGGCTGAGAGACCAGGAGAACGGGGAGTGAGACGGACAAAGTGCCGGCCAGAGTGGGGGGAAGCCAGAAAGAAGGTCTGAGTGGGCTGGGCCCACCCCCGCCCAACCCCACCCAACCCCCTTCTTGAGTTCTTAACAAGAACCATGATGGAGGGTGAGTTTTAGGACACAGAGATGGAGATGAGGCCTCAGAAGGGAAGGGAAAGACCGAGGTAGCTCCCCGGGAGAAGGATGAGAGGCCCAGGGAAAACTTGAGCTCAGAAAAGCCTCAGGGAAGGTGGGCAGCTAAAGAGGAAGGTGCTGGAACAGAAGCAGGCTGGAGGCCCGGGGTCCCCTCTGCCACAGGTGCCAAGGGTGGTTCCAGACACTCCACAGGCCTTCAGGATGAGAGCAGAAGCCTCAGGACCCAGAATCAGCCACAAGAGGGAACAAGACGTCCAGCCCTTGGGGAGTTTCTGGTCTGGTGGGGGAGACAGAGCAAGAGGAAGGAAGGAAGCCACAAGAGCCAGCGGTGGAGAACCCTCCTATCCCCCCATGGGGTCAAGGGAGGCCTCCCCACAGAGCCCTGGGGAGATGGGGCGGCCTTTCCCAGTTAAGTTTTTGATCAGCCCTTCTCTGAGGATGCCCCATGACCCTATGACCTGAGATCCTGTGTCTCTCAAGTCTGGGTCAGTGCAAGGATCACCATCTCTCCTCCATCATCATAACATAGTTGCAAATTCTGAGACTCTGCACAGCCCTGATTCCCTGTGATTGGGGCAGAAGCACTCTGGGCTCAGTGCTTCAGCCCCTGTTCCTCAGGTTTTGAAAGGGAGGGGTTCTCGGCCCTTGAGGAGGCCCAGCCCCCAGGCTTGTTCCTTCTCAGCCAGGAGAGTGGCACTGAAGACAGCCCACGGGTGGCCCCAGCTTCTGGCTGTGTTTTCCCAGAAGGATAAGGAAACACCAGGATGAAGGGCAAGTGGATCCATGAATAACTCTTGGAACTGAGGAGGAAGAGGTGGAGGAGGAGGGGGGAAGGGAAAAGAATAGGTAGAGAAGTTTGTTTGTTTGTTTTTGCGATACGCGGGCCTCTCACTGTTGCGGCCTCTCCTGTTGCGGAGCACAGGCTCCAGATGCACAGGCTCAGCGGCCATGGCTCATGGGCCCAGCCACCCCGCGGCATGTGGTATCTTCCCGGACCGGGGCACGAACCCATGTCCCCTGCATCGGCAGGCGGACTCTCAACCACTGCGCCACCAGGGAAGCCCTAGAGAAGTTTTTAAAAGAGGGAATCTCACTCACAAGCACCTTTGGAACAAATTAAGTCCTAAGCCTTAAGACAAAAGAAGGGAGGATTCATTTTTGCCCAGATCCCAGCTGCTGTGTACCAGGTACACTTCATCCTTTGGAGGGTGTGAGAAGGTAGCTTGAGAAATCCACCACCTCCCATCCACTCCTCCCGCCTCTAAATGCTTTAAATCCATCAAACTAAATGAAAGCAACTGTTGTTTCAAGGAAGTAAAAGGCTCTCATATTTAAAAGTCCAGAGATTTTGAATGGAGAGGGAGAGAAATATATACGAATGTAGATTTTTTTTTTTTTCTCCCAAAGTACCACTTAGTAATGCAAACCCTGGGTATCCTGGAGAACGCTCTCACCAGCAGGGGTGGAATGGGACATAGGCCCTGTAGGGACCGACACCAGTGGTGGGTGCCTGTGTCCCCCCAGTGTGGCCGTAGCAAGGAAGGGGGTCAAAGGCTATTAGTTAACTGATGGCTGCTTTCCTCCTTAGGGTTCTTAGCACATCCAGAGCCTGTTTCATGAGCCTGGTGAAATGTGAGGGGCTCACTGTCCTGAGACCGTTAAGGGTGCAGGAAGGAGACCTGCAAAGACCTGCTGTTCCTTGTGCAGCCAGGAAAGGGTCACTGGGGAGTCAGGTGGTCTGCCTGGGACCATTTGAATAGAGTGAGCCCCTGGGCTCCCGGGCTCCCCAGCAGCCACTTCGCCTGCCTCCTGCCACCACGTCCAGGTGTGGTCGGGTTCTGGCACCTGCCAGCACCTTTCACAGTGAGAGGCTGCTTTCTGCCCTGTGGATTTCCTTTTTTGCTTCCTAGCCAACAGATCTTTACAGAGTTGTTTCCAGTTTCTGTTTTGTTTCATTTTGTTTTTGTGTGAATTACAACCTCCCCTTTCCTAATATGATTGGTTTGTGGGAGGCAAGTAAATTGGCTTTTGGCTAGAAAAACAGATGAATGGAGAGAAAAGCATGGGGTGGGGGTGGGGGGCATGATGTGAGGCTGGCTTATTAGACAGCTGCCTTCCAAGGGCTCCCCGTCCAACTGCAGGCAAGGCCCAAGGTCAGCCTGAGTGACAGGACCTGGGTTAGACCAGACAGGGGGTGGAAGAAGGACAGGAGGGAGAGAAAATCAGCCCCTGCCTTTGGTGAGTCTATGATTCCTAGGGAAATAAGCTTCTCTATTTTGCCTTATTAATCATCAGGAAAAAAGGTGAGACAGAGGCTCCTCAAGACGTTTTCTTTCAATGACTACCCCTGTCCCCAAGCTACCATCCATCCAGTGACATCCAGTGCCTTAGGGGCCCTCAGTGGTCCATCTGCGTCCTACCCTCAGCCTGATCGTCACCCTATGGTGGCCGACCTCCTCCATATCAATCACCCTACACTGTCCCTCCTCCGTGCTGTTGCCCCAAGGATCCCTCCACCTGAAATGATCTCTCCATCCAGGTATTTCCCAGTTCAAGTGTCAGCCCTTTGTCTTAAATGCTGTAGCCCTTAGAGTCTGGAAAGCACCTCCAAGGCCACGTGAAGGGTTCTGGCGGGGACTGGTTCTCCTCCAGAGGACGGCACACGGTGCCTCCACCTGGAATCCCCTCCGCATGGCCCCGAGGGCTGGCTGGGGCTTAGTTAGAGTAATGGCGTTGAGCTGAGGGTTAGGGAGTACCCCAGACATGTAGTCTGTTTTCTGTGAACGCCCCTTGGTGATAATCCAGCAAATAGCAATAGCCCGTGGCATGAAGGTGGTCGGTTTAGTAAAATGAGTCAGTAGGAGGTGCTGGCAACTAAGACCAGAAAGGAATATTATTTCTATAGTCAGAGTAAAGGAGGAAGGGCAGTCCAGGTAGAGGAAGCCTCAAGGTCAATGGCCAGGTGCAGGAAGAGTGTTCAGGAAACAGGAAGGGTATTCGAGGGGAGGTTGGGCCCGGCCTCCTCTGGAGCACCTGGACCGGCCTGGAGGCAGCGTGACTCTGCAGGCCGGAGGGGGCTTGCGCAGACCGGTGATGTGCCGGCCCCGTCTCAGACTCACTCTGTCTGTGGAGACTAGGAAGGGATGGGAGGCAGTGGGGACCTGGCTTGTGACTGTGTTGGAGTCCCAGCTGTACAGAAGCGAAGGAGATGAATTCTGTAGCCAATTTCAGGGGAGAGATAAGAGAAGTCAGGGTGAGACCCCAAGTCAAGACAAGTATTAGTCTTCCACTCCCTTACTTACTTAGCAAATATTAATGGAAAACCTACTAATGTGGGGTCTGAGAGAGAAAGGATGTTCTGAAAGCAGTGTCCATTGAACTTGGGGTTAATGGCGGGGCGGGCGCTTGGATGGTGGGGCACCATTGACAGAGACCGTCATGCAGAAAGCCTTCTCTGCTTCCAATGCCACGTAGGTGACCTTTTAGACCCTCACACCTGTGGCCTTACTGCAGGCAGGAAGCGCTGGGCCCTAGAGCCTCCCAGCCTGTGGGTAAACAACTCACCAAAGGCTGGGCCAGGACAGACACGGTCTCTGGGTCCACCTCAGGGTGCCACACACACGGCCACCAAGAGCCAAGTGGCCTTGGTTAGGCAGGTGACACATTTCCCATTTGTGTGCAATTCACAGTGCTGACCTCAAGGACGGGCCATGGCAAGTGTGGAGTTCTACCCACAGCCCCTGGCACGTGGCCGCCACTTAATAAGCAGTAGCTGTCACTACTCCCACTGCTATGATTACTATTGTTAGACCCCCAAGCGGGACTAAGGGTGGTGTGCATTCAACTGCCACCATCGCTGGTGGAGAGCAGGGCCACCAAAGATGCTCCGTCCCAGGGCAACTTGGCTGGCATCCCCCGGGCTCACCTGCTGGCCGGCGAGCAGGGAGTACATGCCACCCAGGGAAGGGGCCAGTGGCAGCCAGGCAGAGTCCTGGGTTCTGGCACAAGCTAGAGGGTGCAGCCTTCCCTGCTGGCACGCCTGGCAAGAGGAGGGCTCAAGTACTGAGGCAGGCGGGTAGACAGAAGGTGCTGGGACACCCCCCACCTCCAGGTTGGCCTGGAGGAAGCGGGTATGTAGAGGCACATGAGGTCCAGGGTACCGGAACCCCACTCCATCGCAGGTCCCGCGAAATTAGGGCTATAGCTGGGTACCCGGAGGGAGAAGTGGTGATGGTGGGGGAACAGAGGCAGCAGCGGGCCTTCTTGGGCTGCGCAGAGCCGTCCCACTTCTCGCCTTATGGCTCCTCAGGGTGTGCTGACTGGGGTGCTAAGTATGCTGTCCTCCCCAAGACCCCTGTCAGGAGCCACTGAGCTGTGAACACACACTCTAATGTGGCCCAGCTTGGATTCCAAGGGAGGGTCCCATGGCGAGGAGTGTAAAAAGTGGTGGGCAAGGGGCTTCCCAGGTGGCGCAGTGGTTGAGAGTCCACCTGCCGATGCAGGGGACACGGGTTCGTGCCCCGGTCCGGGAAGATCCCACATGCCGCGGAGCGTCTGGGCCCGTGAGCCATGGCCGCTGAGCCTGCGCATCCGGAGCCTGTGCTCCACAACGGGAGAGGCCACAGCAGTGAGAGGCCCGCGTACCGCAAAACAAAACAAAACAAAACAAAAAAAGAGGTGGGCAAGACCACACGCGTGCACACACAACAAGCATGCACACACCGCCCCACCTCCCTGTATGGGGCCGACATTCCTGGACTACAGGGGGCCCCGCTGGGCCCTCAGGCACCAGAAGGCACATCCCCCCAGGGTTTCTTCAGTGTCCCTCTCCTCCTGACATGCCCAGTGGGGTCACCATCCTTCCTCCTTCTGCAGCGGGGCTGGGGCAGCCTGATTCTGCGACTGCCCCTCTGCAGAACTGTGCCACCCTAGAAAGGGTCCTCGGGCCCCCCTCTGCAGTGCCCACCACCTCCCTGTGCCCAGGGCTCCTTCAGATGGAAACTGCAATGAAAGGGCCGTTTGCGTTGACAAGACTCCTACACTCACCGTGGGTGTGTCTGTGGCAGGTCCGCAGGTGAGGGGATGGGACCCAGAGCACAGAGCTCTGATACGGATCCCCTCCTTCCCACCCTTAAAACCAGGGCCTAGGCTGTGACAGAGGAATGCATTGTCCCTGGCCAGGAGCATGTGCATTATCGCACTGGACCCCGGAATGTCCTGAGGTGGGACAGAGACAGGTGTGGGGGAGGAGTAAGGCACTTGGGGCAGCCTCACCTCCCTGCCAGGGTGCCTCCTGGGGTCAGCAAGGCTGTGCAGCCCGGAGGCCCCAGCAGGGAGATTGGGAGGGCAACATTCCAGCCACGGAGATCATCAGGGATCGCCATGGCAACAGGGGTGCAATTAAGGCCCGTTTCAGCTGGGAGCAGCTGTGTGCACTTTATCTGTCTTGAATAAGGAGTAGAGAAAAAACCTGGGGAGGGAAAGGGGGTGGGGAGGCGGACGGGAGGGAAATCGCAGTCCTTTGCAGGCCTCTTCCTGTTCTGAGAGAAAGAGGAGAGGGGACGGGAGGAGAGAGGGAGGGAGAGAGAGAGATGGAGACCAAAAGAGACAGAGCCAGACAGGCAGAGAAGGAAGCACCGCAGGAAAACTGAGAGACTGCAGGCGGCACAGACACGGGACGGAGAGCCCTAGAGAGAGACAGAGACAGAGAGAGACATCCCACAGATGCGCACACAGACTCACAGACTCGCTCAGGAACACAGACACAGGCACGAGAGGGAAGAGAGAGAGGGAGAATGACCTCCTAACAGAGAAAGGAACAGACACAGGGCCAGAACCTCCACGCCCCCTCCCCCTTTCTTATAGGGGAATGTTTTCCAGCCACAGTGGGGCCTCTTGGCTTCCCCTTCCTCCTGACACACACATCCATTCATCCAGCCTCTGAGCCTTTGCTCCTCTCTTGCCCTGGCCTGTCCACTCCAAAGGCCTACACTCCTTGGGTTCCTCCTCCAGGAAGCCCTCATGCCTTCCCCAAGACTCCCTCTGCAGGCAGAGACTCCAGCTCCCCTTCTGGCCCAGGTTTCCCTGCCAGGGGGCAGGCACAGAGTCCTGCTCAGGACCTGCGTGTGGAGGAAGGAATAGTGGGCAGAGAAAGAGCCTCACATTAATAAGGGACACATCTTGAGGTTAAGAATTCAGAGTCTTATTTCATCCCTTCCTGGCTGGGCCAGATTCCATATTTTGTCTTTGTATCACCCTTTGGCAAAGGCATCTCAGCTCTCCTGCCTGGCTGGGGAAAAGATGGGGCCATGAATGCAGGAGCGGCCCTGTTTGAGGAGGCTTGGTCTCGGGAGGGTGAGCTGAGACACTCTTGTGACATACTTCATTCCACAGGTTGCAGATGGCTCTTCCCCCAGCTGGCCCCCACGCCTGCCTCAGAGCCTTTGCACTTGCTATGCCCTCTGCCTGGAACACTCTTCTTCCACATGCTCACTTGGTTCTTTCCCTCATTTCCTTCAGGTTTCTTCTCCAATGTCACCTTATCAGAGAGATCTTCCCTGGCCATTCAATATAAAACAGCTGTCCCCTGGCCCCAGGGCCCACACCCTCTCCCCGTTACTCTGCTTCGCTGTTTTCCTCCCCACCCAGCCTATCCCATCCTGACCTGCGTGCTGGTCTCCCTCCGCTAGACTGTGTGCTTCATGGGGGCAGGGGCCTTGTTCTCTGCTCTACCCCAGGATCCTGGAACAGGACCTGCCACACAGTGTCGAGGGGCCACTCAGTAAACCCTTCACAGCAGTGGCTGATGGCAGAATTTCTCCCACCCACTTGGAGTCACGCAGGCGGCCTCATAGCAGAGTCGAGATTGAGCTCCCAGTGCCTTGATGTCCCTTCCCCTGGGTTCCACGTAGTCACAGCTCACCCTCTCCCTTTCCTTGTCTTCATGGGCCTGCTGTCCAGGCCATTGATCTGCTCACTGGTGCTCAGAGGTAACCCATGCTTCCCCAAGTCCTGGGATGATGTCCTTCCTCTTCTCTCACGACCTGAATGTCACCAGCCCAAAGGGGTTCAGGTGTGCCCTTCTCCCTGGAGCCCTGCCCTCCTCCAGCCCCAGACCCCTGCCTTTCCTGCGGACACCTAGGCTCCCGGCCCGGGTGAGGAGCTGTGGTTGGTGGGCTGCGTCTGTTACTGGCCAGCTGTGACCGAGCAAGGCACCTTATCTCCCTGACTTTGTTTCTTGGCTGCAAATCGGAGGGGTGCAACTCCACCAATAAGGGCTCCCGCTCAGAGAGACCCTCTGGGGTCTTATGCCTGTACCGTGCTGGCATCGAGCGGTTGGTGGTTCCACATCTGGGTGACTGCCTGGGGGCCGAAGCTTGTTGGCTGAGAGGTGGGCAGGGTAGCATCTGCTGGGCTGTATCGTGGGAAGATGGCCGTGCACATCCTGAAGAGCTGGGACCAGGCATCCTGCTGCACGTTCACCCCTACGGAAGCAGGCCATTGGGGCTGGGCGCTCCTTGGGAAGCACACAGAGAGGCTGGAGAAAGGGCAGGCCGAGGCTGCCAGGCCCACTTGGGCGGTGGGGTGGCCGCATCTATTCCTGGCAGTGCCCTTGAAGGCGGTCAGAGCGGCTCGCAGCAGTTCCCACCATCTTCCCAGATGCTGGAGCACGTCTGGGGGCCACTGCCTGTTCCCGGAGCCCACGCAGAAGAGGAAGGGCGCAGGGGTGGCTGCCACTCCCGACCCTACTAGCCAGCAAAGGCCTCTTAACTGGGCACCCCCTGAGTGAGCTCTGAGAGCAGAGTTGGGAAAAGAAGGAAACCCTCCCGGGGAAACAATGCAGGGCCACATGGGAGGTAGGCCTAGCCAGGGGCTTCAGCCGTGGAGGGGCTGCGCCAGTCAGAGAGGCTTAGGGGGAGGCGGGGGGAGCCTTGCTCCATTCTCCGCACAAGGCCCTGTGACCTCCCAGAGGAGACATAAAGGGTCCTCTAGACCTGCCCAGACCTCAGGCTCCCATCGTCATCACGGCCTTGAGGCCTCTGACGAGAGGACGCTCGTTCCCCAGAGTTCGAGGCGGGAAGCAGATGTGTGGTGATGCCACAGAGATCCTGAAGTTATCTACTGACTCTGCCAGCTTCTGCACAACTGGCGTTTCAACCACCTCACGGCTCCAGCTAGTTTTAAGGTGGGAGGGTGTCCCTGAGAAGACACGTTCCTGTCAGCAGAATGGGGGCCGGGGGCCCAGGGAGCCTAGAGGGGACGTGGAGCTGCCTGTGTGGGGAGGTGAGAGGGATGCACACCCAGGGGTGCTGGCCGTCGGCGTGCTCACTTGGGGTGCTCAGTCAGCTCGCGTGGCATGCATGAGCAGGGGCGGCACGAGGGGCTGAATACGTGAGTGTGCCCCAGAAAATACAGACAATACCCAAGTCGGGAACACTGGTCCGAACCTGAAATGGAGTAGATGCAAATCAGAAGAGAAGGTCAAAGTCCAGCGGAGGGGAGGGTGCAGATACAACCGCCTGCCCCCTGGGGCCCGCAGGGCATGCAACTGAGCTTCAAAGAGGGTTCTGTGCCTTCCTGTGGCCAAGGATGTGCAGGGGGGGCCAGGGCTGCTCAGGGGCCCCTGAGGCTGGGGGACAAGCTGCCCAGGGAGGAAAACAAAAGCGGTTACCTGCATTCAGCTACTGGAGAAGAAGGTCCAGGTGGGGACAATAGGGCCTAAAGGGAGTCCCAGACACAGGGAAGCTGGGGTCTGTCCCAGCTCTGACAGTCAGGGCGGGGGACTGCAGGCGAGTCGCTCTCTTTCCCTGGGCAGTGTCTGTAGCAACAGCTGGGGACACTCAGCTCCAACCTGGCTGCCTCCCAGGGCTGCTGAGAGATGCAGTGAGAAAACACACACAAGGCCCTTCATAAACCTGGACCATGAGGGTGAGGATTATAATCAGGGTGAATCCTCTCTGTGGCACACCAGGGCACCTGTGAACTGAGATTCCGCATGTCTGGTGAGGGGCTCCTGGTCTCTGGGGCCCCTTGGCAGCTGGCTGCACAGGCAGCCCCCCGCCCCCGTGTCACGTCATTAGCCTCCCAAGAATGCGACCCCACCTTTTTGAGGCTGAATCTTGTATTTTACTCCACTGCTGGTGCCAGGGCAGAATTCCGCTGTTTCCTCACTTCTGCAACTGATCACACCCTGCTGGATCACTGATGATACTGAGGGGATGCTTAGTGGTGAATGAACGAGGGAGTGAGAGTCGCTTGTGTACTCACCATGCTCCTCTTTGGTGGAAGCTCCTTGAGGGGAAAAGAAAGTCTGATGTGTCTTGTGCTGATCACAGTTTCTGCAGAGAAAATGCTCAGAGGTGTTGAACTGAATTAATTTTGCCCCTCCTCACCAAGCAACCCCGTGTCCTCCCCGTGAGCGGTCTAAGTATAGCAGAGGCACAGCACCTGGAATCCCCCTGAAAACAGGCTCAGTGGTTTGGGGAGTGGGGATGGAGCTAAGGAGTAGGGAGAGAGGAGGGGTGAGAAGCCAAAGCGAGGATGCTAGCGATTAAAGAAATGTCGGAGCATATGTACTGCGCGCTCGCTCTGTGCCAGGAACTGTGCGGGGTACAGCACATGGATTCTCATCTGATCATCCGCTTTGGGGGCCGGGACCATTTTATAGGTGGGGAAACTGTCACCAAAAGGTTAAGGACCTTTAACCAAAGGTACGCAGCTCTTAAGTGGCAGAGCTGGGACTCAGACCCAACCCTACGGGAACAGCGGCCCAGGGCTGCTCTGCCCTCCTTCACACAGGGAGCCTGGTGCTGGGCACCCACACACGGCCTCACTGGGGAGCAACAAGAGGTTTTCTCTTCCAGTTCTAACTGCCTCCTTGTCCACGTCCTCCCAGGGGAGAGGGG
Source organism: Phocoena sinus (assembly GCF_008692025.1). Classification (NCBI taxonomy): domain Eukaryota; kingdom Metazoa; phylum Chordata; class Mammalia; order Artiodactyla; family Phocoenidae; genus Phocoena; species Phocoena sinus. Next base: position 37,875,215 of record NC_045776.1, read on the forward strand.
GTGGACCCTGGAGGGCTGGCTTCAGTCATCCAGGCCTGGCCTGGCCCCTCCAGACTGGGGCTGTGCAAGGGGAAGGCAGACAGGAGCCACCCAGCCCACTGAGCTCTCGCTGGTCGGGGGAGCCACTCTCCAGATCTATTTGGTGCCTGCATGTGGGCAGTGAGGGGGCAAAAGTGAACGGGTGGCTGCAGTATTTGTACTGTCCCAAACCCTACACACACACACACACACACACACACACACACACACACACACACACACACACACCAGTCCAGCCCACTGGGACAGACCCTCACAGCCCAGCTTGGTCTCTGCCTGGTGAGGCAAACCTTCCATGTTTGGAAACTTCTCTGGAGCAGCGAGCAAGTGTGAGGGGAAGTGGTGCTAGAAAGTCGCAGGTCAGAGCCTCCCTTTCCCTTTCTATAAAGTGGAGATATTAATACACGCCTTGAGGTGGGTATTTATGAGGATAAAAGCTGGCGTACATGTGGTGCCTGGCTCAGACTCTCAAAGGGTAGGCAATAGTGAGGAGGAGAACGGGGGGTGCGGATGGTGACGTGGTGACAGTCGAACAGACCACATGAAACTTCCAGGCGTCCCTGCTGCCCTGTGTCTTCTTCAGCAAACATCCTCTTTCAGCTTCTCGGGGGAAGCTCTGTGGAAGATAACGAAATAAATCAGACTCGTCCCTCCCTTTTCTTCCTTCTTTCCAGATTCTTGTCAGTGTGTCTGTCCCCCTGCCCCCCTCTCTGCCTCTGTCTCCCTGTGTCTGTCACCCCGTCGCAGGTCTGTGTATGGGCCTCTCTCTCTCTGCCCCCCCTCCAACTCTCTCCTTTGCTTAATCATCTTAATCATTGTGTCCTTGTAACTCGGCCCTGGCTGTCTGGCCGTAGCAGCACCCCACGAGGTGACAACGCTGAGTTACACACACACACTTGGATGCTAGCGCTGACTGCCAGTCCGCAGACCCCTCCTCAGCAGGCCCCAAGCCCTCCTCAGGGACTCAGCCTCCCCAAACACTGATGAACCCTTCCTGGCTCTATTTCTGTTCCCGGGGGAGGAATGGAGGGGGCAAACCCCTGTCACACTCCCTGGGGCAGGACAGCTAGCTGGGGCTCAGACCAGCCCCTGGGGCCTCAGTCTCAGGGGTCTGAAGCGGGGGAGGTAAGGAGGCTGTGTCATCCTAGAGTCTCACCCACCCTTTCTCAGCCTCAGCTGGCCACCTAAGTCAGCCAGCTGGGAGCTGCTGGAGGCTCCCAGGCCCCACCCTCAGGCTTACTGCATTTTTAGCAAGCGCACCGAAGTTAGAATTACGCGGGCCCTGAGACGAGCCCCAGCCCAGGCCTGTGCACCCGAATGAAGGCTGGTGGGCTGTGTGTGCCCACTGCAGACCCGCCCCAGCGCATCCCACTCACAGGCTGTTCCAACAGCGCCCTCTCCTGGAAACTCCCTCTATTTTTTGGAGAGTCAGACTCTGCTTGCTTTGGGGGACCATACCTGGTGCCTCTGAGAAACTCTCTGCGGAGACAAGCCAGGGAAGGCTGAAGGGGCGGGGCCTCATCTGGAGCCTGTGGGCCAGGACACCCCCTTCCCAGCAAGCCAGGGGTGCGGAAACTGCTGCTTCAAACCCTGCACTTCCTACTTCCTCCTCTCTCTCCTCTGATACTTCAGGGTGTGTGTGTGTGTGTGAGTGAGAGAGAGAGAGAGAGAGAGAGTGTGTTTCTTCTGGAGAAGGGCAGCTTTGTTTATTTTGGCTGTAACCTTGGCTTTTGGGTAGAGCAGGGCAGTGGGACTCTTTGGAGCCTGGAACAAAGAATTTAATATTCATAAGTGACCTCACCATAAATGGACTCCAGTGCTACAGAAGGACTCAGAGATGATGCCCTACACCTCCCCGCGCTGTGGCCTCTCTCAGGGAGTTCGTCAACAGCTCAAGCAGCAGCTCCTGACTGACTGCCCGGCGTGTCCCCAGACCTGTCCTGGATGCTGGTCTCCTCCATCCCACCTGCACAGGGGGTCTGTAGGGGTGTGAGGACCCTGAGTGCAGGGTAAACACCATGGGGCTCAGGGCAGTGGGCTCAGCATCTCACCCAGGCTCTCACACATAGTAGGAACTCAGGAAACAAAAGTATAATAGGTCTGGTCTAAGCACTTTATGTATATTAACTCGTTTAATTGGCACAGTGGCTCATTTCACAGATGGTGACGTTGAGGCAGGGAGAAGTTATGTAATTGGTGCCAGGTTGCACCACCAGTAAGCCACAGGGCTGGGATTCAAGGCCAGGCATTACAGATTAGGAGGAGAATCTCACGGACACACCTGACTGTGTATCATTGGGCCTATATTCAGTTACATAAACCTCTAAATTTTAGCATGTGTTTTAGGGCTCTGCGCTCAGAACACGCTCGTTGAGTGTTTGTGAACTGACAGCTTGCCGGGCACTTTGTGGTGGGCAGTAAATATCTGGTAGATGAAGGTTGGATGAATTAGACCCCAAAGAGATTGAGCTTGTGAGTGTGGGAAGAGGCTCGGCCTCCATGTTGGTGACCCCCATGGGGAGGAAGGAGATGCAGAGGGCTCAGGGTCTGCTCCCTACTCTCCCAGACTCATGAATCCGGGGTCAGGGGAGCCTGGCCCCTCTTCCTGAGGGTTTTGAGGGACAGAGCTTGGCAGCCTCTCTTCAGCCATAAGGGGATTGATGTCTCATCCTCTGCTCCCCACCCACTCTAGGCATCAGTGTGTTGGTATTGGGATGGGGTAGGGGCAGGGCAGGGGTGCAGTTGGGAGACCCCCTCACCTCTTTGCTAACTAACCGAGAGCCTGCCTTGTGCATCTACCATTAACCAAGCAGAAGGATGACTCCAGTCTTTTCTTCTTCCACTTCTGTAAGCAAAGGAAGGAGAGGAAAGAAATCCCGGGAGGTCGCCAGGCAGATACAGGTGAGGGCTTCACCCCCTGCAAGCCTTACAGTCTGGCACTAATCCACAGGAGACGGGGCCTCACAACCCACCAGGTCTTACAGGGGACACAGGGGTGTCACAGAGAATCGGGGTTCTCGCCCCCTGGTTAGCTCACATTTGGGGAGACTACTCACTGGAAACAGATGTAACCCAGTGTTGGGCCACAGGTGCTCTAGGACCCTGTGTGCTGGGGGAGTCAGGGTGGGCTTATGGACCCGGTAGGATTTTGGAGCATGGAGAAGACACGAAGATAGGTGTAAAGTAGCCCAGCACATCAGGAGACAGAGAAGGCAGTGTGGTTGGTAGCAGGCACTGTGCAGGAAAGTGGGAGAGCTTAGCAGAGCAGAGAAGGGAGATTATGGAGCCTGGCCTGGATGCTCCTTGGAGAAGCCTGAAATTCCAAGTCGCCTCCATTCCTGTGCACGTGGCCCCCAGCCCTCCAGCAGCCTGTGCTACTGGCTGTGCTACTGGCTGCCCAGCCACTTCCTAACAAATGTCCAGAGAATCACAGCACGATCTGCTTCCTGGTGTTTGGAAGTGGGCCCTGTTGATGGAAAGCAGTCTGTCTGGTTTCCTTCCCCCAGAGTCACCACAGGGCCTTCTCGCGTCCATGTGTGGTTTGGGTTCAGCCCCATTCATCAGTATCTGGCACTGTGATGCCATTACCCCAGCCACACCCTCCTGTCCCACCTGAGATATTGATGGGCCGTCCCTTCTCCCTTCCTAGAGGGGCTTTTGGCCCACCCAACCATTAATTTGCAAATGGGCCATTTTCTGCTTCAAAGGAAAGATGATTTTTTTCTCTGAGATCTGCAGTTTTCTAATATTCTCAAATGACTAGCCAGAATCAATCTAAGATCAAGAGTTTTGTGCATATGGAGTGTGGATTCTCAATTTCCATCTTCATTTCTTCATGGCAAGACCCAGTGAGCTGGCGGATGAATGAGGGACGCGAGGGGCCCCATGGAGGCCTTGTTACCCGGTTTTTTAATTTGTTCCTTCAGCTAAACTGCTGCTGATGATTTTTATCCCTCTTCCACTCCCCCAACTCCAGCCACTTTTCTAAAGCCCCTGTGTAATTCATTCTCCCTTCCCAAGTCTGCAGGCCCAGCAGCATGTCCCGCCCTGTGCCGGGCACTGCGGGGGAGCCCATCGCGAGGATAAGCTCCAAGAGAGAGGGCGCTGTGTGATCAAGGGTCTCTGCAGCTCAGACTTGGAGATCCAGGGGGGTTGGGAGGAGAACGCCTGTGAGTTGAGGTAGTCAGGAGGGCTTCCTGAGAGAGGGGGACTGAACCGGGCCTTAAAGAATAGAAGGTTCCCAGGGCCACATGTTTAGTGCTGGACAGGGAGGGGGTCTGGCTGCCACTCCAGAAACGCTGGGCAAGTAGGTGTCCCCTTCAGTTTTTTTGTGTTTGTTTTGGGGTTTTTGGGGGGGTTTTTTGCGGTACGCGGGCCTCTCACTGTTGTGGCCTCTCCCGTTGCGGAGCACAGGCTCCGGACGCGCAGGCTCAGCGGCCATGGCTCACGGGCCCAGCCGCTCCGCGGCACGTGGGATCTTCCCAGACCGGGGCACGAACCCACGTCACCTGCATTGGCAGGCGGACCCGCAGCCACTGCGCCACCAGGGAAGCCCCCCTTCTGTTTTATGTGCACCTTCTCCCAAAGAGGGTGACCTTGAGAGAGAGAAGGTGACCACAAGGCAGATGGCCTGGCTCAAGAGGATGGCCCCCTGGCTGGACTGGGCCAGTCCACCCAAACCACCCTGCTCACTGCACTCCTCCTTCCTAATTGCCCCATTACTGTAAATAATATCTCCCCATCCAAACAATTAACCTCCTGGTTTTAAAGCTCCCAGTTTGTTTTCTCTGGTTCCGAGGCCCTAACGTTGGAAAACACAAGCACAGCCAGCATCTGTCTGTGGTCTCCCTGCAACCAGCCCGGCCATTAATGCCCCTACAGCCCCCGCAGACCTGCTCCCCAGTCCCCCCACCGCCTTGTTTGTTCCTCGTCCTGTTGTTGGGTTCTAGGAGACAGGGAGGAGCCAGCTCCCCATATAGTGTCTGAAACCTGCAGGAAAACAGGGAGGGGGGCTGGGCAACTGGAGCTTCCTCCAGGATAGTGTCTGAAACCTACAGGAAAACAGGGAGGGGGCTGGGCAACTGGAGCTTCCTCCAGGATCCTCGAGGAGATCTTTATTTTATTTTATTTTTTTTGTTCTTTTTTGTTTTTACATCTTTATTGTAGTATAGTTGCTTTACAATGGTGTGTTAGTTTCTGCTTTATAACAAAGTGAATCAGTTATACATATACATATGTTCCCATATCTCTTCCCTCTTGCGTCTCCCTCCCTCCCACCCTCCCTATCCCACCCCTCTAGGTGGTCACAAAGCACTGAGCTGATCTCCCTGTGCTATGCGGCTGCTTCCCACTAGGTATCTATTTTACGTTTGGTAGTGTATATATGTCCATGCCACTCTCTCACTTTGTCACTCAGCCGTAAAAAGAAACGAAATTGAGCTATTTGTAATGAGGTGGATGGACCTAGGGAGGAGATCTTTAAAACAAATTCCCAAGGCTTCCCTCAGTGTATGTGCCGAGTCACTGGTCCAAGGGAGGAGAGAGAAGGAAAAGATCTCAAGTCAGGAAGGGTTTAGATAGCAGCAGCGTGGTAGTAATGGTGACAACAATCGTAATATACCCACCATCTGGTATTTGTATTCTCTGCACCACTTTACAAATCATCCTCAGGTCCATCAGATCCTTTAACAAGCTCCGGAGGAGATCAGAGGAGAATTCGTATCTCCGTTTCAACAGAGAAACCTTGGCCCAGAGAGACTGCACGGTTTACCCAAGATCCTAGGAGAACAAGCAGATGGATGGCTAGTTGGGTGGGTGGGGAATCAGGTGGATGGGTATTTGAATGGGGTGAGGTAGGTGGTTAGGTAGCTGGGTAGTTAGGATGACAGAAAGACTAGATGACTTCAGCCAATAGCCATCTCTCCCTTCCTGGCCACTCAGAGCAGTAATCACCTGCCCTATAGGATGCAGTTAGTTGTATTTTGAATTAAGCCAGTGCTATTCACTAATTATTCCCTGCGGGTCTCACCTCCTCCGTGGAAGGGGAAACAGCTTCTCCTCTGTCTGTTCCCTCACCTCCACGTGTGTATTTTTGGAGCTAAAACTCAGGACATCTGGTCCAATAAGGAGGATGAGCTCCTAGACGGTAGGAGACATAAAATCAGGGCTGCCCGGGACTACAAGGTGAGCTGGGTTGCTGCCCCGCTGGGTTGGGGACAAACTGGGCACCCAGCCATGGCCAGCAGGGGCCACTGGGGCTGAACGGGAGGCAAGGACATACCTGCCCTTCCTCGGCGGTTCTCCAGGATGTCCTCAGAGCTCCAGGGGGAGCGCGCAACCCAGCATCCCCCCTCTCCACCTGGTTGTCAGTTCCAGCACGTTCCCCCTTGCAGAGGCCCCCCAGCCAAGGCTGCCTGAAAAACTCCACCGGGAGCATGTACAGGACACCTTGGGTCTAATGTAACATTTAATGGCCAAATCTCAGGCCCCTGCATTAATACAGAACTATCTTACTGGTTCTAACCGGAGTCTCACTGCTAATGGCTCCAGGGCTGAGCCTGGGCAAGAAGGAGGGGATGAAGGAGGCAGTGGCCACAGACACCTTGCGATGGCCTTGAGAGGTGGAGGTGGGCCATTCCCAGGGCCCGAGGTCTGCCCGTGACCTCTGAGGGCCGGGCCCTGCAACGTTCATCTCTACATCCCGGGAGCCCGAGGCAGAGTCGTGTCCACTTCCATGGACATCAGGGGGCAGGAAGAACTGTACCCTGGCCGGCCAAGTACTTCCGTGCCCCACCCATACCCCTCTGCCCCTCTCAGGGTAAAACAGAGCAGCTCCCCTCGCTGGGGCTCTCTCCAGCCAGACCCCAGCCCAGCTCCGGCTCTGCCTCTGACCAGCTGCTCAACCTTGCACATGTCCCTTTGCTTCTCCGAGCCTCAGTTTTCTCGTCTGTAAAATGAAGGACGGCCCGAAAAGTCCCTGAGGCCCTCTGTAGCTCCAGCATCGGACTGCAGGGCTGCTGGCTCTCAGGTGGAAGCAATTTCCCAGATCACTGAGCCCCACCTGGCCACCATTGTGTGAGGGCCTCCCCTGGGCACTGGCCGTCTGGAAACACCGCCATCCATCTTTGTGAATATCTGGTTAAAACACTCACCTAATCCTTTCAATTTGGGGAGAGAATTGAAGGAAAAACACGCAAGCAGCCTGAAGCCTGAATGCTAACAGATGGGTAAAAAGTATGTATAAATTACACCCGCTGCTGTCAATTCAAGCTCTCCAGATAAAGTGATATGAAAGGTGTTTCATTTATAGGGGAAATTAATTACCAGCTGTATGCCTGGATGGTGTGAAGTAACCACAGCCACACGATGTGTCCCATATATTTTTCCTGGCTGGATTCAATACCTTCTGTGCCAAGGGTGCCCACTCAACTCCAGACCTGCAGGGGGCACTAGGGTAAACATGACCCTAAACCAACTGTCCGCAAGCTAGGACGCAGCCAGGGGAGCTTCAGACTTGGTGGGGGCACATGGCATTAGGAGGCAGGGTGCCTCCCTCCCCTCCACAAGCCATGACCTCATGTCGGTTTCCTCATCCCTCTTCTTGAGCTGTGTCTATTCTATCTGTGAAGAAATGCCTTCTACTCTGTCAGTGCCCTGAGCACAGGACCACATGGCAGTCCTCTCGTGTCCCATCCCGCCTTGCCAAGCACCCCCAAGGTAGACACTTGCTCCTGTGTCAATAGGCAACACGTCACCTGGAACAACAGTAACATCATTTATTCTGTGACCACCCACCCACTCTGCAGCCAAAGGGCAACAGTTGACCTCTCTGGCCTCAGTCTCCACATCTATGAAGTCAGGCTGTCTTAGTCAGCTCAGGCTGCTGTAATAAAATGTCACAGACTGGATGGCTCGAACTAAAGAAACTCATTTCTCATGGTTATAGAGGTTGAGAAGTCCAGGATCAAGGTGCTGGCAGATTCAGGTCCTGGTGAGAGCCCACTTCTGGGCTTGAAGACAGTCACCTTCACAGTTGGCAGAGAAGGACAAAGCTCTGGTCTCTTCCTGTTCTTACGACGGCACTAATCCCATCATAGGGCTCCCCACCCTCACGACCTCATCTAAACCTAACCACGTACCAAAGGCCCCTCCTCCTAATGCCATCACCTTGGGGGTTAGGGCTTCAATGTATGAATCTGGGGGGACACAAACATTCAGTCCATAATGGAGGTGCTCAGCCAGAAGGCCCACAGCTCCTGTCCCACAGCTGTGGGCTACTCCAGATGTTAAGGGTCTTATTATCACTGTACTTTCTGTGGAGATCAGGAGGCCGAGAGGATGTCTCTGCAGGAGATGGAAGCAGCAGGATGGGCCTGAATTCCCCTTCACCAGAGGTTGTTTACAGGGGAGGAGGTGGGCCTCGCAGGAAGGGGCTGCCCTCCTAGGCCTTGCCTTGGTCCCCTGGGACATGGGATGGGACTGGGAGTGGGGAGGCAGAGTGCTGGCAAAGCCAAGGCAGTTTGTACCCCATGCCCCTTGTTTCTGTAGGCCCCCACACACAGCCAACCCCACCGAAAGCACCTTCTGGATCATTTGGTGCAGAGGTCCTTATCCCAGAGCCATTTCTGAGAAGGGCAGGCTGAGCTGCTGAGAGGCTTCCCAGCTCTCAGACCACAGTCCCCTCTGTGGATGCTCAGAAACCGTCTCCAGTGCTCTCGCCCTGCCCCCTCACCCCACCCCGTCCAGATAGCTGGGGAAAGGCCTCCAGCTTGGGAAGTTGCTCCGTGGTTCCTGCTTTCCCCGCCTTCCCCTTCTCTCTTGGGCCGGAGGCCGGCCTGCATTGCGAGATCCGATTAGTGAACACACAGGACCCCGTGCTCAAAGCTGCCTGTGCGCCCCGGGATCTGGAGCCGGCCCCCTAGCCCGCCAGCTGCTCACAGGCCCATGGGGTCTTTCCATTCTGATGAGGGGAAGGGGCGAGTGGGAGGAGTTCCTTCATGCACCTCCCCCCAATATTTATCAGAGCTATTCAGACAATGAGCTAATATTCTATTCAGATTTAAATAATAAATTAATCTGCATTATACAGAGGAGGCCTGAGAGACTTAATTATCTGGTGTACTTTAGGGTGGAAATGAATGTTGGGGGTCGTGCTGGGAATAGACACAGTTACCAGTGATCACACCGATGCAGGCGCTGAGATGCCGGCCCCTGGGCTGAGGCAGGGAAGTGCCCCGCTCTGTCTTGCCCCAGAAACTCCCTCCAGCAGAGGGGGAGGGTGCTTCATTTCTGACCACTCCTCTAGGGAGAGCCAGGGACACGGTTCCTCACATCACTTGCCTTCATGCTCAGGAAGCAGGCGGCAGCTGGGAGATAGGAACAGAAACCGGAGACCCTTTACAGCCGGAAGTGTTTGCTGAGGAAGTACCGGGGTCAGACGACCCCACCTCTGCGGCTGTGGGACCTTAGGAGGCTGATTAACTTCTCTGAGTCTCAGTTTCCATCTGTAAAATGAGGGTGCTACCACCTGTTTCCAGAGCAGCTGGAGGGTTAGATGCCACCAGGTGTGCAGCTTTTAGCTCAGCGCCAAGGGCAGGAAGCCGTCAGGAAACGGGGAGGCACAGACGAGAGTCCCAGTGAGCTGTGTAGGGCTAGTGTGTGGTCCCCCCACCTTAAACAAACTTAACGGTAAGCAGGATGGCAGGGTTGACACTTGTGTTCCTCAGCTAAGCAAAGTAGTGCCAGACCTGTGGTTAATTTTTCTCTCCGGCTGGTTCCTGCTGCTCCCTGGGAGTGGAGCTTTTCACACCCTGAGCCAGCCTGCCCTAGAGAGGACTATTTTCAGCCCAGAAGCTACAGCAACAAAGATGTGAAGTCACTCCTGCTGCCTCCAGCTCACCCCGCCTGCCCTCCCCAGCCCCTGGGATGGTGAGGGCAGAGGTGGAGAGACCAGTCTGGGGGTCCCGGAGCACTGCCCACCTGCCCTCCGTCCCCTGCACTCTGCGACCGTCTGGGCCCATTTCCTCACGTCCATTAGTTTTCTCCTCCCCTCCCCGAAGGATCCCTCAAGGCTGGAGTGGGGCTCTGCCCGGGAGACTGGGGGTTCCTCCTGGGTTCTGTCCCTCGGGGAGACGTACTAGGATGGGCCAGTGGGCCAAGGACCAGGGTGTCAATCGGGGCTGAACCAAAGGGAGAAGCTTCCTCTGCTGGGAGTCGCCAGGGAGGTGGGACTTGGTAGGTGTGTGATGAGGTGGGGTAAGGGGGGAGGCACCTGAGTGATGAATCACCGCAGAGAACCCAGGCAAGTGGGTGTTGCTGAGATCCTGAGCTGAGAAGGGCTTGATCGTTTGTTAAGTTCAAAACCTGTCAGTTGTCTCATTCAGCTCTGCAAGGAACACTGAGGATTGGAGACCTTCCTACCACAAGAGAGAGAAGCTTAGTGGCCAAGGGAGCAGAAATCAGACAAGAGGTGCAGGAGCTGCCGCTGGGTGTGGAGAGGGGAAGGCATGGCAGCCTCACCACAACCAGACTAGAACCACTCACAGCAGGGCAGTGACATGTCAGACACAGCGCACAAGCCAGAAGCACCCCCTCAAACGCGCACACACACCATCCAGGCCCAGGGAACAAGGCAGTGGGCTGAAACTGGTCAGCCAACCAAGCCCTGGGCCTCCTGCGAGATATGCACTCCCCAGTGGCTTCTAGATGCTCATGTTGCTGTCTTGGAGAAAGTTCAGCTGGAAAAATTCCCCCTTGTCTCAGCTCAGCTAAAAAGAGGTTTTGTTCACAAGCAACCAGGATGCTGAGGATCTAAGTCCTGAAACGTGGGATGTGCTGAGACCCCAAAGGGGGGCCGAGGGAAGCCCCGACGGGGGCTGGGGGAGATGGGAACCCTTACAAGAGAGGGTGGGGCCTGCTCTGGACCCTCACCACACCCCCTAGAGTTCCCCCTCAAGTGGACTTGTCACTCTTCCCACCCGGGGCTCCAGAGGAGATGGTCCAAAGATCTGGATCCGTACTGCCACCACCACCGAGCTGCCATCCTACAAGAAGCAGCAAAGGAAGACACACTCATTTTCCCTACTCAGGGCTTCAGCCGGGACGTGAATGTGGGGCTGGGGACCGGGCCGGGGTGTTCGAGGGTGGGCTTACCACCTGCCTCACAAACCAGGCATGGGGACACTTGGGGGGTTGGGTATAGGGACCAGAGTCCCCTCCCCACCCCTCCGCTGGGACAGGCTCCTGGCTGTAGGTGTTCATTGATTGCTGCTGGGTTTCCTGCCATCGACAGACCAGCCCCTGCACGTCCAGCCTCTCCACTGCTTATCCAACCCACCGGGGAGGAGAGGCACCAGCATGCCCCCAAGTCCATGCCACTCTCGCCATACTTTGCTGGTGTAATGAGGCGGCAGACCTCGCTCTCAGAGGCAGGAAGGGCAGGGAGAACAATGGCCAAGCCCCCTGTTTGTCAGCTCTGCCCTTGGGGACCGGAGCCACAGGCAGCCACTCCAGTGAAGAGGATGGGTGACACGCCCTGCCCCCCAGGGGATCCGCAGGAGTGGCTCAGGGCTTCGGGACGATTGACGGGCTCTGCTGGATGGTCCTTGGAAGTCAAATCCCAGTGGTCGCAACAGCAGTTAACAGACTGAAAATGCCCAAACCAGCCTTCAGAGCTTTCCATGAGCCCTGCAGCCAGAAGTGGACGCTCGCTCCTCCTCGGAGTAACCCCAGGCCTCGTTGTCTGTACCTGTCATTGGGCAGTTAATCGTGTATGGCCTTGCAACACAGTTCTCTCTTTATTCTGAACTCTTTATTATTAATTTGCTTTTTATGGTTTATGGTTTATGTTTCATTTCTCTTCTCCCCAAGAAAACTATAAGCTCAGTGAAGTCAGACACCAGGCCTGATTTTTCTGTCTTACCCTTGGCAACGAGGACGCTAAATAACGCCCCCCATATCGTGAAAGCTGAGATTTCTCTATTTAAAAACCTTCCGAACTCTCACAGGCATTTCAAGTCCTGAAGGATCTAGCCAATTTCAAGGACTGGTTTCAACAGAGCAAGCCGTCTTCCGGGGCTCCAGACATGTGCCACCCAGTCAACTTCCATCTGTCCCTTCATCCTCAGAGGGACAAAATCATAAAACCTTAGGGAGAGAATGAAACTTTGAAGCTCTGTGGTCCATCCCCATGCCCGCTCTGGGAATCCCCTCCTGGGCCATCTCTCACGCATGGTCACTGGTCTTTGCTTGTACCCACCTTCCAACAGGGACTCCACACTTGGCAGGTCGCCCATTCTGCTGTTGGCTACTGCTTACTAGATGTTCCCAGACAAAGATAGTCATGGCCAAGACATGGCATTTTGAGATTATGTCCAAAAACAATGGCTCTGATGTTACTAATCATTGCCTACTGTGTGCTCTGTGCTCTGCTGGAGACCCTGGGGACAGAGCAAAAGATGTGATCCTGGCCTCAAGCAGCATTCAGCCTAGTTGGGGACCAGACAATAGAAAAAGGATGGCCCTCGCAAAGGAGGAAACACCACCTGCTACACCGTGCTGGCAAGACCGGAGCCCGGGACTGCAGGCAGTCCACCTCTAACTGCCAGGTGATGTGAAGCAGCTCCTTCCCTAGGCAGCCCCTAGTGTCCTTACCTGCAGAAGGAAGGAGGGGGCCCAGAGGTTCTCTCAAGCCCACCCTGGCTCTCGCATTCCTGGGGGCACAGTCACTTCTCCGGGAGACTTCAGCTCGGGAGGCATTGAAACTGGAGGTGGAAGGGCAGCACCCCACTGGGGCACACTTTACATCACTCTTCACCTCCAACGGCAGTTCATCCAGTTCACTCAGTCCATTCAAGCTCAGAAATACGTGTACGTGGCAATAGCATTCCTGTGTTGTATATCCCATGGATTAGGGCAGGAGCCGGACATTAGAAGGAAACTTGGCAGTACCTGCAAGCTCACTTCTAACCAAGAACAAATCAAAAGAGCATAAAATATGAAGAGTATGAAGGTGCTGAGGGGACACAGTAAGAAAATCATCAGAGGTAGGAGGTCAATCCAAGAAGGCTTCCTGCAAGAAGATGTTGAGGAGGGTGTGAAGCAGTAAGCGGGAGGCGCCGGCCACGGGTGTGGGACAGCAGAGCCAGTCTCTCCACGGGGGCCTCACCGAGGTACCCGGGCATGGATCCTGGGAGTGTCCTCTGGGGCTTCCAGGAGACACCCAGGACCCTGCCTTGAATGGCACTGCTAACCCTGAGACAGTAAGTGTCGGTGGCCCCTCATTCGCAGTATGACATGGACATGTGGTCTTTGTATGGACACTTTTATCAAACTATGTGAGTGAGAATACGTTGTATTCTCCCCTGCATTTTCCACTCTAAAAATGCTTACATGGCATCTTACAACTCATCTCCATTCCTCTGCTGCTGGGATTTGCTTTGCCTGGTCCACACGCAGCCTTCATTGCACTTTGTTTCTTCTTGTTGTTTATAAAGTTGGAGGACATTGCCACCTGCCCTGAGTTCTCTTATTTTTGTTCCCTTCTTTCTCTAATTTAGTCTTTTCAAATAAGGGATAGGAGCGCAAATGCCCTCTTTCCCATCTCCCAGCTCCCTCTCTGGGCCCAAGTGGGATGCAGGGGTGGGAGGTGGGGGGCTCCTGGGATGGGGCCCATCGGGGTGAGCTCTGGAGGCTGAGTCCCCATGCCATCAGGTGACCCTCACAACAGCCCCCCACTGAGATGAGGTGCACAGATGAGAGGTGGGGTCTACTGCAGTGCTGGCTGTGCCTCAGCCAGTATACTGGGGACACAGCAAGAGTGGACCTAAAGAGATGACCAGGCAAGACCCAAGGCTAAGCCACCTGGTGTCCCAGCCTCCTTGCCCTGGCATGAATGGCAGTGGACAGGCATCCTTTGTGCCCCTCAATCCTTGCAATCAGTGGAAAATTAAATGTTCAAGGCAGGGAGACCTATTTCATCCCTTTACAGCTTTTCCCTAGGACAGAAGTCTAGGACTCAGGAGGCCTAATTATGTGAGCACAGACAAGCCTCTTGGGACCTCAGTTTCCTCATCTGTAGATTGGGCATGATGGTGCCTGCCCCAGCAGCCTTGCAGATGTGTTAGGAAGATGAGAGGGTTAATAAGATAGCACTTTGAAAAGTATAAAGTACGATGCTCACCTGCCACGGAAATTTAATACTTTAATCTTAGTACGGTGACTGGTTTATGGAGGTTTCACGTAACTTAAGGGAGAGAGCAGCTGTGTAATGGAAAGGGAAGGGGACACAAAAATCAGAAGGGGACGATAGCCCACCCTGAAGAAAAGTGCTAGTCCTTAGCTAGTCCTCAGCATAATGACTTTGTAATCCATCAGTTGGCCAGTTCTCATTGGGTGCCTACTGTATGTGAGGGAGTGACTAGATGGTGGGCCGGCCGATGATGAATAAGGAGAGAGCTGTCCCCGGGGCAGAGCGGCGTGGAGGGGGCTCCTGGCACACAGCTCACCATGACACCCAACCGGAATGGGGTCTGGAGTCCTTTCCTCCCTTAACTCATCCCCAGACCCAGGCCAGACCCAGTACCCAGGCCTCCAGCAGCTGAGCCCAGGGACGCATGCCCCAGAACCAGGACTGAGGGGGAAGCTGGCAATGGAGGGAGCATGGGGGAGGCGGCCCTGCCCAGAGACACCTGCAGCTAGAAAAAGTTCCCGCGCCCCCCCCCCTACAGCCCAAGTGAAAGCTGTTAATGCGAGCTCCCTACCAAGATCCCTAGGGTGCCCAAGAGGGGAGCAGCATGGACAGGGCATCCTGGGGGGTGGGGGTCACTTTGGCTCCGCCCCCGGAGGGCATCACTGGTGGAGGCCAGGAGGCGATAACTGATATGGAGCCAGGAAAACAGGCCCCCTGACTCCCTGCTCATCACCCCTCCCATCACTCCACCTCCACCTCCGGGATTTGGTCCCCATCTGCCCAGCAGACTCAAGACACATAAACCGTTTCTGCAGCCTTTTGTTTGCACACTAGGCCTTAAACCTTAGTTATCTGCGATCAGTTTCTTTCTGCACTGGGTTGGGTTTCATGCTTGGCTTTAGGTTTTGTTTAAAGCCCCAGCAGGCTTGAGCTCTTGGGCGCTCTGTGCTGTACACCATCCTCCCCGGCTTCGACCTTCCCCTCCCCAGGTGTGTGTGGGATGGGGGTGGGGACCCACTGCAATGCTATTACAGTATTTGCATTTATATGAGGCACAGACCCCAAGTTTCCAGTCTCTGGATGCTTTTACAACCCTGTGTATACATAATTTATTTTTGTTGTTATTTAATCAGTCTCTGTGTTGAGATGAAAAGTTTCCAAGGGGCCCCAGGTTATTATGCAACTTTCAATTCCAGCGGCATAGACTGAGTGCATGGGGCCCCCAGCCTCACTCAGCTGCAAAGATGGGGGCAGGGGATTGGGCAGGAGGTCGTGCGGTTCCCAGGCTCGAGGTGAGGCTGGGGTGGCTGGAGACAGGGTGCAGAGCCGAACCCTGCGAGGGTCGGACAGGGGGAGAGAGAGCATTAAGCCACAGCCCCTGGGGCAAGGTGCTGCCGGAGGAAGAATCTGAGAAAAGGGCACGATCTTCAAAGGAACGAGCCGGCCTGGACTTTTGGTTTCAGAGTCAGGAGACAGAGGGCCTGGGTAGGGAGGGATGCTGGAGGCTAAGTGGGAAACTGCAGGTAGGTGCCTGACTCAGGAGGCAGAGGGAGGGAAGGATGAGGCCAAGTGTGTTGTCTTCAGCAGAGATCAGTCCGAAAAGGAGATGAGGTTGTTCTGTGTTCCTGAAGTAAGCCTTAGAGGACAGCCTCCATGCATGTCCAGAGGGGAGCCACAGGCTATCCAAGATCTCCACCTCCGATTATTTGTGGAACGTGGTAGCTTATAAATAAATACCCAAACAAAGGTGCTGTGGTGTGAGCTGAAGTTCTTGCCTCTGCCCTCTAGGGCTGAGGCCCTGGGAAGAGGGCAGTCCTTGGGAGTGGCACTGCCCGCCTGGAAACTCCAGGACCCTTGACATACTAATGCCCACACAGACACACACCAACATACATGTAGACACACAGAGACATTCAATGACACAGGCACGAATACACACTCACAGATCTGCGCACATAAACGCAGGTATAGACAGACACAAAGACACATAGGCACACATAAAAAGGCACACACAAATGCACACACACAGACTTATACGCACACCTTTCTGCCCTCGACGGGGAGGGCTGGGGGGTGGGGAGGCTTCTCCCAAGAGAAGATTGGTTGGAGTGTGGGGAGAGGGAACTGTGAAAAAACGTGCTCTCCTGGAAAATCACCCTGTCGGGAGTCCTAGGTGTCTGCTGGCAGGGGAGAGAGTGACCTTTCCAGCAGACCCTCTTGTCCCACGTAACCCCACTGACAGCAGATCTTCTTCCTTGGGGTGCAGAGTTAAAGTCTGTACCAAGCTGAGATTTTAGGGAATTGCATGGTCCTGTTCAGGAAAACCCAAGTAGTGAGTCTTTCCAAAGGCTTATGTGTCCCATCAACTGTACTGTTGGTGAAGCTCTTCTGTCCCAGCTCCTGTGGGGTGACACCCCATAGACATCATCCTTGGAAACACAGCCACCCCCCAGTGGATACGCTCACAGAATAGAACCTCTCTGCTCAGCTGCTACCCCCCTACCCCCCACCCTGTGCCTCTGCCCTCGCAGTCAAAAGTCTACTTGAGAACGGCCCTGGGGGCCCCTCTCGTTTTACAGATGAGAAGATTGAGACCCAGAGCAGAAATGTGGCATCGCCTTCTCTATCCGACCCCTGCCCACCCTTGGCTCATCACCCAAGTGACGACTGGCCAGGTCCAAGCTCCATATCTAAACCGTCCTGCTCCTTCCCGTTGCTCTGCGTTCAGGAGGACTCAGTCACTGGCCACAGCTTTTATTTTCTCCTTATCACCCTGATTATTCCCTGTTTAATTAAAATTTGTTTCAGCTAATAGGCCTTAAATTAGTATTTTCAAATATTGACATCTACAGGACCCTCATTCATTATTTTCGAAAGCTCTGGGGCTAATTGCCTTATCACCCTCCAATTAATTACTCATCCACTGGACGGGTAGCCACTGCCCCCAGAACATGGATGGACATAGTCACAGGTAGGCGAGGCCACACACACAACAGATGCATGCAGACATGCGTGAGCGCACAGACATACACACACACACACACACACATACACACACACACACTGTGGACGCCTTCCCCAGTAGAAGTCAAGCCTGGTTGGTAGAGTGTGTCTGTGCAAAGCTGGGAGACCGCAAGGAAAGCAAAGCATTGCACGGCAGGTCTTTGGTACCAGGCCAGTCTCTCTTGCTGTCACACTGAGGACTCTGCAGGACTGCGGTTCTACAGGTCCCCTCCTCTTTGCGAATGTGTGAGGGATTCAGCTCCCCAGAGGGACCCAGCTGGGGACATCAGCAGATCCATCATGGTCTTACACCGTCCACAGAGCAGATGCCCCAGCAGCCCTGGGAGGAGCTGGGCATTGGCCTGGGGTCCCCTGTCACTCAACTGCTCGGCCCCCGGTGCAGTTTCCCCTGTGCTACCGAGACCTTTAGAGAAAAACGGTAATGTGTTCGAAATGTCACCCCAGGACGCCCACCTCCTACCCGGGCCAGTGATCCCACACAGTCGCTTCGGGTGGGACCAGGTGAGACCAGCTTCCAGCTGATGGAAGAAAGAGGCCTCAGCAGAAAAAGGATCTTCCCCAAATCCCCACCAGGATGTGCTCTAGGCTGCTGGGCCTGGGGGCTTCCCTTGGGATGCCCAGCTTCCGTGTCCGTACGTGTCCCTGCCAAGGCTGAGCCTCTGCCCTGCAGAGGGGACAGGACTGGGAGACGGGCACTTGGCTCCATGCGGGCAGGTTTTTTTTTTTTTTCTTTCCTCCTTGTAAACAGTCTGGAGTGATTGGGATTAAAGTCTCTGCAAGTTACTGGTATCGCTTTTCAGAAGAGCCAAGTAATCCGCGGGGATTAAAGAAGCAGCCGTGCTCATCTCCCACAAATGAATATCTGTCAGAGGCACTGACCTGTTAAAATAATGAATTTAATGTGTAGCAAACCGCACAGGCGGTGACGCAACATGGCCAGGCAAATTGTTTTCCACGTGTCCTAATGACACGTTTAAGGAAACAGGACCCCCATTAGGCTGCCCTGCCCTCAGCCCTCCACACCCTCCAACCCCCTTCCTCACCTCCCCAAGCACAGCGGTTCCGCGGTTTTTCTGATGGAGGAAGGAGGTTGGTGCCCTAGAAACCATGAAGCCTGGCCTTGCTCAGCGCACTCAGGAAAGGCAATCATCCCTCTCAATTTACTGCAGGTTTGTTATTGTCTCTGTGGGCCGTCGTGGCTTCCTCTACGGGCTCACCCACAGCTCAGCCCCCATGTGGTCACCAGTAAGGTCTCGTGTGGCCCCGTGCCCCGCCTTAAGGCTCTGTCACAGGACAGTCTGTCTCCCTCCAGACCCTGATCCTGTCCAGCCCTCAACCTGCCACCAAACCCTAGGACAAGAGCTGGGGCTGAAAAGACAGGCCCCTGGGGCCAGCGCTTTCCACAAAGGGAAACTGAAGCCCAGAGAGGGGACCTGGCTTCCCTTCGAGTGTCCATGGTGGGCAGAGGACCAGTGCCCCCATATTCCACCCCCTACCCAGTTCTCCGTCCAGTCCCACTCTTCTGAGGACACTGAAAATGGCAGTCTGGGCTGCCACCTGCCAGCACGCATCACAGCTCTTATGGTGGTAGAATCACAGAGCTAAATCCAGGAGTGGGAGGACGTGGCCACGTAGCCGGGATGAGGGAGTGAGAGCCCGCCTCCCCCTCCCCACAGCCGGGACCCATGCTTGGGGGCAGATCTAGCGGGGAGCTGAGGTGCCAGTCCTCTGCTGTTGGGGGCAGCCCCTAGCCAGAGTTGGGACCACACGCACCTGAGGGAAGGGGCTGTGTCCTTCTCCTACCCCTGTGGCCACTGTCTATCACTGCCGACCTGCCTTCTGTCCCTCCAGCCGCTGTCAGCAGTAGAGGAGCCAGCTCTGCCCTCACCTGTGTCCTCTCTGAGTGATGGAGGCCCTACCCCCAGCTCCTAACAGAGAACCAACGTAGGGACAAAGGTCCCCACAACAGGCAGCCCTGTTCTGAGCCCTGTGGCGTGCCCATCTTCCACCGTGTC
Source organism: Phocoena sinus (assembly GCF_008692025.1). NCBI lineage: Eukaryota > Metazoa > Chordata > Mammalia > Artiodactyla > Phocoenidae > Phocoena > Phocoena sinus. The sequence continues at coordinate 37,894,481 of NC_045776.1, forward strand.
CCCAAGCTGGTGAGGACAGTAGCCCTAGGGCTTTTGCCAAACAACTTTAGCTTTTGCAGATACAGATGGTCTGGCCTGTGCCAGGGGAGCTGGTTCTTGCCCCTAGAACTCTCCCAGGGAACCCACTCTTTTCCTTCCTGAATCTCCATGAGGTTTCTTCCCCACAGACAACTGTTCGGTGACCGCTCTAATTAGGTAATTATGAACAAGTCGGTGGAAAGGAAATGCACTTTCTTTTTTTCTCCTGTCCTTTCTTTTTTTAAAAGAAATCATGTGATTATGAATTTTCCAAGTCTCAGGTATTCTAATCTAGGAGGTACCAATAAAGCCAGAGGGCAATTAAATAAAGTTAGGTGGCAAGCTGAGAGGCGAGGCAGGGGGGTTTCTTGAGGTGGCTGCTCTCAGAGACCTCCTTAGTCAGCCTGGCTGAGGCACAGGGAGAGGGTTAGAACCCTGGAAGGGCCTTGTCTTTGCTGCAAAGCCAAGATATTAATAGATGTGTACACAGCTTCCCCATTTTAACCTGAGGGATTCTGCCCATGTCACCAGCCCGCGAGGGACAGATGACATGGTCAGATGATCCATCTTTGCAGTCATGGGCAAAGCATGTTCAGGTGCCAGCCCTGGACTTGGCAGGATGGGAAACCCAGATCATTGGAATAAGTTGTCTCTCTCCTCGGGAGTCCCACATTCACAGCTGACAGGTCCCACGACAAGATGGGGTGAGACCAGATGTCCAAAGAGGAGCATAGGCTTTAAGGGACAGGAGTGTCGGGAACGGAGAGTCTGCCGTGTGGACCACAGTGGTCAGAGGACACTCCTGGAGAGGGCGCGGGGGGACCTGCGCGGGGTGATGGCCAGATATGGAGGGACAGAGGATGCACTTGGGTCTGAAAGAGCAGAGTGAGGGATGGCACGGAGGGGTCCAGATGATAGCAAGTCAAGGAGCAAGAGAGGAGTCTCTGGAGCCCAGGGCCCTGGACTTGAGAGCATGAGTGGGGAGTCTGGACCCCCTCTTCTAGCCAGAGTGGAGGAGGCGTGAGAAGGGGCAGGGGCTGGAGACAGCAGGCGCTTGGTGGCGGGGTGGGGGCGGAATAGCCTAATCACCTGTCTGGGAAGCTGGAGGGGAGGGCAGATGTGACCCTTCATCCACAGCCTCAGGGGAGACAGGCCCCCACTGTGGCCACAGGCATTGCTGCCAAGCAGCTGGGAAGACTTACTCCAGCCGCAGCAGGACAGGACTGCACAAGCCCTTAGTTAGTAACAGCACGGGCAGTGTTGCTTGTACATGCTCACGGATGCTCAGAGTACCCAAGGCAAGAGGTGCTGGGTTCTGGAGCCAGACCAGGACCCTCCAAGGTGGGAGACAGGGTCTCGGTGGAAGGCCAGAGCTCTCTGCCCAGGAGGCATGTTTCCCTCTTTGGCTCCCTCTGGTGCTGACAAGCCCAGCACCCGTTCTGAGTCCTCTCTGCACCTCTTCCTCCTCGGCAGGCTGCTCCTTCTCCATTCCTTCTAGATGCCCCTCCTCCCCAAAGCCTCCCATGATAACCCCCTTCCCCTTGGAGCAGCACACCTGTGCACAAGCTGGGTTTTGTCTTCGATCTTGTCACTTTACCCTGTCTAGGCTTTCTAGGGATAAAGCCAAGAGCAGCTCATTCCTGGGCTGAGAGTACCAGCAAATCAGAGCCTTGTATATGCCACAGTATTAGAGAAGAGGGCTAGACCATCCCAAGTTCATGGAAGAGGAAGTTGGCGCACTAGGCCAGGCCCCATGAGTCCTGGAGGGCTTCCCAAAGGAGAAGACTCAGGAGGGTGGAGGAGGGAGACGCTCAGAGAAGAGGAGGAGGTGGCCTGGCATATGACCAGTCTGGCATCTGGCCAAGGAGCCGCTCGTTATTTGGGGTTGACTGGGTAGCACGATGAACCCCAATGAAACATCCGTGATGGTCTCAGCCATGGCCAGTCTCCCTGAGCCTCGCAAAGCCATTCTGCTGAAGGTTTTGAGTGGAGAGAAGCAGAAAGGAGGACAGGCAGGCTTCCTCCACTTTTTCAGAGGGCTTGGGGGGCGGCTTCAGTAGACCAAGGCCACGACTGTTGCCAGGACTATGGGTACCTTCACTATTTTGACTTCTCACTGCAATAGTTTCACCCCACCTCTCAGCCCTGGGTTTGGGCGGGGACCATAGGCTAGTGACCCAAGGACACACATGCCAACAACAGGGGGAGAGTAGGAAGGTAGGCATCCCGCTGTCTGCCAAGGATGAATTCAAGGGCGCTGTACTCAGACCCCACCTCTGCCAACAACGTTTCTTAACCCCACTGCAGACCCACCTCCAGCCCCACCCCCTCCAGGCAGCCTTCCCAGCCCATGTTGGTCCCACAGGGTCTCCCTTCCCTGTGAAAGCCAGTGCCCCCTGGAGTCAGCACCCCAAAAGACTTGAGAAATCCCAGTCAAATCTTTAGTGCCATTTATTTCACCAGGAAGACCCTCACAGCCCAATCAGATGTGGGTGAGCCAAGACAGGGCCCAGCCTTGTCTGCTCCCTCTGCCTCCAGCCCACCTTCTAGCAGTCTCAGCACTGCATTGGGGCATTACACGGGCTTGTCTTGAGCTGATGAGCAAGCTCACGTGTGCGGGAGGAGTGTCCATTCTAACGGGAAGACCCAGCAGCTCCTGTATCCTTTCCAGCCCTACTGAGCATCAGACAATGTGGCTTGGGAAAACGAGACAGAGGGATGGGTGCTGCGTGTCCTCTGAAGAGCCCCCGAGAGGTTTGGGGGTGGGCTGTGCTCACTGCAGAAGCTAGGAGGAACAGGAGCATTTGTGGGTCGTTTCTGCTGGAGAAGTAAAGCAAGGGAGCCTTTTCCATTGAGAAAGGCAGCAATGGGGGTGGTCTCTGGCCAGTTTCCTCGGCAAAACATGGCAGGGTACGGGCCATGAACGTCACCAGGGCAACTGTAAAAGGCAGCGTCCCCTAGTCACAGGACTCTCCCTCACCCCACCCATGTGCAGGAACACACACATACACACACACACATTCGCATACACACTCACAGGCTCCCACGCGCAATAATACACATTCAGTCTCACGTTTTGGGGTACAGCTGCTCCCTCCCCCAGGCTTCAGTCTCCTCTCCCGCTTCCCCCACTTATCCCTGACACTTGCAGGAATGACTTTGCCTTTTGAGTGGTGCACTTAATAAAGGCAGGTGTTTGGAGTCAAAGCTACAAGGAGCGTGAGGGAAGGGGGCCCTGGGAGCCAAGAGGCTCCTCCTTTCTCCCTGGTAAATATCCTGTTTGTTTCACTGGAGGCCTGTGGGAGCAGGGAAAACGCAGCTGTTTTTCTTAATGGGCCACAAGGGTTGCCACTGCCCCGGCCATCCCAGGGTGAGGCAGGCTGCCATCCCCTCCCGCCCTGCACTTGCAGATGAAAGAAGGGAAGCTGAAAGTGCCTAATGAGGCCGGGAGTCTGGTCCCTGCTCAGGAACTAAACCCTTCTGTGATCTTGAGGGAATCACCTGCCCCCTAGACTCAGTCTCCTCACCTGTCTAATGGGCGTAGTAATTTGTTACCAGCAGCATAGTGGCGTCTCTTACAGCGAGAGGGATTTGAGTTCGACACAAAGGGCTATGGCTTTTGGAAATGAGAGCTCTCAAGGGCAAGGACCCAGGAATATCCCCTCTCCGTGTTTGCTCACACTCTGCTACGTTCGTTCTAAAAAGACACTAACGTGGGTGATCGGAGGGAGGCGTGAGGATTGCCTTCCACGGAGAGAATCAGGCCACACTACTCCACACGGACCGAGGGAGGCTTGAAGTCACATCAGATGTTTAGAGTGCACGTTTCATAGGCTTCACGTGGCTGCCCCCGGGTTGCTTGACCATCAGTTTGCTCCAGGAGCGCATTTTCTACGCAGAGAGCAAAGGTTGACCTCAATCACCCTCACGCCTCGGACGCAGACTCACGCCTGAGTCTCCAGTCCATTTATCACTCAGTGACAACCACTGAGTCCCCACTGGGTGCTCAGGCCCCCGACTCTGGAGAAAGGAGCACATGGCTGCAGCGGCAGGCAGCCAGGTCACTGTCTGGCTGGGGAGACATGACTCACACTCATGACACAAGCAAGAGCAGGGGCGGCCATCCATCAGAGCGGGAGGACTCCAAGTGCCTCCTCCATTGCAGGCAGAGGTGCGTGTGTGCTGATGTGGTTCAAGAAAAGCTTTGCAGGGCCCGGGGTGGCAGCGACGAGGTCCCCTGTATTTAAGAAGGTGGCAGAGACCCCATGGCATCTGCAGCTGGGCCAGCCAGAGCCCAGGAAAGTAGAGAAGGTCCCCGGCTCCCTGGCTCTGGTTATAGCCCTGCCTGTAATGCTTCCTCAGAACCTTAGTTTCCACCTCTGCAAACGAGGGGTATGGGGAGATCCTGCCTCCAACCGTGGGCTGGGAGACTCTTGGCAGAATGCGGGCTGGCATGTGCCCTCAGGGGGCTGGGAGGGAGGTGATGGGGTCAGAGGTGGGAGGGTCAGGACTGAAGATCCAGCAGATCCTACAGGAAAGAGCGAGTTGGGGGAGGGGGAAAATTGGCCAAGGAGACTTGGAATGTCCCAGGCTCAAGCCAAGTCCCTACTTAAGCTGGACCAGAGCAGGGCAATCAGACATGGCATCAGGCTTTTACTGGGGAAGGCTAGGCCCTACGGTCCCTCACAGGCATCCAGACAGTTGAGGCTCCCAGGGAGACCAGGAGGCAGGGCCCCAGGAGTTGGGAGGAACCTCTGATCTGCTGGGGGCACTGCACTTTTCCTAGTGTTGGCAACGCTCCAGGCCTGCAGCTTGTGCTCTGAAAATTCCCTTCATGAGGTTCAGGAAAACCGTCGCTCTGCCTGTTGGCTGAAGCAATCATACCTCTGGGCAGGCCCAGCCGCCAAGCTCAGGGGACAAGCACTGCGCCCTGTTCTCTGCCAGGAGCTGGGCCATCCTGATGGCGCCCACGCCACCCGGACCCCTGCCCCGCTGTGCAGACCATCCTCACAGGCAGGAGGGGCACGCAGCGCCGCCCATAGGGCTCCCGGGGCCTGTCCCGCCTCCACACTTGGCTCAGGCAGTTCCCTGCACTTCCCTCTCTCGCCACCGGCTCAAGTCCCACCTCCTACACACAGCCTTCCCTGAGGATTCCGTCCGCAGGCCCGCAGTCCCATTCTCAGCTGCTTCATTCACTCCTCCTGACAGCCCTGTGAGCTAAGTGCTGTCGTCCCTTTTAGCAGATGAGGAAACTGAGGCACCAAGAAGTGCAGTAGCTGCACCCTCACGGTGAGGCCACACTGCTTCTCACAGCTGCTGCCGGCCATCAGGCACTGGACAAGAATCAGCCCTGCAGCTCCTTCCGTGCAGAGGGCCAGTTTTCCCCTCGCCGCATGGCCGTCTTCTTTCAGGCAAGATCAGGGCTGCGAAGTCCTCCGTCCTCGTCCCCACCCCCAGCCTCCCAGCAGGGTTCCAAAAGCTGGTGGATCGATGTGCTGCTGGATTAGGATAGCAGATGGCTCACACGAGCATGAGATGCAGCTGCCAGGAGCCCGGAGTGGCCGTTTTGTGAGTCCTTCACCGAGGACACCCCTCCCCCTGACCCTGTGCCACCAGAGGGCTCCGCCCCTCCCCCAGATCCTTCTGTGAACTGGCCCTGCCAGAGGACCGGGGACTTGCGAGGAGAAGCAGACAGGCCAGGAACCCAGCAGGACTGTTACTCTCTTTGTCCTTAAAAAAATCCTATAGGGACCCTCCCAGTGTAGAGTGGACCGTGTTGGCCCCTGGGTCCTATACTGTAGGTACCCGAGAGTTTTCCTGAGGGTTTTATTGTCTCCACTCTGCCAGGGAGAGGGCACCGAGCTGACTTCCTGACCAGCGGTACAGGCCACACAGCCACGTCCCTCCCATCCTGGCCCTGACCACACGCTGAGACAGCTCTTTGGGCCTCTCCCCAGTGGGAGCACCAAGGTCTCTCCCTGCCCCCTCCCTGCCCCTGGGAAGGATGGGATAGGGGCTCCACCCATCCAGAAATGCTGCAAATCCTCAGGCTTGGCCTCCGCTGTAGCTCCCAGCAGCCCTGAGGCCGGGGCCCTGGTGGGAGGTTTCTCTGGGGTCACAGACCTCAGCCCCAGCCCCTTCTCCCCTGCCTCTTGTCCTGATTCTCAGAGTGCCTGTGGTTCCCCAAGTAGAACATTGCCGAGAGATTAAACCCCTCCCCAGTACATCTTTCTTGAGTTGCAACCACGAAGATAATTCTGGAGTCATTTTAAAGAAATGCAGTTTCATCACTTAAACTTGCAATTCATTTGTAAACCCGTGTAATCAAACACAGAAAAGTAAAACCGATATTGATTAGCGGTTAGCCTATACGTTCCATCACATTCATTGAGCCCCTCCTGGGTGTGAGGCCCCGCACTAGGCGTTGAGGAAATAAAGAAGAATAGGGCGCTGCCCACCCTTGAGGACAGAGGGGACCTGCATCCCAGGTGCTCACAGCTGGAGCCTGCAGCCTCGTCAAAGGAATCCAGTAGGTCCCTTCCATCCGGCCCCCCTTCCACCCTACTCTGTGCACCAGCTCCATGCCAGACACCAGATTAGCATGAAAGTCAACTAAGTCTTCCAGAAAGGAATTGTCAAGTGCACCTAACCTTGGCTCAGGTGGACAGTCTGGCTCTCAGGGGACCCACACCCTCCCCGACAGTGGGCACCCCGTCGATGATTCGAGAAGCTATGCGCCTTTGGCAAGTTACCAAGTCTCTCTGGGCATTAGTTTCTCCTCTGAAAAGAATGTTCGGTGGTCTTCTTCCTGTCTGAGAGATGCTTTGCAGCCTTTTTTGACTATCCTCACAGCAACCCTATGAGACAGTCAGGGATATGTTTTTATTCCACGTTAAATTTTGAAAATGAGGAAAACGTAGGTGAGGCAAGGGACTCGACTTGGGCCACACGGCGGGGGGACTGGAGCCGAACCCAAACCTTCTGGTTCCTTCTTCATGGCTCTTTCGGGATTGGGTTAGGTGGTCTCTAAAGCCCCTTTCACTCTGAAAATTCTGTGACTCCAAGGGATTGGGATACAAGCACAGCCCAAGTCTGGAAAAGCTGGAACTATGGTTGGAGGCTCGGAGGGGGCAGTGGTTCTGAACAAAGGGAGCAGAGCCACCAAGAGTGACCAGCCAGGACGGCCTAAGTGCTCGGGGTTTAGGACTCCCCCAAAAATCAGACCTGCCCGAACTTGACCAAGGTTGAAACCTCCCAGCCACACAGTAATTAGATTTTTCGACGATGTTCCCCCTCTGGCTTATTTATCCAGCGGTAATTACCGCCAGCGGAACTGGGCACTGGAGTTTCTGTCCTTCTCCAACCATATGCTTACTCTTCTGCATCCCCACTGTGTGGAGGGGGACAGACGGAGAGGCCGGGCGGGGACATGACTGGGGCCTTTGGTCAAACCGCTTTGCCTTGAAGGAGAGATGAGTTTCCATGATATCCCTAACTGGTGGCACTTCCAAGAGATCAGACACACCAGGGGTGTGGACAGGTGCCAGCCGTTGAACTGAGGGAACTGAGGGGTTAAGAGGAAGGATTTAGGAACTTGGAGCTCAGTTGGCCCCAAAACATCCTTCAGACCATCCTTCAGATAAACTATCGCCCACACGACTCATTATGAGCAGGTGACATTTCTTACCCGCCCCTCTGTGGGTCTGGGCTCTAAGTGGTTTTTGCAGAAAGACTGGGATGCCCAGAGGGTCTGACGGGACAACCAGGTGGGGTTGCCAGGGTCCAGAGGTGGCCAAGATTAGGATCGGACTGGGCTCTGGGGTCCCTGTAACCCTGGTACCTGTAAGTCTCTCCTCCTAGCTTTATCTCTCTCCTGATTTCGCGGTGGGCTCTGGGGCAGGGCATGCTTCCGGGACAGGGTACCAGCTACTGGTCAGACAGGCAAGAAGCACGCTGGGAGGTCACTGCGGGCCCTGCCCTCAGGCTGCCGAAGCGAGTCAGCACCACTTGGCCAATGGCAGGTGTTCACTGGTGCTGTTGTATTTCACTGGCAGGGCCCTGGGAAGCTGTGGGGAAGGACCCTAAACCTGCAGAAAAGGAGATTGCCCACAGGTCAAGTCAGAGAAGCAGGGAGGAAGAGGGAAAAGCTGGGGAAGTCCAGCACTGTCTTTGGGCTGCTTGTGGGGAAGGGAACAGCTGGAGGTAGCGCCCACTCATCACGAGCCACCCCTGCAGATGGGCTTGTTCACACGTAGACCCGGCTCCCAGCCTCCTCCCCTCGGAGCCCAGGTTCCCTGTCCAGAAAGCTGCAACTGTACCGGCTCACCAAAGGCTACAGGCAGCCTCACGTGACGGAGGCGGCTTCTTTACTTCCTATTTCTTTCTTTCCATCCTTCCTTCCTGCCTGCCTTTCTTCCTTTCCCCCATTAATATTTTTCTTTACTCCTCCTTCTTCCATACTTTCTCCTTTCCTTTCCTCTCTCTCGCTCCTCTCTTGCCCTCCCTCCCTCTCCCCCTCTCAGTTCCCCAGGGAGACACTGCCGCCCCTAACATTTCCACGTGCCTTGCTTCCAAGCCTCCCTGATTTCAGAACTGTGCGTTTCTGCCCCTCAACACACGACAGATGTGTTGCAACAACAGGAGATATGCAGAGTGAGGAAGAGCAGGAGGAAGCCCGCAGCCTGTTAACAAGGCCTGGACACTCGGGAGTCCTATAGCCCCTCCGCTGCCTGAAGGCCCAGCCCTGGGTGTGGTGCCTGAGAAGACACACGGGCCTCCCAGGCTGGCCCAGCAGTGTGCCCGAGGATCCCCTGGGTCCTCTTTTAAAAGGCTGGTTCCCAGGCCTCAGCCCCAGAGCTCAGACTCGGTGTGTCCGGGATGGGGTTCCAGGATCTGCTTTCTTAAAGAACAGACCAGGTGATATGAAACAGATCCCAACCGCCTGGAGGGGTGGGATAGGGAAGTTGGGAGGGAGGGAGACACAAGAGGGAAGAGATATGGGGACATACGTACATGTATAACTGATTCACTTTGTTATAAAAGCAGAAACTAACACACCATTGTAAAGCAGTTATACTCCAATAAAGATGTAAAAAAAAAAAAGAAAGAAAGAAAAAGAAGCAGGTCCCAAGATCCTTTGAGGAATCTTGGGCTAAGGAGACAAGATATTCATGTGAAAACTGTGTCCGGTCAAGTGTGGATCCACCTCAAGCGAAGGGCTGAGGAATTCCTGGGATAGCAGCTGGAGAGCTGGCAAACCGAGGGTGGGGGTGTGTCCTGGAGGCTGATCCCTTGAGTTGGGCTCTGAAAGTTGGGAGGATTTGCATGGGTTGTCGGAGAAGGGAGGATTACAGAGCAAATTATTTGAGTCAGATACTTCAAATGGCTAGCAATAAATTGGACGGTTGGACAGATGGACGGATGGGTGATTAGATGGATGGATGGAAGGATGATTGGACGGATGGATGGATGGATGTCCTCAGTTGGCCCCGACAGACCTCTGGGCTCTGCATTGCTCTGTTGTATTGGATGTCTGTGGTTTCAGGCCACAGCTCTGAGGGGCATGACACGCTCCCCCTAACCAGATGTCTCACTTGCCACCACCCTTAGCTGTCCTTCCACGTTCTAGAAGAGCCCAAACCAAGGGATGAAGGTTAAATCTGGCTGTTTCCCCCTCCCTGCCCCACCCTGGGCCCAACATTCAGAGAAGAGTTAAGTGACAGAGCCTCGTTCTCCTGTACGAATTAATAATTGATTCGGTAACAAATCACTAATATTGCAGTAAGTCGTGGTGAATAAGATAACGAATGTGATCTGTCCAGGGAGTGTCGTGTTGTGAGCATTCAGCTGAAATTATTCATAAATGTGATACTTTTCCTCATCTCCAACTGGTGCTAGTTTAGCTCCTCTTTTTAATCTTCCCAACCTGTCACATTCGATGGTGGAAATCGTCAGGCTCCATATACAGCAGAATATTAAGGGGGAGCCGCCAAGGCATTATGTCAATTTTCAAGAGGTAATAGAAACAAAGTGCTCACAGACCCTTTCCCACTTCTCTTGAAGTTACAAAATAAGGCTTTTAAAAAACTTTCTGGATGGGTTCTTTATCCCATCATTGAGAAGGAGACCCCAGGTCCAGAGACTTGGGTTGTGGTCCCTACTTTGTCACACACTTGCTGTATGACTTTGGGCTCGACACTCAACCCTCCTGGACCAAGTTTCCCATCTCCGAAAGAGAGGTGGTTGGGCCTCTCTGCTTTTGTCCTAAGGGTAATGAAAGAACTGCACGGTGATGGGAAAGAAAGTGCTCTAGGCCATGGTTGGGTAGGTGGGCTGAATTTTCTCCACTGCTGCCCCCTACTTGTTCATGCTCTTCTCTAAACATGCCTTCCACGAGCCCACCAGGGAGGGCCCCTCCTTTTTTCCTTCCTTCCCCATCTGACCCATCCAGCCCTCTGGGCTCAGTTCTGCTCCCACCAGCTCCCTCGTGAACCCTTTCCTGATCCCACCTCTCTAATATGCTCTTTCTTCCTCTAAGCCCTCCCCAGTGCACCCTGGCCCTTTCTTACCCTGCTCTTCCCTACACACCGTCATCCCTAGTAGGCTGCAAGAATCTCAGCAGTGGAAGCTGTCTTTTACATCTTTGAATATATCAATAGTAAGAAAGGAAGAAATGTTTGTAGAATGAATCCATTGCTAGGTGGATGGAGAGATGGATGAAAGAATAAGACACTTGAAACTGACATCATACTGCTTTCAGTCAATGAGCAAGTGTTTGCTGAGCTCCTGCCATGTATCTGGTGTTGGTGTTTATCTCTGCGGCATCAGGTTGGAAATCAGAAAAAGTGTCGATGACCCAACACTGAGTGTCCTTGGAACAGGATAACAGTGATCAGACTGGGTTTGAGAGTAGAAATCATAACATGACAGCTGACAGACCCTAGGATGGGCCTTTTGGAGGCCTTACTGTGGCGCCCCGCCCCCACCCTACAAAGGAGACCTGGAGTACAGAGGATGCAGACACTTAGCTCAGCTACACAGCTGGTGGTACAGGGCCAGATCCTGGGCCTCCGGACCACCAGACTGTTGGTCTCCCTTCATAGCAGAGGGTGACACAGAGAGGGAGGAGGATGGGTCCCTTAGCGAGGAGGAATGGGGCTCTGGAAGGCAGCAGGGCTTCAGTGGGAAGGAAGCATTTGTCCCAAGGGGTAGATGCTGATTCTGCCAAGAGATGGAAGGGGTGAAGGGCTCTCTGAGCTCCCTGAACACGTCCCAATCAAATCAAACCTTTCGAACACATCCCACAACAGCCTCGCACAGCCTTAACCACAAAGTGAGACACACAGCGCTCCAGAGCAAATGCTGACACACACAGAGACGCTCACTGACACAGGTGAAAACACTACAGACACCCACATAAACAAATGCAGAAAGGCACCCCATGAAACACACAAGTCCACACACTTGGGACACACAGACATGAAGAATCATACATGCTCATCCAAGCCTTCATTCTGAGTAAGTTATTAAAAACGTAGACATCGCTGGCTCCCAGGGTCAATATGTTGTTTTTAAATTTAAACATGAATTTCCATTTCATTGAGCCTCCAGAGCTAACAAGATGTGCTGTGACAGGAGCAGCTAGCTGGAAAAGGCATGATTGAGGAGCAAGCCAATAATGTGTGTGCACAGCCTGGGCTGGAAGGGGAGGCTCCTTTGCCCAGCCACCACCTCCTGGGAGGAGCCAGGGGCAGGCAGTGAATGTCACTGCTACCACTTAGCACTGAGTTCTGACCTGGTCACGCAATCCATGTTTCCAAAGCTAAGAGGTCAGAATGGATAGAAGCAACATCCATCCATCCATCTTTCCATGCATCCATTCATCCATACATCCATCCATCTCTTCATAGTCTAGGAAAACCCAGACAGACCTGGTATAAGGGCTGTGGAGGTGATGGTGAGAAGATAAATGCTGTCCTTGACTCCTGGAAGTTTCCACTCTGATTGGGATAAGATGTGTGACTCAGTGAACTCCAGCCTGGAGACCTTCTGTGTGCTCCAAACCTCCGCTCTGTATTCCAAACAGCACCAGGCACTCCAGTTTATAACCACACCATTAGCAATCTCCCCCACCAGGTTATAAATTCTGTGAAAGAAAGCATCATAGCTGTCTTGTCCAGCAATGGACCCTCAGCACCTCACCCACAGTTGGCGCTCAATGAACGCTTAATGAACTTGTATGAGATTGAAGTTCTCCCTTTCTCACCCCCAGCACCTGGCTGGCAGCAGTGTGTATGGTTGATCAGTAGAATAGGAGTGAGTGAGTGGGGAAAAAAACCAACACATAGCAAAGAAAGGGGTGCTGAGTGGGCAGGACTTGCTCCTTGGACGAGGTAGACCGGGAGGGCAGGCGCCCACATGCCTGGCCACCAGAATGTGGAGAAATGGTGGCCAAGAGGGGCAGCTGTGGGCAGAGCTGGGAGGGAGACACGGTCAGACAGCTGAGCCCACCCCCGAGGGCCATGACCCAGGCACGCAGGGAGCTGTGCCAGCCCCCCAATCCAGCCCCAGCCTTGTCTTCACCCCAGTCTGGCTGTCCCTCTGGATAAGAGGAGACCCTGAGGAGAGCTCTGCCTCAGTGGTGGCTATTCTCCCGGATTTCAGAAACCTTCAATTTGCTGGACCTGATGGACGCTGTAGGACTTCACATATCTTACTTCTCCTGAGTGCCAATCAATTCCCAAAGTTTTTCACTCACTGGAGGGTTTAGCGTGAGAAGGGAAGAGCAGTGACGCCCACAGACAAGTTGCCCCATAGCCTCATCTCCTGGAGAGGGTTTGACCAAAGCTGGCCCTCCAGTCTCCTCCTTCACACACACACACACACACACACACACACACACACACACACACACACACACAGAGGACCAGGAGCCAGTGGCTAACGTGGAATCAGGTTGTACCAAACTCACACAGTCACAGCTGCAGTCACAAGCACACACAGACAAGCACAGATCCCACATTTTGGGACACTCTCTCTCTTCTAGATTTCTGAACTCAGAATAAATCCCAAGACTCTCTCCTTAAAATTTGGGCAATTTGGTTTCTGTCCCTGGGAAAGCAGCCCCTCTCCCTGTCTCTGTATGTTACAGAAGCAGAATTCCAAGAACAAGGGGGTGGCACTCCCTGCAGGTCAGCTCCTGCCAGGCCATGGGGCCAGCCACTGCCCAGACCCTCCCCTCTCTGCTCACGTAAGGAAACACGCTCATTCACTTAGTTTTGCACACCCTGATTCATGCAGTCACGCCTACACGCATGCACACAAAAGGTGATTGCTAGGCACACAATGGAGCCTTCACGTGCCACAGCCGTCCGTCCCCAACACGTCCACAAAACTGTGTGCCCAAACTGTGTATGGGCCTGTGTGCTGAGACAGTGCCCGCCAGCACGCACGTGCAGGGTTGCCCACATGTGTACACGAGCACACCGCTGATGTCAGGCCCCACCCTTGGGTCGTCAGCCTGAGGTCTCGGCAGCACAGGGAGGGGTGGGCAGGGGGCAGGGCTGCCTACCCACCCCTTCCTGCAGGTCCAGACCTTCAGGCGCCCTGGAATGGAGGCCTGGGCTCTGGCCCTTTAAACATCCATTTAAAGTCTCATCTCTCAAATAATTCAGCGGAGGTATCAGCCGAAAGGGCACGCTCTCCTTCCCTTGTCTTCAGGAGCTGGAGGGGGAGGGAGACAGGAGAGAGAGGAGATTAATTGGACCTGGAACACGGACCAGGGACTGTGTAAGCCTGGGCTGCCAGGGGAGCAGGGGCGGGGGCATCCACAGCTCACTTCTCTTATCTCCTCCTTCTGTCCTTTACTTGTCACACTCTCCCAAGTATCTCACGTGTGTCTTCACAGGGAGGGGCAGCCTCTGTCCGGTCAACACCTGAAAATCTCCCCGAGGCCGTCTCTGCCTCCGATAGCCTTTCTCATCCCAGTTCTAACAACCAAAACGACTTTCAGGCCGGACCTAAGCAGCTCACTCTGCCCAGGGGTGTGCATGGCCCTGACACACTGTGAGTGAAGGGTGACTTCGTAAAGCAAAGTGTGTCTCGGTTGCCCAGAGGGAGCCAGGGAAGGATGACAGTTAGGCCTGGGCAGGGTAACGCAAGAAACCATCTGTAAACTGTATCTCCGTCCCTGTGGTGCGTCTCCGGTGTTGATCCTGAGTGTCCAGTACGTCTGTCGTCCCCAGCAGACCCTCAGATCCCCTCCCTACTCCTGTTACCGGCTGTGAACTGCCCGCGTGTTGAGAATCAGAAGGCTGGGAGGGCATCGCTGGCAGACTCTGTCGACCAGCCCCCTCCACATCCGGCCCCTTCCAGATGCATCCCCCTCCCTAGGCTTTCTGAACCTCGATGGCAGGGTCAGGGTGGGGTTCCCCCCCACCCTTATCAGGATATCCTAGAGTGGGCCGGGGTGTAGGAGGGATGAGCGGGCAGGTTTAGCTCAGCGTAAAGAGCTTGCTTAGAGCAGGGCTGTCCCATAGCACAGGCAGCCTCCCGTGCAGGGAATCAGCTGCCCAGCCCAGAAGCATCTCCGAGGGGGCCGTGATGCCCCCATGACTCCTCCCGACTCCAACGCTCTGCGTTGCCTGCAGGACCCAGTTTGCCGCTCAGTGGGAACCAGCGCATCACACCACCTGCCCCTCATCAGCCAGCAGCCCAGGTTCTCAGGGGAGGGAGAAGCACCAAGCGCATTCCGCGTTGGTCCAGTCATCTCTGAAAGCCCGTGGGAGTGTTTGTTCGCGTGGGAAATCCCTGGGGACAGCCACACTCCCCAAGACACGAGATAGGCAGGTCAGGCTCTGGCTTTCTCCTGCATGACCTCAGATATCTGAGGAGAGTCAGCAGGCCGGGCCCACCCTGGCCCCCCTGAGCCTTCATTTACAGTCAGTCAACCCATGTGTCCTGAGCACTGGGTGCAGGGGGTCCCGTGGGGAATCCACAGACTACTCTCGCCTGCTGTCTGGAGGGGCCCATGCGGGACTAGATTATGGCTACTGCAGCTACCACGCTCGCATCCTGACCCCCTCAGTTAGTCTCCTGTAGCCAAGAGACCAGAGCTGAGGACGGGGGGCGCAGAGAAGGGGACAGAGGCAACCTCACACACCACAGAGCAGGAAGCAATGGGAACTTTGCACGGGATACCACCAGCAACGTCGGGTCGGGGGAGAGTGTATGCACCTGAGTTTGGCCCAGGCCTGAATCCAGACTCTCGTACTTATTAGCCGTGGTCTGTGAACAAGTGACCTGGGTGTGGTGAGCCCAGGTCACCTCTGTCGCTTCAGTGGGGGTACTGATTACACCTGCCTGAAGCTGGTGAAGAGGCCTAGCCCTAAACACCTATCACACCCCCTCATGCATTGTTGGGACTCAGTAAAGGGGAGCCCCAGACATTGTGAGCCGGGCCCAGGAGAGAGCATCCTGGAACCTGGGTCTTCCGAACTCTGCCTGCGCAGCTAGAAAGCGGAAGGATCCAATAGCGAGGTGTGATGAGGTCTTCAGATTTACCAAGGCTTCTCCTCTCTTATCCACCTCCCGGCGGGGGGTGGGGGGGGAAATGGACAAAAAACTTGATTTTTCCACGAAGGACATGTATTTAGTCAGGGTGGTTGACAAGCACCTGTGTCGGGGGAGGGGAGCATGTGGAAGAGTAAGATTCTCGTGCCCTGTGTTCCTGGGAGTGTGGGCACTGGGTCCCTTGCACAGCTCTCTCCTGAAAGGTAGGATGTGTCTCGGGGTCTTCCTAAGAGGAAGGCAAGTGGCCTCGAGTAAAAGAAGGAAGCTTCCAGAAGGATGGGTGCCTTACACATAGTTCCTATCATGCATGGGATAACATTTCAATGAACAGTCCTGCTTTCTAACAAAAATAAAGGAGCCGTGTGTCTCCCCGAGTCCCTTAGTCTAAGAGCAGAAGAATCCGGAAAAGAAGAGGAAAGGAGTGAGGTGGGGAGGAGGGAAGGTGGACGGAGCAGGGTCTTTTCCAGATCCCACTTGCTGCCCTCCAGCTGCACCCCAGCCCCTTCCCCTCACCGATGCCTGTGCCGGCCAAGTTTCACACACATTGGGATGTCAGTGTAACCGGGCCTTTTAAAAAGAATCCTTTTCTTTCAAATCAATGTAAAAATATTCTGCGATACAGAGCCAATTTGATTAAAAAGGGAAAAGGTTGCCTGAAATATGCCAAAAAAAAAATTCAGCTAATGGGAATCTCATTCATTATTTAATCTCCTGCTTATCAGAACAGGACCAAAATGGAATCTAATATGGCATATGCATGGTGTTGTCCTGGAGAGCAGACAGAAGGTAGGGAGTAAGACGAGGGAAAGACGGATACAGACTTGCCATTTCACTTAATATATTAAACCAGGCCGCAGGCTCTGAATCAGATTAATAACTGTAGTGGCCCTGAAAATCCCAATAAACGTGTGCATGCGTGTATACATACATAGACACACGCACACACAGACCTATACATTTATCTGGTATCCTCTCTTGTGCGTTACACTGTGATTCATATACTGCCGCGTTACTGGACTTCATTAAATACAAATGAAATACACCTCCTCTGGCAGCGGCCGGCAAGACAGAGAGGCCATGGAATGGCCGGGTGGCGCTGTGCCCTGCTCACTTACGGTGTGCTGGCAAAACCTGCCTTGTTGTAAAGAAGGCCTGGAAGGGCCTGGAGCAAATGCCCTGCAGCGCCCTCCCTGGAGTGATGTTGGGGGCGGGGACAACTGCTGAGTCCCCATGCGCCCAGTTTTAGGTGTGTGGGGTAGCTTCAGGGTGCCTCTAAGCCCCACAGCAACTCTGAAGACGCTATCATCATCCTCGTCGTGCCGGCGAGGAAACTGAGGCACAAAGATGTAAGGAAACTGGCCCTGGTCCAAAGAACAGCGAGTGGCAGATCTGTTGCACCCTAAGGTTCGTGTCCTTTGCCCTGAGGGGTGTCCATGTGGGGCCTGACGTCCACTCTGCGTGGACGGATGAACCGGAATGCGGACCAGCGGCAGCTCTCCCAGATGTTCATTTTGTTCAGACTGGTCTTTCTCCCCACCCCCCAGCCATGCCCCCCTCCACTCCCTGGCTCACCGCCTTCCCCCTCCCACCCCACGACACCTTTCCCAGCCTCTCTCCCAGAGGAACACCTTACACCTCCCTTCCCCCACCCGCTGAGCACCTGCTGAACACAAGGCCTGGAGGGCCTTGCACTCACAGGGCCATATTCCATGTGCAACATCACTGGGTTTTCCTTTTCTTCAACCCTGACCCCCAGTGGAGCATTTGAGGGAATATTCTCTCCTTTTAACCTGCTTTGTGGACTGGGTAACAAATGGGTCAGGTGTGTTGGGACAACTTCCCAGCAAACAGCTACCTTCCCAGTTGTCCATCTGTGGATCGTTTGTGATGTAGGTCCTTGGTGGCTCCACCACCAAGGCTCCACCAGGCTCCCCAATGCCCAACATCCCATCCCCCTTCCCTCTCAGCCCCAAAAGGCCCACAGCACATGACGGTCAGCCTAGGCCAGAAGATAGGGACGGATATGGGAGGCAAAGGATTCTTTCTAACAGTAATGGGTGGGTTTTTTAATACTTCTTCTTTTCTATTGAAGTATAGTTGATGTACAATGCTGTGTTAGTTTCAAGTATACAGCAAAGTGATTCAGTTATACATATGTATATAAGGAACGTGTGTTTTTAACGAGCTATATCACGTAGGCTGGGTCCCACCGACCAAATCCGGAAGTGGTGTGGAAATACGCATGGGATTCCTGGGGTGAGGAGGGACGGGCCTTGTCAGACCTGCTAACTTCTTTCCCTCCTTTAACGTCAACCAGGGACATCTCTCCTTTACTCTCATCTTCTTTGAAATTCAGCTTGAGCTGTAGGAGAGTTTAAAAAAACAACAACAACAACAAAAAAAACAGAGCAGGGCACCAAACCACCTACAAAACAACTCAGCAAGGCAGTTTCTCCAGCAAACCTGCCTCTTATATCTCCTGTGACAAAGAGATTTATAGCAATTTTTTATTAAAAGAGAGAGAGAGAGAGCTGCAGATAATCAGATCTGAGACGCAGAAACGGGAACATGGGGGTGTTTTGCGTGTAAGTTATTTTAAAATATATGTTAGGGGCGTGATGGATTTTCCCAGTCCCGGCTGGAGGGGGGCCAGACCAGCCCCCCCAACCCCACTCTTGACTAAAATGATGGAAATGATGTGTGAAGGGAAGGACAGGAACGGAAGGGGGTCCAGGAAGGCAGGAGCTTGGCTTACACCGCCTCTGCTCTCAGGCTTCACCCCAGCCTCTGCCACAGCCCCGCTCTCTCAGCAGGTAGAGACAGGGGCTCCTGCTGCTTCCCAGAGGGGAGGACACAGTCTGGGGCTCTGAACCAGGAAGCAATCTTAGGGTGCTCCCCCAGCCAGGGTTACACTCTTAACCTGTTTCATCGATGAAGCAAACGATGGTTATAAAGAGAAAGGCTCATTCTACATTTTGGAACACAGAGATGGGCATCACTGGCCTTACTGGTAAGATATATACCCCTCTCTCCTGGTTCTCAGGGCCTTCTGGGTCTCCTTGCCTTAGGGCAGAGCCGCCGCCCTGGGCAGGGTAGAGGCGGGAACTGGTGTGCACGCCACACGGAAAGGATGGGGGCCTGTCCCAGAGTGGGCAGCTTGGTCCTGAGGCTGTGGACATTGGGCAGGCCTGTGTGCAGAGATCTGAACCAATGAGAGGGGTGTTAAGAGGGGATCGTCTCCACGGAACATGCCCCCACCTGAGGAAATCTCTGCCCCTGCCACCGGGAGGCACAATCCTTTGGGAACTCCAGATAACACTAAACTGACCAGACATTCAACTCTGAGTGAAAATGACTGGATGGTAAGGTGAAGGAAGTATCTGGAAAACAAGTCCTACGAGGAATAGCTGGAGGGACCAGAGATCTAAAGAAAAGGACCCTGGGGAGGTGTGAAACGTGCCTTCACTCACTGGCCCAGTCAGTTAAGAGTAGGGAGCGATCCCCATAGACCAAAGGGCTGGGTGCAGGGGCTGGGGGCCTGGACAAGGAGGGTTTGTTTGGTGGGACAAACAGAAAAAATTTCAGAGGGTAGAGCAGAATGAATAAGAATACGGCAATACTGTTGCAAGAAGAAGCATGGCGTAAGGGATAGGCAATGCTTAACCCCCAAATTAAGTGCTAATGGCGGTGTGTCAGCCACCAGGGCAGACTCCCAGGGGAAATACTGGAAGGGCAAGGCTTTCCAGGTACCTCAGATTGCACTGTTAAGGTCTCCTCATTGGCCTTAGCTGCCAGGTACACACCCTCCAACCTAGTTCTCTGAGCCTTCAGAGAACACCTCCAAGTCTTCTGTGAACCCAGAGTGTGCAGGGTGAGAGGGCTGGGTGATGAGCAGGCATAACCCAGGCGTGGGAGGGCCCACGGTTCCTAGGCATCCAGGTGCGCCCGTGCTCCATTGGGTGAAGCCAGGACCCCCGCTCTCCAAGTTTCCTCCCCTGTCTCCCATCTCAGACCACATCCAGCCTCTTTGTCGGCGAATTAAGAATCTGAAAACAAAAACTTAACTCCAGAAGTGGCCTGCTCAAAGGAAGCCCGGGTGAGTTATTCGGAAAAGGCGGCATCGTCCCCTGCAGGCTGAGGTCCAGAGAGCAGAGAAGTCCCCACCACGTGACTGGGACCCTCTGCTTCTCCCTGGATAGTGAACTGGCCACGAGCTGGGCAGGAGCATGGCGGGTCCTCATGGCTGCCGCCAGGCGTGTGCCATGGCCTCTCCGAGCTGAGTTGTCATTGTCTTGTCTATGAAGCACGGTCAGTTTTCACCTGGTGGTGGGGCTGTCGTGGGAGTAATGGAGATGAGGCACGTGGAGGCCTGGCCAGGCCCTGGGGGGGAAAAAAAGACGAGTAGATGGTGGTCAAGATTCCACTTGGGGGGAAGATGTTGGCTCTGAACCATCCTGGCTTCCTGGACAGATGGCCTCACGGCAGGGGCAAGGCCAGCCATTGGCACTAAAGCCGAGGTGGGGGAGTGGCCTCTGGAAACAAGAAGGGAGAATTGGGGCCAAATCTGGGGGAGTCTCTAGCCAAGACCATCTCAGAAGAGGGGATGGTGGCCTGTTTCTTGAGGACAGTCCCAGCCCAGAGGATCTATGTGCTTCTTTCCTTGCCACGATGTCTATCTGTCCATCTGTCTCACACACATGACCCATCACACATCATTTGAATGTGTACTTATGGAAACACTGACATGTATCACTCACGCATGTGCCCAGCGCCACCCCTCTGCCAGGCGGGAACATACAAGATAGCATCCATCACCTCCGCCTGCGCTGTCACACCCTGTTACAAGCCCCTCCCCTCAGCCCCACACAGGCGGGGCCAGGCCCCTCCCACTGCACCTTCACGCACTTGCACAGCAACACAGGCCATCCCAGCAGCACACGACCCCCGGTCCCAGGGTCACACGATGTCACATGCAAACACTGTGACCCGCTGCTCCACTCCAGCCATTTGTCCCCAGCCCTTCTCATGGGCCTTGCTGAACTGGGGGAGGGGTGTGGAGAGCAGCAGGAAAGGGGGTGGCCTCGCCTTCATGGAGGGTGACTCCTTGAGGTATTTTTAAGCCTTCCCCTCATTTGCTAAATGAGGCTTTCGCTCTAGCTCCCTTAGAAACGGCTGCTCCTTTCACGGCGGGGGGTGGGGAGGCAGTGGCCTGACAGATGCTTAAGAAATTATGGGTGAAATTTGCTGACTCAGGCCTGAATTACTTGCTGTCCCGGGACCGTGTTTAGTCCAATAAGTGCTGCTGGCTGGCTCGCCCCTCCTCCCTCACCTTTCTCTTCCTCTTCTGTGCCTCCCCCACTTCTGCCCTTCTCCCCCTCCCTGCCTCTCTGCCCTTGCTCTGGATGTCCCAGCCCAAGCATCTTTCTCTACCCGCCTCCTTCCCTTCCTGGGTACCCGTCATGTCCCCGTCCGCTGGAGCTGGCAAGCCTGCCCAGGAGGGAAAAACACCACCCCACACCAGCCACAGGAAGGAGGGTGGGGGCCTGGCTGCACGTGGAGGGCAGGGAGGTCAGGACAATGTTGAGGTGGGGGCAGGAGCCGGCCAAGGCACCACGGGAGGAGGGCACTTGAGTTCCGCCTGAAAGGGACCTTGAACTTGGTAGGTGATGGAAGGGCACAAGGCTGCCCAGACAAGGAGCAGCGTCACCGTCCCCGGGGCGGAATGAACTGGGCATGGAGGAAAGGGGTGCGTTCTGTGAAGTTGGAAGGAAGACCATTTTGAATTTTAGAAGTTCCCTTTGACTTGAACGTTGATTTATTTCTATACTTATTTGTTGTCTTTCCTCCTCACCTTTTCCCCACCCAGACCCCGGCTCTTCGCCGAAATAAAGAATGACAAAGAGCTTCTACCCTCACTTCATCCCATACCCACACCCCATCTGCCACTTCTGAGCTGCAAAGATTGGGAAGGGGGCTCCTGCTTAGGCCACAAGGAGAGGAGGATCCAGTGGCATCTCAGGGCAGGAGGGGTCAGGGAAGAGGCAGCATGCACGACGGGGCCGAAGGTGGTGGGCCGCCGGAGGTGGGAAGCCAGGCATACACCCCAAGCACTTACAGGGGAAGGAGGGTTTCGAAGCAGGAGCAGGCATCCAGGGGGCCCAAATGCCTCTTCTCCCACGCTGGCAACCTGAAAGGAGACGGGAATCAAACTTGAATGCAAATTAAAATGGTTCAAATCAAACGCTTAAAGACTTCCTCCTTGCTCATTCCCACTAAATCAGGAGAAGGGACAGGCCCCCTCCAGGCAGCCCTGCAAATAAAAAAGGAAGGAGGCCCAGAGACAAGGAGTCCAGATACCCAGGGACTGAATGAGGGAGTCTGAGGCCCAGAGAGGTGCAGGAATTTGTCTCAGGCCACAAGCAAACTGGTGGAATACTCAGTGAGGTTTTAAGGCCAGGGCATGGCCAGGGACAAGCAGGAAGACCTGGGGTCTGGCTCTGCCTCCTTACAGATCACTGAAGGCCCTGGCCAAGGCAACTCTGGGCTTGAAGCACAAAGTTCTCGTCTCTTTACTGGGCTGGGTGACAGCCTGCGGCGCCAGGGAGGTGGGAGTCGGCCCCTTGTGGGTGCAGTGGCTGGGAAGGATTCTGGATTATTTCCTCCTCTATCTCCCCAATCATCTGCAAGCACTTTAAAGGCTGGGGGCTTTCTGGCCCTTGGCTGGTGCCAGGGAACCACCAGACCTGTGTCACATGGGATCAGGAGCTGAGCCCCATGTCTCACTGGCTGGGAGGTCTTGGACAAACTCGTGAACTTTCCCTGGCCATGTTGTCTGTGGAACTGGCTCATAGGGCTGTTCTGAGGACTAAATGAGTTAATGCCTGGACAGCACTTGACCCGTGATCAGGGCTAGGTCAACATGAGTTAGTATTAGTTCCTAAGATGGCCCAGGTCACACTGAAAGGTGCTTTTCTGCGGTCTTCCCCAATAAAAGCAAAGCCCACTCTCACTTCCATGATGATGCCGTGCCCAACGGGAGCTAAGGATGAAGCCTTCGTAGTTGCTTGCTGAGCTGCCAGACACAGCCCCCACGTGAAAGGGTTCAACTTTAAAGGAAAGAATGACCTGATGGGAGAAGGGAAATTGCCATGCCCATCTTTTCCATTTCCATCACTTTCTTTTCTGATTGGAGAAGACCCACCTGGGCCCACCTGCTGGGCCCCCATGAAGCCCAAGCATCCCAGTGGCTGGTCAAATCCCTAGGCAGGGCCCCTCTCACAGCCTCTGGAACCAGTGGAGTCCAGCAGAAACAGCTGCAGAAGGGTCCCCACCACCAGCCCCTGCCCGGAGCCAGCTCTGTGTCAAGAGTGCCCAGGACCTGCTGGGATCAAGCTGTTCCAACAATGAAACACAAATCAGCCACCCTCGGCCCTGCCATTTGCCAGATCCTCTGATAAATAATTCAGGCTTCTCCATCTGTGGAAAAGTTGGATTTGGCCTAATTTCTCTCATAAACAAAGAACATCATCAGCTCAGAACAGTAAAATTCATACCAGATCTTTAAAAAAATACAGCCCAGGGAACCTCATGCATTTGGGGTCTGGGATCATGGAATCCAGGTTGCCTCTAGGAATCTAAGCAGACAGGGTGGACCAGGAATTCCAAGTCTGGCCTGAGAAATGGGCTGGGCAAGTGGTCCATTGAAGAAGAAGGGGACATACTTAAGGCCAATGGATGCACCCAACGGCAAATGAGGCTCCATTACCGAAGTCCACCTGATTTGTTTTTCTGAGTATTGCTGAAAGAATGTGAAAGCAACAAACGCATTTCTCTGAAGGGTTCTTGGGCCCAGGTATATCAGCAGAGTTCTCTAGAGAAACAGAACCAATAGGAAATACCCACACACACAAACACATACACGTATAATCTGTGTTAATATAGATTAAAAGTATATATACATACATAATATAGATTAATCTAGATTAAAAGTTCTATTTCAAGGGATTGGCTCACGTGACTGCGATAAGTCTGAAGTCCGCGGTGTAGCAGCAGACAGAAGCTCTCAGGTGGGAGCTAGCGCTGCAGTCCTGAGGCAGAATTTCTTCCTCCGCAGGGAAACCTCTGCTTGCTTTTAAGTCCTTTCAACTGGTTGCATGAGGCCCACACAGATAATGGAGAATATGACTTTACTCAAAGTCAATCAATGAGGACGTTACCCACATCTTCAAAATTCCATCACTACACCACCTAGATTAGTGTGTGGTTGGGTGCCAGAGCCTCGCCAAGCTGACCCATGAATGAACCACCTCTCCGGGTCTGCCTTGGTGGCTGCTCTTCCTTGGTGTCTCCGCCCCCAACCGGCCTCAATCAGTGAGGCCCACCTACATGGGTGAGAAGCAGCACACCAGGGAAGGTGTGTGACAGCGCAGACCCCAGGAGGGTGTGACTGGGGAGACTAAAGCCAAGAGCTCCGAATCTGTTTGCCTGAGGTCACATGGTACCTAGATGGGCAGGTGTGTTCAGAGGCCAGGACCACAGTGTTCTCACCGGCCACCTGGACGAAGTACTTGCTCCTGCCTTCAGTCCTGGACAGGGTTGAGCATCTAGGAAGGCACGGGAAGCGCACGGGCTCCACGTGTGTGGCTCTGTTACACACCAACCCTGGGCCAGTGGACAACGACTGGTGGGTCTTGGGCGCCCAGTGTTTCTGTTGTTTGGGGACTTCTTGACCGACAGTCATCCAGCTGTTACTAAAAGCCCCCTCAGCATGCCCATCGTGTTGGCGATCGAGTATTTCTGAATAAAAACGACTGCGAACTATTCTCTTTATGAATCAGCTTGGATGCCGTGTCATCTGGCACAGCGCCTGGCATAGAACGCGGCCTCATAGATGCTGACCCAAAAGAGGATCTCCTGGAGTGAAAGGAGGGGCAGGCCTACCACATAGGGGAGCCCTAACAGTTAGTCCTCTCAGCATTCCCCCCCGAGGGTATGTGTTCACCCCATTGCACAGTTGAAGAGCACGGGACTGCCCAATGTGGCCCGGCTTATGGTGGCAGCTGGGTGGCTACATGCACGGTGCTCTGCCCACCAAGCCCACCTCTCCGTGAGTCCCCACACCTTGGAGGCAAAGGCCGGGGACTGCAGGCAGTGTCCATGGTGGAGTTGTTCCTGCCCCTCTCCACCTACCTATCCTTCAGAGGACCCTCGCGGGCCAAGGAGGAGGGGAGATGGAGGCAACTGGCCGCAGCTCTTGGGGAGCCAGCCACCCCGCTCCTGGACCACAGCAAAAAGCCTCCTCCCACGGACCATGGGCCAGCTTCTTCCTCAAGATAGAAGCAGGTCCGCTCCCCACGGTCCCTCACGGTCCAGAGTCAGGCCATGGAGCAGCCCCGTGCGTGGTGCCACGGCCGAGCAGGAAGGATCCCTTCTCCGCAGAATTCATCGACCGGAATAGAACAGCTCTCCTGGTGGAGATGCAGCAGCCCATCCTCCCAGGACAGGATCTTCACTGTCATCCCTGCGTGCTTTGGCTAACGTTTCCCAGCTCCACTCCCTTCTGACCTCCAAAATCCAGAACTTTAGAGGAGGAAGCAATTTGGCCGGACTATTATTAAAAGGGAAGGGGAGCCTGGCCTCCTGGGCCGTAAAAGCTCTCCCAGCAGCGGGGGCTGGCAGCTCCCGTCCCTCACCTGGCACACTCGTCCTCCCTGATGCACCTGCCCTTCACACTCTGGATGGGCCCAGGGCCCCTTTACAGCCCTGCTGCCTGGCCCAAGCCTGGGCTGGGAGGGACAGGAGGGAGGACGCAGCCCATAATCAGGACAGAGGGCCAGAAAAGCCCCTGCTTCGAAGAGCAGAGCGACCTTGCGTCGGAACAAAGCACATCCAAGGTTACCGCCCCACCCCAGGGTTGGGGCACAGGATTCCCAGGAGGCGCTGGGCTCAGAGACAGACCTGGGTTCTTGCATAGTCATTATTTACGATCAGGCAGTGTCTCCCCACGCTGGGTCCAGTTTCCGGTTCAGCACGACCTGTGCAGCTCAACAGGAAGTAGCCAGAAGGGGCTCAGAGCCCAGATCCCACCTCCGTGGATTCCCCAGGGCCCCTCAAGGTACAGTGTACAGATCCCAACCAACACCTTCAATTTGCGGGTGAGGAAACGGAAGCCTAAAGAAGGCAGGAGATCCTCCCTGAGCTACCCAGCCAGTCCCACCCCTTCCCAGTTTAGACTGGAAACTCCCAGAGGGTAGGGACCATGATTTGTCCAGCCCGGCACCAGGCACAGCACAGGATCCTGCAAACCTCCCTGAAGGAATGCAGGGTCTGCCAAGACTCCCTGTGCATGGATGCACCTCAGGCTCCTTGAATGAGGTGAGGGGCTGGGTGTGTCGGCACTGAGGGAGCTCAGAAAGTCAGGGCCACGGCCAGGCGTCCAGCACTGAACAGCCACTCCGCATCGCGGAGGGGAGAGCCCCGGGCCCTTTAAGGTTTGGGAGGGGTGAGGGTTTGCAGGAAGCTAGGGGTGATGGGGGCAGTGGGGAGGCCTGTGGGCCAAGCTGCAGTGGGTCAGGGCTCCTGCACTCACCTCCCCACCGGTCCCATGAGCCCCAGCGTCCAGCTGCCAGCGCAGGCGGGCATAGCAATGGCACAGCCAAAATGAAGACATCCAGACACGAGGCTGCACCTTCTGAGACGGAATCCTGGCTCGTGCTACTTTAATTAAGAAAAACAAAAGACATGAGCAGGGCAAATGTGCCTGGGAGATGCCGGGGGAGGTGAAAAGGATGGGCTCTTGGCTTCCTCCAGGAGGGCTGTCTGTAAGGAGCGCTTGGTGGTTTGGTCGCGCTGTCAGTGACACTGAAGTCACGTTTTACAACCCACAAGGCACAAATCCCCTGTCCGAGACTGACGCCAACCATGGCCTCCGAGGGACCCTCGTTCTGTCTGGCCACCGGCCTCATCCCCGCCGCCTCTCACAAGGGCCACTGCATTCCCTCCATCAGGGTTGGTTAAGCACCCACTAAGCTGAGCCCAGTGCAGGAGTTATAGCAGCGAGCCACGCAAGCTCCCTGCCCTTCAGATGTGACTCACCCTCGTTTGTGTCTGTCTGTTTCTAGTCCTTTCAAAGCCTCTTCCCATCTACCATCTTCAGGCATATTCTCAACAGTCAAAATTTACAGGTGGGAAAAGGGCAGCACAGCTATAGGACCAGAATTTGGGCTCCCGTCTTGTAACCACAGATTCTTGGAGCCTTGCAGCACGTACTGTGTGGTTGCACCCAGGACGCTGCACAAGGGAATCCGAGGCCAGGTGTCAGGGTGTGTGGGGTGGGGGAGAGTGGGGGGAGTAGAGGAGCTTCCAACCTCACGGGAGGCATCCCACGAGTTCACCCAAATATACCTTGTGCAGAGGTAGAGGCCTTGTGCTCATGGTCTGGATGGAGAGAAAGAACTTGCACTCACAAACAATACAGAGTAGACATGCCACAGGGGAGGTGCCCCGGTGAGGGCATATTTAGACAGAGAAATAGTGGGCAACTGTGAGTCTGGGAAGCCATTTTCCATTATGGAAGAACATTCATCTGGACAGATTTGGGGAATTGGAGTTTGAGGATTATCCAGAAGCAGGAGTGGAGGCCCTGGGAGTTGTGGAGGGTGGGGCTCACTTAGGGTCATGCCTTGGGAAGGGCAGGGAGGCTGGGAAGAAGGCTGCAGGAGTCATGCTGGGAGCACCCACTCAGCCGCAGGCTAGGAGGTGGCCCCAGTGGCCAGAGCGGGGGCAGGTCAGGAGTTCCGTTGTAGGGAAATGGGCCACACACATTTGGGGCCTGGAGGTGGCAACCCTGCTGGGCCGGCACCTCTGTGGGGGCGCGCTCCAGTCCTCCCATCCCTTAACCCCTCTGCACCCCGACCTCTGTGTGCAGTGGAGTGGAGTGGATCCTGGGAGGACACTGGCATAGCGGTATTAAGACATCTGTGTCTCTAATGAAAAGTTACCCTTTGCCGGCCAGGGGAGAGACACAAATCATTATGAATCAATTTAGCTCCGGCCAGCCGTCTGCCCGAGCCTCACGTGGTGGGAGCCAGACCATCGCAGGGAGGGGCCGCTGCGCTCTCCCTTCCCAGCCCAACCTTGGGGCTAGAGGAGAGGCCAGAGAGGATCCCGGGCCGCCCAAAGGCGGGGACGCTGGACTGAGGGCAGCCTGTCGTCGGGATTCCATCCCACAGCCGGCCTGGGGTGGACGCCTGCGGTGCGTCCGGGTATGCCGGGGTCGCAGGCCAGGTCCAGGGGCCAGGCGATGGCCTGTGAACCGGAGGAGAACGGCGGACAATTCCGCGCCCCCTCGGGATCCACGCCGCCGCTCCTCAGCCCGCGCCCTCCGCCCCGCCCCTCGCGCCTGATCCCGGGGTGGTGGGCGGCCTTTGCGCAGCGCGCTGGGGCCACGGTCACGGCTGCGTTGGCAGCGAGGCCGGCCGCCTCCGGTCCCGAGCATCTGCCGCGGGCCCCTCCTGCGGGCCCGGGAGCCGATCGCCGCCCAGAGAGCCAGCCAGTTGTCGAGAGCGCCCCGCGGCCTCCGACAAGCTAGCGATTTGTTGTTGTTTGTCGAGTGCTTTTGTCATGCAAATCCCAGAGCCTGCCGCTGGCGCTACTCTCGGAGGAGGTGGGGTGTTTTTGCCTTTTTTTCCCCTTCCCTTGGCCTTTGCCGGCGCAATTGTTAGTGTCGTTCCAAAAATAAAGGAATATCACTTATTTAATTTTCTTTGCACTGAGCGTGTGTGGCTCCCCAGTGTGCAGCTCACCTTCAGAGGATGCCAAGGCTGGGGTGGGGGCTGCTGGGTCGGAGGTGAAGGAATGCGCCTAGAGGGGCACCCCCATCACCAAGACAGACTCAGACAGTGGGCTGGGGCACCGAATCCCAACTCCAAAAACCAGCTCCCCGGCAGGAAACGCCCTACCTCCCCGCCTCCAACCCCCACAGGCTTCTACTATAGTGGCTGGCATCCGTGATGAGGACCTCAGGGAGGGCAGGGCCTCGGGCTGCCAGCAAAGCCCTCCCTCCATGGGCACTGTGCTCCCCCCAGATCCCTGGCAGCCCAAGTCCAGTATTGTCCACACTGACCCAGGCCTGGGTGCCCAAGCACTGGTTCCTGCAGACCCGGGCCACCTCCTCCACATGTAGCTACACAGACCCTTCTGATGGTGAAAGTTTGGCCCCAAAAAGTCATTTTGTGTCAGATTCCCATGTAAGCAGGGAGACAGCTGATTCTCCAAAGGGATTTTTGGTGAATTCCTGGCAAGCCTGATAATCCCCGGAAAGCAAAGAATGTCCCCTTTGTGTAATATTTACATTGTCCAAGCTAAGCTAAGACCAGCTAAACTGGTTACCCCTTGACCAGAAAGTACTGGGAGGGCACCAGGGTCTTCCTGAGGGGATCAGAGCTGTTCCCCAAGCCTCTGTTCTGTTCCCCCAATCCAGGTGTTCATTTAACGCGTAGTGCCTGAATCAGTCAGCTCAGGCTGTTGTAACAGACTACCACAGACTAGGCGGCTGAAACAACAGAAAGTTATCTGGAGGCTGAGAAATCCGAGATCAAGATGCCGACAGGGTTGGTTGCCTGATGAGGGCTCTTCCCCTGGGTTGCAGACAGCTGCCTTCTCACTGTGTCCTCACACAGCAGAGAGAGAGAGAAGCAAACCCTCTGGTGTCTCTTCTTATAAGGGCACTAATCCCATCATGAAGGCCCCTCCCTCATGACCTCATCTAAACCTAATTACCTCCCAAAGGCCCCACCTCCTAATACCATCACAAAGAATGAGGCAGGTGATGGTCAGAGAGGGAAGGGGCAGTTTGAGCTGGAGTGGCAGGGAAGTCCCCTCTGAAGAGACTTTAGGCTGAGACCTGATGGGGCCCCAACAGGGTCAGTAACACAACAGGCTGCTTCTCTTCTGCCTCTTCCTTCTTCCTCACCTCCTTGAACCCTACCCTTTTCTTCAACGCTCACTTTCTTCAGGAAGTTCTCTCGGATGTACCAAAACAGAGACCCCAGCTCCATCCAACCATAGAAGATGCAGTGTGGGGTGTGTGTGTGTGTGTGTGTGTGTGTGTGTGTGTTATGTGTGTGTCTGTGTACGTGTCTATGTGTGTGTGCCTGAACACATCACTGTAACACAAGAGTCCCCAACCCCCCGGGCCATGGGCTGGTACCGGTCCGAGGCCTGTTAGGAACTGGATTGCACAGCAGGAGGAGAGCGGCCAGTGAGCGAGTGAAGCTCCATCTGCCGCTCCCCACCGCTCCCCATCACTCGCATTATTGCCTGAACCATCCCCACCCCCACCCACCCACCCACCCACCCCGGCCCCATCCATGGAAAAATTGTCTTCCACGAAACCGGTCCCTGGTGCCAAAAAGGTTGGCGACTGCTGCTGTAACTGACAAAATGCGTCTGAGTTTGTGAATTGCAGGATGGGTTTTTGCACATTCAGGTTCAGTGCTTTGGAGACCAAGAATTCCTGGGAAATGGCCCACTCAGGAGAGTTGCCAGGCCACACTGGGCAACATCTCATCTGCCTGTGAGCACAAAGAAATCTTCCAAGCGCAGGAAGTAGCCTGCTGTTTTAAAGAAGGCAGACCCCAGCCTTGCAGTGGGCTCCCCTCTCTTCGCTCAGCTCAGCTGGGTTCTTAGGGGTCAGATTCAACAGGATGTGGGCCAGGCACCCCCTCTATCTCTCACAGGCTGTGCACATAAATAGGAGCCTTTCAACAGCACATTCAGTGGTTGCCCTGTATGCAAAGCAGACAGCCCAGTGCAAACCCAGCAGTTAAAATGAGGGTGGCTGAGGGTGGTGTTCGAAGCACTTTCTTATGTGGCCCGAGTGTGGCTGGGTGGGCAACAGGGATCATGGTCCTGTCACGGTGATGGAGCCCCCACTGGACTCAGCTTCCAGCCTGTTCTCAGGGAGAACCTTTCTTTCTCCTGCTTCCCCCACCACAGCAACGAGCAGCTCTGAGCAAGTGTAGCTGAATCAGCATCACAGAAGTAATTCTAGTTGAAGGGGAGCAGAGAGGCCCAGAGCCCCCGGGGTCCCCCGAATTCCGTTCCTGTGACCCAGTTGCAGGCAGCATCACTCACTCCTCCCCGTTCTTAACTCCACACACTAAAAGCCGCCCAGGGACCAGTTGTGCCCTGGATCTGGGTTCTCAGTGTGGGGTAGAGCAAGCAGAATAATGCAGCTGGAAAGGCTCCCCGCAACTGCCTGCATCCTGTCTGCCCGGCTCTGCCTCTCCCTCCCTGCTCCACCTCACCTGAGTCCTGTCCTCCCTCTGCTCCTCCCCTGACACTCAGGAAACCTATCCTTCTGCAGCCTTTCCTGTGTGCCTGGCCCCACGCAGAGCCCAGGGGGCTCCGGAGAGAAGGACTCACTTCCGGTGCCAGCGTTGATTGGGCCACAGCTGGGTTCCTCTCCCTGTGCTGGGAGTCAGGGAAGCCGTGGTCTGGTGGGAGAGGCAGACACACCAGCAGATCCCAGCAATGACAGAAACATTCCTGGGCGCCCGGACTGGAACACAGGACCACTCGTGCACAGAGATCGTGATGGCACAGGGGACTTGTCCAGTGTGGCTTAGAGCCGGAAGACCGCCCCGAGTTCAGAGCAAGCAGGACAGACACTATTTTGGGGCTTCAGAGAGGAGAGAGGGATGCCAGGGAGGATTCCTGCAGGCATGGGCACGGGGGCTGCACCTTAAAGAGGAACGACTTGCCTGAGGATGTGTCCGTATGTCCCAATGGTTAAGGGAAGGTTTGGGGTCCCTGCCCCGCTGCCTCTTTTGGGAAACAACTGTGAATTAGAGTATAG
The DNA here is from genome assembly GCF_008692025.1 of Phocoena sinus. NCBI lineage: Eukaryota > Metazoa > Chordata > Mammalia > Artiodactyla > Phocoenidae > Phocoena > Phocoena sinus. The sequence goes on from NC_045776.1 coordinate 37,925,928, forward strand.
GGGACTTCTGCCTCTTCCTTAATGCTTTTGTCTCCAGCCACCTTTGGCTATGATTTGGGGCTCTATCCCAAGGTCGTCCATTCCCTGCCCTCTCCTCCTCACGTCCCCTGTCTGGTGGCAGCCCATGAGACCAGACATGACTGAGGCGGGCAGCCAGTGCATTCTGGGCCGCAGCGACAGCTGACAAAGTTACAAGGACGGGGACGTCAGGGAGGACGGGTGGCCCGCTCCCTCCGGCAGCTGCCCCTCTGCTCCATTCCATTAGGATTGATCAGGCTGGGTCAGGGGTCTGCTGGGCCTGCACCGGGCACCTGGAGCTTTCACAATGACGGATGGCAGTACCGCCACCGCAGCCCCCGCCCCTCCCCCACCCCCACTTCCACCTCCTTCCTCTCCGTTAGTCCACGTCCAGGTCCCCCTCAAGTGGCTCTGGTTCTGACTGCTCCTTCCTGCCCTCCCTCCTTCCTTCCTTCCTTCCACACTTCTGCCCCATCCCCCAACCCCGGCTGAGCCCCGCTCACCAGCGCCTTTGCCGGCCCGTCCACCCCAGCACACTGCAGGAGCCCTCACTCACCCAGCAGCGGGATGGTCCCAGCCAACCAGCCTGACTTAGCCGGGCCCTGTGTGCCCAGCAGAGGAAAAGAGAGAACAACGTCCCCAGCAATGGCCCAGAAAGAGTTGCCCTCCAGGTGGGGTAAGAAGACCCACCTGCACAAAACTGTTAAAAATCAAGCCTAGCCTGGGAGGGCCCAGAGAGGGTGTGCATGCCAGGGCTGGGGGGGCAGCCACCAGTGTTTTCCAGTTGCCTCATTCGTGGGGCTCCAGGGGCCATCGGGGTGTCATGGAATGATGAAGAGAAAGAATCCAGTGGAGAAACTGCCTCACCGCCTGGGGCACCTCCACACACCACACTGCGGGCTCCCGCACAGCCATACCTGTGGACATGTGCCCCCGGCTCACGTGGAGGGGCCGGCTCACGTGGAAGGGCAGGCAGGGGCACTTTGGAGGAGATCCTGGGCCAGAGTTGCTGGTTCCTCTGCCCTGAGTGGGACAGGGCAGGCTCAGGACGCTGAGTCCCGTGCAGAAGCAAAGCTCTATCCCCAGAACACTCCAGGGGCCCCACCCCAAGGGATCCAGGGGGCATGAGGGAGGGTGAGCGCCCCAGACCACGTCCCGACAGTGTCCTCTGCAAGACAGCCACGTGAGTCTCTCCAGGCGTGTATGTGTATTGGGGACCAGCACGGATTGCCTGCACACGGCCTGGGTGACGGATTGGGTATGGGTGGGGCCCAGTGTTTTGCTGGTGTACTTGAGGTGATGTCTGTAAATATGTCTGAGCATGTGTGTGAGGGTGAGGGTCTGTGAGTGAGTGGCTGTGGGTGTGACTGTGGCTGCAGGATGCGGGTTTATGGGAGATGGCCGTACTTAGCGGAGTGGGGAGTGGACATCCGCTCTCTGCTTTCTGCCGCCTTCCTCCTCCCCCGGGCACCCAGAGGTCCGGCCGTAGTGAGCAAGTCACAGCCCAGCCCCCGTCCTACACACCCTTTTAATCAATTTGGTGCTTTCTTGTCAAGAAGACAAGCTAGTTGCTTCCTGAGGATCAGATGGTGATGGATGAAGTATAGGGAATAATTAAATTAGCAGTGTAATGGTGGTACAAACCTCAATTAAAAAAATATTTCCATTGTCATAAAGTCTAGCCATAAATTTTAGGAGCCCTGCATTCCTGTGGCCTGCCGTGCTCAGCAGCTAGACGTGCCGCCTGTGATTGTGGGTTCCCAGAAGGGAGCAGGGCTGGGCAGCTTGACAGAGGTTTGAAGCCTGCCCCACCCATACCCTCTTCTCTGTCCCTGTCACATCTGGGCATCTGGCTCCAGCCAGGTGTGTCCCCAGTGCTCACTCGTGGACCCCTCCCCCTCCACATTTCTTCTCACTTTATACTGACCATGAGGTATCTGGGAGGCCAGCTCCCGCTCTATTTCATGTGCACAGGATCCCCGGCCTTTTCTTGAGGGGCTGACTCTGTCCCAGGTGTGGGGTGGGGGGCTGTGCGGGGAGCACCAGCAGGAGCCTCAGGAAGCCCGTGGAGAGGGAGCCACATGCCTGTGCACGGCAGGCGCCCAGGGAACCCCTGTCCACTGACGAGCAGAGGTCCTCTCCAGGGCACTGGGGATGGTCTCCTGGACCAGAGGGACCAGGATGGAGAGTACTGAGGTGCTCTGGGCAGAAGCAGAGGGTACAGGGTGGAGGGGTTGGAGAGGGAGAGGGACCCCAGGGAAGGGGGGGAGCCCGCTTGCTTAGGAGAGGCCCTCAGATGTCCTGTGGAGGGCCTGGAAAGGCCCCCACTCCTGCATAGAGGGGATTGGCTTCTCCTCCCTCCCACTAGCTATCCTGTGACCTGTTATGCTAATGAATTCCAGCAACAGGCCAGAAAGGATGTAAGTGGGGGAGGGGAGGGGCCCCAGCCACAGGACCAATGGAGAGGGAAGCTGCAGGGTCGCCTCTGGGACCCAGGCACTGCTGGTACATCTGGGGGAGGGAGAGAAGGAAGAGAGGAGCAGAGGGGAGGAGGATGGGGGTAGAGGAAGCAGAGAGGAAGGAGGAGGAGGGGAAAGCAGAGCGGGAAGAGCCAGAGCAGCAGTCAGAGGCCAGTGGGTGACCCACTCAGTGAGGCGGACACTATTCCCCACCCCCACCTCTGTACACAGCTTCTGGCACCACTAGGATCAAGGCTGACAAAAGTGCTAAGGTTAGCCTGGACACCCTCATCCCCACCTTCCTTTTTTAAGCCCCCGTTCCCACCTCAGACCATCCCTCCCCTTTCTAACATCTGCCCCAAAGAAAGTACCAACTAACTCACCATAACCCCCAGGGGGTGTTGCATTAAGGCAGAGGCAAGGACAGTGAGTAGGGATGCAGAGCATCCTCATAGGATGGGGAAGAGGAGGGTCTGGGGAGAGAGGGCTCTGCTCAGCTGTAGGGTCAGTGCCCCTCCCTGCCCAGGGCTCCCTTTAGGGGGTTGGGGCGTGGTGGGGGCACAGATCTTTTGGGATGAGAGCTGGAAGGAGCAGAGGGCCGGGATGGAAAGCGGAACATGCTGATAACCTGCTCAGGATACTGCAAAAATGAGGTCTAGCCCACAAGGAGCTGCCAGGGTACAAGAAGAAACGGGGGCTCCGGTCAGCCCTGGACTTTCCACCAGCCACTTGAGGCCAGAAAAGGCCCCAGTCCAGTGTCCTCAGGTTTCTAGCCAGTCTCTAGATTTGCCCAAAAAGGTTCAGCAGGAACAGTTGCATTCAGTCCCATGGAGCGGAGACCTGGCTCAGACTTAGGTCTGGCACCAGCAAGGCTGCCAGATCCTGAACCTCCAGAATTGAACGCAAGCATCTGAGTGGCAAGAGGGGACTTGGAGGTTAAGGAAGCAGTTGATCGGCTGTAGTTTTGGGCATCCATGGCCCAGATCACAGAGGCAGAGGCCAGCCAGAGGATGGTGGGGGGGGGTGGGTTCTGAGGGTCCCTGCCCCACTGCTGCTCAGTGGGGAGCAGGACCTGGCCCAGATGTGTGAGCTCAGCTTCGCTGAGGGGCTCAGCTAACCCAGACCACCCAGCTGCCAGCAAAGTAAAAATTAGTAGGAGGACAGGAAAGGAGGGCCTCCAGCTTTCTGCTAAAGAGTCTTGAGCACAAATAATGCCCAGTACAAGGGACCAGAGGAACTTGTGTTACTGAACCAAAACTTGGGTCCACTCACTCACACGCAGTAAAGTCAATCTACTGACACTGGGTTGTGGTGAAGGAAAGTGCAGCATTTATTGTAAGGCACCAAGCAAGGAGGCCAGGTAGCTAGTGCTCAAAACACCTGAACTCCCCGATGGGTTTCAGCAAAGCATTTTTAAAGGCAAGGTGAGGGAGTGGCGTCCCAGGTTATGTGATCAGCTTGTGAGTAATTCTCTGATTGGTTGATGGTGAGATAACAGGGCAGTGTCAAAGGGCTTAGCATTATCAATCCTTAGACTCCAGCAGGTCTGGGGGCTACACGCTCATCGTCATCAAGTAGTTAATTTCTTCCATTTGGTGGGGGTTTTAGCACCTGTGGAACAGCTCAGGAACTGTGCATCAGATACTATTATCTAGGTGCTCCGGAGTGGAGCTAAAGCAGAAGATAGGGGGGAGGAGTACACCTGGGGAGGGCCCCATAGTGTCCTGCTCTGTTAGACTTGGAGTCATCTCTCTCCCTGAGCTGCTAGAATCTGTGCTTTGGGCAAGGGCCAAAGCAATATCCGCATATCCCCAAGTGAGGCCCCAAGGGCTGTGAGCCATGGATGCAGCCCTGGGGACCCCACCTCTCTGATGTCACCAGTTAAACTAAGAGCCGAGAAAGCTCCAGAACCAGATGAGAGGCACGTTTTTCATTTTCTTCTGCTGGTGGTTTCTTCTTCAGGTCACTGCAAGAGAGTGCAAACTTATTCCATCGGAGGCAATAAAACCTTTTTATTGCAAAGAGAATTCACAGAACCCAACTCTGTACCCACCCTGAGGTGTGAGAGCAGAGTGAGGGGTGAGTGTGTAGTCAAGGGTTTCTTCGTGAAACCCTAGAAGGTAAACAATTTAGGAAAAAAGAAACTATTTAGGACCATAACAGTTAATTATTGAGAAAGGAACTGAATTGTACCTAGGTGGTTTCTTCTATGTAGGCTTGTTTTATAAGACTTTCCAATCTCCTGTTTAATGGCGCCATGTTCAAGTTAATTTAATTCAATCAAAAGTTCTATTTTGACTTTTTCTAAGGATAATTAGTGGGAAAGTGTGTGTTCTCTCTTGGTTAATGGTGTCATCATCTGTCTCCAGATCAAGATAGCTCAGTGTCATCCGTGCTGATTCCACCTCACCCATCCCTTCCTTCTTTGACCATCCAGCCCACCCCCCTTCCCCAGGCTTGCCTCTCTGCGTCTCTGCACCCCCTTCCTCCATCTCTCCCTGCAACCCTGCAGCTCCAGCTTGGCTCCCAACCACGGAAGGCCAGCATGCTTAGCTTTTACCCACTCTGCCCCAGAACTGCTTCTCTAGACATAAAACAATTGCCATTTTCTTGATGTACTCCACGCTACCCACAGGTAAAGGGAAGGTGTTTAAGGCTCATGGTGGTCCAGCCCAGGAGCTGCTGAAGCCCCTCAGCTCCTGCTCTTCTTCCGGAAACTCTCTCCCTTCAGCCACATCACTTCTCATCCCTCCTGTCATCACCTCTATTTCTTTGCACATTTTGACTTCTCATTCTTGCCGAGAGCCCATCCCTTCCGATGGACACACACATTCCTGGCAAACTCTTGTTTTCTTCTTACTTGCCTCGCTCTGAAGTTAACCTCCTCTGTGAAGACTTCCCCTTCTTTGAGCTGATTATCCCTTTCTCTAAGCTTCTAGAACCCTTGGTTTATTTCAACACACATCACATGATATTGTCATCCTCTGTCCGTTTGTCAGTCCCACAGCAGACAGTCTTTTGGGGGTGGAGGTGATTATGCCTGGAACATAGAGGCAGGTAAATTAAAATTGTAGAAAAGTAAGAAAGGGAAATACATTAATTCATAGTCTCCAGAAAAATATGCTCAAAGCATGTACCAAAGACACATATCACCACCTGGTGGCTATCTTCAGAATTGCAAGTTTAGTTTATTTTGATAAACTAAGGGAAGTAAATCTAAATTTGTGAAGTAACAATAAATATCACTCTTGAGCACTATGCGTTTAGTGTCTGAAAGTAACAGCCTGGCCATTTCACAGGCTTGAACAAAGGTGAAGGGTGTTAACTGACAAAAATGCTTTGGAAAATTGATAAGTGTATGTTGAACCAGGCCACATGTCTGGTCCCTGCCACATACTGTGGAGGAGAAAGCTCCCCATGTAGCTAGAAAAACAAGTTTCACACATGAAACGATCAGAGAAACATTCAAAACTGCAGGTGGGTGACACAAGGTGACAGAAAAAATCATTCTGGACAGGACGTCAAGAGGGTTTGATAGCACAGGGCAGGGTTTGGAGGATGAATCAAATCAGAACATAGCCAGTCAACAGGAAGATGTTGTAGGTCGGTGGAGTTGGAAGGGAAGGGGCACATCAATTCGGATGGCTACTGGCCTGTCTGATTATCCAAGGATGTGACCAGCTAAGGTAGAGGGGAGGCCACTGCACCCAGCTCCCACTTTTCTCTTGACATCCCATCACTGCCCAAACCGCCATTGCTGAACCCATTACAAGTGATCACTATTTTCTTAACATAGAAGTCTGATGAGTCTGACAAATATAACTGTATTTTTATATTGTACATTTTTGTACATTTTTGTACATATTTGTACAAAATATATTGTACATATTTGTACATTTTTATAAATGTACAAATATTCCCACTGTATTTACTGGGACAAATGGAGGGAGGGTTTGGGATGGAGGTTGACCCAGCACATCAGAGATGAATGGCTCTGTACTCATGGGTACAGAATGGGGGATAGGAGTCCACTGAGGAAGGCAGAGAGAGAAGGCCACCTCTCTGGGGATGGAGGATGGGCCATGGTCCAGGAAGGAACAAGTAAATCAGGAGGAGCTCCTTAGCCATTCCTCCACTCACAAGATGCCCATTACTCTGAGTGGGACAACAGTAGCCCCGTCCAGCCTGTGTCCTGTGATGTTCCCCACTTATTTCTCTTACCACCTTCACTCTGCTCTGTCAGCGCCAGCATCCTCTCTGGGCTAAGGCTTCTGCAGCCTCCCTTTACTTGCACAAGTCCCAACATGGCCCTGAAGACTTCCAGGCACCAGAAAGGGCAAAAGGCCAGTGTTGCATCCTGCCTTGATCATGGACTGAACTTTCTGAAGCGAGGTGCATCCCAGTTCTTCCACCGCAGACCCCTCTTTGTCAGGGCAGGCCACAGGCCCCTTACAGGCCCCCCTCCACCCTGCCCCACCTGCTCCCTTCCTCCCACTCCCCATTCCCAGCCCCACTGGCTCCCTCTCCAGAGCTGAGGCCGGCCTGAAGACAGATATTAATGTGCAAATTAGCACAACCCGACTGGGTCCAGATTGCCACTTAGAATTTGCATATTAATAAATGTTTTTGTGACAGCATTTAGCAGCTCAGGAAGGACAGGGAGTCTCCCCTCCCCCCTCCATAAGCGAGATAAACAGACTTGATAAGGCAATCTTGCCCCCTCCCATCCCCCAACCTGCACAAGTTCCTCTCATCAATCCTTCTATCATCCGTCTATCTACCTATCTACCTATCTCTCTCACAGGTTGCTCCCCCCCACCGCCCACCCCCATCCCACCCTCCCAACCCCCCACCCCACCCTCCCGCCCTACGCCCAGCGTTGAGCCTCTCAGCCCAGTCTCACAATTAGCCGGAAGAGGCAGGAGACCAGCTCAGAACCCTGGAAGAGCTGTGCAGAGCTGGCGGGGAGCAGTCAGCGTGGCTGGTGTGTCTGGAAGGTGTACCAGAGAAAGGGGAGCCATCTGGGCCCCCAGACAGGACAGGCATGGTGTCCTTAGGGAGAATTTATTCTTTCTGGAGATCCTGAGGGTTCTGCCTTCCTGACCAGCAAGGAGAGGGACTCAGGAGGCAGCATGAGCCCTGGCTCTGCGTGGGTCTCAGTCATAACTCACACAAGACCTGGGATCTCTTTGGGCCTCTGTTTCCTATTCTGTAAAATAATAGGTTTCTCCCTGACTCCCCACATCACAGGACTATCATGGGAATCAAACGAGATAACGGATGTAGACGTGCTTTGAAAAGAAAGGAGGGGTTTACAGATGCCACATGACATTTGGCATGGGAGGAAGAGATCCTGGGGCTGTATATTACAGACTTCTGCATTATACATGACCCATCTGGAAATTAAGGATTATGTATAATAGAGTTCTCAGCTGGCTGAGGATTGCCACCTTCAAGCATCAAAACTTTAAAATTTTCATTTTAACTACTTGGAGGGTAGTAGTAAAAAATGCATTTTAACTCTTTTAATTTAGGAATTAAAACTCACTTTAATTCCTAAAATGCATTCCAGTGCCCTGTTTTCTTATTCAGTATAAAAACATCACCTAAAATTTTCCTCCTGACTCGAGTTTGTCTTCTGCAGGGTGCTGTCGTCAAAAGTGCCGGAGGGCGTGGGCCGGTCTCTGTGCAGACAGTGGCCACCCCTGTGTTCTGGTGGTTCTTGCTTCTCCCAGCGGTGGTGGCTCTGCTTGGCCTCTTGATCCTTCATTAAATCAGTTGCCCATCAGCTTTAGTGATGGAAACCAGAATCACTAGGCTTCACTCAGTTATCCAGGAGTATGTGTGCCAGGCTCCGTTCTGGCACGGGAAATAGTAGTGACTCGATCAGGGTGCTCACATTTCTGGGGAGGGGAGTGGGGAGCAGCTTGTCAGCATTGTTTGTAAACTAGCAGTTAATAGCCCTAGAGTAGGTTTTCTATGAGCAAAGCACACAAGAGTTTTAATACATGGACCATAAATATTTTACATTTGTCGAATCAATGAAGGGATTAATAAACCTTAGGGGCCTTTATGACCTACTTCCTGCTTCTCTTGTTTTCTGAAGAGTGGAAAGCTTGCTTGCTAATTGCACTGCAGATGGAAAAGGCATTATACATGCATGAGTGTGCACGTGTGATGTGTGTGTTGTGTGCGCGCACGTGTAAATTCACTGGCCTTTGCCCCGTTGGAAGGAACAAACAGGACCTCTGGAAGCAGTGAACCTTCTTCTCCCAAGCCCAGCGTACAAGGCAGAGTGGGAGGAGCCCCAGTCTGCCGTTGCCATGCACGAGATGGAGCCTGGCTGGGTTATGGACAGACTGTGGGGGTGGGGAGACCCTGAACCCCCCGGATCCACGTTTCTCGTTTTCTACAAAGGGCTTCTACCAAGAGAGACAGACAAGAAGAGTGGTTCACTGTTCGAGAGCCAGAGTGCACCAGCTTAACTGCTGATACCAGCTCTGTGGGCCTGGGCAAGCTGTCTACCCTCTCTGCGTCTTGGCTTTCCCATCTTTTTTGTGTGTGTGTGGTATGCGGCATCTCACTGGTGTGGCCTCTCCCCTTGCGGAGCACAGGCTCCAGACGTGCAGGCTCAGTGGCCGTGGCTCAGGGGCCCAGCCGCTCCGCGGCATGTGGTATCTTCCCGGACTGGGGCACGAACCTGTGTCCCCTGCATCGGCAGGCGGACTCTCAACCACTGCACCACCAGGGAAGCCCTGGCTTTCCCATCTTTGAAATGGGATGGTAACAGTCCTCACCTCATCATTATCAGACTGTTCTCCGTTAACAGATGCAAAGCACTTTTCAGTGTCAGCACGTAACTAGCTCTAAGTAAATATTTCCAGGTTTTTTTCACTTTAACTTCCTTAGCAGGTCATTTTAAGGACCACAAGATTTAATGTAAAGAGTGTTCTTTCAGTGCTGGTTATCACCCTTGGGCCGCCTCCCAAGCCTGAGGCTCCTACTCTCAGGGCTTAGAGCAGGTAGAGGCCTCCTTTATAAGCCCCTGGGTTGCCTCTTCTCTCCCCATCCTTGCCCCCACTGGGCCCATCAATAAATATTCAGTCAGTGTTGATGAGTGATAAAGAGCTCAGGCTGAGACTGGGACAGGGCAGGATCTCGCTGTGAATTCTTTAGATGTAAAAAGTGGGTCAACCCGGAGGGAGGGTTTGGGGACAAACAAGAATGTGAGCCTTAATCCAGATGGCAGCTGGGGGTCAGCAAATCAGCCACGAGATATCCTGTGAGCTCAGTTAAGAAAAACTCTAGCATCTGAGTCCTGGCCTGGGAAGTGGGAAGAGATGTGGAGGAATAAATGGCGCCACCCCTGTCATCGGCGAGATCCTATTCAAATGGCAGAGGCAAGGCTTTCCTTTACCTCCTGTTAAAGGAGTGCTAGCGTGATGGATGAGTCAGTCCCGACCTAGGGCACCTGCAAGGCTCCCACCTAAGGGAGCCTGCTTGCCTTATGGAGCCCCCATATGGTGTGATAAGAGCCTTCAGTATTCGGAGAGCTTGCAACCTGGAGCTTGGGGGCCTGAGTTGAGCCCAGACAGAGGGTGAGTTGTCCTTTAAAGCTCCCCTTCTCCAGCAGCCTTACCTGATTTTGTGACATAATCACACAGTAAACTGTCTACAATCATTACTCCAGCGTGGCCTCCTGAAGACTGGACCTTATCCCAGCACCAGTGCAGGGCCCAGCATTAAGTATGCCCTCAATACTGGTTGTTGGATGGACAGACGGATGGATGCATGGGTGCATAGATGCATGCATTCATGGATGGATGGATGGATGGATGACAGAGGGATGGTTGGATGGATGGATAGAGTAGATAGATGTGTGTTGATGGATGAATGATGGATGGATGTATGCATGGGTGCCTAGATGCATGGATGGATGCATGGATAGATGGATGGATGGATGGATGGATGGATGACAGAGGGATGGTTGGATGGATGGATAGAGTAGATAGATGTGTGTTGATGGATGAATGATGGATGGATGGATGCATGGGTGCCTAGATGCATGGATGGATGCATGGATAGATGGATGGATGGATGGATGGATGGATGGATGACAGAGGGATGGTTGGATGGATGGATAGAGTAGATAGATGTGTGTTGATGGATGAATGATGGATGGATGGATGCATGGGTGCCTAGATGCATGGATGGATGCATGGATAGATGGATGGATGGATGGATGGATGGATGGATGGCAGGTGGAGGGGTGCAGGATAGAGTACTTGTAGAATAATGTCAGGAGTAATAAGGTAGAGAGGAGGATATGGGTGTGGAGCTGGGCAAGGACACTGGGTGATGGCTTGGTGGGAACAGTGGGGAGAGGGAACCTGCATGCAGACCTGAAACCCAAGGCCCAGGAGCAGAGACCTCAGCACCCAAGGGCACTGGGGAAAGCAGAAGTTTCCCCAAAGGGACAGATGCAGTGGGGAGTGGGGAGTGGTGTTTGACAGGATGTGGGAGGGAGGGCAGCTGGTCTGAGAAGGAGATAAGGTCAGAGGAGTTTCTCTCCGCATCTCCAAAATCACAACAGTTTTGGGAGGGCCCACTCTGTCACCAGTGACTCACCCTTGGGTTCAGAACAAATACAGGACTGGGCAGAAGGGTGGGGGCCACAGCCCCAAACTGAAAGTAATGTCAAATTCTGGGCTTAGTGGAAAATGTAGACATGAAGTCTGGTCCTGAATCCACGGACATCAGGGACTCATCAACCCTCTGCATGAGCGTCTAGGGGTGAAGGCCCCAGAATAGAATGGCAGCTTAGCCTCCCTCACTGGGGCTCCTTGAGAGCCTGACATTGAGTCCACCCCTGCTTCTCTTCAACATCATGTACCACACACAGGAAGTGGGGAGAGGAAGGAGGGAGCGTCAGGGGCCATGGGATCTCTCAAGCACTCTCGGGAGAAGCCTTTCCAGCTCTGCTCATCCCAGCCTGGGCAGAAAGTCCTTCCGTGAGTCTCACCTCCATCCCTCTTGGTACACTTGTAAATGAAGAACGAAAGGGAGTCCGTTGGAGGTCCTAAAAGATGCTTCTCAGGATTTCCTAGAATTTGTCTAGGGCGAGGAGACATTGAAGGACTTTTCTGGCCTCAATGGGGCCCCAGATCTTGCCGGCTCATTCAGGAGCAAAGGACTCTACTTTTTTTTTTTTTTCTCATTGTGATGCCAGACCTGGCCATTATGGAGGTGATTAAATTTAAAGACACTGCAGTAAGCTCCAGCCTACGATAGACAGCCAGCATCATTAACACATAATTGGAAGCTAAGTTTAATGAGGTAAGAGAGGAAAAAATAACCTCCAGTCCGTTTTAGGATGTCCACACCTGCACTTCCGCTGCCCTTCCTCAGCAGCAGCGGTTGACGAAAGTCTGGCCGAGAGGTGTGTCTCCTGGCCAGGACAGGACACCAGGTGATGAAAAGCAGGGTGTCATGATCGGACACAAGGACAGGAAGACCAAGGAGGCTGAGAATGGAGAGCGGGAGGTTAGTTGGGGGAAGGACCGTGGAGGACTTTCTGGAGAAGGAGACATGTCAGCCTTGAAGGGTACAAAGGACAAGTTTATGCCATGAAATCGGGCGCTCAGGAGGTACTGGCTGCCTGGGGCCGTCTGGCCTTCCCGGACCCCCATGTTGACGTGGGGGCCATGTACCCCCAGCTTCTCCTTCCCCATCAGGCCTGGGCACCCCCCACACTGTGTCCTTGAAGACCTGCTTTCCCAACATCTGTGGGTTTTCATAAGACTCTAAAAAATAAAAGCAGGGCTTACCCCCGAGCGCTATTTCCCTTTAATTTGGGGTTTATAATATATGTGTGTTTATTTCACGGCAATGAATGCTTCCAAGGGACTTGCTTATTGCAAGCGTTGTCTGATTTATTTCCTCTCCATGTTCCAAGAAGGATGTGGTTGTTAATAACAATAATGCCGCCCATCTTACAGCACTCTGCTTTTCGGAGCATTTTAAAATCCATTATCCTATTTAATAGAATTGTTGACTCTCAGGGAAATTGTAAAGTCTGGGGGATTTGTCCTTGGCCGCCCCTATGGCCTACCAGTGCCCACCTCCCTCCCTGGGCTCCCCGCTCCCCCGTCTGGCTGCCCCACCCCCGCAGAGCCGCTGTGGGGCCAGACCCAACATCCTCTGACCCAAGCAAGGGGTGGCCCAGAATGCCTCCCTCTCCTCTGCCCTTCCTCTATCCCCCACCCCTGCCCGGGGGAATGAGTGTGCCTTCCTGGCTGGGCAGCCTGAGTCCCAGACCAGCCAGGCACCATCTCAGACAGGGGTCCCTCCTCTAACCCCAGAAGCATTTGGCTTGAATAACTCAAACCATTTCCCCCTGAGCATACCTGTCTTTTCCTGACAGCCCAGACCCAAGACTTGGGTTATCATCCCATTTGTGTACATTCATTTCATTTTCTCCATTTCCTCTCAGGGCTATTTTCTCGCTGCCTCCCCCTCATTTCTAAAGCCTCCAGAAATGACCCTTCAGTGGGCATCTGCCCCGCCCGACCCTGCATCCTGCGTTAGCACGTGAGAAACACCCGAGGAGCTGAAAGCATCCCAGGCCAGGGTCCCACATATAGATTCCAGTTGGGTTCGTCTGGGATGGGTGTTTTTCTTTTTTCTTTTCTTTTATTGGAGTTCCTCTGGTAGCTCTCAGTGCAGCTGGGGCGGGGGCCCATGGAGGTAGTCCTTTGAGCTGTGTAGACCTCAGAGCCTCAGAGCAGCTCCTGGAGCTGCTGGAGCCTGTCCTCAGTCGGTCCACCGAGGGACCGTTGCAGGACGGGCACCCATGCCCACCTGGGTCACTAGACACCAGAACTTTGCCCTCCTGCCTGGACCCCTCTGCCTTCCTGCCTCTCAGGAAGCCTCTTGTCCATTCTCCCCCCACCCCCACCCCTAGCCTGGCCCTCCCTACTGCACACCCAGCTGAAAGCCAATACTCAGTATAGAACCCCAGGGGCACCCAAGAGGTAGGGAGGGACCCTCTGCTCTGCTTTCAAATTTCCACGTCCACCCCTATAAACTGAACTACAGGTTAGGACCCTAGTTCTCGCCAGGCTAGAGGGAAGCTGGGTCCGCCCTCCCCCTGCATCCCCGGAGGTGAGCCAGGCCAGCACTACCACCCGCTTTGCGGTGGCTCCAGGGACCTGACCCACTTTCAACCAAGGCAAGGCTAGATCCCAAGGCTCCTGTTCTCCTGCCCAGAGCCCCAGATTCCCGGGGACGGTGCATCATGGCAGGAGAGAAGTGGAGAGGGGCTCTTCTGCAGCCAGGTCTTCCTCAAGGCCTTCCTGGAATTCTTCAGCACCCAGCACTGGACCCTTGGAAGCCTTGAAGGCCAGAGGAGGCCTGCGCTTTGGCCAGAGGGATAGGAGAAGGCAGTAGCACACCCGTGCAGGGCAGAGTTGCAGGAGACAGCAAGAGGAGGCATGGGTACAGCGTTTGCAGAGGTGCCCAGGATGGGCTGCAGAGGGGACACAGCTGGAAAGAGGATAACCAGGCCAGGAAGGGGCTTGGAGCACAGCACAGAGGAAGGAGGGCTGAGCTGATTCCATGGGGGTCAGGGAGCCATAGAAGCTCCTGAGAGGTGGGTGGCCCCAAGAGGGGACATGATCTGGAGCAGTGGGAGGCTGCCAGGTCAGGAAAGGGCTGGACGGGGGTTGTCCTTGCAGGAAGGGGTGAGGGCTGATGGGGAGAGGGGAGGCGGAGGCAGCCATGGGTGCACTGCAGAGCCCGCTGGACACTTCAGGGGCCCTCCTCATTAAGAACCCAGCTTCTGCTCCCGGCTAACCTGCCCCCAAGTCTGGGCTTAGTAAAGGAAATTGATTACTTTCCATTGCAATTAACATGTGGTCCTGGGTCACATCCTTAGAATAATTTGTTACAGGAAAAGCAAAGGAACTAGCTCCCAGGTAATAAAGTTCTTGTGGACCCAGTGAAAGAGACCTTCTCCAGACCATGGGGAGGAGCTGGGCTGGGGCAGGCGGAGCTGGTGACCTGGGAGACTCGGAGCGGTGGGGAGAGGTCATCAGAAGCAGCTGTCTGGGGGTGAAAGCGAACAGGAGCTTGGCTCTGGCCCCAGCTCCAGCCAGGCCATGGGTGGCAGTCGGTATCGGGTGCTGGTAGGAGCCAGGTCTAGCCTCACGCAGACTTGGGTTTACGTCCTGCTCCACCGCCCAGGGAAGCCACTTCCCTCTCTGTGCCTCAGTTTCCTCTACCTCGTGGGGATGTGAAGGATTAAATGAGCACTTTGTACAGACAGGGCAGGCGGTCAGTGACAGCTAGTTCTGGTTGGGCAATTTGTGTGTCCACCCCATGCCACCAGCACAGTTCAGTTTGTGGCGGGCTCCACAGGGTGTGTCCCTCCCTCCTCGCTGAGGGGACCAGCCCTGAGGGGACCCAGCTGCCTGTCCCAGGACCGGGGACCGGACCCTGCAGCTTCAGGCTTCATCACCATAATGCTCCTTGGTTCTTCAACCCCTTCCCTGCCGAGCACTTTCATAAAAACTCCCAAAGTTACGTTTGCAATTCATTTCTTTGCCAGGCGGGCAGATTTATGGCAGTTATCTGTATAAATATTTATACTCTGCGGCAAGGAGGTTTTGGAGGTCACACACACACACACACACACAGGTCCTCGGGTACCCCCTCCTTCCTCTCTGGCCAGCTGCAGCTAGTGGATGAGTGACGGCCACCCTGTGCACACACTCGACCTGAAAACACACGTCCAAGGCTGGCCAGGCCCACACCGCAGTCGTGCCCACCTGCACTGCCTCGTCCCGCCATACAGGCCCTGTGCCACCAGCTCACTCCGTCTCTGTTCCACAGAGGAGGGGCCGCGGCTTGGAGAGACAGGGCTGGACCCAGAGCTCCAGGGCCAGTAAGAAGCAGGGGTGAAGTTTGAGGGCATCGCTGGACAAGGATAACATTTCTCTACTCTGTGCCTTCCCCGCATGGGGGGTTACCCTCTGTAGGAAAAGAAACCAGGCAGGAAGGGACACAATGGCCTTCCTGAGGCTTTTCTATCAGGATTAACTCAAAACAATCCCCCTGAGACTTTGGGGGCACCTGTGTACACCTGAGGGCGAGACCAGGGAGACCCCAGTTCTGCACACTAGCCTGAGGTGGTCAGCACTCAGACCTCGGGGCAGGGAGCCCCATGGTGGCCAGAGAGGGTGGAGATCAGAGAGGAGGCTTCCTGCAGGGGAGGGCTAAGATGGTCTATTTTATGTTATGTGCTTCACCACAATTTCTTAGTTTTAAAAATAAAATTCTGCCATTGGGGAACTTAAAACAATAACTTAAGAAAAGAAAGAAATTTAGTCTTGTTGAGCCTGCAAAAGGCTGGGCTAGGGGCTGGGGGGGAGGGGTGGCAGTGGAGGCCTACAGGTAACTTCTGGGCCGGGCCGTGGCTGGGAGCTGCTGTCTTGGCAGGGGGAACAGTTGTCTCTCTAGCATGTAAATTGCTGTCGATTTGGGTAAAATGCACACTCCCAGTCCATCGCTCACCTCCCACGTTCTCCTCTCGAATTTTTCATTTGACGAGAGCTGATGTATGGTGGCTCATCACTCCCCAGTATTATTGTTCGATTAAAGCAGGCCTTTAACCCAGCAGCTGTATATCATCCTCCATCAGGGAGCCCTCGGGCAGCTTGCCTGAGGCTACAGTGTTGGGCGGGACCTGCCTACTTGGGCCTCTCATGTCCGTCAGCAACCTGGCACGGGCACTTACGCCTGGACACCCCCAGCCCTCCGTTCCCAGCTGGCACGATGCCCCACCTGGATGGCCTGCCCGGCTCCTCTCCGGCTCGCTGGTGCCCACCCATTCTCACATTTCAGCCTCCTCCGACTGACACCCGCATCCCTTTGAGGCAGGGAGGTGTTGGGACACAGTGGGCCCTGGGGCTGGGCGGCCTTGGGCACGCTACTGACCCTCTCTGTGCCTCAGTTTCCTCAACTGTAAAATGATGATTCTAAGTGCTGCTCTCACAGGATTGTGGTGAAAATCAAATGAGTGAATACTCAGATCTGCCGATCACCGGTAACTAATCATCACCGTTACTGTAACAACATTCTTTGTTCCAACTAAGTTCCTCCAGGAGCAAGAGGCTCTGCCTCGTGGGTATTTATGCCCCTCACATGGCTCTTCGGTGTCCGGGCCAGGGCCAGGGCTGTTGCAGCCTCTGGTCAGTGGGTGGGTGGAGCGTATGAGGTACACTGAGGCTCTGCCACCACTTACCAGGTGGGGTCCAATCCAGCCTCAGTCTCTCAGGGCCACCAAGGCAGCCCCGCCTATAAAATGGAGTCATCTTTTCCCCTGTCTTCCTGGCTTGCTGCGAGATGTAAGGAGACAGTGACGCACCTTAGACTGGCCAGTAAAGGAAGAGTAAAATGTGTGTTGTCTGTTGAGTCTGATACCGTCTGATACTCAGGGCTCTTGCTTTCAGCCTCAGCACATCCCCCACCCCAGCCCTCAACAGACCGTACCGGTCAGTTACCTAAGCAGGACCCTGCCACAGACAGAACGCTTCTCTTTCTAAGGATCTACTGTTTATGCCGCTTTTACCAAGCTCCAACTGCACACTGGAAAAGAAAGAAGTAAAAGCAACGCGTGCTTCCGAGGGTCTGAACGGTGTCTGTCCCCAGGCCAGTCCTGTGACCTCTCTGGCCCCAGAGCCTTGTTCTCTCTGAGCCCTTGAATCGGGCGGATGTCTCAGTCACCCTCGATGCCACCCCCAGGGCCTGGCACTGCTTGAGGACTGCCCCAAGCCCTCCCTGTCTCTGTTCTTATTCCTTCCTGGGCCCGTGAGTGGTCACCCTCACTGAGGGTAGCAGAGGGCCTTGATTGGCCCCTCCCAGCTTCCAAGATCCCAGCTCCTGGTGGCAAGACCAGGCCTCTCCTCTCCTGTCCCCTCAATCCAGCAACAAACCAAGAAAACCCGTACTAGGATCCTGGCACTGCTCAAGGAGCTTTTCTGCATGCAGACCACGAGAGGTCTCTAGCTGTTCAGGGTGAGGACTGCATGGGAGAAGGGATCTTTCTATCAGGACAAGCGTGGCCACAGACCTCAAGAAAAGGGGACGGTGGATGAGATGTCCACAAAAAGCCCTCCCTAGGAGGGGCCATACGCACCCTCAGAGACCAGGGTCCCAGGGCTTCTGGTCAGTAATCAGGCCCCAAAGGACCTGCAGAGCACCCCAGGACGTTGGTACAACTAAGGCCTGGTACCATGAACTTTTCGGCTTTACACTGCCTGTTCCTAGCATGGGCAGTAAATGTTTGTTGACTGAATTCTTGGTTAATGATCTCTGAGAAATCATGGCAAGTGGGAAAGATGCCGAGAGGTGGAGCGAGGCAAATGTAAGTCTGATTTCCACCAAAGAGAAGGGTGGTTCCTCAAGCAACAAACCAGTGTGTGCATGTCACCCCTCAGAAAGATTCTAGAAGAGGTGGCATCTGATAGCTTAGACGAGTATGAGGTGGACCTTGGAGCTACCGAAGACCACCCAAGAAGCCAGGCCAGACAATTTGTTTCCTTTGCAGACAAGTCAACTTGAGTTGGGGGACCCTCAGCCAGTTTTCTCATGAGGAATCTTGTGGGCAATTGACAAAGTATAGTCTGGAATTGGTTGAAGACCTGTCGCTAGGGCACCATGGCAATTAGGAGGGTAACAACCCAGGGAGAGGTCTCCAAGATCAAGCGGCTGCCTCTGGCCTTGGTCTTGGCCTGACCCTCATTGTTATCAATGACTTGGCCGCAGATGTATCGGTCAGACTGACCAAGTTTTCAGGTGGCTTAAAACTGAGAGGAAAGGTATTTCCATTAGATGACAGAATAAGAATGCAAAAATATCTCTGCAGATGAAAACGATGGGTAGATTCCAACAAAATCAAGTTCAACAGGGAGAAATTCGGGGCCTTTCACTTGGAGTTGACATTCTAACTGCAGACACACGGAAAGGAGCAGGTGCAGCTTCCAGCAGCTTTGGCAGCTCAGTGGGAATCTCCAGTATAACTCGGCTGCCCTGGAACCCGGGTGCCCCTGAGACTGTGTTAAGACAAGTGCAGTGTCTGGAAGGAGGAAGTCGTGGTCCAGCTCTGCTCTGTGCTGTTGTGCCAGGTCTGGGGCCCAGTGAGAGGCTGGTAAACACTGGGTGTGCTCAGAGGCATGAGGTAAGACATGGAAGAATTTACACGCGTGACACATGACATTGTTTAAGGAGCCAGCACTGTTAGGCCGAGGGAGGACCAACTGGGAAAAATGGTCATGCAAGGGTAGTTCCACAGAAAAGTCTTGTTTCCTGGGCTCCAAAGGATGAAATTAGGACCACTTATGGAAACTACTGGTAGGCAGATTTCAGGTAAACACTGAAAGCATGCTGACTTTCTCACTGCTATACAAGGGATGCGTGGCCACTGTGGTAGATGAACTGGACACTTCAGAGTTGGGGTCATTTAATGAGGACTTATGGTCAGGACACAGAGAGGCCAGATGGCCTCAAAGTTCCCTCAAAGTGCATCTGGGTTCCGCAGTTCCTCCTGCGTGTGGAGAAATCCCAGATGTATGGCATCTCCACCCTGCCGTACACCTTCTAAGTGTAATTGTTCCAATAACATCCAAGACCAAGGTGGATGGTGCTGGTGGGAAGAGTGGAACCCTCCACCTCTGCTTCAGAGCAGCAGAATGAATTCATTAGCATATAACCCTGGGAAGACAGCCCCACCCGGGACAGAGAGAGACAGCCATCCTCTCCTGCTTCTCCTTGGGCTCAGGAAAGTGGGGTAGCTGGTCCCTCAGAAGGAGGAATGAAAGGGCTGTATGCCCAGAGAAGCTTTCTAGGATGGCACCTTTTGAGCAGGGAGCCGGGAACCTTAGTGGGCCCTCAACTTGTAAGCTTTGGGAGTTAGGGTCTGGGGGTCTCTCTTGTCTGCTCTCTCTCTCCATCCTTGTCTCTCTTGCTTCAGGAAGTAGTACTGTCTGCTTTGGAAGAACACTGACTGGGGATCGGGTGAGGGTCTGAGGAGAGAGATCAAAGGCTTTGCATATTCTCACCCAGAGGCAGGGATGAGGGGAGCTGAAGCTTCCTGCAGTTTGCACAGCCCAAGGCCCCAGGGCACAGAGGAGCTGAGCAAGGGACACAGTGCCCTGGTGCCTTCCCTGGGCAGCATCTCTCAGAATATGCTGTGGTCTGTAGTGGTTGGGTCCCCAGAGAGTGTAAGGCCATGGACCAGCCTGGCTGGAGCAGAAGGTATGAACAGGGTTAGAGGAAGCAGTCATTCTGGGAAAGTCACTGGGACCAGACAACAAAGGACCATGAATGCCAAGCTGGAGAATTTAGAGCTAATCCTCTGGCACCGGGGAGCCATAGCACGTCTTTGAGCAGTTGAGTGGTGGAATCAGGCATAGGTGTGGGGCAATAAGGAGCGAAACTAGGGCAGCGATGGTGAGACTAGAGAGGAAGGGGCAATTCCAGCAAGGAGAGGGAGAGGTCAGGATCCTGCCCTGAGACTTCAGAAAACCCAGGGTAAACACACACTCACACTGTCAGGAGGAGGGGTCACCCCTACATGTCTACCTCTCACATGGAGTCCCCAGAGCCAATCATAGATTCTTCCAGAGGCCCAGAGAGCCAGTCCTCCAGGAGATCAGGGTGAGGAAGCATCTGAGGGTAGGCATGGCCCTTGAGCAATGGCTGGACGAGAGTTTGGGTCCCACCAGACCCTGGGACCCAGCCCAGCCTCCTGTTGTCCCTCATACCCCACGGTGTCCTGGAGAGAGTTACACGTTCACAGATTTGGGTGCTGGGGACCCAGCGGTGGGGTCTGCAGGCCAGGGCAGAGGCTCGGCATTGGAAAGGGCCTGGGGGGGCAGGAACTTACTCATCCCTGTGGCAGCGTCTTTAAACGAGCCTACCCCCAGCCTGCCCCCTCTCTCCTTAGCGCTGCTCAAACAAGCACCCGGCCCCCAGGAAGCAGATGCCTCTGAGGTTTGCTCGGGCTCCTGTGTGCAGGCCTGTGTGCTGAAGGGACCAGCGTGCCCGCCCACACAGGGGCACTCAGGGGTTCACCCAGGTCCTCGCAGCCCTGCACCTGCTCGCGCACAGATGGTGCTCGCCCACCTGCACCACGCAAGGGCCCAGCAGACAGGCAGGCCTGAGCTCACACGCTGGGGGCGGGGCACAGCGGCTTGCTCCCTCCATGCCAGGGTGGCCCCAAACCCTGGGGTCAGGCTGGAAAAATGACTTTGCTGGCTGAAAGTTACAGAGACTGGCCACCGACACAGAGAAAGAGGAAGTTTGATGGCAGAAAATTGGATTTGAAATCAAACTAGGCCCCTGGGAGGAGGGCCAGTCCGCGGCCGCAGCAGTCAGGACAAGCAGTGGATGGAGAGGCCAGCCAGGAGCCAGGGTGGGGGAGACAGTGCCCTCTGCTCCCCTCCCCGGGGAGCCAGGCCCTGCTGTCTCCCTGCTGGGGGAAAGGATCAAGACCCCAGGGCCAAACAGGCAGAAAGGGCTGAAAGAGACATTTGTACACCATGAGTACGAGGGCAAAAGGTCAAGAGGAGGGAAACTGGCAGGGAGGCAGAGGAGAGATGGGGTCACAGGGCGGTTTCACCTGCATTGCACACAGGGGTGTGGGCGCAGGGGAAGGTTGTGTTCTCGCCTAACAGATCGATGAATAATGAATGAAATCTATATCCTGGGACATACTGTATCTAGTGTCACCACACCCAGGTCACGGAGTCTCTGAGACCCAAATGACCCACAGGCTGTGTTAAGTGGGGGCTGGAACCTGGCTCTGAGAACCCCAGGGCCGGCACCCCTCCCACATCACCCAGCCTGTGTCCCTAGGTTTTAAGTGCCCACCCCAGTGGCCCACCTCCTCACCAAGGCCACCCTCCCCTGACCGTGCTGGAAGGCTGGCTGGGTCTGGGGGGCTGTTAATGCAGCCAAACAATTAACTGGAATTGCACAAAGGGGCGGGGGAACTCTGGGCGATGCCACAGTTGGTGTAGGGAGAGATGGATGAACTTTCCCAGTTCGTGGGCGCCACAGAGCTGACAGTAAATATCAGAGGTAATGATATTGACTTTAAGGTATTATGGCTCCAAATGTCACTTGTGCTCTCGTTCTCTTTCTCTCTCTTAAGGAAAAAAAGTCTCCCCGACTTGATTTACATTTTTACTTCCTCTGCTTCCCAGTTCCTAGAGCAGGGAGGATGGAAACAGTCCAGCACTTTGCACCTGGTGGGTACCCAACACCAGAGCTCGTTAGGAGAAAGTGGGATGTGGCTCCTGTGTGCCTTTTGTCCCAATGGTCTCTTACGGGACAAGGAAGACATCCCCAGAGCATCCTTTCCCTCCCTTCCAGCCTCGCCCCAGCTCAGGAACCCTTTGCAGCCCCCAAGACTGGGAGAAGCAAGCTCGGGAGGCTGAAAGGCCCAGCCCCCAACTCTTTGCAGCGGCCTCTCTCCCCTCCCCACGTTTGTCTTCAGTCAGGCCCCATCATTCCCGCCCCTTTGAGTATGTAGCTTCCTTCCTGTCCACCTGCCCCATCCTCTCCATCTCTCAGGTCACACCGCCTCCAGGAAGCCCACCACCACCACTACCTGAGTCCCCTCTTCCTCACTTCCTCCTGCAAATACCCTGTGACAGCGCCTCCTCCAGTGACACTGGCCCCACAGCCTCCCAGGTTTCCTCCCCCATATCTCATCTCTAAGGCAGCTTAAAGCTTCTGAGAGGCCAGGATCCCAGCTCCTCTATTTCTGGATCCGGCAGAGCTTAGCACTTTCATTTAGTAAATTTCTCTTAAATGGGAAATCAGTAAGGAGCCACCCAGAAAAGCTCCACGGGGAATGGGGAGATGAGTGAGTGCAAGCAGAAGAAAAGAGGAGAGCAGTGACAGTGGGGCACCAGATCCATCCCAGACAGGGAGGCTCCGGGCGTAGTGGGAAGAGCAGAAGCACGTGAAGTAGGCGGGTCTCGGATTCCAACCCAGGTGTTCTGGGACCCCAAGGACGCTACTTCCTTCTTCAAGCTCAGCCTCCTGGTCTTCCATTGGAAATATTGATACCCGCTCTACTGGCTCCATCTCCATGGGAGCCGAGCTTCAGGTCCCTCTGAGCCAGGAGTGGACCAAGCAAGGGCCCCAGACAACAGTGTAGTGAAGATGGGATGGGGCAGACTGCAGCCACCTCCACACGAGCTACCCACCTCTGAGGCTCAGTTCATTGTTTGCAAAGAAGGGATAGGGACCTATCCTGCGAGACTTGGGTGGGGTTTTGAGCTAGCAGGTAGAAGGCAGAAGCAGAGGGCCTGGGACACAGCAAAGCTGACATCTGGGCATGACTTGGGCATCGTTGTGGGTGTGCTTAATAACCAGGATAATATAAAGGCTTGGCTAGGTGGTACTCTTCACTATAAGCGGCCTTCTGGGTCCACCCACCGCTGTTCCAGCCAAAGCCCTACTCTGATGAGCACCTCGAGGTCTGGCGTGGGAAGAACAGAGACCAGCCCCCTCGGCAGGGTCTTCACAGGACTAAGAGCTAGCGAACACTAGCGGTGATAGTTATCGCCCACCTGAGTCCTCTCCTTCTCAAACATTTCCAGTGACCAAGAGAGCATGGCCTTTTCAAGATGTTCTATTCCATGGTCAGACAGTTTTAAGGGTTAGAAAGTTCTACTTTAGGCTGAGCTAAAGCCTGCCTCTCTCTAAATTCCGACTGAAAGCCCCTTGTCATGTTCACACAGATGACTGTCAAGAGGGAGCCCTCATTCCTGATCACGCAGTTGACCACCTGGACGCTCAGTGGGATTTTACTATTGTCCCCGTGAAGTGCCATTTTTCAAGAGTTAACCTGGTGCTCTGCCGTTGACTTAGTTTGCAGTGTGTCCTATCCCCCTGCGGGGAAAGTGAAGGAATCCTCTCTCCTCTGCTTTGCTCAAGACCCCTCCCCAGTCCTTGGCTCCCAACCTCAGTCAGAGGGTGGGGGACATGCCACCCCTTCTGATGAGGGTTTCTGCCCCTGATGGGGTGGGAGAGGGGTGGTCAAGAAGGGTTCCACCCACCCTCTGTGAAGAACTTCACAGAACAAAGGAACCTCCACTGGGCAAGGAGACTGCTCTGTTTATCCCCTTTCTCCAGTCTCCTCACCCAGAGGGGCCTAGGTTTTAGAGCGGTGTGTGTTCCTAGAGATACAGTGACAGATGGGGGACCAAGTGGAGAAGAACAGAGAATGGGGAGGGTGCTGAGCATGAGGCTGGGGGCCAGCGAAGTGCACAGCGGTGGGAGGGGGCATGTTCCCAGAGACAGCTTTAGGGCCCCAAACTCCATTATCTAGAAGCTTCTGTAAGGAACTTGCTTTGAATAACTGAAGATAACCCAGATCACATCCTTCTCCCTATAAGGTGTTGACAGCCGACAGTTCCTGCTTCTCCTAGGTTACTCTCGGGTAACACTTGCAGCCCCTCATAAGTCTTAATTCCAGGCTCTTTTATGCTGAGAGCTCTCGTATGTTAAGATTCTGCCTAAAGTAAGAGTTATAAAGCTCTAAGAGAAGGCCTGAGAATATCTACAGTGTGAAAAACGTTTGTACTTCTTTTCTTTTTTCATAACCTGTAACTTATTTACTTTATGTTGATTTTAGATACCTGGGAAAATGTTTCCTTCTTTCCTATTTCTTGTCTGTGTCCTGGGAGGTGATAAATTTCTGTACATGGAAATACTGCCTGGGTAGGAAGTTCCCTTCCTTTGTCATGAGGCTCCTAATGGCTTTCTCGAGGCACAAAAGCAATGCTCAGCATCTCCCAGCCTCACCCAGCGCTGCAGCCTCTTCCCACGAGCACATGCACACCCTCCAAATGCAGGTCCAGGGCCCTCCTTGAAGGCCCCGCAGCACCTGTGCCCAGGGGACATTTCTGCTCCTGTGGCCTCCAGCCAGCACTGGAGTGGTGGGATTCCACCTTGTGCAGGGTGTGTGCCTAGACGTTCAAAAAGAAAGAACACAGTTTCAGAGAGAATCAGAGGAGAAGATGGAGGAAGAAACCAGCGGAGTCTAGAGGGGACCTACTGTGTGCCAGGCTCTCCATCTCCTGGGGGACAGACCGTGCGCAAATATCACCTCCGTTGTCCAGACAGGGAGGCTGCCCAGACCGCTCCTGAGCCCTGAGCCAGTGTGGGCACACGCAGAGAGATCTGTCAGAATGAGACGGGAGGGCCTGGGGAGGCAGGCAAACGGAGACCAGGAGGTGATGGACAAGAGATGGAGGGGGAAGGCTGCGGGAGACACAGGATGGGGAGCAAGGTTCAGAGAACTCAGGGAGGGCTGAAGAGGAAAGCAGGGAGATGGGGTCCTCAGATAAATCCAGGGTGAGTTCACTCCGGGCTGTGGCAGCCCCACGGTCCTCCCTGTGTCCTGGCAGCAGAGCGGCCAGCAGGGCAGTCTCTACCTGCTCCCTGGCCGCACCCCTCCTTGCCCTGCCCCTTCCTGAGAGCCCGGTGTCTGGCCGGCCCCCGGTCCTGGGTGAAGGACCCGTGGAACTGCCAATCCCAGCCGAGGTGGGCAGGGGGGGCTGCCTCTCAGGCCGTCGGCTGCCGTAGGGGAACGGAGCAGCCGCAACCCTGACTTGATTAACATTTAAATGCCATTTGGTGTGAGGAGGCGGGAGCAGAAGCAGGGCTGGAACAAACAAACCTCGGAGCTGGGATGCAGGGGGTCGTCTGGCCCGAGGAGCCCATTCCGCGGACTCTGAAGTGAAGACCCTTTCTGGTCCTGGGGCTTAAGGTGGCGAGGAGGGCCAGAAGGGGTGTGGCCAGGCCTCTGTCCCTCCTCGGAGCCTCCTGGCTCAGCGCTGCCTTAAGCTCTTCGCTCCTTTCGCCAGGACTGAGAGACACTGCCCATCAGGCCCACCCGAAACACAGAGTCTTTGCCTTTGCCGTCCTTTGTCAGACCACGAGTCCAGGTGGGAGTCTGACCGCGGGGCTTCTCTGATCCTCTGGCTTCCGCTCCTGCAGCATCATGGCCTGGCCCGGCCTTTGTGCCCCCGGACGTCGGGGTGCATGCAGTCCACCCTCTGAAGCTCCCCTTGTCCTCCCCTCACCTGTCCTCCCCGGCAGGTGTCCCAGAGGCGAAGGGAAGGAATCCTCCCCACTCTCCCCGGGCCCCTCCCCAGCCCTCCCTGGCAGGGGCTGCCACTAGAGCAGCTCTAATGGGCCAGGTTGCTCCCCGGCTGGGCATCTCCAAGGGAAGCCTTAACGTCAAGACACGAGCAAAGTCTTTAAAAGCCACTTAAAATGTCCTTGATGAGCAGGAGTGACCCCTCAGGAAGAAAAAAGGCCGGAATAGAACGCCGAGCTGAGGGGAGCCACAGGGCAAGCCCGCCTCCCGAACGCCTCCCCCCTCGCCGCAAAGGGGTCTACCTGCGGGTGGGGCCCAGCCACCGCTCCAGGCCACACCTCCGACTGTAAACCAAGCAGGCTAATTTTGTTAGCCCCCAGGGCTTGATTTGCACATCCAGGAGGAGTGCCGTCCTCGGAAGTCATTAACACAAAAGTCTAAATATCTTCGCTAATGGGCGGCCTGCCTTTCCGGTGTTTGCCAGACCTCAGAGCTCTGCCTGCGTCTCTGGATGAGCCTGAGTCACTGGGGCAGCTGCAGTGGGGTGAGGGGTCGAGTTCCCCAAAACCCCATTTAGCCATTTAAGGTCTGGTGCATCCCTTAACCCAATAGCCCAAGGCGAGTGCCTGCCCTCTGGGTAGATGAGTTTGCTGAGCCAACTCCAGGGCAGGAACGCAACACTTCCAAAGACCAACGCTCTTGTGGAAACGCAAACGCTCCTGTACAAATGACAGCCATTGTCCTATACGAACCGCCTTCTCAAACTGAATTTTTCAAGGCCTGGTCTGTGCCCAGCATTGCTGGGGGCGCTGTGAGGGCTGCTAATAATAGCTGGAATTGAGTGAGCCCCTGCGATGCGCCAGCCTGCCTGTGCCCTCACGGAGCCTCGCCCCGCCACGAGGAAGGCGGTAACATTCTCACCTGCCATGACCCCGCGGAGACCCACGGATTGGAGCTGAGAGTCAACTCCAGCCCATCTGGCTGCAAAGCCCAGGCGGTTCCCACGCCCTCCTGCCTGTGCTCCCCGAGACCTTAACCACAGATCCGGCCAGAACCCAGACATCAAGCCAGCAGGGAACCTTCCCTCCTCTGGAAGGACATGGTGGTCATTAAGAGCACGGGCTGGAGCTGGACTGTCGCCTCCAGACAGCCTCCACCCTGATCGGCTGCATATCTTATGGCAAGTGATTTCACCTGTCTGGGCCTCAGTTTCCTCATCTGTCCAATGGGGATGATATCAGTAGTCCCACCCTTGAGTGGGGCTTAGTACACAGTAAGATCTCACTCACAGTGTTATTAACAAGAGACCGGTTGGGGGTTTCTCCACTTGAAGGGCTCCACAGAAGGAAGTCTGGATTCTGCTCAGTGCAGGCTGGTTATTGTGTAGCTGGTGGCGCTGGTGCTGGGGTGAGGTCCCCGGCCCAGCAGTGATGACATGGTGCTAGCCTGGAGCCCCCAGGTCTCTGGTGTCCCTGAGACTCCATCCCTGGGTCAGATAGTGAGGGCCTGGGTGGCAGTGGCTGGAGAGTGGAGAGGGGGCACTGGGCAGACCTGAGCGAGTGTAGCAGGCAGCTCCAGCCTCAAAGGCAATGACTGATGGCTGCACTGGGGTCCAGACGGCCCAGGGCTGCTTAGCTCCAGGCTCAGAAACGGCCACTGACCAGCCCTTCCCCAGGCACCCCTGAGAGCCTCCCACATGGGCCAAGGCTCCAGTGTACCTGACCTTTATCTTTCTCCTTGAGGCTCACCGTCCCTTCACTCACTCACAGGTCTTTATTGAGTTTCTATTATGTGTCAGGCCACAGGGAAAAAGTCAGGCGCACTGCGTGCACTCCTGGAGCCTGCGGTCTACCAGGCAACCAGGAGCTGACTGGGCACAGCCTACAAGCACGTGGGTCAGCCCGGGAGGGAAGGCCTGCCCCCCACCTCCGCCCTGTGCCTGTGTGGTCACAGCCAGATGTAAAGTACACCTGGGCTCAGGAGAGCACAGACAAGGATAGTTTTGGGGGGCCAGTCTCCCTGCCAGGCTTCCCTTGTCCTGCCTCTGCCCTCACCAGTCCTACTCCAGCCACGTAGCCCACACTTTCACCCTCCTCACCTTTTCACTTGCTGTTCCCTCACCTGGGTGCCCTCGGACCTTCAGCTGCCTGCAGGCCCCAAGCTCAGACCTCAGCTCCTCTGGAAACTTCCTCTGACACCTCCACAACCTCGTCTAAGGCTCCCGCTGGGCCTTGCACAAAGCTCCATGGGCCCCTTGGGCATTTCAGGCCAAAAAGACGTTGGACCACAAAAGCACACGGGTGACCCAGAGAGCCTGGCACGAGCTGGGCCACCGGCCGGTGGAGAGATCTGGATCAGGGTCAGCGAGACCAAGCTCAGAACGTGGCTTAGCCGGAGGCTTGAGTGAGTTGCCAAAGCTCAAGGCCTCCACACTTCTCTCCTAGAATGATGCCTTTCAGGACCATGGAGAGGATTCGGGTGGAACAGGCATGAAATGCACAGCCATTCCTGGGCCTCAGGGGCCTTCATTGGTGGGTCCCCTCCAGACACTAGGGTTCCCCGTGTGCCTAGGTCTGGGCTCTGTCTCCTCCACTCCCTTCTCTCTCTGCACCTCTGTGCTTCCCGTGCCTCCTTCCATGTCCATCTCTCTGTTTGAGCCTCTCTCTGGGCCCCTGCTCCACACGCCCCACCCCCCACCCCTTTCTCTTTGCTTCCTCCCTACCCTTTTGTCACTCTCCTTTCAATTACCATAACGCAGAACAGAAGAATATTTTATTATTTGGTGTCTTTATTAAATCAGGTTTTCTGTTCCCTGTTTTTCATTTGTAAAGTGGATGAGTGCCACACTGCATTTTCCTATTAAAAAGCAAAGACTGAACAACAGAGTGGCCAGGATGGCCCCAAGGTGGTTTTGCCCACAGGTCTGTGCTCCTCGATAGAAAACGAGAAGGTGAGGGTGTTCTCCTGGGCCACAGGGATGCCGCCTGAATCAGAAAATGAGTCTCAGCACACCCGTGGCAACATTTCCAGAGAGGCCCTGGGACCAGGCCCTGCGCTGAGCCCGCCACCTGTAGCTGAAGGAGACAGAGTCGGTGGACTGAGGGGAAGGCCTGAGCAGGCCCTCTCCCCCCGGAGCCCCGGGCCTGGGCTTCGGCTCATCCTGTAAAGCGCCACCATCACAAGCCCCCCACAGGCCACAGGGTGAGGAGTCAGGGATGCAGAAGCCAAAAGGTTCCTGCAGCCTCCAGTCTCAGAACCTCGCTCAAAACAGCCCAGGCATTTGCTGAGAGAATAGGTGAATTTTTACCTACTCATGGGCACCAGGATGTTTTCCAGTTTACATTGTGTATAGCCACTCACGGGCCCATGGAAGAAACATCCTCACGGAGGTGTCTTGAAGCTCCCCCAGATGAGGATGGAACTGTCCAGGTCCCCTGCACCCCCTCCAGCCTGATACATCCACCCTTCATTCTGCACCCCATTTCCCCTGCGGTGAACTTGGAGCCAAGCTGCATCTGACAAGGTTAGATTTGTTCTCCCTTACTTGGCGTGACCTTGGTAGACTACTCACCTAGACTCAGTTTGACTGTTTATAAATGGGACAATAGTACCACTTCCTCCTACAGCTGTTGGGAGGGGAAGTGAGCTCCTGGTGCCCTGCCTGGAACACAGTAGGTGCTCAGCAAAGTTCAGATCCTACCCTAAGAGTCTAAGTCTTAAAAAAATAAAACTCCAAACCCACACCCCTGGTTCCAATCACCATCCTAAGGAAGGAGCAGGCTCCACCACCCCTTGGGGCCATCGGACATCTGCACCTGGAGGCTTAGCATAGTCAAACCCACACCCCTGGTTCCAATCACCATCCTAAGGAAGGAGCAGGCTCCACCACCCCATGGGGCCATCTGACATCTGCACCTGGAGGCTTAGCATAGTTAAATGCAAGCTCATCACGTCCCCATCCTCCGCGCTCCCCCATCACCCACCCTCCTGACGTCCTTATTACTGTCAAAGGCATCGCTGCTATCAAGCCTTTGAGTCCCCTTGGGTGGCTCCTGGGCCCCCCTGCTGCTGACCCATCCCAGTGGTCCTTCCCCCCTACCCTATTGCTGCCAGCCAGCTCCAAGCCCTTTCGGTTCTCCCAGGTCCACACCCCATCACCTCAGACCCTTCCCCAGCAGCCAACCTCACTGCTCCACCGCTGTCCCCTGGGACTGCTCAATCTGGCCCCCCTGGGATTTTCACTCTATCTGTAAAACCATATTCCCAATCATGTTTACCTCTGGCCCCTTAGCCCCTTGAGAAAGGGTCCTTCCTGATGCCTTCTTGTAACCCCCGGCCCTGGCACAGAGTCACACCAACGGCGTTGTTCTGCCCAGCCCAACCTCTGTGCCATAGCCTCTGTCTTTCCCTGCCTTCCCAGATGCCTGCCCTCGGCTGGCTGAGTCCCGCACACACTCCCGGGAGTCTTGCCTACCTGAGGGTCCAAGTGGCAGCTTCCATCATCGGAGCCAGTTCCCCACCCTCCCCCACTGCTGATCCAACTCCCGGATTCTGACCTGAATTTGGCTACTGAGAAGGGCAACCAAGGGTGCACCAGCTCAGGGGCCAGACTCCCTGGGCTCCACACCGGATACCTTTCTGTCCTGTAGAATGGGCAGGAGGTGATGTGGAGGATGGACGGAGTGGTGTGTGTAAGCTCTGAGGATGGTCCAGGAGCTACGTGAACACTCAGAACTGGCCACCATCGTGGTCACTCTGTCTGGTGGCTTTGCTTTGCTGTTCTTGCCCTGGCCCTGGCTCCTGCACTTCCAGCTACCAGGACCCTGGTGTGGAACCCAGGATCACAGCTCACAGCTGGACGTTTGAGCTAGAAGGGAGGGCTGCTGGCAGCATCCCACAGCACACACCCCTGGTTCAAACTGTGCCATTGGCTGAGCATTTAGAACATTGTTGTATGTCCAGTTTTCACTATCCTGACTTCACCTGCTGGCCACTCCTGTGGCCACCTGGAGCTTCACCTGAACAGTGAAAAGGTCTTGAAAGAGCTTTTCTAGACACCTGCTCAATCTCAGGGTAAAACCAGCCCCTTCATATCACAGGCAACCCATTGCGGCAACCAGGCAGTGAGGACACAGGAGACCCTTTGGAGACCTGGGCAGGAGGTTTGGGGCAGGTGGAGCCACGTGGGGATCTACTGGGCTGGTGGCACAGGCAGGTGGAGAGGGGAGAGGTGCCGTTTCTTGGAGAGGAGGCCGCATGTCCTAATAATCCTTAGGACTTCCCTGGTGGCGCAGTGGGTAAGAATCCACCTGCCAATGCAGGGGACACGGGTTCGAGCCCCTGGGAAGATTCCACATGCCGCGGAGCAACTAAGCCCGTGCGCCACAACTACTGAGCCTGTGCTCTAGAGCCCGTGAGCCACAACTACTGAAGCCTGCGTGCCTAGAGCCCGTGCTCCGCAACAAGAGAAGCCACCGCAATGAGAAGCCGGTGCACCGCAAGGAAGAGTAGTCTCTGCTTGCTGCAGCTAGAGAAAGCCTGTGTGCAGCAATGAAGACCCAACGCAACCAAAAATAAATAAATAAATTTCTTAAAAAAAAAATCATTAGCAGCGATTCAGCTGTCTGCCACTGGTTTGAAAGATAAGTTTCATTAATCAACACGATGCCTTCAGAACTTTTGGGGAGCCGTTTCTTATGCTAATTGGGCCACCTAAAGTAGACTTTCATTGCACCAGGATCTCCGGCTGTCAAGACAGTTACTGGCATGTGCAAGCCCCTCCCTCCCAACCCCCTCTCTCCCCCACCATAACCTTTTCTTTTTTAAATATAAAATTAATGAGAAGAGCTATGCTAATTACCTGGCCAAAAATAAAACCTTGAAGGAAGAAGGGGGGAAATGGGTAAGGATGTGACCGATAGGAAGACTCAGGTCACCTTGAAGGCCTTAGGGAGGAGCCCTCTGGGTGGGGGCTCCCTGGAGGAGGTGGTAAATCAAAGACCAGGCCTGCAGCTTGCCGGGGTAGAATCCTGACCCATCCTCCTACCCCTGGGTGACCTGCAGGACTCAGGTCAGACACAGCATGAACCCTGGGAATGGGGATCCCAAAATCCTAGGGTCTTGGATGAGAAAAGCCCACAATCCCAGAACCAGACATTTCAAATCTTCTAGACTTTGAGATATCAAAGAATATTTGAAAAGCCATCTGATTTCAGCCTGTCTCCCTGAAAAGACCAGCAAAATAACCCACTGATCAAGCAATGCCAAGTCCATTGCCCACCATCTTGGCGGTCTTAGTGCTGTCTCAGAAGGGGGAAGTAGTTATAAGGTTGGGGGTCTGGTTGAAGATTAATCCCTACTTGATTGGGATTGGGGAGGGTTGTCAAAATAAAACCAGAGCCAGACAGTGGTTAAAGCAGTAAAAACAGATTTTATTCAGGGACTGTTGCAGTAGGAGACAAGAGACCTCAGTTGAGAAATGAGCTCAGTTCCAAATACGGTAGGGCAGGGGGTGCGGTTTATAGCCAAGGAGAAGGGTCGGGGGATGGGGGCAGTGGATGGAAAATTCCTAAGGGGAGACATCAGGGTTAAGGGGGATTCCTACTTGACGGGGCTTTTGATGCAGGCGGGCCGGCCGTCAGACATCACCTGGAGGGTGCGGGAAGTGAGGAATTCGGTCAGATACGAGGGTGGGGAATTCTCTCTAAACTGACTTGACAGGATTCTTGCTAAAATTGGGTGATGAGGCCTCGTAAGGACAGACACCAAGTGTGCCTAGTGGTCTTAGAGGCGTTTGGCTTAAGTTGAGTCAAGGAGCCAGTCCTTGCCGGCCCACAGTATGATGGCTTGGAATTGCCGCTGGTTTGCGAGATAAATTGCATTAATCAACATGACGGCTTCCGCCAGGGGAGGGTTTTCAGCAGGTGAGGATGAGGGAACAGCCACTCACAGGCAGGCGAGCAGGTTTGCCCAGGTGAGTGATGTATTGTCCCAAGAAAGGGAGCTTGAGGG
The DNA here is from genome assembly GCF_008692025.1 of Phocoena sinus. Lineage (NCBI taxonomy): Eukaryota > Metazoa > Chordata > Mammalia > Artiodactyla > Phocoenidae > Phocoena > Phocoena sinus. Next base: position 37,958,595 of record NC_045776.1, read on the forward strand.
GTTTACTACCTACAAAAGTGGATTTTTCAGGAAGTTCCTGGAACAAACCGCAAAGTTACTTGCAACTCTCTCTTCCTGGGTTGAGAAGTTTCTGGAATGGTCACGATTATGTGGACGGCATGGTCCCTGCCCATCCAGCGGTGCAGCTGCAGGCGTTTGTCAGGGTGGGAACACAGTTCTGCCCGTCACGTGCCTGGTCCTGGTTGCTAACGGCCCCTGTCCGCCCAGCCGGGTGCTGAATTCTCTCAAGTCTTGCTCTGACTCAATCCCCAGCATGCTCCTCTCCTACATCCCACTACCTAGCCCCACCCCTGTCTTCAGGAACTCGTTGGGCCCCTCCTCATGGAGGCCGTGAGAGTGGCCCTACAAACCCAGTCACAGCGACCAAGGCCCCTCCCCTGGCCTTGACACCCAGGGCTGCCTCACCCTGGTCCCTCCTGGCTTCTCCCCACCGGCCTCCACCTCCTCTCTTCTCCCTGGGCCGCGCCTCCCCGCACCCCACCCCCCGCCCCGCCGTGCAGTTTTCTGTCTCTGAGGCTTTGCACCTGCCACCCCTCTGCCCAAGTGCCCTTCTCAGCCTGTGCTCCTGGCCAACTCCTCTCTGTCCTCAGGAGTCAGCTGCACCGCCCACCGGAGAGCAGGTCTTCCGTCACCTGCTGCCTCGTGACCTTGTGCATCTCTGCCTGCATGATTCATGCCCATATGTGCTTGTGGAGCGAATGGGTACATCTTTCTATTGCCTTTTGGATAAAAAAAGGAATTCCTCCTGAGGCCCACTGTAACCCCTCCTGCTCTACTGTGAGCCCCGCATCCTCTACCCGTTGCCTCCTTCCTCCGTAAACCCACCCTGGAAAGGACCCAGCCCCCTCTGTAGTCGCATCTGCATGCTGACAGGCCACCCGGGGCCTCTGTGCCCGGGATCTGGAGGCATCCTAGTTTCTCCACCACCTCTGTCCTGCTCCTGTTAGACCCATCGGGGGAGGGGTGTGTGGGGCAGTGCGGCCAGCACTGTCGGGGGGCAGGGGCTGGGGTTGGGGGTTCATCCGACTGCAGCTTCTCCCCGCCCAGCCCCGCTCCTCTCAGGGACAGTGGCTCTCAGGGCTGTACCACCCGAGAGCCACCCTGGGTGACTGCCCTCCGGCTTCCTGGAGCAGAGGGTGGGCCTGTGCCTCACATTAGTATGTGGGATAATAAAGCGTCCTTGAAGAAGAGAAGGAAAGGAAGGAGGGGTGAGAAAAAAATGAAGAAGAGGGAGCTGGGGACCGGTCCTGGTGTCCTGGATCGTTTTGGATGCTGAGAGAATCCACAGAGGAATTCCACCCCAGACTTTCAAAGGCCCGGGTCCCGTCCCTTGAGCTGCAGATCCAGGCAGAGGGAAAGGGGGAAGGAGATAGCCTTCGTGATGGGGGGCATGGGGGCTATAGAGTGAAATGGGCCTGTTGCACAGGCCCCGGTTGTGCGTGTGGATAGGGCTCCGCATCTGTGGGGAGCAAGTTGGGAGGACACACCCTAGTGGGAGGAATGACGACTCTGGACGATTTGGGGGTCCCACGTGTGTGTGTGTGTGTGTGTGTGTGTGTGTGTGTGATCTGACTTTCACATTGCCCAGGTGAAGGACATGTGACCCAGAGGAAGAAACTGAGGCTGAGAGGGGTTAAATGGCAGCTGATTTCTGTGCTCTTTCTGCAAAGCTGTTCAAAGGAGAGAAAAGGGGATCAAGAAAGAACAACCCAAGCAAAAGGTAGAGGTAGATGGAGGCAGAGCAGGGAACTGGGGGTCCAGGGCGCTGGGCAACGGGCAGGGATGGACAGGCCTGGAGGCCAGGCTGGGAGAGAAGCACCCAAGCTGACCTCAGGCACCCCCTCCACACCCATGCCAGGCCCGCAACCTCTCTCCTGGGCACCCCTCAGCCACCTGACTGGCCCTTATTTGAGCGGGGAGAGTTAGAATCAGCCGGAAGGACAAATGGAGCCCTCAGGGAGGGTGGACTGAGCCCTAATCTGAGGCTCTGGGACCAACGCTTGCCCTGGCAGGCCAGGCAGCAACAGGCGAGCCCAGGAGGGTCAGACTCTGCTCTCTACCCTTCTCCTCCTCCAGGAAGCCCTCCCACCTGCTCCCAGGACCCACTGGCTTCTCCACCACCAACCACCACCCCACCCTGGAGTCAGACCCTGTGCACCCTCGCACCCCAAATCCTCATACTTCCTGTTGAGCCTCCTCTCCCAGTGGGGCCAGGAAGGCCTGGCAGGTGTGGGGCAGGTGTGGGCAGGTGTAGGGCTGGCTCTGATGCCCCCAGAATGGTGCTCAGGTGGGAATGAGGCAGGGGCAGGGCCGGGAGGAGCCTCCAGCAGTGCGTGTGCAGCTGCTCAGTCCTCTGTGGGTGAGGAGAACCTGCCCCAGCAGAGCGGGCAGAGCGATCGTCTGCGGGACACTTTCCAGGATAAAAGCAAATACTCAGGCACAGAGAGGCTGGTGCAGGGCAGGGGAGGCTCCCCAGGACTCCTTATTAGGAATGAAAAATCGGCATCATGGTCCCCTGATTGATGAGCCCCAGCAGTGTGTCAGCATCTCCCACGTGAGGCCACACATAAAGCTTCCCTGCGTGGCCGCTGTCACCAACCCACTTGGCCAGGGAGGTGGAGACTCCTGGTGCACCCCTAGTGCTCTGGGCTCCCACTTCTCTTCCCAGCGATGCCTCAGAGCCTGCAGGCTTCTCTGCAGGCCTCACCATGGGGCATCCCAGCGAGTCCACTGAGGTCTCCTCCAAAGGCTCTTGCTGCGGCCGGGAACTGCTTCCTCAGGCAGTAACCACTCCATCAGTAGGTCCTAGAGGCCCAGCTCCAGGTCACCTCTCCCCACCAGCCCCCAGAGCACTCCCATCCCCCTTCACCCTCCTCCCTCCTTCCCTCCATCCTCCACAGCTCAGGTCAGGCGCCCCCCTCCTTCACACGCATCAAGGCTCCCCATCAAGACTCCCCAGGGCTGCTGGAATAAGGACTCACTGAGGTGGCATCCAGGGGCCCTGCTGATTCCCCAGCCCAGGCTTCCTGAAGCCCCTCAGCCCTGCCTCCCTCCGCCCCACCCCACCTCTCGCTGACCCCAGAGCCTTGGCACAAGCAGCTCCTGTGGCCCCAAGAGTTTTTCCCACCTTCCGCTGTCCCCCATCTCCCTGTGCTCACCCTCAGTGTCACCATGGAGACAGATGCCTTCTCCAACTGCCCTAGCTAAACTGGACCCCCAACACTTTCCTCTGTCCTGCCCGGCAGCCCTTTTACAATCCATCATCATTCGTACACAGTTCTCTTGCATTCCGCCTCCTGCCCTGGGCTGAATGGTCACACAGCAGGTACCCATGGCACAGCGGCCACATAAAGCAAGTCAATTCCAGGAGGCCAGTTAGGAAACTGACAGCTCTGTCACACCTGCGACCCAATCTGAGTTCATCTCCCGCCTCCTCCCTAGGGCCCAGAGCCCTGTCTTCCCTGGGCCTCCCCATGGAGGCGCCTTCCTTCTGACGTACCGTGCTTTGAGCTTGTCTCCTCCCTCGGGGTGTGCATTCAAAAGAGGACTTGTGGAGAAGGAGACTTGTGTGACTCATTCAGTAGGTGATGCTCAGATGGCGTGATGTCAGGTGCCGGGCAGGCCAGGTGGAGAAGGTGGGCGCCGTTCTGCACAGGAGGGGAACCCCTCCTTCCCCTCCCACACAGAGGAGGTGACTGTGGGACGTCCCTGCCCCACGCCCCAGGGATGGCGTCCACAGTGGGCCAGGAGGACAGGCACGGCATGCCTCTCCTCAGGAAGGCACCATTTGGAGTAATCAGTTTTTTAATTACTAGTAATTAAATGTGTGTAACCTGCCCAGCTGCCACTCCAGGAACTGGGACAGAACTCCTGGGGGGGCAGCGGGTCCGGCACATGCTGGGAGGAGCAGGACCTGTCTTCAGCCCAGGCGCTGAGGAGGGTGGGTGGGTGAGCGGGAATAAGTGCTAACCTCCAGGCGCCAGAGAAGCCCCCGGGGTAGGTGGGGGGGGGCGCGGCTGGAGAGACCTCAGCCTCAGGGCGGGCTTCCTGCGTGTCTGTCTCAGGGTCCCCAGCCTCCTTGGGGCCTCTTTCCATGTTCCCTTCAGCCCGGAGGAGCAGGATGCCTGCCCGAGCCCTGCCCAAAAGGCAGGTGTTTGCAGGGGGTCCCACCCTGCAGTTTCCTCCCTTCCAGCTTCCCAGGAGCCCAGCCACTCCCCAAGGAGTCCTCCGAGTGCTTCCCCAGGCACCACTCCACAGAGCAAAAAGCCTGTCCTTTCCTCTAACCAAAGCACTTGCTTAATTTAAACAGCTGTGAACATCCTCCGTCTACCCTGTGCGGGCTGCTGCAGCCATCCCTCAGAGGATCCTCACCGCTCCCACCAGGTTCAGATTGAGGCTGGCAGTGGCCAGGCCTTCCAGGCCACACCCTCTCAGGCTCCACTCTTTGCTCTGTCCTCGGCCCCCTGGCATCTCTGCCTCACTCTCCCGCTCACTTTCTCAGTCCCACCTCTCTCTCTCTCTGTCTCTCTCTCTCTCCTTCATCTCTCTCCTGCTCTGCTCCCCGACTTTATCTCCCATTTAGAGTCTTTTGCAGAACAATTAAAATCAGAGAAAGTCAACCAGTTTGCTTTCTTGCTTTCATCCCCCTTTTGGGGGGGGTGGGGGCAGCCCCTGCTGGGATGCAAACCTGGACCAGATCCTTATAGGTGCTCCAACTGCCCGCCGTCCTAAGACTCCAGCCCCGTTGGAGACGAGCTACCCCTGTCTTCCGAGGGGCTCACGCTCCACAGCCCCTCTCCACCTCCTTGCTTCAATCCTCCCCTTCTCACCCCACATCCTACATCCTCCACACCTGGCCTTGTGCAGACTCTGGACAAACAGGAAGAGGGTTTCTGTGGGTGGAGTGGAATCTGGGGCTACAGGCACTGACAGGATCGGGAAGGGCACCTACCCTCTCAGAGCCTTCAAAATGGGGGAAGGACCCCTGCATGCACCCCTCGGGGAAGAAATCCAGGAGGCTGCAAGGCCACTTGCAGGCTGGGCTGCCAGGGCGAGTCCCCCTCTCCAGCCACGTGCCCCTCATCTGTCACACGGGAACAGTGACAGCTCCTGTCTTCAGGTTCACGAGTGGCTGTGCGCCTCTGTAAACCCTTTGCAAAAGTGTGACGCGGGGTCAGCGCGTGGAGAGCAAACACATCAGAAACTACAGAAAGTCGTGGGAATGTACATGGCGATGCGGCCCTTGTTAGCTCCAAGGGCAATAATTTTCATGCCTCACTCCAGAGCCTCTCCTTGTCGCAGCAAGGACCAGTTCTTCCAGAGTCTAACTGTAGTTCCTCCTGCTGCGGCCAAGGAATACTGCCATCTTTCCGTACCTGCCTGGAAAGCAGACGGCCCACATTTGGGTCTTAAAAACAGCCCCAGGAGCCACTGTCCTCCACATTACCACTTTTTTCCTCTGCCCCTCAGCACCCCAGGGCTCAGCTACAGCTGAAGTCACTTGTCCTGTGTCCCAGGGGCTGCTTGCAGGGGATCCTCCAACAGTCTGTCCTTGGCACCAGCTTCCTGGGGCCCCATGGGGCCGGCAAGTTGGGGAAATGTGCCCCTTGATGATCGGGCTTTTACCTAGCACTTCCTCTGGGCGCCTGGTCCCGAGCTGGTCACCACCTGCCTTTGCAGGACTCAGCCTCTCTGGGGAGATTCAGGAATGAACTATCTCGAGCAGGCAGTTGCTAAACAGTGTGGGCCCTACAGACAGTTCTGAGCAGTGGCTGGTTAGAGAAAGAGCAAAATGGGCGGCAGGGCCAAGGGGTTGATCTGGGGAGATCTAATGAGCTTCCCGGAGAAGGGCCTCTTAGGTAGAAGTCTTTGAAGGATGGGTAGGAGTTGAGGTGGAGGGAGACCATTCTCGGCAAGGGGAACATTCTCAGTGTGGGTAAAGGAGGGAGGGACAAACCACGGTGAGGGGCAGCCTGGCAGGAGTGAAAGGTGAGGGTCTGGGGAGCGGGAGGCTGGATGGGATCTGCTTAACAGACATGCAGCCACCAGCTTGTCACACATATTCCAGGGGAGCCAGAGTTTGCAGGGCATGGAGTGTGGGCTGTGCCCAGGGGATCATGGCAGGAGGAGGATGCCGTGTGCAGGATAGCCACCCTGTGTACCCGCGCAGGTGCAGCCCTGCAGCCAGGCGGTCCCTTCTTGCCCCCTGCCACACACACACACACACACACACACACACACACACACCCCACAGGCGCGCGCTCCCCACCCCCATGGGAGGGGGGCAGGCGTGGAGGCTGAACACAAAGCCCAGCCTGGACCAAACCCACAGCGCTGAACCTTAGGCTGCACCTGCGCGCCATCTGGTGGCTGTGTGGAATTCTGCACCCTCTGAGGTTTCAGGCTTTTTGGAGCCTTTGGAACGTCACACAGAGAAGTGACATCCCTGGTCCTCACACACAGAATTATCAATGGCCGTTCATGACACAATGGCCCCACCCAAATGCACACAGGGCCTCACAATAAAACTCCAGCAGATACATATGGACACAGATACAGTCATTCCCATTCACACTTCTTTTTACTCTTGTCACCAAATAAAATTTTTAGGAAGTAAGGACAGAAAGCACTATTCATAGCCCAGCACAAACATAACAACAGCGAATATCTTCTGTGTGTTTCCCCTCAGCCTTGGTCTGTTTTCAGCACATTGTTCATTCTCTCCTGTGGTCATACTGCACACGGTTTCAGTCTCTCACATCTAGCTGTGTCCACATGGTTCCAGGACCTCCTCCTTCGATGTGAGCCCTGGGATGCTTCCGCAGGCAGCCCCTAGCTGGCATGCATGCTCACACAGACACACATACACCCTGGGGCCACATGGGAGACAGGACACTTGGTGCCCATCACGTAATCCATCACATGCTACAACCCAAAGGGCTTCCTCTCACTAATAGGAATGGTAAAATGAAACACACTCTCTTGCCTTGGTTTTGATTTTTTTAAAAAAAAAAACTTTTATTTTTTTTAAACATCTTTATTGGCGTATAATTGCTTTACAATGGTTTGTTGGTTTCTGCTGTATAACAAAGTGAATCAACTATACATATACATATATCCCCATATCCCCTCCTCCTTGCGTCTCCCTCCCACCCTCCCTATCCCACCCCTCTAGGTGGTCGCAAAGCATCGAGCTGATCTCCCTGTGCTACGTGGCTGCTTCCCACTGGCTATCTATTTTATATTTGGTAGTGTATGTATGTCCATGCCACTCTCTCACTTCGTCCCAGCTTACCCTTCCCATTCCCACTGTCCTCAAGTCCTTTCTCTACGTCAGCATCTTTATTCCTGTCCTGCCCCTGAGTTCTTCAGAACCATATATATATATATATATATATATATATATATATATATATATATATATTTTTAGATTCCATATATGTGTGTTAGCATACGGCATTTGTTTCTCTCTTTCTGACTTACTTCACTCTGTATGACTGACTCTAGGTCCATCCACCTCACTATAAATAACTCAATTTTGTTTCTTTTTATGGCTGAGTAATATTCCATTGTATATATGTGCCACATCTTCTTTATCCATTCATCTGTCGATGGACACTTAGGTTGCTTCCATGTCCTGCCTATTGTAAATAATGCTTCTTGCGTTGGTTTTGTCCCATGAGACTCACCATGCATCTTTACATACACTAGCTCAAACACTAGTTATTACTTTCCCCCCATTATTTCCCAGATGAAGACACTGAGATTCAGAGAGATTAACTCGCCCACGGTTGCAAGATCAGGAGCTGGCAGCAGGGACCCCAGCCTCCCTTCCCTGGACTCTGGCCTGTGCTCCCTGGGGAGGGCGGAGGCCGAGGGACGTTTCCAGTGCAAGCAGGGTGGGCAGAGTGCAGCTGCAGAGCGCAGGGGGTGTGGAGGCCAGCTCCTCACTCCTACTCTGTGCTCCCTTCTGGAGGCCTCCCCACCCTGTGAGGCAGGGACCCTTCCCCACCAAGGCTGCCACAACAGAAAATAGAAGTGGCAACAGTTATTCTGCGAGAGGTGAAGACTGCCCCTGGAATGAGCAGGGCCCAACCCTTGCACTCTCCAAGCTGAAGCTACTCAGAGAAGGTTGCTGTCCCCGAGGGCCCCCAGGGACTGCTGGCAGGGAGCAGGAGGACTCGGGAGGAGGTAGAGAGTCTGCCACACTACTATTTTCCCCCGGTCTGAATTCCTGTATGGATGTAAAATGGCCACAACCCTCTCAGGACAGGATAACCAGGGATGGCTCTAGGCGGCTGGGTAGACAGGGATGAAGGAGGAAAGAAGCTGGAGGTGGCACCTAGGATGAGCTGCAATGCTCCTCCATCCTCAGAGACTGGGACACACACACACACACACACACACACACACCAAGCCCCACAGACAATGCAGCCTGCAGATACCCATTTATGGGTAGACCACAAATAAGAAAAGTGTGTGAATCCTAGCAGGGAGACCCAAATCAGTCAGAGAGGGGTGGGATTAATCAAGGCAGACTTCCTGGAGGAGGAGGATCTTGAGCCTAGTGGCCCCAGGAATCCATTAGAGAGCTAAGTACCTGCTATGAAGCAAGCATCGTTAGCAGCTTGGTGTGGATATCTTATTTAATATTCATAGCAATCTTTACGTGTAGAAATTATCATTTCCCTTTTTATGGATGAGGAAACTGAGGCTCAGCAGAGTCAAGTAAGATATTTAAGGTCACACAGCCAGTAAGTGACAGAGCCGCTATGGAAACCTTAGCCTCTCTGGCTCCTGGGAGCAACTTTCTTTCCTCATCATATAATCGTAGTGTCAGAAGGAACCGAAGTGGCGGTTGGGCCCAACTGAACATGTGTGCAGACGCAGCCCAGGATCCGCTGGAGTCCTCTCATGGGACAGGTAGCAGTCCCCCAGCTGTAAAGTGGCCCAGCCCCTTGTTGGAGTTGGAGATGCTCCAGCCACAACCTGACACCCTCCACCCACCACTTTCCAGCCCTTTGGAGACAGTGTGATGCCCCCACCCCTGCCCCTACCACCCTCATGTAAGGTGCTTCCAGACAACTGGGTCCAAATGGATGTTCTTGTCCCCTGTCTGAGCACCCCACATATTTCCACCTGAATGTCTGCATCCCATAGCACAGATTTCCCTTCCTGTCGACAGTAGTTAGAACCTTGAGCCGGTGCCGTGAGGGGATGCTACCCCTTCTGCTCCTCTGGGACCACCAGGACTACTGATTTCCCAGGGACAGCCCAGCCTGCAGAACGCACAGCCACACCACAGAGCTGGCCATTCACACGCGGATGGATCAGTTTCCTGCATGTTACAGTCAGATCTGCTGACACCTAGCTTCCTAGCCCACCACATCCCACTGAGACCCCGCCCCAGGGCGTCCCAAAGGCTGATGCTGTTCCCTAGCCACCAAGGTGGTTCTCACCATCATCTCTACTTTGACCAATTATCCTGAAGAAGAGAAATGAGGCATTTCTTGTATGAAGGCAAGAGATGCAAAGGAGTAGAAGCTTCCAGTTGCTCAGGCTTCAGCTTGACATCCATGAAAGTGCGTCTAGTTGAGACAGCAGACTCACGGGTAGAGTGAGGGTGCCATCATGGGAGGCATCCAAGCCGGGGCTGCATGAGCACTGGAGGGTGCCGTGAGATTGCTGTCAGTGTCTCGTGGCTCGTGGAATTAGACACCCGTCATCTTCTGAGTCTATGATTCACTGTCACCGTCATCTCCATCAGCAGGGGCAATTTCTTCAAGAACCAGACATGTTTAGCACGACCGTCTGAGAAAACTCACCAGACCCCCACCCAGGGATCTCAGACCAGTAGGCCATGGTGTAGACTGTGGAGAGGGCACTGAGGCCCACCCTCAGGCCTGTGGGGCTGGTGGACAGGAAAGGGCACTCAGCTCAAGAACACTTGTTGAATGGATGAGCAGGTGAATGAATGAACGGGCAGCCACAAGCCCACATCCCTGCTGAACCCTTTCAGCTCTGAGGCAGGCCCCCAAGTCAGAGAGAACCAGTAGGCTCCCCTGGGACTCCCCCACCCTATGGTGCACAGCCCAAAGCCTCGTGAGAAATGCTACAATGCTGCATCCAGGACCCAGTATCTCTGTCACCCTCTTAAGGGACCCCCAGCTCAGTCAGAGCTGAGCCCAGCCTAGCTGGCAGAGGCATAAGCCCCAAAACTCAGAGAGCCGTAAACCAACTTCGCCCTCCAAACAGATGCGGCATTTCTGAGGTCAGAAAGGATGCCCCAGCCTGAGAGTTGACTGGATTTCGCGATCCAGGGCTTTGTAGAAAAATGTGTGCTGACACCCACCTTGCAAGCCCAGATGTCAGCATGAGGGTTAATGTGAGATGCCTTGTACGGGGAAAACAACGGGACCCACAGAATCCCAAGTCACTGGGAATCCCGAGGCTGGGACAGCTGCACCTTGGGAAGCTCAGCGCAGACCTCCCCATAGCCTTCCCTCCCCGCTCCCTCCTGCCAAGTGTAACCGGCCAGAGCATCACCACGTGCCCACACAAAATACATCGAGGAAGAAAACTTCCAAGCCTGTGACTCGACTCACGGGCACTTTTGTGTCCGCATGTCCAGGTGCAAGGACCCTCACAGCCAAGCTCAGGTGAGCTCCCTCCCAAAGCCCCGCAGAAGTCCCCGCGTTCCAATAAAGGGATCCATTTGGGGGACAAACGCCCCCCTCCTCCACACAGAGGGAGTGGCTTGGCTGCAGGGTAAAATTTATCATCATTCTCCTAATATCTCCAAGCTCGACAGTGGCAGCAGCTAAAGAAAATACCAAGGCTTAACTTGGGGCACACGGGACAGCGAGGCAGAGATAGGAAATATGATTTATGATGGAAATCAATGCAATCATAATACTCTGTGCTTGTGAAATTGGGCTGTGCCTCCCGTGCCCAGAGGCCCACTTCAGTCCTGCCTCTCAGAAGGTGTTGGGGACCCTGGGGACTGGACCAAGGCGGGTGGAGGGGCCCAAATGATTGGGACGCTGTCCAGCTCCTTCCCCTGCCTTCTGTGGGGGGGGAGTAGGGGTGCAGGGCATTGTCTAAAGAGGAAGATGGAAGGAAGCAAATTAACCTATATCAAAGCCGGGTTTGGGGCACACACTTTTGCCCATAGGACTTGTTCTGCTCACAACATATCCTGTGAAGGTAGAGGATTCTATCCTGCATTTTCAAGTCCACGAAACTGGAGCACAGAGAGGTGAAGTGTCTAAGTTAAGGTCACACAGCTAGTCACGGCAAAGCCAGTTGTGCTGTTCCCGTAACATCACACAAACAGAAAGGCTGTAGGGGGCTGCCCATGCCATGTGGTGTGAGGGGCCCCAAGAAGGCTCCACCTCACCCAAAACGTCCCCTGCCTGTCCCAGCATTCAGAATTCCACCATTAGCAATATCCCTTTGAATTAAGCCATATCCTATTCATATTTATAAAATGCAGTGGTGGTGGTGGTGGTGACGGTGACAATAATAGAGGTGGTGACACTGGTGATGGTGACAGTTGTGACAGCGGTGATGGTGACAGTGATGGTTTTCAGACATGTTTGTCACTAACAAGGGCAGGGGGTCAGGGTAAAATACAGTCAGGTGTTGCAGGGGATAAACATTTCTACTTCACAACTTTTCTAGAAGAACCGAACCAAGAATTCTGCACTGTGGCCTGGGAGACCCAGAAATGTGTGGAGCAATCTTTCTTCCTGGCAGATCTGGACACGAGCATTCTTCTGTCACTGAGTAAAAAACCCCTTCACTTTGTGACAAGCCATTTGTGCTAAAGATGTGACGGCGAGGGGCGGGGCGGGGGGGGCAGTGATGGAAAAACGACGTCCAAGGATCCCACACCTGAGTTCCAGCCATCTTGAGGAGTTGGCCTGGGGAGTAGCAGTAACTGAGGTACTGTCCTGAAGGAGGCACTTTGTCCCTAGGTCCTCGGAGAACGAGGCAGGGTTTAAATCACATGGAGGGATGAAGGAATGAGTGAAGGAATGAAGGAATGCTGTCGGGAGCAGCTTCTTTCTGGCTGCACTTGTTGAATTCAGAGGCAGGGAACGAAACTGGACCCTGATGAAGAGCAGCCTCAGGGGAGCCAGGTCTCTGGGGGAACAGGCTGCTGGAGAGGGGCTTTGTAGGGCACAGAGAGTCCAGCCCCAGGGAAGCTCTGAGGCCAGGACATCTTAGGAAGGAGGCTTTCTTAAATCAGGCTCTAGTGGTAGAGTGAATCCTGAAGAGGGAGCGTGGGATTCAAGATGTGGGATGGTGGGTGTCCCCATCTCTCTACCACGTCCTCCTCTCTGGACACTGGGGCCCAGGCCAGCTCTGCATGCACCGTCAGCTCCCCGTCCACCAGACCAGGGGCCACTGCATTCCCCTTCCTAATCAGCACTCTGAGCCCCTGAGACCGAGACGATGCTGCCGGGTGAGTGCAAAGGGATGCAGGGAGAAGGAAGATATCCGACGGGCGGACAGACACCGCCAGGCCAGAGAGCCAGGGGGAGCAGTGATGCAGCCAGGGCCAGGGAGACACAATAAGATGGAGAGAAATGAAGCAGGACTCCGCCCGAAGCCTGGGGTTGCGGGGCCGGTCCAGAGGGTCAGCCGTGGGGGTCAAAGGGTGACAGCTCTGGCATTTCGAAGGGCACCCGGGGGCCAGCGCCTGCCTTGATGAGCCCTCGGGAGCTCGATAGACTTTCCAAACCTAATTAGTGTTTAATGGTCTGGAGAGACGCCGCATCCGCCGTCACCAGCCACACCACGCCGTCCGGCTTCAGATTCTTAATTAACCTTTAAGGAGATGATCCACTGTGGCCATCTCGAGAGGCCACGTCCATCCCTGTTCGCGCGCGCCAGGGCCCACGGCTCTCTGGGCAGAGCGAAGTGCCCCACGCGCGAGTCTGAGGGTGACTCCAGCCCCCCGATTTGAATCAGGTTTTCGAAACTGCTCGGGAGCACTCATCCCACAGAGGCTACCAACTCGGAACCACCGCAAGTCTAGGGGAGGTAGCGCTGTGCACACTTAGGGTAAAGGAAAGAAGAGCCGCAGATATCTGCCGCGGCCGATAGGGGGCGTGCAACCTGGCAGGGAGCCTCCCCCCCACCCCACCCCAGTGAGGCATGTGACGTCGAGGCAGCCCCGAGGGGTGGGGGGCCGTCGGACTAACAGGGACCTGTCCCCTTGTGAGGAGGTGGGCTTTAGCCTCTGGGCAGGGAGAGTCCCTGAGGTGTCCCCAGCGGCTCATGGTTCAGAATCATCCTGCTTCCTGCAAGGAATGTGGGACAAGGCAAAAGGAGGGGACAATCCAGTTAGAGGTCCTCCAGTTAGAGGACAATCCAGTTAGAGGCGGTGCCTGGAATAGGGCTGGATTCCAACCTGCGGGTGCAGAAGGTATTGGAGGGTGTGAGCCTAGCCCCTGGGCGGCAGCAGTGATGTTCCTAAAGCCAGACAACCCAGGGAGGGAGCCAGGCTTTGGGCTGGAGGTCACGCGTACCTGTGGGACAGCCAAGGGCCAAAGACCGAGAGAATCCTGAATGCAAAGCGAAAGAGGGTGGGGATGGCGAGGGGGATTTGGGGATCGCCTCCACGGGGCTCAAGTTGAAGAGAAGGGGATGTGCAAAGTCTGTGAGGGGAGAGCAGGGGAGGGGTAAGGGCCCAGCGGCACCTGGGAGAACCCCGCCACCTCCCCAGCAAGCAGAGGAGGGCACAGTGCAGGCAAGGAGGGGACAGCAGCGTGGAGAGCGAACCTGTGCACTCCAGCACCCCACACACACACATCTCACCGCCCACACGGCACGCACACACACACACACACACACACACACTGACAACCACACACACACACAGCACAGGCACCACACCCTCCCAGTCACCCGCTCCCTCCGCACCCCTGCCTCACACACACACTCACGTGTCCACCCCCGCCAAGCCCTTCAGCCCCCATGCACACACGATCACACTCACGCCTAAGCCTGACACACTCGTGGGCAGTGCCCGTGACCCAGAGACCCTGGCGTGTTCCAGGAGGAGGGCCATGATCGATGCTTATTAATGAAGCTGCCCCGGAGATGGCTAATTGATGGCGGTGCGCGGCTGTTGTCTGGAATTTAACCTGATTCATCATTTAGCCTGTTGGAGGCTGGAGAGCTGTGTTAATTAATGCCAGGAAAACAGACTTGGATGAGCTGGCGGTGCAGCCTCATATTAGAAAACCGAGAGCAAGGGGCAGAGGGAGGCGGTGGGGGGAGGGGGGAGAGAGAGAAGGAATGATTAAATCTAAAGCCCAGAGACAAATTCCAAAAAGCCAATGTCGGTGCTGTTTCTAGGATGACTCAGACTTGCGCTTGGCTGGCGTCGTCAGGCTATGGTGTGGGATTGAGAGCAATTTCCTCTAGATTTGTCATTTATGTGGTGTGGGCTTTGTTTTTTCCTTTATCTTGTGTGGGGACTGTCCCTCCGGGCCTGAGACTGAGCCCTAAGAGACAGGGAGGAGGGGCCCCGGGTTGGGGGAGGGCAGTGGGAAAGGCCCCCTTCTGCTCATGGAGGGCGCTGAGCCTGGCAACAGGGTCCAGGGTCCAGGGCAGCCTGGTGGGGCAGGTGGTGGAGGAGGGCTCAGCGCATCTGACTCAGGGGCAGGCTGAAGGGAGATGGGGAGAAGCAGAAGGGAAGGTGGACTGTGGGACACATAGACGAGGGTCTCCATCCAGCCCCCCGGGGCCAGGGTGCCCACTCCCCTTCTCGGCTTGTTAGGAGGGTCAGAGTCTAAATGAAGAAGGCAGTGGTTCCACTGTGGCCTGGGAAAGGTCACACCCAGCTGGAGAGCACCGCGGGCACCCCCAGGCGCAGAGCCCCACAGCCACGGGCCCTAGGGAGGCGTGAGCTCTCATGGTGGGATGGAAGAAACAGGTTCTCAGGTCCATGTAGCTGAGGGCAGCCTTGGAAGGTGGGCTTGCCTTGCCCTGTGGAGCTCTGGTACCGGAGCTGGTGAGAGGAAAGGGGAGGGGTTTTCGGGCTGGAAACACATCCTCTCTCGTCACTAGAGCTGGCCAGAGTGGAACTGGGACACCCGTGCAGGAGGAGCTCCCACTGTGGTGTGGGAGCAGGTACGGAAGAGCCGGCGCCCGAGACGAGGAAGGTGGTGGGTGGCTAGGCCCTGCCAAGTGCAGGGCTGTGGGGCTGGGCGTTTGGGGGATCGGTTCTGCTGCTGTGCTGAGAGCAGAAGGCACCCGGTGTGGCTGGGGTCCAGGAAGGGTGGGCTTGAATGCCTTTCGGCCAGGCCCTTCTGCAGACTGGATGGTGCGCTCTCCCCAGGGAAGGTTTGCTGTGCCATCCTCGTGCCAGGGAACAGGGCACAGCGAGGGCAGAGCCGGGGCAGGTGGAGGAGAGGCTTTGGGGGAACGAGGAGCAGGGAGAGGAAGGGAGGGGAAAGGCCGGAGAGCATAGCTGCCGTTTGTTTCTTGAGCACTTACTAGGCGCCAGGCACTGTGCTAAGAGCATTACCCGAGCTATCACTCCCGCGGGGCTCTCCACACCCCCTCTGGGATGTGATCCTAAGAGGTCAAGTAACTGCCCCACCTCACATGCACAAGGAGGTGGCAGAGCTAGGACTGAAATCCAGGCCTCCCAACTAAATCGGGACTCGTTTCATCCAGAATTATCTATCCACTGCTGTTTTTAAAAAAATCACACACCCCCACCCTGAAGAGGGTGAGCGACCCAGCCTGGCCGTGCAGGCTAATGAGCTTCGTTTCCACGGCAGCAGATCTTAATTAGGACCACAAGGGTCCGCCCACCCTTGCCAGGACAGCTCTGGCACGTTGGTGGGAGCGGATGAGAAGGACATGGGGCTTGGAGACAAAGAGACAGGCTGCCCTTGGCCGCGTGGATCTGGGAAGCCCTGACTGCCAGGTAGGGGCTGAGCCCAGCGGCACTATTCCATCTCCAGGATTCCACCTCCTTACCTGCCACAGCCCAGAGAAGCTTCCACCCACACAGATGGGGCCCAATCCCAGCCCCATGGCAATGGGGGGGGGACGAGGAAAACTAAAAGGCTGACTGGGGATCCCCTCCGTTCTGGAAACAAGCAGAAGAGACCTTTGACTGGCCCAGGGAAGGGGCACCTCCTTTGTTTGTACCCAGTGGGTGAGGGGAAAGCATTCTGTAAACTTAGATGCCAGAGAGCAGAGAGGGTGGAGGTTGGGAGAGGGATGGGAGCGAGAGAGGAGACAGAGAGAAGGGGAGGGGGCCACCCCAGGCAGTCCCACCAATAGGCTCCGTCAGCGCCGCCGCCCGTTGGCTGGACACTGCAGAGCAGAGCATCCTGTTGCATAGCAACTGCCTGGGGCCTTGTTTGTGGGGCTGGACCACGGACGATGTACGGGCTGCAGAGGCCCCCGTGCCCTGCTCCCCTCCCCGCACCGTGGGCGTCTAGCTCCCCACCCCACCTGCCTACAGGCTGGGAGGGGACCAGATGCCAAGATAGTACTGGCCATTCCTGATCTAAATGTTCACCCCCGACCAGGCTCCATTGCCCCAAGCCCTCTTGCTCTTTCTGAATGTGGCCCTAGTGGAATGCTGTTCCTGCCAAAAACTGACAGGGGACACCACTGCCCACTGCACAGGCTCAGACCCTCCAGGGGCCACATCAGGCCCCCTGCCTCCACCCGACCTGCCTGCACATCACACTCTGAGACTTTCCTCACACTCTGTGACACCCTGCTGGCTCTTCCCTCAACTCACCTACGTCGTCCGCGGTTCTGCCTGCCAGCCAACCCCCTCTACATCCTCCCCACCCCGTGAGTCAGCTCACCGGGCTCCTCTGGTGTCAGAAAGGATGGAAGGACATAGCCAAGTCGTGTGGTCAGTGCAAGGTCTGGAGTTGCGAAGGACTCGATAACTGTCACCTGTCACGGTCACTCATGCCTCCCTGTCCTCCATCCAGGCACACGGCAGAGGCCATGCAGGTCCACCCACTCTCCTGTCTTGATGGTCATTAAGACAGTCAGGCCTCTGTGCTGCTTCTCAGCCGCCTTCCTTCATCCCCTTGAGGACCACTTTTGACAGCAGCTGACTGAAGGAATCTAGAGGCCATGACTGGCAGAGTGACGGGTGTGACTGGGCCTCGCTGGAGGGGGGCACAAGGGCTTGGGACTCTGCCCTTCAGACCAATGAGAGGAGGTGAGGATGAAGGTGAAGAAGGGGAAGGATGAGGGTGAGATGCCTCTGTGGGTGATCCAGAGGTGACCTCAAGTGTTTTACCAAGGGACCAACAGAGGGCCTTGGCTGGGAGGCACCCCCCTTCCACCACTTCAGGGGCAGCTCCGAGCTGGACCATCTAAATGAGGAGAGGGGTGAAGAGCTGACAGGGCCTACATGCCTGACCCAACAAGCATCAGATGGCCTCCTGGATGCGGGGAATGGGAGCAGAACCAGATTTATTAAAAATCTTATCTGGAGGGTTTGCATTTCAATGGGCTGTGGATTTGCATATTTTAACAATAACCTCCAGGTTCTTCTGTCTGGTCCGCGCTCACTGGCTGTCTCTCTAAACCATGATCACTGGTTCAGTAAACCCTTCCTAATCCGGAGGTACAACATCACCACTTTGCTGGAGGAGGGAGGGTTAAAGGGCCTTTCTCTCTGGACCAGAAATAGGGCTGTTCAGCAGGTCTCCACTTCTGGCCTCTGGACACTCCTGCCACCAGACTGTGGCTGAGGCAGGAGAGAACGATGCCAGTGACAGGCACAATAGAGGATTCAGTCGTCCATTTGGTCAGTGAGCATTTATTGAACACCTACGGTGTACCGGGTGCCACGCCCGACTCTGGGTGCGCAGTGGGTACAGAACAGGTGTGGACCTTCCCTCGTACAGAGGAGACAAATATTAAACAAATAAATCCACAACTTGAGAACCATAATGGCTTATCACTGTCCCAAATTGTGGCAAGGCAATGAAGGAAAGAACAGGGAGCTTGAAGAGACCCCTAATTTATTGCAAGGCCAGGGGGATGCTGAGACCTGAGGGAAGCATGGGTGGTGGCTGAGCCGAGAAGGGAGCAAGTGCGCTGCACCCACAGCAGGCTCGGGACCTGCCCTCAGGCCCTGGGAGCCACACCACCAACTGGCCTGGCCAGGGTCACCTCGGAGTCTGGCCCGTGGTGGGGGAGTGCCTCCAGCAAAGGCACATGTCACTCTGCAGTCATTGCTGGGGTGTCCTTAAGTCAAAACTTCATGATGACAGCAAACGGGATTCCTTGAATCTCTAACCCCACCCTGTGGAGTGAACCTTACACAATTTATTAAGGAGGTAATTAAAACAATATATTTACAACAAGCTACAAATAATGTGTGCTGCTTCTGCCATTCCCCTTCGATCCCTTCTCTCTGGGGGACTGGGAGGCCCCTGCAGCAAGGGTTCATCCTTTCCTTCCAAGGTTACTGAGGGCCCTCTGTGCACAGTCAGGGGAATCCAGCCGGGCCCAGGATTCAGAATCTGCCCTCCTGGGGCTTTGAACAAACAATTTCTCCACTAATTAATTTGTTCATTGTGAATTGTTAAGTGCCATGAAGACAAAATCCTGGTGGAGGACAGGGTTACTGTAGAGCCGCCCACCTGTGGTCCCCATTGCTCTCATTAGTGAGTTCTCTTCTCTATCTGTATCAGATGGTTGCAGCCTCACCACCAGCGTTTTACACCAAAGTCTGGAAATTCTCAGTCTATCCTCCCAAACTTGCCCAAAGTTCACCTTTAAAAGATAAATCTTGGGACTTCCCTGGTGGCGCAATGTTTAACGATCCTCCTGCCAATGCAGGGGACACGGGTTCCATTCCTGGTATGGGAAGATCCCACATGCCGCGGAGCCACTAAGCCCGTGCGCCACAACTACTGAGCCCCCGTGCTGCAACTACTGAAGCCCGAGCGCCTAGAGCCCGTGCATCGCAGCAAGAAAAGCCACCGCACCGAGAAGTCCACGCGCCGCAACGAAGAGTAGCCCCCGCTCTCCGCAACTAGAGAAAGCCTGCGTGCAGCAACGAAGACCCAACGCGGCCAAAAATAAATAAATAAATTTTTTTTTTTTTTAATTTTTTTAGGATAAATCTTTGAGTACCATTCTCTGTTTCAGAAGCTTGTGCACAGTTCCACCTGAAAACACCTGATGGTCAAGGATATGTCTGATGCCTGGAGCTGGTGGATAGAGATAAGCTTGCAGGATGATGGGGACCCAGAAGGGCATCGTGGTCAGGGCAAGTTCATGGGCAGGCTCCCTGTGCTGTCACACAGGGCCCCACACTCAGAAGGGTCCCATGCTTAGTGTTTAGTGCTCTGCAGTTGCCACCTTGAAATTCTTAAAATTTTATCTTTGAATTTGTGTTTCATAAGCGAAGTCTGTGGCATGAAGGAGCCCATGTAGGGGGCCTGGGGCCTCTGCTTATGATCGGTTTTGCCTCCCACCACCTGCCTGATCCATATACATCCTGGTCCCCACGTGAAATCACTCTGCCTTCTAGGCCAGCCAGCAACGGCCTGGGTGGGGTTTAGGGAGGATCGGGTGGGGCCCACTTTCCCTGTGGTACCCCAGGCTGGCAGTGCCGTGGCATGTCTCTCTGGTCAACAGAGGCATTGTCTTAGCAGGGGTGAGCATCTTTCAGCTGACTAATGCATCCCTGGCACAGCATTTACAATACCCTTGAGGATCACCTGCCCACTGTGGGTTAGGTCAGGGGGTACCATGGGCACAAGTGATGTCTGGCTGTACTTCCCATGGCCCACCCTTGGCTGGATTGTACCAGGTCAGTCTGTAGTCAGTGGAAGAGAGAACCCAGCAGTCCTCAGGCCCAGCCTGCCCCCCATGTTGCAGGGCGGGGCTCTGGGTACCTGTGAGGGTCTCCATGCCTGAGGAGACCCTCTCTTTCTTCTTAACCTTCCTGAGTCTGGCTCGCATTTCTCTCCTCTGGCCAGCTCAAGGCACCCTCCAGGCATGAGTCACAAAAACGAATTGTATAATTTTGGTGATTCTGCATAGGCGTTAAATGTTCTGATGTTTGCACTTAAAACTGGCATCACACAAAATAAAGATGAATGGTAGAATCCATGCTAATAATTTAAAATTTATATTTTTCTTTACTTAAAACGACATCAAATAGCAGGTAAAAAAATACCATGACAAGTCAAGCAAGAGAGAGACCATGAAAGAAAGGGAAAGCTTTATATTTCAGTGCTTTAATGATGCTTTTTTCCTTACTTTTTAAACAGGGGGCCCTGCAAATTAGGTCTCTCTTCCCAGAGCAGCAGTGCCACTGAAGATGGGGCACAGATGTCCCAACAGGTCCAGAACACAGGGTCTGCTGCTTCACCATTTCCATGACCGTCATGTGTGCTGGGGTGGGGGGCAGAGAGCATAAAAGCTGAGTTCTCTCGGGGGGATGAGAACAAACAGCAGGACAGATGAAGAGTAGGGGCCAGGCTCTGAGGAATGTGTGGGCGCACAGAGCTAAGAGCTGCTTCCAGCGCAGGCTGCAGGTTTGAACAGAAGAAGGATCAGCATTACCAGATTACTGCATGGTTTTGGGAGATGCGAGCCCTCCTGGTGAGCAGAAAACGAGGTATCACCAGACACCCACACATCCCAAAAGCAGCCAGAAAGGACCCTCGGCTTTGAGGTTTGGACACCCACCCTGGAAGTGCATCTGGGGGCTCAGCTGCTGGCTGGAGAGCACGCTGGCCATCTCCATAGGCCACGCCAGTAACCCTGCCACCCCAACTGTCCTCCCCCTCCCCCTCCCCAGCCCCGTGCAGGGCATTGGTCCAGACCTTCCTGAGGCATTTCTGGGTCACAGACTGGCAAACAACACGGAAGCTGACATTTGCTGGGAGCACCGCACTAGTTTCCTCCCTCATCTCGGTTAATCCCAACACCCAACCTTAATGAGTTATCTCATGATGTCTGTGATGGCACACAAGTACTACTCAAGCGTGAGCATGGGTACATGTGTCACACACACACACACACACACACACACACACACACACACACACACTCCAGGGGAGCTCAGTCCTGAGTTAGGGTAGGGTCTGGGGGGTCTATGAGTAGGAAATCAGGTCCCTGCTCTTGCTTGAGAAACAAGTGTCTCTCTGTCGCAGTCACGCGCGCGT
Organism: Phocoena sinus; assembly: GCF_008692025.1. Classification (NCBI taxonomy): domain Eukaryota; kingdom Metazoa; phylum Chordata; class Mammalia; order Artiodactyla; family Phocoenidae; genus Phocoena; species Phocoena sinus. Next base: position 37,979,813 of record NC_045776.1, read on the forward strand.
GCGCGCACACACACACACACACACACACACACACACACACACACACTCCAGGGGAGCTCAGTCCTGAGTTAGGGTAGGGTCTCAGGGGTCTATGAGTAGGAAATCAGGTCCCTGCTCTTGCTTGAGAAACAAGTGTCTCTCTGTCGCAGTCACGCGCGCATGCGCGCGCGCACACACACACACACACACACACACACACACACACACACACACACAAAGAGACAGAGAGAGTGGTATAGGGCCATGTGTGGCTGGGGGGCTGAGAGATAACCAAGGAAGTCTTACTGGAAGGGCAGGAAGTCTTTTGAGCAAGGGGAGGGTTTGGATGGCCTTTGACAAGTGACAGGGAACTTCCCAGGCTCTTTCTGAGACAGCTCTGGGTCAGCTCACTGGGGCCCGGTGTGAAGCAGGGGGCTTAGGGTCCTGAGAAGACAGGTGGAGGGGGACCCAGCTCCAGGAGGAAGGGCCCCAAGTGATCCTGCGGGCAGCAAGGGCTGTCCCCAGTGAAGCAGGGGCAAGCTCCGGACGTCCCCAGGGCTCACCCTGGCACTGGCTTAGGCAGGTGCCAGGCAGTAAGGGACAGAGGGGGCTCAGCCACCCCCCAAAACCTTCATGCCAGCCGTTAGGAAGGTGATTGCAGCAGAAGGGAAGCCGAGTGAAGACAGTCCCTCTCTGGTCTGGTGGCAGAACCCATGTGGGCACTCAGGGACCAGGGGCCCCCTCCGCAGGCTGGGCCTGCTCTGGTGGGGTTTCATTCCAGCCTCGGGGAGCCCCTCGCAGGGCCGGCGTGAAGAGACACAGACAAGAGAATGGCTCTCACACAGGAACAAGCCCAGGGGCACAGCCCAGTTTGTACCAGGAGGACAAGGAAAGTGGTAACTGGAACCACGAGCGTTAATCGGAGCCAGCTTCCCAGATGCCGAGGGACGGCCCTGCACCCTGGCCCACAGTGGGCAGCAGAGACCCGCAGACCCCTGTGGGAGGGAGACGTGGCCCCTGGAGCAGAGATGGGAGGGGGTGTTGGGAGGGGGAGAGGGAGTCAAGAAAGAGCCAGCTGGCTTGTCCATCAGTCTGTCTGTCTGCCCACTGGCCACAGGCCTCTCCTTATGCGGGAAGCCACGCTGGATGGACAGGTGAAGCCTTTGGACCAGATCAATCATTGTATTTATTCTAATTGTATCGTAATCGTCCCCAAGGAACCCAGTTCAAATGAGCTTGACATTATTAAAATTTTAATGCCCAGTTTTCATAGCTGAATGAATATTTAAAGGGTATGTCCCAGCTTAAGTTATGATGATGAAGAAATTAATGGAATGTCTTGTTTAATGCATGGCTATGTGTTGATGCAAAAAGTGGCAGAGACGGGGAGAAGAAGGGGAGGTGGGGCCAGGGCAGAGGGGCCTGGGAGGGAAGGAGGCCCCGCCACCCACCACTGGCTGCAGCAGGGAGCAGAGAGGACCCCAGACCTAGGCCAGGACCACTCGCTCCCCCTGAGGGGCACCCGGGGCTGGAAGCCTGAACACAGTCGATGACAAAGGAAGCTAGTGATGTCCCCAGAGGGCTGACCCCAGAAGCCTGAGGGTGGCTTCAGGGAGCTGTTCCTGACCCAGGGAAGGCGGTGCAGCTCAGGCACCTGTAGGCACAACTGGGGCTGAAGGCCACCGGGGAACGTGGGGATGCTGATGACCCAGCCCCGAGGCCCAGGCCCAGGCCCTCCCAGAAGGATAATACAGTGGCTGAGAGGGACGGGATGGCTGGACAGAGGAGCAAGGGATGGGTTAGAGGAAAGGCACCAAGAAATGGGCCCCAGCATCCTCGACATTCACCTGCAGGGGATGCCCTGGGGCTCATGTGGCCAAGAGGTCCTGAGGCCACAGGCAAAGTTAGAAGATGGGCAAGGAGATGGCAACTGCCCCTCCCGCCTTCCTACCAGTATCCTGTCTCCCCTTCTTCACCGTTCCTGCCTCACTGCCCATCTCTGCGGCACGGTCTGCCCTCTGCTTCCCAGGATGTAAGCAGGCCCGGGCGAGGCTAGATGGGGCTGGAGTCTGGAACAGGGAAGAGAAACACGGGCCAAAGGAGTGAGATCTCCCTTCAGGCCCGAGGCATCTGTACAGAGCCTGCTCTACCTAAGAAATCTTCCCAGCTGAGCCTGACACTTTATTTCTGCTGAGAATTAAGAAAGCACGGGATTTCTTTCTCTCTCCATCTATCCCGGCACCACCCTGACAGCCCTGCAAAGGCTGTATGGACTCTGACCATCCCTAGATAATAATAGGACATGAAATATGACCCCAGGAGCCACAGGTCTATGGGAACCAGGGCAATTCTGCTCCATTGTGGGTGCCCAGACCGTGGCTGAGGGCAGGTGGGAGGCTAGATGAGCCCCTGGGTCCCCACTGCCAGGAGCCCAGTGATGGAGGAGGTCTGGGAGCACCGTCCAGGGCTGGCCTGGGAGGGCTTGCTGGGGGGTGGGGGGTGGAACTGAGGGGAATCAGGCCTAAGTCCGTAAGCCTGGGGCAGAGCATTCACGAGTGCCCAGGTGTCAAGGACAGCGGGACAGTGGCTGACTGCCTGAGGGTGGCATGCCCCAGGGTGGAAGGCTCCATGCACAGGCAGATTGCATTTGCCTTGTTTAATTTACCATGGAAAATGGGTCCCATTACAACAGAAACAGCTCTACCCCAGCCCTTGTCCGTCCATAGGACTCACCCCCTCTGCTCTCCAGAGATTTGCTGTGGGACTCAGAAACAAGGTGCCAGGGGAGGCGTCCTCCCAGGGTCCCTGCCCTTCCTCCCAGCATTGCCTCTAAGCATTCGGGCTCGGCCTGGGCCTGCTCTGGCCCCAGGGACGGAGCCTCCTCTGAGGCCTCCTCCTTCCCTCGTCTCCACAGCAGCAGAGCCCCGCTGAGCCTGGTTCACACTCTTCTACCCGCCCCTCCTCACGCCCCACTCCTTACCGGGGAGCCTGAATCAGCTCACCACTCACCCCCTTCCCCACACTCTGAACTTTCCTGGACCCTTCCTAAGCCTGTCACGTCTGGTTCTCAGAATCTCCTGAACATGTAGTCTGGTGTTAAGAGTCCTGGGTTCATCTTGATCACCGTTTACCACCTGTGTGACCTCAAGCTAGTTTCTTAGCCTCTCTGAAACTCCATTTCCTTGGTTAAAGATTATCTATTTGCACGCATCCTAGGGGAAGTGATGATAATCCAACAATATAATTTTGTAGCAGCTGTTCGTGTTCCTGTAGGTGTAGCAGTGCGGTGCCCCCTTTGCAACTCAATTCCCAACTTGACTGTACATTCTATACAGAAAAGGGAGAATTCCTGCAGGACTCTTCCCCCTGGAGTACCAGGAAGGCTCAGGCCAGAGGCTGGTGGGGGTATGGGAACAGAGCTCACAGGCCGAAGGAACAGATGTGGGGGGGGGGGGGGGGGAAGTGCCCGGTCGCGAGGAATGGAATGATGCAAGAGGCGGTGGGGGCCAGATTTGGGGGACCAGGCGGAGGGGTTGTATTCGATTTGGTGGCCCAATTGCCCCTTGCCAGATGGACATCTTCCCTTGACCCCCTCCTTTCAGAGCAGCTTTGGGGTCAAATGAGGTGAAACATAGGAAGTCCAACCCACCCCATCGTCATAACTTATCATGGTAGCACCGTGCCTACCCACCCTGGCTGCAGTCTGGATCTGCCACTCCTCCGAGCTTGGCTTTTCATTGGCAAGAGAGAGATAATAATCCGTCCGTGGAGCATTATAATAATTACATAAGCAAGAAAGCCATAGAAATGTACCCAGGAGAACACAATGGCCAGAAAGGAGGGACAGCCTAGGGAAGGGCTGGATGTGGAGTCTCCGAAGACACAGAACGGGAACCCGAGAGTACAGCCCTTCTTCCACAGCCAGAGGCAAGCTCAGCCTCCTGGACCCTTCGCTCTAGGACTGGAAAACAGGTGGTCTATGGGGAAGCCAGGACCCCCGAAATGAAGCTGGGAATTTCCTATGTCCCTCTTCCTTCTCCCTGTTAATTGGAGGTTCCCGTAAACCCACACCTTCCTCCGCGGGCAGAGCGTACATACCAAGTACCTTCATTTCCCTCAACTCCATAAGGGGTGCCGAGTGGCGACCTCCTGGCAAACAATGGCACCCGGACCCCCTCTTAGTGGACCGGCCCCCCCAGAATCCTATCTTACCCTCCGGGCCACCTGTGCTTCCTTTTCCTCTGTTCTGTGCCCTGCCTCCCGCCTCTGTCCTTCCTTGCGTGGCTCTGCCCTTCCCCTGGCCTCATCTTCACCTTGCTGAGTCACGGGCACCCACGCTCCCCCACCCATCGTCTTGACGCAACCAAAGCTCACTTCGAATCCTAGACCAGAAGGAAGCTTGTGACTGGCTAGTCCAGCCTCCATACACAAGGGGAACTGGCAAAGGAAAGTCACCTGGTGCAGGACAAAAGCCCAAAAATAGCCCTGGAGGACCCAGGTTCCCAGGCACATCTTGCCACAAGGGGGCCCCGCCTCAGCTTCTCCATCTACAAAATGGGGGCATTTAGTACCTGCGCTGCCTGCCTCTCAAGGTTTGTTTGTGAGAGAAATGCAAATAGAGTAAGGGATAAGAGAGGTACAGGACAAGCAAAAGCACTGGCAGAGACATAAAATACAATTCCATTTGCGTGATTCCTACCATTTTTATTGTGTGAAATATCCTCAGGGCCTGAGAGCCCACCTTACGCCTCCTCCGGCATCCGGAGGATGGAAAACAGGCTGCGGAGCCCCAGATCCTGGAGTTCAGAGCCCCCTAGTGGCCTGAATGAGGCATTGAAACGGATCCTCCAGAGAGGCCGGCGGCTAAAAGGCTGGGGGCGTCAGGCCGTGCCTGGTGTCGTCCTGGCACCCAGACACCACGTGAGACAAGTAGCTGTGCCCACTCCACATACACCCCGAGGGGACAGCCTGGCCGCAGTCAGGAGCCCCAGCCCTGAGCTCTGCTCCAACAAGGAGCTGAGTGGTCCAGAGCCTCAGGCACCCCTGGGACCCACAGCCAGCATCTGCAGGATACTGCAGGGATGGGGTGCAACTCACTGCCATGCCCCAACCTGGGCAGGAGTTAGTCTTCGGCCAGAGACCAGCTAGTTTCAGCAAAGCGATCTGTCTCTAGGGTGGGCCAGAGAGGGGACACCTCAGATTCTAGTATCACAGCAAGAGGTACTCAAAGCTGGGAGAGGGACCACTGGAGGTCCCTCTCAGGATTGGAGACCTCCAATCCTGAGAAACCCTCCTGAAATCAGGGGACCCTGGGGACCACACTGGGGAGGGGAGATGGGTGGGGCTTTAGTGAAGACTCGCTCGTTTGCAGCTGCGCGGGTACGCGGGTGTATGTGTCGGTGGTGTGGTCCATGTGCTATGTACCCATGAACACCTGCGTATCTTCGGGTGCAGATGTGTCTGCTCTAACACTGCCCCCCTGTGCTCTGTTGCAGATGAACCGGCCGATCCAGGTGAAGCCAGCGGACAGCGAGAGCCGAGGAGGTAGTAGCTGCCTGCGCCAGCCCCCTTCACGTGAGGGCCCACTTGTCTCTGCCCCTCCCCTTCCCTCCTTTCCTTCCCTCCCCCCTCCCCTCCCCCTGATGCAGCGTTGCAGCAACTCCCTGCCGCCTCCCCCTGCCCCCTGGGGACCTCATGGCCCAGGGCTGGAACAGGGCTTTGGAGCCCTGGGTGACAGATGTGGGGACAGAGTAAAGAGGATGGGGGAGAATTGGGGTCTGCCGTATGCTGGGGTTCCTTCCTTCCCATGAGTAAACAAGTAGGATGTCCTGGGCACTCCACTGCCCCCTTTAAGACACCCAAAAGGGTAGGCCCACCTCTGTGTCACTAAGGAAATCCCCACTGGGATGGGACTGGACTAGTTGAAAGGGTGCCAGGCTGGGAGGGAGGAAATGTGTTTCAGTCCTGCCCTGGGAAGGCTCAGGCCAGAGTGGGTGAATCTGAGGGGGGCTGCCCACTGCAGGGTGGGGCTGCCGAAGTCAAGACCCTGGACCTACATACAGGTGGACAGGCAGATGTCTGGAAGGGGACAGAGCAGGAGGACAGAGCCTCACCCCCAGACTCAGGCCTCTGTGCCCCAAGGGGAGGCTCTGTTCCATCCACCAGCGGGGGCCTCCCCCCCGCCCCCCCACTGCACACAGAGGCTCGACCAGGCCAGGCTCTGGCTCCTCTGCCAAGCGTCCACCCTCCAGGCTTCTGGCCCGGGTGTCCGTGCCCACACCATGCCCCTGGGCTCTCCCTGGCTAGGCCTGGACACTCACTCTCATCTCAGCTCAACCGGGCGCTGAGGAACTTCTCTCTCCCTCCCCCTCTCCCCCCCTCCCAATTTTCCAGGAAATTAAGAGCAAAAAATAGGCAAAAGCTATTTGCAAATTCAGAGTCAAGGTTCTTGTCCTGAGGAAACTGTAGTGTGGCCACAGGTGGCCTGCCCACCCCTGGGACCTGTGGTCCCTCCAGGACAGGCCTCTGCCCTCTGGGCCCCAACAGGGCCTCCACCCTGGCACAAGGCCTCTATGGCTCTGGGGCCCTCCTGACCCAGGCCTCGAATCCCACCCAACAAACCCAGCTGCCCGAAGGGGCCCCATGCCCCAGGGCACAGGTGCGCCTCCCTGTGGCCCTCTGAGAGCTCCCCATCCCGAGGACCCCGATCGTGGGGGCGGGTTGGTTGAAGAGTAAAAATGGTTCAGGTGTGAAGGGCTCATGCTGCGGACCACACCTGGGTCACACTGCTTGCTCCTGCCCCTCTCCTGGTAGTCCAGTTACTTGGTTTTCTCTGCACACAGAGGCTCCTCAAACACCCAGGGCCAGGCCCCCTGCCCTGGCGGAGAGAGGCGTGCAGTCTGGCCTCACGCAGGTGCCCTCAGTGACACGGGGCAGAGGCAGGGCCTCTCCCAGAGACTGTCTCCGGGAGAAAGGACCAGCAGGACCTGGCAACCAGGTCACCTGTCAGGCAGTGACTCACCTGCAACGCCCTATCCGTGTGGCAGGGCCAGGAGGCAGCAGAGACCCCTGGCTTTGGTGGGGAGGGAGCTCGGACGGTAAGTGGCACCTGCAGTCCCAGAGGAGGGGTCCCCGAGGTGGGGGCAGCCAGAGACCTCGGAGGACGAGGACGTGGCACCTGAGCTGCCTTGAAGGAGGGGATATTCCACACCTGGAGAAGTCGGGGTGGCATGAAGAAGGCCTAGTTTAATCCAGGCCGGGAGCAGGGTGTCGGGAAGCCTGCTGCCAGCGAGGCCGCGCTGCGCTCTAATGCAAACCGTTTCTCCCCTCACTGGCCTTGGAGGCAGTAACTCTCCGACTTCAAGTTGCTAACCTCATCTCCTTTCTCCCATATATCTCCTGCGCTGACACTCGCCCCAAACCAGATTAATCAGGTCTTTTATTCTTCCTGCAGTAGAAAGGGGGGAAAAGAGAGCCAAACCTAAACATCTATCCATTCATTGCATATTCAGTGTTAAACAAGGAGATGATCCTGAGGAAGCATCATCACCAAGCTATTTGAAAAGAAAAAGAAAGTTTAAAATAATTTAATATCCATTAAATACTTCTTCAGTGGAGGGAGGGGATGGGGGAGAAGTGAACATTAAAAAAGATGAAAGAAATGGGAACAGGAGAAAGGTATGGAAGGCAGGGGTGGGAGTGGAAGGGGCGGGGGAGGAACACGATGGGAAAGGAAGAGCCCAGAAAGGTGAAGGGAAAGGGGCAGAAGGAGGAGGGAGGCCTGGGAGAAAGTGGGTAGAGGGGAAGGTGGCAGGGAGCTGGGAAGACTTGGGGGCACAGCTGGGAGGAGAAAGGAGGGGCAGGAAGAGGAAATGGCCCTAGAGGGAGAGGTGGGTCTGCACCACCCGGGCTCTCCTCATCCCGGATTAGCTAGGTGCTTGGCTGGAGCTCCCCAGGAAGAGTACAGGACGGCAGCTCTTGTTCTGGTCCTGGGTTCTATTCCCATCTTTGTCCAGAATGAGCTCTGGCCCGGACACTGCTTCTCTGGGCCTCCACCCCCTCACCCAGGGATGGGAGATCTCACTATCCAGGAAAGCTGCTGTTTACAGAGCACCCACTGAGGGCTGGGATTTGATTTGATTTGATTTGATTTGATTTGGCCACAGCACGCAGCCTGTGGGACCTTAGTTCCCCAACCAGGGATTGAACCCAGGCCCTCAGCAGTGAGAGCGCAGAGTCTTAACCACCAGACCGCCGTGGGCCAGGACTTTAAACAAATATGTTTAATCCATACAAAAACGTTGGGAGGTGGAAGTTATTGGCCCCACTTAAAGGTACAAACCAAGGCACAGAGAGGCTAAGTAACTTGTTTCAGGTCACACAGCTAGGTGGTGGCAGAGCCAGAATTCAAAGCCCTGCCTGTCAGTAACCAGCACCCAGGTGCTCTGCATTCCTCTGACTCCTAGGACTCTTTCGGACTCAGGGGACAGTGGGAAGGTGCTGCAGGCATTTGTCATACCTCTAGGGCTATTCTCAAGGTAAATGAGGGGAGAGGAACAGGGTCCCAGGTGAGGGAGGCAGGACCAGTCTGGATGAGAAACTGGACGTACCCATAAGACATGAGAGACCAGGACTGCAGGGGTCAGAGAAGAGAGAACCCATTGTGGCCTGGAGCAAGCAGGGAGGGCTTCCTGGAGGAGGTGAAAACTGGACCAAGAGGTGTAGACTTGGCAGGAGACAGTGAGGGCCCAAAGTGAAAATGGAACCCTGGACACAAGGCCAAGGGGTTGCACTTGTCTCCATCAGAAGGAGGAGCCACTGACGCCATGGAGGACCAGGCAAAGAGAGGGCATCACAGCTGTAACATCCCTGGGCAGGAAGAGAGGAGACAGCCCCTGATACCACCACCAAGAGCTAGGGCTCCAGCTAGGTGGGGAAAGAAAACCAAAGGAGAAAGAGCTTCCCCAGGACCCATCCCGCTGCAAGGAGAATCCTGTTAACCCCACAGAACTTGCTGGAGCAAGTCATATATCAACTCAGATTCACCCCCAAATAAGCAAGCCAGTTCATTCACCAGGGGAGTGAGGCAGGCTGGGGACAGAGAGGAACCAGGTAAAGGGCACCCTCCCACCTGCCCTGGCCATCTCAGAGGCAAGGACGCTTTCTTGGGCGTGAACTGTTGTGTCCTTTGCCTCCTAGCAGGCAGACACACCCGCCCCAAGAGCTGGCTCAAGGTCCCCGTCTGAACTGGGTCTCCACAGCTGCAAGGGCCCTTCAGCCTCTCCGTTTCACTCTCAGCCTCTGGGTGGGTGCCCGCAATGTGCTGCCCTGTAGCCCTGACCCCCTCCCCATCCTCCCTGGTCTCAGTCCAAATGAGTGCTACGGCTGAAGACAGGATAAGCTCCCCCCCCCCGCCCCCACCCCAGCCCCAGGCAAGGCTCCTGCAGCCAGAATGCGGGGGGTGGGGGGGTGGGGGGGGTGGGGGGGTCCTTTCAGGAAGTCAGGCTCTGAGCAGCCTGGCCTCAGGCAGCAAACCTGCTTGGGGGCTCCCTGGGCTGAACCAGAGGAGGCCGGGGCTGGGGTCCACCACCCCACCTCAAGGGGCTCAAGGGGGTCAGCAAACAAGTAGGAGCCCTTGAGGAGGGAAGGAGTGGCTGAGACCTGGGCCAGTACAGCAGATGTAGGCCTGGTCCCACCCCACCTCCGCCAGTCCTAGCCACATAGCAGCAGATGTGAGCTGTGCCCTAGGAAGCCACACCCCTCTGACCCCATCACCAGAAACCACCCCCACTTCTTCCCAGTAGCCAGCTGCAGGTCAGAAGTTTCAGCTAATGCAGGCCTCATCCAGGGCCCAGATGAGGGAGGCACTCACACACCTTTCCCACCAACACGCCGTCCGCTCAGCACTGACAAAGGCACCCACAGACACACACCCAATTCCACACTCGCGCCTGGTGAAGTGAAACCGAACGTCCGCACCAGGGATCCAGTGACTGGGGGCGGGGCACAGACTGGGGCCACCCGTTTGTATCTCATCTACATGAAATGACAGAAGAAAGCAGCAAGATGTCAGGCTGAGGCGTTGGAGAAGTTAGAAACCAAGACGGCTTGGGAGGGAGTCCTGGGAAAGAGGGGACTCAGGGTTCAAGGGGCCGCCCCCTCAGAGGGAGCAGGGAGGCACCGGGGAGCCCTTCCGAGGGAGCAGGAGCAAGGGTGAGAGCAGCCCTCCCGGGTGGCTCTCACCCCTCCAGGGACCCAGACTGGAAGCCACACGAGCACAGACACACTCCAGCCTCCAGCAGCGTGTGAGACAAGTGAGCCCGAGCTCGGGAAGCAGTCATGCCCACCGTGGGGACCGACGAGGCGCTCCACGGTCCCTCTCTGGCCCATCAGGCGTGTTTTCCTGAGGGGGCCTTGGTCAGGCCCAGGCTAGGGAGGCAAGGGGGCAGCTGAGGCTGAACCTGATAGGGGAGCCTGGACGGAGACCCGATGATCGTGGAAGGAAGGGTGTAGGGACGGACCTACCCTTGAGGGCTCTGAGGCCCTCCCCGAGGCCACATTCCCCACCAGCAGGAGGGCTGAGCTCCGCGTTATAAAGTCCTGTGGTTCCTCCACCCCACCCCACCCCGCCCCGGGCGGCAGGGCCTGGAGGAGGCTCCGGCGATGTCAAGGGGAGTGGCCCTGAGCTGCAGCCATGGACTGTCCCCCCGCCCGCCCCTGCCCGCCCCAACACACGCGCGCGCACACACACACACACACACACACACACACACACACGGAAGCTTCTAGAGGGTGACGGGACCTCTTTTATGTACCCCTCCAAGTCCTGCAGAACCACCTGGGGCTGAAGTCCCCCACCCCCGTGCTTCCACTGCCTCCCCCTCCTCCCTTTGCAGACCTGGGAGCCCATGTCTGCGTCTCTCCACCAGTTCAGTCTCACCCTCCCGTCTCGGTCTCTCTCTGGCCGGAAGGGCAGGCGGGGAAGGCATGGAGGGTTGGGCGCAGGTGCGACAGTCCCTGAGTCATTCGTTTCCACCGAGGCAGGTGAGGGCCGGTCACTTAGCCAAGCGGCTCCCGCAGCCTCTCGCGGCTCCCTGTCCGTTTAACAGCGTCTTCAGGGCATCCGTCCCCCTCATCACAGCCGGTGCTCTCGTGGCAGCGGAGTCCCGCTGGGCCAGCAAATGAGGTTGGACACGATGCATGTGGACGTGGCTCTGAGGCCCTCCCCGAGGCCACATTCCCCACCATAAAACCGGGGCTGACTCCGTCTTCCCAGCCCCTCTACCATCTGTAGCCCCATCAGTTCCTGTGGCTTTTAAAATCCTATTAAGTTCCTCATTTCTCCTCTAAGCATTATTTTATTTCTAAACAGACCCAGACCGTGTGCTGTCGGGAGGCCTTCAAGGGTTTGTTGGGGACCGGCTGAGGGGTGTGGGCCTCACCTTGTGGTCCAGGGGCCCACGAGACCCATGGCCACACTGGGGACCCGCCGATGCCGGGCTTCTCACGTCCAGACTTTTCTAGCTATTCAGTCCCATGCTCTAGGTAGGCAATTTCGTGAGCAGCAGATGAAATGGCCCTGCTTTAGGAAAATTCAATATACAGAAGTTTCCATTTTCCAATCTTGAGAGGCAATAAATGACTCACTTGACAAAAGCTTCTGGGTGAACAGAAACCCCTCAGGGTTCTGCTAGGAAGCCCCTGTCCCAGGCGGGAGGGGGTACAAGAAACATGAGGCTAAAGGGTGGGGGGGAGGCACAGCACACTGAAGGTTCATCTGAAATGATACCATGACAGTAAGAAACAAGGTTTTAAAAAACGGTGTTACCCTAGATGACCCCTGACCCGAGGTGCAGTTCAGGGGGAGGGGAGGGGGAAGGTGTAAGGAAAGGCTTGGAGGACAGGTGTGAACCCCTGCAGAGGGTCCTGGGGGTGGGGTGGACAGAGGCTCTGGCCCCAAGAACAGCCCCATTTCTGCCACAGCCAAGCCACCGTCTGGAAGTCAAGTCCCACAGCAAGAGCGCCCCCCCACCTCTGCCCCAGTCTCTCTCCCCTTTGGGACCTCAGGAACGTCCTCCCCGGGTCCAGCACATCCTGACCTCTACTTTGGGGCTCCTGGTTTGTACCCTGCTGGAGAGACCTCAGAATGAGTGGAGCCAACCCCACCCCAACTAGAGGGTGCGACCTTGGGCTGAGAAGGGGTCCAGTGACTGAGGCCCCAAGCAGCCACCTAAAGGAGAGGGGTCTGCAGCTCAGAGCAGAAAATGCCCCACACTCCCCACCCCCCGATCTTTCTGTGTCCCCACAGAAGCTCCTGGAAGCAGGCAGTGTGTGGACCCCTGGAAGTGTGTGTGCTAGGGATGTGTTGCCTTTCTACACACACCCCTCCCAGACCCTGCAGACCCCCGTACCCTTAGATCCTCTGTCCTCCGGTTCAACATCGTGCTCCCTTCCTGCAGCTGTGTCTGCGCCCACGGGCCTGGAGCGAGACGTCAAGGTGAACCTTTGGCTGGGGGAGAGCTAAGTGCCCTGTTGGCCAGGACACAGCATCCCGTGGCCTGGAGGGGCCCAAGGAGCCACTGTGTCCACCTTCCCCCATGAGTCGGCCTCTCACCCAGCTCCCCCCGCTTCAAAAACCATCAAGAAGAAGAGCAACCCCAGGGCCTCTCTCAGCCCGTCAGAGCTCAGAAACCCTGTTTTGTCAGCCTGCCCTGCCCTATTCCCACTGGAATTTCTCAAGCTGTAGACTGTAATGTTTTCCCTTGAACACCAGCCCCAAAGCCAGTGTCCCAGCAGATCTTCCCTGTACTTGCATCCCTGAAGTATTTTGGACTGATGTTTAAGAAAAAGCAGTACAGTGTTCAGCTTGGGAAATTCATGTCAGACCTAAGATAGCACTTCCCCACTTCCCAGACAGTGGTGGCGCTCAGCCTCGTGCAGGGGCCATCTGCTTTTTGGAAGGACTGAGGATTGGACACTTCATCACCAGGCCAAGTGGCCCACCCAGGGCTTGGCTTCTTTGATGGGCAGGAAGTTCTACCACATATCTGACCATAATCTCTCCTACTGTTTAAGCACTTCCAAGTTAGGCTCCCTAGATCATGGTGCAAGGTTCCCCTGCCCTGGGGTTTTATTCTCCATAACCCCTGTTCCTTCTGTCTTAAAAGGATCTTTGTCTCCTTTCTTTCCCAAGCTCCTTTTAAAAAGAAACTTTAAAACTCCAGAAAGGTCCTCTGGTTGACACAACTGAACCCAAATAGCAGCTGCATGAAGACAGGCCTTCGTGTTGGGGAAGGAGGTGGCTGGTGGGAACGGTCCCTAGAGAGGGCCCCGTGGGGCAGGCACACATTATAAATACCTCAGTAACTCCTGCCATAAGTGTGAAATTATAATTGACTGCAAACCTGCCAAGCTTAAATGGACTTTAGGTTTTCAGCTGGGGGAAAGGGTGTTGATTGATCTGCATTTTGTTTTTAAGGTTCTTTTAATCCATTCGGCAAGTTAAGTTGAGACTCATGGCTCCTCACCAAAATCCCTCTGGCCCCGGCTAATTTAGCAAAGGACTGTTTCAGGGGAAATGGGATATTAATTATTGCAAATGGGCTCCTGGATGATATATAAAAGCTGCCTCATGTGTGCCCAGGGTGAAAGGGCTGATGACAGGAATAGGAATGACAGAGAGAGGGACCCACGGGGCCCTGTCTCCCACTCCGTGCCGCTCCCACGGAGTCCTGTTGCGGGCATTGTGTGGGCAATGCAGGGGAAGATGCTCGCTTCCTCAGGAGACAGGCAGGACCAGCAAGAGGATGTCACAGGGAGTCCTTCCTGGACCAGGCGTTCCTCAGCGAGGCAGCCCTGACGTGGGCAAGATGTATCCAGTGCCCTCCTGGCCCCCGACACACACCCCTTGGAACAGCCTGAGAGCAATATGGGAGCAGTGAGGCTGTGCAGTGGGAGGATGGGATGGGAGGCAGAGAGAGACAGCACGGACCAGAGAGATCAGAAAGGGAAACACCTGGGACTCCCCTGGTGGCTCAGGGGTTAAGAATCCGCCTGCCAATGCAGGGGACACGGGTTCGAGCCCTGGTCCGGGAAGATCCCACATGCCGCGGAGCAACTAAGCCCGTGTGCCACAACTACTGAGCCCGCGTGCCCCAACTACCGAAGCCCACGCGCTTAGAGCCCCTGCTCCGCAACAAGACAAACCACCACACAGTAAGAAATCCGCGCACTTCAACGAAGAGTAGCCCCCGCTAGCCGCAACTAGAGGAAGCCCTCACCCAGCAACGAAAACCCACCGCAGCCAAAAATAAATAAATAAATTTATTTAAAAAAAAAAATAGGGTAACACCTGATTGACCTTCAGAGGGGAGAGGATTTGAGGGAGGAAAGGCAGAGTTTCCCAGGTGGGAAAATAACCCCAGTCAAGGAAAGCTTGGAGGATCCCAAGAGGCCAGAATCAGGCGTCCACTGTCAGGGGAGGGCAAGATATGGGAACAGTGATTTCCAGAAGGTGCTGTAAATTGATGCCTTTAGGCAAAGGGAAGCCATCTAAGGCTTTGGGGCAGATGTAAGTCGTGCTTTGGAAACCGTAGCTTAGGGAGACTCAGCCAGATGGGGGAAGGGAGCCGGAGCAGGGGAGAGAGAAGGGCCAATGCTGGCATCACACCCACATGTCCTGCCCTTCCCACAGTGATGTCTCACCACCTCGTGGCACAAAGGGGATGGTGACAGCCCCTTGGAGCTGCCATAGGTGGTAACAGTTGGTGAGCTGTGGAATGTCCTCTGATGACAGCTGCTGCAGTCATTTTATTCTTGGAGTCCAGTCCATGGGAAATGAGAGGTGACGGGAGTGAGGACCTCTGACAAGGTGTGATCAACAAAGTGCAAAGAGAAATCATACTGCCCAGGGCCAGAGCTCTACTGTGCGTATGAATTTACCAGAATGGGGTGGGACAAGGAAGGCTTCCTGGAGGAGGTGATTATTGGAATGACAGGTTTCCCAAGAGGTAGGATCTGGGCTGTGTCACAGGCAAAGACATGAAAACAGGGACAAGCAAGGCAAGTATGTGGCATCTTAGACTTTTTAAAAAATAATGTAGAAGAGTTGGTTTGGCTAAAGAAGAGAGAGTCCACTCCCTGTAGTCAGAAGACCAGATGTGATGCATTGTGGGTCTCACTGCCGCTTGCATTCCAGGGTGTGGACACCTATACCCGTGCACGGACAGTGTCTGAATCTGGGGGGGGGGGGGGCTGTATCTTCTCACCCTTCAGTCCAAGTTCATCAGGCCCAGTCTTCCTGATCAGATGTGCCTGTCTGCTCTCCTTCCCCACCCAGCCCAGGACGATGCACAGGGGAACCAGGCAGGCAATGCCCACAGCAGCAGCTGCTGCTAAAGCCAAGCCAGGCCTCTGGAAGGAAGATGGATAGAGCCAGCAGGGCCCCGCAAGGTGGATCGAGCTGCACCCCCATTCTCCTCAGAGAGGAGAGGTGACTTGCCCAAGATCACACAGCCAGTAATCAGCCTTCACGCCTCAACCCTTCTGGGCAGGACCCATGCCTTGCTGCCTTCTCTCAGGTCTGGCTGGGGTGCTGAGACCCAGAGGAAGTTCTCCCAGCGTCAATGCCACCCATCAGAGGCACAAAGGTTGAGGTTGGACCACAGCCTTAAGGAGGAGCTCTCCAGCTCCTCACTCCCCTCCCCCATGTCCTTTGGGAATGGGGGTGGGCGTAGGAGGAATCGGGGAGGGTCTGAAGCTGAACTACCCAAGGTGCAAACCCAGTCAGCAGCAGGATAAGCCTGTCTGTGGCCCTTCTCAGGGAGGAGCAGGTGGAGAAACTCCACGTCTGCCCAGCAGAGGAGAGCCAGCCTGGGCACTCAGGGCGTTGTCTGTCCGGGCCTGATGAGGAGGAAGGCTTTGCAGAGGCTGGAGGTCGGCAGGGACCAGCCAGCACAGATTTTCTTTTTGATCATATCAGAGACAAACCCATGACCCTGACATCATGGATGCCACATCCCAGCAGAGTAACAGGCCCTGGTGACTTAGGATGTTTAAGGCTTGGACGTGAACGGCCAACGGCAAGTGACTCAAAAGTGCAGGGACATGATCCCTGCCCCTGGAGAGCTGACCGTGAAAGTCAGATGCATGGTCAGGAAGGTGTCTTCAAGTCTTTGCCGAGCTTTGGACCCATCGGAAGCTCACAGTCTGGTGAGGAGATCAGTTTATGGCCTCAAGAGCACCAGATGGGCAGTGGAGACAGCAGGAGCCACGGACGGCAGAGGAGAGAGCTGTGCAGGCGGAAGCAGTCAGGGAAGGCTTTCTGGAGGAGGCTCCCTACTGGAGGGGATTCAGGCTGAGAAGACAGTGAGACAAGGATGCAGGGTAAGATGAGGAAACCAGCTGGCCCAAGGAGAGGGTTCCAAGGAAGGCCCCGTTAAAGAGTTGGAGGTTTCCTGGAAGATGAGGGGAAGTGGTGATTGGTGGAAGCTGGATATGGGAAGACTGGCCACCTGCAGGGGGGGACTGGACAGGGTGTCAGGGAGACCAGGGAGAGACTCTTCCAGCCTCCAGCTGTGAGGGGAGGGGCAGGGGGCATGGGAATTAAAACCTAAGTTCAAGAGCCCTTTTGTCACCATGAAATACAAGCCCCAAAGCCACCTGTGTCCTGACCACTACCTGCTGCCTTGAGACCTCCAGGTACATGCCCACTTTCAGGCACATGGCCACCCTCGGACAGCCCTCTCTGACCCTTCCCAGCTGCCCAGCTCTACGTGGTCAGAGCCCTCGTCAGGGTCCACCCTGCTGGAATGCTTTCTCCAGCTGTTCCTCGCTGGTCTTTCCAGCTCAGAACCCCTTTCCTTCCCTCTGTCTGAGCCGTGAAGTCAAGCAGTGGTTGTTAGTTTCCCGTCTCTCCGTGGAGACTGTGCCCTCGGTGCGGGCAGGCGTGTCCAGCCCTGCACCAGAGGCCAGTCTCCCACTCATCTTGCTAAACAGCAACTTTCTCTACTATCCCAGCTCTCTGCTGGCCTAAAAGCTGCCCCCTCTTGCATCTCCCCACCCCCAGCCCCTCCAAAGCCAGGCCCACAAGCAGGGGGCGGATGTGGGCAGCGGGGTGGGTGCCGCTGACATTGGCATTCTCCTTGCAGTGTGTCTTAATAATTTAATGGCTATTAGCAGAGCCGCAGTGATGGGGGGCAGGGGGCGCAAAGGGAAGATTTATAGAGAGAATTCACTCCAGATTGGGGTTTTGTCTTCCTCTGTTTTCCTGGCATTTATCATGCATGTTTTAATTTGGATTGGAGAGTTGCTACCATCTGGCCATTATCGCAAAGAAATATTCATTTTCACTGAGTGACACAGGCTCCATTCATCACAGAGCGTGCTGACGGCCCCGTGAGTGTGGGGCTGCACCTTCTCCTTCATTTGAAATGAACCTTGAGCTATGAGTAGGTCCAGTTCAAGGGGAGCAGAGGCACAGGGCCGGTGACCTCCCAGCCAGGTGGGCAGGGAGCACTTTGGGGGAGGGCGAGGGTGGGAGTGGGGGGTGCCCTCCCTGCCATCAGAGTCCTCCCACCTCCCCTCGCCTCCCCTGGGTGTGTGCGGGGTTGGGGGCGGGGGCTATTGGCGGCCTCCACAGTCTCCCCCAGGCATCTGGCAATCCCCCACTCACCCTCATATAGAGGGCAGCCCTCAGGCCAGACCAGAGAGTTGGCTTACGCACTCTCTCCCTAACAGGACATCGCTCTAGTGGTGTCGTCTCAGGTCAGGGCTATGTGAGGAACAGAAGGGCCTCCTGGTTCTTCTCTCATCACGTTATGGTGGCACCATCGGGGCTGGGCCTGTGGGGAGAGACGTGTCTGCCTCCAATTGGGGCATTTCTGGAGTGTCACCCTCGTACCCACGCGCTGCTCACTGCACAAGCCGTCAGGGGCCAGAAGCCCTCCTGTCAGCAATGGGAACCCAAGCACGACGCTGGACACCCAAGGGGGGGGTGACAGAGCACCCCTTGATTGAGCTGAGTCCCACTCTAAGCCCACTCAATAAACAGGCATCCAGCTCGGCAAAACGGAGAAAATCATTTTTCATCCATTTTAGATAGTGAGTTTTCAGGGCACGCAGAATTTGTTGGGCCCCTTCTGTATTCCCTGCCTGGTGGGGATCAGACTCCCCACCTCACCCTCCCACCCCCAGCGTTTAACACTCCCAGAGGGGAGCCAGCGAGAGTCTGAAACAGCTTCATAGGGGAGATATGTGCTTTGCCGGAAAGGCAGAATCGCGCAGGAGGGCTTTCAACTACAGAAGTTCCGTATCCCAGGGGCCCACTGACTTTCCTGGTCTCTGTCCTGGAAACTGTGGCCAGACTCTGAGCCTGAGGCCCTGACACCCACCCACCCACCCGCCGCCACTAGGACCCACGTCTGACCAAGAGCCAGGGGACGGTGCTGAAGGAATGGGAGCCCAAGGGGAGAACTGTGAGAGCTTTGCTGCCTCTTCCCCCATCAGAGAAGAAAGGTGCAGACATCCTACCCCCGCAGTAGCTCACCTTCACCTGGTCTCTGTTCTGTAAGCACTGAGTGATTGAGCCTTCATTGTGGGCACGCCACACCCATCCAGATGAGCCCAGCCAACGTGATTCTTGGCCACAGGCAGTTTACAGTCTAGCTGGGTCTCAGGTAAAAACAATGAGCCCATTAGGAAACCAGAAAAGACCTCTAATACACGAAGACCTCTAATAACCGCAAGTGAGGGCCATTGGGTATGGTACAAGAAACCAACAGACCTTATCCCCTCCCCTCTGCCTTGGGCCAGGTCCTTCCTGTGGGTGACTGTTTCCCCGTCTTCCAGTTCTGTGACTTACGTAATATCAGGTAATAACATTGCTCCATTGTATAGATGAGGCAACTGAGGCCCACAGGTTTACTAGCTGGGGTCACCAGCTGGTGGGTGGTGCCTGCATCTTGAAAGGAACCCAGGTCCCTTTGATTCCCAGCACCACGCCCTGGGTGTGGAAAGACCTAAAACAACTTTTAGTAGGAGGTGGCATTTCAGCTGGATAGGATAGGAGCAGCAACATTATAGGCAGGGAGACCTGCCTGCCTGTCCTTAACCCCTGGTTTTCTATCCTGGCACTTGAGCTAAATTAGCTGTCCTCCGCGGGATCCCTCCTCCCCGCTTCCGGCAACCTGGGGTGAGGTCCCCACCCCCTAGGAAGGCGGGGACTGTCGCTAATCTGTGAGAAGGGCCCCTCCCCGCGCGCCCCCCCACCTCCCCAGGAACGCGGCACCGCCCCCTCCTCCCTTGGAACTCATCCCGTGACACCAGCAGCTCTGAAACATCTGTTCCTCTATCCGGGACCCGCAGTTTGAATAAATTACCCCGACTTGGCGGCAGCCTGTTATTAATGGCCTGAGTTTTATAAGATGCTTTAGTTTAATAACACTGTAGCCCAGCGCTGCACTTCTCCCGGATATTTTTATATTTCGCCTCCTCCTGCCTCCCTCCACCCTCCGCCGCCTCCAGAGCTCCGGTCCCAGAGCCACGACCCCATCACCCCCCTCCCCGCGCCCCACTGGCTCCTCCCCAGGAACCCGGGACCACCAGCCCCCACCTCCGTGCCACTGTCTCAAGCCTCGGAAGAGGGGACCACCACTTGGCTGGTTGCTCCTCCCCCAAGGGAAGCCCACGGGGACGGAGTGGCTGAAGCCAGGGCGATGGGTAGAGACGATGGCCGAGGCACGTTCTGCGCCCCTCACCCCATAGCCAGGGCTCTGCTGCCTTTGGGGACCTGCAGAAATCTGGTGAGCGAACCTGCCTCTCCCCAGTTGGGCTGGCAGTGTCTGCAGCTTGCCAGGGGCCGCAACTTTTATCTTTATTCACTGTCCTCGGCTCTTCATTATTTTGTTGGTTTGTCCATGTGCTCATGCCTCACACACCTCCTACAGGAAGTCCTCCCAGGTTACCGCCCATGGCCCTTTCTGCTCTTCCTACAAGCCCAGACACACCCCTTGTCCACTGCCTTCTCTCTGTCCCCGTCTCTTCTCTCCACAGCCTACCGGCCAGTCTTCTTCAGGAACCCTCTGGGGCCTGGCCAACCCTTCTAGAATTAACAATAGGCACTCAAACGTGTGTGTTGCTTCAACAAGCTTGTGCATCTGTGTGGGTGAGGCTTCCTGCAAAGAATGGGTGCAATCACTGAGAGGGAAAAAAGTGGGGCAAGGAGTGGGTGGGTTTGTTCGCTGGGTTTATAGGATAGAAAGCATTGAGGCTTAAATAAGTAGCCAGTGTAGTCTTGTCCTCAATCTGTTCCCAAAAATGTAGACCACAGTCACGGTCTAGAAGTACAGAGATGCAGGCTCCCTGCAGGCCCATCCCCCCAGCTCAGGAAGCCGTGGATACACCTCACCATGAGGCTGCAGTGAGTTGGCCCCGGGATAGGTTTGGGAGCCTGCCACCAGGAGGCCCCCTGAGTGAGTGCTTGGAAGTAGAAAGAGAGGCTGTTTCTGGTTGGGGAGGGTGGGATGGGACAGGCAGGACAAAAGGAGGGACAGATCCACCAGTCTCTGTCCCCATGAGGGTTCTGTGAGCCCCAGAAGCCCAGATGCCGCACTCCAGGGAGGTCTTGGAGGGAGCCCCAGGGTCAAATTTAACTGTGTAGTCCCCTGTTCCTGGGGAGCCGGTGGTGACCCAGCCAGCTCTAAAAGGGAGGATACTACACCCCCTTCTATCCCCCCACCCCCGCCCGCGCCCAGTTCCAAGGGCTCCAGCGGAACGGCTCTTGCTGCTTCCCATTTGGTCTCATACTCCTTTGGGACTCTGCCTTTTGCTAAGAGCCCCACCATTATAACATAATTACTGCTGAAAATGACCTTTAAAATATATTTTAAATTCAAAATGTCTTTAAACCCTTCACTGAGCACCATTTTTCAATTTCAACGACTATCTTCGTTTTTTGGGGGGAAGTGAGGGGTGGGGGGTGAAGGAAGGAGTCCTCCACAAGGATTTCGAGTGTTAACCTCTCCTACAGAGAAGACCGAGCGGGCTCGGCACTGCCTGGCAGGGGCTCAGTGTGGGCAGGAGGAGAGAACAGGCCAGACCCAGACCAGAGCGCTCTGCCCCGCCTGCACTCGCCCACCCTCTGCCCCCAGCCTCCAGCCTAACAGACTCTCACTCACCCCGGGGCATGTGAATAAGAGCCAGGGAAGTGCCCTCCCCCTCCAGCTTTCTTCCTCATCTGTTCTCCTTCCAGAGGCCATCCACATGTGATATTCAGTTCCCTGCCTTCTCAGCACCCTCCAGGGGCCCCCAATTCCTGCAGGATGGCGCCCCTTCCCCACTCTGCACCCGCACAGCTCCATTTCATGCCCCCTTTGCCCTGACCTGGCTGGTAGCCCTGTCCTCACACAGCCTGTGCTCCTGGCTGCTTCTGGCCACTCCATGACAGCACCACGTGGAAGGAGAATGGAGAGGAAGAAAAGCTGGGAGAGGAGGGCCGTTTGCAAGCCCCGCCCCTGCTCTCCCGACGGCTCACACAGGCGGGTCTGGGAGAAGGGTCTCACACAGGCAGGTCTGGGAGAAGGGTCTCACACAGGCGGGTCTGGGAGAAGGGTCTCACCGGCTGGACCCACCGCACTCCCTCATACTGCTTCTACACACTGTCCTCCACCCCCGCAGCCCCCAGGAAACTCTGCTGTGCCCCGCCCCCAGAATGTCCCCTTGCTTCTGTCCTCGCTAGTCCTGGCCCTTCCTCCCCTGAACCACCTCCAGGAAACCTGGGCTGGGAGTCCTGTGCTACCCGGTGTCTTCTCAGCACCTTCCGATGTGGTCCCCGACTTGCATCCTCCCTCCTGGGTGATCACAGGGCAGTCTGCCTGCTGTTCAGCCTGTCTCCACATCAGAAGGGGGCTCCCATAGGCCACAAGCTTGTCCCTGACTGCTGGTATGAGTGCTAATGGAGGGCTGCCTGGCATGGTGACAGGCGATAGAGGCATTGTGAGGACTCTGGCCCCCTACATGGAGTGGGTACTTTCGGGGCTCAAGTTTTACAGATACTGACAGAGCTCCACTCTCCCCATTCACTTCCAGCGGCAGGAGAGGGTAGAAGCAGCAGTGAGGGAGGGGGCTCTGCTGTGGTGGGAGCGTTATGCGGGTAACTCCACAGATCTTTACCAGGAAGGCGTGGCCAATGGGTATCAGACAGTGTATTCTTAGGACTTTTTCTAAAATGGCCATATTCCCTTAGTATCCAACATGCTCAGCATGAAAGTCAACATATGTTCCAAAGTCCAAACAAAATGATGTGCATACTATCCAACTCTTTGGATCACCTGAGTTTTTAGATCATCCTTAATTTTGAATGACCTCTGCCTTTGAGGGGGAAACTAGAGCTGCGAAGCTGAGATGTCATTTCAGCTGCTGACCCTCCTAGATTGAGCTTTAGGGGTGGGTGGCAGCTCTTTGACCTCCCACAAAGGAGCTCAGTGGATAAGGGAGAGAAGAGAGGTGAGAAGAGAAGTGAGGGAGAGAAGAGAGGTGACTCTCGGAGGTCAGAAGAGGGGCTTGTGGGGTGGGTGAAATGGGATGGCATCTATGACCTGATTTTGAGCCCAAGTCCAGTTCTTGGAATCCTTGCTCTGCCCGAGAGGGTCTTGAGAAAGGTGGATGGGGGGCAGGCGGGCATGAGACCAGTCAGAAATGATGATGCTGCTACAGAGAGTAAGATGCCAGAGGGATGGAGCGAAAAGCAGCGTTGGGGGTGGGACGCCAGCAACCATCCTGGCCAGGCATCTTGGCCTCCAACTCCTCTCACGATGATACCCTACGTACGTCCACCAGATGGGCATTCCTTAAATTAACCTGATACTCTATTCCCAAGCTCAAGAATCTACAATGTTTCCCTATTTCCTATTCCCTTTGAGTGACCTTCCAGACATCCCTCAATCTGGCCCGTTGTTCATCCCCTCCAATGGGAGTACAGGGTGGGCGTGGTGTTACTTAGGGATAGCCAGTGTGAAGAGCTCTATTGCAATTCACCTTGCAGTATGGCCATCCTAAGAGAAGTATGGTGTCCAGAACAGAGGAGGTGATGGCTCTGCTTTAATAACAAGATCACAGGTCCATCTTACAAATGAGGCATCTGTGATTCGTAAGAACTAAATTACTTGCCCAGAGCCACACAAAAATTAAATGGTAACGACTGGATTGGAATCCAGATGTGCGTGACTCCAAAGTCTTGGCTCTCAGCCCCTTGTCTTTTCATTATTTCTCCAAATCCTACCCCGGCACAAAGTCCAGTTCAAAGCCTCCTCACTCCAGAAAACCTTCCCTGCTTGCATCAGCTCTAGCCGACCTCTCCTAGTCTCTGTACAACCTTGATCACATTGTGTGTATGTGTGTGCTTGTTCATCAATAAGGTCATAAGTTCCTGAAGGTCAGAGAGTAGCCCCAGCCCACATACCCTCCTGCAGGTCCTCCCCAAACCCAGGCCCAGGTGGAGGAAGGTGGAAGAAGGCCCACCCACCTTCCCGCACCAACAGCCCGCCTTTTCCTCTGCCTGCCCAGGCCCAGAGCAGGCAGGAGGTCTGCACAGTGGTGGTGAGGACAGCAGAGCAGGGAGAAGGCCGATCGTGGAAGGTTTGCAGGTCAGAGAGACATCCGTGCTCCGTGATGTACAGTGACAAGAGAATGCATTGTTTCCCAGTATCACATTTGTAACATCAATTAAATGCCTGCGACTTAAATCATTTTTAATAGAGATGTCTCCACTCAATGAACCATTAGCAGAGTTAGCACTTTCTTGATCTCAGCAGGGTCCGACACAGAGCGATGGTTCAGCCTGGGCTCAGGCTCCCAGTACCTCCCAAGATGGGCTCCTGGGACTCATGGAATGGGACGAGGGGCAGCACGGAGCAGGAGAGTCTGCTCTCCTGGGAGGCGCAGGCAGGCAAGGCTGAGCTGGGAGAAACCGTTTGGTCCAAACCCCTGCCTTGCCTGAAGCAGCCATGGGTGCAATGAGATGGAGAAAGAACGCCTGTCCTCAGGGCTTTCCTGGAACCCTCAGCCCATAAGCTTCACCGTTGGGCCAAGCGAGCACTGCTTTGGGGGCTGTGCGGGAGCGGATGGATGGCTTTGGCCTCTGTGATTGCTGTGCTGGATGCAGTGCTGGGGTACAGGAGCCAGTGCAACAAGCGATCAGTGAACGGCTGTGATGGCAGGGGCGTGGTGCCCCTGCCTCTGCCCCCTTGCCGCGTCAGGTCTGGTGGAGGACAGGCAGGGACAAGGAATCAGGCAGGGACAAGAGTATATGAGGACACGCAGGCTGTGCAACCCTGGGGTGGCCCGTCACTCTAGCCGAGACACTTTTCCTTCATCCCCTGCCCGCTCGAGCCTCCCTTCCTTTCCATCTCCCTGCCTCCACCTTGGCCTCCACAGCCCATTCTCCACACTGATCCCATCAGAGCCTGTGTCTCTGCTGTGTAACTCTCTAGAGGCTTCTGTTCGTCTCACTCAGGTGGGAGTCCAAGGTCCTTACCTCCCCTGGTCCTGCAGTCCTGCAGCCTCCATGACTTCGCCCCCAGCCTCCCTCACTCCCTGGCTCCAGCTTCCTGGCCCCTCAAACATCCCTGCTCCGGCCCTTGCAGCACCTCTTCCTTCTCCCCCATGATCGTTTCTCATCACGTCTCAGCTCACCCATCGCTCTCACCCAGGCCTGCCTGACTTGCCAGCTGACGTAGCCCCCGCTGCCCCCGCTGCCACCTTGTTTTATTTTATTCATGGCACAGACCACCATCCTGATCTCTGCTCAGCCATCGTCCTCCTCTGCCCACTCAAAGGTGAGCTCTGTGCAGGCAGGGACTCTATTTGTTCCTCTCTGTATCTTGGCACCTTGCCCTGTGCCTGACCCAGAGCAGGGGCCCAGGAATGGTTGTGTGGATGCACAGACTAAGAACCACGCAGGCGGTGCTGTGAAAGTGCTGGGGTGTGGGACTCCACCTGGGGCGCAGTTAGTGACAGTCTACAATGCAGGGGTTACCTTTACCAGGCCCTGGGCCAGGTGCCAGGGGTCAGAAGTGAAGGGGGAAGGCCCTCCTTCAAGGAACCTAAACGAGCTCAGAGGGTGCCCCCAGGCTCAGGTTTCCCCAGCTGGTGGAAGGGAGCAGGCTCCAAGCTCAGGTCCTGAGACAGCCTGACAGCAGCTGGGAGAAGATGTGCCCCAAGTGAGTCTATTTCGAAGTAAGAAGTGGAGGCAAACCGCACAGGAATCTTGAGGTGGAGGGTCAAAGGCACAGAAGCCCAGGGCTGGAAATGCAGCTCACTGGCCTGGCCAGCTCCCAGAAAACTCTGTGCAATCAACCAGAGAAACATATTTGAGAAAACAGAATTGTGAGAGTAACTTTGAAGCCTTGGTTGCCATGGGAACATATCTGTAAATAACTGCAAACATTAAGTGACGCTTGGGAGGGAGTGAGGGAGCTGGAGGCTGCAGCGCTAGCCGCGGGAGCCAGCCAAGTCCAGCGGTGTCTCAGTCCTCAGCCAGGCTGCCACGTCTCTCCTTCCTCCCAGGGTCTCCATCCTGGATTCTCTTCCCTCCACCCTCTCACTCGCTCCTCCTGTCCCCATGCACCAGACACTCCACGAGGGACGCTTCCAAGTGGTCCCCGAGACTCCTTTTTTGTCCCAGGTCTTCTGCCTGGTCCCTGGTCCCCACACCAGACCCCAGGACCCTTGCTCTCAGGAGATTCCCAGCCTGGACATGCCCGGGCCCCTGACCATTCCCTCCCCACCCCCTTCATCCACCTCAATTCTAAGGGATGGTGCAGGAAAACGGCGTCAATCAAGGAAGCCTTTGCGACAAGTGCATTTAAGAGACCCGGACGTTTTGCCTTCAGGTACTCTTGGCCTCGCTTGCTGATGAAGAGCCCCCCACTCTTTCTCTCCACTGTGCCTCCTCTATCTCCCTGGTTGGGCCTCTCCCACCAGCCTCTTTGCCCCATGGGGGAGCCGTCTGTCCTTGGCCTGGCGCTGACCTGGCTGCTCTGCTCCTGCCTAGCGGTTCTTAACCTTTCTGGGTCACAGACTCCTTCGGGAAACTGAGAGAAGATTTTCATTCATCCATTCAACTGTGTGAGAAGTGCTGGGCTGCCCTTCCAGGACTCACAGTTAGGGGAGGGGGCAGACAGTAACAAGAACCCCAATCAAACGCACGGCTCCTGCATGTGTCAGCCAGCGCTCAAGGTCAGGACAGGGCCTGGCGTGGCTGGACAGGGTCGAGTGAGGACACAGAAGGAACGGGTAGAGAGCACGGGGAGAGATACTCTGTAGGATCTAGCAGACCGTTTAAGAGGCTATGGACGTGATTCAGAGTGAAACAGGGAGCACTGCGCAGCTTTGAGCAGAGGAGAAACATGCACTGCTTGCTCCAACTGCTGCGTGGAGACAGACTATAGAGGACGAGGTGGAGGTCCCTGCAGTGACAAAGGAGAGATGGGCATGGCTCGAACCTGGGTGGTGGGTGTCATGGTGAGAAAAACTACAGTCCTTCTCCCTGGAAGAGGGGGCGTTTGTGCATCCTTGGGCTATTTTATGCACACTCTCAACATGCTAAAGAACCCCAGTTCTCAGCCATAGTCCCCCTAAAGTCTTGTGGCCCTGGGTTCAGAGCCCACGCCCCTGGGCCTCTCACCCTAACTGCACTGGAAATCTCTAATCCTTTGGCCATCTGTGGAGCTAAGGCTCCCAGCTCCCGCAAGAGCCGTTCACCACTGGTGGCAGCGCCCCTGCCCAATACCCAGCAGGCTCCACGGAGCACCTGGAGAGGGCAGGGGATGCCTGGATGGGCCAGACAACGTTGATGAATCTCCCAGACTGAGGGAAAGGAGCCAGACACGCATCAGTACATCATGAATAAAGTTCTAGAACAGGCAAAACCCAACTGTGGTGAAAAAAGTCAGAATACTGGGTGTCTTTGAGGAGGTCGGGATGCTGCCCGGAAACGGTCATGAGGGAACGTTCTGGGGAGATAGAAATGTTTTATATCTTGATAGGAGTGTGGGGTACATCAGTGTTTGTATATGTCAAGACATATTAAATTATACACTTAAGAAGTATACATTTCACTACTGGTAAATTTTATCTTTAAAAAAAAAAAGGAGACCTAAGAAGGATGGTGTGTCCCAGACAGAACCAGGAGGGGTCAGCCACCTAAAAGGATGCCCGTCTCTGGGAAAAATGCTCCCTGCCCCCTGCCCCCCACCTCCTGTCAAGTGCTCTGAGGCAGCTGCCGGCAGGAGGAATGGGCGATCTGATAAAGGAATCTGTGTTGAAGTGTTAGAGGTTGACTACAGGGATAGCGCGATTTTGCACTTGAAAAGGGAAGCCTGAAGACAGCAATGCTTACCCCCAAAGAGATGAGCCTAATGGTGGGATTCAAGACCCCTTGGCAGGCAGTGAGTAGGGGTCTCCCAAGTGCCCTCAGCCACGTGTCACACCTCGCAGATGATCTGCCCTGTGAACACGATGGGCAAAAAGGAGAGAGACAGAGAGACAGGGAGAGCACTTTATAAGCATTCCTCTCCTTCCAGCTGACTTTCCATCGGCCTCCAGGCCCTGTCTGTCTCGCCTTTGATTTCCCCTGCTCTCCTCTTATCTCCCAGTTGCTGTCGCTATCGCCCTAATTGATTTCTGGTCCAGGTCAGAGCTCTTGCAGTTTGGTTTCAGCCTGTTGTGTTTCTCACCCTGCTCAGATGAGGCCTGTGGGTCCGTGGGAAAAGCCTGGAGGGGAGATTTTGCTCCTTGATTTAGCCCTTCGTTGGCAGGCGGGGGCGGGGAGGGCCTCTCCAGCTCACCGAGGACTTAGCCCCAGAGCCCGCACCCTGCCCAGGCTGAAAGGGGAAAGACTCTTTAAGAAAATGATGCTGGGGACTTCCCCTGGTGGTCCAGTGGGTAAGACTCCGCGCTCCCAATGCAGGGGGCCCGGGGTTCGATCCCTGGTCCAGGAACTAGACCCTGCAAGAATGCCACAACTGAGTCCACATGTCGCAACTGAAGAGCACGCATGCCGCAAAAAAGACCCGGCGCAGCCAAAAATTAATTAATTAATTAAAAAAAAAAAAGAAAATGATGCTGGACTGTGGGTGGGGACCAGAGCCAGGGGCTGTCCCCTGGGTGGGGCATTGGTGTGGGCTGGAGAAGTCAGGGAGGAATTCCAGGGAGGGGTGTTACACAGGCTTTCAAGATGGGGAAAGACCAAAATCAGCAGGAGGAGGGAGACAGTGCGATACTAGGGTTCCCATGAGTCCCTGTGAGTCAGGACAGGTCTGGAGTTGCCATTGTCCAGGACTAATTATGAATAGTGTCCCCTTTCAACCTAACAAGAGTCCCAGTTTGAGCAATAAATTGTATAGTCACCCAATACGTTAAAAACAAACAAACAAACAGGTAACAGAATGACAAAGCTGAGAGGCAGGTATGCTCGTAGGTGTGCCACGTGACTGGAATGAGGGGTCCTGTAGGAGGAGAGGAAAACGGCAGGAGCAAGCAGGGAGGACAGAGATGGGGCTAGAGGCTTCAGAGCACCTTGCAGGGCCCCTCCCCAAGCCAGTGGGTCTCAGCAATCCTACACGCCTCTTTCCAAGCGAAGACAAAGACCCAGAGACGTGACTGCATTGAGCATAGAGCACACAGCTCCAGCTTGTTGGTGATGGCCCAGGGTAGAACCCGGGCTCCTCTCCCACAACAATAGCAGGGATCTACCTGGGAAAAGAGTGACAGCTGGGTGTCCCACTTCTGCTGCTGGGGGTGGAGGACTCCCCAGGCCCAACCTGGGATTTCCAGCCAGGGTGTGCGTACAGATCATAACATTCTACCCCTTACTAAGTGTGCAGCTGTGGGTGAGCCTCTTAATCCCTTTATGTGCCTCCATTTCTTCATCTGTAGAGTAACCGTAACCATAAAAATGTCATTTCTGACGGCTGGTGCGCTGTAGGAACTTCAAAAATAGACAATGTCCTTTCCCGGAGCCCCCAGGAGAGCATCCGTGCCCCCAGCTCTGCACGGAGCACTCTCTGACCCATGCCAATATGTGTATCTTCATCACAACCCTCTGTGGGGCCACTGGCATTGAATTCATGGAGTGCCCCTCATTTACCCCCAAAGTATAGTCCTTTCAGCTTCTTAGCCACTCCGCCCCAAACTGCATTCAAGCTCCTTGAAAAGTTAGGCATCATACATGCCTCAGACACCAGTGACCACTGGATGATGTCCTTGAGGAAAACAGGAGAAGGAGACTGGACCTTCGCAACCCTCCTCAATCACCGCCTCTAGGACAGAGATTGGAATGGTCCAAGCCAACATCCAGGGCAGACACCTGCTTCCACCTGCTCCTGGGGGAAGAGGAGGCACAGTGTGAGGAAACGCCTCCCCCCACGATGTCAAACCAGAGCCCCAGAGATGGCAAGAGAACTGCCCTTCACCCACATGGCTCAGAAAGATGGACACTGACAGGGCTGGTACGGTGCCTCTGCGGGGTGCCTTCCTGCCCGAGACTCGCCAATTATATCTGCTTGGAGAACAAACTGTAAACTGTCTAAGAGAAAACAGAGTTTAACTTCTGCAGCTCTCCTATCTTCTCCAGCAAAGAGATTGGACTCAGGATGAGAAATGTGGATACACACTGTAAAAAGAGAATTAACATCCCAACAAGGCAAGGAGATCAAACCTAGCCCTGTAAATTAGTTTGAATCTCCAGGCCAGAGCAAACTGTGATCTGTGGCCCTGGGAAAAGAGATGAAACAGGCAGACGGGATCTTGGAGCTGCTGGGGGTCGTCTTTGAGGCACCGTAGAGCCTGGAAATAAACAACATTCAAGTTTTCAAAAGGTGAAGAGGCTGGATTCCAAAAACTGGCAGCTTATCAATCTTGAAGACAATCTTTGGCAACCTTCTAGAATGAATTTGTCAAACTGGGAGAAAGTGATGGTGAGTTAGGAACCACGATGGTTCACCCAGAACGGGCTGGGTTGGGGGCTGGGCGTCTGTCTTAAGTGGGCACTGCTGGGCCTAACCTGGCATCGTGTCACCTAACGGGGGCAAATGACAAAGTTGCCCAGGGTCACTCAGAGCTGGGTGAAGGGAGGGAGGGAGGGAGGTCCCTGGAGACAACCGTGTCTCTCTGTCTTTGTGCCCTTCTGTTGAATGTTTTTATCTAGGACGTGGGGAGGGGCGGAGGGGAAGTCATACAAGCTGAATTTTAAATTACTCATGACTCACAGCTGGTTTGGGGGATGAGCTGCTAGATCGTACATTCAAAACCCAAAGACATCTCCCCAGTGAAGGTCTCATTTCCAGATGCAGTGTTGTGTGAGCCGCTGTGCCTCCCCACTGCCTTTGCCACAATAATAGTACCGAGGTTCCAACGGCTTCCTTTCTGAGTTCCGAGAAGCTACACCCCTGTTGGGATGAAGAGTACTGGAAGATTCTGGAAACTGTAAAATTGTGTATTTGGGAGTTCTTTGTCGGTTGGCTGGCTGGTTGATTAGTTTCTATG
The DNA here is from genome assembly GCF_008692025.1 of Phocoena sinus. Lineage (NCBI taxonomy): Eukaryota > Metazoa > Chordata > Mammalia > Artiodactyla > Phocoenidae > Phocoena > Phocoena sinus. The sequence goes on from NC_045776.1 coordinate 38,010,332, forward strand.
ATCCCTCCCTCCCTGACCCCTACATACTTCACATGGTAATGAGACAAGAATCCTTTGGGGTCCTTTGAGAAGCTGATGGAAGCTATGAACTCTTTCTCAGGAGAAATGCTCATAGATATGAAATGGTGCTGACCAATTCAGGGGGCCCACAGGCCCCCTTTAGCCTGTCAGAGAGCCTCCTAGGAAACCATGGATTTCCAATAACCGGCCCCCACCTCATCTGGCAGGTTCAGCCCCTCAGCCTGACTCTTCCTGCGAGAGGAGGGGCAATGGTCATACAATCCCTTGTTGACTGTTGTGAGTTAAATAGTGTCCCTCCAAAATTCACGTCCACCTGGAACCTCAGAATGTGACCTTATTTGGAAATAGGGTCTTTGCAGGTGTAATCAAGTACAGATGAGGTCACACTGGATTAGGGTGGACCCTAGATCCAGTAGGACCGGTGCCCCTAGAAGAAGGAGGAAATTCAAGCAGAGAGACACAGAACATACAGAGAGAACGCCGTGTGATGATGGAGGCAGACACGGGAGTGATGCCGCTGCAAGCTAAGGAAAGCCGAGGATTGCCGGCAAGCACCAGAAGCTAGTAAGAGGCAAGGAAGGATTCTCCCCTAGAGCCTGTAGAGAAATCACAGCCCTGCCGACTTCTAGAACCCAGAGCTGTGAAAGAGTAGATTTCTGCTGCTTTAGGACACCCAGTTTTGTGTACTCTGTTTTGGCCACCCTAGTGTAACTGAAAGTGGGGGCCAGCTGCTCGCCGCTCCAAAGCCATTAAAGAGGCAAAGTTGGTGGAAAGGAAAGTTTGCTTTATTTTGGATGCTGGCAAACAGCGGGGGTTGGGGGCTGGCGGTGAGGGCCGACTCCTGTCCAAAGGCCGACTCCCTGCCCCTGACTATCAGGGCGCAAGGGCTTTTATAGACAGAGGGAGGGGGCTCCATGCAGAAACAGCACAGGCAGCTCTGACAGTCACCTTGAAACTGGTCACGCGGTGGCCTGACCAGCGTCATCTTGATTGTCTTAGGCACAGTTAGTCTTCAGTTCCAGGGACGATTTGTTCCCATTTCCTTGAGGCCAATTCTCGGAATTGTGGCAGCTTATGTCATGGCCACAATCTGGCCATCATGTAGTTAACTTCTTTCACCTGGTATAAGTTTCAATAGCCACACGACAGCTCACAGGATATGGCTCAGGATATTAACTGCAGCCCATGAAGAGGAGCTGAAGGTCCTTGACTATGTTTAATGACTATTATTATTTGGTCTCCTTTGACTGTTTTCCTTTGTTTCTGCATTTTCTCACTTCTCTGATTAAACTTATCCTCTGGCTAAATTTTTTCCAGAGACAAAAGGCAGGCGAAGGACAGTGTTCGGGGAAGGGTTGTGGGGTTGGGGGGTCGGTCCTGCTCTGTTTCACTAGGAAACTAGTACAATGCCCGAAGATAGCTGGGGCTGCCCTCCCCCACCACACTGCATGGGTTTCTGTTGGTCCAGACTGTCCGCCTGAGCCACTGCCACCAGGTAGGCCCCGGGTTTGCCAAAGAGAGGGTTACAGGCCACTTGAAGAGACATTAGCAATCCCAGCACATCCATCTTAATAAGTTTTATTATAGCCAGTTTAGACTAATGACTCATTTATCGCACAACATACCAGCAGTATATTTGTAAAATTTTTTTAAATTAATTGTCTCAAACAAAGGTGAAATTTATAAAAGTGTTCAGAAACGGTACACATTATAAAACTGCCTTGCAGCTGGAGATGCAATTATTACTAATATGGGATCAAATTATTACTGTATTGACTTAGCTACTTTATGACTTTGTAATGGATTTCTTCATTATTTTCTCGGGATTGTGGCATCCATGATTGCATTAAAGTCCGTTCATCTATGCAAATGTCATTAGGCACCACTAATAACCAGGGAACTTTCCTGCATTTCAGGGACTGTGCTAAGTACTTGGCCTGCGTGGGTCACTTTCGGGTGGCAGGGAGCAGCCAAGGCAGGCAGCAGGCAGCTCTCCGGGAAGCCCTCTCCAAGCACAGCCCCGCCCAAGGCAGAATGGGTGGGTGCTTCCAAAGGGCGGTTTGAGGGTCTTAGGAAGGTCTCCTTGTCCAAGCCATCACACATATTCCCCCTGCAGTCAGAGGGCCTGACTTGTCACCATAAACCTCCATTCCTTTGGATTAAGGCTTTCGAGGGCCTTGTTAAAATGCTTCTGTCCTAGAAAGAAAACCTCATCCTCTCAATGTCCACCATTATTGCTCTGGAAAGGGGAGCACAGGGCCTTACTGTGTTGGGACAAGAGACTGGACCGTTTTTTATGAAGTCAAAAAAGGGGGCTGGATCTAATCATGGGTGCTACCTGAATAGAGTTGGCCAAAAAAGGATGTTCTTGGGGACACCTGTGGACCTAGAGACCTGGGAGGGATGCCCCCAGTGTGGTGGCATAGGGATGGACAGGGCAGATGAGTAGAGGTAAACACCCTGTGAGCAGTCCTTTATTCAAAGAGATTCTATTTTTTTTTAATTTTTCTTAGAGTATAGTTGCTTTACAACGTTGTGTTCGTTTCTGCTGTACAGCAAGACACACATGTGTATATATACATATATCCACTCTTTTTTAGATTCTTTTCCCATATAGTCATTACAGAGTATTGAGTAAAGTTCTCTGTGCTATACACTAAAACCTTATTAGTTGCCTATTTTATATATAGTAGTGTGTATATGTTAATCCCAATCTCCCAATTCACCCCTGCCCCGCAACCATAAGTTTGTTTTCTACATCTGTGACTCTATTTCTGTTTTGTAAATAAGTTCATTTGTATCATTTTTTTTAGATCAAAGGGATTCTAAATCCCGGTGGCCCCAGGTCTGCCCACAGCTGCAGGCCTAGTTATCCCGTCACCCAGGAGAGGTGGTAAGACCAGGATGACTTCCCCAACCCCAATCACAGAGCTGATCCCAAGGGGTGGGAACCAAATCCAGGCCCCAGCCACTAAACCCAATGTGGGTTCCCATTTTACCTTTGCTGAAGGTAGACCCTGGTCACGCTGGGTGTGGGATAGAAAGAGATGGGTCTGTGGGCCCAGGCTCCCTTCCTAACCTTTAGTGCTCTCAGACTAAATCTCCCCATGAATACGTGGGTTACTGTTATTCACTCCAAGACCGTTTATCAAGCGAGCGTGTGCCACGTGAGGCCCTAAGCTAGGCACTCCCAGCAGCGAAAGACAGCAAGCTCCTTTCCTGACATCGACAGAATTAAACACCATCCACTCAACGGTTTTATCTGAAAGCTGCTGTGGGACTCAATCCTTCCAGCTCTTCTGGCTGCATCAAAGGGTGAGCTTGAGTTTGAGGCTCAGAGAAGGGCAGACACCCGACCCAGTTGGCAGCTTTGGGGACTCAGGGCTAGAAGCGAGTTTCCTAACTGCAGGTCTGGGGTGCTCCCCGTGTCCACCGCGCTCCCCTTCCTGGGCAACAGCACTGCAGTCTTGCAGGTGAGATGGCGTTGGGCCTAGGATTCACTCACCGCGCGTTCTGCTCCTTGAGCTCCAGCTGCCCTCCTTGGATCAGCATGCCCAGACTTTTCAAGGTTAAGAGCCATGTTTAACATCAAAAATTCATCAGCACCCCCCCACACACAGATATTTTACTTTGAGTATCCGTTGTTTGAGAGACTGCAAAACGGCAATAAGCTACCTTGAAGTCAGCAGTGCTTTTCAATGAATTGCTACTTCTTAAATCACAACAGCATCTATATGCATTTGAAAAGTAGGCACATCTACCCAGGAGTGAAGTATTTCTGATGCATCAACAGACCAAGCTTGAGTGCCTGGGACCCCAAGGGCAAGTGGCACCACCGCCCTAGGCCATCTGGCTGCTGTGTCCTGGGAGGAGAGGAAGGAGGGCAGGGGCACGGGGCTGGCAGGGATCACTCCCAGCAGCCAGTAAGGGGGCATCTAGGCTGAGAGTCCTTGTCATCCCTTTCTTCTCCTCCTGTTCCTCTCATCAGCCTCTTCAGCCTCCTCTTTCTCACCTTAAGCCCAGGGTTGGGGGGGTGGGGGGGCCCCTAGCTGGGGCTGCTGTAGCAAATGGGACATTTCCCACTGCCCATACACACCCGTCCCAGTCATCCTCACTGCCTGTCCTGTTACATTACAGAGCCCCTCCCCTCCCCTCCCACCACGCCCACCCTCTGTGGCCGCTCCCCCACTCTCAGCACCATCGCCCTTCTCCCAGCCACCAGCCACCCCCTCCCCCTACCCCTCTGATCCTTTCCCAGCCCTATCCCTTCATGCTGCCTTCCCTGCATCGAATTTTCCACTCTCAGGCCTGAATGCTTATCTGGTCCCTTTGATCATAGGGGACATTTTTTTTTTTTTTTTACATCTTTATTGGAGTATAATTGCTTTACAATGGTGTGTTAGTTTCTGCTTTATAACAAAGTGAATCAGTTATACATATACATCCTAACACATATATATGGAATTTAAGAAAAAAAAAAATGTCATGAAGAACCTAGGGGTAAGACATGAAAAAAGACACAGACCTACTAGAGAATGGACTTGAGGATATGGGGAGGGGGAAGGGTAAGCTGTGACAAAGCGAGAGAGAGGCGTGGACATATATACATAGGGGACATTTTCTAGCAAAATCAGTCCTGTTGAGGTGACATAAGCCACCACATCTCAAACACCTCCCGGAAGAGGGCAATGCTGAGTCCAAAGGCATAGAGCCCAAAAGACAGAGTTCCAGGCCCTGGGGCAGACACGTGGGAGTCATTTTCTATCGTGTGCACCAGAGCTGGCAGAGACACCTGGCTCTGGTCCCACCTATGCCACATACTGCCCCAGTGAGCTTGAGCCTGTCCCTCAGCTTCTCTGAGCCTCAGCTGACTGATCTGTCAGGTGGGGTTACGATCATGTTGTATTGCAGAGTGGCAGGGAGAAGTGGACAGAATGCTGGAAGCGCCCAGTCAGCGCCAGCCCTTGTGGAAGTGTCTGGCTGCGGCGGACTTAGGAGGACTGGGGGCGGGGCGGGGCGGGGGAGGTGCCCCAGCCAGCGAGCCGGGGTCTTCACCCGCCTCCACTTCCGGACATGCCTGCTCCAGGCATAGTGGGCCCACAGCACTGTCACTTCCGGCCACACACGTTCCAGACCTGTTGGTGGGAGGGTAGTGTGGCTTCTCCAAACACAATTCTCCAGCAAACAGGCACTGGAGTTGAGTAAAAGTCTTTGCATTCTCTCCTCTGTGCTCCCATCCCAGGTTTCCTTCCTTATCCCCACCCCTTCCTGCCCATCTCTTCCCAGAAAAGGGAGGCAGACAGCCTGTCCTCAGTGCCTGTGGTCTCAATGGTCATGCTGGTCCACCCCCGCAAAGTCTTCATGTTCTGCAATGTAACTCCTCCCCCCATCAGCCCCATCCTGCCCTGCCTTCCATAGCTAGACCATTCCAGCCCCAATTTGGAAACACTTTTGCCCAAGGATCAGATCTACTCCTTACATCTCCCAGTAATATATACCTTGCACACAGCTTGTTGACTGACTGCGTGACTGACCCAAGGATAATTGAAGGGGTCCAGGGCTGCCCCACAGCTGGCTTTCTGCCTTTCTGCAAACTGGACTTCATGGTCACCAAATACTGCCAACCTGAAGGCCTTGGAGGGCCGCTCTGAGTGACAAGAGCAGGGTCCTCTGTAGTTAGCAGTGCCAGCCACGCACCAATAGTTAATATGCTGCCACCCTTCAAAATAATTTGTTCTCTAGAGGAAACTGACACTCCCCTCACAATCTCATCAGTCATTAGAAATAATGACATCTTGCAAATCGTGCAGCCCTTTCCAGTTCCCAGAGCCACATGCTTTCCTGAGCTCACCAGAGCCTCGCAACCATCTGGTTGGGGGAGGGGGACCTTCTGCGTGGTGGATGAAAGCTCGGGAGCCAGACCACCTGGGTTCAAATCTGGGCCCTGCAGTTTTTAGCTCTGGGACATCCAGAAAGTTGCCAAACCTCTCTGTGCCTCAGTGTCCTCATCTGTAAAGTGGGGGTGACAGTGGTCACCCACCTCATAAAATTAAAGCGCTCGGAGCAGTGCTTGGCTCGTGGCGAGTGCTTCAGATGAGTCAGCCCTCATTGACCTCTCTGAGGGCATGGGTCCCAACGGAGGGAGTGAATGGATGAATCTCTGCATGTACCATATGGGCTGACACCTGCCATCTAACTGCAGGGGCCAGTCCAGCCTATCCGACTCCAAAAACCAACCTGCTCTGTGGGGTTGGAGGGCATGGCCTTGGGCTTTGAGGAACATGCATCTAGAGGGGAGACAGACAGGAAGGGAGGTCCTCCTTAGGTATCGCAGGGGCTCAGGAGGCAAAACATCAAAGAGAAGCTTCAGGTGTCCCCAGGAAACCAGCCCCACTGCAACCTATGTTAGCCTCAAACCCATCAGACAAGTGGATGTTCAGGGGCCTGAGCTGAAAGAGAAGTTGCTTTAAGACAGGTCTTGAGCAGAACAGAGTTCCTTGTTTCTGAGAGCAGATACCCCAACAGGTGTGGGTGGCCGTGACTAGTTTTCTCACCTTTTACATTTCGAGCCTGTTATCTGAAGTCCTCAGAAACATCTTGGCCATCCATCCATCCATCTATCCATATTTACCTATCACTATTCACGTACCTCCGATCATAAATCTATCTGCTTTCTGCAATCATTTTTCTCTCACCTGTGTATCTATCATCCAACATTTAATCTGGATATCTAGCATCTATTAATAATGTCTGCCATCCGTCCATCTCTGTGTCTATCTGCAGTCCATTATCAGTCATGAGTTAATACAGTGAGTATTCGTGTACTTAAACAAACGTGGACCATCTAGTTCCAAGGGGACGGGGGTGGGGTCAGGGGTGACTCCCCGAGGGCTAGGGTGGCTGGAACAAAGATGGACGGGAAGGAAACTGGAGGGCTGATGAAAGCAGAGCTTGGGACCCTCCTCTCACAGCTGGACTGGCCTGATGGATGGAGGGGAGAGGGGCGTGAGAGAGGAGAGAAGAAGACGAGGGGGAGGCCTGCTAAGCCATTAGAGGGGTGGGCTTCATGCTAACCTAGATAATCCCCCCTCAGTCTACCCACCCCCAGATTAGTATAGTGTCTTTCCAGGACAACCCCGTGAGGGATGGGGGGATGCCCGGGCTCAGGTGTCAGGGCAGAGAAGGTGGGTGCTACCCTCCACCAGCACCAACACACACAGAATCCTGCAGTCTCAAGGGCTGAGCTTCTGCAGGCAGGCCGAGGGCAGAGATGGGGCGCCCAGGGAGAGCTGGCCAGGAGCAGCCTGGAAGAGACCCATCCCAGCCCTTCCCGGCCCTGGCTGTGCGCTGGTATCACCTGAGTAGCTTTCAAAACAAACGAAAACCAACAACATAGAGGCCCGGACCAATCCATATCTCAGGGGCTAGCTGGGCACACCTGTATTTTGAAAGCCCCCAGGTGAATTTCATAGCATCCTGGGGTGAGAACCACCATCTTACAAGATCCAGGATTCCTGCTGTTATTCTCAGAAGTGTGTCTTGAGGAGGAAGGAGCAGACTTTGGTGCTCTAGGGGCAGGACTTGTGCTCTGGGCGGGGTTGAGCTCTCCAGGGTGCAAAAGGGGAAATATTCTTCTGGGCTGCCTCCATGGGGGCGAGGGAGACTTCTGCCAGGGTGTTCAGAAAGCATCATCCTCACCTTGGGTCATACTGGAGGAGGCTGGCCAGGTGACCTCTGAAGACTCCATCCCCACCCCGGGCCACCGGAAGTCCTTGTCACAGTTGCAGCCTCTGGTTCAGGTGTGACTCCTGCTGTGTTAGTCAGTTTGACCCTGAGCTGCGTGCACCTCCCCAGGAGGACAGTGGGCAGGCCATTAGAAGCTGGGGTGTCCCTCTCCTCCCTCATCCCACAAGAATCTGAGCCCCACCCTCAGTGTTAAAAATGAGCCATGGGTCAGAGGGGCAGGAGGCTTGCCGGGCACTGCATTCTGTCTCTGGCTGTGGCAGGGGGTGGACCCATGAACACCATTCTCTTTGTGAGGCTGTGGGAAGATCTGTGGCCAAGGTAAGGGTCAGCCCGTGGCTAGGGTTAGAGATTGGTCTATGGCCTGGTCATCTGCAGGCGGCGGACAACTGTGCAGCTCTACGGCTCAGCTAACAAGAGCCCCCTCCACGGTTAATAGTGACAAGCACTCCAAGTGGGTACTGTTACTTCTTCCTCGGTATCTGTGGCCGCCTCAACTAGATTCTCACCCCGTCAATGAGATGTTCTTAAGGCGTTCCTTGTTCTCTCCTCCTGTTACCCCTGCTGCCTCGTGGACCACCCTGCCCTTACCCACCCCCTGCAGAAACCTCTTCCCTTTGCTGGAATGAAGCCCGGCTTTGTCTGTCTCCTTGAGAGCTGAGGACAAACTGGCCGTAATTTATGCTCCCGCATGATATAAAGGAAAAAAATGCCCCATTATGCTATAAATTATCCTGTGATGGGTGAAATGCTGGAGACTGCGCCAGACGCCAGCGGAAACCCCATTAGACAACAGGGCTGGGCTGCAGAAGTCCCCATAGAACGCAGGGCCGTCTGTCGTGCGCCACGCGCCTGGGAAGGATAAGGTAGCAGATCTAATGTATAATCAGTTACCTTGAGAGCCGGCCACGTGCCGCAGCCCCAGTGAAAGGTGACTTCTACTTAGTGCCACCGCGTACCCCAAGCTCCTTCTGGGAGGCCTGGCGCAGACTCACAGGCACGAGGGTCACGAGCTAAAGGCCAGCGAAGGAGGTCGCGAGGGATGTGGGTATGGCCTCCGGGCCCCTCACCCGTGCTGCGCCTCCAGGGCTTAGCTCTTGCCTAACTCAGGGCTCCCATGCCTGCCCATCAACTAGAAAAGCACAAGAGAAGAGGGTGCAGGGACCATTCGTGGCGCCCCGGGGTGGTGACAGTCTTCGGGTTCGGCCTCCCCGGTCATGCTGCAAGCCCCCGAGGGCACAGAGCCACACCTCTGCTCTGGGCAGGTACCAGGGGCTGGAGGGGTGTGGACTGCGAGTCCAGGGGATTCTGCCAGCAGGTCCGATTCTCTGTGTGGTGAGGGGAGAGGACCTTGCAGCCTAGATCCCAGGCAGAGGAAGGCCTGGGGACTCATCAGGACAGAGCTTAACATCTTTGGTCACCCAGGAGACTTCAAGACAGCCGTGCTCTGGGCAGAGGGGCGAGTGAAATTGAGGAGGGGCTGTGAGGCATGTCTGCGGGTCATCGGGCAGTCAGGAATCACCAGAGCCTGCTCCATCTGAGCTAAGCAGGGCCCCACCAGGCCCCTCTTCCGGGCTCTGGACAGAAGCCCTGGCCCATGCAGAGCAATGAGGTTATTAGGCCTTTGCCAGCTGTCTGTGCAGACGTGGAGGGGTGGAGAGTGAAGAGAGAGCGATCTCCAGGTAGCACTGTCTTCTGCCAGGAAGGAGGGTGACCCGAGAGCTCAGCTCCATTCAGAACCCCCGGGTCTGAGTCCTGGCTTCCCCAGTGACTGGCTATGTCTTCTTGGGAAAGATATTTAACTTCTCTGAGCCTCAGTTTCCTCATCTGTACGGTGGAAAGAATAAAATATCCATTATACTTGCAAAGGGCTTATTTCAGTGCGGGCGTCATGGTAAATATTCGATAAATGAGAACCGTTCTGATTATTAGTATTGTCGTGGTTATAACCACCTCATGGAGGAGTGGGTGTGGTCAGAGCTGTGGTCTCCCTCGGGCAGGGGCACCACACAGCCCTGGGGAGGGAGCCAGTCTGACCAGAGCTCTCTGGGGGCAGCAGAGGCTCTGTTATGTGCGAGCTCGGTCCACTGGCTCTTGTCATGAAGAAGACACCGGGGTGACATTGAGGGGGGTGGGCCTGGGAGTCCAGTTGGACCACAGGAGAATCCCTGGGTGCTACGACTTAGGAGCCAGTCTGAGCCAAGAGAGGACATGGTGGGCAGTGAGTATGGACGCAGGGTCCAAGTCCCAGGCTAGGCTTCCAGTGGCCAGCGGTGAGGGTGCAGGCTGGGACCCTGAGGGAATTGTTGAGAATATGGTGGGTGGGGAAGAAGAAGGAGGGAGGGGGGGATGTGTCACTGTGACTCCACGTCCCACGTGCCTGTCACACTCCCTGCCTTTGCACATGCCGTGCTCCCTGACCTGGGATGCCTGCCCCGTGCCTTCCTACCTGGCAAACCCTGCATGTGCAGCCCCTAGGGCCTAGCTCAAGACTTCTAGACACCCCACACCCCCAGAGCTCATCACGGCAGGCTCTGTGCCTGCAGCATGGCCGCTGCCCACTCATCTCCAGGAGACACTTCCCAGTTTCTGAGGAATCCTGGAGTTCAGTGTCCTGTAGATGCCAAGGACATGATCTTGGAGACAAGAGGAGGAACGGCGGTGCACACGCAGTGCCCTGCCCTGGGGCAGGCCATGCGTGGAGTATTCCCAAGACTTCACAAGACCTACGTTTCTGAGCAGAGGGATGGCGGGATCGGGGGAGTCAGAGTGTGGGGTGCCTGTGCAGCCCCTCACAAGGCTTGTGCTCAGTAAGATGGGAGCATCAGTAAGATGGTCTGAGCAGGAGATAGACAGGATGTGCCTTGGGTTGTAGCTGACTCCTGTGGCTGCCCTGTGGAGAGCAGCCAGCAGGGGCCTGGGTGGATGGCGCAAGACAGTGAGGAAGGGACTCTCACGGCCTGGGCCCTACCCTGAAGCATTTGGAAGGCAGAGCTGGCTGAAAGAATGCGAGTGGGGGAGACTGGATGTGCCCTGCATCCTCCCACCCCGACATCAAACAGAGACTGTCTGGAGGGAGCTGGCCAGATCAAGGCCTGGCACGGCCTGCCCTGGGGGCCGGAGGGGCTGAGGGTCCTCATTTTCATCCCCAGTGGAGCGGGAGCCCCATCTCGGCCCTTCTCACCGCCCCATCCCCAGCAGCCTTTAATCTGGTTTGATGTCTCCTTCAGTCTCCTTCCCAGGCAGGAAGGCTTTTATCTGTGGGAGGCGGCTCCCGCCCAGCTGCACCCCTGGCCCTGGCCCTGGCACAGTGTGAGTTGTGGGGACAAAGGGGGGCATCGCTCGGCTCCTTACTGGCGCACTTCACGTGGAGAGCTCTCCCAGGCCTGGCCCGTCTCAGGAGGGCAGTGACACGGGCACATGGCTGCAGAGGGACCCCAATCCAGGCCCTTAACCTTGTTGTGGATGGCAAGGCTGGAAACTCCCGCACCAGCAGGATAGCGGGCAGTTGTGGGTCCCCAGGCAGGAGAAGAGGGGGTGCAGACCCCCAGCCCTACCCACTGCTCCCCTGTTGGAAAGGCAGGTGTGGGACTGCGTGCTGCCCACCTCAGGGCTGGCCGGGAGGGGGAAGAGGAGGCCTCTGGACTCAGGGTGGGGGGTCAGCGACCTTGAAAATGGCACAGATTTCAGTTCAGATGACCAGTGTGACACCTTCTTGTCCCTTAGGAGCCAGGGTGCTTGACGGGTCAGGACACGGAGAATTCATGGAAAGGGCACAGAGGGGTCTCAGTGTAACTTCGGGGGAAATGTCCCTTGTTGTGGATTAATCCAGGCAGACCACGTGGAGGATGCTGGGGAGCATCTCAGAGGGCCCCCAAATGCTGCCATTTGGTCAGGGGAGGCAAAGGAAAGCCCGGCTTCTCAGGCTGACCCCTGGCAGATGACTGTTCAGTGTCCCTGGGGTCCTCTCCACACCCAAGGGGTGGGGTGGGCATCCCCATCCCACCAGCTGCCACTGCTGTGGTTGAGCAGTAGTCCTGGCTGTAACTGGCACAGAGCTGCATTTATTGAGCATTTTACCTTGTGCCAGGCTCTGGGCTAAAATCCTCAGGTACCTTAACTAATTTCATCTCCCAGCAGCCCTATGAGGTGGGTGTGATTATTCTCCCCTTTTACAGATGAGGAACTGGAGGCCCAGGGAGGGTATGTGACTTGCCTAAGGGGGCCCAGTCAACCAGGATTTGACAGAGCCTCAGTTACTCTCTGAAAGACGCCCCGGCCCCGCCCCTCCTGTCAAGTCTGTGTGCCTTCGATTCAAGGTCCTTCCTCATCTATGGGTGAAGTTAGGGAGAAGGAACAATATTTTCCCCCTAAGACTCACTGCCTGTGGCCCTTTGGGCATGAAATCACTCCCCAGGGAGAGCGGATGGTCCTGGGATCCAGAAGGCGGTCCGGCAAGTCCCCTGGTCCCACAGTAAAGAGGCTAAGAGATGCTGAGGGTCTGGCATGGCCTCTGCCAGCAGCTGAGGGGCAGGTGCATGGGTACCCGGGGCTCTGGGTTCTGGCCCTGCCCTGCCCACCCTCAGGGCCAAAGGCTCAAGAGCAGGAGAGAGTCCTCTGGCTCAGTCACTGGGAGTGTCTGGAAGTTTCTTCTCACTCCCCAAACTGCTGCTCTTGAGCCTCCAGGGCCCTGTAAGAGTGTCTCCTACAGGTCTGGCCCTACATCCCTCCATCCCCCACCCCCAGCCAGGCCCTCCTGGTCTCTTAGCGATCCCTCTGGCTGCCCCACCAGTCACAGAACTCAAAACCATTTATTCCCCACCCCGGCCCCTGGCCCCCCGGTTCTCCCCGGCTCAGGTCCCCCCACAAATCCTCCCTCGGCAGCTGGAGGGAAGAGAACAGTAAAAGTCTACTGCGGCCACAAAGGCATCAGCCATCTGAACATTCATCCACGGCGCCCCAGCAGTCATCTATCCTTAAGCGTGAAATATTGTTTAATGCCAATGGTAATGAGCGAATCAAATTTTGAAAATTAAACCGGAATTTGAGCATTAGCGCGAGGGTGCTGGCATTTGGCAAGTCATGTGGGTGCTGCTGCCACCCACCTCCTCCCCCCTCGGGGCCCCACTCATCCTGCACAGCCAGCAGGATGCTCCCCGCACACACGTCTGGGGGCCCCGAGGTACCACCCTGATACACCTCAAGAGGGGCCTGTCCTCAGCTTGCTGTCAGCGTGTTGCTTCTCTGTTTTCTGGGCTCTCCTTTTAAAATGCAAATCCTTCCAGTCAGAGCCCCGTTCTGCCCAGACGTTCTAAGTGAACAAGAGAGGAGTCTGTCTCCCAACTGGAGGAGCTGGAGGAAGCATGAGATTCTGGCAACTAGACCCCTCTGCCTTTTCATCTGCACGTAAATCTTCCCGGAGGTGTCCCCCAATGCTAATAGGTTGGGAAACTGAAACTCAGAATTAGATTGAGGTTCTGGGAAAATGAAGAATACTCCCGAGGTCAGAGGACTGGGAGATGTGTGTGTGTTGGTGGGGGTTACGGCAGGCAAGAGGGAGTTGGGAAAGCAAAGTCCAGCTCCCCCTGAACCCCCAGGCAGGGACCACTTGGGAGCAAGTGAAAAGAACAGCCAAAAAGGGCCCTCCCATCTCTCAGCCTTTGCTTAAATCCTGTTATGGGTCTGGAGTCCCTGACCCTGACACCAGGCCACCTCCTCCTGGAAGCCTTCAGAGTGTTGCCACTGCCCCCTTCCCCAGCTGGCCCCTACAGACCTGCAGTCCAGAGATATTGCCTGGCTCAATAGTCCAGAGCCTCATGGGGGGCTCCGTGGCAGAGGCTCTGGGGCCAAAGACTGGATTCTCCAGGGATCTGAGAGCCAAGCACCGCCCCCCCCCACACACACTTGCCCAAAGAGGAAAACCAGAAGGGTCCCCAAGACTCATCTCAGACTCTCTGATCAGCCGAGTCCCAGGCACACAGTAAGTGCTCAGTCAATGCTTGCTGCAGGAGTGACCAGAGGCGGGATGCCAGGGGCTCTGTTCCATTCCCTCCTCAGGTGGTTGTAAACACGTGCACCTGACAGAACTTGGTACTTTTCCCATCAGTTATTTTATTGGCTTCCCCCTCCCACAGCTCCTGGGGAGGGGGAGGAAGATAAACTGTGCCACTCCCCCCGCAGTGAGAGCAGGACATCTGGGCACAGAGAGCTGAGTTGCCCGCTCTGCTTCAGGAAGGGCCGGGACTAGTGCCAACCTTCTGGGGTGTCACACCCCTGCCTCCTGGAACCCCAGGTGCTCCCTCACCCCTGCAGACACAGGTACTCACAGCTTAAAAGAGCAGGAAGGCAGCAGCAACGGGGTCAGGATTAGGAATTCAAGAGACTCCAAGAACCCGGGTTTAGTCCCGGCCCCAGCTGCCCCGACCTCCTCATCTAAAATAGGTGGCAGCCTTGGTGTTTTCCAGGGTCCAGCCCAGCTCTGCCATTCTGCCGCCTTGTTACTGCTGGCGAGGGCACACCAGCTCTGGGGGCCACTCTGTCGCAGCCCTGTGGGCCTTTGTCTTGTTCTGGAACTTGTTTATTGTGGACGGCCTCTGTCCCCATCCGGAAGTCAGCTCCAGTGAGCTGACTCACCTCTCGTTTCCTGCTGTAGAAGCAGAGTATGGAACAGTGTCTGGCACAGAGAAGTTGCTCAGCAAACCGTTGTTGAATCACTGCGGGAGCATGAGCCCCTTGATCGGCCCCTGGGCCAGGAGGAGCCCATGTGAAAACCCAAGGGCAGGGGAGATTTGGGGTATTTGCCCATCACCCAGCAGGTCAAAGCTTTCCTCTGCCAGCCACTGGGCTCAGCCCAGGAAGTCAGAAGTTGAGCTTAACGGAGCCGCCTGCCTGCCCTAATCTGGGCTCCGTCAAGAGGCAGATACTGGGCTGCAGACCAGCCTCCCGCATCTCTGAGGGAGACTGCTCCCATGCGGTCTCAGCGACCTCCCACTCAGGGAAGTCTTCAGCCCATTTTCCCCCTGACCCTGGGGTCTGTCCTGGCTTCATCTCCCATCAAGGTGGCCTGCGTGGCCCAGTCCCAGCAATACCCGCCCGAACATCTCCTCAGAGGAGCAGCGACAGCCCCACAGCCCTAAAACGGGCTCAGGCTGAGGGTTCATGGGGGGCAGTGAGAGCATCATAGCCCCACCATCAGCCAGGGACCCTGCGTCACTCAGGCAGGAGGGCTGGGGGCAGGGACTGCTCAGCATGTCCCAGGAAATCGGGTTCTGTGTCCATGATGGAGCGGGTGGGAAGTGGCTGGGGAAATGGAGTCATTCTCTGAGACTCTCGCTAGGTTGGTATAAGATCCAAGACACCAGCCAAATGGTGTCACTGGTCATCTGACACAGCTTGGGGACAGAGCCTTGGGAAAGTGGCCGGGGGAAGGAGGGCATGGGGGGTGGGGACACAAGGAGAGGTTGTCCATCTCAGCTGAGCAGACACAGCCTGAGTCCAGTCCAACTTGTCGCTTCGTGCGCTCCTCCCCCAGATGTGGATCCTCTGGCCTCTCCCTCTCTGTGACCTCTGTCCCCTCCAGTCAGGGCAGGGAGCTCCATTTCCTCTTCCTCCTGGATAGAGAACCCCAGGTCATGGTCATCACTGTTGCTGTTACTGCTGGCCAGGCTCTGTCCTGCAGCATCTCCTGGGAGCCTATTGTCCACCACATGAGGAGGGCTGAGTTATTCCCATTTTAGAGACCGAAAAACCTGAGGGGGTGAACAGGTATGCAGCTGGAAGGCAGCAGAGCTGGGGTGTGAGCCAGTGGGCCTGGGCCGAAGGAGGAGATCCACCCTCACACTGAGTCCTTCCACTCCCTGGTCCGAAAGACAAGCCTTAGAATCACTCATCCCGTACCAAAGCCAATTGGAAATAAAGAGCATCCTAGAAACAAATAAACCTTTGTGTTGGGTGGGGTCAATCCAGATCACCTGGAGGAAGTGAGTCTGGAGCCAGGTTTATTTGGTTTCTGGCAGCCTTCCAGAAAGGTAAGGCTAGTTGTAGTTTCCCTGGGGAAGTCCGGACAGGCAGGAAGAGCGGGAGCCTGGCCCCCTCCACATTGGGAAAGTCCTCAAACAAGAAGGGCCTAGAACGGAGAACTGAGAATTGGCAGTAAGGGGTGATTTCAGGGAGTGGAAGAAGGAATTAGAACAAACAAACAAACAAACAAACAAAAAAACCCTGGCAAAAGGGAAGTGGCTGGATAGAAAGGCACGTGGGGATGAATTTTAATGTAATCAGAAAGCTGTCATAATGAAACGAGAGGAATATATTCAGACGTCAGGAGAGAGGCAGGAGCTGCTGTTCCAGCATCTAAATCAGGCTCGGTGCAGGACCGGCCTTCTCTTCCTTTCCTAGTTCCTTCCTGGGAGGAGATGTTTGAGCAGGAGGGTCAGGGATGAGCAGGGGGCAGGTTTTCACTTCTTTGTCTTCCTGGAAATCCCATTTAACTGGAGCCTTTGAAAGGCGCTGGGGGAGGGGAAGCACCTGGCCGACCTGGGGAGCAGAATTTCAAGGCTCTACTGAAGGCTTCAAGACTCGATTCACTTCATGTAAATGCTGCTGTGCTTCTGGGAGTTAAACTTAAGCCCTCGGCCATCTCGCCTCTGTCTCTGCCCTCTCCTACTGCCTGGCTCTTCTCTCTGCTTTTTTTTTTTTTTTTTTTTTTTGCGGTACTCGGGCCTCTCACTGCTGCGGCCCCTCCCGTTGCGGAGCACAGGCTCCGGACGCACAGACCCAGCGGCAATGGCTCACGGGCCCAGCCGCTCCGCGGCATGTGGGATCTTCCCGGACCGGGCACGAACCCGCGTCCCCTGCATCGGCAGGCGGACTCTCAACCACTGCGCCACCAGAGAATCCCTCTCTCTGCTCTTTGTTTCCAGTTCTTTTTCCTCTGTCTCCGCCATTTCCCCTCCCTTTCTGCTTCGAAGCTCATCTCCTCCTGTCCTTCCTCAGGAGGAAGTTTCACCCCTTCCACTCCCTCTGTCTTCCTTCTGCTTGCTCTCCCAGTCTCTGCTTCCCCCAGCCCAGAACTTGGATTTGGGGATGCCTGGAGATGGGGCAGGGGCGTGCCCAGCCCTGCCAGCGCCTCAGCCGCCAGGTGGAGCGCCCAGGCTAGGGAAGGCTCCGGGCCCAGAGCTTTGGCTGAAGCCCACCCATGTTGGAGGTCCAGGCTGGCATGCCCTGACGCAACATTGGTCATAGGAACTGACAATGATACCCTGTGGGCATGGAAGGGGCACCTCATCGCTGAGAGCTTGCCCAGTGCTGAGTGCTGCAGGCTGGGGGTACCAGCAGGGCGGTGGTCAGGCCTTCCTGAGGAGGACTCTGCGGTGGCTTGTGAAGCAGGGCAGGGCCTGGAGGTTTCCTCCACTTCGCTCCAGACCTCTGGTCAGCCCCTCATCTCTATGTGAACTCTCCTGGCCGTGTGAGTGACGGGGGTGCTCTGGTGCAGGCGGCACCAACCACCCGGAATCAAGAAGGACATGGCCCTGGAGTGCCCTTGCATTCTGTGGAAACCATGAACACATGGCCATCTGCAATTTTGGGGTGGGTATTTCTGCAGTCTTGGCTGTGTGTGTCAGCTATTGAAGAGTCAACAAGCATCTAGAGGGTGTCTGCCACCATGGGGACCCTGTTCCAGCAGCTATGGCTGCCTAACAACTTAACCCCAAACGGAGTGGTACAAAACAACCATTTATTATGCTCATGGATTCTGTGGGTCAGGAATTCAGACAGGGCACAGCTTGGAGGGACTGTCTCTGCCCCAGGATGTCTGGGCCTCAGCTGGAAGACTCACAGGCTGGGGCCTGGAATCATCTCAGGACTCATTCACTCCATGTCTGGTGGCTGATGCTGGCCGTCAGCTGGAGGCCTGGGTTCCTTTCCGTGTGGACTCCCGGTATGAGCTAGTTGGGGGTCCTTCACAGCATGGTGGCTGGCTTCCACAGAGCAACCATCCCCAAAAGAGAGAGCTGAGAGTGGAAGCTGATCCTTTTTTATGACCGAGCCTGTGAAGGCAGCTCGTGTCACTTCTGCCATTCTTTATCGGTTAGAGCAGTCACAGCCCCGCCCAGATTCAAGGGGAGGCAACTTAGACCTCACCTCCCTGGGAGGAGTGAAAGTCACACTGCAGTAAGAGCTTGTGGGATGGGAAATCTTTTTGCAGTCACAAGCTACTACAAATCCACACAGCCTAACGTGATCCCTGTCACCCTAAGCACACATCTGAGTGTTGTCAACAAACCATTTGGTACTCAACACAAGCGTCGGGGGAGGCTGCTGAGGGAGCCCAGTCTTCAGAAACAGGCCCTCCAAAGTGCCCAGGGCTGAATTTCGCAGCATGAATAGGAAGGGGCAAGAGGAGGGAGCACCAGATGGAGGTAAGAACATGTGAGGCAGAAAGGAGGTGTGCTCCTGGGACTGGCATAGGGCATTTATTCATTCATTCCATAGCTCAGTCCTGCGGGCCTACTATGTGCCTGCTACCACTGCTCCAGCTGAGGCCTGGCCTCTTGCCTCAGGGAGCATAGATTGAGGGGTAGGGAGCTAGACAGAAACCCACTACTCAGGCAAAGCAGTAAATACTTGTCCTTTGAATTTTGGGCCATGGGAAGGGCTGAGACAGAGAATAAAGAAGTGGAAGGAGGGGCTTTGATGAGAAAGCAAGATTTAAACTGAGACCTAGCATTAGAAGATTCAACTTTGTGATGTGGAGGACACTCCAGGCAGAGAGAACAGCGTATGCAAAGGCCCTGTGGCAGACTTGCCAGTTGTAAATTAATTTTGGCATCTGGGGGTGAAAGTGGCTGAGGAAGACAGTTTGTGTCTAAGAGGAGGGAGTAAGAGAACGTAGGGCTGCCCATACGACCTGTGTGCCGGTGCCGGCCAGTGGCCCTGCCCCTCAGTGTGAGGTCTGCTCTCTACGCAGGAAGGGGCAGAGTCGCTGCAATCCTGCCCCCCGCTTAGACCCAACCCCTCCTACCTCCCCTCCCCCTCTGGCCTTGTCCTCCTCTCCCCCAACCCCCTCACCCCGCGTCCTTCCTCCCTTTCTAGCGGTGCCCCACCCACCTCCCTCTCTTTGTTTTCCCTCCCCCTCCTGCTGTGCGCCCCCTTCCCGCCCCCTACCCAGCTCCTACCCTTCCCCTCCGTAACCCTTCCACCTCCGGCCGTGCCCTACCCCAGGGCCCGACCCCGCGCAGCCGGACCCCCGGCCCGGGTAAGCATCTCCTAATTTTGTTCCAGAAGATAGAAAACTCTTTGTGGGCATGCTCAACAAGCAGCAGTCTGAGGACGATGTGCGCCGCCTCTTCGAGGCCTTCGGGAACATCGAGGAGTGTACCATCCTGCGCGGGCCAGACGGCAACAGCAAGGGTGCGTGGGGGCGGGACGGGGAGTGGGTGGGGCGAGTGGGTGGGCGGGGCGAGGCCGCGGGTCTCCTGCCAGCCTGACGGCAGAGTCCCGAGCTGTCTGGGACTGGCCCCGTTGGGCAAGTGGGGTAAGGCCGCTTGGAAGGGGCGAGGCGCTTGGGCCTGCGGGGGTGGAAAGGCCGCGATGCAAGTCGCGGGGGACGGGGCCACTTAAGGGTCCTTGGAAGACTCTGGCCGGTCCCGGTCTTTCTCTGCCTCCTTGTGTGGCTCTGAGTTTGTCGGTTCTCTCTCATTCTTTCTGTGTCTCACTCTGCTTTCTTCTGGGAGGCGCCCTCTCCCCTCGGCCCCTCCCGTGCCCCGTCTTTCAGTCCTCCGCTTCTCTGACCTTCCTCTGGGCCCTGGCGCCGTGGCTCAGCCTCTCCCGTCTCCCCAGGGTGCGCCTTTGTGAAGTACTCCTCCCACGCCGAGGCGCAAGCCGCCATCAACGCTCTGCACGGCAGCCAGACCATGCCGGTGAGTGCGGCCGCCCCTGGGGAGTTGGGAGGGGGGAGGGAACGGGGCAATGAGGGACAGAGACATCCCGGCCACCCCACGCATCCGCAGGGCCCCGACAGCCCTCGCGCGCTAGGCCACAGGATGCCAAACGCTTGCGGTGCTCACAGCCTCCCCATGAGACCAGAAGGCACTGCCAGTATCTGCACTTCTAAGACAAGGACATTGAGGCCCAGAGATGTTAAGGAAGTGGCCCAAGGTCACCCAGATAGAAAAAGCCTGAGGTGGGGGTGGGGGGTTAAGACTCCAGACCCCTGGACGGAAGGTTGGTGCTTGTCACCGTGCCACCTACCCCGCCCCATAGCACCCCGTGGAGAGGACTGGGTGGGCCCGGGCCAGGGAGCAGAGGCGGTTAGGGCTGGTGGGCCTCACGCACAGTCCTGGCTGCAGGGAGCCTCATCCAGTCTGGTGGTCAAGTTCGCCGACACCGACAAGGAGCGCACAATGCGGCGAATGCAGCAGATGGCCGGCCAAATGGGCATGTTCAACCCCATGGCCATCCCGTTCGGGGCCTATGGCGCCTACGCACAGGCAGTAAGTGAGGGCACAGCAGGGCGGGGCTGGGGGCGGCAGTTCTTCGCAAATCCTAGGAAGCACTGACTGGAACAGGGAGAGAAGTTCAGTGTCCTGCTGACACCACACCACCCCCGCCACCGATCATGGAAGGGTGTCCTCAGGCCTTCTGGTTACTCCTGGCCGGGGTCCTTTGAGGTGCCCCAAGCCCTCATCCCCTACACCTCCTCTGTAATCCCCTCAGGCCTCAGCTCAGGCCCCGGCCCATCAACTTCTTTCTTCTACACTGGGGCAGGCTCTGCCAGCATCCCCCCTCAGCTGCCTCTCAGACCTGTAGCCCCACATGGGTGGCACTAAGGTAGGCCAGGGTTCTGCTTCTAAAAACGCAAGCTCCCCTCACTTGTTCAGCAAGGTCCAAACTTGGCCACTTTCAGCAACCTCCCCCATCCCCACTCAGCTCTGTGAGAACCTTGGGATGCCTGAGGTTTTACTTGTGATTCTCCTGTAGCTTCTACCCTACAGACTCCAAGTTAGGACCATTTTGAACAGACACCCGTTCCAACTTAGTTCTACAGAGGCTCATCCAACACATCTCTAGAGCTTTGGATGTCACATCTCCGTGAACGACAGGACTGACTAGTGCCCATGGAGCCGGTCCCCTTCCCCCACCTTCTACAACTTTAGAGTGCCGAGGACCTTACTATTACTTTTGAGCATAGTTTTCTCCTGGGGGGCGGGAGGGGGGTGGTCTCTAACAGCCACTGAGAGCTAGGGCAGGTATGGGGAAGGCTTCAGGGCTCCCTGGGGTTCAGGGCCTGGGGGGCTGGTCTCTGGGAGCTGAACCCTCTGGTGGGGAGGGTCGCCCCCCCGGAAGCGCGTGATATTTTTTGCACTCCCTCTGCCCCAGCTGATGCAGCAGCAAGCGGCACTAATGGCGTCAGTCGCACAGGGTGGTTACCTGAACCCCATGGCTGCCTTCGCCGCCGCCCAGATGCAGCAGATGGCGGCCCTCAACATGAATGGCCTGGCGGCCGCACCCATGACCCCAACCTCAGGTAAGTGGGCAGGTACCAACACAGGGCCTGGCCTGGCAGGAAAGCAGCTGGACCCACATCGGTACCTTCTGTCTGGCCAGTGTTGGCTACCAATGGACCATCCTGGGTCAAGAGCACATAGCGTCTGGGCCCAATGCAGGCCTTATCCTTGGGCAGTGTGTCTCAAAGGTGTTCTCGTTCCTGAGGACCCATGGGAAGATGGGATGTGGACCCCTGATGTCTGTGATATGATTTCAGAGTGGTGAGAATTTCACTTACATTGTTTAGCCATATCAGGAAGCAATTCATGTTGATCTCTGGTATAGATATCTGGAAAGAAATTGACATGAACACATCTCCCTTTGAGGTTTGAAAGGGAAAGAGCCCTGCCCATCCTGTGACCCCTGGCCCAAGCACAGAAGGAACCCCATTTTTTCATTTCCCTTTAACCCAACCTAGATTCACTGACTTTTTCCAAAACAGCTTCACAACAAGCAAGAGAGAACTGTAAGAGTTACTAAAGGACAGAGGGGTTGGAAACAGCTCCGCTTACAAAGCATGTGTTTAATTGGATCCTGGCTCTTACCCAGTTCAATGATTCTCAACCAGGGCAATTTTGCCCCTCCCTCCCAAGTATCTGGCAATGTCCTGGACATTTTTGGTTGTCACAACTGAAGATGGGCGGTGCTACTGTAATCTGGTAGGTAGAGACCAGGGATGTTGCTAAACATCCTACGATGCACAGGACAGGTCCCCACAAGGAAATGTGTGGCTACAATGCCAGTAGTTTCAAGGTTAAGAATCCCTGTCTAGCCCCGAGGGCTGAGTTCTCATTCACCAAGTTTCCTTCGCTGTCTGCACTCAGGCCATAGCAGCAGCCTTCCTGACATCCAGGAGCTATTCCTTTCCCAGCTAAAAGCTATAAAAGACTGTGCCATCTCTAGCCCCAACTTGAACACCACCCCGAAGCTCTGATCCCCAATCTAGGGACACTCCTGATGGCCTTAGGTCCTTATCCACAGAGAGACCCTGCTTCCTACATGAAGAAGAAGGCCTTTCCAGCCTCTGGGGCCTCAGTACAATCACCATGCCATCCACACCTTGGTTTCCATCCACCTGGTGTAGGGAGGGCACAACATGTTGTCATCTGACCCCAGCTTTACCCCTGCCACAATGAGCATTACCACTGTCCTAAAAGGAGGAGGCCAGGCTGTCTACTTTTTGTGGGAATAGGGCTGAGTCTGGACTCTGCAAAGGCCTTTCTCCCTCAATGCAAGGGAACGCCACAGTTAAGACCTCCTCCACCTGAGTATCAAGACTCCCTCATAGGGAGGCAAATCAGCCCCTCAGTGATCCAATTAAGATAGCAGAGAGCAGAGCCATAGCTTAGAAACCCCTTGGTGGCTAGACAAAGACCAGTCCATCCTGACTTAACTGGGGTGAGCACGAATCACTGAAAAAGACTAAAGGAAGACCAACTGCGGTCAAAGTCAAGGGCACTTAGAGGTCTATGTGCTGCTGGTCCAAGGTCAAGCAGTCAGTGGTAAGAGAAGTCTTTGGGGGTAGGTGAGACTTGGACTCTGCTTTGAAGTATAGATATAGTTGGGATAAGTAGAGTCATTACATATAGGAAGATGATAACCCAAGGCCTGATTCACAGATAGGATTGAGTTGACATGTGAGGTCCAAGCCTATCCCCAGGTCCTTGGAGCCAGCAGGGTGGAGCTCCATGGGTTGGCCTTCATCACCTTTGTTCTGTTTGCCTCCCCTTCTCCACCCATCTTCACCTCTGGAACCAGGTGGCAGCACCCCTCCGGGCATCACTGCACCAGCCGTGCCTAGCATCCCGTCCCCCATTGGGGTGAACGGCTTCACTGGCCTCCCCCCACAGGCCAATGGGCAACCTGCTGCAGAAGCTGTGTTTGCCAATGGCATTCACCCCTACCCAGGTAAGAACATCTGGTAGCCCTTCCTTCCCCATGCAACACACTCCTCATCCTTTCCGTCCATGCCCTTGCTGTTATAACAGGGAATGTGTGGCTCCCTGCCCTCTGTTCCTTGGTGAAACCTCAAATGTGATCAGGGAAAGCCAGCCTCCTGCCTTCCTTCAGGGAGCTCCTGATGGACGAGAAGACATATCCCTGGGGGTTTGTCAGTCTGTTGGGTGAGAAGAAACCCCATTCCTGGGGCTCCCTCAAGGGAAAGGAGAATAGATGAGTTGTCCAGCTCATCTAGAGAGAGACTAATAGCTGCAAATCACTTGAGAGTGAATTTGACCCAAAAGAAGTGAGGGGATAGAAGCTAAAAGAATAATCATATTTAGTATTAAATAGGAAAAGCCTCTTTTGGGAAGGAAGTGGAGGTATATAGATTGGCAATCTGACTAGTACATACCAGCTCGGTCCCTTGGTGCATACGAAACCGCAGTCAGAACTTTGGACAGAGGACCAGAACTTTGGACAGTTCCTGGGTCCTACCTTCATGAATTCTGGCACACAAGAAGATCCAGGAGGCCTGTTCCTGATTAACTTTGTTCCTCTAAAATTTAGCAGTTCTCCTGTGGTAAGAGTGTCCAGTTGACTTTAAGCAGCGCATCTCCCTGGTCTTGAGGACTGGAGCTGGGAAGCTGGGCCCAAGGCCCTAGAGTAGACTGGCAAGAGGCAGCGTAATAGCAATGAGGAGAATGCTGTCCTTGCTGGAGGGCAGGTGATGAGGTCACAGAGTCCCCATAAGTACTAGTAAGTGCCCAGTCTATGAAAGGTGAAAGGGGGGTGGCCCAGAAGGAGGGAAGGACATGGGCCTATCTCCTGGGAGGTCAAAATCCAGTCGGGAACATAATATGCGTCAACAGACTAATGAGGCAATAAGGCAGTGTAGACTTCGGTCAAGAGTGAGCGTTCTCTGATCGGAGATGCCTAAGGATTCCAATGAAGGGAGAGTTCTTTCATTCTGTAGGCTGAGGACGCCCAACAGAGCCTCCTGAGGAGGCGCTCAGATCAAACATTAAGTACGGATGAGCAAGGAGCACACGGCTATGGAGGGGCTGTCCTGGCAGGGGCAGGGTGGGTAAGGAGGTTGGCCCAACTAGGGCAGAGGAGATCAGCCTTGGGGGGCAAAGTAGTGCTTCCCACTCTGGTAGCCCATCAGAATCTACTGTGTGGCTTTGTAAGACCACGGAAGCCCAGAGCTTCTGATTTCACTGTCTGGAGTGAGGCCTAGGCATCCATAGAATATAAAAGTTGTACCGGCAGCAGAGTACAAGCTGAGTGTGCCAGAGAGAAATAGAGGAGAACTTCCTGACTTTGAACTTGGAGTTGTTCATGATCCCATCTCAGTGCTTTTCCCACAACTCACCCCTCACTGCATAGCGAACAGACCAGAGAAGCCTAGAGAATGAAGTGACAGGGCCTGGAGGGGGATCTGGAGTGTTGTTTAATGGTGAAGGCTCCAGGCTGGGAGGGGCTTGGCAAGCTGGAGGTGGGAGAGAGCCCCCCTATCTCAGGTTCTTGGGCTCCTCCTCACTCAGGCTCATGGGCTGGGAGATACAGTCCCCAGCACATCTGGGTGGTTTCACCACCCCCTCCCTCGCCTGCCCACAAGCCCATCTGGGTCTCTGGATTTTGACAAACCTGGTCCTTCCCCACCCCTACCAGCATCTGTGAGCTATTTCCCTCGCGGAATTTGGAAATGTTTCTCTCCCCCATTTGTAACAATCTGTCATGTCCCATAAACAGTCCCCTGCCAGAGCAGGAGGGAGGGATGGAGGGAAGGGAAGGAAAAAAGTAGTACGTTAAAAAAATGAATTTCCCATCTTTAAATGCAGAGTTTGGAGCTGCTGTAACGAGCGAGATCCTTCAAAGTGCTCATTCTTTGGCAGTTACTAATGAGGTCGTTAAGCAGATGAGTAGAGAGGGGTCTCAGAAATGCTTTCCTCCACGTCCTAGCCCCAGGTAGCATCTCTGCTCTCCCCTTTACTCATCAGGATCGTGCTGGAAGCACACAGTGTGGCTTTTACTGCCACAAAACGCCCCTGAAGGGGTGGCTCTCACAAATGGTAGGGACTGGTTATTTCTCGCCCATGCCACGGTATTTGCTGAGCACTTGCTACGATCCTGGCACTGTGCTGGGGGAGCTGCCATAGAAGTCGTGCAGGTTATATTTTGCACAGGGCACCAAAACTCTGCCCAGAGAAGAGACATCTTTTTTCTAATTGGCATAAAGGCATTCTGTGGCTGAGCAGCTGGGTAGCCCAAGAGGACAAGCAAGAAGTGGCTGTCCCTCCAGGGAGCTCAGGCTGGTGGGAGAGTCAGGCGGAGGGAGCAGTAGGCCACCTGCCGAACACCGCCACTACTGCTACCTCACCACTGGGAGCTCCAGTGTCCACCGTGGGGGAAATCGAGGGATAGGGTTTTGTCCTGGGCAACCCCAGGCGGGAAGGAGCCCGCATCCTTACCCATCTTCAGCTCCCCACTCTGGGCAGTGCCCTCCTGGGCCCAGCTCACCTGCTACCATCCACATGATCTCTAAGGACCTCTGCCCCAGGACTTTCCCTTGTCCCCCAGAGACCCAGGAGCTATTGTTCTAGTGTAATGTTACTGAGAGGTTCAGCGAAGAGAGCTCAGAAGGGAAGTTTGGGGATTCTTCTTGGTCTGCAGGCCCCAAAGCCTGACACTGCCGTTTAGCTTCGCTGGCCTGGGTCACCAGGCCGATAAGCCTGGATGGTTTCCTTTCTGCCTCCCTGTGTTCACCAGCTTGCCTCAAATGTACTGAGGCTGGATCTGTCCCCATCCATCTCCCTGGGCCCCCAAGGCCAGCCCACTCCCACTTCAGTCATCACTGCCCTTGATCACCAAAGGCAGTGCCCACCATTGGTCCATGCTGCAGCCAGGCTTTTGCCCACCACATCTGCAGACACAACAAAGGCAACAGAAGTGAACCAAGAAGTCCAGCTTCTCTGGGTTGCTTGCCAAAGTATCAGCCCAAGGGCCCCCGCGCACTGGGCAGTAGATGTCCCACTCATGAGATCAGGTGTTAGAAGGTCCTTGGTCTTCTTGTTCTTTGGTGTCTGTGGGCACCGTGGTGCAGATCTATTTGTGTGGTCAGTTCTACTAAGGGCATGCCCAGGAATGAAAGACCTCTGTGCCTCGTGCAAACTCCCTAAGAATTTGGGAGGGGGTCCCTCTATTTGAGTAGGCATGGGTGGCCCAGGAAGAATGGCAGGATGAGGCCTCCATGCCCTTTCTTTTGCCTAGCTGGGCTCTGCCCCTGAGTCCTGCTAGGGATAAGTGAGGAGGAAACCACCCTCCTGATAGCCTCTAGCACCCTTGCCCGCTTTCCCACAGCCCTTCTCCAGGGCCAGGTCCCTCAGGTGTCTCCCCACCAAGTCCCTCATGGTCAAGCCCTTCTCTGGTGTCTCCTTCCCTGCCCTTCTCAGCCTTCTGCATGAACCACACCTCTCACCCCCGACCCAAGCCAGCGGCAGCCTGCATCCCCCAGCCAGGGGAAACAGCTTTCCACCCTACCAAGGGCCCCAGGCTGAGGAAAGAGGAACCCCCATTCAGGGTTCCTGCCTCAGATGCCCTGCCCCGGGACAGAGACCACAGGGGCTGGGGAGGCAGTGCAGCTACAGCCTCATCTCCAGGGGTGTGGTGGGAGAGGAGCTGGTTTGGGTAGGCATCGCTGACCTCTGCCCCCTTGGCTCCCCTGCAGCGCAGAGCCCCACCGCCGCGGACCCCCTGCAGCAGGCCTACGCCGGAGTGCAGCAGTATGCAGGTCGTTAGTATCCACGCGTCCCCACGGTGGTCCCCCGGCTGTATGCACTTCCCCATGCCTGGGCACCAGTGCCCCCTACCCAGCCAGGCCTGGGCCTAGCACTGTGAGGGAGGGGGGAGCAGGGCAGGACTGGCCAGGAGCTGTGGTAGAAGGAGGGAGTGTTATACTGACAGAGACCGCCCCCCCCCAACCCCGCCGGGCTCCCTCCCCCTCTGCAGGTGCCCCTTGGCCTTCAGGCACAGCTTACCTAACCCTAACCCAACACGGCAGTGGTGGGTGGTCCGAACATGCGATGAGTTGGTGAGCCAGGCTAAGCTTTAACCTTGCTGTGAAGTGACTCATCTTTGAGGCCAGATTTCCCTCCTCCGTGGTGCTGCCAGGGCTGGCTTGTCCAGGAGCACCAAGCCTCCCAGCAGCACTGGGGTGAGGCCGGAGCTAGGTGTCACTGGCTCAGAAAGCACCGATGCCTGGGTTTGAGGGAAGGGAAGCAGTTTCCATCCCCACCCCCCCCCCCCTCACCAGCCATACACAGGCAACAGGAGTGGGGCCCGAGCAAGGAGGACAGGGAACAAGGGAGAATAGGCAGCCAGAGGTAGAAAAGAGGAGAGGCGAGCAGATGGCCTTGGGTCACTGAATCAGGGAAGGTGATGAGCTACCGTAGGAAGCCCAAGGCCAGCTGTCAGCCATGCTTCTCTCCCTCCCCCGGGGCTCGGCAACACACAACACACACATACACACACACACACACACCACAGTCATCCCCGCCCAGCCAGTGTCCTGCTGTCTGGCCTGGTCAGGGTCCCTCCTTGCTGTGTTTAGGAGCCAGCAATGTCTCCCCTGAGGGTGATGGAGCTTCCTGGCACCATGGGGACCTGGATAAAGTGGGCTTCTCACATCTGGAGTCCAGGGGAAGCTCTTGCCTTCACCTGCTGAGCCCCCCTGAGCCCCTTTGGGAGCCAGGCCAGGCTGAGGAAGGGGCTAGCCACTCCTGTCCCACCTCTGACCCTTTCCAGTTGAATATAGAAAGCGTCAGATTTGTTCAGCTCAGCCCTCTGCCCCTGGGGAACCACCCACTGGCAGGATCCCAGAGGCCAAGCTCACACCTAGGGGGGCTCCCGTCTCCCACACAGGCGCCATCTGAGCGAGATTGAGGGTATGTGGCCGGAGTCAGTCGTGGCTCATAGAAGGGGGAAACCTTGTGGGTTCCAGGTGGTGTGGGGCGATCCTCTCCAGGGCATTCTGATGTTTTTGATTATCCGTTCTTGTGGATTATCCACACGTGGGTTGTCCATTGCAGATTAAACTCACCTCCCCCATGCGCACACCAGCGTGCGCGTGCACACACACACACACACACACACCAGGGCACATACACGTCTTCTGGTCTTCCCTTTGCCGCTTCTCCTTCATTACTGCTGAAAACTGGCTTTATCTTAAAAATGCATTTTTTCGCCGGTCTGCTTTTACTGCTCAACACTGAAATTTCTCTCTTTCTTCCTGCCTCTCACCCTGTCCCTCTTCGTGTCACTGTCACCGTCTCTTGCTCCTGCCTCTTCTCTTTGGCCCTCCAGCAGCCGCCTACCCTGCTGCCTATGGTCAGATAAGCCAGGCCTTTCCTCAGCCACCTCCAATGATCCCCCAGCAACAGAGAGAAGGTGAGTCTGCCAGTGGGGCTCCTTCGCCTCTTCCCCACTTCTCTCCCCAGAGAGGCTGCTCGCCCGGGCCTCTGGCAGGGGTGTTCCGTTGGCAAGGTGACCACATCTGCGTTGTGTTGAGGGTGAGAGGAGCTGCGGGACGGTGAGAGGCAGCGCTCTCCAGTCCAGGCGCGGAGGTGCACTGTCACGGACAGCTCTGTAAACCCAGGTGGAGGGAGGTCATGACGGTGGGGTCCCGGAGCAGGCAGGGTCCAAGAATCTCCCCTCCCTCGATGGGCAGCATTTGTCCAGTGGCAATGAAGGGGAGAAATATGAACGGTCATGGCTGGGGTGGTAGGTGGGAGTGGGGATACCAGTTCATCAGGGACAGAGGTTGTACTTTCCAGGTGAGAAGGAGAGTCAGCTGGAGCTCCCAGGGCAGGACTCCGTGGGCAGGTGAGGGGATGGGGTGCCCCAGTGTAGGCCTAGTGAAAGAAGGGGATCCTGGAAAGCCACATCTGGAGGCCCTGGTATGAACAGGGCAGCAAGGCCCGTGGGCCTCGGGAGGCTGGAACCTCGTAAAGAATCTGAGTCCTCCCATTCCAGAGTCCGGAGCCCCGCAGGAGCTGGATAACAAATCCACGCTCAGGGATGCAGGGATGCTCACGGAGCTCGGTTTGATGGGGTCCTGTCTCTCTACCCCGTGAAAAGGGTCGGCCTGCCAGTGAGACCACCACACCTGCCCACGTAGCCCACGTGGCCAGAGGGTTCCAGTGGTTTCCATATCGCTGGCTCGTAGCCCCTGCGGCAGACTCTCCCAGAGCTGTGGGATGCGAGCTAGTCCTGGAAAGGACCCGGGGGTCTGCTGGTCCAAAGCCCTGTGGTCAGACAGGCCCCGAACAGGCCCCAGAGCCTGGATGGTTGAAAGGCTGGTTTTTGAAGCAAACCCTTCTGGGTCTGACTCCCAGCTCAGCCCCTCGTCTATAATCTCAGCCTCCGTGTCCTCACCTGTAAAGTGATGATCATTCCCTAGAGGGGTGTGAGGATCAGACTAGCTCAAGTCTGCCTTCCAGACTCCAGCAGTCGCCTGCGGGTTTCTCACCATGCACACAGCCCTCCCCTCACCAGTTTGTCACCCTCTCCAAAGCTGTACGTGAGGCATTATCTTAGTTCACACGCACCAGGCAGCTCCCGAGACCTGTGTCATCGCCTCCCTGGGCCCATGAGGATGAAGCTGCCGGAACCCAGAGGGTGCACGGTGAGGGCCCCTGCTCACTCCTGCAGCCACGCTGCAGCTCCAAGTCACGCCTGGGCCCATTGGTGAAGTGTGGGTGGACGATGGCCCATCAGCCTGCCTCTGCCAGATGGTCCCCTCACTGGGCTGTGGCCTTGGAGCCTGTCCTGCCCCCGCCCTCCTTCCAGCATTGATGCCTTCCAGCACCACATCTGTCAGGTCAGGGCCACAAGCAGTGGGTCCAAGAGTCCAGCATTGCCTGTCCCAGGCCCAGAGCAGAGAGCTGTGCCCAGTGGCCCTTACTGCTTTTGTCACCCCACTGGCTTCAGGCTGACCTGCCCTCACCTCGTAGTGAGTGCCCTGTATCACTCTGGCCTGTGGCTCAGAGGTCTCTAAACCCTGCTACACACACACACACACACACACACACACACACACACAGCTGCAGGTCATTGCTGCTCTGACCAACACATATGACAGCCCCTACCACTGGCCTTAAACACAATCCCCACCACCTGCTTCCTGCCCCACCCCCTACCTCATACTTTGTACCAACCCGTGAGTCTAGCTCTGAACTCTTTCACATACCTTCTCTCCATCTCCGAGCAGCTTCAGCTACCCCCACCCCTGTGCCCTGCTCTCTAGAGCAGACCCTGTGTGGCCAGTCCCCACTCCAGCCTCCCATCGGGCGGGAGGATCTCCCACTGTTGTCTCCATCCTCCCTGACTTCGGTGCGCTGTGCGAGCAGGCCATGGGAAGCAGTGAGATGTGAACCTAGATCCCTATAGAAGCACGCTGCATATAAGGGCGAGCTCATGGTGCTGGAAGTGGGGTCCTCGGGGCAATCTGTGGGGTCCTGAAGGATGAGGACTCCCCTCCAGCACGTAGAGATGGGGAGACGGGCGTTTGAGGCTGGGAGAACAGCAGGAGCAAAGGCATGGGTGCTGCAAAGTCTGCGGTGAGCATGGAAATGGGGTGGAGACAGGCTGAGAGTGGGTTGGAGCCAGACCAAAGCCATGTGCAGTATCGCATGAGGCACGAACAAGAAGGCTGTGTTCCTCCAGCCGTGCCAGTAGTTAGCCTCTTTCCACCGTGGTCACCTCCCCTTGTGTCATGCCATTGAAATGCCAGGACACACTGGTTGCCGGGCAGGACCCTCCTTCCAGCTCCCTTGTCTTTGAGCTGAGCCTGAAAACAGATGCCTGAAGGCCCTGAGGCTGTCTGCCCACAGACCAGCCCAGGTTACTGTACCAGGGGCTGCAGTGTGGTCCAGGGCCGTCACTTTCTGTCTCTGGAGCTTCGTTTCACCATTTGTCAGGAGGCTGGTTTGGACCACATTGATCTCCAAAGTCCTGTGGTTATGCCATCTGGATGCTCTGTAATCCGGGAATTAGGGTTCCGGGGTAGCTCCAGTAGGACACTGTTGAGGGGGGAGGGGCAGGGGGCTGGGAGAGCCGTCCCTGTGGGACTCAGCCACACACCATACTGATGGGACCGAGCCCAGAGGTTCTACGCTCGAAGGCTCCTTGTCTCTTTAAGGAGAACAGAAATAAAGTCCACACAAAGCAGCTTGTAGAACTTGAACTTGTAGGGAGGGCCCCAAGTTCAAGGCGGGTGTCAGCGTAGGTTGGAGGGGTGGGGGAAGTCTGGAAGAGTTGGGATGGGAGAGGAAGGGAGGCCCGTGCTGTGGGAGGGGAGTAGGAGGACCGGGGGCCGGGGAGGCGGTGGGGGGGGGGGGAAGGCAAGTGCCCCTGCCGCTAGAGAGCACCCCCTTCTGGCTGGAGAGAAAGCTTCCCAGACCTACCCGAGAAACAGCCTCAGACTGCAGAATTATGGGCTATGGACTCAGGGAGCCCCAGGAAGGGAGACGGTGTGGGGAGGATCTGGGTGGGACCCTGGAGGAGGTGTGGATTAGATGAGGCCTTCAAGCTGGTTCCTGCTGCAAGGGGACTCACATCTAGCTGGGGACCATCAAGGGACACATTCACAGAGTGTGAACCAGTGAGAACCTGCCATGGTTGGAGGGGAGGGGGTGGGGGCAGGGCCACCAGAGCTTGGGGAATCCTGCCCTGGGACCCCTGGCAGTGGGTGAAGGAGCTCGCTTGCGCCGGTTCTGAAAGCGCCGTCAGCTGGCAGAGCCAGCAGTCCAGGGAGGGGAAGCCGGAGGCCGGGGACGGGCAGATGGTGCAGGGCAGGGACCGGGGCCGAGGAGGTCATTGGTTCAGAGGGAGGCTTTGGTGGTCAGAGGACTCTGAGCTACCAGCTGTGAACCTCAAGGGGGTGCAGATAGATGGAGGAAGGAAGTTAGGAGAGCGGGAGGGGAAAGGAGAGGAAGAAAGGGGCGGAGAGATTCCAGAGCTGATGATTTGCTCCAGAACCAGGTGATCTGGCAGCCTCACGCGTCCCAGAGAACCAGGGTGCTGGCTGTGAAAGCCACACAGCAGCCCACATCGGTGCCTTACAGTCTTCACTCTTAAGCTCCTGCCTAGTTTCTACCAGCCTCTGATCAGCACCTCGTTCTTATCCAACTCTTAGCAAGTGCAGCTGTTTCCTCTGCACGTCCTCCATAGGCTGGAAACAAACATTGGAATGTCCACACTTTAGAAGATTAAGTTATCTGTGGCGTGCTCTATTTTAGATGGCAGGAAAGAAACGAAGGAGCTTGGAGAGATTTCCCATTCAGAGTTAAAACTGAGCATTTTGGTCATTTAAAAAGAAACGTGAATCTTCAGAGCTATCTGCAAATTTCAGAAATCCAAAGACCTCAGCGGGGTTCAGGGTTTCTGGGGCACTGAGATGAATGATAGGTAGGTAGAGAGAGAGGAGGGCACAGACTATGGAGGCAGACAGCCTGGGTCTGGGTTCATATCCTGGCTCCACTGCCTACTAGCTATGTGACTTGGCAGGTGACTTAACCTCTCTGGCCTCAGTTTTCTCTTCTGTGAAGTGGGAATGACAACAGCCTCAGGGCTGCTGTAAGGATTAAGTGAATTAACATCCACGTAAAGTGTGTAGAGCAGCCTGGCATGTAATTCATGCTACAGAAGTGGCAGGGCTGTTACTGCTGTAACGAAACGGGAAGACTTTTACAGCATAAGGCTCGTGGTACCCTGGCTTGTGGGTATCCCATCACGGAGCCTTGCAGTGAAGCCCCTTCTGCTCACCTAGCTTGCTGGAGGAGGTGGGGTCAATCTTGGTTTCGACCTCCAAGATCAGGGCTGACTTTAAGGTTCGGGGTAGCAGAGGGTAGGGCCGTTGGGGACCAGATGGGAAGCAGGGGCTGCTGGCCACGAGGAGGATGGGGATTCCAGGCCCCAGAGTCCTGCCTCTGGGGGCTGAAGCGAGGCTTCCAGAGGCCCCAGCACCACAGGCATGGCTGCCGCCAGGGCAGCTCCCTCTGACGTCCCCTGAGCAGGGTCCCAGCAGGTCTCCCTACCCCTGCCTCTTCTCAGCATCTCCCCTCCATGACTGATCAGGCCTTGGCACGTTCACCCCATTCACTGGTTGACTCCACCCCTGGAGCCCTAGAGTTGCCAGGCACCCTGTTATGGACCCATTTTGCAGAAAAGGTCACTGAGGCGCAGAGAAGTTCTGTGACTTGCCCAAGGGCAGAGCGGAGACCAGAGTTCAGACCCGGGGCTCAGCAGCCCCCCGCTTTCCGTGGCCACTTTTGGATCTTGAATGAGACTTCCCCTCCTAACCTCGCCCCCACCCCTCCCTGCTGCCGCTGCCTAACTCGCTCACCTCTCCTCTGTCTCTCTCTTCCCCCACCCCGCCATCCCTCCTCCCCCGCCCCCCCCCCCACCGCAGGGCCCGAGGGCTGTAACCTGTTCATCTACCATCTGCCCCAGGAGTTTGGGGACGCTGAGCTGATGCAGATGTTCCTCCCTTTCGGTAATGTCATCTCCTCGAAAGTGTTTGTGGATCGGGCGACTAACCAAAGTAAATGCTTTGGTGGGTAAAGATAACAAACCAGCTTCACCTAGGACAGGGTGGTGCTCGCACCAATTTACCGGTGGCCAACTGCTTTTAACCTGCTCCTTCACATCGGCCCCACCTCCCAAGTGCTCCCTGTGCCCAGCCTACAGCCTCCACCTCTCACCCCTCTTCTCTCTTCTGTTCTTTTGGCTTCTTGGCTTTCTCTGCCCACCCCCCCACCCCATCCAGCCCCCCTACTCCCTGTCCCAGTCCAAGAGATAGTCTCTCCTCCCAGGCAAAAAGTTCCATTCCCACCGACTGAGAAGGGGAAGGGACCCACCTTGGGCAGGGGTGGAAGGGCAGGGAGCAGAGCCTGGCGACACCCATTCTCCCAGCGCCCCTCTCCTCTCAAGGCCACAGTGGCCCCGGGGTAAAAGCCAGGCATGATCCTTGGGGTGGGAGGTCCGCCCAGCCGAGGCCCCTACCCCGCCGGCCCCTTGGCCTCCTCTGTCCATCTCTCTGTCCTGCCCCTGCCCCCGTTCTCTGTCTACCCTGCTCTTTGCTCCCCTCCTGCCATCCAATGAACCCTCCTCCCCCTACCCACCCCCTCAGGCCACGAGAGCCAAATTGTTGAGGAATCAGGAAGAGGAAACTGGTTCCTGCCCTCAGGAAGCCTCAGGTCTGAGCTTAGATGAAAATCACATCTGTTCAACAGCAGTGAAATCTGCGAGGCACCAAGTAATGGAGGAAGGAGAAAGGCAGGTGGATGCAAAGAGACAGAAAGGAAGGGGAGGAAATTCCAGGCAGGGGGAATGGAATGGATGAGGGCATGGGGGCTGGGATGAGAAGAGTCAAAGGTCAGTGAATGAGGAAGCAGGAGGCTTTGGGGAGAAAGGAGGGTTCAGGGGAGACCAGCTGTGACGGTGGGCCTGTGCTGGGGAGGGTTTCAACCATTCAGGTGAAGACGCTTCATGTGGTGTGGTAGGTAGTGGAAGATGGTGGGAGTAACAGGATGAAGTACTCCTGGTAAATTCTCCTGGGCAGGGTGTTAGATAGGAGACGAAGGACTTGGGAGGATCTAGGAGTATGGTTGTCATATAAAACACAGGATGCCCGGTTAAATCAGAATTTCGGATGAACAATGGATACATTTTTAGCATACGTATATCCCAAATATTACGTGTGATACGTCCCATGCAATATTGGGGATATACTTATACTAAAAAAGTAATTCATTGTTTATCTGAAATTCCAATTCAACTGGGCATCCCGAGTTTCAGTTTGCTTCCAACCTCCTGGAAACCCACCTCATCCCCACACCTCTCCTCTCCACTCCTCCTTAGCCCCTCTCCCACCTCTTCTGCCTCCATGGGAGCTTCTTTCTGGGACAAGACCCACTCATGATTCCCCAAGGATTGAGGAGTCCAGTCCCCAGAGCTGAGTCAGCCAGAAGCTCAGACTCTCCAGGCTGACCCCCAGATTCTAGGGCTGTGAGGACAGAATAAGATCCTGCTTTGGCCAGGGAACCTGGGTCCCCCCTTGGGAGTAGGGAAGGGGAGAAGGTACAAAAATGCAGAAGCACCAGGAAGAACATGTTAAGGAGACTGCAGTTTGGAGACCAGCTTTCCAGGACCAGGAGGGGCTTCAGGGTGGAAAGCATGTTCCCCAAGGCAGTCAAGATCTTTGCACATTGTCCTTTCCCCTCTGACAGCTGCCACTGAAAATCTGTGGCATATCAGTGGCACAGAGTTGCCCCTGCAGCTCATTTCTCTGGGGGATGGGAAAACAAGGCAAAAGGAAAAGACCAGGTGGCACCCCTCCACTCTTTGGTGTTTCTTCTGACGAATTACATTATGTATGTAAAAACGACAAACTGGAGATCAGCTGCCTTTGCTCTCTAAGTAAGCCTCAGATGTTCCATAAATCAGAAGAAAACTGTGAAGAGCCCAGAACATGCTGGGCCCCGGGGCGTCAGCCCCGGCCTACCCTTGCCATTAGCTCCTTCAAGTCCTCCAGCAAAGGCTCTCGCCCTGCTGCTTCTGGGAGTCCATGCCCACCTACCTCTACTCTGGCTCTTTCCTCTCTTCCTGAACAAACGGCTAGCGCTGAACATCCACTGGCCTTGAGAAAGGACAGGCTCCCGCCAAGCTGGCTGGCCCAGTGGCTCCTCCTTCAGCCTCTTGGGTTCCCTCCCTCGCTCTGGCAGCCGAGCCTGTGCAGCTCTCCCCAGCACGCACTCATGGGCAAGTTTACTCTCTGGGTCTCAGTGTCCTTATTTGTGGAATGGGGATTTCAGCAGTCAGCTCTCAGCAGTGCTGTGAAGGTCATACGAGATGGTCCATGTGAGGGACCTGGCCAGAGCGGACCTCAGGAGGTGCTAGGGTCCCCTTTGTTCCCCAAAGGAAGGGCCATTTTTCTGTACACGTGGTCCTCTGTTAAAGTGAACTCCTTAAAGGCCCCGCGTGCTCTTTATAAGCATAAACAGAATCTTTCAGAGGCCGTCGTGAACATATGTGCAGCACAGATGGTTTCTGCATTGGAAGACGGGCTGGAGGGCCACCAGGAGGGCATCCTACCTGCACAGCCTCCCACGGTCTGGAAGGCAGAAACCTTCTCGGGAGTGGGAAGAATGGGGCAGGGGGTTCTGGGAGAAGGGACACAGCCCTGGAAACCGTGAACATGGGAGATGGTGCCTAGAGCCTTGCCGAGGGGGGGCCAGCAGGGGAGATGCTCCTTGCCCTGACTGCTAGCCAGTTAACAAAACTAGTTCAGGAGGAAAAGTTCCTTGAGCCCGGAATCCTTCCCAACCCCCAGGCTTCCAGAAACTCAACCCGAAGGCTGGGCTTCTTCCCTCCTCCAGGACCCTCTCTCTCCCTTTACACCTCCACCCTAGACAGCATCTCCGGCCGTTTTTATCTTTCTCCCATCTCTTCGCCACTTTGCTCGTATTTGCTGTTTTGTGGGGGGAACGGCCACCCACAGTTCAGCTATCTTGTCCCAGGAGGAAGAGAGGCGTTTAGTTTGCCCACCCTCTTTAATCCGGGGGAGAGCAGTATAACAGATGCACCATTCACGCATTTGAAAACTGCTCTGCTGACAGCTCGATTTAGTCATCAGTCAGAGAAGTTGGTGGGGAAGGGATGGGCCAGGAGGGCATGAGAGGGGGAGGTGGAAAGATGACTCACATTGATTTCCAACTACGGATAATCAGAAATCTTTCCTATGTGTTTTCGCCCATAGATTAATACATAATACATAGATGTTGGTTATGTTGCCCTGGGCCCATCTCTGACCAATCTCATCCGAGCTCACATGCTACCACTCTTGAGTGCACTCACATGCGTGTACACACACCCCTCCCCCATCTTTGATGGCACATGGCCTCCAGAGAAAATGCACACAAATGCAGGAAGGAGAAAGAGAAAAGAGGCCGGTGGAGGCAGTGTCTGGGGCGGAGGTAAAAGGGCCACCACACAGGGAGAGTAAGGGAGGGGTCACAGGCAGGCCCAAGGTACCACAGACAATTAACCGAGAAAACAGCTCTCTACATCAACGGAGTCTGTACACCTATCCCTTATATATCTAATGGCCGTTTGGAGATGAGCACCCCAAATGAAGTGCATTTGCAGGATGGCCTGGGAACTTCGCCAAGCTTAGTTTCATATATTTTGCAGGATCTAAGCCCATTTTACAGGAGAAAAGGCCTTTAAAGTCAAATAAATTCCAGGAAATACTAGGTTAAACAAAGACATAAAGAAGAGAGAAGTTGGGGTGGTAGAGGGATGTTTTTATTTGTTAATGTGCCATGAACTGTCCCAGAGGGGCCTGGCTGTAAATTTGCTTGACCACCGAAGGCCCTTTCTCAGGGAGCACCTTTTAGGGCCATTTTTGGGAAATGCTGATGTAGTGTAGTCTATAAGGAGATGCATTCGAAGTTCCAAAAGGTGACTTCTAAATCAGCTTTGGGAACCTAATCCATTCCCACCTGGGAACTGCTTGTTTCAGAAGGTGACTGGGAGCCATGGATGGTTCTATGTCCTGGGATATTGGGAGGAGTGAACACGTGAAAAGCACTTCTGCAGTCTGTAGTACACGGAGAAGGCACTTAGCTAACTTTCGCTAATAGGGTCAATTTGTACTATTATTGTTATGCCATTATTAGTGTTACGAGGGATTCACATCAATGGGTGCGTGCTTAGTCCTGGGCAAGAGCCCCTGCTCCCAGGGTGGAGTTTTACTAAATAAAAGGATGGTGCAGACGGCCCCTGGGAGCGAGGTGGCTGGTTAATGTGAGCCGGTGTGGACTGGCCCCGGTGGCGGTGGCCACCCGGAGCCTGGCTGGGGGCAGCCTCGGCAGGGACGGAGCGGGAGGAGGGGCGGCGGGGACCCTGCCTCTGCCCTGCCCCGCGGCCGGGCGGCACTCGTGAGGGGGGCGGCCGGAATCGGCGGCGGCGAAGTTCGCTCCGTGGCGCCTCCCCTCCCTCCCCTCGCACTCCTCTCTCTCCCCAGGCCGGCACCCCGTGCCCTCCCGCTGCCAGGCCCCCTCCTGTCAGGGAGGACAGTGTCCAATAAACTCCTCCACCCGCAGGTGTGTCCGCCCTCTCCCACCGCAGGCAGGGGCTGAGGTGCCGGGGCCGGCGCGGGTGGGGGGCGGGCGCCTCTCCGAGCCCCGCCGCGCCGCGGGCGCCCCGCCTGGGGGAGAGGGCGTGCGGGACAGCGGCGCCGCCCAGAGCCGAGGTGGAGCCGGGGCGGCCCGGCCCGGGGCCGCGCGGGTCGGGGAGCCGGGAGCCTCGGCAGCACCCGCCGCCGGAGGGTCCGCAAGCACGGGGGCAGTTGGGGAGGGGGGGGAAACTAGGCCGGGACGGGGGCGGGGCCCCGAGGGGGAGGAGCCTTGAGCCCCGCCCCCGCCCGGAGGCGTGGCGGGAGCGGGGAGACACCGCCGCCCGCCCCGCCCCACCCCGCCCTCGGCCCCACGGACCTTCTCCGACCCCGCCCCCTCCCGGCCGGGGCGGCCCCGTGGAAACCCAGGCCCTCGTCCCTCGTGTCTCGCCAGGCTTCGTGAGCTTCGACAACCCGGCCAGCGCGCAGACCGCCATCCAGGCCATGAACGGCTTCCAGATCGGCATGAAGAGGCTCAAGGTGCAGCTGAAGCGGCCCAAAGACGCCAATCGCCCGTACTGAGTGCAGGCGGGAGCGTCCCCCGGGGGAGACCAGGACTCGCACAGGTAACCGGGGTCGGCCGGGGCGCGGGGACGGGGGGTTGGGGAGGTTGATACCGGACGGACCCGCCGCCTCCCCTGGCCTCTGTGGGCCGGACGGAGCCTCGCTGTGCCTTGGACCCGCTGCGCCCGGCTCGACCTGCTCCTCGCCCGGTGCCTAGGGGGCAGGCGCAGAGCTGTGGTCACCCCGTCAGAAATGGGTATGACCATCCCCCTGCCGCAGAGCTAAGAGGAGCAGGAGTGAGGGAACCGGTCTGAGAAGGTCTACACCGGCAATTTTGTTTGCCAGAAAACCCTGGGGTGAGCAGATGGCAAGCTCAGGGCTGGGAGAGTTTGGGGGAGGAGTAGGCCCTGTGGGGAGCTGTAGGCCTGTGCTGGGGCCTTCTCCCAGACTCCGTGGCTCTCCCCTTCCCAGCTCTCTTGCCTGAAGGGCTGGTGGCTTTTAGACACTTGACCCCTTCACCCCTTCAATTCCCCGCAGCTCAGTCTGGAGAGGAGGGACAGGACTTTTCAAAGGGAACTTTACCAAAAAACAAAACAGGATGGGACAGAAGGTGAGGAGGGTGATGGTATGGGACTGGGGCCACTTACCCCGCCCTCTTTACAGAGGCCATGATGAGTGGGCAGGTGTCACCTTTCCCTCCTCTGTCTGGGTCCTGCCTTACAGCTGAAGGCACAGTCGGCCACTCCTCTTCCAGCCCACGTGCTCCCCTGGGTGAAGCAGCTTCCTGGGGAAGGCGGGAGGGAGGATATGTGCCTGGCCATCAAAAGTCCACCCCCAGCCTGGTTTCTCCCATTGAGGTACGCTCCACCCGTCCCAGATCGTTCATAGTCCAGGCGAGGCTGCCCAGTCCTTTGCGGCTTCAGCAGTACCGTGTGCCAGGTACTGTTAGGTACTCAGCATGAGTAAGACTAGTGAGAATCCTTGTCCTTAGCAGGGGAGGCAGACAACAAACAAGGACAGAGGATCAAAGAGTAAATTATATAGTGTGTCAGAATTGTTGGTTACAGTTAAATCAGGTAGTCAGGGTAGGCCTTGTTGAGGAGGTGACATCTGAGCAAAGGTTTGAAGAAGGGGAGGCCGGGAGCCACGCCAGGGTTTGGCTGTTCCCTCGGTCCTCGCGCCCGGGGAACAGGCAGTGCACAGGCTCCAAGGTGTGGGCAATGCTGTGTGTTCAAGGACCAGCAGGAGGCCAAGGTGACTGGAGGAGAGCGAGCACGGGGCGGGGGTGGGGGTGGGGTGTAGTGGAAAAGGAGATCCCAGAGGTGAGGAGGGCCACCTCGTGTAGGACCTACAAGCCGTTGCATGGACTTTGGCCTCTCCTCAGAAATGGGGGGCTTGGGGGGAGCCACTGGAGAGCTCCGCACAGAAGAGTGATGTCATTAACTTGCATTTCAGGAGGCTCGCTGGCTGCCGTGTTGATAGATCGTAGGGCCCAAGGCAGAGGTCTAGCGCTGGGACCGCTCAGTCCAGGGTGACAGCAGTCGATGTGGTGTGAGGGAGTTGGTGCTGTTTGTAAGGAATTAGAGGGGATGTGAGAGAAAGAGGCATCAAGGATGACGCTTAGCTTTTGGCCCGAGTAACTGGAAGAGCAGAGTTGTCGTGGTCTGAGATGGAGAGGGATTGGGAGAAAGGTGAGGCATGTGACAGTTACACATCCGAGTGGAGGGTCAGAGTCTGGAGTTTGGGAGGGAGGTCTCCGGCTTCCTAGTCTCCTCTCAAATCCCACCGCTGCCAGCAGGACCGCCTTCATCCACCCAGGAGCAGTCACACTCACCTTCCCTTGAAGAGGGTGCTTGAGCCTCTACTCACTGCAAAGCTAGAAGAGCAGCGTCCACCTCTCATGCTTCCTCAGTTCCTGCCCCTGTCCGTCTTTGGTCTGTGTGAAATGCACACGCACATGTTCGTTCAGAGCGTGGGCACGTTCTTGTGCCAGATGCTGGCTCAGTGCCGGGATGCCGAGACGCATGGTCACCGTGCTGCCCGCGTGGAGCTTCCAGCTCTGTGCTCACACCAACACGGTGGCAGCCAGCCAATGGGTACATTTCCATAGGAGGGGAGGGACAGTGCAGTGAAAGCAGCCCTTTCGCGACATGGAGCACTTTTTCTTAAACAGGCTTAGCTCTGCCGCTAAGGCGTGACCTGGGTCAAGGTGCTTTCCCTCTTGGGCTTCCATTTCTTCAGTGATGAAACCCAGGCATTGGAGCCATCAGAGGACTTTTAAGGAGGCGGCATGCTCCAGTGCCATGCCCTGAGATTCCGAGGGGCCCCTGTGGGTGTGTTTTGCGGCTCCCCCCAAAACAGCTTGTCTCAGCCTCCTAGACCTTGATGCAACTAAAACCCCAAGAAAGGAGGCAACATCTAGGTCAGAGAAATTCCCAGATGAAGGGGTGAGGACGGCAGACTTGTGGTTTGGGACAGAAGGTAAGAAGTGGCCCTCAGGGTAGAACCAGTTAGCAGTCATGATTGGGGTGGGGGCTTGAGAGGAGTGGCTAAAAGAGCAGGGTGGTTTCTTCCACCAGGGAATACGAAGGCCAGAAAGATGAGAACCACAGACTTTCAGACTGCGCTTACCGTGCAAGAGACAGTTCTTGTAGGTGACAACTCTAAGACATAACTGTGTACTTGTAGCTGCCTATGAGGTAGGTAGTGTTATTATTCCCATTTTATAGATGGAGCACCGACAGATTAAGTCACTTGCTAATCAGCTCCTGAGCAGCAGAGTCATGATATGAAGGGGGAGTGCTTACTTCCAGAGGCTGAGCTCTTAACC
Source organism: Phocoena sinus (assembly GCF_008692025.1). Classification (NCBI taxonomy): domain Eukaryota; kingdom Metazoa; phylum Chordata; class Mammalia; order Artiodactyla; family Phocoenidae; genus Phocoena; species Phocoena sinus. The sequence continues at coordinate 38,052,154 of NC_045776.1, forward strand.
TCTTCAAGTAAGGAGATGGATAAACCCCCCTCTGCTATCTTCACCTCACCCCTCCTACCCCAGAGTGTCCTGAATATCAGAGGGGACACATCAGGGCCTCTCATTTCTCTGGGGACAGCCATCTGACTAGCCCCCCACTAGGCAGTCTTCTAAAAAACTGTGAGCTCGCGTAGCTCCTACAGTAGAGTTGACCTTTCAGCTCCATTCACAGGATTTTAACAAATGGTGCATTCAGGTTCCCAACCCAAGACCGTTAGAGGGTGTAACAGAAGGCAGGTGCCATAGGGCCAGGCTCGGGGAGCGCCATGGGCAGTGGCTGCTGCCAGTAAGAGAGGGAGGAAACAGCATGCAAAAGCAGCTTAAAACTGCATGATTTTACAGGCCAGCAAAGGGTGTTTACAGATGATGGGTCCTAGTTGCTCGGAAGGGCGGGGCTAGCCTAAGCAGGGGCTCAGGGGCCATAGTTAGGTGTGAATAGGCACCGGGAGGGTGGTCTCATGGCCGGTGGTAAAGACATGAGGCAAATAGGTGGCCGGGTCAGAACTGGAGTGAGGGGGTTCTGGGGAAAGAGAGGGCCCCTGGCAGGGCAGCCGTGGGGAGGGGGAGCGTGGTTGGGCTTTGGTTCTGTAAAATGAGGCCTGGGTAGGGTGGGGTCTGCGCACCCTGATGGATGGGAGCGTGGGTTCCTGGCTTCATTGCTGCCCCTGCCCCTCATCTTGCGCTAAGATGGGAGTTTCTCCCAGAAATCTTTACGGGGAAACTAAGAGGAAGGAAACAAAGGCAGGGAAAGTGGGCAGAAACACGAACGTGGCCAGGTCCAGGCAGACACCCAAGTCCCTTGTTCCACCTCTGGGCCCAGGCTGAGGGCGGGCGCGCGGGCATCCGGCTCCGTGGAGGGAGAACCCTCTGAGTGGCGTGTCTGACTCCCTGGGAGCCCCGTTTCTTCTGGCCCCGGGCTTTGGTTCTGAGTGTGCTTTTGCACAGCGTCTGCTCTGACCAGCTGTGTTTAGGACCTGGCATCTGAATTGGCTCAGCTTGACCAGGTCATGAGGTGGGGCTTCCCGGTCCTGATTCAAGCTCCCCTACGCCGGTCAGTGACTCTGCTGTCACCTCTAGGGCTGTGCTCGGAGAGGCTCTTCCAGAGGGTGGCCAGGCAGGGGTCACTGTGCAGGCAGAGGTGCCACCGCTCCCTAATGAAGAAAGTGGTCAGCAGTGCATGGGAAGAACCCCAGGGAGCCTCCTTAGCGGCTGAACGAGTTTGAGTGTTTGTGTGCTGGGGACCAAGTGTGTGTGAGAGGTGAGTGGGTACGAGAAGGTTCCCTGGATGGAGACTTGGGGCGGAGCTGTGTGAAATTCAGGCTCGAATCCCCAGCACTGGGCAGTGCCAGGCACTGAAGGGTGGCTGGAGGAAAGCTGGCAGCCGGCAAAGGAGCACAGTGGAGTGGGGAGGAGTGGGCGTCCCAGGACTGGGTGCAGGTGTCCCTGGGTTGCCGTGGCTGACACCTGATGGCGCTGCCCTCCGCGCCGTGAGGCTTTCAGGATCTTAGTTCCCCCACCAGGGATTGAACCCGGGCCCTCGGCAGTGAGGGCACAGTCCTAACCACCGGACCGCTGGGGAATTCCCCCTCCTCAGTTCTTAGGCCTCTTCTCCCACCCCAGGGGCCCGCCAGTTGGCTCTCCTGGGTGGTGGGTCTAAGGGCTTGCTTTCCGGAGGGGCTGGAGATGCAGACGGGCCTTGTTGGGCCCTGGTCTTGGTGAGGGAGATATGCTGTGGGAGGAGTAGGACGGGCAGGCAGGGCAGCAGGGCTCTGCGGAGGAAGAGGGGTGGGGGCTCTTCTGAGAACGCAGAGCTGGAGGCCGGGCTCAGGCTTAAAATAGTCACCTCTCAGCTGTTTTGCATCTTATCCACAGTGACATGTCATGACCTCAGGCTTCCCTTCCACACTCCCTGTAGGAAAACACAAAGCTGAGAGTGGAAGCCGCTGCGTGTAGAAGCCCGGTGCGTCGGAAACCCCTGCAGACTCTGCAAGCCTGGTGCACAGACCCGGGGGCTGCAGGGGAGCAGGGACTGGGAAGTGAGCTCAGGGGTAACCGTGAGGAGGGCGTAGGGCTGGGGGCCCCCAGTGCCCTGGGTGGGGGCAAAGGACCCCCAATGGTGACGCGTGCTCAAGACAACTCAAAACGGAATAATTGGATGATGCTCGACAGAGAAGGGAGCTCAGCCTCCGCCAGTTAGGGCTCCACTAGTGAAGAAGGCAGGTCGGGGCTTGTGAGATGGGGCAGTCTAGAAAGCTGTACGTGGAGGGGTATAGGGTATGAAGGAATGGAGAAGGGGGAGGTGGAGTGGGGGAGGGCAGCAGAGCACAAGTGACAGCAGCAGAGAGACTGGGGAAACAGGGCCATAGCCCGCCCCTCTCCAGTGGAGTCTCCTGTTCCGTGTGACCAGCACTGCAGGGCACCCTAGTCTTCCACGTGACCGTTTCCTGGGTCAGAGCTGCAGAGCCGTCTAAAGGCTTCACGTGCCAGGAAGCAGCCTTGCTTTGGCCACGTGGGCCACCTTGAGAGCAGAACAGAGAGAGTAAGGCGATCATGAAATAAAATCAGTTGTGCCAGGATGTGTCTGTAGAATTCTGAGAACGTTGATGTGATTTACTCTAAATCTCAGAACTACAAGTGTTCATTTTCTGAAGGTTCTGAGGAAAGAGGGTTGAGGCAGAGTGGACGGGGAGAGGCTCACGGCCTCATGCAGCGGGTGCTCTTTTAGTGGGGACGCCCTTCTCTGGGGATGGCGGCCACGGCGGGACGGGACAGGGCGGGAGGGCTGAGTTGCCGTCTGCATGCGCTGTACTGGGCAGCAGGGTGTTTTGTGGACGGACCCCACGGATACAGCAGTCGCCTTAATCAGCCTCTGCCCCACCCGGCAAATCGGGGCCACCCGGTCAGGCTCCCCCTGCTGGTCCACAGGCTGAAGCCACGGCAGGCTGGCGAGGCGAGGAGAGCTCGGCACCTGGGGGAGAGGGAAAGAATCAAGGGTGGTCAGAGGCAGAGAGCGTGCTCCCTGATCTGCTTGCCGGCCAAGGTGGTTTGAGGGGCTGTTTTAGTTTTTTCTGGCCCCCTCACCAAGCTGCCTACACCCTCCCTCCTCTTCCCAGCGCATGATGGATGCCCTTAGTGGCCCTGTGTGAGGTTCTGCTACTGTTCACGGTGTATCATGTGTCTGCACAAACAACCGTGTGTGCGTGTGCGTGTGCCTGAGTGTGTGTGTGTTGACGTGCCCATGTTGTTTGTCTGCCGGCTTCCTCCATCCTTTGAGTTTTTTTTTCAGTTCTCTTATGATTTGACTGCTGTTCTCTCATTAGAGCTTTTAGATTGATGCTGTGGTCTGGTGCTGTATAAATATTTTTCCTTTTAATTTTGTTTTAACTTCTTCCTTGCCCTTCTTCACCCTCAACCCGACTCTCCCTGTCCCACCCCCCACACTCCCCGACCCAACCCGCCCCCCCCTCCTCCCCCCTTGCCCACACTCTCTTGTTCTCTCTCTCTTTCTCTCTCTCTCTACATATATAAATATATATATAAATCTTTTCTTCTTTTGTCATTCAATCAAATTCCAACAACCCAACCAGGGCCAGTCAAATCCACCACAGTCTCGCGCTGAGCTAGGAATAAAGTTCACGTAATCACATGAGAGTGGAGAAAACAGTCCCCCATCCGTAAGTTCAAATCAACTCAAAGTTCACAGTGTGACATGATGGCGTCATGTAACAAGGCTAAGAATCGGTTGCATGACAATTGCCGTCAAGTTTCGTGGAGGTGCTGTGATTGGAGCGTTTTTCTTGGATGTTGTATCAGTTGATGATTGGCCAGTCATGATCACACGTGCATTTTCTTGACTTTTGTGCTGCCACAATCTTTTTTGCTGTGCTCATTTTCGTTTCGTTCTTGGTGCTTGCAGTGGTTTTACTTTCTGTTGTTTGGTTTTTCTTGTTCAGCGTTTTTTATGCTTCTCTAGATGTCACATAGAGAAAAAAAAACAAAAGAACAAAAAAATAGTAAAAATAAAGATGAATTCCCGAATTATCGGACATGGGATCATTTAACTGTGCAAACCATTATTTTTTTTTTTCTTAAAAATGAGGAAAACATCTTAAAAGTATCTATGCGTGGTTGATTTACTTGCACTTGAAAATATTGTGATTTTATTTTTTTCTAGAAATTTGGGGGCCTTTTTCAATTGACACTTTCCTAGGTCTGGTCTTTTTCCAGTTAGGCTATTTTAAATCTCACTTCAAAAGGAAAAACAAAAAGAAAAAAACAAAAACAAAATCTCTACAGTAACAGAATGATAAAAAAAAAAAAAAAAAAATTCTAAACCAAAAACCTAGAGTTCAAAGCCCGGGGCCTCTGAGAGAGAGCCCGGTAGCAATTGTAAGGTTTGTATTGTAGCCACTTCTGCTAAATTAAATGTGGGGAGGGAGGTGGGGGCCTGGGAGTTGGGAGGGCTTTTTGGTCGGTTTGGAAGAAACAGTACTAACAAAAGCAAAATGCACCTTTTCGTTTACAACTGAAAAAGGGTCCTTGACAAGTGTTTTTTAATTTTATTATTATTTTATTTGGTGTTGTAATTGTTTAGATTGCTGTGTACGGTTTGCTGTTTGTTGAATCAACAGTGTGAAAAACCTGCCAGCATGGATTGATATACGCATGACGTTGTCCCCTCAACTGGGGGCTTTGCAGTTCTAACTCTCTTGATGTAACCAGTCACCCCCATGTATAAGTGGAAGCTGCTTGCTAGAATGGAGACGAGTCTCATTTGTTAATTTACAATGATTAAGCATTTTCCTTCTGATTCTAGTCGGATCATGATTTTTTTTCTTTGAAATGCAAAACAAAACACCAAAAAGCCACCATTCAAAACAAAATCAAGAATTGTCTGAGTTAATTTAACTTTGATGATTAAATCTGTTCTAACTTCTTTTAGGTTCTCCCCATCCACTTCCTCGAAGTGCTGAATTTCCTCTAAATTCCCTGGCATGTATGAGAAAAATATTATGTGTGTGTGTGTGTGTGTATGTGTGTATCTATGCATATACATACACACATATCCATGTATATCCACATATGTGCAGGTGAATATATTCTACACATATATCCAGATATACATATATATACATAGCCTCGCAAATAGTGACCTTGGGAAAGAGGTGGTTGGCTTGGAAACTGGGCAAGAATTCTGCAAAATTCATGTCACGGATCTTGAGGGGGGGGGTGGGCTGGGCTGCTAGATTTTTGCTATCTTGTTTGCTAGGCTTCTGTATACATATTGTATCTGGGCTAGATCCCTTAGAGATCAGTTTAATGATGAATTCATATCCCACAGTCCCAAATTCTTCCCTTAGATCTAGCCGTCCCCCAATCCAGAACTCTAAAGGAACCCAAATCAAAAACCCTCTCCCAACAACCAAACCTCAGCTACAACCATCACCACTAGACCTCCCAGTGGTTTCTTACTCTGAATAGAAGAGTCGATTTCTTTTTTATGTATCATGATCATGACTAATTCTCATACTGGTCTCTTCCCCCTCTCCCGCTATCCCCCAGAGCTCCCGCCCTAACCCCCGAGGCAGGTTCCTTTTGGTGTTTGGATGCATTTTGTATTTCCTCTCTTGGCTTAATCAGCCCTGATTTTCTTCATTTTAGGGCAGGATGCTGAACGGGCTACATTAAAAAACAAACCTCTCTCTATATATATTTATAAATGAGAACTGTTGGATGACACCTTTGACATATCAGCCAATATCAATCAAGCTGAAGACTCCAGACACTCTCTGTGACTGTCACATTTCTTCAAGGAAAGTATAGCGTCTGTGGAGTTCAGAGGGCACGTGTTTGGGGGAAAAATATATATGACATAAAGAAGAAGAAGATGAAGAAAAACGAGAAAAAAAAAGGCAACTTTAAAACAAAATAACTTGAGACAAGGTGGGGAGGCTGCAGGGCTGGGAACCGGGAAGGGCCGCTGCTTCCCGATCCCTGGGGCTTTTCCAGCCCATGGGCGCCTGAGGCAGGCTGGGGCAAGCGGTGTGTCTGGTGGGGCCTGGTCCCCAGGGGGGCGGCTGGGAGGCCGCCACTGATCATCTCTATCTGTCATTCCTTTAGCTATTTAGGGACCAAAGGACCAAACTTTTTATTGCAGATGTGTAGCTCTAGGTCAAATAGAGGGGGAACGGAGGAGAACCTCCTTCCTGCCTCATGGCTGTTCTTGAAACAGCTTAGAGTGATTCTATGAAAAATGTAATTAAAAAAAAAAAAACAAAAAACACAAAAAAACAAAAAAAAGAAAAATAATGCTTCAATGCTTTTAAAACAGCAAGATAATAGTTCTTTGATACTTTGAGAGGCGCTTTGATTACTGTCATTCAAGTCTATGACACTTTCCTATGGTTTTCTGTATTATATGTCTGGATGGAGCTGTTAAGACGAACAAATTGGTGGATATTCGGGGAAAGTAACAAAATATGAAAACTCGTTAACCGTGAAGTGTGAGGAAAGGAGGGGAAAACAAGGGACTGACGAGGCAAGATAATTGTTGTGAAAAGTCTGTAAATGCTTCTAACTCTTCCCCCTCTTAAAATCATAATAGTTGTACAGAATTTTAAAAAGGAGAAGTTTAAAATACCTATATAATAGAAGAAAAATTAGAGGAAAGCAAAAAAAAAAAAAAAAAAAACCTATAGAAGTTAGCGTTACTGCTAAAATCCCAGATGTTGTAGGACTGTACTTTTGTAGAGTTTAGACTGAGCATCAATCCCTTCTCCCCGCGAGTGCTGTTGGATGCCGTTGACCCCGAGGGCCAGGCCGGACCCGCCCAGACCTGTGGGACCCTGGCTGCCCACCTCCGGTGGAGGCCGCGCCTCTGGCAGGAAGGCCCGCCGCCACCTCCGCCCTCGCCTCGCTTCGCTCCGGGAGCTGCGCGCACTCGCCCGCTCTCCGCAAGCCCTCGACACCTCTGCTTCACTCGCCTTCCATGCTTGCTCCAGAGACTTTCCGGGCAAGGGAGACCTGGGAACTTTCATCTTAAAACAACTAAACAACACACACACACACAAAAACCTTAAACAAGAGAGAGAAAAAAAAAAAAATCTTTGAAGAATTTCTGAAACTGTTTACAAGGAATTTTGAAAAACAGGGATGTTTAAATGATGCCGGCTCTGTTTTTCTGTAAATAAATTTGCATATTTTGTAGGACTTTTAATTGTAATGATAGAGAAAAAAAAACAAGGAAAACTATTTAATGAAAGCACGATATTTATCTTTGGTAAATGACTTTAGAGCAGTTAAAAAAGACATTGCTTAAAAAAACTCAGAATCAGAAAAAAACACTGAATTATTTAAGAACACATATATTTTAAAGTATAACATATTTATTATAATTTATTTGCACCTTTGGGAGGACTTGCTTTGGCTTTCCGCCTTGACGCCCTCCTCACTGATGTCCTGTTCATCTGGAGGCTGGGGGGCCCTCGGACCTACCATGTTTTTTTCTTTTTTGCTTTAGAAGAACATCTGTCTGGTTCCTCTCAGGCCTTCTGCCTTTCTTTCTATTTTGTTGGTTAATTTTGTTATTTTTAAAATTTTCTTTTTCTTTTTCTTGGCTCCTTTTAGGATGTCCAGATGTTGTAAAAAAAAAATGAAAAAAACAAAACAGCTGCAGTTCAGTACAACTGCTCTTTTCACACTCAACTCCCTAAAACTCCTTGTAACCTTCTGTAACTATTGGATGACGCTTTCTCCAGCTTAGCCCTAAATAAAGCACAGTTTAAAAAAAAAAAAGCCTTGTCCGTGGTGCTCTGTGGTTCATGGAATCTGGCCAGCCGTGCCTCTGGGGTCCAGGGCTGGCCCACTGGAAGCAGCTTTGGTCCTTCCCTCCGTGGAATCTGTCTGCTACCTGGACCCTCTAGAAAAATCTCTCGACCGGTGTGTGCCTCTGAAAGTCTCCACTGCAAGCCCATCCCCTAGGTCCCTGGGCAGGGTTGGCCACAGTGCCCAAACCTAACAAGAAGTCCCCCTTTCCTCTCTGACACGGGGAAAAGCAAGCCACCAGACTGGAGCTGGGGTGGGGACGAAGTGCTGTGAGGAGCTGGGGAAGCAGGCAGTGGAGGCAGGGCCCGCAGTAAAGGAAGGTGAGGACACAGCCCCAGACTTGCCAGCCAGCACTTTTGGTCCTGCACTTCCCACTGCATTGACAGTGTGCCTGGGTGGACAAGACCGTGGGTTCTAGATGATCCTCAGAGGCGGAGTTCTGGTGGGAGGAGCTTGGGGTGCCGCCTTCTCTGTATCGTGACACAGAGCCAGAGATAGGGAGATGTCCAAACCCTGAATGCCACAGGAGGTTTGAGAGGAAGGTATTTGCGGGGTCGGGGGGGGGGGGTCGGGGGGAGGGTTCCAAAGGAGGAAGAATGTGAAATAGGGCTTGGAGGAGGGGAGGTGGAGAGGAGGGAACAGGTCCTCCTGAGGTGAGAACCCAGACATGCACGCCAGCCTCAAGCCTTCATCAGACTCTGTCCCACGACAGCCCCTGCCCCAGCCTCCAGCCTTGCAGCTCGGTCTAGGAATGGGCAGTTTCCACCTTGGAAAACCCTTGCGGTGGGGCGGGGAGAAGACGAGAGTCCTAGGACACCCGGGTGTTTGTCTGTCTGTCTGTGTCCTCCCGTGAGAAAGTGGGGAATGGCTCAGCCCCACCTGTCCTCTGCGGGAAGACTGGTGGAGAGCAGCGCGCAGAGCCCCAGCTACAGAGCAGCATCCGGACCCTGCTTCTAGCCTCTCCTCCCATCTCGCTTCCCAGGGCCAAGGCCCAATCCCATGTTTCCCACACTAGCCTGTGGAATTGTTAGCCTGGGGAGAAAAGACCTTTATGCATCAGGACCCAGGGCAAGCCTTCAAGTCTTGGCTTCAGACTTGGAGACAGTACCAAGATGAGACCTTCCCTCATAAGTATGTGAAAATAACCCACACTTAACCTGCCAGTTCTGGGGAGCTTGTGAGGGGCTGGACTTCTTGGAGGAATTCACTGCAAGGGGTGGTTGTCACACTGGGGGTTATGCTACACTGTGAGGAACAGAAAGGTGTTTTCTAAGGAGTTCTCTGGGTTTCGAGCCTCAGACTATTCAAAACCGTGGTTTCTGTTGGACATTTGCCGCCGAAAGGCACTGAGTCTGCCAGAGGATGACAGCCTCAACCATACTGCGTCCTGTCGCTCTCTCAGGCCCCAGGGAGCCTCACGGGCCTCCCCAGACCTCCCCTGTGCCTTTGTCACCACTTCCCCACTGTGCTTCTCTCTGGCACAGCCCTCCTGCCACCTCCACCGCTCGGGCTCAGGGGCAGTAGGGGCCCAGGGAGCTGCCCCCAAGGAGCTGGGCTGTGCAGGGGGTTGGCCTCTTTTGCTCTGTTCCAGGCACGGTTGACTGAGAGATGAAAACACAAGGCCCAGATGTGAATCCGCCAGTTCTATAAAAGAAACCACCTATTTAAAGCCACGCACCAAGTGACTAATATATGCACAGCGCGTTTAAGAGAGAATGTAATTTATTAGCCTCTGGGGGGAAAGCCATAGATAGGTTCCTTGCAAAGTTGCTGAAAACTCTCAGGTCACTTTGCACACGATTACAGGGCGTGCAGGGATCCCGCAGCTCATCCATCATCCCCTGGTTAAGAACCCCTGGTTTGCAGTGTTATTTAAGAAAGCCCAAGACACAATTCTCATTAATTTCTGCTCATATTCTATGACTTCTGTTTCTCTGCTAGTACAGCCATCCCTTGGAATCTGCAGGGGATTCGTTCCAGGACCCCTGCGGATACCGAAATCCGTAGATGCTCAAAATGGTGCAGTACAGTCGGGCCTCCGTAACCGTGGGTTCTTCATCCATGGATATGGAGGGCCGGGTATGTTCTACCTAAAGTGTTTGATTCCTTCATAGCTCCCCCATTTTTAGTTATTTCTTTTTAATTTTTTAAAATTAAAAAATTTTTTTTTTTTTTTTTTTTTAATCTTTTGGCCATGCCACGTGGCATGTGGGATCTTCGTTCCCTGAGCAGGGATCAAACCCATTCCCCCTGCATTGGAAGCGTGGAGTCTTAACCACTGGACCACCAGGGAAGTCCCTCCCCTATTTTTAAAAGACTTTTTATTTATTATTATAAACCTTTTATTTCAAGCATAATGGAAAGTAGAGATACTTGCAAAACAAACCCCTGTGCACACACCACTTAACTTTAATGTACATCAACTCATGAATTATTTTGAAGTTATCAAGTCATTTCATTGGCAGATGCCTCCGTTTCCCCGCAACAGTTTCGATGCTGCATTGACGTGTTCAGGCTGGCTCTGGGCTGTTGGGCAGCTGCACCCTTGCTGTGGCAATTGCGGGGCTCTGTGGCCTCTCCCAGCCTCATCCATGGGTGGGCACTGGCGCCTGGTGTGAGGCCAGGCCTCCCTCCAGCCTCTGTTCCGGCAGCACTTTCAAAGGACTTTCAGCTCTTCATCCACCCCTTTGTACTCATATCTTCTCTCTTGCTTTTCTCTTTCTTTCTCTCCTTTTCCCCCTCCTTTCTGTTTGATGTTAATGTGAGAAAAGTGTTTCTGAGCTAGATCCCACCCTCTCCTGGACACAGAGCACCAGTACAATGACACAGAATGTCCCAGAGCTCTCCCACCGACACGAGTGCCTCCAAGTCCAAAATCCACCTTCCAAGTTCTAACGCCCCTGGGCTGGGCAAATACGCAGCTGCTCCTGGCACGGGGTCTGCAGGGTCAGTGTTTGAATTACACCTGGTTAAAGCCAAATGGACATTCCTCCCCCGGGTAAGGTGGGTAAGCAACACCTGGGCAGTGAGCTCAGAGGCCCAGCCCCACCCGAGGTGACAGCATCAGACGTGGTTGTGAGTGCCATTTGTCTCTCTCCCAAAATGGAATCCGCCCCCAAACAATTATTAGCCACCACTGACATCCCACCTTCAACAGACTATTCACTCCAGGCAGTCGGGTATTCAGTCCATGTTGATTCATTGCCTGCAGGAATGAAGGAGTTAAGGAAGGAGGGAAATAACAAACGGCAGACAACTGAAAGCATGTTCCGAAGAGGTAGGTGTTCGGGAAATGCTTTTAAAGTAATAGCACATTTGGAATAAGTGGATAGCCAACACTCCCTTCCCCTCAGATAACTATTTGCAAGTATAAGTTTTTTACTTTCTGGTTTCCTTTCTCTGCTGCAGATCTCCCCTTCCCCCATCAGTCTCTTTTCTTCAACTCTCCCAGATGCCCCGGGGCCTGCTTAGTGGACAGCCATCACCCCAGGCCCCTCCTTATCACCCCAACTTCTCTTCCCTCATGCTAGCCTAGCTCCTCATCTCTTCAGGGGCCTCTGCATGTCTCCATCCCTACTTGCACCCTCTGTGGACATCTAACCAGGATTTGCCCAGACCAGGAGGAGGGTTGGAGACTGTGTATCAGAGTGAAAAAGGCATGGGCTTTGACGTCAGGGATGCATATACCTTCTGTGTCACTTCGGAAAATGACCTAACCTCCCTGAGCCTCGATTTTCCTATCTCTAAAAGGGGGATAATAATACACCCCGCCCCCAAGAGTTGTGAGCAGTAAACAGAGACAGACACAGCCAGACCACATCCCAAGGGTCCTCTGAGTTGTGAACTCCTTAATAGTGCAGATACTCAGAATGAGAAGGTCAGGCTCTGATCCCGTCTTCCTTCCCTTTCCTTAGTTCCATTCCCCTGACAATTCCCGTCCCAACCGAAAGGAGCTTGAACGTGACACCAGACCACTTTCGGTCGTTTTCTCTTGAGTTCAGTCAGCCCGTGACACTCCCAGAGAATGCCTGTCGTGCTGGGGTGCACACACCTCTGTCTCTCGCAGCTCACACTCCTTCCCAGGTACCCCGATTCGCGGATGCTTCTCTGCCCCTTCCCTTTCCTTTCCCCACACCACTGTGGCTGTCCTTGTCTGCAGCCATCCTGTCCCGGTTCATATGCCCTCAGGCTGCAAATTAGTTTGGTCTTTGCATTTAAAAAGTGCTATCTATTGTGGGGGGGCTTCCCTGGTGGCACAGTGGTTAAGAAGCCGCCTACCAATGCAGGGGACACGGGTTCCATCCCTGGTCTGGGAAGATCCCACATGCTGCGGAGCAACTAAGCCCGTGTGCCACAACTACCGAGCCTGCGCTCTGCAACAAGAGAAGCCACCGCAATGAGAAGCCTGCGCACCGCAAAGAACAGTAGCCCCTGCTCGCCGCAACTAGAGAAAGCCCGCGCGCAGCAACGAAGACCCAACGCAGCAAAAAATAAATAATTTTTTAAAAAAGTGTTGTCTATTTTTTGGAATAGGTAACATATTGATATATTTTAAAATTCAAAAAACTATGAAAAAGCATATAATGAAAAGTCTTCTTCCCACCCCTGAATCCAGCCACCCATTCCTGTCTCCAGAGGCAGCCAGTGTTACCAGCTGCTCTTGTTTATCCTGGTCTTTAGTGTGTAGATGTGCGTGCCTTGGTGTAAGGAACTCAGCTATCACCCTCACTTTCGGGGGGAGACCCAGAGCCAGGCAGTGCCATGCTCGGGCCTGAAGCTGGCCTGTGGGATTCCCAGGAGATGAGCCCAGGCCTGGAGCTGCTGAGGACCCCCTGGCTGATTAGAGGAACTGGGGACTTTCCAGTCCACACTAATCAGCTGGGTGCTTCCCTTTGAGGCCCGGTGGAGCTGTCATCGCCGGGGTGCTTGCCCTGAGCTAGACACTAAGAGCTGCTTAATTATAATCTCATCTAATTCTCTGAGGTTGGTGTTATCATCCCTATCTGACAGATGAGGAAACAGGCTCAGAGAGGTTAAGTCCTGGCCAAGATGACCCAGCATCAGGGTTCCAGCCCAGGTCTGTCTGCAGAGCTCTGCTCTTAATGTCAGCATCTTGTCTCCCTCAGTTGTAAATTCTCTGCACAGTCGCTCCCCTCCAGCCCTTCTCTTGTGTCTCCCATCTCCTTTCCCTCCTTCTCACTTTTTTTCCTCAATAATATCAATTCTACCTTTAGGGAATGGCATCGCCTCTACTGACTTAGGTACCTGTCCTTTTCTTCCCTCCTCTCCTTGATTATCTGGGCTGGTCCGGAGCTCTTAAGGGTGAGGGAGTGCAGGTTACTGAACGTGACCCTCCCCGCCTGTTGGTGGGGACAGAGGGAGCGCGTGGAGGGAGACAGAAAAAAGACCCGGTTAAGCTTTTATTATGAACAAGGAGAGGAAATTAAATTGAAATAGATGGAGAATTTGTTAACATTTTATGCAGCTACCTGAAGTTCAAAACCCTTTTGAGCTGTGTCAGCACGATTTTCCCCAGAATGGTAAACTCTGGAAAAAACTACAAGCACATTGTTAAGATCAGTGCAAACTCGTTCTCCATCACTAAAACTCAAGGGGAAATTGTAGCCAATCCTGAATGCCCCACGCTCCACTAACTGAGGCACGAAGATTCCTCTCGTCTCCAGAATCTCCACGTGAATCATCTCTGCTGTTGCCCTTCTCTCCCTACCTCCTCCTGGGGCCTGGCTCCGGGAGCCGTGGGCATGCGGGCGGCAGGAAATCCAGCGCAGCCAGGTGCTGTCAACCTGCCTCCCTTCCGCTCCCTGAAGAGGGGCTTCGGAAGCAAGGCTACTATGGGGCATTTTCACTCTGCACAGGCAGCTCCTGGGAACTAACACGAGGGTCACCAGACAGACCCACCCCCTGCCCCACTGCACTCCAGCCCTGCTCGGGGCCTGGGATCCCATGCTTAGGCCTTTTATTTTGGGTGAGACTTGGGCCTCAATTAGTTCTGCTTTTTTAATGAAAATCACCTTGGGATGGGGGTGTACATGTTTCCGCACCTGCTCAACCAAGTGCACATACATACCAAGTGCCAGCTGGGTGGTGAGGATCCGGGGGTGGGGTGATGGCGACGTACACGCGCAGCTGCCTTCTGGGCACAAGGCCGGGTGTGCCGTGGGTGAGCTCTCTACTCCCGGGAGCCGTCCTGCAGGGTGCTGCCAGATGGCCAATCAGAGGCTTGGGGAAGGTAAGTAACCTGCCCCAAGTCACACTGCAAAATCAGCTGCCCTCGGGCTTCCCTGGTGGCGCAGTGGTTGGGAGTCCGCCTGCCGATGCAGGGGACATGGGTTCGTGCCCTGGTCCGGGAGGATCCCACATGCCGCGGAGCGGCTGAGCCCGTGAGCCATGGCCGCTGAGCCTGCGCGTCCGGAGCCTGTGCTCCGCAACGGGAGAGGCCACAACAGTGAGAGGTGCGCGTACCGCAAAAAAAAAAAAAAAAATCAGCTGCGCTCACCCCTCCCGTGGGGTTTTCTGACAGGTAGAAGACAGCTTCAGGACGACGTGCAGGGGCCCCAGGGTAGCCCCGAGGAGGGAAGCCCAGTAGTCCAGGCTGGGGAGGAGGAGACCCTTGGGCCGAGTGTTGGAGGGTGTGCAGGGGTTAAACAGACCCCAAGGGAGGGGGACATGGAGGAACAAAGGACCCCAGACCTGAAGAAGTGTGGGATGTCTCAGGTAGGTGGGGAATATGCTGGGGAAGACACAGGGCCTTGTTTAAAAAGACTCCATTACTGATTGCCCAGGCAGTGTCCCGGCTACTTCACCGACACCATCCCAGTTAACCCTCCCAAGAAGCCTTGACCCAAAACTAAATATAGAACTACCATAGGACTCAGCAATCCCATTACTGGGCATATACCCTGAGAAAACCGTAATTCAGAAAGAGTCATGTACCAAAATATGCATTGCAGCTCTATTTACAGTAGCCAGGACATGGAAGCAACCTAAGTGTCCATCGACAGAGTAATGGATAAAGAAGATGTGGCACATATATGCAATGGAATATTACTCAGCCATAAAAAGAAACGAACTTGAGCTATTTGTAATGAGGTGGATGGACCTAGAGTCTGTCATACAGAGTGAAGTCAGAAAGAGAAAAACAAATACCGTATGCTGACACATATACATGGAATCTTAAAAAAAAAAAAAAGTCATGAAGCACCTAGGGGCAGGACGGGAATAAAGACGCAGACCTACTAGAGAATGGACTTGAGGACACGGGGAGGGGGAAGGGCAAGCTGTGACAAAGCGAGAGAGTGGCATGGACATGTATACACTACCAAACGTAAAATAGATAGCTAGTGGGAAGCAGCCGCATAGCAGAGGGAGATCAGTTCGGTGCTTTGTGACCACCTAGTGGGGTGGGATAGGGAGGGTGGGATAGGGAGGGTGGGAGGGAGACGCAAGAGGGAAGAGATATGGGAACATATGTATATGTATAACTGATTCACTTTGTTATGAAGCAGAAACTAACACACCATTGTAAAGCAATTATACTCCAATAAAGATGTTTAAAAAAGAAAAAATAAAGAGAAGCCTTGACCCTGTATTATAGGCGGGCTTAGTGATGTACTGGAAGTCACATGGTTTGGCAGAGCTGCGGTTTGAGCCCTGGTCCCCGATAGGAGGTTCCACGCTTGTAATCAATGTATTACTTTGGAGGGGGCTACCGTCCCAAGACACAAGTGTAAGAACTCTTCAATTGGAAGCCTCTTACTGACTGTATTTCCAAGCCTCAAACAAAGACGCACAGCCTAACTACAGGACAGGAGAGTGGAGTCAGGACTGGCCTGGAAAGCCTCAGACCCCTGTGCCTCAGTTTCCTCCTCTGCAAAGTGAGGTCTCAAGGATTCGGCACAGCTCCCACGTGCCCAGAGCTCTCTGCTAAGTGCCAGGAGGGAGAAGAGGGAGGGCAGAGGAGGGATGCCCCAATGCCCTCAGTCAAGCTCTCGAGATGAGAGTCACCTGGATGAGGGAACTGAGCATCTGGATGAGCAGTGCTTTACCCACCCCTCTATTCCACTCTCGACTGGGCAGATGACACTTGCTACCTTGTCCCGAGTGCAGGGTGACCTGGAGAGGCCTCTGGGCTTGAGGCATCCTCTTTAATCAAGAACCACTTGAGAGCATTTTGTACTTTTAGCACCGAACTCAGTGCCCAGCACAGAGCCGATGCCCAATGATGTTTGCTGAATGGACGAGAAGAGGTGCAGGGTGGGGAGACTGCCTCTCGTGAGCCCCGTCTGAAGCACCCACCGCCTGCACCCTCTCGGCAAGGCCCCTCTGCCCTACCTTGCCCAAACTCTGACCAGAAATCAGAAGAAAGCCTGGTCTTCTCAGTACCCGGGGAGCTCCCGGGATGACAAGCGTCCTCCTGGGATGAGGGTCCTACTGGGGCCCTCAAAGATGGCTTGGGACACAGATTCTCCTGTTTCCCCAAGTTTCTGACCATTCAAATTCTCCTGCCCTTAGTTCAGGGTCCATCTGCTCCAGGGGGGCTCCAACTCAAACTGAGCACCTATTTTCTGACTTCCTGTTGCCCTCAGAGAGGGGACCACTTTACTGGGCCCTTGTTCACACTGTTCTCCGTTGCTCTGAGTGTGTAGCTCCCTCCTAGCTGAAGGCCCTGAGGATAAGCATTGTCTCCTTTTCCAACCTGCCTCCTAGTGCTGGGATGGTCAAAGAGGGCAGTGGGAACACAGGAGAAGACTAAGGATTGAAATGGAATGTGCCCAGTCATCCTCAATGCATGCTGAAACTCGTGGGTCAAAGGTAGATGAGACATGGTATTTACATAGTCTCAAGTAACCCCTCCTGACACACACACAAGATACTTATAAATTACACAGGGAAAGGTAGTGATTTTACAGTGGAGTAACCTGGCAGACACCACTTTAACCTGGTGATCGAAGTTAATATCACCTGGAATGAAGGAAATAGCCATCATGGGCCTCCTGGTATAATTACTGAGAAGGACGCAACATTACCTATTCTTGCTGAAAATGCATAGCTGAATTGGGCCATAAGAAAATAAACAAACCCAAATTGGGGAACATCCTACAAAATAAGTGGTTTGTACTCATCTAAAGAGACATGATGACTAAATACAACTTTTTTCTTTAAGTTTTTATTTTATATTGGAGTATAGTTGATTAACAATGTGATAGTCTCAGGTGCATAGCAAAGCCACTCAGCCATACATATGCATGTATCCATTCTCCCCCAGACGGCCCTCCCATCCAGGCTGCCACAGAACACAGATTTCCCTGTGCTATACAGTAGGTCCTTGTTGGTTATCCTTTTAAAATATAGCAGTGTGTACCTGTCAATCCCAAACTCCCTGTAACTATCCCTTCCCTTCCCCCTTCCCCCTTCCCCCTCGGCAACCATAAGTTCGTTCTCTAAGTGTGTGAGTAAGTTTCTGTGTTGTAAATACGTTCATTTGTATCATTTCTTTTTAGATTCCGCATATAAGTGTTATTATACAATATTTCTTTCTCTTTCTGACTTACTTCGCTCAGTATGACAATCTCTAGGTCCATCCATGTTGCTACAAATGGCATTATTCCATTCTTTTTTATGGCTGAGTAATATTCCATTGTATATATGTACCACATCTTCTTTATCCATTCCTCTGTCAACGGACATTTAGGTTGATTCCAAGTCTTGGCTATTGTAAACAGTGTTGCAATGAACATTGGGGTGCGGTGCATGTATCCTTTTGAATTACGGTTTTCTCTGGATATATGCCCAGGAGTGGGATTACGGGGTCATATGGTAGCTCTATGTTTAGTTCTCCATAGTGGCTGTACCAACTTACACTCCCATCAACAGTGTAGGAGGGTTGCCTTCTCTCCACGCCCTTTCCAGCATTTATTGTTTGTGGATTTTTTGACGATAGCCATTTTGACGACTAATGCAATTTATGATCGCAGATTAGATCCTGGCTAGATTTTACTTTTCTTTTGTCGAAAAGGATATTTGAGGGAAGGAAATTAAAAAGTTAAAAAGGAAAGTTGGAAAAATTTAAATATGGTCTGTAGATTAGATACTAGTGCTCTATTAATGTTCATTTCCTGATTTCAATCATGGTCCTGTGGGTATGCAAGAGGATGTCCTTGTTTTTAGGAAATACATACTGAATTATTAGGAAAAAGAAGAGTATTATGTCTGCAATTTACTCTCAAATATTTCAGAAGAAAAGTAATAATATGTGTGTTCGTTTATATATGTGTGAGAGAGAGTGAATGGTAAAGCAAATGAGTTAAAATGTTAACACTGGGGAATACGGGTGAAGGGTGGACAGGAGTTCTTTGTATTATTTCTAAAACTTTTCTGTAGGTCTGACTTCAAAATTAAATGTCAGGGGCTTCCCTGGTGGCGCAGTGGTTGAGAGTCCGCCTGCCGATGCAGGGGACACGGGTTCGTGCCCCGGTCTGGGAGGATCCCACATGCCGCGGAGCGGCTGGGCCCGTGAGCCATGGCCGCTGAGCCTGCGCGTCCGGAGCCTGTCCTCCGCAACGGGAGAGGCCACAACAGTGAGAGGCCCGCGTAACGCAAAAAAAAAAAAAAAAAAAAAAAAAAAAAAAATTAAATGTCTGGAAAAAAAAAAGGTGGCCAGTTTGAGCATTAGCTGGGTCAGCCTGGGGAGAGTTGTCAGCCGTTTGGACTGGGTGCTCCAGGGACCAGCACCCCTCCCACCCCTTCTTCCCCCAGAAACATCCCGGGGATCTGAAAGGAGAAGCCCTCCGACATGGATGTGAGCAGCTGGTGTCACGGGCCGCCTGATGGGGCCACTGTGGCTCCTGCCTGTAGGCCACTGAGAAAACACTAGCCAGCCCTGGCTCCTGGGGGTGCCTACGCCCACCCTCATCCCCAGGAGCAGCCTGACTAGCAAAACAAGAAAACAACATCATCTTCAGTTCTGAAGGGAGACGGGACAGATCTGAAAATACTAGAGGTGGAGAGTGGAGACGGGTGGAGAGTGGAGACGGGCGGAGAGGGAAGGGCTGCGAGCCGCTCACAGGCGCCCTTATGGAGGCGGGCGGACCGCAGCCCCAGGGACCCCTCTGGAACAACTCTTGACTCTGTCTGCTCCAGACAGCTCTGAAGGCTGGGGTCTGGAGAGTCAGGGCTGTGGAAGCAGAGGTGGCCAGGACGCTGCATAGGGTATGAGGTGATGAGAGCCCAGTCCCGACTCCCAGGCTGAGGGGAGAGATCGAGGTAAACAGTATTCTGAAATAGGCAGGTGTGCAGTGGGCTGCCCTGCTGGAGACCAAGGAAGGGGGGCTGGGAGCATCAGTGAGGTGGGGACCTGCGGCAGGTAAGCGAGACGGTGGGGGGCTGGCCATCCTAGGTTTGCCTGGCTGCCATGGAACCTGCAGTTCTCCGTGCTCCGGAGGGGCCCGCTGCCCCTTGCCAGCCTTCAGATAAATGACAAAAGCACCCGAGATGTAGAAAGTGCTTCTCAGTTGTTTACTCAGCAGATGCCTGAGCATCCTTTCGCCGCATCCCCATGTAGTCTGTGGGCCAGCCGTGCACGAGTGTGCTGCCCTACATTTGGCAGGTAGAGGCACTTAGTTTGCACTGGTGAAGGGACTTGCACATGTCACACAGCTACGGTGGCACAGGTGGCACAGCAAGGACCTGAACCTCAGCCTCTGACGGAGCACTAGGTAAACTGGAGAACTGTTGCTGAGTAACGGAATCTACACAGTTCTCTTTCCACTGGGCCCTGCTGCTCTCCAAGTTTATACACTAGGCCTAGCAATGAGCTCATTAATCTTGGGGTCCCTGTCTCCATGCCTTTGACACAGTGTCCCTCTGCCTGGGGCACCTTCCTTCCTTCCTTCCTGCCCTGGCCCAGCAACAATACCTTATCTTCCAGGAAATTCTGATTGAAGTCCCCCTGCTAGGGGCTACCGTTCAGGCCTCTGGGGCAGCTCGACACAGTTCCTGGGTGCTGCTGGAGGCCAGGAACCACATCACTGGACTTTGTCTTGTACCTAGTGGACAGTTCAAAGATGCTTCAGAGTTTCCTGAAGACCAGTGATTCTTGAACTCTTTGGATTACAGATTCCTTTGAGAATCTGATGAAAACTATGAATCCTCTGGTCCAGCCAAGCATCCAAGTGAGAAGGGAGGTGAGACAGGTAATGAGAGAGGGCTGTACGCAGGGCAGCTCTCTAGCCAGACTGATGCTTTTGGAAGGGATTTCACATCATGGGAAGAGAGAGTTTTCATTTCTCATAGAGCCCCACTCTAACACCTCCCCCTGGACAGGACAGGACAGGACAGGACAGAAGGCTGCTGGAGGCCCTGGCCGCATTTCTCCGTTCAAAGGCTCAGCTGGCAGATTCCGGGGAGGTGCCCCTAGCCAGGCCCTCCCGGGCTGTGGCCGCACGTGCTGCCCCTCCTGTTGGGTGAGAAGCAAGCAGAGAGGCGGGGAGAAGTTCTGCTTGGGGGTCACGCTCTCAAGTCCCTTCTCAGACTCATTGCTACTCAACTTTCTTTTTTCTCCAACTCAGTAAATCTTCTATTATTCTCCAAGTTGATATAGTAAGCTGTGTCATTTTGAGAAGAAATACACAATGGTATATTAGAGGAATCATGGATCTCCTCATTCATGCTTAGAAAAAATTGATTACAATGTAAGAAAGTCTGAATAGCATGGATTTATTATAATGATTTAACACTCCTGCACTTGAGTTAAAAATGCCCCTCCATAAATAACTGTCCCTGGAAAACATAGCAAATTTACACAGTTTACCATTCCTCAGTGTTATATAAATCCAGCAAGCTTAAATCACTTCCAGCCGGGAGGGTGAACACCACCCACTGGGGCTGAAGCGCATCCTGTCTCAACCGGCAGCCGCAAGAGGCAGGAGAGAAAACTCCCCTTCCTGCAGCCCCTCCTCTCAGCACCGGACAAGCCCACCGCAGAGCTTAAAGTGGCTTAAGTATGGGGAAGAGAGGGACAAAGAGGGGGAAAACCAGAGTTTATAACTGCTGCACAGGTGAAGGACAGTGGGCCCTGGGCATCCCCGCAGCCGTCAGGCCGTGGGCCGTGGTCTGCGTGCCGGTGCCAGCGCGGCGCCCGCCAAGGCTGCCAGCAGTCGGCTGCAGAGGAGGGGGCGGGAGAGGCCAGCGCCACAAGCTGCCCAGACCTCAGACGGGGCCTGGTCTTCTGGCCAATCACCTCTTCAACTCCTCACAAACGCAGCCCTGCGCTTCCCTCCTGGGCCTCTGGTTCCTCCTGTTCCAAGGAGCCCCTCTCAGAGCCTCCTCTGGCCTCACTGGTCGCCCTGTCTGCCCTACTTTCCTGGACACTTTGGCCTCATCATTCTGGCTTTCCTCTGGGCTAGTTTCCAGGGCTAGGTCAGCATGCCAGGCCCCAAACTTGTAAGGTAGGGATATCATCTCCATTTTTGCAAATAATTTTCTAAGTTATTATATCTGAGGCTTAGTGGGTATGAGTAACTTGCTTAAATGTACACAGCTCACAAATGGTAAGGCTGGGTTGATTCCAAGGTCAATATATGCTGTATTTGGACACTTAACATTCTAACAGGGAGGACAAACAGTGCAGCACAGTTTGAGGTGGGCTGTCACAGAAGGCCCTACAGGGTACTGTTGGAGCCCAGAGAAGAGTTGATACTGATGCCTGGGGGAGGGGGGCGGAGAGGAGAACATGGCAGCGGTGACACTGGAGCCGGCTCTGGGAAGATTCACCCCAAAGGAAGGGCCTGTAAAAGCCACGCAGGCAGGAAAGAGTGGCGCGCCTTCGGGAGACACCAAAGGCTGTGAGGTGCCAGGGGAGCAGAACGAAGGGAGAGCGGTACGGGGGACGGGGATGTGGACACGGGGAGCCTGGGACGTCCCTCTCAGGCGTGTGCTCCTTGCCCGAAAACACTGCTGAGTCCTTGGATTTTAGGCAGGGAAGTTACAAATCTCAGATTTGTTTCGGAAAGAAAAGCCTAGTCAGTGTGGGGACGCAGTGGAGGCGTCCCAAGCCCCACTCTCCCCCAGGCCTCTCAGCACGGTCCTCTCTTCCTCATGAGAGACTTGCAAGCAGCCTGGAATAGTGTCAAGAGTGCTGGACTTTAGAAACACAGCTCTGTTTCATTTCTTCCCTGCCTCCCTCCCTTCCTCCCACGCACCTTACCTATCCATCTGTCTGATAAACAATGAATGAGAGCCTGCAATGTGCCAGGAACCATGCTAAGCTCTTGGGAGTTAGTGATAAATGAGACCGACAACTTAGTCTGACTGTATAGTCTAAAGGAGGAATCAGATATATAGGTAACCCAGCACAGTAAATGTTACTGTGTGCAAAGGGATAAAGGATGCACAAAGGGCTAAAAGAGCTCATAAGACAGTCAGGAAACGAACATTACAGTGTCTTTAGGAACTAAGAGAAGTTCATGGTGGTTGGAGGACAGAAGTCAAGAGAAAGAAAGAGCAGGAAAAAGGGGCTGGAGGTCTCCAGACTGCAGTGGAGCCTGTGCACTGCGCTCGGAAATCCAAGCTTTCTCTCAAGGGCAATGGGAAACTACCTAACATGCTAAGCCGGGGTGTGACATAATGACGACCCTGGTAGTTTTCTGGAGAATGGTAATAACAGGTAACCCATATTGAGTGCTGATTTATTCTCCGCTGAGATAAATAAATCTTCACACATTAGTTCATTTAACCTTCACAGTAACCCTGTGAGGTAGGTCCTGTTATGGTCTCCATTTAAAGCTAAGAGTGAGGCGGAGAGAGGTGAGGTCACATACTGAAGGGTGAATCCAGGCCACCTGACAGGAAGGCCAGTGAAGAGACTGTTGTACTAGAGAAGCATCAGCAGAGAGAGAGAGAGAGAGAGAGCAGTGGGCAGGCTGAGAAGCAGGAGGACTTGGTGCTACTTGGAGGCTGAGGGTAGGAGAGCGGAAGGAGTGAGAAATGACCCGCCCAAACCCCAGTTTCTGAGTCTGAATTCCATTCATTTGGAATGGTCTAGCGGACGACCTTGGTTAAGTCTTGGTTAAGTCTTTCATTATTGGTGCCAAAGATATCACCCTCAAATTTTAGGTGTGCATCGATGCATGCCTAGCCTCATTCCGTAAAGGATTTGAGGTGGCTCACAAGAAAGACCCCATATAATGAAATGATTTTTTTTTTAAGTATGAAAGGAGGCCCCGTCTCATAAGGATTGAATAAGACAAACAGGGCCAGCGCAGGGTCTGGTGCCCAGCAAGTGCTTTGTGAGTTTCTGATGTTTTCATCGGCCTCTACTTACATGCCTGATGTTCTGTATTTATTCCTTCCTTTCTGGGGCAGGGTCTGGGTTTCCATCCGTCTTTCCCGGCTCATTCTGTCCCTCCCACGTCATCACCCTACAGTGACGTTATTTTTGTTCCCCATCTCTATTTCTACCTATCCATGGCTTTGTTCTCCCCTTTGTTTGTTGAAAGTAGTTCCTGATTTTTGCATCTCCAAGGCCCCCTTGATGATACCCCCATGTGCCCCTCGTTGGGAAACAATCTGTTTCCTGAAATGCATATATAGATTTATCTGCCCGTTTTTATTAAGCACAGATTAACGTGTTGTGCGTATAGATATGCCAACAAATCAGAGGTGACCCCCCACCCCAATAACTGAGGTCCTCACAGCCTGACAGAGTGATTTCCAGTTGAACATAAAGAAGTAATGTTACAGTTGGCCTGTGCAGCTTTTCTCCACAGACATGCAAGGTTTCCATCAGTCTTTCTAAAATCATGAAAACTGCTCACGGATTACTGGTAACCCCTGTGGCGACCAGGCTGGGAATCAAGGGGAGGCCCCCACCAAGTTGGAAGAGTGCCCTGTAGCCAGCCCGAACTTTCACTTCCATCAACCATTCTGGTCTCGCCTTCCTTTCACAGGCTGATTTCTAAGATAAGCGGTCCTGGACTCACTCTCCCCTAACACCTTGCAAAATGGCTTCACCCAAGCCCAGTTCAGAGCCATAGTGATCAGGTGTTCACTCTTGACTTTCCAGCACTCCTTGGCTGGCCAGCAACCAATGCCCATAGACACTTCTTTTGTGATAGCTTTATGAGATCTAATTCACATACCATACAATGTACCAATTTGAAGGGTACAGTTCAGTGGTCTTTAGTATATTCACAGTTATGCAACCATCACCACAATCAATTTTTAGAACATTGTCATCACCCCAAAGAGAAACCCCATACTCTTTAGCAGTCACTCTCCATTACCCCTATTTACCCCTGCCCTAGGCAACCATTAATAGACTCTCTGTCCCTGTAGATGTGCCTATCTGGACATTTCATATAAATGAAATCATACCACGTGTGGTCTTTTGCGACTGGCTTCTTTCACTTAGCATAATTCATGTTGTAGGACATACTTCATTCCTTTTTATTGCCAAATATTCCACTCGTCTATATGCTACATTTTGTTTATCCATTAATCAGCTAATAGACATTTGGGCTGTTTCCACCTTTTGGTTATTATGAGTAATGCTGCTACGAATATCCATGCAAAAGTTTTTGTGTGGACGTATACTTCTATTTCTCTTGGGTATTCACCTGCGAGTGAAATTGCTGGTCATATGGTAACTTTTTTTTTTTTTTTTTTTGCGGTACGCGGGCCTCTCACTGTTGTGGTCTCTCCCGTTGTGGAGCACAGGCTCCGGACGCGCAGGCTCAGTGGCCATGGCTCACGGGCCCAGCCGCTCCGCCGCACGTGGGATCTTCCTGGACCGGGGCACGAACCCGTGTCCCCTGCATCGGCAGGCGGACTCTCAACCACTGCGCCACCTGGGAAGCCCCCATATGGTAACTTTATGTTTAACTTTTTGAGGAAATTACAGACTGTTTTCCAAGACAGCTGTACCATTTCACATTCCCACCAGCAGGGTATGAGGGTTCATGGACATTTCTTACTTTCCTTTAAGATCTTCCCCTTTGACACTACTGGGGTTTAGCACCTTATCAACCCTCCTGTCTAGTGCTTCTGTGAAGGGAGCTCCACTGGAGCAATTTCTGACTTCTTTCCGCATCTCCTGCTCATCACTCCCTCCTCGATGCTCTATTATTTATCTTTTCAGCCAGTGGCAATCTGACTTTTGGTGCACATTCTCAACTGAAGCAAGGCAGATCTAAGTGCTGTATTCGAGGTCTTTCTTTCCAACTCAGTCCCGGGCATGTGACGTGGATCCTAGGTTGTCTGGTCTGCAGCCCCTAACTCTCCTTTGGGTGGGTCGTCACAAGGTCCACACTTGGGAGGAGGTATTAGCAAGCCTGATGGTAGCGGCATATCAACTCTACACCCTTCTATCCAGTCCTACGGATGAGGGGTGGCAATCTCTCAACACCTCACCTGACCTGTGGCAATAGCTTTGTAACCACTGGTGTCTCTGCCTGAAGTGCCACCCGCTTAGGCTAGAGGAAGACTTGTACGGTAGAAAGGGCACAGCTGTGGAACTAGACAGCTCCAGTCTCCAGGCCACTTACTGGCTCTGCCATTTAGCAGCTGAGGCCCAACCCCTAGCCTCTCCAACATCAGTTTCCTTATCTCTAACAGGGGGATACTGCCACCTATGCTTTGGGGTTGCTGTGTGGATTAAATAAGGTATCTATGGACCTTGCTCAACACTTAGTAGGCGCACAGTAGATGTTTCCTTCCCAACCTTATCCCATCCCCTCTGATAGAGCCTGACACTACTGCAAGGTAGATATTTCTAAACAAGTAATTCCAAAGTAGTTTACGGATTCTGTTGCTTGAGGGATGGAACTCCACTGTCTGACATTCAACATTCTTCACAATCTGGGCCCAGCATATTCCTCTCGGGTAGGGCGATGCCTTCTCTTCTGGAACCTCACCTACTAGCTGTGATCTCCTCACCATTCTTTCAAAACACGTCTTGAGCTTTCTTGCCAATGAACACTCAACTTCTGCACTTTTCCACGCCCCAAGTCCCTCCCCACTCTCCACCCATCTTAGATACTCTGCCAAAGCCTAGGTCAAATCTCCCTCCTTTTACTCCTTCTCCCACAAATCCTAAGTAAACTCAGCCCAGCAATTTGCTCTCTGAAATCATAGTGTTTACAGCTTCCTACCAGTTGCTGGAAGACATACTGTGATGGCTTTTGTTTTATTATTGTTAAAAATTTAAAGTACAAAGCTTTGTCTTCTATCTAGTCTGTAAGTTAACTGAGACATAAATGATAATAATGATAGCTACCATTAGTGGAACACTTTGTATGTGCCAGGTACTACTCCTAGGCCCTTCACATACATTATTTCGCTGAATTCCACCCTTACAACCATCCTATATTACAGATTAAGAAATGTCGGTGTCGTGTGGTTCATATATTGCCTAAGGTTATTCAGCTAGGAAGCAGTGTAACTGAGATTTGTATAAGGTCTACTGAGTTCCACACCTTGTGCTGTTAACCTCTTCCTTAGTGGGATCAACAACATCTAACACAATGCTGGGCCCAGGGCAGCCACTCAACTGGCCAACAGCACTGATGAAGACAAGCCTTGGGTTCTGGCAAGTCATGGTCAAAGCGGTAGCCCCACTGGCAACATATGATATAGGTCATTCCTACTGGTTTTACTAGCCACCTCCCCTACCAATTGAAGGTGTGCCTCACCCTAATTTTGGCCACTGTCTTAAGAAGAAGTCTTAACTAGGGCTGTAACCGCCTTTATTATTTAGAGAAGACAGTGATGTCCATTATGCCACCTGGAGAGATTTACCTTTTTCCCAGTGATATTTCTTGAGATAGCCTTCCCATGGCCTCCACCTCCACAAACAGAAAGAAGCTCCTGATGGTGGCACTTGAGGGTTACTGACCTAAAACCCCCCTGAGGAATGGACATGCTGCATTTTTGCCCCCTTGGCCCAAGTGGTTTGTGAGAGCTCACTTCTAACAGATGGTGGTAGAATGTTCAGTCCTAGTTGAGATTCTTAAAAATGTTCATCTTGGAACACCAGATCAAGGTAGTGATGCCCTGCAGTGGGGAGGGTAACATCTTGGCAGCCAGACTGGCCACTGACAGGATGAGAGCTCACCTTTCTCTGAACTTTCTTCATCTGTAAAATGAAAGTGATGGATTCTATGGGCTCTAAGGTCCAATCCAGCCACAGAATTCCGTGACTCTGGAAGGTGATGGGATTATGAGGGGGGGGCGGGGCAGTAAGGAGTGGAGGTAGAAAAGGCCCTGAGCATTTTCTAGGTGCTCACTCAATTCTGAGTGTGAATGTGGTGGAGGTGGATGGGAGGGAGAACAGCTATGGAGCTGAAGCCTGAGAGGGTAGAAAGTCCCAGTCCTAAATGGAACAATGGAGCCCAAGGGGCTCAGGAACAATCCACTTTGAATAGCAACTCTGAGAAACTCTGAGGAACTGTGTAGCTGGCTACTCATTTATGAAACTGGCTCTCTAGCTGCCAGGTTATTCTTCCTCTGAGGACCAGGGTGTCACCCTCACCCTACTCATCTCTAGCTTTGTTCCTAGACTCAAGGGTTATCTTATCACAATCGGGGCAATGATTACTTAGCTCATTTTCAGCTTGGGAGCCAGTTGAGTGATTTTGTCCTTGCCACCTCTGTCTCTGAGGGGAGCTGCAAAGCCTCCTGGTTCAGGGGAAGGTGTCAGGCTGACTGGGGGAGCAGGGGCAGGACAGGGTCTCTGGCTGTCTTGGTTGAATCCACAGAACTGGCTGTCTTGGTGACCTCAGAACTGGGCATTTCAGGTACCCAAGCCCTCGCCTACGTTCTCCCAGCACTGAAAGCCAACTAGGCAGCACTATTTTTCCTGTGTCAAAGAGCCGAGACATTTCGTTGCTAAGCAGTTTTGGGGAAAAGCACAAAGAAGGGACCCAGAGGTGTGCATAGATGGAACCTCCCATTCTAGTGACCACACAAGCTAAGAGAGGCTTGGTGTTCATGTGATGGGAGTGAACCGGACTCAGCCAAGAAAATCTGTAGGATGTGGCAAACTACTTCCTTTCTTTCAACTGACCATAGGTTCCTGTTGTTTTAACAAATACTGAGAGAAATAACATTTTGATAACCTGAGGCTCTTCTCTTGCTTTCAAGCTATACTCCACTTATCCGATGGGGGATGTTCAAGGAACAATTCAATATCCAAACCACATGGGGAGGGCTTCCCTGGTGGCATAGTGGTTGAGAGTCCACCTGCCGATGCAGGGGACACGGGTTCGTGCCCCGGTTCGGGAAGATCCCACATGCCACAGAGCGGCTGGGCCCGTGAGCCGTGGCCACTGAGCCTGCGCGTCCGGAGCCTGTGCTCCGCAACAGGAGAGGCCACAACAGTGAGAGGCCTGCGTACCGCAAAAAAAAAAAAAAAAAAAAAACCACATGGGGAAAACAGCCACTGAAACATTGGCTATGACGTCAGACTTCGTCCAGCTCTGCTCCTTTAGGCCTGTTCCCTCCCCAGAGTTTCTGACCAGCAGATGTCTCATGTGAACAATGGTGCTGAAAACAGCGCCAAGTGGAAGGAAGGGCTCTGGGGAAGGAGAGAGTCCCTCCATCCCCGTGACATTTGGGGAGCTCTGGACAATTCCCCTTATGG
Source organism: Phocoena sinus (assembly GCF_008692025.1). NCBI lineage: Eukaryota > Metazoa > Chordata > Mammalia > Artiodactyla > Phocoenidae > Phocoena > Phocoena sinus. The sequence goes on from NC_045776.1 coordinate 38,080,673, forward strand.
AGGTCAGGTTTGTAAACACAAATGTGCCTCCTGGAAGGGCGGCTGTCAGAGAAAGCTTCTCCTTGACTGACTTTGGTCTTCTAAATCAAGCACTTCGGGCCCTGCTTAAGGAGCTTCCATGGGCGTTTGTCCTGCCCCGTTTTGTAAACACTGATTGGTCTTTCTCTCCCAGAACAGTGGGAAGCAGGGTAGGCAATGTGGTAACACTACCTGCAGCATCGCCAACACGTGTCCCGTCTTGCTTTGGGGAAATGGCTGGAGGCTGGGCAAGCGCATTACAGCCACTCACTGTTGGGAGCGCTTAACAGGGAGGAAAGGCAGATTCCTGTGTGCCAGGCCCTCTCCCTTGGTAGGTTAGTCTTCAATTAGGTCAAGCCTCTAGGCTCTACAAAAGCCTCGAGGCTCTACAACAACCTTTTAATACACGTATATAGATCTCAAAGTGAGACACAGATTAAAATGTTAACATATATTGTTCAATTCATAATGAAGATGTTAGACTAGACACAAATTCACATTCTATTGCCCTGACGACCAGGAAATGCCTACAGGATAGAGAAAGGCAACTGGCGGGGACAGGGAATGTGGCAAATGAAAAATAGGTTGATTGATGGTCTGCTGAAAATCCATCTTTGCTCTTCCAAATTGCTCATTCAGGAGAGGCAAAGGAGCAATTAAACTCCATTTTGTGGCTTGTGACCCCCCAAAGCCTTTACTTTAGGTCCTGTTTATGATTGTTCTAAGGCAAACAAGCTTCTTGAAGAAATCACAATCCTTTTCTTGGTCTTTCTGGCATCCTCTTACTCCAGAGAGCAGTAAGGGCACTGGTGTCCAGAATAGGCAAGTGTGGTTATGGATGATCCGAGGGAGCTGGGGGTACTTAAGGGGGTCATGACACGTGGGGCAAGGAAAAGGTAGCTCTGGAAACCTAACTTTAACTGAGAAAATGGTCAAGGGCTCTCCCTTTGTTTTCACCCAGTTTTTGGCCACACCAAAGAAAGCTCTATTTTCCAAAGGCTTCTGGAATGGGATGAAACTGATTCAGTTGCTTTCTTAGGGGTGAACTGTAAGAGGAAATTGTAATCTGCAATAATTTTCAACCTTTCAACTGAATGACTACAACTGGTTTGTCCTGACCTGATATTTACCTCAGATTAAGAATATGGCATGGACATATATACACTAACAAACGTAAGGTAGATAGCTAGTGGGAAGCAGCCGCACGGCACAGGGATATCGGCTCGGTGCTTTGTGATAGCCTGGAGGGGTGGGATAGGGAGGGTGGGAGGGAGGGAGACGCAAGAGGGAAGAGATATGGGAACATATGTATATGTATAACTGATTCACTTTGTTATAAGGCAGAAACTAACACACTATTGTAAAGCAATTATACCCCAATAAAGATAAAAAAAAAAAAGAATATGGTATTGGTAGGCTATATTCTCCTCTCCTCCAAAGAACAAAAAGACCCAAGTGAAGGAAGGTTGGGCGGAGGTGACAGGGCCTCAGTCTGAAGAGACAATGAGATTTGGATTTACCCAGACAAGGAAGTTGCTCCAGAAGGCTCTTGTAGGCTGAAGTAATCTAGTTTTGATAAAGACTTCAGGGAAGCCGTGCAGTCTCACTAAGTGCCGGCTGCCCCGCATGGTCTGACGTTAGCTACTGACAGGCCAGGGGTTGGTGAAAGGGAGAAAGAAAAAAGCAACACGCTCCACACCAAATAAAGTCATCAAGTGATGCATATCTTCCCCTGGCTTCCAGTGACTGGAAAGTTTTAAACTCACTGGCTCTACCAGGCTCATCACACTGCCCATAAGCTTGGGAGGCCTCTAGAGCCCACTGTAAGCAGAGGGACCCATCTCAAGAGCCCTGCTGAACAGGAGAGCAGAGAGTACGTTTCGAGTGTACTTCCTCCACAGGCTTTCTCTGTGAGGCCCAGTGGGAGAAAGGGGGAGACTCTGCGTGGGGTGGTGGAACATTATCTGCCAAGTGGAGGTGGTTCTTTGGGGCCATGAGACAGTGGTCTTGAGCAGAGCATGTGCAAGGCCTGGTCAATCAGGGCCTTGACTCCACATGGGGAGAGAGGGGAGGCCAGGGGAAGTCTGTCAGCCTGTAGCAGCTGATGGGAAGTTCACCAGGGTGAGTAAAACAGACACTTGGGGCAAGAAAAAATACTGAGAGAGTGCTCTTATTTACCCTGGGAAATGGCCGACCATAGGACGAGCATTTCAGGCCAGTGCCTCCCCTAGGGCAGTACTCTAATGCTGGTTTCTAAGGGTTGGGAGGGCCTCCCTCTAGCTCATTAAGCCCTTTTGTTATAGGGTGGGCAGCGGCCAGGCTGATGACTGCTGAGACTGACTCACAATTGGCCCTCAGTGTTGCTTGTGATAGGAGAGGCACCACCAACTCTAACCTCAGAATTAACTGACTGACTTAGAAAGAGGTAGGTGGTAAGAAAACAGGGTGGAGAGGTAAAAGGGTCTATCTTTCTGAAATTGCTTATGTTACAAAGGGGCTACGTTTAAACTAGAGGGATCTCTCAGTGGAAAGGTTTTCCTTGTGTACAAAAGAGAGCCAACCTATTCCAGCAAAATATTGAGAAGGAAACACTCTTGAATGAGGCTGAGTATGCAAAGGCCTCTGCCATGCAGAAAGTGTCCTATGTTAATGTTCTAATCTCTGCTTGGCATAGAAAAGCTACTGTCCTCCACCCCCATCCGTCCTTAATGTGTTATCTACTGATTGGTCTGATCAGAAACACCCTGGGTTGTTAGAATGATTTCTATATTCGACACGTAACAGGGTGCTAGTGAGATAGGTCCCTCCCTGTGAAAGGAGAGACACAATTACGTTGCAGTCAAATAATTAAAAATCCTGGATCAGTATATAAAAACACCCACTCATTTCTGACGGAAATTTTGCAGCATGTGCTTCAGTGTCAAATGAAAAAGATATCTTCCAGAATTTGATCCTCCTCCAGGTCTTCAGGGGTCCTGCCTGCCCCGGTCTTGTTCCAGGTTGATTTCAGAGGACTGAGTAGGCAAGTACTGTGGTGCCATGACCCAGCTTCTCTGGAGCGATGGGGCCGCGGTTTGGAGGCAGTCTTGGGACTCAGAGATTGAACCAAATCCAACAGAGATGTCTCATACCTGTTAACACATACAACCCAGACAGAGAATGATCAGATCAGTAAAACATTAAAATCCAAAAAGCCCACAGAGATGGGCTGCCCAGGGCAAGAATCAGACCACAGATCACATCATATGCAGGAGGGCCTTCTAGGGGAACTTTAGGGAAGTTCAGAGGGGCTCTGCTGTCTGTCTGTCTCTAAGCTCTTCTTTTCTGCTGACTACTAACATTCTTTTCTAACCTGTGAAGACAGACCGTGGGGTGGACAAAGTAATCATGATAACAATAACAATATTAGTAGCAACATTTATCGCAGGCTTACCAAAGCATCAGGCACTGTTCTCAATGCTTTACATGTATCTCACTTTCATTTAACCCTCTACATAATCCTATGAGGTAGGTCCTGTAGTACCCTGATCCCCATTATATACACGAAGAAAGCAAGGCTCAGAGAAGTAACGCGCCTAGCAAGAAGAAGACACTACACGGCAGGGTCAGGATTTGAACCCAGGTCATTTGCTTCCAGCCCTTGTACACAGGACACTATACTGCCTCTCAACTTCTTTGCAGCCAGACAGACTTGGTTGAAATCTCTGCTCTACCAAGTGCAAGCTCTGTGACTTAGGGAAAGTTATTCAGTCTCTCAGCTCACTTTGTCATGCGTAAGGGACCGACAGAAATCCTGCTAGGATTAAATTAATGAGTTGGTATAAACTAACATGTGATAAGTACTCAAACGAAATGAACCACCACCAACCACAACAAAGACCGGTTTTCACCCAAAGAAGGTGATGTTGTGTATATGGTGGGATTGGAAGGGAGTCCTCTATTATGAGCTCCTTCAGGAAATCCAAACAATTGATTCCAACAAGTACTGCTCCCACTTAGACCAACCGAAAGCAGCACTCGACAAAAAGTGTCCGGAATTAGTCAACAGAAGATGCATAATCTTCCATCAGGATAACGCAAGACTGCATGTTTCTTTGAAGACCAGGCAAAAACTGCTACAGCTTGGCTGGGAAGTTCTGATTCATTTGTCGTAATGGAAAATATTTCAGTTCCCTGGAAGACTGTAAGAGGCACCTGGAACAGTTCTATGCTCAAAAAGAAAAAGTTTTGGGAAGATGGAATTATGAAGAACGGCAGAAGGTAATGGAACAGAAAGGTAAATATGTTGTTCAATAAAGTTCTTGGTGAAAATGAAAAATGTGTCTTTTATCTTTACTTAAAAACCAAAGGCAGAGGAGAGGGGGAAGACGGTGGAAGAGTAAGACGCAGAGATCACCTTCCTCCCCACAGATACATCAGAAATACATCTACACGTGGAACAACTCCTACAGAACAGCTACTGAATGCTGGCAAAAGACCTCAGACCTCCCAAAAGGCAAGAAACTCCCCACGTACCTGGGTAGGGCAAAAGAAAAAAAGAATAAACAGAGACAAAAGAATAGGGACGGGACCTGCATCAGTGGGAGGGAGCCGAGAAGGAGGAAAGGTTTCCACACACTAGGAAGCCCCTTTGCAGGCGGAGACTGCGGCTGGCGGAGGGGGGAGCTTTGGGGCCGCGGAAGAGAGCACAGAAACAGGGGTGTGAAGGGCAAAGCGGAGAGATTCCCGCACAGAGGATCGGTGCCGACCGACACTCACCGGCCTGAGAGGCGGGGCTGCTCACCCACCGGGGCGGGCGGGGCTGGGAGCTGAGGCTCGGGCTTCGGGTCGGAGTGCAGGGAGAGGCCTGGCAGCATGAAAACAGCCGGCAGGGGTTAGTGCACCACGGCTAGCCGGGAGGGAGTCCGGGAAAAAGTCGGACCTGCCAAAGAGGCAAGAGACTTTTTCTTCCCTCTTTGTTTCCTGGTTAACAGCTGATCTTTCAGCAGAAACTCTGCAAGCCAGAAGGGACCGGCAGGACATATTTAAAGTGATGAAGGAGAAAAACCTACAACCAAGATTACTCTACCCAGCAAGGATCTCATTCAGATTTGATGGAGAAATTAAAACCTTTACAGACAAGCAAAAGCCGAGAGAGTTCAGCACCACCAAACCAGCTTTACAACAAATGCTAAAGGAACTTCTCTAGGCAAGGAACACAAGAGAAGGAAAAGACCTACAATAACAAACCCAAAGCAATTAAGAAAATGGGAATAGGAACATACATATTGATAATTACCTTAAATGTAAATAGATTAAATGCTCCCACCAAAAGACACAGACTGGCTGAATGGATACAAAAACAAGACCCATATATATGTTGTCTACAAGAGACCCACTTCAGACCTAGAGACACATACAGACTGAAAGTGAGGGGATGGAAAAAGATATTCCATGCAAATGGAAACCAAAAGAAAGCTGGAGTAGGAATTCTCATATCAGACAAAATAGACTTTAAAATAAAGACTATTAGAAGAGACAAAGAAGGACACTACATAATGATCAAGGCATCGATCCAAGAAGAAGATATAACAATGGTAAATATTTATACACCCAACATAGGAGCAGCTCAATACATAAGGCAAATACTAACAGCCATAAAAGGGGAAATCGACAGTAACACATTCATGGGACTTTAACACCCCATTTTCACCAATGGACAGATCATCCAAAAAGAAAATAAATAAGGAAACACAAGCTTTAAATGACACATTAAACAAGTTGGACTTAATTGATATTTATAGGACATTCCATCCAAAAACAACAGAATACACATTTTTCTCAAGTGCTCATGGAACATTCTCCAGGATAGATCATATCTTGGGTCACAAATCAAGCCTTCGGAAATTTAAGAAAATGGAAATTGTATCAAGTATCTTTTCCAACCACAATGCTATGAGACTAGATATCAATTACAGGAAAAGATCTGTAAAAAATACAAACACATGGAGGCTAAACAATACACTACTTAATAACGAGGTTATCACTGAAGAAATCAAAGAGGAAATCAAAAAATACCTAGAAACAAATGACAATGGAGACACAATGACCCAAAACCTATGCGATGCAGCAAAGGCAGTGCTAAGAGGGAAGTTTATAGCAATACAATCCTACCTTAAGAAACAGGAAACATCTCGAATAAACAACCTAAACTTGCACCTAAAGCAATTAGAAGAAGAACAAAAATACCCCAAAGTTAGCAGAAGGAAGGAAATCATAAAAATCAGATCAGAAATAAATGAAAAAGAAATGAAGGAAATGATAGCAAAGATCAATAAAAGTAAAAGCTGGTTTTTTGAGAAGGTAAACAAAATTGATAAACCATTAGCCAGACTCATCAAGAAAAAAAGGGAGAGGACTCAAATCAATAGAATTAGAAATGAAAAAGGAGAAGTAACAATGGACACTGCAGAAATACAAAAGATCATGAGAGATTACTACAGCAACTCTATGCCAATAAAATGGACAACCTGGAAGAAATGGACAAATTCTTAGAAAGGCACAACCTGCCAAGGCTGAATCAGGAAGAAATAGAAAATATGAATAGACGAATCACAAGCACTGAAATTGAAACTGTGATTAAAAATCTTCCAACAGGGGCTTCCCTGGTGGCGCAGTGGTTGAGAGTCCGCCTGCCGATGCAGGGGACACGGGTTCGTGCCCCGCTCCGGGAAGATCCCACATGCCGCGGAGCGGCTGGGCCCGTGAGCCATGGCCACTGAGCCTGCGCATCCGGAGCCTGTGCTCAGCAACGGGAGAGGCCACAACAGTGAGAGGCCCGCGTACCAAAAAAAAAAAAAAAAAAAAAAAAAAATCTTCCAACAAACAAAAGCCCAGGACCAGATGGCTTCACAGGCCAATTCTATCAAACATTTAGAGAAGAGCTAACACCTATCCTCAAACTCTTCCAAAATATAGCAGAGGGAGAAACACTCCCAAACTCATTCTACGAGGCCACCATCACCCTGATACCAAGACCAGACAAGGATGTCACAAAGAAAGAAAACTACAGGCCAATATCACTGATGAACACAGATGCAAAAATCCTCAACAAAATACTAGCAAACAGAATCCAACAGCACATTAAAAAGATCATGCACCATGATCAAGTGGGGTTTATTCCAGGAATGCAGGGATTCTTCAATATATGCAAATCAATCAATGTGATACACCATATTAACAAATTGAAGGAGACAAACCACATGGTTATCTCAATAGATGCAGAGAAAGCTTTTGACAAAATTCAACACCCATTTATGATAAAAACCCTGCAGAAAGTAGGCATAGAGGGAAATTTCCTCAACATAATAAAGGCCATATATGACAAACCCACAGCCAACATCGTCCTCAATGGTGAAAAACTGAAAGCATTTCCACTAAGATCAGGAACAAGACAAGGTTGCCCACTCTCACCACTCTTATTCAACATAGCTTTGGAAGTTTTAGCCACAGCAATCAGAGAAGAAAAGGAAATAAAAGCAATCCAAATCGGAAAAGAAGAAGTAAAGCTGTCACTGTTTGCAGATGACATGATACTACACATAGAGAATCCTAAATATGCTACCAGAAAACTACTAGAGCTAATCAATGAATTTGGTAAAGTAGCAGGATACAAAATTAATGCACAGAAATCTCTGGCATTCCTATACACTAATGATGAAAAATCTGAAAGTGAAATCAAGAAAACACTCCCATTTACCACTGCAACCAAAAGAAAAAAAATATCTAGGAATAAACCTACCTAAGGAGACAAAAGACCTGTATGCAGAATATTATAAGACACTGATGAAGGAAATTAAAGATGATACAAATAGATGGAGAGATATACCATGTTCTTGGATTGGAAGAATGAACATTGTGAAAACGACTCTACTACCCAAAGCAATCTACAGATTCAATGCAGTCCCTATCAAACTACCACTGGCATTTTTCACAGAAGTAGAACAAAAAAGTTCACAATTTGTATGGAAACACAAAAGACTCCGAATAGCCAAAGCAAGCTTGAGAATGAAAAACAGAGCTGGAGGAATCACGCTCCCTGACCTCAGACTATACTACAAAGCTACAATAATCAAGACAGTATGGTACTGGCACAAAAACAGAAAGATAGATCAATGGAACAGGATAGAAAGCCCAGAGATAAACCCACGCACATATGGTCACCTTATCTTTGATAAAGGAGGCAGGCATGTACAGTGGAGGAAGGACAGCCTCTTCAATGAGTGGTGCTGGGAACACTGGACAGGTACATGTAAAAGTATGAGATTAGATCGCTCCCTAACACCACACACAAAAATAAGCTCAAAATGGATTAAAGACTTAAATGTAAGGCCAGAAACTATCAAACTCTTAGAGGAAAACAGGCAGAACACTCTATGACATAAATCGCAGCAAGATCCTTTTTGACCCACCTCCTAGAGAAATGGAAATAAAAACAAAAATAAACAAATGGGACCTAATGAAACTTAAAAACTTTTGCACAGCAAAGGAAACCTTAAACAAGACCAGAAGACAACCCTTAGAATGGGAGAAAATATTTGCAAATGAAGCAACTGACAAAGGATTAATCTCCAAAATTTACCAGCAGCTCATGCAGCTCAATAACAAAAAAACAAACAACCCAATCCAAAAATGGGCAGAAGACCTAAATAGACATTTCTCCAAAGAAGATATACAGACTGCCAACAAACACATGAATGAATGCTCAACATCATTTATCATTAGAGAAATGCAAATCAAAACTACAATGAGATATCATCTTACACCAGTCAGAATGGCCATCATCAAAAAATCTAGAAACAATAAATGCTGGAGAGGGTGTGGAGAAAAGGGAACACTCTTGCACTGTTGGTGGGAATGTAAATTCGTACAGCCACTATGGAGAACAGTATGGAGGTTCCTTAAAAAACTAAAAATAAAATTACCATACGACCCAGCAATCCAACTACTGGGCATACACCCTGAGAAAACCATAATTCAAAAAGAGTCATGTACAATGTTCATTGCAGCCCTATTTACAATAGCCAGGAGATGGAAACAACCTAAGTGTCCATCAACAGATGAATGGATAAAGAAGATGTGGCACATATATACAATGGAATATTACTCAGCCATAAAAAAACGAAATTGAGCTACTTGTAATGAGGTGGATGGATGTAGAGTCTGTCATACAGAGTGAAGTAAGTCAGAAAGAAAAAGACAAATACTGTATGCTAACACATATATATGGAATTTAAGAAAAAACAATGTCATGAAGAACCTAGGGGTAAGACAGGAATAAAGACACAGACCTAATAGAGAATGGACTTGAGGATATGGGGAAGGGGAAGGGTAAGCTGTGACAAAGTGAGACTGTGGCATGGACATATATACACTACCAAACGCAAAATAGATGGTGGGAAGCAGCCGCATAGCACAGGGAGATCAGCTGGGTGCTTTGTTACCACTTAGAGGGGTGGGATAGGGAGGATGTGAGGGAGGGAGATGCAAGAGGGAAGATATGGGAACATATGTATAACTGATTCACTTTGTTATAAAGCAGAAACTAACACACCATTGTAAAGCAATTATACTCCAATAAAGGTGTAAAAAGAAAACAACAAAAAAAACCCCAAAGGCACTTTTTGGCCAACCCAATAAAATCTGATGGGACAAGGGAGCATGTGCGTGAATAGAGGAGATATGCCAGGCATGTATATGTGGGTTCTGGCCCACAGCACAGTGTGTATGCCAAACAGTTGGCTGCCTGCTTGGTATGCACATTCATGCCAGAAGCAGTCTGGGGTGGTGCAGGGCCCCAGATTAGTGATGGTGATGGTGGCAGAAGCAGCAGTGGTGGTGGCAGTCGTGGGAGGCTGGCTCGCCTGTCTTCGCAGAGCTCATCCCCAAGGCAAAAATATTAGCTCTCTGGCCTGAGCACTGGGATAAGAACTGCTAGTGTTTAGGCAATAAACGTCAGTAAATTATTACAAAATAAAAGCATACGCATGGACATTGTAATATAGCATATCAAAGAGCTATCAGAAATCTTCAAAGAGTTTAGAATCTCTGGTTTTAAAAACTGCTGCAACATTGCAAAGCAAATATCCACAGGCTGAGAAACAGAAATTAAATATAAAGATTGTTGCATTTGATGGAAAAGAACATTGTTTTTATATACAGCTTCAAATGAACCAATTAATGAGGAATACAGTTTTAAAATTAATTTTTTCTTTGTAATTTAAGATACAGTAATAGAAAGCATAATAGGCATTTTGAATTACCTACAAACCATTAGGTGACTTTCGGTTTCTCATATGACCTCTACAAGTTACAGAAAATGCCAGAGAAAACATTAAAATGGCATTGTAGAAATGTAAATTTATAGACATACATGAAACTATGTGTATGAATAGTTAAATCTTTAAAAAAAATTGTTCCATAAGAACCATCAGTTCTAGATATACTAAAATATACTATTTATATTTGTATAATATACAAAATATACTATTTATATTTTGAAATAATTTATCAGAAATCTATCCAAATGTCACAGCTTATAAAATATCCTTAACAGTTCCAGTGTCAGTTGCCTCAACAGAAAGATCTTTCTCAAAATTAAAAATTACCAAAATTTATGTGTGATCTTTCATTTGCCAAGAGCAACTAATCTGCTTTTAAGTATATCACTTAAAGTTGCTAAAAGTATAAACTTTGATGATCTAATAAATGAATTTGAAAAAACATGAACCAGAAAAATCTTATGATCAACCAAGTTATCACATTAATAAAGTATTACTATTTATTATATTATATAAAATTATATCAAAAATACTTTTTTTGCTATCTGCAGGTTTATATTACTCATGTATCACCTGTTATTTTATAAATTTCTTCTTAAAGGAAAATGCTTTGCAGCTTAGTCCCTTTAACTGCATTTTTCACTCTACCTTTTGAACAAGGGATTTTCATTTTGCACTGGTCTTGTAAGTTACGTAGTTGACCCTGCCCTTAAGTCCCAGGCAAGACCTTGAAATGAAACAATTTCAAGGTCCAGTGCATAAGCTGCACTGGATGAAAAGCTAAACATGATGCAGGAGCTCTCCCTTCCCACTCTCTTTTTTCACCTTTGGTGATTTCAGTAGACCTCTCCCGATTACCCTCCTCTTCTCTTACCTTTTAAATGATGGAATGTCCCAGGGCTTAATCTTTAGTTCTCACGTCTTAGGTGATTCCATTCATTCTCATGACTTTTAATAACAGCGATATGTTAACGACTCCTAAATGTATAGCTCTAACATCAACCTCGCTCTTGAGCTCCAGACTCACACCCAACTGTTGCCTGATATCTCCACTTGGATGTGCGATAGGTATCTCAAACTATCTAAAACAGAACTATTATTTTTTTTCCCTCTAAATCCCACTCCTCTCCATCAACGCAGCTGCTCAGTGTTGCCAAAAACCTGCAGGTATGCTTGATTCTTGCCTCTGGGCCTGTGCGTGTGTTGAATCCTCTGCTTAGGATGCTCTTCTCTCAGATCTTATTCGCTTTTCTCTTTCAACAGTTACAAGAGTAGGGTCATTATTTTGTTTATGTTATTATCTCCAGTGCCAAGAATGGTATCTGACCCAAGGTAGGAGCTAAATATTTGTTGAAAAAATGAATGGTTCTATTGTTCAAGTTTTAGCACCTTCCTCCATAGGCAGCTTTTTAGATCTTTGGACAGCTAGTCTTTAAAAAAATTACAATATATTTCAAACAGTATGGAAGTATTACTCACCCAATTATTCTTCTTGTTCTTTTATAAAAAAGGATAATATACATATGGATTGTATAAACTACTTTTTCACTTAATATATTGGGAATATTTTTTCCATATCAATTTTTTATAACATTATTTTTAATGATTTCAGATTACTTTGTCTCCTGGAAGCACTCTTAATTTAGTTAACCAATCCACTATTGAAGAGCACTTAGGTTAGGTCCAAGGTCTTTTGAGACTAAATCAGCTATGTCTCTCATTCCTTTTTTCAATCAGTCAATGCCCAAAGAGTATTCTCTACCCCAATTCATCATAAATTAGCAAAGTACTGCTATCCCTATTACATTCTATAGTTTTACTCTCTTTTTTTCCCAACCCTTCCCATCTCCTATTTTAACTGAAACTTGATTCTTTCCTGAGATCAATGTTTCCCTTACATCCTTCTCAGTGAGAATTGTTAATACTCAATATACCTTATATACTTCAGGGCCAAGAGGTAGTATTTGGATCATCACTGCTTCCATTTTTGCTTTTTGATCATTATTTTCCCTGTCTCTCATTAAACTCCCAGTGCTCTGAGGATTCTGTCATCTGCTCTACCACCTTCAACCTCTCTTCATCTGTAACATCTATTTACCCATTCACTCTCAACCACTGATGATAACACCTGATTCAGTCTTCTCCTTCAACTGTTACCATCATCCCTGCTAATGTCAACATTACATAAATGACACTCAACCAACACTCTGACTTAGTTCTTTGACCTCTCAGGTCAAATACTTTCTCAGTAAGGCTTTCTTTTTATATCCAGGAACTTGTGACCAATTAAACAGCATCTCTTCTGAATTCAGTAATTCAAACATTCTACTACTTCCTGATGCCCACATCTTACCCTCAAGCTTGTTTTTTCAACTATTCCCACTATCTCTGCCCATTGGTCTCAACGAACCATTAATTCAAACAATCATTGCTCTAAGAACTGGGAGTGAAGTGGTGAACAAGATAGCTCAAATCTCTGTCCTGTGGGACTGTTAATAGCTTACCTTCTTCCCAACCCTTTACTTCTTATTGAACTTGAATTTCATGGTCCAGCATTCCAAACACTCGTTTAACAAAGCTCTTAAAAACATGTCCCCTGTATATTTGTCCCCTCCCCTAAATCTGGCAAAATCATAATACTGCATGAATCCAAATGTCTGCCTTTTCTGTGAATTATAGTTGGGAAACAGTGTAAATAAAACAAAATCGAAGAAACAAGAAAGAAACAAAGAGCAGATCCAATATGGATTCCTAGTCACTAACCTTAAATGGGTGCTAAACATTTTCTTTTTTTTTTTGCGGTACGCGGGCCTTTCACTGTTATGGCCTCTCTTGTTGCGGAGCACAGGCTCCGGACGCGCAGGCTCAGCAGCCATGGCTCACGGGTCCAGCCGCTCCGCGGCATGTGGGATCTTCCCGTACAGGGGCATGAACCCATGTCCCCTGCATAGGCAGGCTGACTCTCAACCACTGCACCACCAGGGAAGCCTGCTAAACGTTTTCTGACAGAGCTACTGTATTTCTCTAATCAGCTGTTCTGCTCTCTTCGTTTCCCCTTCTCGCAATTTATGCTAAACAGATGGCCTTGCTTCCCACATCAGAGAAAGGAGGTCATTAACGAGAAACTGTCGTCACTTTGTCACAAGTCTTTCAGCACCTATCATTTCCTCCTTTTACACTGAAGGAAGTGATCCTTCTCTTAGACAAGGCTAATCACTCCATTTGTGCTTCTTAGGAACCTTTTAGTATTGACTATCCACTCTAGAACCTTCAATCTTTTCCTGTTTACTAGATAACTAAGAGCACTTAAGACATTCTTTCATTTCCATAACCACACCATTTCTCAATTTTTTCCAACCTGGCTTTCATCTTCTGTACTAAAATTGAACTCACCAAATTTCACCAGTGACTTCCATGCTGCTAAATCCAATGGACATTTTGTAGTCCTTGTTTTACATAATGTCTCGCCAGCATTCAATGTTGCTGATTGCTTCTTTATAAACTTTAAACTGTTTTATTGAGGTAAAATATGCATACAGAAAAGGACACCTATTTAAAGCATTCAGCTCAGTGATTTTTAGTTTAACAGGGTTGAGCAACTACCATAATTTAATTTGAGAACATTTCATTCCCCGCCTCCCTCCCCCCGAGAAACTACCCATTAGCAGTCACTCCCTATTACATTCCTTTTTTTGCCAAATAATATGCCACAGTATGAATATACCACATTTTATTTATCTTTCATCACATGATAGACACTGGATTGTTTCTATCTTTTGGCTATTGTGAACAGTGCTGCTATGAACAGTCATGTATGTGTTTTTAGTAAACATATGTTTTCATTTCTCTTGGGTCGATACCTAAGGGTGGGATTGCAAATTCTATGTTTAACCTTTTAAGGAACTGCCAGACTGTTCTCTAAAGTGGATGTGTCACTTCATGTCAGTATTTGGAGGTCTTTTTTCTGGGACTATTAAGCTTCTTCAGAGAAGAATCTTTCAGTATTCTGGGAGGGAGATGTGGTCTACTTCTGGGACAGGGAAGGAGGTCGACTTTTTCCATTTTTATACTTTGAAGTCATCCCATTTTCAGTGCTCATCTAATCTTCCAAAGTACATGACATTCCCGTGTCTTCTCTTCTCTGCTGAATTTCTCCAGAGAATTCATCTCCAGTCTTTTGTCTGGGACTAATATTCCATATATGGCACTTGCTTCAAATGTCCACCTCATTTCTAGTTCTACCTCATATCACCACTCTTTACTGTTCATGTTGCTTCCAATTCCCAAACTTTTACAAAGTACTGTGACATCAATCTCTTTTCATTTGAATACCCTTCTCAGTGCTTTCTATGTGGTAGCTTCCTCTGTCCTGTCTAGTAAGTTACTAACCCTACATTCATTTTCCATTTTCCAAAAATGTATATAAATCTCAGGTATATTGATGACTCTTCTCCCATTTATTCTTATGGATTTACACCTTTAAAAACATTAATTTACTCTCATCTTACTGGTGTCTCAGGAAATAGAAGAGATAAATACAAGTTCTCAATCATCTTAGCTAGGAAATACATTTGCAGAAAGGTTCCATGAATTTCTAGGTTTATTATTAGAAATTTCTGAGTTTTTTCATCGCTATCACAAATGAGTTTCCCCCTCCCCACTTTATCTTTCAAATAGCTAATGTTGGTATCAAGATTTATAGTAATTGAGCTTTTTGGTTTTTTTTTTTTTGGCCACACCACACGGCATGTGGGATTTTAGCTCCCACGTCCTCTGCACTGGAAAAGTGGAGTCTTAACCACTGGACCACCAAGGAAGTCCCTACAGTGACTGAGTTTTGTACATTATTGAACTCTCAATTCTTTATTTTTTCAGTTGATTTTTATGGGTTTTATGGGTGAACAATTACAAACCTTATAATCATAAAGTTTATGCGTTCTCCCATATTTGTATTATTTTTTCTTATATTATTGTATTGGCTAGAACTTCCAGGGCAATACAAGTTTTATAGCCACCTTTGTATAATTCTGATCTAAACAGAAATTATTCTATTTTATCACTATTAAGTATTTCTCATCTAGATACTCTTTATTATATTAAGAAGTATTTTCTCTTTTGGCTTACTAGAAGCAGGAATGAAATATTAATTTTACCAAGTAACTTTTAAGTATATACTGAGACGATAATACACTTTTTTGGCATATTGTTAAGAAATATTCTATTTTTGGCTTCCAAAATAGTAGGCATATTTTAATTATTAGAATACATTCTTCCTGGTTATACAGTATTATTCTTTATATTTACTCAGATTTTTATGATTATTTTAGGGTTTAAAACATCTATATTTATAGGAAATATTTGTTCATAATCCTTCTTATGGTTCTTTATATCCCTATATATTAGTCTTACCTCAGTGGGAGAAAAGGAATAGTACCAATTTAAGGAAGAATGAATTTATAAGGAAGGTAGAAGGATAACCAATTACCACACTGGACTAGGAGACCTAAAATAGGTCGTCTCAGGAATCCTAAAACAGTTCCTCTCAAAAGTTTCCTACTTTTTAATTGCTAAAGCAAACCTAGACTGGCATTCAGGTTTCTGAAAAATAGACGATATTGCATATTTTATAAGTGCTTCCCAATCATCTGTCAAACATCAGCAAAAAGGTTAGTTAAGAAAAAAGGGTGGTCTTGAACCTGCCTATGAGGCTGCAGATCTCATAGAAGAACTACTCACATAGATGGAGAGAAAGTCAGATATGTGCAGACACAGAATTGAGGGTAATACTCAGAAAGTTACCTTTCTATTTCTTGTTCTCCATTCAACAGAGGCGCTGTCACAAAAGGACTCTGCTAATCCTAATTTAATATATTTCTTCTTGAAGTGCATATAAGCCACAGAGTGAATACTATGCAAGGTCAGTGCACCTTGGAGGGAGGCTAAAGAATTTACCAGAAAGTCGACGGGTATATGGGAGATCCTCTAATCAAGAACAATTTTAATATAACATATTAGAAGGCACAAATAACAGAGTAAAATCTTTTAGTCATGTTATTATATTTATATTTTTGTATAATATTTACATTTTATCTAAGACTCGGTTTCTTACAGGGAAGAAGAAGGAACTAAAGTAGCCACAATAATTTTGAAGAAGAGAACAAAGCTGGAGGGCTCATATAACATGATTTTAAGACTTACTGTAAAGCTACATTAATCAAGACAATGTGGTATTAGTGAAGAATGGATAGACAGATCAATAGAAAAACAGAGAGTCCAGAAATATACCAACACAAATATGATCAATTGAGGTCTTTACAGATGTACAAAGTAAATTCAGTGGAGAAAGGATAACCTTTTCAACAAATAGTGTTAGTGTCTAGTTTCAACAACTAGATATCATATGCAAAAACAAACTTTAGCATAAACCTCATAACTTATACAAAAATTAACTGTACATTCACCAAGACAGAACACATTCTGGGCCATAAAACACATCTTAACAAACAGAAAAAAACAGAAATCATATAAATCATACAATGTCTGCTATTAGACCACAATGGAATTAAATTAGAAATCAATAACAGTTATCTTTATAACTGGAAAATCCAAAAATACGTGGAGAATAAACAGCACACTTCTAAATAACAAATGGGTCAAAGAATAAATCTTAAGATAAACAAATATATTTTGAATTAAATAGAAATGAAAACATAACTTATCACAGTTTATGGGATGCAGTGAAAGCAGTGCTTAGAGGGAAATTTATAGCATTGAATGCATACATTAGAAAAAAAGAAAACTAAAATCAATCATCTAAGTGTCCACTTTAGGAAACCAGAAAAAGAAGAACAAATTAAATCCAAAAAGAGGGGATGTATGTATATGTACATCTGATTCACTTTGCTGTACAGCAGAAACTAACACAACATTGTAAAGCAACTATACTCCAATAAAAATTAACCAAAAAACCTAAAGTAAGCAGAAGAGAAGAAATAATAGGAAGTAGAGCAGAAATCAGTGGGACTGAAAACAGGAAATCAACAGAGAAAAATCAATGAAACCAAAAGCTAGTTTTTTGAAAAGATCAATAAAATCAATGTCTTTAGCCAGGCTAATTAAAAGCAAAACAGATGGCACAAATAACTAACATTAGAAATGAAAGTATATCACTACAGATCCTATGGATATTAAAAGGATAATCAAAGAGTTCTATGAATAACTCTATGCTCATAAATGTAATAACCTAGATGAAAAGGAACAATTCCTTAAGACACAATTTGCCAAATCTCACACAAGAAGAAATAGACAATCTGAATAGGGCTTTAGCTATTAAATAAATTGAATCAATAATTAATAACCTTCCAAAATAGAAAGCAGAAGGCCCACATTGGTTCACTGGTGAACTTTAGCAAACATTTAAGGAAGAAATTATAAGAATTCTCTACAAACTTTTTCAGAGGACAAAAGAGAGGTAATTCTTCCTAACACATTCTATGAGGCCAGATTACTGTAATACCAAAACCAGACAAAAAGATTACAAGAAAAGAAAACTACAGACCAATATCTTTTATAAGCACAGATGGAAAAATTCTCAACCAAGTGGGATTTATCTCAGTAATGCAAGGCTGATTCAACATTTTAAAAATCCATTAATGTAATCCATCACATCAACAGGTTAAAAGAAACTACATTATCATATCAATAAATGTAGAAAAAGTATTTGACAAATCCAACACCCACTCATGGTAAAAACTCTCAGTAAACTAGGAATACAGGGAACTTCCTCAACTTGATATGAACATCTACAAAAAACCTACAGGTAACATCATACTTAATGTTGAGAAACTTGTAGCTTTCCCACTAAGTTCAGATACAAGGCAAGAATATCCTTTCACCACACCTTTCCAACATCATACTGGAAATGCTAGCTAATGATTAAGATCAGAAAAGGAAATAAAAGGTATACAGATTGGAAAGGAAGAAATAAAACTGTCTTTGTTCACAGATGACATGATTTTCTATGTAGAGATCCAAAAGGATCAATAAAACCCTCCTGGAACTAATAAGCAATTATAACCAATGTTGCAGTATACAAGGTTGACATACAAAAGTCAACTGTTTTGCTATATAGTAGAAATGAACAGATAGAATTTGAAATAAAATTAGCACCCCCCCTAATGAAATGCTTAGGTATAAATCTAACAAAATGTATAAGATTTATATGAGGAAAACTACAAAACTCTGATGAACAAAACCAAAGAAGAACAAAATAAATGAAGAGGTATTCCACATTCATGGATAGGAAGACAATATTGTTAAGAAATCAGTTCTCCACAAGTTGACCTACAGACTCAACATAATCAATCCCAATCAAAATCCCAGCATGTTATTTTGTGGATACTGACAAGCTTATTCTAAAGTTAATGCGGAGAGGCAAAAGATCCAGAATAGACAACACAAAAATGAAGGAGGAGAAAAAAGTTGAGGAGTGACTTTACCTAACTTCAAAACTTACTATAAAGCTACAGTAATCAAGACAGTGTGGTACTGGCAAAAAAAATAGACAAATAGATCAACAAAACAGAATAGAGAGCCCACATAAGTATTGATATAATCAATTGATCTCTGAAAAAGGAGCAAAGGCAATGGAGCAAAGATAACCTTTTCAACAAATGCTCAAAGATGGCCTGGAACAACTAGATATCCATATGCAAAAAGATGAATCTGGACACAGACCCTACACCTTCCACAACAATTAACTCAAAATGTAAAATGCAAGACTATAAAACTCCTAGAAGATAAATAGGAGGAAACCTAGAAGACCTTGGGTATAATGATTACTTCATAAATACCACACCAAAGGCACTACCCATGAAAGAAATAATTGATAAAATGGACTTCATTAAAATTAAAAACTTCTGCTCTGCGAAAGACAATCTCAAGAGAATGAGAAGACAAACCACGGACAGGGAGAAAATATTTGCAAAACCCACATCTGATAAAATACTACTAACCAAAACATACAGAGAACACTTACAACTCAACAATAAGAAAAAAAAATGACCTGATTAAAAAATGGACCAAAGATCTTAACAGACACCTTTCTGAAGAAGATACACAGATGGCAAATAAGCATATGAAAAGATGCCCACATCTACGTCATCAGGGAAATGCAAATTAAAACAACGAGATACTACTACACACTTATTAGAATGGCCTAAATCTGTAACACTGACAACACTAAATACTGGGGAGGATGTGGAGCAGCAGAAACTCTCATTCATTGCTGGTGGAAATGCAAAATGGCACAGCCACTTTAGAACACAATTTGGCAGTTTCTTACCATACTAAACATATTCTTACCCTACGATCCAGTAATCATGCTCCTTGACATTTACCCCGAAAAGCTGAAAACTTATGTCCACACAAAAACCCGCATATAGATGTTTATAGCAGCTTTACTCATAATAGCCAAAACTTGGAAGCAGCCAAGATGTCCTTTAGAAGGTGAATGGACAAATAATGATGTGAATGAATGTGGGACATAAAGACAATGGAATATTATTCAGCACTAAAAATAAATGAGCTATCAAGTCATGAAAAAACATGGAGGGGCTTTACATGCATATTACTAAGTAGCCAATCTGGAAAGGCTACATACCGAATGATTCCATCTATATGACATTCTGGAAGAGGCAAAACTACAGAGACAGTAAAAAGATCATTGGTTGCCAGGGGTTGGGGAAGTGGGATGAATAGGCAGAGCACAGAGGGGTTTTACAGCAGTGAGAACACTCTGTATGATACTATAATCATGGATACATGTCATTATAAATTTGCCATAACTCATAGAATGTACAACACCCAGAGTGTACCATAATGTAACCTATGGACTTTAACTGATTATGATAGGTCAATGTAGGTTCATGCATCAGTTGTAACAAATGTACCTCTCAGGTGGGGCTTGTTGATAATGAGGGAAGTTATGCAGGTGTGGGGGCAGGGGATATATGAGAAATTCCTTTATCTTCCTCTTAGTTTTTCTGTGAACCCAAAACTGCTCTAAAAAAAGTCTTTTTAAAAAGTTAATCTAAATGGATCATAGGTTTAAGTGTGAAACATAAATTGTAAAACTTTTAAAAGAAAACATAGGAAAAAACATCTGTGACCTGAAGTTAGTCAAAGAAATTTTAAATACGACATCAAGAGCACAAAGTATAAAATAAAAAATTAATTAGATTTTATCAAAATTAAAAACATTTTATCTGTGAAAGATACATTAAGAGAATGAAAAGACAAGTTCTATACTGGAAGAAAATACTTGGAAATCACATATCAAACAAAAGACTTCTATCCAGAATATATAAAGAAGTCTCAAAATGATACTGGATAGAAATTTGGATAGACACAAAGTGGTGTATACATATGTATAAATTAAATGTATAATAAAAATAGCACAAAAGCTGGGCGGGGGCAAGTGAGAGTATACTGTTGTATGGGTCTTATACCATACATGAAATGCATGACATTACTTAAAGGTAGACTGTTGCAATTATTTGAAACTATCGTGAATGGCATTGTTGTATTAATTTCAGTTTCCAACTGCTCTTTGTTAGTAAATAGAAGTACTATTGAATTTTGTGTGTTGGCCTTTTATCCTGCAACCCTTAATAAACTCATTTAGTTCTAGGAACTTCTCTGTAGAGTACATGGGATTTTCTATGTAGACATCATTTCATCTTTGAACAGGGACAGTTTTATTTATCTTTTCCCAATACTTCATCTGAAGTACTTTTAGCATTTCTTTTAGAGCAGGTCTGCTGTTGATGAATTCTGTTCCCTTCATCTGAGAGCTTCTTCATTTCACCTTTATTCGTCAAAGATATTTTCAATGGAGATAGAATTCTGAGTTGAGAGGTCTCTTCCCTCAGCGTTTTATAACTTCTACTGTCCTTGATTTCTGATGAGAAATTATATATAGTCATTCGAATTGTTGTTCCCCTGTATGATATATGTCCATTTTCTCTGGCAATTTCCAGTATTCTTTCTATATAGTTTTCACAAGTCTAATTACGATGGGTCTAGGAGAGATTTCTTTGAATTGATCTTGCTTGGGTTTGCTGAGCTTTGTGAATCTTGTGTCTTTTCCTGAGTACATTTTCTTCTAATATTTTTGTACTTTATGTTTTTTCTCTTTCTAGTATTCTCACACAATTTGATGAGACTCTGTTGCTATATCTTTTTCAATCTTTTTTTTTCCTGTCTGTTTTCCAGACTAAATAATCTCCAGTGATTTATCCACAAGCTTACTGATTCTTTCCTCTGTCATTTCTATTCTGCTATTAAGCTCATCCAGTGGATTATAAATTTTCAGTTACTTTACTCTTTATTTTTTTTCCAGTACGCAGGCCTCTCACTGTTGTGGCCTCTCCCGTTGCAGAGCACAGGCTCCGGATGCGCAGGCTCAGCGGCCATGGCTCACGGGTAAAGCCGCTCTGCAGCATGTGGGATCTTCCTGGACCGGGGCACGAACCCGCGTCCCCTGCATCGGCAGGTGGACTCTCAACCACTGCACCACCAGGGAAGCCCCCAGTTACTTTACTCTTTTAGTTCTAAAATATGCATTTGGCTCTTTATATTTTCTATTTCTATGCTGATATTTTCTGTCTTTCCATACGTTTGAAGTCTGTTGACCCTTACTTCATGAAGCATGGTTATAATAGTTGCTTTAAAGTTGTCTGATAAATGCTACATCTGTGTCATCCCAGGTTTGGCATCTATTGTTTAAAAGACAATCAAACTCTTGGGAGATGAGATTTTCAAGGTTCTTCATATGCTGAGTAATTTTAGACGGTATCCTGGACATTCTGAATATTTATGTCACCTGGGTATTGTTTAAATCCTAAGGAGATTGCTGATTTTGTTTTGTTTTGTTCTATTGTAGCAGGCATTAAACTAGGATTGGTTCAGGACACAGTTCCAAATGGTTTTCTTAGTGTTGCTATAATGTCAGTTAAGTTTTCAAAGTATTTGCAGTGTTATTTGGATAAGTCCTATATGCATCCTACCCAGCAGACAGTGTGGGATCTGGGTAGTGGTCAGTCCTCTAGTTCAATGCCTGTGATTGGCTGTCCATGGGAGGGGTCAGACATGTTTATCTGTAAAGGACCAAACAGTAAATATTTTAGGCTTTGTTGCCAAGAAGCAAAATCCATGAGAAGGTTTTCTTATATAACAAGGGAGAAAACAAATTCCACAAAGTTTATATTGGCAAAATTAAAAATAGAATAATTGAGTATACTTAAAAAATTTTTCATTCAGGTCCACTAATGAGAAGACTAGAATTCTTCTTTTTTGGAGGGGGAGGGGAAATAATTTCACTTAATTAGGGTTCAAAGTTAATGTTCCTTATCATCCAAATTGAAAATATTCATCTGTTAATGCTGATGTGCAATGAGATTTTAAACATTTTAATATACATATAAATATATATGAAATATATTTAATATATGTAATATATTTTATTTAATGTTATATAATAAATATATAAAACATTAAATAATATTAATATTATATTTAGCTATATAAGTATAATATAATTATACTATAGTTATATATAATTATAATATATAATACATATAAAATGCATAATATATAAAATATAATACATATATATTATAATATATAATTATTATAATTATAACAAATTTTATAATTATAATAAAATCTATTATTAAATTATATATAGTTATAATTTATAATTGTATATAAAGTGTAATAGAAAAAACATATACAACATAATATATAAAATATAATAATATTATATATAATATATAACATATTATATATTATATATATTACAACATTCAGAATTACATATAATATATTTTATATATTATATATTATATACTGCAATACATATATTATTATTATTTTTTTTTGCAATACATGGGCCTCTCACTGCTGTGGCCTCTCCCGTTGCGGAGCACAGGCTCCGGACATGCAGGCCCAGCAGCCACAGCTCATGGGCCCAACCGCTCCGCGGCATGTGGGATCTTCCCGGACCAGGGCACGCCTGCATCGGCAGGCGGACTCTCAACCACTGCACCACCAGGGAAGCCCAATACATATATTATTAATATGATGCATATAATGTACTATATACATTATATTTACTATTTTACTATATTACTATTTACTATATTATATATTTACTATATTATAATATATAATATATATTATGTTATATATACATTATATATAATATAGTATATGTTAACATAATGTGTATAATATATAGCACTAATATTATCAATATATTATATAGTATTATATATACATATATTTATATGAAATAACATAATTATATATTTATAGTAATATATTTATATATAATCATATATAAAATATATTTATAGTATTGTTATATATGATATATATTATATTAATATATATGAAAATGTATAATATATTAGTATATTATTATATATTATGTGTTATATTATATAATATATAAACTTGAATATATATATAATATATAATTAATAATAATATATAATATAACACACAATATATTAATAATTATATAATTACAATTAATTATTATATTATTAATTATACAATTAATAATCATCAGCAATATATTAATATATTATACAATTTAAATACTAATATTTAATGTAATATATAAAAGTATATTTATATGTTATATTTAATATATATTTAAGATATATGAAATATATTTTAAATATATTTCATATGTGAAAATGCAGACTGGTATTGTCAAATAGTGATATTAATCCACAAGCATATGATTTCAATTTAATATATATAGAATTCTATTAGATTCTTCTCTTAATATTTGCCTTTTAGCATGTCATTACATTGAAGACTAATCACTCCAATTGATGGCTAGGCAGAATGGCACAGTTAAACGAAATTTGCAATGTAGAAATATCCTTCTTCTGCATTTGCATCCAAGTCACAAAAACGTTCCTAGAAGTGTAGGTTGAGCTCAGAAATCATATCCATGACAGATTTTTATGAGAATGAACATCTCACTTCTTTTAGGTTTTGACAGCATGAGAAGCCATAATTCAAAAAGAGTCATGTACCACAATGTTCACTGCAGCTCTATTTACAATAGCCAGGACATGGAAGCAACCTAAGTGTCTATCGACAGATGAATGGATAAAGAAGATGTGGCACATATATACAATGGTATATTACTCAGCCATAAAAAAAAAATGAAATTGAGTTATTTGTAGTGAGGTGGATGGACCTAGAGTCTGTCATACAGAGTGAAGTAAGTCAGAAAGAGAAAAACAAATACCATATGCTAACACATATATATGGAATCTAAAAAAAAAACAAAAAAAAGGTTCTGAAGAACCTAGGTGCAGGACAGCAATAAAGGTGCAGACGTAGAGAGTCGACTTGAGGACACTGGGAGGGTAACCTGGGCCGAAGTGAGAGAGTGGCATAGACATATATACACTACCAAATGTAAAATAGATAGCTAGTGGGAAGCAGCCACATGGCACAGGGAGATCAGCTCGGTGCTTTGTGACCACCTAGAGGGATGGGATAGGGAGGGTGGGAGAGAGATGCAAGAGGGAGGGGATATGGGGATATATGTATACGTATAGCTGATTCACTTTGTTATACAGCAGAAACTAACACAACATTGTAAAGCAATTATACTTTAATAAAGATGTTAAAAAAAACTGTGTAAAAACAACAACAAAACAATAACTTGATATTACTTGTGATTCACACAAGGTTAGTTCACTGAAATGACTATCACAGTACAAATTTGTATATAAGCATCTGTTTTGCCTTTTAAGTTTAGGTTGAATTCATTAAGAAACATTGTCAAACCTGCAGCAAAAGCTAATTTTCAAAGTGAATCTCAATAATAGAAGTCAAAGGGGATTTTTCTCGTTCAGAAAAATTTCAATTTCAGACCTCAAAAAAAATCACAAAACTGGGCTTCCCTGGTGGTGCAGTGGTTGAGAGTCCGCCTGCCGATGCAGGGGACACGGGTTCGTGCCCCAGTCCAGGAAGATCCCACATGCCGCGGAGCGGCTGGGCCTGTGAGCCATGGCCACTGAGCCTGCGTGTCCGGATCCTGTGCTCCGCAACGGGAGAGGCCACAACAGTGAGATGCCTGCGTACCGCAAAAAAACAAAAACAAAACAAACTCATGGAACTGATGATGGTTAAGACCATGAGGACAAATGAAGTTTGCCATTGACACTACTGATTCAATAACCTGTAATAAATTAAAATATGTTCCTCAAAGTAGCTGCTGATGAATAAAGTGATGAATAACAATAAGCTTTAAATACCTTACATTTTTCACAAGCTTTATAAATTGGGTTAATTAAACCTTTGTCTGTTTCATACATAATTTTGCCACCATCAGTTGTAATACTAGAGGATTCCACTTAAGGTTGTAACTGAAAATATATTTTCTCAACTTCCTTGAAAATATTCTTGCCTGTAATTTTTCCACATAGACTATTCACAGAAGGTAATTCTTCAGTCACTGGTACAAACTTGGCACTTGGCACTGACTCCAACAGAACCCAATCTGTAATATGAGTCAACTCATTAAGAGTCAAGGAAAACCACCTGAAATCATCTGCCTTGTTTTTAAATTGACTATTGATGCTCCTCCTAATGCTAGCTCTTTAAGCAATTTTAGACACTACAGATATCTAGAGCTCTCTCTTTTTGTAGCTCTCTCCTGTTCACTCCTCTGCCCTGCAAACACTAGCCATCTTCGTATCCTCAGACTCCCAGCTCGGCCTCCTCAAGTCAGTGAACTTGCTGGGCTCCATGGAGGTTCCTGATTTGTGGTCTAGAAATGTGATTGTAGAGCTAACCTCATTTATTTCTCCTCTTTCATGGATAACTGCCCTTGACGTACAATATTTGAAAACAGTTGTTTCATGTATTTTGTCTGTTTGTTTTCTTGTTCAGGTGGGGGAATAAATCCAATCCCTGTTACTCTATCTTGGCTGGAAAAGGAAGCACCTTGATAGGACCTAGACTTGAATTTTAAGAGCAAGCTTTAAGAATATGCTCTAAGTCACATCATAGACAAAAGTAAACTCAAAATGGATTAAAGCCTTAATGTTAACACCTGAAACCATAAAACTCCTAGAAGAAAATGTAAGCAGTACAGTTTTTGACACCATGCTTAGAAATTTTTTTTTTATATGTCTCCTCAGGCAAGGGAAATAAAAACAGTTAAACATTTTTTTTGATTTTTTGACTGATTAATATAAATCAATGAATTAAAATTGTTTGTATATTAATTTAAAAAATAAAATCAATTGCAAGATTAAAAAAAGCAAATATAAACAAATGGCACTACAACAAAATAAGAAGCTTTTGTGCAACGAAGGAAACCAACAACAAAAGGAAAAGGCAGCCTCCTTAGTGGGAGAAGATATTGCAAACAATATATCCAATAAGGATTTAATATCCAAAATACACAAAGAGCTCATGTAACTCACCTAATTTATGACAAAGGAGGCAAAAACATACAGTGGAGAAAAGACAGCCTCTCCAATAAGTGGTGCTGGGAAAACCGGACAGCTACATGTAAAAGACTGGAATTAGAATACTCCCTAACACCATAAACAAAAATAAACTCAAAATGGATTACAGACCTAAATGTAAGACCAGACACTATAAAACTCTTACAGGAAAACATAGGAAAAACACTCTTTGACATAAACCACAGCAAGATCTTTTTTCACCCACCTCCTAGAGTAATGAAAATAAAAACAAAAATAAACAAATGGGACCTAATGAAACTTCAAAGCTTTTGCACAGCAAAGGAAACCATAAACCAGACAAAAAGACAACCCTCAGAATGGGAGAAAATATTTGCAAATGAAGCAATGGACAAAGGATTAATCTCCAAAATATACAAGCAGCTCATGCAGCTCAATATTAAAAAAAACAAACAACACAATCCAAAAATGGGCAGAAGATGTAAAGAGACATTTCTCCAAAGAAGATATATAGACTGCCAACAAACACATGAAAGAATGCTCAACATCACTAATCATTAGAGAAATGCAAATCAAAACTACAATGAGGTATCACCTCATGCCGGTCAGAATGGCCATCGTCAAAAAATCTACAAACAATAAATGCTGGAGAGGGTGTGGAGAAAAGGGAACACTCTTGCACTGTTGGTGGGAATGTAAATTGGTACAGCCACTATGGAGAACAGTATGGAGGTTCCTTAAAAAACTAAAAATAGAACTACCATATGACCCAGCAATCCTACTACTGGGCATATACCCAGAGAAAGCCATAATTCAAAAGGACACATGTACCCCAATGTTCACTGCAGCACTATTTACAATAGCCAGGACATGGAAACAACCTACGTGTCCAACAACAGATGAATGGATAAAGACAATGAGGTACATATATACAATGGACTTTTACTCAGCCATAAAAAGGAACAAAATTGGGTCATTTGTAGAGATGTGGATGGACCTAGAGTCTGTCATACACAGTGAAGTAAGCCAGAAAGAGAAAAACAAATATCATATATTAACGCATATATGTGGAATCTAGAAAAATGGTACAGATGAACTGGTTTGCAGGGCAGGAATAGAGACACAGGCACAGAGAATGGACATGTGGACACAGGGGGCAAGGAGAGGGTGGGACGAATTGGGAGATTAGGATTGACATATATACACTACCGTGTGTAAAAGAGACAGCTAGCGGGAACATGCTATACAGCACAGGAAGCTCAGCTCGGTGCTGTGATGACCTAGATGGGTGGGATGGGGGTAGGTGGGAGGGAGGTCCAAGAGGGAGGGGATATAGGTATACATATAGCTGATTCACTTCATTGTACAGCAGAAACTAACACAACATTGCAAAGCAATTATACTCCAATAAAAAAAAATAAAGGAAAAGGCAGCCTCCTTAATGGGAGAAGATATCTGCAAACAATATATGCAATAAGGATTTAATATCCAAAATATACAAAGAACTCATATAACTCAACATTAAGAAAAACAACCCAATTAAAAACGGGCAGAGGATATGAATAGACATTTTTCCAAAGAAGACAAGCGGATGCCAACAGACACGTGAAAATATGCTCAACATCACTAATCATCAGAGAAACGCAAATCAAAACCTCAATGAGATACCACCTCACACCTGTCAGAACGACTATTACCAAAAAGACAACAAATAATAACTGTTGGCAAGGATGTGTAGAATGCTGTTGATGGGACTGTAAATTGGTGCGGCCACTACGGAAAACAGTATGAAGGCCCCTCAAATCATATGATCCAACAATTCCCCTCCTGGGTATTTACCCAAAGAAAACAAAAATACTAATTTGAAAAGACATATGCACCTTAGTGTTCACTGCAGCATTATTTACAATAGCCAAGATGTGGAAGTGACCTAAGTGTCCACTGATAGATAAATGCATAAAGAAGATGTGGTACACATATACAATGGGATGTTACTTAGCCATTAAAAAAAATAATAAATTTGCCTCTAGCGACAACATGGATGATTCTAGAGGGTATCATGCTAAGTGAAATAAGTCAGACAGAGAAAGACAAATACTGTATGATCTCACTTATATTTGGAAACCAAAACCAAAACAAAGAAAACAAAATGAAAACAGACTCAGAGATACAGAGCACAAATGGGTGGGTGCCTGATGGGAGGAAGGTGGGAGGATGGATGAAATAGGTAAAGGGGATTAAGACGTACAAACCTTCAGTTAAAAAATAAGCCATGGGGATGTAACATACAGCATAGGGATATGGTCAATAATATTATAATAACTTTGTATGGGGACAAATGGTTATTAGACTCACCGTGGTGATCATCTCATAATGCCAAATCACTATGTCCTACACCTGAAACTAACATGATATTATACATCAACTATATTTCAATTAAAAAAAATAATATGCTTTAAGAGGGTATCCTGCTTCCTTATGGTATTTAGGTTTTGCCACTGGAGGTATTTAACCTTGCCTGCAAATGTTAATTATTTTGCTTAAAATAATTACTATTTTACTATTTACTATAATTTTACTATTTCCAAAAGTAACACTTTTGGAAATATACTTAGCATTTGCATTCTAGAGGTGCCAGAACATAATGCATTTATTTCCCAAAATACCCAGATTAAAGTTACAAGAAAAAAGCTGCATGAATTCATGTAATGGCAATCCACACTTCCAGTTTCTCAGGGACCAAAAGGATAAGTAAGACATTCACAGGGTGAAACAGATCTCAGAGGCAAACAATCACGTTTTCAAAAATGTATATCAATGTGATCCAAATCAACATCAAGAATTAACTAACAAGAAGAATCAGGTTAAGGTCTCAGGAAGGAAGAGAGAAAACACAGACAGAATAGTATATTGGAACAAATTCTTGATTTCTTCTTCCATCAAAGGGATTAGACAGCTTTCAGGAATCCCTTTGAAAAGTAAGATTTCTAAGAAAAAGTAATTTTAGTTTGAGGGCTCCAATAAAGCCATTGGCATTACAGAAATTTTCACAGTTTTTTTTTTTAAAGTTGTCACTAAACATAAAAGCAAAATTAAAACTTTTGCTCCCCTACTTCTTTCCCCCAATTTCTCCACCTCCTAGTCAATGAGTTTGCTGTGTACTTCATTGAAAAAATATAACCACAGGGAACTAAGGAAACTAAATTACTCTTCTGATCACCCAATTACCAACTTCCTTGCATCTGCATCTGTCTTGTTTCTTCCCTCCCTTACAATGGAAGAAGTTGGACCATCTCCTAACAAAAGCTGACCCTTCTTAACTGCTCTGAATCCCATCCCCTGTCACCTTCTTGGGGATCATCATCATTTGATCATCTCTTCTCTCTTCTTCAGTATCAGTTTTTCTCTCTCTACTAAATCATTGCCATCAGCATTACCTGGTACCTTCCAAAATTAAAAAACACCCTTAAAGTCCTTCTTGTTTTAGAAAAATCGTAGCTTATAAATGAAGAGGGAATAACAATAGAAAAATCGTCATTTTGCAGCCCCTAATCTAGTTAGCAGTCATCAATGGCTGCTAAATTCCTAAGTGAAAGGTCAATAGTGACCTTTATAATAGATGGATCAGGATGACATCATCTAAGCACACTGATACATCTTAACATCATGAAAATAGGACAACCAGTAATTATTTTCTTCCTAATATGCTACAACAGGAAGTACACAGCATCACCTATGAAGTATTCTTACTATAGAACAATTAGACTTTAATCAAACCTCTCGATCTACTTTGTCAATTTGCATGAAATGCAAAGTACAGAGGAAGAGGCTAAATGATATAAGGATGTCATTATCTAAGTCCCAGAATATGTGAAATTCTACAAAACAAATGACTCAGCTACTTCAACAAATAAATGTCATTACAAAAGAAGGGACACCTGTTATAGATTAAAAGGGATTTAAGAGATCCATCAGCCAAAAGCAGTATGTAGACTTTAAATGAATAGTGATTAAAAAAATCAATGATAGATATGTATGTTTGAAACAAATGAGGAAAAACTGAATATGGACAGAGTACTAGATGATATTAAAGAACGTTTATTTTGTTGGGGGCGTGTTAGTGGTATTGTGGTTATGTTTTAAAAAATAATTATCTGTTAGAAATACATATTGAAGTATTTATTGGTAAAATGATATGATGCCTTGGATTAAGAGGGAATAGTGAACACTGAAGGTTGCTGAAACTCAGTAAAGCATATGGGGTCCATTATATTCTATTTTGTGTGCATTTGAAAACTTCCATAGTACAAAATTAAAAAGAAGTCCTCCCTTAACTCATATTCCCTTCTGCTTCTTTCTATAACAAGCTTTTTGAAACAGTAGCACGCACTGTCACTTCTTCCTCACGCTTCCATTTGGTCAGCAATCACTTCAACTTGGCTTTCTCCTGACCATTTTTCTTGAAACCATTCTTTCCCAAGGTCACCGAAAAATCTCCATTTTGTCAAGTCCAGTGGACATTTCAATTATAATATTTTGACCTCTTAGACTCATTCTACAGAATTGACCATATCCTCCTCCTTGAAATACTTTTCTCTCTGTTCTTGGTTTCCATGACATTACAAACTCCTGAATTTCTTCTGGCCTTTTGGGCCACTTCTCAAAATAATTTGCTAGCTCTTTTTCTTCCATCCAACTTAAAAATACTGACATTCCTCAGGGCTTAGGTCAGAGGTCTCTTTTCTGCTTTTCTCCTTTTACTCTTCTTTTGAGCCAACCTCAGTATTATATAACATCTCCGTGCCAATTCTTGAATTTATTATCTTTAGTCCAAGATCCAAAATCCAATCATTTACATGATTTCTCCACTGGACATCTCAAAGCATCTCGAACTTAACTTTCCCTAAACCAAAGTCTTCGTCTTTGCCTCATACCTACCTTCTCCTCATGGCTAAATTTGCTTCCTCCTCTCCCAGTTTTCTCATTTCAACAAAAGCTCTTTCATCCGCTCCATTACTAAAGCCAAAACCTAAGAATCATCCTCGACACCTCCCTCTCTTTATTGCCCTCTCCCCTGTAAGGTCCTGTTGGTTCTGCTTCCTAAATATATTATGGCTTGATTGTTCTTATTCCATTTTAACCTTTGGGTCCCAGTTCCTATCATCTCTCATCTGTATTACTGCAACAGCCTCAATGGTTTCCCATTTTACTCCTGTTCTCTTCCACAGAGCAACCAGAGTGAACTTTTACAAAGTCAAAATGGATCCTGTCAATCCTGTTCAGGGACAGCCCCTTGCACTTAAGTATAAAACAGCTAACAAGGGCAGTGTGATGGGTAAGTTATGTGTCAACTTGGCTAGGATGTGGTACTCAGTTGTTTGGTCAAACAGCAGTGCAGAAAATATTTTTTAGATATAATTAACATTTACCAGTTGACTTTAAAGCAAATTATCTTCTATAATGTGTGTGTGTTCTTAAGGGCGGCCTTAAGAGCAAGGATTGAGGTTTCCTAATGGAGAAGGAATTCTGTTTTCAGACTGCAGCATAGATATTCTGCAGGAGAAGGAACTATCCTAAGACTGCAACATAGATATTCTGCCTGAATTTCCAGCCTGCTGACCTGCCTTACGGATTTCGGTGTTAAGACTGCAAACATCAACTCTTACTGAATTTCCTCACAACTCATGAATTCCTTACAATAACACCCTCTATATCTCTCTCTCCTAATTGGTTCCATTTCTTGGGAACAAGACCCCGAATGTTCTGTCTCCTGCCTGCTTCTCCTTTCTCATTTCACATATGACTTTCTGCTTCACTCATTACAATCCAGCTACAATGGCCTTCTTTCTATTTCTGGAATGGACAAGTTATTTCCTGCTTTAAGACCTGCATATTTGCTCTTTCATCTGTTAGGAATGTTTTCCCTCTCTCATTCTCTTTCCTTTCTCTCCCTTTTTTACTTTTTAATACAGAAGAGTGCATATAGTATTTTATGTATAGTTAAGAATAATAACAAGATAAACACTTGTATATCAACTATCTACCTATTTTTCTCCTGTAAAACTGTAATTCATCCTACTAGATATCAACTGAAATACCACTGCTTCAGAAAAGCCTTCCTTAATTCCACTATCTAAATTAGATTGCCCTAGTTAATTTTTTCTCATAATAATCTGTTTTTTTTCTTCCTAGTATTTATCACAATTTGTAATTATTTATTTGTATGGGTTTATTTGTTTAATGTCTGTCTCCCTCATTACACTGGAAATGAGGGCAAGAAACATTGTATTCTTGGGCTTCCCTGGT
Organism: Phocoena sinus; assembly: GCF_008692025.1. Lineage (NCBI taxonomy): Eukaryota > Metazoa > Chordata > Mammalia > Artiodactyla > Phocoenidae > Phocoena > Phocoena sinus. The sequence continues at coordinate 38,113,845 of NC_045776.1, forward strand.
GGCGCAGTGGTTGAGAGTCCGCCTGCCGATGCAGGGGACACAGGTTCGTGCCCTGGTCTGGGAAGATCCCACATGCCGCGGAGCGGCTGGGCCCGTGAGCCATGGCCGCTGAGCCTGCGTGTCCGGAGCCTGTGCTCCGCAACAGGAGAGGCCACAATAGTGAGAGGCCCGCGTGCTGCAAAAAACAAAACAAAACATTGTATTCTTAATGTAAAGTATGCAATAAATAACAAATGAAACTACCTTGTCACAATTGTTTTCTTAATTATAATTGCTCAAGTAATATGAGTATGTTTTCATTATAAAAATTCAAATATATAGAATTATACAGAGAAAAATAAAATTCCCTTCAACATGTTATCTCCTACCAAAATACAAATCCCATTCTGTTTCCCAGAAATCAGTGTAAATAGTTTAGTATATATCCTTCCAAATTTTTAAATACAATTACATGCTTATACGTGCATACACAAATAAACATACATTGACACACATGTATTGATATTTAAAAACTTAAATTGAGCCATGCTTATGTGTTATGATCTATGATCTGCTTTTTCACTTAACAGAATGTTTTGGAGATCATTCCACAATAATGCATATAGATCTACCTAATTCTTGTAAACTACAGCAGTATTATATTTTATGGAGATGCCATTGCTCTAATTTTATTAAAGAATCCCCATAGCTTTTATTATCTTACTCTAGCTATATTTTGTATTTATTCTGTTATCTGAAGAAAAAAAATCAGTATTTGGTCATTAGTGTTGATTTAAGGACAGTTTGCTTGAAAATATTTCCTTTAAAGTATGCTTTTCTTAAACTTCCTTTCTACTACCTTCATACAAGATAATGTCAACATTACTTGCTTTAATGAACAGAAATAAGATGATAAGACACAGTGAAGGGTTCAGGAAATCTCAGCTAAAATAGCTCAAATTAGGTTTGTTTTACCATGCCATAATCTAGCCAGGTTCAAAAAGATCTAGCTAGCATCTATCTTCCTTTCTGAGATAGTGAATTCAGACAGGCATCAGTGATCCGCATGAGATAAGTACTTTTTTTCTCACATTCATGCCAACCAGTCCCCACAGTCTATAAGCAAGGTGTGCGGAGCCCAGGCATCATTCTGGTACAGGCACTGGAGAAATTAAGAGTTCCTACAGGTTCTCTTCCGCATTCTTAATGCTGTTAGTTCTATAGTATCAGTTAAACTGAAATTATGTTGGCTGAAAAGTTTAACTCCTATTTCTATACCAATTTCGTGATCTCAACCTCTAGATCTACAAAGTCAATATTATCTGTTGTGTTAGGGCTTTTAAAAGTGAATCCAGTTGATGAAACTGTTATTCTGATAAGTCATTACCACTTAAATAAAGTTGTAGCTAGAGACTTTCAGCAAAGTAGAAAATTTCAATGCGCTAAATTCATGAGTATATATACTTCTAATAGGTGACAATTCTATTTTATCTATTTTAAATGGCATGGATTTTCAGACACCAGTGGGAAACAGGCAATAACAAAGTGAATAAATATGGAAGAATTTGGAAATCTTCATGCCCAAGACTTTTCTATTCAAGGAGAATAATATCTTAGTCCTCCTTATAGGGCTGATCATAATTCTACTATAGCATTTCTGGTAATATCTCCAAAGTTATATTCTTTATTAAAACACTTCATTCAAGGTAGTGGTAAGAGCTCAGGCTCCAAAGTAAAGATGCTATATTTGAATCCTGGTTCTACCAATTTCTAACTAAGTGATTTGGGGCAAGTTGCTTAGTTTTTCCAAGCTTCAGTTGCCTCACCTTTAAATTGGGGATAAGGACAATGTTTATCTTTGGAATTATGATAATGTATGTAAAGTGTTTAGCTCTATGCCTGGCATATAATAAGTGCTCAGTTAATGAAAGCTATTACTATTTTTTTTGAAGTATTGTTAGGAAGCAGGATACAGGCAGAGAAAGGGAGACTAGCTAGAAAGATCAGAAAAGAACTCTGGATAAATGTGCCATTAAAGCTATCATAACAAACTATTACTTGAATGAATGCAGAGTGAAATGACTGAAGACAAATCAAAGGTAGAATCAGCTGAAAGGGCCCTGAAAAGTAATTTGTATGGGAGAGTTTTCTGCATGGGAAAAAATGCAATAGAACCCAAGTTAAAAGATGAAAGAGAAGCTGGGAAAAATGTTTGTAACATGTTACAAAAAGAACTACTTTTTTTCACATATAAAGAAAATGACTAACATATTAGTGGAAAAATAGACAAAAAACAGAACAATAGTTTGTAGAAAATACAAATGACTCAAATATAAAACTTCACTCATAACAAGAAAAATGTAAATTATAACTAAAAGATACCATTTTCATCTCTCAGATTGGCAAAGAACTAAACTTTTTGATTATACTCTTTAAAGTATAATAAAACAGGCACTTTCAAATATTGCAAGTGGGAACATAAGTTGTACAACCTCTATTAGAGCAATTTAGCAATATCTATCAAAATTTATAATGAATTTATCTTTGACCCACAATTACATTTCTAGGAATTTATCTTACAGATATCCTCACACATTTATAAATGACATGTATAGGAATATTCACTGCAGCATTATAGTCTGCAATCATGAAAGACTGAAAATAACTCAAATATTCATTCACTAGTGGGCTGGCTAAATGCACTGTGGTACATTCATACAATGGGACGTCGTATGGATTTAAAGAAATGGGGTAGTTTTACAGTGCACAGATTCATATACATAGTCAATATTGTACATGTATAACTATCCCTGAAAAGACACACAGGAAACTGAAAGAGGAGGGCAATTTGGCTGGCTGGGAAACGGGGGTATGAGAAAGCCTACTTTCACTAAATATCCCTATGAATTTTTATTTCTTGAATACGACAATAATTATAAAAGCAATTTAGTTCAGTTCTCTGTCTCTGAAGGTGAATATTTAACCCAATTGGATTTGAAATTCCTTAATGGGTTCCTCCTGAAATCTGTATAGCCTTTATCTAGGAGAACAATATGAAGATATAATTTAGAGAAAAGCAGAGACAATGCCTTTTATGGCGATTCCTGAAGTAGGAATAAATAAAATAAAATGGTGATGTGGGCCCAGAATCCTTATCTGTAATTGTGAAATCTTTTTTTTTTTTTTAATTTATTTGGCTGCACTGGGTCTTAGTTGTGGCATGTGAGATCTTCACTGTGGCATGCGGGATCTTTAGTTGCAGCATTCAGGATCTTTAGTTGCAGCATGCTAGATCTTTAGTTGTGGCATGCAGGCTCTTAGCTACAGCACGTGGGATCTAGGATCTAGTTCCCTGAGCAGGCATTGAACACAGGCCCCCTGCATTGGGAGCACAGTGTCTTAACCATAGGGAAGTCCCGTGAAATCTTAAGAGTAATGAAAAGTGAAAGTTTTTTTCATAACCTTTTTGGTAGCAATATCTGACCTAACCCAAATCTATTTGGTTGTAAAATCTGACCTGAACTGATATGAGGCTATGTATACTTATTGTTTATTATATTTAATGTGAATAATCATACATCATAGTGTATCCCATATGGTATGTAAACCATATTAGCTTAAAATTTTGTTAATTCTGAAATACGTTTGGCTCTAAGAATTTTGGATGAAGGACTGTGGACCTGTATGATTTTCTCTCCTGACTGTCAGTCCTGAGTTAAATCTTCACACAAAAATATTATCATTACCAGAAAGAGCCTTCTGACAGTTAGTTATCCAATCCTCTTCTTCAACAATACCCACCACTCAAGGTTTATGAGATGCCTACTTTTGGCTTTTTGTTCTTACTCTTTGGGAGTTTTGGTTAAAGACTATCACTATGCAAGCAACGTACCTGATCTCAGAGATTCTGATATGGAAAGAAAATTTGGGCAAATCTGATAATTTATGCAACTATAAAAATGAAATTCTTTAAGAAGAATTTATTTTCTTTCTGTCATTGTAGCAAGAGCTACACACAGGTTAAAAAGAAAATTACCACCCCGCTCCCCATGCCTATACTTTTCAGTATTGGGAAACTTAAGATATCTTAATTATTTTCTAGTGTCTTAATCATTTTGTGAAATCATGAAGTTGGATAATCGTCATTTAATATAAAATGTCCTCTTTTCTATGGAATTGTAGCTTCTTACTAATTATGAATTAAAGCCTTATATAATATGGCTGGAAGCCAGAATGACAAGTGAAATTTAGAGACCTCAACCTTGGTTATCTTGAGAGAAAAGCACTGTTAGATACTTTGGAGTCAAAGAATGTTACCTTCTAGGCTCCAGTTGCAAAAGCAGTAAGCTGACTTCCGGAGAACACGATGCAGAAACCAAAACCGAGAGGAGAAATACCTGCTTGTGAACTCTACTAGGACGAAGTGATGCAGGTTACCCTGTTTATTAGACTGCACTTTAGAAAATTCAGGGCACATATGGATATGCATTTATTCCATTGTATGCTACACATTATTGAAAACACATTCTACAATATAATTCATCCATGCATTGTTTGAAATTTAAGATTACAAAACTAAATGGTAGTGTTTTGTTTTATGACTGCCTGTACTTTCAAAAAGAAAGATGATATGGGTAGATTGACTTTATAACTTTTATATGCACCTATTAGGGAGAACAACACAACAGAAAAGAAACAACCCCCAGCCCCTACACACACACAGTTTCCCTATGTGTGTGCCACAGGCTGTTACCTTTAGTTTAGGTAAAACCAGGTGTTCAGGGCTGTGTTAGTGGGGAGAGCATGAGCTGGAGATTAAGGTGTTCTGCTTGCTCTCTGTGCCACAGCTGAAGCTGGGAGGCTTGAACTGATTGGAAGCAAGCTGGAATGGAAGTTCTTTGGAAGGAAGGGACCTCGGATTCTTCCAGTTTAATATAGCAGATTATACCCTTCCATCCTCTGGTCACAAAGAAGGTGATACAGGTTGGCAGAGGGCAAAGTCATGAAACAACAGAAACTGGAGGACATACAGTTAAAGAGCTCACGCACTTTGTTGATAAGTATAGGTAGCTCTCAGAAGAGTCACTACTTAAATGGTTTTTCAGGATTGTGGACTCCGACTGTTTCCCTAATTCTGGACACAGCTGCATAAAAAGACATGTATTGGTTAACATATGACCCCCAACTAGTCACAGTCTGTGACGGCTTGGATGAAAATTAGAGATGGGGGAACATCTAACGTTTTGGGGTGACTAAGGGCAACAACAGTACACAGTATGTATCCTGAAAAAGGCAATTGCCCAACTCCCCTACTAAATGGAACACCACTGGTATAGCAGTTGATCTGCTGTGAATGCAAGTCGTGTTGGACTGGCGTTACTGTAACCAGGATGTTCTCCTAATGAAGATGCCTGTGACCCAGACCACCATAAGAGGTGATTAGAGTACACCTAATGTTCTTCCCATATTGCTTTGTTACTGGGGGGGGGGGTGGTGGGGAGGCAGGTATGGATAAGAAATAATGCAAGAAACTATGTCTGATTTACTGTTCTAACTTCTTTCAATGGGCTTTACTGATGTTAGGAAAATTAGAATGATTCAGTAGAAAGAGAGGAAAGGAAGGGGAGTCAACAGAGGAAAAAACAAAATAGGGTGAAAATATTTCAGTTGCTATAAACACATGGAATGGAAAAAGCAGAAACTGATGGGGAAGAAACCAGAGTTTTGACAGAGCATTACTAAGACTGGGGAAGCCACTGGCTCCGGCAGTAACAAGACCCAGACAGATCAACCATCTATCCCAGTTTGGAAGAATTTAGAAAACTGGATGACAAGGAAAAGCACAATAAATTTGATATTGAAATACAAGAGGTGTCAGTAAGAAAGACTGAAACTGATGAAGACTGATGGGAAGGCCAGGATCTCCTGGCTCATTAGAGCTGGCATGGAGCCAGTATAGTAACTGAACCTGACGTCCATTGTTTGGGTCAAAGTTAATGATAAAATGTAAGGAAGGAAGGAAGAGAATAAATAAATGGCGTGTGCTAAGGTGAAATCCAACCTTACTTTGGTGTCTTAAGAGAGGCTAAGAGCAAGACAATAATATTCTTTCTTAGCTCAAACTCCAGATGCCTGGAAGGTAAAGCAATATGGCTTGCCAAAGCTGCCTCTGCTTCTGAAAACTGGAAAAAAGAATGGCGACTGGCAAATAGGAATGGTATCCTCCAGCAAACACCTTTGTCTCGCATTACTCCTAACCAGGAAGATTACATTTAATCACTCTTTTTTCCTCTACAAAGAAATTCATTCTCACAGTGTGATTTAACTTTAATACATATTTTTCTCATCTAAAAGGTAGACATGGGAGTCATGTTTAGAATATACCATAAGTTTACAGCAGTGATTTATACTTGTGATTAAATTTGTGTATAGATCCAATAAAGAAGAAGAAAGGAGGGAAGTTTTATTGGAAACACAATCACATTGTAGCATCCCTAAGGTAACTTATGAGAGAAACATGTACATTCTCATTCCAACAATCAACCTTGCTAACAGGTCTATCTACGCACTTTTATTTAGCACTGCTAATTCTCACCTACCTCTTTCTTATTTATTCAGGGAATGGTTAACACAAAGAAGAGGTTTTGCTTTTTAAACTTCCAGATATTTCGCAATTTAGAAAGAGTTAGTCTAAAAAAAGGAGAAGTATATAAGAAGTGAAAGAAAAAAAAAAAGGATTAGAAGGAATTATACCAAATACTAAACTATTAACAGTGGGTAGAAGGATTATAGGTGGTTTAAAATATCACTTTTAAAGATATATATTCCACCACAATTGTCCCAAGTAAGCACAGGTGCTTAAAGCAATTATTGCCAATTCACTGATGTCAGTTTCTTTAAAAACAAATTAGCAGAGAGCAACAGCCAGCACTACCCACCACCAGTCCCTCCCATCAGGAAACTTGCAGAGGCCTCTTAGATAGCCTCAAACACCAGAGGGCAGACAGCAGAAGCAAGAAGAACTACAATCCTGCAGCCTGTGGAAAAAAAAACCGATTCACGAAAGATAGACAAGATGAAAAGGCAGAGGGCTATGTACCAGATGAAGGAACAAGATAAAACCCCAGAAAAACAATTCAGAATAATGATAGTGAAGATGATCCAGGACCTAGGAAAAAGAATGGAGGCAAAGATCAAGAAGATGCAAGAAATGTTTAACAAAGACCCAGCAGAATTAAAGAACAAACAAGTAGAGATGAACAATACAATAACTGAAATGAAAACTACACTAGAAGGAATCAAAAGCAGAATAACTGAGGTAGAGGAATGGATAAGTGACCTGGAAGACAGAATGGTGGAATTCACTGCTGTGGAACAGAATAAAGAAAAAAGAATGAAAAGAAATGAAGACAGCCTAAGAGAGCTTTGGGACAACATTAAATGCAACAACATTCGCATTATAGGGGTCCCAGAAGGAGAAGAGAGAGAGAAAGGACCCAAGAAAATATGTGAAGATATTCTAGTCAAAAACTTCCCCAACGTGGGAAAGGAAATAACCACCCAAGTCTAGGAAGTGCAGAGAGTCCCATACAGGATAAACCCAAGGAGAAACATGCCGAGACACACAGTAATCAAATAGGCAAAAGTTAAAGACAAAGAAAAATTACTGAAAGCAGCAAGGGAAAAAAGACAAAAAACATACAAGTGGGGCTTCACTGGTGGCGCAGTGTTTGAGAGTCCGCCTGCCGATGCAGGGGACACGGGTTCGTGCCCCGGCCTGGGAAGATCCCACATACCGTGGAGCGGCTGGGGCCATGAGCCATGGCTGCTGAGCCTGCAGCACGTCCGGAGCCTGTGCTCCGCAACAGGAAAGGCCACAACAGTGAGAGGCCCGCGTAATGCAAAAAAAGAAAACAAAGAAAAAAATTACATACAAGGGAACTCCCATAAGGTTAACAGCTGATTTCTCAGCAGAAACTCTACAAGCCAGAAGGCAGTGGCATGATATACTTAAAGTAATGAAAGGGAAGAACCTATAACCAAGATTACTCCACCTGGAAAGGATCTCATTCAGATTTGATGGAGGAATCAAAAGCTTTACAGACAAGCAAAAGCTAAGAGAATTCAGCACCACCAAACCAGCTCTACAACAAATGCTAAAGAATCTTCTCTAGGCAAGAAACACAAGAGAAGAAAAGGACCTACAAAAACAAACCCAAAACAATTAAGAAAATGGTCACAGGAACACACATATCAATAATTACCATAAACGTGAATGGATTAAATGCTCCAACCAAAAGACACAGGCTGCCTGAATGGATACAAAAACAAGACCCACATATATGCTGTCTACAAGAGACCCATTTCAGACCTAGGGACACATACAGACTGAAAGTGCGAGGATGGAAAAAGATATTCCATGCAAATGGAAATCAAAAGAAAGCTGGAGTAGCAATACCCATATCAGATAAAATAGATGTTAAAATAAAGAATGTTACAAGAGACAAGGAAGGACACTACATAATGATCAAGGGATCAATCCAAGAAGAAGATATAACAATTATAAATATAAATACACCCAACATAGGAGCACCTTAGTACATAAGGCAACTGCTAACAGCTAGAAAGGAGGAAATCGACAGAAACACAATAATAATGGGGGACTTTAACACCTCACTCAATGGACAGATCATCCAGACAGAAAATTAATAAGGAAGCACAAGCTTTAAATGACACAATAGATCAGAGAGATTTAATTGATATTTATAGGACATTCCATCCAAAAACAGCAGATTACACTTTCTTCTCAAGTGTGCACAAAACGTTCTCCAGGATAGATTACATCTTGGGTCACATATCAAGCCTCAGTAAATATAAGAAAATTAAAATCATATCAAGCATCTTTTCCAACTATAATGCTATGAGATTAGAAGTTAATTACAGGGAAAAAAACGTAAATAAAACAAACACATGGAAGCTAAACAATACATTACTAAATAACCAAGACATCACTGAAGAAATCAAAGAAGAAAACAAAAAATACCTAGAGACTAATGACAATGAAAACACGAAATCCAAAACCTATGGGATGCAGCAAAAGCAGTTCTAAGAGGGAAGTTTATAGCAATACAAGCCTACCTCAAGAAACAAGAAAATCTCAAATAAACAACCTAACCTTACACCAAAAGGAACTAGAGAAAGAAGAACTAACAAAACCCAAATTTAGCAGAAGAAAAGAAATCATAAAGATCAGAGCAGAAATAAATGAAACAGAAACAAATAAAAAAATAGCAAAGATCAATAAAACTAAAAGCTGGTTCTTTGAGAAGACAAACAAAATTGATAAACCATTAGCCAGACTCATCAAGAAAAAGAGGGAGAGGACTCAAATCAATAAAATTAGAAATGAAAAAGGAGAAGCTACAACAGACACTGCAGAAATACAAAGCATCCTAAGAGACTACTACAAGCAACTCTATGCCAATAAAATGGACAACCTGGAAGATATGGACAAATTCTTACAAAGGTATAGCCTTCCAAGGCTGAACCAGGAAGAAATAGAAAATGTGAACAGACCAATCACAACTACTGAAATTGACACTGTGATTTTAAAACTTTCAACAAACAAAAGTCCAGGACCAGATGGCTTCACAGGTGAATTCTGTCAAACATTTAAAGAGTTAACACCTATCCTTCTGAAGCTCTTCCAAAAAACTGCAGAGGAAGGAACACTCCCAAACTCATTCTACAAGGCCACCATCACCCTGATACCAAAACCAGACAAAGATACTACAAAAAAAGAAAATTACAGAGCAAGATCACTCATGCATATAGCTGCAAAAATCCTCAACAAAATACTAGCAAACAGAATCCAACAACACATTAAAAGGATAATACACCATGATCAAGTGGAATTTATCCCAGGGATACAAGGATTCGTCAATATATTCAAATCAATCAATGTGATACACCACTGAAGAATAAAAACCATATGATCATCTCAATAGATGCAGAAAAAGCTTCTGACAAAATTCAACACCCATTTATGACAAAAACTCTCCAGAAAGTGGGCAGAGAGGGAACCTACCTCAGCATAATAAAGGCCATATATGACAAACCCACAGCAAACATCATTCTCAATGGTGAAAAACTGAAAGCATTTCCTCTAAGATCAGGAACAAGATAAGGATGTCCACTCTCTCCACTATTATTCAACATAGCTTTGGAAGTCCTAGCCACAGCAATCAGAGAAGAAAGAGAAATAAAATGAATACAAATTGGACACAAAGAAGTAAAACTGTCACTGTTGGCAGATGACACGATACTATAGAGAACCCTAAAGATGTTACCAGAAAACTACTAAAGCTAATCAATGAATTTGGTAAAGTTGCAGGATACAAAATTAATGCACAGAAATTCTTGCATTCCGATACACTGATGTAAAATCTGAAAGAGAAATTAAGGAAGCACTCCCATTTACCACTGCAACAAAAAGAATAAAATACCTAGGAATAAAACTACCTAGGGAGACAAAAGACCTGTATGCAGAAAACTATGACACTGATGAAAGAAACTGAAGATGATACCAACAGATGGAGAGATATACCATGTTCTTGGATTGGAAGAATCAATATTGTGAAAATGACTATACTACCCAAAGCAATCTACAGATTCAATGCAATCCCTATCAAATTTCCAATGGCATTTTTTATGGAACTAGAACAAAAAATCTTAAAATTTGTATGGAGACACAAAAGATCCCAAATAGCCAAAGCAGTCTTGAGGGAGAAAAATGGAGTGGGAGGAATCCGACTCCCTGACTTCAGACTATACTACAAAGCTACAGTAATCAAGACAATGTGGTACTGGCACAAAAACAGAAACATAGATCAATGGAACAAGATAGAAAGCCCAGAGATAAACCCACGCACCTATGGTCAACTAATCTATGACAAAGGAGGCAAGGGTATATAATGGAGAAAAGACAGTCTCTTCAATAAGTTGTGCTGGGAAAACTGGATAGCTACATGTAAAAGGATGAAATTAGAACACTCCCTAACACCATACACAAAAATAAACTCAAAATGGATTAGAGACCTAAATGTAAGACCGGACACTATAAAACTCTTAGAGGAAGAACACTCCTTGACATAAATCGCAGCAAGATCTTTTTTGATCCACCTCATAGAGTAATGGAAAGAAAAGCAAAAATTAACAAATGGGACCTAATGAAACTTCAAAATTTTTGCACAGCAAAGGAAACCATAAAAAAGACGAAAAGACAACCCTCAGAATGGAAGAAAATATTTGCAAACAAATCAACGCACAAAGGATTAATCTCCTAAATATATAAACAGCTCATGCAGCTCAATATTAAAATAACAAACAACCCAATCCAAAACTGGACAGAAGACCGAAATAGACATTTCTCCAAAGAAGACATACAGATGACCAAGAAGCACATGAAAAGCTGCTCAACATCACTAATTATTAGAGAAATGCAAATCAAAACTACAATGAGGTATCACCTCACACCAGTTAGAATGGGCAGCCTCAGAAAATCTACAAACAACAAGTGCTGGAGAGGGTGTGGGTAAAAGGAAATGCTCTTGCACTGTTGGTGGCAATGTAAATTGATACAGCCACTATGAAGAACAGTATGGAGGTTCCTTAAAAAAGTAAAAATAGAATTACCATATGATCGAGCAATCCCACTACTGGGCATATACCCAGAGAAAACCATTATTCAAAAAGACACATGTACCCCAATGTTCATTGCAGCACTATTTACAATAGCCAGGTCTTGGAAGCAACCTAAATGCCCATCGACAGACGAATGGATAAAGAAGATGTGGTACATATATACAATGGAACATTACTCAGCCATAAAAAGGAACGAAATTGGGTCATTTGTTGAGACGTGGATGGATCTAGAGACTGTCATACAGAGTGAAGTAAGTCAGAAAGAGAAAAACAAATATTGTATATTAACGCATATATGCAGAACCTAGAAAAATGGTACAGATGAACCAGTTTGCAGGGCAGAAATTGAGATACAGATGTAGAGAACAAACGTATGGACACCAAGGGAGGAAAGCAGCAGCGGGGTGGTGGTAGTGGTGGGATGAATTGGGCGATTGGGATTGACATGTATACACTGATGTGGATAAAACTGATGACTAATAAGAACCTGCTGTATAATAAAATAAAATAAAATTCAAAAAAAATACATTCTGGAGTAAATTTTATCATCTGTGAATTATATCTCAATAAAGCTGCTATTAAAAATCGAAACAAGGGTAGCGCAGTGGTTAAGAATCTGCCTGCCAATGCAGGGGACACGAGTTTGAGCCCTGGTCTGGGAAGATCCCTCATGCTGCAGAGCAACTAAGCCTGTGCGCCACAACTACTGAGCCCGCATGCCTAGAGCCCATGCTCTGCAATGAGAAGCCACTGCAATGAGAAGCCCGTTGCACTGCTCCTGCTCGCCACAACTAGAGAAAGCCTGCACGCAGCAACAAAGACCCAGTGCAGCCAAAAGTAAATAAATTAAATAAATAAATTATTTAAAAAATTAAAAAAAAAACCCGAAACAAAACAAAAAAATAACAAATTAGCAACCATATCCTTGAATGGCTCTCCCCTCACCCCTACCCAACAGCCCTCTAAAAGGTTACAAAATAAAATAAAATTAAATAAATAAATAAATAAATAAAAAGGATTAGATTGGCATGATGAGGGAGTGAGAGCTGGGTGCCTGTGTCATAGCCAACTGATCTCATTCAGTAGTTAAACCTGACTGGACTATAGGCTGCAGGTGGTGGCAAGAAAGTAAATTTGAAACAGTTCACTGTAGGCCACACAGTATTTCATAATTTTTGTGAAGGCTAAATGAATATACCTCTTACAAGTTAATGTTAAATAATCTATGACAGTAAGCTACAATTCTAATTCTGTGATATCTTTGATCTTCAACCTCTGATATGGAAAACTTCAGGAGGTAATAAGCTTTTTATTTCACCTAAAAAATTCGTTTTAATCAAATATCCAATTTAAATAATAGGTTCCGATTTGTTTCCACCTGGTTTGCTATTAACTTATTCTAGACATTTCCTTATACTGACAGCTTCCTCTACTACAATGTTTCATTTTCTCTTTCAAATAAATAGTTGTGTGAAGGAGAAATTTTGATTTCTTTGCCAGCAATGACTAGCTAAAAAAAGATCTTGGGGACTTCCCTGGTGGCGCAGTGGTTGAGAGTCCATCTGCCGATGTAGGGGATACGGGTTCATGCCCCGGTCCGGGAAGATCCCACATGCCGTGGAGTGGCTGGGCCCGTGAGCCATGGCCGCTGAGCCTGTGCGTCCGGAGCCTGTGCTCCGCAACAGGAGAGGCCACAACAGTGAGAGGTCCGCGTACCGCAAAAAAAAAAATGTATAAAGGATGAATTCTCCATGTATGCTAAGAAACACAACTGCCCGCAAGGCTTTTACAAGACATGCAATTGTATACAAGGTTGGTCTGCTTTCTAAATAACTTGCCATCCTGGTATTAGGCTGGAGCCTTCTCGGCTCTAATGATTGGCTCTGGTTTTCAAGTAGTCCATGTCCTGTGACAGGGAAATGCTGAAGCAGCGTCCCTATTCTAATACAAGTCACAATCCACCTCAGAATTTTCCAGCTTTCCCAAAGGAAGAAACAGCCTCTCATGTATAATAGTAATCACTCTCCCCTTGCTGGCCAAGAGGCTTACATTCCAGACAAGTTGATCATTTTATAGCATTTAAGGACAAGTACAAAGCAACGAGATGATGTGCTTTCAATCTCAATAATAGTCTTACTTTAGGATGCACCCACGACAGAAAGAAAATCAATGAAATGCTTGGTAAGTAAACAGGTAATGCATTGGCCAATTACTCTTGAGCTTCAAGACCAACTTGGACTCTTTCTTTCATGGGTAATGTTAGGATTTGTACAGCAAGTGGCTCATTCATATTCCCTATAAAGATACAGAAGACATATCCCAGAAGTCTTAAGGCTAATGAAAACAACAATATTTATGTGTTTCCCTTTATTATTTACAAATAACTTTCATATGTACCTGTCTCTTAAGTTTTGTGGTTAAACTCACAAAAGTTTACAGGTAATACAAAATGTTAAAATGAATTTATCCACAAGAAATAAAGAGAAGGTAGATTGAAAGAAAATAAAGGACTGTCATATCTTTTTTGGGGGGGAGCTTATTAATATCAAAAGCAAATAATTTATGGGGAAAATATGAAAAGTGTTAAATATGTTAAAAGTGGTATATATACACGTATCAATACGTATATTTGAATATATAAACAGTGTACAAAAGTGTCCAACTGAGCTGAAAATGCATTAGTCAATGACCATTAACTACTACATTATTCTGTTCTCTTCACTGTAAGTATTCTCATTGATAATGTCTTTGATTTACTCAGTGGCATACTTGGCACTATCATGCACAATCCTGACCATTCTTTTCCTAAGGCAAAGCATGTAGCCTACACTAATATACAGTAACCTTTTTCAATATGACTAATGACCTCAATTTGGACTTCAAGGGGGACTAACTTCTTTCTGTTTTTCTCCTAGTGTCCTTCCTAAAGTAAAATCTGATGTTTTCCAGACACAGTTTCGTTTAAACCTAAAAATGAAAACACCTTCAGTAAACACATGTTCACAGAGCATAATCTCAGGAAACGTAAATTATACCTGGCCCCCTGTCAACTGGGAAGGCCAAAGATATCCGAGGAATGGCTCTTGCCTGTGCTATGAGTGACGTGGTGCCAAGTTTGCTTATCTACTTAGCATTTGTAAACTACCGGCCAGCGGAAAACCCAAAGATTTCGAAGAGAAGTTTAAACCATGTTATTCTGAAATCAATTACTTAATTTTTAAAAATTAATTAATTATTATTATTATTTTGGCTGTGTTGGTTCTTTGTTGCTGCGCGTGGGCTTCCTCTAGTTGCAGCGAGCAGGGGCTACTCTTCGTTGCGGTGTGCGGGCTTCATATTGCAGTGGCTTCTCATTGCAGTGGCTTCTCTTGTTGCAGAGCACGGGCTCTAACCCGTGTCCCCTGCATTGACAGGTGACTCTTAACCACTGTGCCACTAGGGAAGTCCATATTTAATTATTTTTGAAAATAGTCATCTCTTTATTATTTTCTCCTCAAAATGTGTAAATTACTCTGAAATCGAGAGATAGATGTACATGTTTTCATTTTGATTTCATCTCTAAACAAAGGGTATGGTTCAGACATAGGATGGACAGCTGGAAAACTGAGGTTCCATGTGGTCAAGGGACTTTGCCAAGGCTTTGCTACTGCTAAGCTGTGAGGCAGGATGAATACAGGTCTTTGGACTTTAATTCTCAAGGCCTTTCCTGTAAGCCATGTTGCCTGTCTACATGCAAGGATTTTTAATTTGAGAAAACCAAAACAAAGAACTGGCCATAGGCCTAAGTAGAAGGAGCTCTATGATATGGCTGAACACAAGATAATGGAGTGGTATATATTCTATACTAAGTGAAAACAATTGTGAGATGTTATCTAAGCAATCAAATCCCAATGCAGGGACTTCCCTGGTGGCGCAGTGGTTGAGAATCCGCCTGGTTCAATTAATCTGGTTCAATGAATTCAGGTGAGGCCTAGAAACAGGTACTTTGTCAAAGGCTCCTAAGTGATTTCAATGTGCAGATAGATTTTAGAACCACTGCTCTGAAGGGAATTAAGCCCTTTCAGAATTTTTACAAAGAGCTAATTATGAGAAGAAATCCATTATCAATAACTTTGAATGCAGGGTTATTCAGTTTGCTTCGAAGCCACATTTCTGCACAACACTGTCACTCAGTGCATTTGGCAAGGGGGAGCCTGTGTCATTCACATGTACTGTGCTCCAGGTGCCCCCCAAAATCTTGTTGCCCAGAGCATAGAGAAAGAAGCTAACACTGAGGGCACACTGTGGCCCAGAACCAAGTTGAGGCTTTGCATACCTAGTCACGTTTAATCCTCTGAGCAAATTTGCAAGGCAGTTATTAATACCCTTATTTTCACATGAGGAATCAGGCTCAGGCATGTTTGCAAGCATGTTTCCATGGTGAATATTAAAAAATACAACCCTATCGCCCACCTCTGAGATGAGTCTAACCCTATTCCTAACCTTTTGTCAGGGAACGCACACAGAGTTTAGAATTACAATAGCAAGGTCCAAATCTGAGCTCTGTTTCTTATTGCTTGTACGGTCCTAGGAAGTTCTACAATGACAACTACTATTAGTCATGTACCAAGACTCTGCTAAGTACTTTATATAAACTATGTTGCTTAACCATCATGACCAGACTATGAGGGAGATATTATTACCCCCATTTTATAGATTAAACTAAGTGATTTGCTCAAAACCACATAGGCTAGCATTCAAACCTAGGCCTATAAACCTAGGTGTTATAATTATTACCCCTGGGCTCTTAAATGTTCTATCACCTCTCTGAGCTTTGTTTTCTCATGATTGTTAGGATCACATTAGGTAAAATACATAAAATATTTTTTTTTTTTTTTTTGCGGTACGCGGGCCTCTCACTGTTGTGGCCTCTCCCGTTGCGGAGCACAGGCTCTGGACGCGCAGGCTCAGCGGCCATGGCTCACGGGCCCAGCCGCTCCGCAGCATGTGGGATCTTCCCGGACCGGGTCATGAACCCGTGTCCCCTGCATCGGCAGATGGACTCCCAACCACCGCACCACCAGGGAAGCCCCCATAAAAGAATTTTTATAAAAGCATTTAAGTGCCTAGGACAGCAAGTGGCACTCAACAAATGTTTCTTAACATTGAAGTGAAGGGAATTTGATAATCTTGGACCAAAGGCACAAGTCTAAAACAGCAGTTGACGAGGCCAAAAACTGAAATGATAGCAGGAACTGGCAATACTGAACAGATGTCACTAATTGCAGCATTTTCCAGAATTCAGTGCCCTGGAGAAGACCCACCAGGAAGCATAATCCTCACCTACTGCTGGCTCAACAAAGAAATAACATAATTATGTCTTACGCTCCAAGGTAACCTTAGATTTTTTGCAACTACTTGGAACTAGAGAGCATAAAATTTTGAAATGGGTTTACCTCCTATAAATGTGCACCCTTTGTTTCTTTTTAAATATTGTTTTTAAAACTACGTAATACATTGTTGTTATAGAATATCTGGAAGATACAGAAAAGTGCGAGCAATAAAATAGCTCTTATAATCCCTTCCCCTAGAATTTAGAAAGATTTCCTGAAGCCAAGGACTAGAACTCTAGTGGCTAGTAAGCACAAACTGTTGTAATGTACACTTTCCCTACTGTACGTTCATCCTATGTCAAGAGTGTCTTGACAAGATTCCTCAAACTGAATTCATTTCTTGGAATTATACTGTGTCTTTATTATTTCTACTTAGCCTATTTGTTTCTGTTTTCTTAATTTACACACTCTATAAGCAGTGTTTGCAATAGGAATGGATGATTATATTAACGGCTTTTAACAGTGGGAATTATTACAGTAACACCCCCAAATCATGGCTTAATTAAAAGGAACATCTTTTCATCAAACATCTAAAAATTTCCATGCATTCAGCTGTTCTTGGTAGTAATGTACCTGCCAGCAGGGAATTTCAATTTATCAACCTAGCTTCAATAAAAATCCTTTTGAATGGCTGGACGTTTCATCCTCCTGATATGGAAGACAGGTGCTTCATATTTTCTTTTACATATTCAACCAATTATTTTCTGAAGTTTTTGGATTATCCCTTTTAATTGTCATCATTTATGTGCAATATATCATTCAATTTTGTTATTTGCAATATACACAAAATGGAAAAGTTATAGTAAATAGCATTTTGATTGTGTGAAGTGTGTAAACTATTATTCAGAGGGCATATAAAGCTAAAATGATAGTTCTTGGCCTAGAAGCCCACACTTTTGGAAATCATTTTGAAAAAAATCTAAGAAGAAAATCTATCTAATACTTTGAAAATGAATTTTAACAGTCATTAAAAAGAGCTTTACAATGATACGTAATTTGTATGAACATATATTGTGAAAGGACATAGCCGAACTTGCCCAACACAAGATCTGATACATAATAGGCATTCAGTGAATAGCAGCCAGTATTGCCACATATGGTCACCACTCATGTACTCTATTGTATAGCAGCAATGAGTTCTGCTGTTCAAACCTACCACATAAACCCAAGTAGTGCCTGTAAGGCTCTAGTTTGAGGTTTGGGAATTTTAATTTAGTTCCTCTTCTCTACCTTGGAAGGATAACACATTATGTGCTAGGCACATGAGGGGACCTGGTTAAGCTCTAAAAATATTTGTGTGAATGTACAGGTGAGAAAAAAGTCTGATTTTTTAAAAAAAGGATTTTGTTACAGTTAGGATTCTAGGCACAAGTACAAGAAAGCGTTGCAATTTGGCTGTTGTGTGTAAGGCTAAGTTTCTTCCTATCAAGTTATAAAAACAAATTCTAGGGCTTCCCTGGTGGCGCAGTGGTTGAGAGTCCACCTGCCGATGCAGGGGACGCGGGTTCGTGCCCCAGTCCGGGAAGATCCCACATGCCGCGGAGTGGCTGGGCCCGTGAGCCATGGTCGCTGAGCCTGCGCATCCGGAGCCTGTGCTCCGCAACGGGAGAGGCCACAACAGTGAGAGGCCCGTGTACCGCAAAAAACAAAAACAAAAAACCCCAAAAAACCCAAATTCTAACTCTTAAAGTAAGTTTGTCGGATTCCTACTCTAAATCAGAATTTTATAGGCTTAGTGCCTACTCCTAAGAACAAAATTCAAGTTTCACACAGTGTGAGAAAATGAAAAAACACTGAAATTTGGGACCAGAAGAAAGAAAGAAAGAAGTAAAAGACATCCAAATAGTTAAGTAGTAAAATTATCTCTTTGAATGACATGGTTTTATATGTAGGAAACCCTAAAGACTCCACACACACACAAAACCTGTTAGAACTAAAAAATGAATCTGGTGAAGCTGCAGTATACAAAATCAAAATACAAAAATTAGCTGTGTCTCTTTACACCAACAATCATCTATCAGAAGAGGAAATCAAGAAAAAATCTCATTTATGATAGCATAAGGAAGAATAAAATACTCGGGAATAAATTTAATCAAGGAGGTGAAAGATTTGTACACTGAAAACTATAAAACATTGAAGAAAAGAATTGAAAAAGATACAGGTAAATGGAAAAATATCCTGTGTTCATGGATTAAAATAATTAAAATTGTTAAAATAGCCATACTACCCAAAGTGATATACAGATTCAATGTAATCTCTAACAAAATTCCAATGAAATTTTTTGTAGAAATAGGAAAAACAACCTTAAAATTCATATGGAACCACAAAAGACTCCGAATAGCCAAAGCAATCTTGAGAAAGAAGAGCAAAGTTGGAGGAATCCCACTTCTTGATTTCAAATTGTATTACAAACAGTATGGTACTGGCATAAAAAAAGACACATAGACTCACTGGAGAGAGTCAAGTGCCCAGAAATAAACCCAAGCATAAATGGTCAATTGATTTTCAACAAGGGTGTCAAGATATGCAATGGGGAAAGGATAACCTCTTCAATAAATACAACAGCATGTGGGAAAACTGAATATCCACATGCAAAAGAATGAAACTGGACCCTCATCTTACACTATACACACACAAAAATCAACTCAAGATGGATTAAAGACTGAAATGTAAGACCAGAGACTATAAAACTCCTAGAAGAAAACACAGGGAGAAAGCTCTTGACATTAGCCTTCAAAATGATTTTTTGCATGTGACACCAAAAGCTCAAGCAACAAAAGCAAAAATAAACCAGTGGGACTACATCAAATAAAAAAGCTTCTGCACCGCAAAGGAAACATTCAACAAAGTGAAATGGCAACCTACAGATTGGGATTAAAATATCTGCAAGCTATACATCTGATAAGGGGTTAATATCCAAAATATATAAGGAACTCTTACAACTCAACAGCAAAAAGCAAACAGTCTGATGAAAAAATGGGCAAAGGACCTGAATAGACATTTTCCCAAAGAAGACATAGAAAAACACTGTCTTCAAGACAGAAGTTTAAGTTTTAGATTGCAGAGTACTTGGATCCTTCCAGCCTGGGTTGGCAGAGTGTGGTCTCAGGTTCCCAATATTCTGAGCCTGCGTCCCTCAATCTCAAACTCAGTGGGCAAGGAGTCTCCACAAGCCACCTTCAAGTCAGCCTGTGAGCATGACTGTGCACTGGGAATTGCTCTATAGAAAGCTTGGCAGGGTGGAAACTTACAGCAAAAATTTCAGAACACATTAAGCATATGGTCTGACAGCAAAGGAACAAGGTCTTAAAAAAAAAAAGAACAAATTAAGCTATTATTTTTTAAAAGTTCCCCAAATAAGCTATTAAGTCCTTCAAAGCACATACACAAATATTTTCCACCTCCCTCAACAAAAAACAAGCTCTACAAAATCATCCCTCTTGACATAGCTCAAAAACAACCAAACAAGTAAAACAAAAAACAATCAACTTGGTGTTGTGATAAAAACTAATCTTTCTTGAAAAAACCTAGAGTAGTGAGGAGAGCAGTGCTTCCTAGAAATAGGCTACCTACAGTTCCGGTTCCAAAAATTCACTAATTGGGCATGATTTGGTGAGATCAGTCTTTCTCTCTTCACATCTCACAGGGAAAAATAAAAAAAGACGTCAAGAGTACCAGTCTTAACTCTTACGAGTCAGGAAAGAACGGAGAGAAGGAGCCTTAGTAACCTTTCACTTCAGGGACCGAGCGTGTTAAGCCTGCTGCTGCAGGCCTGGTATTTGCCTCTGTCTATCAGTTTCGAAGGAATCATTATTGCGCTGTCATATGACTGAGAGATAGAAACTCCACCGGTATTTTAAAAAGTGACAAGATATCTGTTTCACTGAACAATCCCAGAAGATAGTCTTCATTTTAATATAAAATGTTCCAGATTTACATACCTGAATAGAAAAAAGATACCAACATATAAAAAATATACTGCACGCAACAGACTTTTCTCCTTGGTCAAATTTGAAATAAAAGATTTGAAGATCCAAAGCTACCTTAATGCAAATAAGTGCCTGTTGCAAGTATACTGTTTGATGAAATTGGCATACATCAAGTACAATTAGAAAGGTTATTTATAATGAAGAAATACATAATTCTGCATCTTAATGGGGACGACAATTACAGCTGATGGTTGTTAATTAACGTTAACTTCTTTTGCTCTGGGTCTCAGAGATTTCTTATAAGGTCTGTATGCTGGCAATGGACACAACTAATTCTGCAAGGTACAAAAGGGGTAATTATCAGCAACATTTGTGCTCATAACAAACTCATTGGTAACTTGCCCAGCTCTGGCTCCACATTGGAGACCTGAGGATCAAGTAGAATTGGTAAACTCTGACTCAGTGTCATGGCAGGAAAGGTATTTGTTCAACTTTCTGAGTAAAGGCTCACCTACCCACCAGGTGTTCAGAATGACAGAGAAAAGCCCCTCCAGTTCTCTCTCCTGGTGGAATGGTCTGTGGGTGTTGCCTGTTCCAGGCAAGCAGAAATGCAAGGCATTGTTTAGTTCAGTGGTGCCACCCTCCTGTACCGAGATGCCCACTGTGCTTACTTTCTTGGACAGCTCAGGGGTGTGTGATCAGTATTGGAGGCTGGAAGTAAGATGGAAAGAGAGAAGCACTGCAGGTCTCAGCACAGAAAACTATTATAAAGCCCTCTTTGCTTGTGCTGTAAATTACATATTTATTTTGTTAGCATGAGATAGATGAATATTTCCACATACAAAGGCGCCCTGCTAAAATCAGGATAAGTGATATTAATGTCCTCTGGTCAGTATTATTGAACCTCGAAAGCAATAAACTTTATGCGTCAATAAATATTACATTTGCAACATAACTAACATTCCTTTACTGTCTTTAGCACTTATTACACATTGTAACCACAAGTCTACAATACATTTTTCACATTTGGGGTGTCACCAAGTGATGGATTGCTGTAGGAGAGGCTGTCCTTTAAATAAATCAACAAATAAAAATGCAAATGTTAACATTTTCAGCCACAACTTCTCCCATCTTGAATGCAGAATGAAAATTTCACATTACATTGACACGCAGCAGAGAGAACAATTAACAACGTACACTGTGAATGAGAAAGATGACTTTGCCAAGCTAGGTTTTATCACCTGCACATGGACCCACATGGGACTCTTATAGATGCCAGCACTTTTCAGAGAACAAAGGAAACCTGTCGCCCACTGGCATCTGTCGCATCCCCATCCTTTTCTGCAGGTCTTGAAAATTCTTGGAATTTAGGGTGGACAGGGAACGGACTTTTATCCTTGTTCTCCTCAGTACTTTCAAAGGTTTCTTGGAATGAAGAACAACAGGCTTTCCTCTTGCGTTAAGAGTTTATATGTAAAAGCAGTCTATAAAAAATGCCTTTTCTACACTTTGAAATAAAAATAAATCAAACAATCTTGATTCTGAAGTCTGGAAAGCAACCACTGTGCCTTCCTGGTAACTGATTTTCATAGTACTGAATCTTTTTTTCTCAACTCTGCACTTTGTATAATAGACCTATAATAGGCCATCAAGCACTTCTAAGGATAAAATCTGGTGTGCTGCACATTGTTTTGTTTAGCCAAATGCTCATTATTTAAGAAGCTTCTGAGAATCTGTATTTAGCTGAACTGCAGCATTAAGAACTAATAAAGAATCCTTTTTTTAAGGTTTGTAGATATGAGTCTTCACAGCAATTTTAACCTGGGCTTGTAAAACTCTACAGAGTTGATATGGCCATTTCAGAAAATGTGTGCTGAGGATGTACTATAAAACCCTTACTGGGGAAACATTTTATTCTTCTTTTTCATGCTTTACTCTAAACCGAAGTGCAATCATCAAAAACACATTAGAGTAGTGTTAAAGATCTCATTGAAGATCTTAGTGTCAAAGACAGGAAAATTCATTAAGCTTGAAAATCCAGATTGTCTTTCCTCTTTACCTATTAACTCCTCCAAAGAAATCCCTCAAGATGAGCTAGGATGGATCCTCTCTGAGCACAAGCATTCATCCACAATGTTAAGTGGTCCAAGGTGGAAGCCCCATCAACCTTTCAGAGCCACAACCCACTGTAGGTCTTTGGCAAAATGCCATGCATGGTAGCATTAAAAATAAAAGAAAGGAGTAATGGACAAAGAATGTGGTAAACTAGTTAAATTTTCTTTTGACTGTGGGTGGCTTCCAAAATAGGGACGTTGCCATTGTCAACTATTATAATATTTAAGATCATGGGCTTTGGAGTCTGAAATGCTGGCTCTACCTCTTACTAGCTATGTGACCTTAGGCAAGTCACTCAATCTCTCTGAACCTTAGTTTCCCGATTTTTAAAATGAGTATGAGAGTAGTACCACCTCATAGGCTGTGATGAAGATTAAATCAGATAATGCGTACAAAGGGCTGGGCACATAGTAGATGCTTAATAGGTGATAGCCATTATTATTATCCTCTGTGTTAAGAGTCATTTCCCAAAAGTTCTTAATTAAGTCTTAAAATCTGTATTTATCTGATAAGATGCTAGGAATTTAAGTGCTCAATCATATCCCCAAGGAAACATAAACCAAGCCCTTTTGGTGTTGATGTTTATATATTCAGCCTTAAATGCATAATATGGGAGTTGGCTTATTAGATATGAGAAATTTTAATAACATATTTCTTTTCCTGACTCCAGAAAAGGCTGATCAAAGTATTAACTCCTCAAATGTCTCTGGTATAAGTAAATGTTGACAGTCACTTAACTGTAGTACAAAACCCACTACAGTTTTTAATATCAATGAATTCAGTTAGTTAAGCTTAGAGTCCAAGTGTATAACCATTCCATGATAAGTTGGGAAGGACCTGCTGCTAAACAGATTTTTTGATGAAAGGCAGGATTAGCTTTGTGTTTCTGTGGAAATCCTTGTCAATTGCCATTATCAATTAAGGAAAAGCATGCATAAAGGAAAGGGCTCCATGAGTTCAACCTTGTCATATCTAGATGCTTCCAAATAAGGGCCTCTCTCTTGAGTAGGAGGCATTAACAATTGTCAAGACTTTTCAATACTTATTAAATAACTCAAAAAAAGTTCTTATCTGCAGAATATTAAAACAAAGTATCCCTGAAACTTACCGGGGGGTGTCATGTTGCAATGATGCTGTGGTTGTGATTACAAGCTCCTTTTGGCTTCCTGTTGTCATAGGAGATGTGGATGCATCTTTTCTAACTTCTGCCATTGTCCCTGCATGAACAATAAAGGAAATAATTTGGGCACTTAATAAAAGGAAAAGTCTATTCTGAGTAATATATTCATATAGGAATCCCCAAGCTTTAGAAGCAAGCCATTTTCCCCCATGAAATGAAACAATGGCAGATGGAAAACTCAGTGAGTTGTTTTGGTTTTGTAAACATCAGTGATCTATAATATCTTGTTTTTAAAAAAGTGCATTTGTGCAATAACAGACTAACTAGAGACTGTGTTTTTAAACCTGATGGCCTATCAAAGTCCTGCTGATTTGGGTTTATTGTAAAAATGCCCAAGGAGGTAGACTGGTTTATTTTGTTCCTTTTAACTATCAATATCATAAGAAAAGTTCTTTCCTCTCTTTGACAAAATTGATAATTTCAGCACTTTGTACTTCTACACCCTCCAAATTAAATTGATCCTAACCCCAGAACTTTTAAGGTAGACATAAATCTTGAATATTTCTTTTAAAGAACTCAACATGTAAGATGCTAAACAAGTAAGATGCAAAAACAAGTAAGATGTTAAAACAAGTAAGATGCTCAACTAACCATTCTAGGGCTGATTTGGTCTTTGTTCCTTTCTAGCAAGAAACGTTTAGTTGATAATTACTTTCTTCTTCTGGAGTGCTCAAGACTAAGATCACATGGACAGAAAGACCTTTTGTTTTTGTTTGTTTTATAATTATTATTATTTCTAATAATAAGAAATATATCCTTTTTAAAAAAATTAACAAAATTGCCAACTTTTTATTTATTAAAAATACAATAAGGCTTTTTCACATATCAAATTCTCACGTTATAGCTGGAAGAGACCTTGGACATCATCTCATCCTGCTTCTTATTTGATAGATGCTTTTTGTAGGACGAGCTCTCAGTAATGTTTTATTTTTTAAAAAATTTTTATTGGAGTATAGTTGATTTACAATGTTGTGTTAGTTTCTGCTGTACAGCAAAGTGAATCGGTTATACATATACATATATCGACTCTTTTTTAGATTCTTTTCCCATATAGGTCATTACAGAGTATTGAGAAGAGTTCCCTGTGTTATACAGCAGGTCCTTATTAGTTATCTATTTTATATATAGTAGTGTGTATATGTCAATCCCAATCTCCCAATTTATCTCTCTCCCCTGCCTCCCCACTTTCCCCCTGGTAACCATAAGTTTGTTTTCTACATCTGTGACTCTGTTTCTGTTTTGTAAGTAAGTTCATTTGTACTATTTTTTTAGATTCCACATATAAGTGATATCATATGATATTTGCCTTTATCTTTCCGACTTGCTTCACTCAGTATGACAATCTCTGGGTCCATCCATGTTGCTGCAAATGGCATTGTTTCGTTCTTTTTCATGGCTGAGTAATATTCCATTGTATATATGTACCACTTCTTCTTTATTCATTCCTCTGTCAGTGGACATTTAGGTTGCTTCCATGTCCTGGCTATTGTAAACAGTGTTGCAATGAACACTGGGGTGCATGTATCCTTTTGAATTATGGTCTTCTCAAGGTATATGCCCAATAGTGGGATTGCTGGGTCGTATGGTAGTTCTATTTTTAGGTTTTTAAGGAACCTCCATAGTGTTCTCCACAGTGGCTGTATCAAGTTACAATCCCATCAATAGCGCAAGAGGGTTCCCTTTTCTCCACACCCTCTCCAGCATTGGGTATTTGCAGACTTTTTGATGATGGCCATTCTGATTGGTGTGAGGTGAGGTATCATTGTAGTTTTGATTTGCATTTCTCTAATAATTAGCAGTGGTGAGCAGATTTTCATGTGCTTTTTGGCCATCTATATGTCTTCTTTGGAGAAATGTCTATTTAGGTCTTCTGCCCATTTTATGATTGGCTTATTTGTATTCTGATAACAAGCTGCATGAGCAGTTTGTGTATTCTGGAGATTAACCCCTGGTCAGTTGCTTCATTTGCAAATATTTTCTAACATGTTTTGGGTTGTCTTTTCTTTCTGTTGGTGGTTTCCTTTGCTGTGCAAAAGTTTTAAGTTTAATCAGGTCCCACTCATTTATTTTTGTTTTTATTTTCATTACTCTAGGAGGCGGATTAAAAAAGATACTGCTGTGATTTATGTCAGAGAGTGTTCTGCCTATGTTTTCCTCTAAGAGTTTTATAGTATCTGGCCTTAAATTTAGGTCTTTAATCCATTTTGAGTTTATTTCTGTGTATGGTGTTAGGGAGTGTTCTAATTTCATTCTTTTACATGTAGCTGTCCAGTTTTCCCAGCACTACTTACTGAAAAGACTATCTTTTCTCCATTGTATGTTCTTGCCTCCTTTGTCATAGACTAGGTGACCATAGGTGCATGCGTTTATCTCTGGACTTTCTACCCTGTTCCATTGATCTGTATTTCTGCTTTTGTGCCAGTACCATACTGTTTTGATTACTGTAGCTTTGTAGTATAGTCTGAATTCAGGGAGCCTGATTCCTCCACCTCTGTTTTTCTTTCTCAAGATTGCTTTAACTATTCAGGGTCTTTTGTGTTTCTACACAAATGTAAAAGTTTTTATTCTAATTCTGTGAAAAATGCCATTGGTAATTTGATAGGGATTACATTGAATCTGGAGATTGCTTTGGGTAGTCTAGTCATTTTCACAATATTGATTCTTCCAATCCAAGAACATGGTATATCTCTCCATCTGTTAGTGTCACCTTTAAGTTTTTTTTCATCAGTATCTTATAATTTTCTGAGTACAGGTCTTTTGCCTCTTTAGGGAGGTTTATTCCTAGGTATTTTATTCTTTTGGATGCAATGGTAAATGGGATTGTTTTCTTAATTTCTCTTTCTGATCTTTCATTGTTAGTGTATAGGAATGCAAGAGATTTCTGTGTATTAATTTTGTATCCTGCAATTTTACCAAATTCATTGACGAGTTCTAGTAGTTTTCTGGTGCCATCTTTAAGATTTTCTATGTAAAGTATCATGCCCTCTGCAAACAGTGACAGTTTCACTTCTTCTTTTCCAATTTGTAGCCCTTTTATTTCTTTTTCTTCTCTGACTGCTGTGGCTAGGACATCCAGAACTATGTTGAATAAAAGTGGCGAGAGTGGACATCCTTGTCTTGTTCCTGATGTTAGAGGAAATGCTTTCAGTTTTTCACCATTGAGAATGATGTTTGCTGTGGGTTTGTTGTATATGACCTTTATTATGTTGAGGTAGATTCCCTCTATGCTCACTTTCTGGAGATTTTTTATCATAAGTGGTGTTGAATTTTGTCGAAAGCTTTTTCTGCATCTATTGAGATGATCATATGGTTTTTATTCTTCAGTTTGTTAATGTGGTGTATCACATTGATTGATTTATGTATATTGAAGAAACCTTGCATCCTTGGGATAAATCCCACTTGATCATGGTGTATGATCTTTTTAAGGTGTTGTTGGATTTGGTTTGCTAGTATTTTGTTGAGGATTTTTGCGTCTATGTTCATCAGTGATATTGGTATGTAATTTTCCTTTTTTGTGATATCTTTGTCTGGTTTTAGTATCAGGGTGATGGTGGCCTCATAGAATGAGCTTGGGAGTGTTCCTTCCTCTGCAATTTTTTGGAAGAGCTTCAGAAGGATAGGTGTTAACTCTTCTCTAAATGTTTGACAGAATTCACCTGTGAAGCCATCTGGTCCTGGACTTTTGTTTGTTGAAAGTTTTAAAATCACAGTGTCAATTTCAGTAGTTGTGATTGGTCTGTTCTTTTTTCTTCCTGGTTCAGTCTTGGAAGGCTGTACCTTTCTAAAAATTTGACCATTTCTTCTAGGTTGTCCATTTTACTGGCATATACTTGCTTGTAGTAGTTTCTTATGATCCTTTGTATTTCTGTGATGTCAGTTGTAACTTCTCCTTTCTCATTTCTAATTTTATTGATTTGACTCCTCCTCTGCCTTTTTTTCTTGATGAGTCTGGCTAAAGGTTTATCAATTCTCTTTGTCTTCTCAAAGAACCAGCTTTTAGTTTCATTGATCTTTGCTATTGCTTTCTTCACCTCTATTTCATTTATTTCTGCTCTGATCTTTATGATTTCTTTCCTTCTACTAACTTTGGGTTTTATTTGTTCTTCTTTCTCTAGTTGCTTTAGGTGTAAGGTTAGGTTGTTTATTTGAGATTTTTCTTGTTTCCTGAGGTAAGATTGTATTGCTATAAACTTCCCTCTTAGAACTGCTTTTGCTGCATCCCATAGGTTTTGGATCACCATGTTTTTGTTGTCATTTGTCTCTAGGTATTTTTTGATTTCCTCTTTGATTTCTTCAGTGATCCATTGGTTGTTTAGTAACACATTGTTTAGCCTCCATGTGTGTGTTTTTTACAGTTTTTTTTTTCCTGTAATTGATTTCTAATCTCATAGCATTGTGGTCAGAAAAGATGCTTGAAATGATTTCAATTTTCTTAAATTTACAAAGGCTTGATTTGTGACCCGTGATGTGGTCTATTCTGGAGAATGTTCCATGTACACTTGAGAAGAAAGTGTATTCTGTTGTTTTTGGATGGAATGTCCTATAAATATCAATTAAGTCTCTCTGGTCTAATGTATCACTTAAGGCTTGTGTTTCCTTATTTTCTGTTTGGATGATCTATCCATTGGTGTAAGTGGGGTGTTAAAGACCCCCAATATTACTGTGTTACTGTCAATTTTCCTTTTTATGGCTGTTAGCATTTGCCTTATATATTGAGGTTCTCCTATGTGGGTTCATATATATTTACAGTTGTTATATCTTCTTCATGGATTGATCCCTTGATCATTATGTAGTGTCCTTCATTGTCATTTCTAATTTAAAATTCTATTTTGTCAGATATGAGTATTGCTACTCCAGCTTTCTTTTGATTTCCATTTGCATGGAATATCTTTTTCTATCCCTTCACTTTCAGTCTATATGTGCCTCTAGGTCTGAAGTGGATCTCTTGTAGACAGCATATATATGGGTCTTGTTTTTGTATCCACTCAGCCAGTTTATGCCTTTTGGTTGGAGCACTTAATCCATTTACATTTTAAGGTAATTATTGATATGTATGTTCCTATTGCCATTTTCTTAATTGCTTTGGGTTTGTTTCTGTAGGTCTTTTTTCTTCCCTTCCTCTTTTGTTCTCTTCTCTTGTGGCTTGATGACCATCTTTAGTATTGTGTTTGGGTTGCTTTTTCTTTTGTGTGTGTGTTATCTATTGTAGTTTTCTGGCTTGCATTTCCCATGAGCTTTTGAAATAGCAGTCTATATATATACAAGGTTGTTTTAAGTTGCTGGTCTCTTCATTTCAAATGCAATTCCCATTTCCTGCATTTGTACTCTCCTCTTCTCATGGCTGCTGGTTTAGGTATCATATTTGTGTGTGGACGATTTCCTCTTTTTACTGTATTTTTGCCTCTACCAGTGAGCTTTCCCATTTGTGATTTTCTTATTTCTAGATGTGGCCTCTTTATTTTCCTCCCTGCCTAGAGAAGTTCCTTTAGCATTTGTTGTAAAGCTGGTTTGGTGGTGCTGAATTCTCTTAGCTTTTGCTTCCCTGTAAAGCTTTTGATTTCTCTGTTGAATCTGAATGAGAGTCTTGCTGGGTAGAGTATTCTTGGCTGCAGGTTTTTCCCTTTCATCACTTTAAATATATTGTGCCACTCCCTTCTGGCCTGCAGAGTTCCTGCTGAAAACTTAGCTGATAACCTTATGGGGATTCCCTTGCATGTTATTTGTTGCTTTTTCCTTGTTGCTTTTAATATTTTTCCTTTGTATTTAATTTTTGTCAGTTTGATTAATATAATACAATATAATATTATAATTAATATATAATCTCAGGCCCTTTCTCTTTCTCTTCTTCTTCTGGGACCCCTATAATGTGAATATTGGTGAGTTTAATGTTGTCCCAGAGGTCTCTTAAACTGTCTTCATTTCCTTTCATTTGCTTTTCTTTATTCTGTTCTGCAGAAGTGATTTCCACCACTCTGTCCTCCAGCTCACTTATTCGTTCTTCTGCCTCAGCTATTCTGCTATTGATTCCTTCTAGTATATTTTTCATTTCAGTTGTTCATCTCTGTTTGTTTGTTCTTTAGATCTTCTATCTCTTTGTTAAACATTTCTTGTATCTTCTCAGTCTGTCTCCATCCTTTTTCCGAGATTTTGGATCATCTTCACTATCATTACTCTGAATTCTTTTTCAGGTAGATTGCCTATCTCTTATTCATTTAGTTGTTGTTGTAGGTTCTTTATCTTGCTTCTTCGTCTGCAACATATTTCTTTGTCATCTCATTTTGTCTAACTTACTGTGTTCATAGTCTCCTTTCTGCAGGCTGCAGGACTGTAGTTCCTCTTGCTTCTAGTGTCTGCCCCCTGGTGGGTGAGGTTGGTCCAGGGTCTTGTGCAGGCTTCCTGGTGGGAGGGAATGGTGCTTGCCCTTTTGTGGGTGGAGTTGGGTCTTGTCCCTCTGGTCGGCAAGGCCATGTCAGGGGGTGTGTTTTGAGATGGCTGCAAGCTTAGTACGACTTAGTACGACTTGGACAGGCAGCCTGTCTGCTGATGGGTGGGGCTGCATTCCTGTCTTGCTGGTTGTTTGGCCTGAGGCATTCCAGCATTGGAACCTGCAGGCTGTTGGGTGGGGCTGGGCCTTGGTGCCGAAATGGGGACCTCTGGGAGAGCTCATGCCAATTAATATTCCCTGGGGCCTCTGCTACTAGTGTCCTCGCCCCCATGGTGAGCTACATCCAACCCCTGCCTCCCCACAAGACCCTCCAAGACCCCTAGGTAGGTTTAGCCAGGCTCCTATGGAGGTACTGCTTTGTGCTGGGTCCCAGTGCATTTGAGACCTCGTGTGTGCCCTCCAAGAGTAGTCTCCATTTCTCCCAGCCCCGTGGAGCTCCTACACTCAAGCCCCACTGGCCTTCAAGGCTAAATGTTCTGGGGGTTCTTCCTCCCGATCCCAGACCCTTAGACTCTCTTGAAGGGCTATTTTTATATGGGAACGTCCCTGTGTAGCCTGTGTGGGTTTTATATATATATATATATATATATATATATATTTTTTTTTTTTTTTTTTTTTTTTCGGTGCAAGGGCTATTTTTAGTATGGATGTCTGCTCCCTCTTTCCTCAGTGTATGCTGGACGTTATCCCCTTGATAGGGGTTTGACTGGTGCTGTGGTGACTAGAGCCTGCCCTGGGTATTGTGTGGAGCCTCCCCTTTGCTCTGTGGTTGTCGGGGTGGGGTCTGCTCCCTAGTTGGAGTAGAGACCCCAGATCTGTTTCTTAGCTGTGTTTCTGATCTGTGATGTGAGGTAGGTGGGATTGGAGCAGTCCCACTGGGAGAGAAGCCACTGAGTATTCCTCCTCTGGAGCTGTTCACCTGTGAGCATGCTATGTTGTGTCACCTTCCACCTGTTGTGTGAGCTCACAAGTTACTCTGTTATTGGCACTATTCTCAGCCCCATCTTAACTGTCGGTATGCTGGCAGCTGGCCCTGGAGTCTCTCAGGCATTGTTTTTACCAGGCCACCAACATAGATACACTGAAGTCACATCCCAAGATTGCGGTAATCCTGGATCTGGACCCACTGTGGGCACTATGGGGCAGCTCTGACTCTGACCTGGACCAACCCCTGCATGTACGTGCCCACAAAGTTCACACCTGCTAAAGCCAGACCCACCTCAGTTGCAGGAGCACTTGTTGTCTGTTCAGATGTTCCGCAGGTGCTGAGTTTACCAAGCCAGTTGCAGGGTTTTAATCTGTGGTTTGTGCAGGTAAAAGGAGAGATTTCAGCTCTTCTTCCTTAGTCGCACAGCCCCTGGGGCTCAGCTTTGGTTTCAGCCCCACCTCTGCATGTGGGCTGAAACATGGCATCTGCTCCCTGCCCAGTCGAGAGGGGGTGGAGGCAGTGACCGGGGGTGCACTGGCATGCTTTGGTGGCAGGGGCAGAGGTGGCGACTGCTGGGGACGTGCGAACCCGCTCCAGCAGGAACCCCTCCTAGTGCCCCTGGAGGCGGGGGCCGGAGGGCGGGGAGAGAGGCTGTCATGGTGGCCCTGCCCTTCACATGTCACTTAACAATGGCGCTTCACTTCCATGGTGGTCTGGGCTTCCTCCAGGAGCATTCCCAGTTGTGGAGTTCCTCACTCCCATCCCTTCAGGCTGTCTCCACACAGCCCACAGCACTCCTCTCCCCAGGTCTGCTCTCCAAATCCCACATTCCAGCATCCAGCCCCCGTCCACACCAGCAGACACACAACTCAGGCTGGGGCATGCAGGGCTGTGTCATGGACCATCTGTGTAGGTCTCACTCTGTCCTGCCTGCCACAGACTGGCTGCTGTGCTCTCCTTCAGGCCCCTGACGCTCCCCTTCTGTCTCAGTTGATCTCCCCACTGGCAATGGGGGTTCCCTGGGTGCAGGAACCTCTCCTCTC
Organism: Phocoena sinus; assembly: GCF_008692025.1. Taxonomy (NCBI): domain Eukaryota; kingdom Metazoa; phylum Chordata; class Mammalia; order Artiodactyla; family Phocoenidae; genus Phocoena; species Phocoena sinus. The sequence continues at coordinate 38,146,539 of NC_045776.1, forward strand.
CTTCAGCTCCACCCAAAGCCCCCACAGGGTGCAGGTCCCGTCCTGCTTCCTTTTTTCTTTTTTTCCTTTTCTCTTTTCCGCCCCCCCGGTTATGTGGGGATCTTTTCTTATCCTTTTAGGTGTCCGATGTCCTCTGCTAGGTGCTCAGCAGGTGCTCTGTAAGAATTGTTCCATTTGTAGATGTATTCTTGATGCCCCTGTGGGAAGAGGTGAACTCCATGTCCTCCTACTCTGCCATCTTCTCCTTCTCCCCACTTCTTCTTAATATTATTTTCCACATAACACAAAACATTCCTGTCTTTTTCTTGGAAGACTATAAAAATCTCATTCACAATTTTCTTCTGGTTCCTAGGAAACTGTTGCCCAGGCTACTGAAAGAAGTTATTTGGGAAGAGTCACTATTTCTTTGAGAAAAGGGTGAATATTCAAATGACCTGAAATCAGCTTTGGCTCTGGAATACCAGACCAAGAATACTATGTGCTAACTCTGGGAGTGGCACAGTTTAAGTGTGACCAGAGAAAATCAGGCCTGGAGAAGGCAAGAGTCTTATATCTGCAGAGATTAGCAACAAAACAACCACCAAGATCCTTGGTATTCAAAAGCCATACTCAATATTGACTGTTCTCTATCATGTAGAGATATAAAAGACCAGTCATCCAAATGTACAATTCAGACTTATATACAAACCTGTGGGACCTTCAACCTAAACCAGTACTTTCTCATACTGGACACAAACTCCATCAGTTCATACAATGCATTCAGTCAGTAAATGTTTACCAAGTACCTAATGATTCACAGGGGCTGGTGCTAGGATTAATCTCAGGCTTAGTTTACGGAGAGGGGAAGGAAGATGTGAGAGTAAGAAATGAGATACTGTGAACAATCTGGTAAAGAATCATAAATAACTCAAGGCAGTATAAGGTAATAATAACAGCTAACAGATATAGTATGCTTAGTATGTGCCTGGTACTGTTCTAAGCCTTTTCCATATACAATGTATTCTTTAAAAAAAAAATAGCTTTATTGAAGTATAATTTGAATACCAGAAAATTTACCCCTTTTAAGTGTACAGTTTGATAAATAGTAGTAAATTTATTCAGCTATGAAAGCATGGCCACAACCCAGTTTTTAATATTTTTGTCATGAATTTACTTATTCATTTTTGTAATCCAGTTTTAGAATATTTCATCACTTCAAAAAGTTCCCTCATGCCCATTTGTAGTCAATCTCTTCTCCCTGTTTGGTCTGCTCCCATTACCCTCCAGCTCTATCTTTATAGATAGAGTTTTGCCATTTCCAGAAATACATACTATTTCTTAATATATAATTTACAGATAAGGAAAAAAAGCTGTAGGGGACTTAAATGACCTGCCCAAGATCACAAAGCTAGTAAGTGACCAGCATTCATATCCAGCCAATCTGATCCCAGGGTTTTTACCATTATGCTGTATTGCTGTAAAAAATAATATGAAGTCTGAGGAATTAAGAAGTGGGAGAGATCACATCTGGCTGTAGGATTAGGGAAGATCTGATGCAGGAGGTGAACTTTTGAAAGAAAGGAATAAGGAGTATGGAATTAGCAAAAGCATTAAATTAGAAAACCTTAAGGCTAAATAGTTAATGTATTCAGGAAATATTTATTGAGCATCACTATGTCCTTTTAGGTTGCTAATCACTTTAAATCACTGTACCTGCATTATCTCATTAATCTTTATAGCAGTCCATAAATTATATTATTGTCCTCAATTTACAGATAAGGAAGTGGAAACTGTGAAAAGGTCAAGAAGCATGTCCAATATCACATAGCGGCTGGTCAGAACAAGGCTGGGCTTTGAATGCAGTCAAGGTCTATTTGGCTCTGAATTGCAAACTCTTAAACATTGTGTTCGTTGAGCTCTAAAATAAAACAAAGCAGCAACAACAATTTAAAAACCCAAACTGGGACTTCCCTGGCGGTCCAGTGGTTAAGACTCTCTGCTCCCAATGCAGGGGGCACGGGTTCGATCCTTGGTCAGGGAACTAAGATCCTGTGTGCCACATGGTGTGGCCTAAAAAATAAATAAATAAAAATTAAATAAACAAATAAATAAATAAATTTTAAAAAACCCAAACTGATCTTTGGAGAGATTATTCTTGTGGCAGAACTTAGAATAGAGTGGAACAGAGAGAATGGAGGCAGGCAAAGCAGTTCACTACGACTACAACTGCTGGGTAGAATCTTGGGTGATAGAAGGGGAAATTAAAATAGGTAGTAGGAGGAGAAACAACTGGAAGGGATTTGTGGCTGAGGTGAGAGGGGAGAAGAAATGCCTGGTAGTGATAAGAAGAGAAATATCTTTTTAGTCACTATCATGGAAAACCTGAACATTAGTCTTTTTTTTTTTTTTTTCCGTTTTGATACTTCTGTCAAAAACTTGGTTGAGACAATTGATATTTGATGGGGAAAATTTTAAAAAGAAATTTTAACAGAGCGTGCAGGGACTTCTATGTACTTCAAGAGTACGTAGAATTATGAGGAATCCCTCATAATTGCAGGCACAATAATGTATGTATACATGCTCATTCATTTTTCTGGGTAAAGAGACCATAGTTTTCATTATATTCGGAAAGGGACCCCAAAAAGTTAAGAATGATTACTCTAAGGCATAGGGCAAGTTTATTCCTTTTTCTTAATTCTATAAGCTCTATTCCTTATTAAGTTTCCAGAAAGCTATATATCAGCTTTTAATTATATTTGTTCCTTCTATAAAATTTGATTTAATATTAAGTATACCAACAATTACATAGTTAATGCATATTCACAGAATGACATATCTCTCTATATTTATACACACACACACACACACACAACCACACCCACACACACACAATGTACACATTTTAAAAATAAAAGTGCTGGTAAGACTATCATCCACTAAGCAGATAAATCTCATGTATAAATGCATGTGTTTATATATATGTAAATATATGTGAATATATTTATGTAAATAAACACACATATATTTTTGCATACACAGATGGAATTGAACATAATGGATCATGTCCCATTTATATAGAGCTGGTGGTATGTCTGCTCATCCATCAATTGACATCTCATGATAAGAGAACTTCTTAGAGTTAACATTGAAGAAAACTCTGTTTCTTGACCCTTTGTTTCATTTTGCATTTTTAAAATAGCTGAGCTATATTATAGCATTCAGTTTAGTTTAAAGAATAAATGATAAAGAAAATACCAGGGTGAGCCCTTTCTAGATCAAGAAATAAAATACTGGCAGCATACAACCTGGAAGCATCAACAATACCCATTCCCGATTACAATCTCTTCTCACATCCAAGAGCCAGCCACTATTCTCGTAAGTACTCCCTTTCTATTCTCTATAGTTTTACCACTTATGTGTGCATCCCAAAATGTGATTTAGTTTTGACACTTTTGAACTTTATACAAATAGAAATATACTGTATATATTCTTTCTGAGACTTTTTTTGCTCAGTATTATGCCTGTGAAATTGACCTGTGTTGATGATTTATGTAGCTGCAGTTTGTGTTCTTTGCTATACAGTATTCCACTGTATGCATTTATGAGTTTTTATCCACTCTGTGATTGATGGACATTTGGAATATTTCTGGTTTGGGGCTAATGTGAATAATGCTGCTGTGACAGAGGCCGCTAGTTATCTACCAAAACACACTCTTCCCTTCTTCCGGGCTACACAGCCAGATTATATTCCTCAGTCTTCCCTGTAATTATGTACGGTCAGGTGGAAAACTAGTGGGCACTACGTGGGCCATTTCAGGCCTGTCCTATAAAAACCTTGAAGCCTTTCACATGTACTCTTCCATACCCTTCCTACTCTTTGTTGACCTGCTATGGCAGGGCCAACAGTTTCTTACACAAACTCTTTTAGAAAACAAAGGAGAAAAAAAAGACTTCCTGACTCATTAAAAAAGAAAACTGGTGAAATACACATTTACCATTTTAATCATTTCAATGTGTACAATTCACTGGCAATAGGTGCATTATAATGAATGTTGTAAAACCATTGCCACGCTCTAGTTCCATAACTTTTTCATCACTCTAAATGGAAACCCTGTACCAATTAAGCAGTCATTCTCTCCTTTTTCCCCTCCTCCTGAGCCTCTGTAAACCACTAATTTCTTTTGTCTATTCTGGATATTTCATATAAGTAAAATCATACAACATGATTCCATCAACATGGCCTTTTGTATCTGGCTACTTTCACTTAGCAAAATGTTTTCAAGGTTCATCCACGTTGTAGCATATATCAGAAGTTTATTCCTTCTTCTGGTTAAATTATATTCCACTGTATGTATATATTGCATTTTGTTTATACATTCATCTGTTCATGGACATTTGCGTTGTCCCACCTTTTGGATATTATGAATAGAGTTGTTATGATCATTTCTGTACAAGATTTGCTTGAAAGCATTTTGTCAATTACTTTGGGTATAAACTTATGAGTGGAATTGATGAGTTATATGGTAATACTATGTTTAATGTATTGAGGAATCACCAAAGTGTTTTCCACAATGGCTCCATAATTTTAAAGTTCTAGCAGCAATGTAGGAGGGTTCTGATTTCTCTGTATCCTCTCTAACTTATTTTACATTCTAAAAATTATAACAATCGTAGTGGGTGTTAAAGGGGGTATCTTATTTGATTGGATTTCCCTAATGATTAGGGATGTTGAACATCACTTCATGCTTGTTGGCCATTTGTACATCTTCTTCAGAGAAATGTATTTTAATGTACTTTGCCCAGTTTTTAAATGGGTTGTCTTTTTGTTTTTGAGTTGTAATAGTTCTTTATATATTCTGGATTCCAGACCCATGTAAGATACATGATTTTCAAATTTTTAACCCACTCTGTGGACTATCTTTTCATTCTCTTGATAGTGTTCTTTGGCACAAAAATTTTTAATTTTCATGAAATCAAATTAATCTATTTTTTCTTTTGGTTGCTTGTGTTTTTGGTGTCAAATCTAAGAAACCACTGCCTAATCCAAGGTCCCGAAGATCTGTACCTATGTGTTCTCTGAAGAGCTTTATAGTTTTAGCTCTTATACTTAGGTCTTTGATTCACTTTGAGTTAATTTTTATATATGGTATGAGGTATACAAATGAAGGATCCAGCTTCATTTTTTTCACATGTGGATAGCCAGTTGTCCCAGCATCACTTGTTGAAAAGACTATTCCTTCCCTATTGAATTGTCACAGCACTCCTGTCAAAAATCAATTGTATCAACTATCTATCTATCTATCTACCTACCTATCTATCCATCTCTAGCTATCTCCTTATATCAGTACTGCACTGTTTTGATTACTGTACCTTTGTAGTAAGTTTTGAAGTGATGAAGTTTGAATCCTCCAACTTTGTTCTTCTTTTTGTTCTTCTTTTTGTTGTGCTCTCCCGTTGCAGAGCACAGGCTCCGGATGCACAGGCTCAGCGGCCATGGCTCACGGGCCCAGCTGCTCCGTGGCATGTGGGATCTTCCCGGACCGGGGCACGAACCCATGTCCCCTGCATCGGCAGGCATACTCCCAACCACTGCGCCACCAGGGAAGACCTGTTCTTCTTTTTCAAGACTGTGTTAGCTATTAGGAACCCTTGCAATTCTTTATGAGTTTTAGGATCAGCTTTTCCATTTCTGCAAAAAAGTGTTGTTGGGATTTTGATAGGAATTGCACTGAATCTGTAGGCCAACTTGCGGAGTACTGCCATCTTAAGAATATTAAGTCTTCAAATCCATGACCGTGGGATGTCTTTCCATTTACGTCTTCTTTAATTTGTTGTAGCAATGTTTTGTACTGTTCAGCGTACAAGTCTTGCACTCAGTTAAATTTATTGCTAGGTATTTTATTGTTTTGATGCTGTTATAAATGGAATTGTTTCCCTGTTCTTTTTCATTAGTTCATTACGAGTGTATAAAAATACAATGGATTTTTGTGTTAAATTCTTTCCTGAAACTTTGCTAAATTCATTTATTAGCTCTAAAAGTTTTTGTGCAATTAGCTGCAGTAGTTTTTGGTTTTCTTTTGCATTCTCTAGGATTTTCTATATATAAAATCATGTCATCTGCTAATGCAGTTTAACTTCTTCCTTTCCAACTTGAATATGTTTTATTTCTTTTTCTTGCCTATTTTTTCTGTCTAGAACTTCCAGTAAAATGTTGAATAGAATTGGCAAAAGTGGGAATATTTAGCTTGTTCCTGATCTTCGAGGAAAAACTTGCAGTGTTTCACAATTAAAAATGACATTAGCTGTGGGTTTTTCATAGATGCCCTTCATCTTGTTGAAGAAGTCCCTGCTACTCCTATTTTATTATTGTTTCTATCATGGAGTGTTGAATTTTGTCAAATGTTTTTTCTGTGTTAAGATGATCATATTTTTTCTTTTTATTAATATGGTATATTGTATTGATTGATTTTCATATGTTGAAGTAGCTTTGAATTCCTGGGCTAAATCCTATTTGGTCATGATATATAATCCTTTTAATATGTTGCTGCATTCAGTTTGTTATCATTTTGTTGAGGATATTTTCATCTATATTCACAAGGGATTTTGGTCTGTAGTTTTCTTGTGATGTCTTTGGCTCTGGTATCAGACTAATGTTGGCTTCATTTTAATGATTGAGTAAGTGTTCCTTCCTCTTCTACTTTTTGGGAAGAGTTTGAAAACAATTTGTGTTCATTCTTCTTTAATATTTGGTAGAATTCACCAGTGAAGCCATCTGGTCCTGGGCTTGCCTTGTTGGGAGTTTTTTGATTACAGATTTAATCTCTTTACTTGTTATAGGTCTACTCAGATGTTCTACTTTTCTTGAGTCAGTTTTGGTAGTTTGTGTATTTTTAGGAATGTTTCCATTTCATCTAGGTTTGTTGCCTTTTGGTTGTCTACTGTTTGTCTCAACTGTTATTTTTTACCCCAGGCAGCAGTGCTCATTTGGCTTTCAGTGTTTTCAAAGAATGTCCTACGTGTAACTGCTTCTCTGTCCTGAAAAAGTCCAGAGGTAGGAAAAACAAAGGCAGCCTCTTTGTATCAGTCTTTTGGGAAATCCACAGACAGGTTGAAACAGACAAACACAACTCCTTGAGAATAAGGTCTGCTTCCTCTGGGACCAGGTACTCACACCTGGAACTTGGCTGCCATCTACAAGACTGCTGCCATGCTGTAGAAGGGGGCAGGGCAAGGATAAATTAAAACTTTATTAAGTTCTCCTATCATGTTTCAGTGGCCTTTTTTTCCGGTTAAGAATTTGCTTGGTTTCCATAAATCATTCACCATCTTTCAGAGCTCTGATAATGTTGGTTCTGACAGTATGTTCCAGGTTTTTCAGTGTTTCTGGCAAGGGACAAGCCCCTGGAAGTCCCTACTCTGCCATTTTTGCTGACATGCTCCTGACTCATTTATGACACTAGTATAACTCTGATACCAAAACCTGACAAGGTCATTACAAAAAAAAGGATATTACACACCACTATCTCCCAATCAGTGTAATTCATCAAATTAACAGAATAAGGAAGGAAACACATGATCATCTCAATAGGTACAGAAAGAAAAGATTTGCTGAAATTTAACACTCATTACGACAAAGGCTCTCAGCAAATGAGGAGGGAACTTTCTTAACCTGATAAAAGGCATTTACAAAAAGCCTACAGCTAAAATCATACTTAATGGTGAAAGACTGTCTGCCTTCCCTATGACAGTGGGAACAAGGCATGAAGTCCACTTTTACCATTTTATTCTACATTGTAACAGAAGTCCTAGAGAGTACAGTGAAATAAGAAGAAGAAATAAAAGGCATAAAAAGATTGGAAAGAGAGTAACTGTTATGGACTGAATTGTGGTGTCCCCCTCCCCCCCCAGCAATTCATATGCAGAAGTCCTAACCCCCAGTACAGCTCAGAATGGGACTGTATTTGGAGACAGGGCCTTTAAAGAGGTAATTAAGGTCAAATTAAGTCATATGGGTGGCCCCTAATCCAACATAACTCTTTGTCCTTATAAGAAAAGGGAGACACACCAAGAATGCACATTCACAGCAAAAAGGGCATGTGAGGACACACTGAGAAGGCAGCCATCTGCAAACCAAGGAGAGAGGCCTCACGGGGAATGACTGGAAAGGAATGTGAGGAAGTTTTCATGAATAATGGAAATGTACTATTTCTTAGTTACGTAGGTATATCCAATTGTCAAGGCTTATCAAACTGTACTATTAAGTTCTGTGCAATTTTATTGTATATAAATTAAACCTCAATTAGAATAAAAGAAAATGAAAAAACCCCCACAGTTTTCTTGTCTCTCAAGCAGTGCTGTTTTTAAGACCCCACTCTACTTTCTTTGACATTACCAATCAATCAGCATTAGGACTTTGAAGGGACCAGCACATACACTTCTTAAGCCACTAAATCATTGCAGGGACTGAGGTCAAAAGGTCTAATTTATTAGATCCTTGTTGTGGGAAAATGGGGCAAGGACACAAAAAGAAAAATTAATATTTATACAGTCAACCCTTGAACAACATGAGGGTTAATGCGACTGTAACTTAGAGTAGGCCCTCCGTATAGGCGGTTCCTCCACATCCGTGGATTCAATCAATCATGGACTGTTTAGAACTGCAGTATTTACTACTGAAAAAACTCCGCATGTCAGTGGACTCGGCAGTTCAACCCTGAGTTGTTCAAGGGTCAACTGTAATATATTAATTCATTAAACAAATACATTACGAACACCTACCACATGTTAAGCAACATTCAAGGAAATGGGGAAACAAAAGTGAACATAAGGAGTGCTTATATTCTCATGGGAGAAGACACAAAACATACATAATAAGCAAGTAAATTATATAGTATTTTGAGATACTTGTATTGCAGAGGATAGGAAATGTAGAGCCTCTGGTTCAAGTTACTATTCGATATATAGCAACTTCAACTCTGAATGTTAGTCTCTTGCGTTTGAAGTTTTTTTTTGAGTGGGCTGGGCAGGACGATTTAATCTACATGTTTAGGTTTATTCATAGCTCTGTACTATGCTTGTCTTCTGTGTTTTAATGATAAAGGTATCAATTTTTAACAAATCTTTTAGCTCAGACTACTGGGAACCAGAAGTAATATATTGTGGTATCCTTTCTAATGATTAAACATACAATGATAATGATAATGCTAATAATAAAAGAAACATAAATAAATGTTCCTTAGAGGCAAGATGGAAATGGTTTCTGTACTTTAGATACTCCTACTTGCTTATTTCTTTAATCAGGACTGCAATATTAATCCAACATGGGCTACAAAGAACACTCACATCATTGCAAGCACAGGCTCACGTAGAGGAACAACTAGGAGCTTCAGAGATTATTTCTCACTTCAGATCATTCCTTCATTTCCAGTAAAAGAAAAATGTGTTTGGGAGTCTCTCAGGGAGTCTCAACCAGTGACAGCTGCTGTATATTATATAACCTATAAAACCCCGAAAGATAAAATGAAGGGCATGGTCAATACCATCAGGTAAATCCAACTTACTCTAGGTTCAGCCTCTCTCATACCCTCTCAAAGTGTTAAGGGGAGTCAGAGATCGATGTCAGAGAAATAAACAGGAGGTAGCTCTAAATGTAGTATTGGGATTTTAGTATTGGGTTAGTATTTTCCTAATTAATTCTGGAACATGCGTGCTCAGTGGCCTCACAACCTCTGCCAGCCCATCAGCATAACAGGAAAAAATATTCTCCCAGATTCGAGGGCTCTTATAAAAGAGAGTCAGTGATTGTTCAGGAAGGGGAAGTTCTAGGCAAGCTAGGAGAGAATAAAAATACTGTTGTGTAGGGAGGAAAAAAGAAGACTGGGTATTTTTAGATTTATGCCTTTGGCTTAAAAGTTCTTGACTCAAGTTTGGATTTTCCTAAGTAATGTCTCCTTGTTCCACAGAGCTCAATAAAAGCAACTAAGACAGAACATTCCAAGCATCTATGACTGGAACACAATTTATATTTTAAGCATAATTCTGACAATACTGTACTGTACTGATATTTTTGCAATCACAAGGTTATTTCTTGAGACAAGAATCAGGTCTGTTTTTTTTTTTTTTTTACATGTTTAGTATTAATAAAGTCGACAGAATGGTGAGGAGGATAGGAGAGGTAAAGGAGAAAGAGACTGATAATAAAGATTAATGGTCCTTCAGTAAATGTCCTATGTAGTACTTAATGATTAAAGGACAACAAAAGTAACAAAGGATATAAAACAGAATATTTTAAAACTTAGACATACTAAAGAGAGGAAAGCAATTAAGGAGATGCTAAACCAAGCAGTGTAACTTAGGTAATTGGTGTCAGGTCATTGACTCATGCTAAACAGGGGGTCCAATCCTGCTACAGCACACCTTGGAAAGTTGGTCTCCCACAAAAAATGCCAATGCAATAACTTTGCCCTGTACTGTGATCTGTGTATACCACCAGCTCTGCAACAGGCAGAATGGCTCAAAGGGGCAGTTTTAGCTCCTCAATGATCAGGTATACCATAATTTTGCTAATGGCTCCATATTAGAATAAAAGAAGAGAAAAATACAAGATAGCATTTCTTATTAGTAGAAGAAAAAGTTAATAGTTGCTGTCAATACCTTGAAACAAAACCCTTTTAAAAAGATGAAAAATTTTCCATTTTTCTCACTATAATGCTACAACCCTCCCCACCCCCCAAAAAAAGAGAAGGAAAAAAAAAAACTAATGAAAAAAAATAAAACCATGAGTGAAAACTGTTCTTGAAAACTGCAGAATTATAACAGCTTTCTCTTGGTTAAATTGATTGGTATAGTAACATTATAAAATGACTATTAGGATTCATTGTGCACAACAGAAAGTGCTGAAATGTCAGCAGACTACACAGCAAAAAGTAATGGGTTCTGAACCCCTGTTAGTCAAAAATGATTTTGTTTCAAATTAGAAATTGATTTTTTTTTTTTGGACAAAAGCCCTTTCTAGACTTCCGGCTTCTGTAGCTGGGCCCGGGAGAGTTTAACCTCCACCATGGCCAGGGCTGGCCTGATGATACCTTTCTCAAAGTGCCTTGTCAATTGCAGTTTTCTAATGTTGCTGCGGTCTCAACCAATAACACAAGTTATTTGTCCCTTTGCTATCACACTGTATTTTTCTCATTTTGCTATTTTATTTTAGCGCTGACACACAACACAAATTTACTGTCAAGTTAATAGAAGACTATGTTGAGCCTTGCAGTGTAACTACCACACCAATTCTGACTGGTTCTCCACTCTCCAAAGTGCAATGACTAAGAATAGAGGGAGCCAAAAGTAAGAGTTTCCCATCTCTAAAGGACTATTAATAGAGAAAGTAGAGAAGATTCCATCTCAGGTACTAAGTCTCCTCAATTTCATTTTTGTTTCTGTTAGCAAAGTCTAAAAAGACAGAAGTTGTTCTAAGTTGTCCTAAAACAACAGATGTCTGCAGAACTTTTGCCCTATGTCAAACAAAAATGTACCTTTGCTTTTGTTTCAAATTGTGGATAGTCTCCCTTCTGAAGATTGGACTAATTATCATCTCTCAGTTATCTGGGAGAGGACTAAGTGATTTCTAGATTAATCATAATTAAAACCAAAAAACATGACAAAGTTGGCAGCTGATGAGGAAAGGCAGAGAGTAGTATACTTGTAAGATCTCATAAAGCACTGCTCAATTCTCAAATAAATGTGAAAGTGGTTAGAGAGATTATGAAAAGTTGGTTGATTACCACTAGCAGTGGGCAGTGCTAGCTAGCCCAGTAAAATAAGAGGTAAACAAGGAGGAAATCAGGGTTAATTGTTGTGAGCAGGAACAAAAGATGTCTGGGAAAGAGGCGTGAGCAGAAGGGGGCTCTGACACCTTTTGTGCCCTTTGTTTTCTGTACATCATTTCTGACTGATGAAGCTCAGACTTGTTCCATTCTGTCCCAGAGTCCCTCCTTTAATGATTCCAGGAGAGATTTAAGCCAAAAGTCACTCCAGAAACAACTGAGAAATGCAATTAAATTTGACTGCCTCACTCAACCTTTCACATAGTTATTTATAATTGATTTCTTTTAAAATACCTACGATATATAAAATAGGAAGGATTATTGGCGCTTCAAAGACTGCTAGGCAATATAGGCTTAAGACATATGAGATTCTGTTTTAGACGCAATGATCTCTTCTCCACCCTCCTTGTATTTCCAGTTAATCGAGGATTAATTGTAGTTATTAGAGTTTACTTTCTCAGCAAAGATTTATGTTCAGTTTCTTGTCCTCTTTATTTGCTTTAAGCATTATTTTATGTCTATGACCACATTTACCGCTTAATAATTCTTGCAGTTTGCTGTTTGCAAAAAGAGGGACACATTAGACAGTTTCTCATATGAGTGTTCTAAGAGAAATGTTGATACAATTCACTGATCTAGGTGACGTGCTACCTTTGGCCTTGCAGGCCCATGTCAGTCTGTAACACAAACTCCTGTTCAGGGTTATAGGAAATCATCTGGAGCTCATGGCTAGCAGCCATCAGCAACCACCTGCCCCCAAGAGCTTCCTGTTTTGCTACTACAGATGCTGAGCTTACCTCTTTGGGGTTGATATGCATCTTTCTTTTGACCTGTCCACAGGGCATCATCTTCCATATGTGACTGAAACCCAACTGTCTTCTTCTCCCTTCTATTCTCTCCATTATTAGTGAAGTCTTGGTACTTTTTGCTGGATGATGATGTTCCAAGCGTCCAGCCATCACATTTTGACTTCAATAAACTGAAAAGAATAAACATTTATGAGCTGTAGACAGCACAGCAGGGGGTATAGATCACACAAAGGCATATACATTCAGTATGAATTGAAATGCAATTCATGGCAATAGAAACTTTCTTTTTCTTATCTTTTATTGATGTATAATTTAAATAATTTACTGAAGGTCTATTTTGTGTTCTGCCAAAACAATTTTGGAAAAGAAATGGTTTTTATCCTCAAAAAGTTTATATTTGGGGTTGGGGAAATGAGACTCAGACCCTAAAACTGCTAATAAAGCCATAAAGTATGACTAAGAACCAGAGTATCTGTAAAAATTAAAAGTATGCTAAAACAAGACTTGCATAACTAAAATGTTTCCAAGTACTAAAAATGAATAAGGGATGAAAATATCACCAATTTGCTTCAAAATGTATTTGTGTTTCTCATTTTCAATTGTTATAGTATTTATTATGTACTCAGGGTATGTGAGGAATAGTGCTTGAGGGAGAATTGGTCTCTGTCCTCACATAATTTCATTATAAAGTCAACAAGGCAAATATGGAGTAAAAGAAATTTTAATGAAAATAAACACATGTGCATATGTTTTTCTCTCCAATGAACTATGTTCCCACCATTAGCACAATTCCTCTTATAACATTTTATTGTTTAGAGAGAAATGTTATGATGATGTGTATCCCTTACTATTCTACCAGCCCCTTCCTTCTAATTTAAGTTCACCATAGACTCGTGATACTTTAGTTTTGTCTTCCCCATGACCATAAACAAGGTGAAAATTAAAATGAAGAAAAATAATTTATTCAAAAAGTAACATTCTAAAAACTAGGATATTTAAACTCCCCAGCAGCAGAGGCAATCTCTAGACAAGAATAGGTTGATGGAATATTACTGGATCCATTATGAATGCTAGGTGGTCCTTGACCAGGATTGAAATCACATAAACCCATCAAAGTCACTGGGCTTCTTTTGTGTGGATCAGAATTTTTAGTAATGTTTGCTCACATCATAATTTATTAATAAAAATCAATACATTAAATGGTTTTATGTTCAGAGTGGTGAAAATAAACAAACTATTAGCAGTATGGCTTTACAGGGGAATAAAGCAGTGTATTAAATTTATACACTTAAAATTTTTTTTAACCAGAACCCAAGGATCACTTTCCCTTGTGGACCTACCAGTGGACGCATATCTTAGCTAATGTAACTTCTACTCATGGGACAGGAAAATACAGAGAATAAAACTGTATTACTGTTAATGAAAGATAAGTCTACCTCAACCCAGAAGTCCGAAACCCTGGCAAATCCAACAATGACATCTCTACTTGTTCTTACAGAAAAGTTAATGTGACCAAGACAACTGGGTTTCCCAAAATCATACATTCTCAGGTCAGCCAAGCTCCCAATACTAGCCAATGTTGATCACTCCCAATACTGAATAGTTCCTTCCATTTTACACAGAAGCTTGTCTGTACCTTTATTCCAAATCCCATCCTGGGAACCTGGGTTCTAATTTCCCTGAAATAAAGATGACTATATAAAAAAATTTCTTCTTTCATTTGCATTTATTTCCAACTTTACCCATCTACTATTCTTCTATTAACATCTCAGAAGGAAATCACACCTTTTACTCATACTCTTGATACCATTTTGGCCCCTTCCCTCTGTGACTACGGCCTGCCAATCATCTCCTTTTCTTGTAACTTACAAACTCCTCCTCTCAAATGAATTCTCTCCTAGGATTACAAATAAGACCAGACTTTCCATTAAAAATCAAAACCTAAATCTAAATCCCAAAACTATCCCTTAAGTGGAAAAGTATAATAATACTCAGTGTCAGTGAGAGTGTTGGGACAGGAGGATTTTAGTATAGTACTAGGGAAACTGCAAATTGGGATAACCCTTCTGTCACTACAAAATAAAAGTGCACCTAACCTCCTACAATTTCACTTTTAAGAAGTTACCCTATAGAATTACATAAACAACAGTGGAATTAGAAAATTTTCTCACACTACATACAAAATAAATTCAAAATGGATTGAAGACCTAAATGTAAGACTAGAAGCCATAAAACTCCTAGAAGAAAACATAGGCAGAACACTCTTTTGACATAAATCATAGCAATATTTGTTTTGGATATGTTTCTTAAGGCAAAGGAAATAAAAGCAAGAATAAATGAATGGGACCTAATTAAACTTAAAAGCTTTTGCACAGCAAAGGAAACCACTGAAAAAATGAAAAGAAAACCCACTGAATGGGAGGAAATATTTGCAAATGACATGACTGATAAGGGGTTAACAGTCAAAATATATAAACAGCTCATACAACTTAACATCAAAAAACCCAAGCAACCCAATTTAAAAAATGGGCAGAAGATCTGAATAGACAGTTTTCCAAAGAAGATATACAGATGGTCAACAGGCACATGAAAAGACATCGCTAATCATCAGAGGAATGCAAGTCAAAACTACGATGAGATATCACCTCATACCTGTCAGAATGGCTATCACCAAAAAGACAACAAACAACAAATGTCGGCAAGGATGTGAAGAAAAGGGAACCCTTGTATACTGCTGGTGGGAATGTAAATTGGTGCAGCCTCTATGAAAAACAATATAGAGACTCCTCAAGAAGCTAAAAATAGAACCAACATATGATCTAGCAATTTCACTCTTGGGTATACATCTGAAGAAAACGAAAACACTAATTTGAAAAGATGCATGCACCCCATTGGTCATAGCAGCATTATTTACAGTAGCCAAGCTATAGAAGCAACCTAAGTGTCCATCAACAGATGAATGGATAAAGAAGATGTGGTATATATATATACAATGGAACACTACTCAGTCATAAAAAAAGAATGAAATTTTGCCATTTACAACAACATGGATGTACCTGGAGGGTATTATGCTCAGTGAAATAAGTCAGACAGGGAAAGACAAATGCTATATGCTATCACTTATATGTGGAACCTAAAAAATAAAACAAATGAATGACTATAACAAAGTAGAAACAGATTCACAGATAGAGAGAACAACTAGTGGTTACCAGTGAGGAGAGGGAAGAGGAGAGGGGCAGGATAGGGGTACGGGATTAAGAGGTACAAATTACTATGTATAAAATAAGTAAGCTACAAGTATATATTGTACAGCACAGGGAATATAGTCTGTTTCATAATAACTATAAATGGAACATAATCTATAAAACTTCTGAATCACTGTCTCATACACCTGAAACTAATACAGTATTGTAAATAAACTATACCTTAATTTAAAAAAATAAATAGGGACTTCCCTGGTGGTGCAGTGGTTAAGAATCCACCTGCCAATGCAGGGGACATGGGTTTGAACCCTGCTCAGGGAAGATCCCACATGCCATGGAGCAACTAAGCCCATGCTCCACAACTACTGAGCCTGCACTCTAGAGCCCATGAGCCACAACTACTGAGCCCGCATGCCACAACTACTGAAGCCCAGGTGCCTAGAGCCTGTGCTCCGCAATAAGAGAAGCAACTGCAGTGAAAAGCCCATGCACTGCAACGAAGAGGATCCCCCACTTGCCACAACTAGAGAAAGCCAGTGCGGAGCAACGAAGACCCAATGCAGCCAAAATAAATAAATAAATACATTAAAAATAAATAAATAAAATCCTACTATCATCATTTGTAAAATAAATAAATAAAATAAATGAAAACAGAGAAAAAAAGAATGAGGTAGTTCTCTGTACTACTGTGAATAAACTTCATAACATACTATTAAGTAAAAAAAGGGCAATTTGCAATAATAGAATATATAATATGATCTCATTTTTGTAAAAACAAAAATATACAAAAAATATTTTTTAAGTTCTGGATGGATATATAACAAATCAGAAAAGTAGAACAGAGTTACTGAGGGAATGATTTTTATAATTTAATTTATATACTTCTGAATGTTTAAATTTCTTCCAATAGGCATGCACTTTCGTAATTATAAAACAAAAAATTTCACCATCTCCTTTATGTTACCATCTTCTCTCCTTCCCTTCTTTGCCAAACTTCTAGAAAACAATAATTTTAACAGATATGCCTACTAAAACTATTTTTTAAAGAACAAATCTAGTGGCGTTTTCTCTTTCAACCATCTTGCTTGTTATAAGACTACTTCACAGCAACCGACTCCTTCCTTAAAACTTATTTCCCTTGGAGTTCATGACATATATCTAGATTGGTTTTCTAGTTTTAGGAGGCTGCTGCTCATATTCTTTTATTGGGAGCTCTTGTACTTCCCTTCCCCTAAATGCAGACATTCCTGATGATTCTGCCCTTGTCCTTCTTCTCTTCCTCCCTTAGCACTTTCTTAGTGATCCCTGTCACACCACTGTATCTTCAATTATGATTTCTAAATAGATTCATCTAGCTCACAGTGTTCTCCAAAACTGCTGACCTCTTCAAGTATCTGTTGAAAAGCTGTGAAGAGATGCCTTGTCCTACCTCCCAAAACCAACTCACGCTAAAGCAATGAATAATCTTTATCTTGAAACCTGTTCCTTTATCTGTTTCCATTCTCATTTAATGTATCACCATCTTCCCTGCTACTCAGATGAAAAACTTCAGCTGTCTCAAATTCTGCTTTCCTTATTCTTGTTCAATAAATTGCCAAATCAATCATTCATTTATATATTCCTTAGATATTTGTTGAGGACATACTCATATGTATGAAGGGGCTGGGGTGGACAAATAGGGAAAAGAGATATTTACTGAGGACTTGTTATGTGCTAGGTGCTAGGTATACAAACCAGCAAGACCTGGTTCCTGCTCTTCAAGTGATTTTAATGGCGGAGACAGACATGGAAACAGATTTTTTTAAATATGTTATGATACAAGTTATGACTCAGGAATATGTGTGGTGTTTAAGGGAGCACAAAGGCAGGGCATCTAACTGTATTTGAATAACTGAAGGGAAATTCCTGAAGCTTTCAAACTGAGTCTTGGTGGATAAGCAGCGGATAAGGAAGGACAGTAGGATGGAAGGCAGAAGAGAATAGTATTAGCAACTATACTAATTAGTAAAACTTCAGCATATATTTTGGGCAAGTTAAATCATTTGGTATACTGTTAACTGTTATAGCATTGAGTTTGGGGTATTGGGGAGGGAGAAGTGTGAGGTGAAGCAAGACAGATGGGCTGGGTCAGAACATAAAAGGTTTGGTTTTCCATGTCAAGGGGCTTGAACTTTATTTTGTCGGCAAAGCAAAGTCATTGAAGGGCTCTAAGGAGAAAAATGACATGATACAACTTGAATTTATGAAGAATTGCCCTGGCACAATTTAGAGAATAGATTGGATGAGTGGGAAGGCTGCTGAAATAGCTGTGATGAGAGATGATGAGGGTCTAAATAGAGAAGCAGTGGTAGGAATGGGAAGGAGACAACTTTTAAAATACACTTAGGATTTAAAATTGGCAGAATTTGATACGTGTTTGAAAGTGAAAAGTGAGGGACAGGAGTGAGTGAGAATGAGTGGCAGAATTTGGGTGGATAAGCAATATAGAGAAGGTGGTGGTGGGGGGATTAAATGTAGCTTGAGGTGCCTATGAAACATCTGGAAAGATATTTCAAGAGAGCAATTGGATCAATAACCCTGCAGTTTTTTGCTTGTTGGCTGACTGACTTGAGAAAGCATGTGCTTTACTTTCAATTTCATTGGTGAAGGAGGAGGTAAATTCATTCCTGTAGGTGAAAGAAATGGGTATTGAGAAAAGTGATGATTTAGAGAAGGTATTTAGGGAATTCAAGGTAAAAATGACCAAGAACAAAAACAAGACTGTCCTGCAACGTTTAGGGCTATAACAGAATTAGAAATCATAAATTTGTATCTGGGCTCAGGTGCACAGATGTAAAAGCAGAGAAAGCAGCCTGAGAGCTTGATCCAGGGTTAGGATTTTTTGTATAGGGTGCGGCAGACTAGAGGTCAAGTGAAATTTGTATGCTAATAAGGGAATAGTTTAGGTCAACCATTTGGTCCAGAATGTACATGGGGAAGAAAGTGAGACAAAGAAGGGCCTGAAAGACTGGCAAAAAAAGGGGAGAAATGAAGGATTTAGATGGCTCTTTAAGATAAAACAAAACAAGAAAAACAAACAAAACATTTGGTATACTCTATATGAGAAATGAGAACATGAACAGACCCAAGTGAAAGAGGTGAACTATAAAGGCGGTACCAGTCAGCGATTTCTGAGATGGAACCACAGCAGGGGAAAGCAAGCTCCAGACGTGGCCAGGGACAATATGGCTAAAGAAAACGAGTGAACCACGGAAGACAAATCTCTTTAGCTATGGCAACGGAGAGATCAACCACGTGAATACTGGAATCTCACAGAATGGGGTTAGGAGACGTGGGGGAGGAAGTGACTGAGTGGATGTCAAATTCCTAGTGAGATCACAATGGAAAACAAAGAAAAGGAAGGATGGACTGTAAGGCCAGATATCCTGAGATTCACATAAACAAGGAGGTTCACTAGAGAGTAAACTAGTTAAAAGTTTGAGATGTTGGAATGAGGAGAACAGGAAATGCTGGCACTACTGTCTCTGTTGTTTGCCAAATGTGACAGAAAGAATGGCCTGGATAGTAGCATTCTCAGAAAAGATGCCAAATTTAGGCAGTGATTCACAGCCTGCTATACATTAAAATTATGTGGGAAAATTTTTAAAAGAGCGACGGGCTGTCCTACCCATTCTTAGAAATGGAATGAATCCATCTGGAGTGAGCTGCATTATGTGCCTCCCTCTCTCACCCTCTCTCATCCTTTTCTTTTAAAGCTCCACAGGTAATCCCAATGTCCAGTCAGTGCTGAAAATCATAACTTATGGCCAAGAATGAAAATATTTTTTGTGTGTGAAAAGGTTGAGGATGAAAAGAGTTTATTTTCTATGAAATAGGTGTTTGGTAAGGCACCTTTAGGAAATCCTGGGGGCAGTAGGAAGGAAAGGGGTGTTAGGGAAGGAAAGGTAGACTTTTAAGACAATGAAAGTGCAAGAGAGAAAAATCAATACAAATTACTCAAATTTTGGCATGAGTCACTTAACAAAAAATGAAGGGGAACACGTCCTCGATTTAGAAGACTATAAAATCTAGGATGGGGAAACATGTATTAAATCTTTCCTTCCTTTTTCTAGTGGCCAAATTTGGGTGCTAGCCATGCCATGTCTAAACAATTGCTATATCATCCAGTTTCTGGTTCAGTCATGGAATCAGCCATTTCTTCAAGGAGATCTAGTATCTTTTAGTTAAAAAGAGCTAACGGAATTGGATTATCACTGTTCCTAAGTTCTCATAGAGCAAGAGACTATATGCATGTATGTATGTTTATACACATATGTTTATTTATATATCTAGGTAAATATATTGAAAATCATGAGTTTACACTAATATCTTCAATTCCAAACCAACAGGGCTCATTTTAGTTTTCTACCTTTCCGTATATGTAACTCCATTCTGTAACAGTGAAAAAACTTGGCTACCATTTTCCTTAATACAATTACTTAGTCATTTTGTATGAAAACCGTATTCCATCACCACTGCCATGATCCCTTCCCCTCCCTCCCCTGTCAGTCACCACCACATTGCTCTGGGTGTTTCTGCCAACACACCTCTGTATAGGCGCTCTCCCCACTAAGCTCTGAGTGGGCTACCTCTGCTGTGAGAAAGCCCTCCTATCTCAGGCTCTCAAGACCCCATGCATGGCTGACCTCCACATGGATACCATCCTCATTTTGTTCAAGCTCCAACGCCCAACACCAATACAATCACCAGGATGAAAGCACTCCCCACCCTGCACAAGCTCTGACATTCAGTGCCAAGCTGCCCTCCTCTGTGGATCAAGCTCCAACCCCATGATCAAATAAATTTGGGGTATGATGTTAGGCTGGGTTCAAGGTTAATTTTTTTCATATCTATATGCAGTATAGCCAGCATTATTTATTTAAAAGACTTTCCTTTTTCCACAGAATGCTTCATACCTTTGTCAAAACGCAGTCAAACATATGACTGTGTGGGTCTATTTCTGGACTCTATTCTGTTCCATTGATAAATAGCTATCATATGAAAATAAATTTGATTTTTATACATTGAACTTGAACTCTGTGGTTGTGTTAAATTCACTTAATAATTCTAGCAGTTTTGGGGTAGGTTCCTTAGGATTTTTCTATGTAGACAGTCATATTATTTAACAATAAAGACAGATTTACTTATTTATTTCTAATATTTTTCATGCCCAATCACATCAGCTAGGATTTCTAGTACAATGCTGAATAGAAGTGGTAAGAGTGAACATCCTTACCTTATTCCTAAGTGTTCATCATTAAAGAGATGTATCTTTATCTACATGCTCTATCTGATTTCTAGCTTGATAAGAAGTCATTTTTTAAAAATGAGCATTGGAAGAGTTTTTTGCATCTGTTTGAAAAGGTGTTTTTCTTCCTTACTATGTTAATATGGCAAATCACATTGATTGATCTTCAAATGTTAAGCCAACTCTGCATTCCTGGGATAAACTCTATTTAGTCAAGCTGGATTATATATATTTTTATATATTCCAGGACTTAATTTGCTAATATTTTGTTAAGGAACTTTTTTTGTTTTGCATTTATGTTCACGAGGAAGATTAGTTTGTCATTTCTTTTCTTCTCATGCTTTTACCTGGTTTAGGTATCATAAAAGGAGTTGGGAAAAGTTCTTTCTTCCTCTAGTCCAATGGTTCTCAAGTGGGGTAGAAGAAGAGGATTTTGCCACACAGGGGACATTTAGCAATGTCTGGAGGGTTTCTGATTGTCACAGTTGTGGGGGTTGCTAATGGGTAAAAGACAGGGATGTTGCTAAACATCCTGCAATGTACAGGACAGACCACCACCACCCCACAACCTCACCCCAAGCTATTATCTGGTCCAAAATGTCAAGAGTACCAAGGCTGAAAAACCCTGCTCTAGTCTCTGAAAGAATTTGTGTAAGATTGATATTTCTTCTTTAGGTATTTGGTAGAATTCATGAGTGAAGTCTTATGGGATTGTGATTGTAGTTTTATTCATGGGACATTTATTACTTAAAAATTAAATTTGTTTAACAGAGGGCTATTCAGATTCTCTACTTTTTTGGTATCAATTTTGGTATATCATCAATTTCAAGGAATTTATATCATTTAAGTTATCAAATGTGCTTATAAAAATTATTCATAATATTCTTTAATTACTTTAAAAATATTGTTAGAATCTATGGTGATATCTTCTTTTTCATTCCTGATACTGATAATTTGTTTTCCTCTCAATAATAGGTTGATCATCTTGAAAAGGCTTATTGATTTTATTTACATTTTCAAAAAGTCAGCTTTTAGCTTTACAGATTTTCTCTATTGCCTGTTTTCTTTTTCACTGCAAGACTTAACAAACATTGGCTGCTACAATGATGAAAGCAGAATATAAATACAGAAATAATACAAATTGGGCAATGCTGAGAGAAACTGGAGTTCTGGCCCAGAATGGAAGATACTGTTAATGTCCACTGAGACACTAGAAAGTCCATATCCTGGATAAAGGCTTACTGTAAAGCTCTAACAAAGCCTAAAATCAAGCTATAGCAAAATGCACAGGGACAAACAAGTTTGGAGATTGATTCTTACCAATTTAGAGGGGCTTGGGAAACACTTCAGGCTTTCCAGACAACTGTCCTTACAAAGTATATAACCAAACCTATCCAAGTTCAAGGTGAATAGGAGGTGATTGAATTGCTAAGAAGAGCAAAAATCAACATTCTTTAGAGAATGATAATAAAATCCACATCTCTAAATGTATCATCCATAATACCCAGAGTACAATATAAATTGTCAGACACAAAAAGAAAAAATATGTGATCCATAGTTAAGAAAAATATCAATTAAAATCAACCAAAAGATGCCCCAAATGTTGGACCTAGCAGATAAAAGACTTTATTTAAACCAGCTATTATAAATATATTGATGGACATAAAGGAGAACATGGTTTAAATGAATGAAAAGACAGGCAGTCTCAGCAGAAAGAGATAGAAACTCTCTAGCTGGAAATTAAAGTGACTGAAATAAAAATTGGAAAATGGAGATGAGAGGGTTAAAGAATAAGTGAAATTAATGGAAGAATCAACAAAAATGACCCAATTTGAAGAACATAGGGAAAAAAGGATTGAAGAAAAATGATGAGTCCCAGGGATTTTAGAGACAATATTAAACTGCCTAACAAACATAACTGAAGTTGCAGAAGGAGAAGAGACTGAGAATGGGGTAGAAAAAATATTTGAAAAAATATATGTTAAAGAAACAATGTCAGAATATTTCCAAATTTGATGAAAAAGTTTGACCCACAGATCACAGTCAAACTGTTGAAAACCAAAGATAAAGACAACCTTGCAAACAACCAGATGAAATGTCAATTACATAAAAAATAATGATTTTAACAGTTAACTTCTCATAAGAACAATGAAAGCCAGAAGATAGAACAATATCCGTAAAGTGCTAAAAGGAAAAAACAAAACAAAACAAACCCAAAGTGTCATCCTAGAATTCTGCATCACACGAAAATATCCTTCAAATAAAGGAAGGAGAGACAACATTTTCAGATAAACAAAAACAGGGAAAATTTTTTGTTAGCAGACCTGCACTTTTGGGCTGAAAGAAAATGATATTAGATGGAAATCTGGATCTAAGAAGTGAAGAGCATCAGAAATAGTACATATGTGAATAAATATAAAACTCCCTATGTTCTTATTCTTCTCTTAATGTCATTAAAAGATATATGAATGTTTAAAGCATGGGATTTATAATGCACTTAGCTGTAATGTATACGACAATAATATCAAAAAGAACGGAGAATATACCTATACAGTATAAAAGTTCTTAAAGTCTACATAAAATCACACAATGTTAGCATTATATAATAAGACTTTAATAAGTTAGGAAAGCATATTATAATACCTATAGAAATCACTAAAGGAAATGCAAAAAGGTATAGCTAATAAAATATTAGACAAATTTTTAAAAAATTGAAAAAAAATTATTATTCTCCCTTTCCCCTCCCAATAAAAGTAGAAAAGGAGAAACAGGAACAAAGAATAGATATGATTAGCAGGAAGAAAAAAAGAACAGCAAAATGTTAGACCTAAATCCAATAGTTTCAATAATAAATTAAATCAGACTATACTACAAAGCTACAGTAATCAAGACAGTATGGTACTGGCACAAAAACAGAAATATAGATCAATGGAACAGGATAGAAAGCCCAGAGATAAACCCACGCACATACGGACAGCTTATCTTTGATAAAGGATGCAAGAATATACAGTGGAGAAAATACAGCATCTTCAATAAGTGGTGCTGGGAAAATTGGACAGGTACATGAAAAAGTATGAAATTAGAACACTCCCTAATACCATACACAAAAATAAACTCAAAAATAAACTCAGAATGGATTAAAGACCTAAATGTAAGGTCAGACACTATCAAACTCTTAGAGGAAAACATAGGCAGAACACTCTATGACATAAGTCACAGCAAGATCTTTTTTGACCCACCTCCTAGAGAAACGGAAATAAAAACAAAAATAAACAAATGGGGCCTAATGAAACTTCAAAGCTTTTGCACAGCAAAGGAAACCATAAACAAGACCAGAAGACAACCCTCAGAATGGGAGAAAATATTTGCAAATGAATCAACTGACAAAGGATTAATCTCCAAAATTTACAAGCAGCTCAAAAAACAAACAACCCAATCCAAAAATGGGCAGAAGACCTAAACAGACATTTCTCCAAAGAAGATATACAGATTGCCAACAAACACATGAAAGAATGCTCAACATCATTAATCATTAGAGAAGTGCAAATCAAAACTACAATGAGATATCATCTCACACCAGTCAGAATGGCCATCATCAAAAAATCTAGAAACAATAAATGCTGGAGAGGGTGTGGAGAAAAGGGAACACTCTTGCACTGTTGGTGGAAATGCAAATTGATACAGCCACGATGGAGAAGAGTATGGAGGTTCCTTAGAAAACTAAAAATAGAATTACCATACGACCCAGCAATCCTAATCCCACTACTGGGCATATACCCTGAGAAAACCATAATTCAAAAAGAATCATGTACCAAAATGTTCATTGCAGCTCTATTTACAATAGCCAGGACATGGAAGCAACCTAAGTGTCCATCAACAGATGAATGGATAAAGACGATGTGGCACATATATACAATGGAATATTACTCAGCCATAAAAAGAAACGAAATTGAGTTATTTGTAGTGAGGTGGATGGACCTAGAGTCTGTCATACAAACTGAAGTAAGTCAGAAAAAGAAAAACAAATACCGTATGCTAACACATATATATGGAATCTAAGAAGAAAAAAGAAAAAGGTCATGAAGAACCTAGGAGTAAGATGGGAATAAAGACACAGACCTTCTAGAGAATGGACTTGAGGATATAGGGAGGGGGAAGGGTAAGCTGTGACAAAGTGACAGAGTGGCATGAACATATATACACTACCAAACGTAAAATAGATAGCTAGTGGGAAGCAGCTGCATGGCACAGGGAGATCAGCTCGGTGGTTTGTGACCACCTAGAGGGGTTGGATAGGGAGGTTGGGAGGGAGGGAGACGCAAGAGGGAAGAGATATGGGAACATATGTATATGTATAACTGGTTCACTTTGTTATAAAGCAGAAACTAACACACCATTGTAAAGCAATTATACTCCAATAAAGATGTTAAAATTAATTAATTAAAGTGTATTAAACACTCAAATCAAATGGAAGGGAGATTGTCAGGCTAGAGAAAAATGCAAATCCCAAGCCATATGTTGTTTACAAGAGTCATACTTTATTTTTATTCTTTTAAACATGTCTATTGGAGTATAATTGCTTTACAGTGTTGCGTTAGTTTCTGTTGTATAACAAAGTGAATCAGCTATATGTATACACATATCCCCATATCCCTTCCCTCTTGCATCTCCCTCCCACCTTCCCTATCCCACTCCTCTAGGTGGTCACAAAGCACCAAACTGATCTCCCTGTGCTATGCAGCTGCTTCCCACAAGCTATCTATTTTACATTTGGTAGTGTATATATGTCAATGCTAAGGAGTCATACTTTAAATGTAAAAGAATAAATAGGTTGACATAGAGGATGGAAGGTGATAAGCCAAGCAAACAGTACACATGGAAGGCTAGAGTGATTATATAATGTCAAATAAAGTAGATGTTAAGAAAAGGAGTAGAACCAGAGATAAAAAGATATATTTCATCATGATTAAAATATTTTATCATGATTAAAGGGGCAAATCATGAAACATCCCTAACAGCCCCAAATATATTTGCATCTAAATTAGTTTCAAAATACACATAGCAAAACTCATAAGGGTAAAGGGAGAAGTAGAGAAATGCACAATCATATTTGGAGATTTTAACATCTCATTATCAATTGATAGGAAAAAAATGAAAAAAATTTAGTAGGCTACATAAGATCTGAACAACACTACTTGTCAATTTGATTTAATTGACATGTACAGAACATTATACTCAATAGCAGAATATGAATATTTAAAAGTGCACATGGAATACTGACCAAGATAAATCATATGTTGAGTCATAAAATAAATTTGAATATAGTTCAAAAGAATAAACACTTATAGAGTATGTAACCACAATGGAGTTAAATTGAAAATAAAAAAGATATCTAGAAAAATCTGAAGTATTTGGAAGTTTTATAACATACTTCTAAGTAACTCATGGGTCAAAAAAAATCACAAGAGAAACCAATAAGCATTTTGAAATGAATGATAACGAAAATACAACACATTAAGATTTGAGGGATACAGAAGGCAAGTGCTTAAATGCTTTTACTAGAAAAGAAGAAAAGTTTAAAGTCAATGACATAATGGAACTTCCCTGGTGGTCCAGTGGTTAAGATTCCATGCTCCCAATGCAGGCGGCACAGGTTCAATCCCTAGTCGAGGAACTAAGATCCCACATGCTGCACAGCATGGCCAAAAAAAAGAAAGTCAATGACATAATATTCCATTTTATGAAGCTAGAAAAATAAGAACACACTAGATATAAAGCAAGTAGAAAGAAGGAAACAATAAAGAGTAGAAATCCATGAAATAGATAACAATAAAAACACAAAAGAAACATAAAAGTCAGCCCTTTGAAAATATTAATAAAATTGATAAACTCCTAATCCAAGACAAGCTAAGAAAAAGGGAAAATTTATGAATATCAGGAATCAGAGAGGGGATATCATTGTAGATGCTACAGATAGTAAAAGAATATTAAGGTTATCTCATAAACAACTTTATGCCACCATATTCAATAACTAAGATGAAATGAAATGCACACATTGCTTGGAAAATATAACTGGTTAAAACTGTCTCAAGAAGAAACAGGAACTATATGAATAGCCTCATATCTATTAAAGAAACTAAATTCATAATCAAAACATCCCCACAAAGAAAACTGATCAGATAGCTTCACTGGTATATTTTATCATATTTAAGGAAGCGATACTACTAATTTTAGACAAGCTTTCAGTAAATAGAAGAGGAGTGACCTCTTCTCAACTCATTTTATGTTACCATGTGATACCAAAACCTGATTAAGCTAGTACAATAAAGTAAAATTACAAACTAGTATCGCTCATGAACACAGACACAAAAATCCTCAACAAAATATTAGCATATCAAATCCAGCAATATATAAAAGGTACTACGTCATGGCCAAATGAGTATTTTTCCAAAATGTAATGTTGGGTTAACATTAAAAAAAGTAAATCCACATAAACTGTCACATTAAAAGAATAAAGGTGCAAAACCATATGCTTATATCAATAAATGTAGGAAAAGCATTTGACAAAATAAAAACTCAGCAAACTAGGGAACTTATTTCACCATGAAAATTCTGTCATACGTTACTAGTCCTACAGTTAATGCGTACTACCCTTCTGGAATGTATTTGGCAATATGTAGGTATCAAGAACTCTAAAAACATTCACATAAAAAAAAGGGGGTGGAACTTACTTTAAGCTGATAAAAGGCATCTATCAAAAATCTATATTTAACATTATATTAATTGGTGAATTACTGGATGCCTTTTCCTTGAGAACAAAGCAAGGGTGTCTTCTTTAATCATTTCTCTTTAATATTGTATTGAATGTTCTAGTCAATGCAACAAGTTAAAAATAAGAAACACAAGGCATGAAGCTTGGAAAGGTTTAAAGCTGTTATTATGGCTGTTCATGTGATATGAACTTGAAAATCCTAAGGAATCTACCAAAAAAACCCCAAAAAACAAAAAAACCAAAACAAACAAACCCCCTGCTAGAAAACATGCATTTAGCAAGACTGTAGTGTATGATATAAATATTTTAAAAAATCAATATTCCTTCTATATACTACTAATAAATTCAATGAAAAAAGTGCAAGATTGTTACACTAAAAACTACATAATATAACTGAGTTAAATTTTTAAAGATCTAAATAAATTTAGAGCTATACCATATTCATGGATTGGAAAACAATATTTTTAGGATGTAAACTCTCCCCAAATCGATCTAATCGCAATTCCACTTCCTTAATAGAAATCAAAAACTGAATCTAAAATGTAAAGAAAAGAAGTTGGAATAGCTAAAATAATTTTTTATAAGAAAAATATTTGGAACACAATCTAATTTCAAGATTTTTCTATAATGCTAAAGTAATCCAGATTGTGTGACATTGACGGAAGAATGGACATGAAGATGAAGGGACTAGAAATCCATAAATGTGTGTCCATGTGTGTACATATCCAACTGACGTTTGAAAAGGCATCAGGCAATGAACGAAGAAAAAATAGTTTTTTTCAACAAACGGTGCTAGAATAATGGCATATCTGTACAGATAATGAATGAACCTTGAGCCCTATCTCACACCACACAGAGAAATGTATTTGAAATGGATCATAGACTTAAATATAAAGCTATATAACTTCTATAAGAAAATATAGGAAAATATCATTTTAACCTTGATCAATAAAAAGTTTTGCTCTTCAAAAACAACATTAAGGAAATAAAAGAGCGAGTCATGCCCTGGGAGAAAATATTCACAAAACATATACCTGATGAAGGTTTTATATCCAAATATACAAAGAATTCTATATGCAATAATTGAGTTCTTTACCCAATTAAAACTGATTAAATAGAGACTGGTTCAAGATGGCGGAGTAGAAGGACATGCTCTCACTCCCTCTTGCGAGAGCACAGGAATCACAACTAACTGCTGAACAATCATTGACAGGAAGATACAGGAACTCACCAAAAAAGATACCCTACATCCAAAGACAAAGGAGAAGTCACAGGAAGACGGGAGGAAGGGCGCAATCACAATAAAGTCAAATCTCATGACTGCTGGGTGGGTGACTCACAAATGGGAGAACACTTATACTCGTTGGGCAACGAGAGGAGGAATTCCTAGACAATCAGACTTTGAAGGCTAGTGAGATTTGATTGCAGGACTTTGACAGGGCTGGAGGAAACAGAGACTCCATTCTTGGAGGGTACACACAAAATAGTGTGTGCATCGGAACCCAGGGAAAGGAGCAGTGACCCTATAGGAGACTGACCCACACCAACCTGCTAGTGCTGGAGGGTCTCCAAAAGAGGCAGGGGTGGCTGCATCTCGCTGTGAGGACAAGGACACTGGCAGCAGAAGTTCTGGGAAGTATTCCTTGCTGTGAGCCCTCCCAGAGTCTGCCATTAGCACAAACAAAGGGCCTGGGTAGGCTCCAGTGTTGGGTTGACTCAGGCCAAATAACCAACAGGGAGGGAACCCAGCCTAACCCATCATCAGACAAGCAGATTAAAGTTTTACTGAGCTGTGTCCACCAGAGCAACACCCAGCTCTACCTACCACCAGTCCCTCCCATCAGGAAATTTGCACAAGCCTCTTAGATATCCTCACCACCAGAGGGCCGACAGCAGAAGCAAGAACTACAATCCTGCAGCCTGTGGAACAAAAACCACATTCACAGAAAGATAGACAAGATGAAAAGCCAGAGGGCTACGTACCAGATGAAGGAACAAGATAAAACTCCAGAAAAACAACTAAACGAAGTGGAGATAGGCAACCCTCAAGAAAAAGAATTCAGAATAATGATATGAAGATGATCCAGGACGTCGGAAAAGCAATGGAGGCAAAGATTGAGAAGATGAAAGAAATGTTTAACAAAGACCTAGAAAAATTAAAGAATGAACAAACAGAGATGAACAATACAATAACTTAAATGAAAACTACAATAGAAGGAATCAATAGCAGAACAACTGAGGCAGAAGAACAGATAAGTGACCTGGAAGACAGAATGGTGGAATTCACTGCTGTGGAACAGAATAAAGAAAAAAGAATGAAAAGAAATGAAGACAGCCTAAGAGACTGTTGGGACAACATTAAACGCACCAACATTTGCATTATAGGGGTTCCAGAAGGAGAAGAGAGAGAGAAAGTATGTGAAAAAATATTTGAAGAGATTATAGTCAAAAACTTCCCTAACATGGGAAAGGAAATAGCCACCCAAGTCCAGGAAGCGCAGAGAGTCCCATACAGGATAAACCCAGGAGAAACATGCGGAGACATATAGTTACCAAATTGGCAAAAATTAAAGACAAAGAAAAAGTATTGAAAGCAGCAAGGGAAAAATGACAAATAACATACAAGGGAACTCCCATAAGATCAGCTTATTTCTCAGCAGAAACTCTAAAAGCCAGAAGGGAGTGGCATGACATATTTAAAGTGATGAAAGGGAAGAACCTACAACCAAGATTACTCTACCCAGCAAGGATCTAATTCAGATTCGATGGAGAAATCTAAAGCTTTACAGACAAGGAAAAGTAAAGAGAATTCAGCAACACCAAACCAGCTCTACAACAAATGCTAAAGGAACTTGTCTAAGTGGGAAACACAAGATAGGTACAGGACCTACAAAAGCAAAACCAAAAACAATTAAGAAAATGGTAATAGAAACATACATATCGATAATTACCTTGAATGTGAATGGATTAAATGCTCCAACAAAAAGACACAGGCTGCCTGAATGGAGAGAAAAACAAGACCCATATATATGCTGTCTAAAAGAGACCCACTTCAGGGCTTCCCTTGTGGTGCAGTGGTTGAGAGTCCACCTGCCAATGCAGGGGACATGGGTTCGTGCCCTGGTCCAGGAGGATTCCACATGCCGTGGAGCGGCTGGGCCTGTTAGCCATGGCTGCTGAGCCTGCATGTCCAGAGCCTGTGCTCCGCAACGGGAGAGGCCACAACAGTGAGAGGTCTGCATTCCGCAAAAAAAAAAAAAGAAAAGAGACCCACTTCAGACCTAGGGACACATACAGACTGAAAGTGAGGGGATGGAAAAAGATATTGCAAGCAAATGGTAATCAAAACAAAGCTGGAGTAGCAATAGTCATATAAGAAAAAATAGATGTTAAAATAAAGAATGTTACACGAGACAAGGAAGGACACTACATAATGATCAAGAGATCAATCCAAGAAGAAGATATAACAATTTTAAATATATATGCACCAAACACAGCAGCACCTCAGTACATAAGGCAACTGCTAAGAGCTAGAAAAGAGGAAATCGACAGTAACACAATAATAATGGGGAACTTTAACACCTCACCCAAAGGACAGATCATCCAGATAGAAAATTAATAAGGAAACACAAGCTTTAAATGACACAATAGACCAGACAGATTTAATTGATATTTATAGGACATTCCATCCAAAAACAGCAGATTACACTTTCTTCTCACGTGCGCACAAACGTTCTCCAGGATAGGTCACATCTTGGGTCACAGATCAAGCCTCAGTAAATTTAAGAAAATTAAAATCATACCAAACATCTTTTCTGACCATAACACTATGAGATTAGAAACCAATTATGGGGAAAAAACCGTAAAAAACACAAACACATGGAATCTAAACAATACATTACTAAATAACCAAGAGGTCACGGAAGAAATCAAAGAGGAAATCAAAAAATACCTAGAGAAAAATGACAATGACAATGAAAACAAAACAATCCAAAACCTATGGGATGCAGCAAAAGCAGTTCTAAGAGGGAAATTTATAGCAATACAAGCCTACCTCAAGAAACAAGAAAATATCAAATAAACAACCTAACCTTACACCTAAAGGAACTAGAGAAATAAGAACAAACAAAACCCAAAGATAGTAAAAGGAAAGAAATCATAAAGATCAGAGCAGAAATAAATGAAACAGAAACAAAGACAGCAATAGCAAAGATCAATAAAACTACAAGCTGGTTCTTTGAGAAGGTAAACAAAATTGATAAATCATTAGCCAGACTCATCAAGAAAAAGAGGGAGAGGACTCAAATCAATAAAATTAGAAATGAAAAAGGAGAAGCTACAACAGACACTGCAGAAATACAAAGCATCCTAAGAGACTACTACAAGCAATTCTATGCCAATAAAATGGACAAGCTGGAAGAAATGGACAAATTCTTACAAAGGTATAACCTTCCAAGGCTGAACCAGGAAGAAATAGAAAATATGAACAGACCAATCACAAGTAATGAAATTGAAACTGTGATTAAAAATCTTCCAACAAACAAAAGTTTAGGACCAGATGGCTTCACAGGTGAATTCTGTCAAACATTTAGAGAAGAGCTACCACCCATCCTTCTCAAACTCTTCCAAAAAATTGCAGAGAAAGGAACACTCCCAAACTCATTCTATGAGGCCACCATCACCCTGATACCAAAACCAGACAAAGATACTGCAAAAAAAGAAAATTACAGACCAATATCACTGATGAATATAGATGCAAAAATCCTCAACAAAATATTAGCAAACAAAATCCAAGAACACATTAAATGGATCATACACCATGATCAGGTGGGGTTTATTCCAGGAATGCAAGGATTCTTCAATATACGCAAATCTATCAATGTGATAAACCATATTAACAAATTGAAGGAGAAAAACCATATGATCATCTCAATAGATGCAGAGAAAGCTTTCGACAAAATTCAACACCCATTTATGATAAAAACCCTCCAGAAAGTGGGCAGAGAGTGAACCTACCTCAACATAATAAAGGCCATATATGACAAACCCACAGCAAACATCATTCTCAATGGTGAAAAACTAAAAGCATTTCCTTAAGATCAGGAACAAGACAAGGTATCCAGTCTCACCACTAGTATTCAACATAGTTTTGAAAGTCCTATCCACAGCAATCAGAGAAGAAAAAGAAATAAAAGGAATACAAATTGGAAAAGAAGAAGTAAAGCTGTCACTGTTTGCAGATGACATGATACTACACATAGAGAATCCTAAAGATGCCACTAGATTAAGTACAGGTAATCAGTAAATTTGGTAAAGTTGGAGGATACAAAATTAATGCACAGAAATCTCTTGCACTCCTATACACTAACAATGAAAAATCTGAATGAGAAATTAAGGAAACAATGCCATTTACCATCGCAACACAAAGGATAAAATACCTAGGAATAAACTACCTAGGGAGACAAAAGGCCTGTACTCAGAAAACTATAAGACATTGATGAAAGAAACTGAAGATGATATAAACAGATGGAGAGGTATACCATGTTCTTGGATTGGAAGAATCAATATTGTGAATATGACTATACTACCCAAAGCAATCTACAGATTCAATGCAATCCCTCTCAAATTACCAATGGCATTTTTTACAGAACTAGAACAAATATCTTAAAATTTGTATGGAGGCACAAAAGACCCCGAATAGCCAAAGCAGTCTTGAGGGAAAAAAACGGAGCTGGAGGAATCAGACTCCCGGATTTCAGACTATACTACAAAGCTACAGTAATCAAGACAATATGGTAGTGGCACAAAAACAGAAACACAGATCAATGGAACAGGATAGAATGCCCACAGAGAAACCCACGCACCTATGGTCAACTAATCTACAAGAAAGGAGGCAAGGATATACAATGGAGAAAAGACAGTCTCTTCAATAAGTGGTGCTGGGAAAACTGGACAGCTATGTGTAAGAGAATGAAATTAGAACACTCCCTAACACCATACACAAAAATAAACTCAAAATGGATTAGAGACCTAAATCTAAGACCAGACACTATAAAAGTGTTAGAGGAAAACATAGGAAGAACACTCTTTGACATAAATCACAGCAAGATCTTTTTTTGATCCATCTCCTAGAGTAATGGAAATAAAAACAAAAATAAACACATGGGATCTAATGAAACTTAAAAGCTTTTGCAAAGCGAAGGAAACTACAAACCAGATGAAAGGACAACCCTCAGAATGGGAGAAAATATTTGCAAACGAATGAACAAAGGATTAATCTCCAAAACATATAAACAGCCCATGCAGCTCAATATTAAAAAAACAAACAACCCAATCCAAAAATGGGCAGAAAACCTAAGTAAACATTTCTCTATAGAAGACTCACCAATGGCCAAGAAGCACATGAAAAGCTGCTCAATATCACTAATTATTAGAGAAATGCAAATCAAAACTACATTGAGGTATCACCTCACACCAGTTAGAATGGGCATCATCAGAAAATCTACAAACAACAAGTGCTGGAGAGGGTGTGGAGAAAAGGGAACCCTCTTGCACTGTTGGTGGGAATGTAAATTGATATAGTCACTATGGAAAACAGTACAGAGGTTCCTTAAAAAACTAAAAGTAGAGCTACCATATGACCCAGCAATCCCACTACTGGGCATATACCCAGAGAAAACCATAATTCAAAAAGACACATGCACCCCAATGTTGATTGCCACACTATTTACAATAGCCAGGTCATGGAAGCAACCTAAATGCCCATTGACATATTAATGGATAAAGAAGATGTGGTGTGTATATATGTGTGTGTGTGTATATATATACACACACACACACACACACACACACACACACACAATGGAATACTACTGAGCCATAAAAAGGAATGAAACTGGGTCATTTGTAGAGACGTGGATGAATCTAGAGACTGTCATACAGAGTGAAGTAAGTCAGAAAGAGAAAAACAAATATCGTATATTAACGCATATATGTGGAACCTAGAAAATGGTACAGATGAACTGGTTTGCAGGGCAGAAATTGAGACACAGATGTAGAGAACAAACGTTTGGACACCAAGGTGCAGAAGTGGCTGGCAGGGGGTGGTGGTGGTGGTATGAATTGGGAGATTGGGATTGACATATATACACTAATATGTATAAAATGGATAACTAATAAGAATCTGCTGTATAAAAAAATAAATAAAATTAAATTTAAAAATACTGATTAAAAAGTATCTTAATGGATACTTTGCAAAAGCAGATCTATGAATGGCCAATAACAACAGTAAAATATGCTCTTCATCATTAGTCATCAGAGAACTGTGTGTTAAAGCCACAATAAGGTACCATTTCATATCTACTAAAATGGTTAAAATGAAAAAGTCTGACTATACCAAGCCTTGGAAATGACATGAAGCAAATAGAATTCTAATACTTTGGTGGTAAGATTGTAAAGTTATACAACTCTGTATAATAGTTGGCGATTTCATATATAGTTAAGAATAAAGTTAGAATACGATACAGTGATTCTACTCCTGTCTGGTTACTTAAGAGAAAGAAAACATGTCTACAAAAGATTGGTAAACAAATGTTTATAGCAGGTCAGTTTTTCTGTTTTCTGCGCAAATCTGGAAACAATGTAAATGTCCATCAACAAGTGAATTGATAAACTTGTTGTGGTGTACTTATACAGTTCACTGCTACTGAGGAATAAAAAAGTAATGGACTAATGAAACATGCAGCAACATGCATAAATTTCCAAAACATATGGTGAGTAAAAGATGCCAGTTACATGCATACTGTATGATTTCATTTATATGAAAATTTAGAATAGGCAAAGGTATCTTAAGTGATAGAAATCAGATCATTAGTTGCCTGGGCCAGGGGTTTGTGAGGGGATTTACTGGTATCCATCTGGGATGATGAATGGATAAAGATGAATGGATAAAGTATCCATTTCCATCTGGGACGATGGATACTTTTTATATTAATTGGAGTGTTAGTTACACAGGTAAAAACACATCAAACTTCTTGTACATTTTATTAAATGTGTATTTCAATAAAGTGGATCAAAAAAATAAAGTTAAAAGAGCAAAAAAAATTTACCGAAGAAACTTTTTGACATGCTGAGAGAAAATCAAAATTAATAGCTATATTTTATATCCAAACTTACACAGAATCAGGTACTAAGCTGAAGAACCATTCACTGTCCACATACTTTGTATCATTCATTCTCTATGTGAGGCACCATAAAGTCAAAACCTAATTGTCAGATGATCAGTGTTTCTCATCACTTCATACAGTCCAGACAAAATGTGTATAAAATTCATTGAGTGGCTCTAATACAAAACATCATTTACTGATATGATGAAATTATTAGAAATAATTTTCTGCTATTCTTATCTAGTATCTGTTGGAGCTGTTAAAGTGATAGTAAAATGGTGAAAATCAAGATAGCAGAAGAGGTTAAACTCATGGCATTTAGGACTGCCACACTGTATAAGTCACTCTTAAGGTACTAAGATTTTATTGAATTATATCTCCATATTTTAACATTATAAAATACTAGATGGGAAACTTTGGTAGCCCTGATTTAGGATGGGGAAACAAGAAAACATTTTCAGTTCTTCAAGTTCAATAAAATTCTAATAATCCAAAACTCCTTGAACTTTTCTATTTTGCCCAAATCTAATATCGCGATAGTCTGTCTGAACTTGAATAGTAAATTGTAGATGTCATTCAGGACCAACTGAATAACACTTGTATTTGCATTCCTTAAAAAGTAGAAAAACATTAACCTTTTGTTTTATTGAATTAAAATGCCACGGAAATGCTGGTGTATTCTTGAGAGACTGGAATACTTTTACAAAGAAGAATAGCTGTCATTTATTAAACACAAAGAACAATTACTTGATAGGATGCCTTCTGACAAAAAGCAGATTGGTATTCTCATCATAGAAAAGGCATTATAAAAAAAAAAATCTAGCCCAGACCTCTGAGATTTGAATAATTTAAAGCTGCATTTGGTGCAATTTGAATTTTTCTTTAGGGAGGCAAAGTTAAATACCTTTAATTTGTTCTAATTATTTCAAATTTGCAAGTTAATTATGGCTGATCATTAAATAACAAAAGGACTATCGTCTCCATAGAGTTTTACCTCCTACCCTCTGAATTACTTAAGCTAAATTTTAGTATGCATGAATTAACTTTCTAAATAATCACACGGTTTGACTAAGTGGCTCAGTAAAATGAGCTCTGATCCTCAGAATAAGCATTAATGGACATTAGAAATGCTACTGGGACTCATGTTACTTACATTATAAGTATTTTTAATGGGGCTTTATTTACTAATCTTTATGTACTGTTCAAGATAGAACACCAGATAGATACATTATTCTGCTTTACTGGAGGAAAAGTCCAATCTTTGAGACAATAAAAACAAATGTCCATTTAATACCAACTAAATTCATTTTAAAATTATGCAGGCATGTGATGATGGATTTTAACTTGTTTTAGCTGTTCATCTCAATGAATCAATCCAGCAAAAATGGTCTGCTTGGTCTGTAAATGGACTATTATGGATCTACTGATGTGCTAAGTAGCAAAAGGAGGTCCAATAAGCTAGTATTTAATTCCACCTGCTACTTCCAAAGAAAGAATTCATGATTTACTGTGTTGTGAGTTTCTAGTTATCATTTCTCTGCATACTTGGCTACCAACGATGTGAAGCCAGATGGCACATAACCCTAATGCTTAGAACTCTTAAAAGTAATTTTTCTAAATGTCCCAACTAAATCTTTACACTCTCCAGAAATGGACCTGTCAATGAACAAAATATTCTGAGATCAAAGAGTTTAAAGAATAAGTCTTCAAAAATGAGATATTCCATATACTGTCAGATCTTTATATTTTCCCACTCCAAATTATTAATACAAATTTTATTTCCATATATCCAATAAATATTATCTGAGAGCCCACTGTGTGTCAGTTCTGTGTTTGGGTATGGGAGTACACAAGGGAATAAGTGACTATACCTTTGAATATTTGCAAGTAAACAAGAAGAGACAGCTAGCTCGACAGTGAACATACAATGGCAGGTGTGATGATGGCAGTATAAACAAAGTGCTACATGGAGCTGAAAAATGTAACAGGAAGCTTGCAAGAAGGGAATGAGGGGTCATGAAGGGAATGAGGTAAGAAAAGTCAGTTAAAAGAAAAGATAACTTTATCAGCATATAATATAGAAAAGGCACTGGCCTGGTCCCTGGTTCCAAAAGTTGTAGCCATCCTAGTAAAGAATTTACTTATGAAAGGATGCCAACTCTCTCAGGTATGCTGGGTAGAATAATGGTGTCCAGAAGACAATAGGTGAGCAGAAAACACCTAACTTAGATGTGTATGGCACAGGAAAGAGAGAGTCTGACCCTAGTTAGCCCCATGTAATAGTTTAGTATTAGTTTGGGTCAGACAGAACTGGGTACTCTAGAGCTATTTATAAGTTCTTATAGATGTGATTTCTTAAGCAAGTTACTTAAAGTTACTGAGCCTCATTTCCTCATTTATAAAATGAGATAAATAACAGTATGTAGGATTGTTGTGAGGATTAAATGAATTAACATATGTAAGATACACAAAACAGTGCCCACCACATAAACACTACCTAAATGTTAGCTTCTATTCTTATCATTATTTCTATTACTATTAAATGAAGCAACACTTAAAAGACTTAGAGCAACATCTAGTACTTTGTAGTTGCTTAATAAGTTATTAGAGACTAGCTAAATAAATGGATGGTATAATAGCTCAGAATTATGGAGAAGGAGTAGGTCACTGGGGCAGTGGGAGAGATAACTAGATTAGATTTGAAAACCTTGAATTTGAGGGACCCTAAGTCATTTGGGCTAGATAATATTATCATGCAGTTATAAGGACAGGTTTGGACCTCAGGAGGGAAAAGCTGAGACCGGGAGATAAAGATTTTAGAGTTATCAGCATGGAGATATGATCTAAAGTCATGGAAATGAATTAACTTTCCCACAGAGATATCTATTGAGAAGAGGGAAGAGAATGGAATTGTCACTACTTAAACAGTAGGTAGAGGCAAAGGAAACCGTAAAATACTCTGGGGAGAGGGGAAGCAAATGCCAACAGGGAGAGAGACTCTCCAACAGGGAAATAAGCAGAGAAAGAAAGAATAGTATCAAGAAAACAAGTGAATGAAAGGTATATCAGAAAGATTAGCTGTGTTGCTAGCTATTGAGAAGTCAAGTAAGATGAGGATCGAAAAGTAGTAAAAAGATTTAGGAATTAGGAGGATACTTGTGACCATGGGAGCAGGGTTTTAGTTGCATGATACAGTAGAAGAGGAATAAATGGACGATGAGGAAGTGGAAGCAGAGACAATGTAGATTATGCTATCAAGAAGTTTGGAAAAAAGAAAAGAAAGAGCAGTGCGGGGTTTTTGTTGTTTTTTAAAGAAGGATCTTTGAGCATATAGAAGAAGAACCCAAAGACGTATGAGAAGTATTGATGCAGTGAAATCGTTGAGAAAATGGGAAGGGGATGTGAACGAGGCACTGATGCAGGAGGTATGCGGATTTGAGATACACTGTGGGACCACTAAGCAGTAATGCTGTTGGGCACTTTAAACTATGAACTCTGGAGAGACGTCAGTGTTTCACACAAAGATGGGACCCTCACCATATAACTAGAAACGAGGGCAGACCTCATTTTTAGTGAAGGCACACTTTGTACTTAAAGACGTCACTAGACTGTAATTTGCTCCCTCACCAAAGGGAATGTAGCTGGATTTTCATTAATTATAATATCTTTATTTTAATGATTCTCAGAAGCAGCAGCAACTGAGGGAGAATCAGGAAAAAGAGAATGGTGATGAAGCTGTGATAAATAAAACACTACTGTATCCATCACCAAACCACTAATTTAGAGTTCTGTTGCTCTGATCCTAGAAATGCCTTCAGAATTTCTCTATGGCCTTCAATAAGGAAAATAGCTCTTTTAGCTAATTAATGCACATTTTAATGTAGAATGTACACTTTTTAACTTTTTAAAAGTATGTTTTTACATACTTCTACAGTCTTCTTTTGAAGATTGACAGTTGGGAAGATGAAAATGTCAGTTCAATATAAACTAAGAAACACAGGTATAAACAAAGATTGCCTACTACACAATCAATTTCCTAAGGGCAGATTCTGTGCCCTCCTCGTCTTTGTAACCCCAGCAATGCCTTCTATGGGGGTGCACACAGAGAAGAGGCCCCACATACATCTACTGAAGAAATGGTTATAATTTGGAAGGCATTTATGGAATGAAAACAACAGAACTCTGAGTTAGTTAACTATTACCTCTTCCTTGCATTGTGGACCATTCA
Organism: Phocoena sinus; assembly: GCF_008692025.1. Taxonomy (NCBI): domain Eukaryota; kingdom Metazoa; phylum Chordata; class Mammalia; order Artiodactyla; family Phocoenidae; genus Phocoena; species Phocoena sinus. The sequence goes on from NC_045776.1 coordinate 38,186,801, forward strand.
TAGTCATTCCTAGATCTATAATCCATATTTTAATTTCATCAAAACGTGCACTTACAAAACTTCAAAAATCTGGTATAAGATGAGATTTGTAAAAATGTAAAGCAATGATACTCTTTTCACTAAATTTTTTTGTTTTGGAAAATATAGTTTTCATAAAAGTATATTATTTATATCAATATGCAATGGGTTTACTATTATTTTTAAATGAATAAATATTTAATTTTTCTGTTTTTATTTCTAATACAGTAATAGATATAATCCATATTAAATAATGTACATAAAAGCTCCTGGGGGAACTCCATAAAGTTTAAGAGTGTAAAGGGGTCCTGATATCAGAATATTTGAGAACTGCTACTCTATGTAGCATGATAAATGATGAGTCCATGGAAATAATTACCAACATTCTCTTTCAGAAGTTGAATTTGGCATCAATATGGAAGGTTCTAGAGAATCAATGGCAGGAATAAATTTTCCTGCAAAAAGTTTTAATTTAAATAGTATATAGTAAAATTGACTTTGGGGATAAGGTATATTGTTCTGCGAATCTTAACACATACATAGATTCTTTAAAGCATCACCACAATGAAGATACAAAACCGTTCCATCACCCTAAAAAACTTCCTCTACTAGTCCTATGTAGTCACATACTCTTCCCAGCCCTAACCTAACTCTGACAACCACTGATATGTTCTCTATCACTATGGTTTTGTCTTTTCCAGAATACCACATAAATAAAATCAAACAGGATTTGGTTTTGTTTTGTTTTTAAGATTGGCTTCTTTCATTCAGCACATCTTTGAGATTCATCTAAGTTTTTGTGTATATCAATATTTCATTTCTTTTTATTTCTGAGTAGTATTCCATTGTATGAACTTACCACAGTTTGTTTATCCATTCACCCACTGAAGGTTCTTTGTGTGGTCTCCAGGTTTGGACTATAGTAAATAAAGTTACTATGGACATTAAACTAACTAAAGGTCAGAGAATACAGTCAGAGGATACAGTAGGAAGTCTTCTGGCTCGTACCACTGATAATAGTATGTATAAAAAGGAGCCCTGTTCCTGCATTCTCAACAAAAGTTTTGTGACAAACTTCAAAAATACCATCCAAATTTTCCGAGATCAGACTACATCGTTTACATTAAAGGGAATTCCTATTCTCCATTTATTGAAGGAAAGTAAACCTGCCTTCCAATAAACACCTTGAGAATTTATCACGAGTTCCAATTCCAATTTGCCCTTCCCTTTTGCCCATTTAAGAAACTCACATTAACCTTGCCTGATCAACAATCATCACGAAAATAACCCATTTTCTGGCATTTACAGAATCATGTGTTTTGGGGTCTGACTGCTGAGTAATACCAATTAGCAAGAGGTCAACAGGCTTTCTCATCTCCTTGGACCGAACAGAATGAAGAATCTCCTTCTAGAGCTTTGATTATTATATAAGGGGAAAACCAAACTGGCAATGTGAGACTCAGAATCAAACTTTCTATAAAAATCCTGGGCACATCAGCATGCTACAAGATCTTTTATGTTTTCATACACTCAATATGACCATAAGTATATACACACCATTCTCTACCACAGGGGTCTCAGAACTGGCTCACAGCCGCTGACAGCAGGAAGCTTTGGGTAAATGAATAGCAATTTTGAAATCCCTCCCCACCCCCCCCCTTTTTTTTTTGCCCGTGGGTCCTATTCATAGAACCATCACCCACTGAAGTAAATGAGAATGTAAAAATAGAAAGCTGGCAAATAGAAAAGATAGCATTTTAGAGGGGTTTAAAGAAAACACTGAAAAGGACCCATAATTAGAGCAGCCAGCTTTGAGCTATAAAATCGTGGTTTTATTATAGTTTGTATGGGCCATGGCCTGGCACCCATTTGACCCAGAACCCTCCAACAGTATGAAAAGCCCCAGAGTATAAGGATAAAATGAAAGCCTTTAATTACCTCAGTATGACTCATTTAAAGGAAATCAATCATGCTACCCTAATGTTAATAGTTATGTATAATTTACACAAAGACAGTCCTTTTTGCATGTTTTTCTCATATAATGTTTCTTGCTATTAGTGTTACTATATAGTTACCAGATGAACCATAGTTTTAAAATTCTGCTAAAATTTAAAATTGATCTCTGTTGAGTTGTGCTTTTTGCAAAGGCTTCTGTGCAGTGTGTTTCATCAAAAACCTTACTGCTAGGTGTCATGCTGAATTTCTTGTTGGGGATAAGTGAGAGGTCAGAACAGGGAGTTGCTAAGTATGAATACATCATAACCACTTGGCCATGAAAAACAAATCATGACAGCTTATTATGTCTATCAGCTCATTCATTTAGTGATGCAACTTCCTTTTACATTGCTCAAAGGCTGTGCAAGCCCAAAATCAACGGATGAGAAGCCATGGTTCAAAAAAGGTTGACTTCAGATAGCACTACTCAGCCACCTTTGGCACATACCTGTTTTGGAAAGAAAAGGCAATTTTGATACAGCTTTGAATCTCTAGTGGTCATAAAAATAAGTAAATACTATTTGCTAAAGATAATGACAATAGCATTATAATAAAATGTTTACTGTTCATCAGTTACATTATAGTAGGACATGTAAGAATTATAAAGTAATTCACGTAACAAGCACAACCTGAGCATAGAAAGGATTTTTCTCTAGTTGGTTCCCAAACTAGACAGCAGAATCTCCTGGAAGCTTTCTGAAAATACAGATTCCTGGGCCCCATCGATGGTTATGGTGATTTAATAGGTTGGGGTTGAATATCCTTAGTTTCCTCCATTATTTCTCCTGTAACATGGATTTTAGTTCCCATACCTCCATGAAAGGACTAAATAACACCTATCTATAAGATTACCTCTAAACACTGTTTTATCTGCATCCCACAAGTTTTAATATGCTGTGCTTTTACCTTCATTTAGTTTTATATTTTCAATTTTAACTGTGGAGTCAGCTTGCTTTACAAAACAATCTATATTTTCACCAGATAGCATATTATAATTTTCCCTGCAGCCCTACAAGCATGGGTGTTATCATTCTTTAATTTTTATCCGTATACAAAATGAGAAGTGACAGTTGACTGCTTTTTCCTTGATGAATAAGAAGCCAATCATGTAAGAATCTAGGGACAGACCATTCCAGGCAGGGGAACCTGCCAGTACAAAGGGACTGAGGTGAAAATAAGCTTAGCATATTTGAGAAACGGAAAGGCCACTGTGGCTGGAATATCCTGAGCAGAGTGACAGCTGTATACAATGAGCTCAGAGAGGTACACAAGGACCACTTCATGTAGGGCCTTGCAGCGTTTGGATTTGTATTTCAAGTATAATTGGAAGCCATTAGAGGGTTTTCAGCAGAGGACTGACATGATTCTGACATATGCTCTAAGAAGGATGGGTTGTAGGAGTTTCAAGCAGAAATAGGAACATCAGTAATCAGGCAACTGCAATAATCTGGGTGGAAGTGGAAATGGTGGTAGTGTGGATTAGAGTAGAAAATGGAAATGGAGGGAATTTGACAGAACGTGGATAATTTTAGAAGTAGGGTCAATAGGACTTACTAATGAACCAGATATGGAGGGTGAAGCAAGAAGGGAAATAAAGTCAAGGTGGTTTATGTAGTTTTTGACTTGAGCAACAGGACACAAATCTACTTGAAATGGGTAAGAAGAAAGGTATAAATGTGGGTTTTCCAAACATCTCTTTTGGTCACCTTAGTGGTATTCTGTAGGAGAGAGTGGTAACCATGTATTCAATCCAATTTCTTAGATCATAAATAATTTTATAATTAAGAATCATGTTCAGAATCAATGTCTAGTTCATTGGCATATGATATGCAGAATCCATCGTTTTAAAAATTTTTTTTACTGAACTTTAACCGTCTAGCCTCCTGGTACCTCCATAGTTTTCCATAAATCTTCAAGGTTACCAGTTAACGTTTAGCAGCCTTATTTACAGGAACTTTTACTACCCTGAGATGTATATAAACTAAGCTGGAAGAGTTGAATTTATACATCTGTATCCAAGTATGTATGTAAACTCCTCACCTATCTTTTGCTTCAGTTTTCATGTACGAACCATTGTTCTGCTCTTTCTAGACCAAAGATCATTCATCTTGTGAAGAAAAATATTAATGGGGTAGTGTAATAATAATACATAATAATAATAATAATTATTATTATTATAAAAAATATTAATAGCAACTGGAACACTCTTTGCTAAGTGTTAACACATCATAGGTCCTAAATAATAAGGCTGTTCTTGATTTGCCCTTAATCCTTTAAACAAAATCAAATAAGCTACTCCAGTCATTCATGACATGTTTGAAAATCTTAAACCTATTTTGGACTTTAGTATATTTTACAGTATTCTTACTGTTCTTTGAAATCCTCTTAAACCTTACCCTTAGACATATCTTCCTATTTTTGCAGCCATGATCTAAAGAATCCTCTCTTAATTCCTCAATTAATTATGTTTGAATGGTTAGAATTATACTTTTGATAGTTTCCCAGCTCTTTCAACTCTTATACTTTTGAATTTCAGATCAGAAGAGCATGCTTCTCTTTTCTCTGCCTTTCTTAAGTTTTGGTTACATATCTAATTATTATGAATTTTTCATTTGTCAGAAGTAGGATGACTATGTCAACTCTACTGGTTGTCTTCATCTCCTTTTAGGATATGAAATGCTAACATGAGGCAGTCAAGACATCTTAGAGTGAAATAAAATTTCCAGGGTCCTTTCTCTTTGATTTTAACCAAATGCTCTCCAGTATAACGACAACAAGTGAGAGTGCCTTTTCTCTTAAATCTGACCTATAGTCATACTTTCACACTTAGATGAATAATTAGATTTGAAAAGTCTCAACAGGTTTATTTTTAATAACAGTATAGACAGAGGTTCTAATGATAGCCTGCTTTCTTATGAACTATGTCAAGTCTATATACCTCCAAATGAATATAAGAGAATCATCAACTAACCTGATGAACTCCATTCTCATAGAAGGCAACAGTAGATTTTCTTGATTCTGCTAGAACTTAAACATTTTCTTTACTGTTTTTGTGATTTAAAATTGTTGGACATATACCTAATGGTAACTCAATTTATTCTTTTTCAAATTTCTTTATTTAGTTTACACACTGATAAAATGAGATTTGGATTATGCTTCTACAGGTTCTTTAAGCTCTAAAACTGTAAAATTCCACCTTTATACTCTGGTTTTTATTATTTACTTATAACTTTTCAAGAAGCACAATTTCTCTCTCAAAAAACTAAAAATAGAACTACTGTATGACCCAGCAATTCCACTCCTGAGTGTATATCTGAAAGAAACAAAAACACTAACTCAAAAAGATAGATGCATCCAATGTTCATAGCAGCATTATTTACAATTGCCAAGATATGGAAGCAACCTAAGTGTCCATCAACAGATGAATGGATAAAGAAGATGTGGTGTGTGTGTGTGTGTGTGTGTGTGTGTGTGTACATATATATATACTCACACATATACATACACACACACACACACATATATATATATATATACAATGGAACGCTACTCAGCCAATAAAAAAGAATGAAATTTTACCACATGCAACAACATGGATGGACTTGGAGGGTATTATGCTAAGTGAAATAAGTCAGACAAAGAGAAATACTGTATGATATTACTTATATGTAGAATCTAAAAAATACAACAAAATAGTGAACATAACAAAAAAGAAACAGACTCACAGATATATAGAACAAATTAGTGGTTACCAGTAACATATAATACTGTACATCAAGTATATACTTCAATAAAAATAATAAATAAAAAAAAAAACCCATAGGAAAGCCAAGGTAAGAAATGCTGACTGACTCACAAAAAAAAAAAAAAAAAAAAAAAAAAGGAGTATAAACATATTGATTGCCTCCAATTCTAAAATATACATTTTAACCTTAAAAAATATACAATTTCTACTGTATAAGTATGGTAGAACAGAGATTGCTTTTCCTCTTTATATTGACATATTTTTCTACTTGCCACCTACCTGATAGTGCTTTTCATGTTAAGAAAGGAGGAAATTTCTAAAATCTACATCCTTGCTTGGAATCTTATACTTCCAGATTCCTTTTATATTAGTTTCTTTGTTTTTTTTTTTTCTAGAAGCTCATCAAACTTTCTAATGAGGTAGAGTTTAAAATGGTATCCTTTTCTACTTTTGCCTCAAAGACACCTGCTTTCACATAAAACACTTATGATTGAAAGACAAATAGAGCAAAATTTCTACAGTTTATCAGAATAGTAAACTACCTCATGGCTAAAACTTTCACTTTCAAGCAGAACTAGAGACTTTTCTGGTTCCCTTTATGAGTTCCTGGGCTGGCTCTCTGGATGAACTGCAAGACCTTTTGATTTCTTTAATAAAACCATTCCTTTCTTACACCATCCAGAATCTTTGCCCTTCACTTTACTAACAAAGAACAAAGATTATATAATCCCTTTACCAAACCACAAGGAATTAGAAATAATTACTCATCTTTCTCATTCTCCATGAGCAGTAAGCTCAAGTTGTGCTTTTCTTTACCTTTCCAGCTCAGCCAAACTAATTTCTGTGTATCATTTTACAAGGAAGAAAATAAGCAAATAAAACCCAAAACACTTGACATTAATATTCTATGGAGGGCATTTTAGTAAGTGTCACTGAGATTCAGGGCATTGAAGTTCTGTTTACAATCCCACCTTTTCTTATTGCTAAAGCAGTGCAGCTACCATTAGATCACACTAAGAAGTCATGGACTAATTAATACATTGTAAAACCAAGATGAATTTTTTTTTAAAAACCTATGCTTTCTGGAGGGTTTTTATCACAAATGGGTGTTGAACTTTGTCAAAAGCTTTTTCTGCATCTATTGAGATGATCATATAGTCTTCCTCCTTCAATTTGTTAATATGGTGTATCACATTGATTTATTTGCGTATATTGAAGAATCCTTGCATTCCTGGGATAAACTCCACTTGATCATAGTGTATGATCCTTTTAATGTGCTGTTGGATTCTGTTTGCTAGTATTTTGTTGAGCATTTTTGCATCTATGTTCATCAGTGATATTGGCCTGTAGTTTTCTTTCTTTGGGACATCTTTGTCTGGTTTTGGTATCAGGGTGATGGTGGCCTCATAGAATGAGTTTGGGAGTGTTCCTCCCTCTGCTATATTTTGGAAGAGTTTGAGAAGGATAGGTGTTAGCTCTTCTCTAAATGTTTGATAGAATTTGCTTGTGAAGCCATCTGGTCCTGGGCTTTTGTTTGTTGGAAGATTTTTAATCACAGTCTCAATTTCAGCGCTTGTGATTGGTCTGTTTATATTTTCTATTTCTTCCTGGTTCAGTCTTGGCAGGTTGTGCATTTCTAAGATTTGTCCATTTCTTCCAGGTTGTCCATTCTATTGGCATAGAGTTACTTGTAGTAATCTCTCATGATGCTTTGTATTTCTGCAGGGTCAGTTGTCACTTCTCCTTTTTCATTTCTAACTCTATTGAGTCTTCTCCCTTTCTTTGTTGATGAGTCTAATGGTTTATCAATTTTGTTTATCTTCTCCAGGAACCAGCTTTTAGTTTTATTGATCTTTGCTATCATTTCTTTCATTTCTTTTTCATTTATTTCTGATCTGCTCTTTATGATTTTTCCTTCTGCTAACTTTGGGGTGTTTTTTGTTCTTCTTTCTCTAATTGCTTTAGGTGTAAGGTTAGGTTGTTTATTTGAGATATTTCTTGTTTCTTGAGTTAGGATTGCATTTCTATAAACTTCCCTCTTAGAACTGCTTTTGTTGCATCCCATAGGTTTTGGGTTATTGTGTTTTCATTGTCATTTGTCTCTAGGTATTTTTTGATTTCCTCTTTGATTTCTTCAGTGATCTCTTGGTTATTAAGTAGTGTATTGTTTAGCCTCCATGTGTTTGTAGTTTTTATAGATTTTTTTCCCTGTAATTGATACCTAGTCTCATAGCATTGTGGTTGGAAAAGATACTTGATACGCTTTCAATTTTCTTAAATTTCCAAGGTTTGATTTGTGACCCAGGATATGATCTACCCTGGAGAATGTTCCATGAGCACTTGAGAAGAAAGAGTATTCTGTTTTATAGGACGGAATGTCCTATAAATATCAATTAAGTCCATCTTGTTTAATGTATCATTAAAAAAATTTTTTTTTTAATGTATCCTTTAAAGGTTGTGTTTCCTTATTTATTTTCATTTTGGATGATCTGCCCATTGGTGAAAGTGGAAAAAATAATAAATAAATAAATATTGTTACTCATTAGGGGGAAAAACTGATAAATTTGACCACATTAAAAAAATACCTAGAAACAAATGATAGTGGAGACACAACAACCCAAAACCTATGGGATGCAGCAAAAGCAGTTCTAAGGGGGAAGTTTATAGCAATACAAGCCCACCTTAAGAAGCAGGAAACATCTCGAATAAACAACCTAACCTTGCACCTCAAGCAATTAGAGAAAGAAGAACAAAAAAGCCCCAAAGCTAGCAGAAGGAAAGAAATCATAAAAATCAGATCAGAAATAAATGAAAAAGAAATGAAGGAAACGATAGCAAAGATCAATAAAACTAAAAGCTGGTTCTTTGAGAAGATAAACAAAATAGATAAACCACTAGCCAGACTCATCAAGAAAAAAAGGGAGAAGACTCAAATCAATAGAATTAGAAATGAGAAAGGAGAAGTAACAACTGACACTGCAGAAATAAAAAAAACCATGAGAGATTACTACAAGCAACTCTATGCCAATAAAATGGACAATCTGGAAGAAATGGACAAATTCTTAGAAATGCACAACCTGCCAAGACTGAATCAGGAAGAAATAGAAAATATGAACAGACCAATCACAAGCACTGAAATTGAAACTGTGATTAAAAATCTTCCAACAAACAAAAGCCCAGGACCAGATGGCTTCACAGGTGAATTCTATCAAACGTTTAGAGAAGAGCTAACACCTAACCTTCTCGAACTCTTCCAAAATATAGCAGAGGGAGGAACACTCCTCAATTCCTTCTACGAGGCCACCATCACCTTGACACCAAAACCAGACAAGGATGTGACAAAGAAAGAAAACTACAGGCCAATATCACTGATGAACATAGATGCAAAAATCCTCAACAAAATACTAGCAAACAGAATCCAACAGCACATTAAAAGGATCATACACCATGATCAAGTGGGGTTCATTCCAGGAATGCAAGGATTCTTCAATATACACAAATCTATCAATGTGATACACCATATTAACAAATTGAAGGAGAAAAACCATATGATCACCTCAACAGATGCAGAGAATGCTTTTGACAAAATTCAACACCCATTTATGATAAAAACCCTGCAGAAAGTAGGCATAGAGGGAACTTTCCCCAACATAATAAAGGCCATATATGACAAGCCCACAGCAAACATCATCCTCAATGGTGAAAAACTGAAAGCATTTCCACTAAGATCAGGAACAAGACAAGGTTGCCCACTCTCACCACTCTTATTCAACATAGTTTTGGAAGTTTTAGCCACAGCAATCAGAGAAGAAAAGGAAATAAAAGGAATCCAAATCGGAAAAGAAGAAGTAAAGCTATCACTGTCTGCAGATGACAGGATACTATACATAGAGAATCCTAAAGATGCTACCAGAAAACTACTAGAGCTAATCAATGAATTTGGTAAAGTAGCAGGATACAAAACTAATGCACAGAAATCTCTGGCATTCCTATATACTAATGATGAAAAATCTGAAAGTGAAATCAAGAAAACACTCCCATTTACCATTGCAACAAAAAGAATAAAATATCTAGGAATAAACCTACCTAAGGAGACAAAAGACCTGTATGCAGAAAATTATAAGACACTGATGAAAGAAATTAAAGATGATACAAATAGATGGAGAGATATACCATGTTCTTGGATGGGAAGAATCAACATTGTGAAAATGACTCTACTACCCAAAGCAACCTACAGATTCAATGCAATCCCTATCAAACTACCACTGGCATTTTTCACAGAAGTAGAACAAAAAATTTCACAGTTTGTATGGAAACACAAAAGACCCCGAATAGCCAAAGCAATCTTGAGAACGAAAAAAGGAGCTGGAGGAATCATGCTCCCTGACTTCAGACTATACTACAAAGCTACAGTAATCAAGACAGTATGGGACTGGCACAAAAACAGAAAGATAGATCAATGGAACAGGATAGAAAGCCCAGAGATAAACCCACGCACATATGGTCACCTTATCTTTGATAAAGGAGGCAGGCATGTACAGTGGAGGAAGGACAGCCTCTTCAATGAGTGGTGCTGGGAAAACTGGACAGGTACATGTAAAAGTATGAGATTAGATCGCTCCCTAACACCATACACAAAAATAAGCTCAAAACGGATTAAAGACCTAAATGTAAGGCTAGAAACTATCAAACTCTTAGAGGAAAACATAGGCAGAACACTCTATGACATAAATCACAGCAAGATCCTTTCTGACCCACCTCCTAGAGTAATGGAAATAAAAACAAAAATAAACAAATGGGACCTAATGAAACTTCAAAGCTTTTGCACAGCAAAGGAAACCATAAACAAGACCAAAAGACAACCCTCAGAATGGGAGAAAATATTTGCAAATGAAGCAACTGACAAAGGATTAATCTCCAAAATTTACAAGCAGCTCATGCAGCTCAATAACAAAAAAACAAACAACCCCATCCAAAAATGGGCAGAAGACCTAAATAGACATTTCTCCAAAGAAGATATACAGAATGCCAACAAACACATGAAAGAATGCTCAACATCATTAATCATTAGAGAAATGCAAATCAAAACTACAATGAGATATCATCTCACACCAGTCAGAATGGCCATCATCAAAAAATCTAGAAACAATAAATGCTGGAGAGGGTGTGGAGAAAAGGGAACACTCTTGCACTGCTGGTGGGAATGTGAATTGGTTCAGCCACTATGGAGAACAGTATGGAGGTTCCTTAAAAAACTACAAATAGAATTACCATATGACCCAGCAATCCCACTACTGGGCATATACCCTGAGAAAACCAAAATTCAAAAAGAGTCATGTACCAAAATGTTCATTGCAGCTCTATTTACAATAGCCCGGAGATGGAAACAACCTAAGTGCCCATCATCGGATGAATGGATAAAGAAGATGTGGCACATATATACAATGGAATATTACTCAGCCTTAAAAAGAAACGAAATTGAGTTATTTGTAATGAGATGGATAGACCTAGAGTCTGTCATACAGAGTGAAGTAAGTCAGAAAGAAAAAGACAAATACCGTATTCTAACACATATATATGGAATTTAAGAAAAAAAAGGATGTCATGAAGAACCTAGGGGTGGGACGGGAATAGAGACGCAGACCTACTGGAGAACGGACTTGAGGATATGGGGAGGGGGAAGGGTGAGTTTTGACAGGGCGAGAGAGAGTCATGGACATACACACACTAACAAACGTAGTAAGGTAGATAGCTAGTGGGAAGCAGCCGCATGGCACAGGGATATTAGCTCGGTGCTTTGTGACAGCCTGGAGGGGTGGGATAGGGAGAGTGGGAGGGAGGGAGACGCAAGAAGGAAGACATGTGGGAACATATGTGTATGTATAACTGACTCACTTTGTTATAAAGCAGAAACTAACACACCATTGTAAAGCAATTATACCCCAATAAAGATGTTAAAAATAAAAAATAAAAAAATAAAAAAAATTTAATAAAAAAAAAGGAACAAAAAACCCCCACTTTCTCTGATTCATTTGCATATTATTATGTCTTTATACTTTCCTGTTTTAAAAAATAAAGTTTTTAGCTTGGAATAATTTTAGATTTCCAGGGGAGTTTCAAAGACACACAGATCAATGGAATACAATAGAGAGCCCAGTAATGAACCCACACTTATATAGGCAATTAATCTATGACAAAGGAGGCAAGAACACAGAATGGTGAAAAGACAGCCTATTCAATAAATAATGTTGGGAAAACTGGACAGCTACATGCTGAAGAATTGAACTGGAGTACTCTTTTATACCATGCACAAAAATAAATTCGAAATGGATTAAAGACTTGAATGTAAGACCTGAAATAATAAAACTTCTAGAAGAAAACATAAACAGTATGCTCTTTGACATCAGTCTTAGCAATATTGTTTTTTGGATATGTCTCCTCAGGCAAGGGAAACAAAAATAAACAAATGGGATTTTATCAAACTAAAAAGCGTTTGGACAGTAAGGAAACTATCAGTAAAATGAAAAGGCCACCTACTGAATGGGATAAGATATTTGCAAATGATGTATCTGATGAGTTAATATCCAAAATACACAAAGAACCCATACAACTCAACATCAAAAAAACAACCCAAATAGAAAATGGGCAGAAGACATGAATAGACATTACTCCAAAGAAGACATACAGATGGCCAATAGACAAATGAAAAGATGCTCAACATTACTAATTATCAGGGAAATGCAAATCAAAACCACCGTGAAATATCACCTCACACCTGTCAGAATGGCTATTAACAAAAGATGCCAAATAACAAGTGTTGGCAAGGATGTGCAGAAAAGGGAACACTCATGTAATATTGGTGGGAATACAAACTGGTGCAGCCACTATGAAAAATGGTACAGAGATGCCTCAATAAATTGAAAATAGGACTACTCTATGATCAAGCAATTACACTCCTGGGTATATATCTGTAGAAAACGAAAACACTATTTGAAGAGATACATGCACCTCTATGTTCATTGCAGGATTATTTACAATAGCCAAGATACAGAAAACCCAAGGGTCCATCAATAGATGACTGAATAAATAAGCTATATATATGATGGAATGTTACACAGCAATTAAAAAGAATGAAATCTTGTCATTTACAACAACATGGATGGACCTAGAGAGTATTGCGCTTAGTGAAATAAGTCAGACACAGAAAGACAAATACTGTATGATTTCAATTATATGTGGAATCTAAAAAACAAAACAAATGAACAAACATAGCAAAACAGAAATGGAGTTATAGATACAGAGAACAAACAGGTGGTTGTCAAAGGATGGAGGTTGGGGGAAGAAATGGGTGAGGGAGATTAATAGGTACAAACTTCTAGTTCCAAATTAAATGAGTCACAGCTATGAAATATACAATGTGGGGAATCTAGTTAATACCTATGTATGGTGACATTGTAACTACACTTGTGGTGCTCATTTTGAAATGTATAGCACTACCAAATCACTATGGTGTGTAAGAGGAACTAACATAGTGTTGTAGGTCTATCATACTTCAAAGTAAACAAAGAAACAAACTCTTAGATCAGATTTGTGGTTCCCAGAGGAGGGAGGTGTGTCGGGGGGGGGGAACTGGATGAAGGCAGTCAAAAGGTACAAACTTCCAGGTAAGATAAACAAGTACTAGGGATGTAATGTACAATATGATAAATATAATTAACGCTGCTTCATACATAACACCATATGTTATACATGAAATTTGTTAGAGTAAATCCTCAGAGTTCTCATCATAAGAAAAATTTTTTTCTATTTCTTTGAGAGGATGGATGTTCACCAAATTTTTGTGATAATTTCATGATGTATGTACGTCAAATCATTATGATGTACACCTTAAACTTATACAGTGCTGTATGTCAATTATATCTCAATAAAACTGGAAGAAAACAGCAGCAGCAACAACAAAGCTATATTAATCAAGATAGTATGTTAATGGTATTAAGAAATTGATCTAATTTAACAGAATACAGTTCAGGGGAACATAAACAAACAAACAAATAAAAGGTTTTTAAAAGTTAACATCTTTTGGTAGTATATATAAGTCCATGCCACTCTCTCACTTCAACATAGGGAGATCAGCTCGGTTCTTTGTGACCACCTAGACAGGTGGGATAGGGAGGGTGGGAGGGAGATGCAAGAGGGAGGGGTTATGGGGATATATGTATATGTATAGCTGATTCACTTTGTTATAAAGCAGAAACTAACACACCATTGTAAAGCAATTATACTCCAATAAAGATGTTAAAAAAATGGTAACATCTTACAATAGTATGGTACATTTGTCGAAACTACGAAAACAACATTGGTGCATAACTATTAACTGCACCCTAGACTATTTGGATTTCACCAGGTTTTACACTTACTGTTGTTGTTCCAGGATATTCCACACTGCATTTAGTCATCATGTCTTCTTAGTTTCCTTTGGCCTGTGACAGTTGCTCAGTCTTTCATGACTTTACTTGACCAGTTTTGGGGAGAATTGGTTAGGTATTTTATACAATGTTCCTCAAATTGGACTTGTCTTTGTTTCCACCATCATAAGTACAATGCTATTAGTGTTTGGGAAGAAAACTACAGAGGTGAAGTTCGTTCCTTATCACAACATATGAGGGGTTACATGATATCTACATGACTATTCATTGGTGATGTTAGTCTTGATAATTTGATTAAGATAGTATTCACCATATTTCTCCACTGTAAAGTATGGCTTTCCTCCTTTCCAAATCCTTCTTATTCCGTGGGTGTGAGTCACTAAGTTACACTCAAGCAGAGTGAAGTTCAAGCTCTACCTCCCAGAGAGGGAAGTATTTACTTAAATTATTTGGAATTCTTCTGAAGAAAGACCTGTCCCTTTTCTTTCACTTACTTATTCATTGATCATCCATTTATATCAGTATGGACTCATCTACGGTTATTTTATACTTTGGGTTGTAATCCAGTATCACACTATTTGTTTTGTTGATCAAATTGTTCCAGTTTGGGCCATTGGAGGCTCTTTTAGGTTAGCTCCTCTGTCCCCTTGACATTCCATCATCCTTTTGATTTTTGAGTACTTTCTTTCTTTCTGGCTTCAGGCTCATCTTTTCTTTGTCCCATCCTTCTAATTAGGCATTTTTCTTAGGAGTCCTGGTTTATTTTACTGGAGAATGGTATTTAGAAACCAAGACCTATGTGCTGGGTGTGCTCATTGCTACTCTGTATCACTGCTTCCAGCCAGGACCTCTCAGCATAGGAAATATATATTATGTATACTAACCTATATGTGTGTGTATATATATATATATATATATATATATATATATATACATCCATCTCTGTGTGAACACACAAACACACACACAAAATGGATTGAATTATGTCCCTCTAAAATCCATATGTTGAAGCCCTAACCCCCAATGTGATGGTATTGGTATTTGGAGATGGGGGCCTCTGGGGAAGTACTTAGGTTTAGGTTATGAGAGTGATGCTCTATGACGGGAGTAGTGCCATCATAAGAGGAGACACCAGAGATCTTGCTCACTCTCTCTCCACCATGTGAGGACACAGTGAAAAGGCAGTCATCTGCAAGCCAAGAAGAGAGCCCTCACCAGAACATGAACATGCTGGTACTCTGATTTCACACTTCCAGCTTCCAGAACTGTGAGAAAATAAATTTTTTTTGTTTAAGCCACCCAGTCTTTGGTATTTGGTTATGGCAGCCTGAACAGACTAAGACAATACATAAACATATATATATACTAATGTCTCCAACTCTAATCTAGTACCACAGTATTCATTCTAGCCTTATGCTTTTGTTTATGTTTAATTTTTCCCTCTGTCTTTTTTCAATTTATAGATTGTAGGTATCTAGTATTAGTAGCTGTCAGGGGGCTGGAGATATATCTTACTGGAATAGACATTTACTCTAGATATGGATTTGTCTTCTGTGCCCACATTGCTTATACCAAAATTACCATCCATGGATCTACAGAATGGTTTATTTATCATCATGGTATTTTACACAGCATTGCCTCTGATAAAAGAACTTACTAAAGGGAGGAAAAATAATATTCATTGTATATCAGTCAAGGTCCAGTGAGGAGAGAGACATTATAGAATTATTTGAACAGGAAATGTTTAACATTAGGAATTATTAATTATAACATGGAATTGAAGTCATGAGTGATTGGCTAGCAAGAGGTACATGGAACTCTGGAGAATATAGAAAGAGTAGATAGAAAGAGCAGTTACCACCCCTAGGTGCTGCGCTAGACTCATGAAGATGAAGCCTTCACTCACAGAGGTTAGATTCAGATTTTATTGGAGGGAGCATGGCCAACAGAACTTTCTGGAAATCTGACCTATGATCTTGCTAGAAATCCATCTTCTCGGACAAGGGTTGGCAAACTTTTCTGTAAAGGCCAAATGGTAAATATTGTAGGCTTTGTGGGGCATACAGTCTCTGTCACAATTACTCAGTTCCGCAGTTGGAATGCGAAACTTCCCGGTACTGACTAGAGGAATGGTTGTAGCTAGGTTTCAGTGAAACTTTACAAAAACACCTGGTGGCTCGATTTGGCATGCAGGCCTCCTCTAGAGTGTCTGGGAGTTCTGTTCAAAGGACGATGTCTCACTAGAGGAACTCTGCTACAAAACAGCCTAGAGGGGAGAGGGGAGTATTGGGGAAAGCTGCTGGCTGCTGAGTGCTGCTTGGAGCCTGATGCTGGAGAAGCCCACACTGCTAAGGGAGCTGGGTGCTGAGGAAGCTGTGCATGATGCAGGAATCACTTATTTGTCCAGTGCTTCCCCCCCGCCCCCAAAAAAAGGCCTTTAGAATTCTATTATAAGTTTTATATTTACAGTATTTTCATTCCTATAATACATTTGTCTCTCACAGCTCATGTTTATTAATAAATTATTAAATATTCCTTCAAAAAAAAACCCCTTACTTCACAGCAAGTTAAATAGTACAATATGCCCATGCTTATGAAATTCACTTGTCTTAGCATATCCCCCGTTATCCTGAAGCAGCTATCCTGAAGAACAATGAAGTGGCCTTAAATGACTTGCAACAATGCCAGCTAGGAGGCAATACCTTGTGGGGCTGAAGAAAGGTCCTACAGGATGCTCTAAATATGCTTTAAATCAGTATCCAATATGTGGTGCTGTTTCTCCCATAGCCGTGATTCACAAGTCCAAGAAAGAAGATGGAAATGGAAGTAGCCCACTCACCACGGACCAGAGTGATCCGTTAGCAAGTTTTTTGCTTTCCTTCCCCATGAACTTAGGGTCTATTGGTCTAGAGGTCTTAGTTCCAAAGGGAGGAATGTTTCTACTAGGAGACACCACAGTGATTCCACTGAACTGGAAGATGACACTGCCACCCAACCACTTTGGGCTCCTCATGCCTCTGAATTATCAGACAAATAAAAGGGTTACTGTACAGGCTAGGGTAACTGATCATAACTACTGAGAGGGAAATGAGCTGCTATTACACAATGGAGATAAGGAGAAATATGTTTGGAATACAGGAGCTCCCTTAGGGTGTCCTATGATTACAAGTCAATGGGAGGCTATAGAAATCCAATTCAGGCACGACTGTTAATAGCCCGCCCCTTCAGGAGTGAAGTTTCGGGTCACCCCACCAGACAAAGAACCATGACTAGCTGAAGTGTTCGCTGACAGCAAAGGGAATATGGAATGGGTAGTGGAACAAATAGTTATAAATACCAGCTACAGCCATGTGGTCAGTTGCAGAAATAAGGACTGTAATAGTTGAGTATTTCTTCCTTATTTTGTTATAAATGTTTGTATACGTATATTAACCAAATATTTTTGTTTTCTCTCCTATCTTATCCCTTTATCACCTAAGATGCATTAATAATAATTAACTTTACATCACAACATTGAAATGAAAGGATATCAAGGAGAAGAGTGACCATCACCCAAGGACTTCACATCCTCTTCTGGGGAAAGGATGTTTTGAGTTGTATTTGGGATAGTTGTATCACGTTATGTGGGAGTACTCCTTTTTTATTATCTCTACTTAGAGATTAAATACAGTTTAAGGAGATGCGTATGGGTGCCAAGTTGACAAGGGGTGGACAGTGATGGTCTTATTTATATGTCAACTTGGCTAGGCTACAGTTCATAAATCAAACACTAAACTAGGTGGTGTTGTGAAGGTATTTTACAGATGTGATTAAAATCCATAAAATCTTAGGCAATCTTGATGGGCCTGATTCAATTTCTTGAGAAGCCTTCAAAGCAGAGTTGAGGCTTCCCTGAAAAAGAAAAAAATCCCCACTGTGGACAGTAGCTTCAGCCCTTACCTGAGATTTACAGCCTGCCCTTACTGACAGCCTGCCTTATGGACTTCAGACCTGCCTTAGCCAGTTCCTTGCAATACACCTCATAATACATACCTCCTACTGGTTCTGTTTCCCTGGTTGTCCCTGACCTACACAATCCTTCACCATGCCACATGATATAATAAAGAAAGATCCTCTTTCCATCCAATAGCTAAGGGTTCAGATTCAAGGTTAAAGGATTAAAGCTTGCATACCCTATTTACCAAAAGAGAAAATGCCAAATAGCAAAAGCAACACAGAAATCAATCCTTTCCACCACTGGAGAAAGAGAAAAACAAAGGAGTTGAGTTCAATATAAATTTTTTTTTTCTGTAGATTATCAAAAATTAGCACCGTTTCATATGTAATAGCCAGTTCTTCTGAGACAGGCATCCACCTACAGCAAACCACCACAGGATAATCAAGATCATAACCATATCTGCAGACACTTTATGATCAAAAGGTATGCTCAGAAACAGTCATTTCTTTTCATCTTACCTTCAATAACCCCCCAGTTACCTGATCTACCCAGAGTTCCTGAATACACACTTCTACAAATAAAAGAATGCCTTGATTTTTAAACTTTTGCATTTATATGTGTTTGTCCTCTGCATATTCAATTGTCCTGAATCCAACAATCAGTTTTTAAACTATATCTAGGCAGTTAGAAAAGCCACCCGAAGCTACTGTTAATTAAAAATAAAAAAACTTTTACGGCACCTAAAAACTTTACATCCTTTCAGAGAGAACTGTTGGGACTGCTGAAAACAAGAATAAATTAATTGATCTAATAATCACTAGTCTTAATCTTGCTGCCTCCATTCTTTTATAGGCATATAAAAGTCTTATATGCCATGGTGGGGGCTTCCCTGGTGGCGCAGTGGTTAAGAATCCACCTGCCAATGCAGGGGACACGGGTTTGATCCGTGGTCCGGGAGGATCCCACATGCTGCGGAGCAACTAAACCAACGTGCCACAGTTACTGAAGCCCATGCGACTAGAGCCTGTGCTCCGCAAAGAGAAGCCACCGCAATGAGAAGTCCACGCACCGCAACGAAGAGTGGCCCCCACTTGCAGCAACTAGGGAAAGCCTTCTCGCAGCAACGAAGACCCAGCACAGCCAAAAATAAATAAATTAAAAAAAAACAAAAAACGTAGCATGATGGTGTACTAAGGACACAAAGAAAATAAATCAGAATCAGTCTTTTAGTTATTTATTCTCTACCTGTGTTTCATTGTTTTCTTAGAACCTTTTTTCCAATTGATTGTGTAAAATTCAATGTATAAAATTTAAAAAAGGACATTTAATGTATCCTTAAAAAAAAAAGTCTTATATGCCAATGTGATGCTTTTGGTAAAATGCTTTTGGCCTCCATTCATTTTGTCTTAGCTCTTACTCCCTTTTCCCTCTGCAAAATATCTTATGTGCAAATACTTCAACTGTACAGATGAAACACAGCAATATGTCACAGATTCCTTTCATAGAAAAATATTATGTATTTGTAGAGAAAAAGAAGGACTCAAGAATGGACATATTTTATCAACTAGGTCATAATATCCAGAAACAGTCCTTTGTATTCTACCAAAGATTTGATATGATAATTAAATCTGCATTTGTAGGCTTCATACTAATCTGTATTTATTGGGGCTTGCAAAAAATGCTAAAAAATAAATGATATTTTTAAACCAACTGACACCTCTAGCGCAACTGTTTTTCTCTCTCTCCTGGGAAACAATGTTCACTATCCAAGATGCCACCTCTGTTCCATATTGTGACAAGAACCCATATGTTTCAGATTGGAACAGGACAGGCAGTTACTGTCTAAAAAGAAATCAAATAGCTCTTATTCTAAATAAATCTGGGAATGAGGTTATCAAAGCAAGCTGCACTGAAACTTCCAATTCCCCAATCCCGCTAATATTGTTGGCTGCGAGAAAATTACTTTCACAAAGATTTGTGTAAGTATGTTAAAGCAAAGGTGGAAAACCACCATGTTATTCATTTGTGTGCAGCTGATAAAGTGTAAATATTTATACAATTCATTATCCAGCTCCTTGTATTTAACCAGTGGTAGAGGTAATATTCTTCAGGAGATTTTTCTAATTTCTGTAGATGATGCTCTCTATCCTCTACCCACATGTACATATAAACCAGACCCTGGGAAAATGCTATGCAGCCAAATAATCTAACACCCTGAAAAATCTATGACTTGCCAGTTCAGAAAATACTTATCCCACAAATTCATTACGTTCTAAGATGACAAATGTGATTTAAATTATCCAGAGCCAAGAACATGTAGATATCACACATGAAGCTAATTCTAAGGATATGCTATACAAGGGGCAAAGGTTTGCCTTTTCCTATTTGAGTGCTATCAATCTGCAAAGTAACAAAGCACATGCAGACAATAGCTTGGGAGAACTCTAAGTAGCCTTATGTTTCAATCTATAGCTATTATTTGAAAACCTGTGTTTGTGCTAAGGGTAGAGAAGGGAGGTACACTAGTATGGAATGTAAGAAGGAAGCTTTGCTCTTGAAGGCTATGTAAGGTCATGGTAAGGCACGGATAGAACAGGCACCAGACTGAGGGATGTGCTTCCATCCCCATAATGCTTAAAATTAAGAAAAAGGAAAACTGGGTTTAATAAATTATATATTTATCACCAGTTTATCTTTAAAAATTTTTTGGTTATATAGTTTTTAAAAATAAAATTATTCACCAGGGAATAGGTCTCATAAATAGAATTTGAATAGTATTTGCTCCTGCTTGTCATATCATTGTATCTGTTATAAATACAGAATGGGATGCCATCTTGGAGAACTAAGTTTTAAAAAGCAATTCCCAAGTACAGGAAGGGGTAAGAAAAATCTTGAGGAGCAAGACAGAAAGGCTGATGCAGTCTGAAAGCAAGCAAAGCTTTGTACTATCTCTTTTGTTCTTAGCTATCTTTATTTTGAATATTGAAAAATACTAAAAATGAAGACGATTTTTTAAAGTTTTACTGAGATAAATTTAAATATATACTATAAAATTCACCCATTTAAAGCAATTCTTAGTAAGTTTAGTAGGTGCACTTAGTAAGTGCAACCATCACCACAATCTAACTTTATAACAGTTCCAACACCCCAAAAAGAAACCCCATGCGTTTTGCAGTTCCTCTCCATTCCCACCACCTGCATTAGGCAATCACTAATTTACATTCTTTATTTATAGATTTGACTTTTCTGGACATTTCATATAAATGGAAAGACACAATTTGTGGTCTTTGTGATGACCTTCTTTCAGTTAGCATGTTGTCAAGGTTCATCCTTGCTGTAGAATGTATTAATATGTGTTCCTTTTTATTGCCAAATATTACATTGTATGGATATATGACATTTGTTTACCTATTCACCAGCTACTGGACATTTGGCTTGTTTTTACTTTTTGGCTATTCTGAATAATGATGCCATAAGCAGTCACACAGAAGTCTTTGTGTGGATGTATGTTACCTGGGAGTGGAATTGTTGGGTCATATGGTAATTTTTTTTTTTTTTTTTTTTTTTTTTTGCGGTACGCGGGCCTCTCAGTGTTGTGGCCTCTCCCGTTGCGGAGCACAGGCTCCGGACGCGCAGGCTCAGCGGCCGTGGCTCACGGGCCCAGCCGCTCCGCGGCATGTGGGATCTTCCCGGACCGGGGCACGAACCCGCGTCCCCTGCATCGGCAGGCGGACTCTCAACCGCTGCGCCACCAGGGAAGCCCAAATTTTTTTTTTTTTTTTTTTTTGTGGTACACGGGCCTCTCACTGCTGTGGCCTCTTCCGTTAAGGAGCACAGGCTTAGGACGCTCAGGCCCAGCGGGCATGGCTCACGGGCCCAGCTGCTCCGGGGCACGTGGGATCTTCCCGGTCCAGGGCACGAACCCGTGTCCCCTGCATCGGCAGGCGGATTCTCAACCACTGCGCCACCAGGGAAGCCCCTTTATGGTAATTTTAAGTGATGATTTTTATATTTATCAAAAAGGTGAAGGATTTAAAAAGATTAAAATGTGGGTCTAGAAGAAAGTACTGAAGAGGAAAGAGATTTTTATATTATAGCTCCAAAAAAAATTGAGAGAAGATATGAAGATCACAGTCTAATCCCTGAAAATTTCTCTATTAGCAAAGCTATGTAAATTCAACTAATAGGACAATTTTTTCTCATTTTACTTTAGTTATGCTTTATGCTGCAATGTCTCTGAGCCCTATTTTACAGTTTTACTGATGATGTCTAATGTGTCTAAGGTAGACAGCAGTGATCCCCACCCACGTTAGTCAGACATGTTGTTAAAGAATTTTGAGAGAGACAAATGTTCTCTTTTTGCATGAGCAATTCTTTAGGCCAAAAGGTTATCTATGAGTTACAAAGAGCAAAGAAATGAAGAGAAGTTAGAAGGTAGGAGAAGATAATCAGAAGGGGAGTTGCTATGCCAAAAATAATTGTAAAATGATATTGTCAAATTGACCACCGAAGTGGCTCTAGCAATTTGCATTCCTACCAGCAGTGTATCAAAGGACCTGTTTCCCCACAGCCTTGTTAACACTTGATATTATTAAACTTTTCAGTTTTACCCATTTATTGATTTAAAATCAGCTTAAATTCATCTTAAAATCTTACTTTTGCTGTTTTTAATTTCCATTTTTCCAAGATTAGTTGTGAGAAGATTTTATATATGTATTGGCTATTTGAGGTTTACTTTTCTGAGAGTTGCCTATTTGGGGTAGTTTATCTTATCAGATAAATCAGAAATTCGGGGGAATTTCTACATTATAGATGTAATACTTCTTATTCATCATCTTTTTTTTTTTTTTTTTTTTTTGTGGTACGCGGGCTTCTCACTGCTGTGGCCTCTCCTGTTGCGGAGCACAGGCTCCGGACGCACAGGCCCAGCGGCCATGGCTCACGGGCCCAGCTGCTCTGCGGCATGTGGGATCTTCCTGGACTGGGGCACGAACACGTGTCCCCTGCATCGGCAGGCGGACTCTCAACCACTGCGCCACCAGGGAAGCCCTTATTCATCATCTTTTGATGACTTCTTCCTATACCTTCTTTTGAGGCTATTCCAAGCATCCTCCTACCAGATGCTATCCTTACTGTCACCATTTTTAGTAGATGATCTCCCTTCTTACTTTACTGACAAGATGGGGATCTTACAAAAAACCCATTCCACAAATATTTTATAGGCACCTACTATATGCTGAAGATACAATCTGCATAACATGTATAAGATATATCAACTGTAACACATATTGTGATCTATGCACTCATGAAGCTGAAAGTTGGGTGTTGGTGTGCGGGACTTCAGAGTACTGAAACAGGGAGCAATGGGAGACACGCTTTTTACATAGGGTGATCAGGAAAACACCCTCTCAGGAGATGATATTTAAGCTCTCATCTAAATAGGTTAATAGAAGGAAGAAGAGGGTTAAGAGTGCTAAAGGCAGCTATACATATGATGCAGCATGCACTAGAAACTGAAAGAAGACCAAGGCCAATGGTTGGAACATAGGATGCAAGGAAGAAAGTGCAAAGTCAAGATAGTAGAGCATAAAGTGCCCTAAAGGCCATGGTAGGAAGTTTGAATTTTAAATAAAACGGGTGTAGGGATGACTACGTGTTTAAGACACAGAGTGGTATGAGATGAGAAAAGTAGAAGCCAGATCATGTAGAACACTCTAAGCCAGCCAAGGAGTTCAGATTTTATTCTTTGTGCACTGAGGGCTTTGAAGAGTTTAAGGCAAGAAAGTAGATTGATATTTTTGAATGATTTTTCCAGCTGCTGTGGAAAATGGATTGTAGGGGTGGTAAGAACAGAAATAAATAAAGTGGACTACTTAGGAAACCTCTGCAGAAGTCCAGGCTTGGACTGTGGTGGGAGGAGTGCATATATTTTGGAGGTAGAACAGAAACAAAAGAATGTGCTTATAGATTGTTTGGAGGGGAGAAGGAAGGAAGGAGAGAAATCAAGAACATTTTTTGACTTGAGCAACTAATATTAATTCTTGAGATGGCGAAGTCTGGGATGGGGTGAATGTGGAGTGGGTGGTGGAAAAAGGCCACAAGATTTGTTTTAGCTTTGTGATCTGTGAGATGTCTATCTGTGAGACAGTCTAGTGGAAGTTGTGTGGACAAGATCTGTGGGTTTAATGCCTTGAGGAAAGGTCAGGCCTGTAGAGATAAATTTGGGAATTATTAGCATATGGATGATATTTAAAGTCAAGGGCCTACATAGGGAGAGTGTGTAGAAAGAAGAAAGAAGGTATGGGTCCAGGTACAAGCAGAGAAAGAGAAGCCAGCACAAATAATTGAGAAATTGACAAGTGATTTGAATTGATCCCCCTACCTTTTCTAGGACTACACTCCATTAATTATGGAATTTCTGTAATCTCTTCCTTAATTAGCCACTTCCCCAAGATTATAAAAACGTTTAGGTCATTCCTATTCTTAAAATTATACTCCCTCCACCAAATTTCTTTCCAAAGTACCATTTCTGCCTTTTCTCCTTTGTTTCCATGACACTGCCCCAGGCTGTTTCTTTCTCAACTTTTCACATTGTCATTTTTCTTCTTTCAGATTCCCACATGTAGGCATTTTCTAAGGTTCTGTTTACATTTCTCTATAAACTTTTTCCCAGAAATTAGCATCTTTTCTCACAGGTGCAACATCAATGCAGATGACTCCCAAATTTAAATCTTTAAATTCAATTTCTTTTAGGAAATTTAGATCCAAATTTCTACTTACATCCTCCCCCACTCCTGCCCTTCCTCCTCCCCCTCCTCCCCCAGGCAAAGATAGCTTTGCTGGAAACCTGTTTAATAATCATGAACTGTTAGAGATGGAAGAAACTCTTAGTAAAATCCAGTTTAACTCTCATTTACAAGGCAAGAAGATTGAGGCACACAGCAATATTTTTAAAGCCACACGGCTAATTATTAGAAAGACTAAAACCTGGAATTCTTGATTCTTATTCCAATGGTCTTTAAATCAACTTAATCTTCTTCATCACAAAATCAGTTCTTTTTTCTTAGTTTTTTATTATTCCAGTCACACAGGTCCATAATCTTTGGCCTGAGAATTAAACCCTTTCATAATCTAATCTAATTTACTAATGTAATCTTTGGATTCATTTTCCCTAACTCTTCTGGTCATACTAAAGCATACTTACTGCTGTGCCTCATTGTGTGATTTTCTTCCTTTACTCAGACTGTTTCCATGTCTTCTCCCATCAGAAACACACACACACACCTCTCTATATATCCCATAGCCTATCAAAATTCTACCCTATATTTTAGGATTTATCTTAAATATTACCTCTTAGAAAAACCTTTTTCTTAATTTCTTTGTATTTCTTTCATAGCTCTTCTATTCTTTATAGATGATAAATATTTGTATATTTGCCTTACTCTACTGTTAGGGGCTTCTTACATTTCCTACAGTACTTAGCAAGCCAGATTTTTAAAAATAATAGGTGTTTAATAAACTTTTTGGGGCTTCCCTGGTGGCGCAGTGGTTGAGAGTCCGCCTGCCGATGCAGGGGACACGGGTTCGTGCCCCGGTCCGGGAAGATCCCACATGCCACGGAGCGGCTGGGTCCGTGAACTATGGCCGCTGGGCCTGCGCGTCCGGAGCCTGTGCTCCGCAACGGGAGAGGCCACAACAGTGAGAGGCCCACGTATCGCAAAAAAAAAAAAAAAAAAAAAAAAAAAAAAAAAATAAACTTTTTGTTGAATTGCTCATTATTATATGAAAATACAAAAATGGTCATATTTTTAGAAATCTGCAGATTTACAAAACTAATGTTAGTTTATAAGGGTCATCTCTGCATAGCTGACGAACAAACATCAAGCAAACTAAAAAACAAACCAGAGAACCTATGAGCAATCAGAATTGCTCGTGACTTTTTAAGTCTTTACCATCTTTCATGTGACAGTTACCTTCCAATGGTTTGGCTCAGCTGTGCTCTACTATTTGCTCATATTTGTCATTCAGGCCTCACATATTATTGATTCCCATTCTATAGCATTAATGCAGGAAAGCAGCAATGTGAGCTCCCTTGACTGTGATTCTTCCCACAGATAATAGAAAATAAGTTGCAATTAGATTTTGGTAATTGTATATAATTAACTCAAAATGAGCTGTTAATTATAAAAAATATGTTTTTCACTTCCTCATTATCTCATTTATTTTAGTTCCAAATTCTTAATGCCTCACTTGAGTGATTTAATATTTTAAATACACAGAGCATTTTTAATACTGAGATAATTTAAATTTCCAAATAAAGAAAATTCAGCTTAAAATTAAATTTTTATCTAGGGAGTTCTACTGCCAAAATCAAAGAGCCTGCAAGGTAGAAAAAAGGTCATTTCCCATAACAATGCTTGATTACATTTTTTAAAGTCAGCAGACATTTTCATTTAAATAATTCTACAAAGCCTGCTCAAGGCTGTACACTATTCTCCCTGGACTCATCTCTACCTCTTTCTTGGGTTTGGCTATCATTTCCATAGCCAAATGAATCAAGAAGACAAATGAACTCATTGTCTCTACTTCTTTTAATCTCACATTAGATTAAATAATTTAAGGGCTGCAGAGTGACAATTCTTGGCTTCCCAATGACCGTCAGACTTCAGAAACAGTTGCCAGAGTTTCTTCAAACCCTTATACTACATATTAAAATTTTAAAAGATCTATGATCTTATCGAAGACATATTAGGGAAGACTTTTTTTGGAAGCAGTGCATAGTCTTACCTTATTTTTGTCATAATTATTTGAATGTAGGACATGCATGCCCAGATGCACTACAGTTTAAAGCATGTCCATCTCTTAGATTGGAGCACTAGTTTCTAAAGCATTTAATACACCTACCTGACTAACAGTGATGAAAACTTGCATAAATTGCAAGTGTGAGTATGAATTGCTATAACCTTTTGGAAAAGAAAGTTAGCATGGATTATTATAATTGTAAATTATATAAAATAGCCTAACATAAAAATAGCCTTTGACCTAGCAATTTCATTTTTGGAAATTTATCCTAAAAAAGTAAAAGTACCAGAACACAAGAATGTAAGTACAGTCATGCTTATTAAAGCATTCTGTGCAGTGGTAAAGAACTTGAAACAATATCAGTGTCTGACAATACAAGTGCTGAATAACGTACAGTGTATATTATTTCATGTTTCTATAGAAACCAGGAATGATTATCCATTTATAGGAAATAAGTTAGAATTTGTATTAACTTTGTATTGCCAGTATAACAAACTACCACAAATTTAGTGACTTAAACAACACAAATTTATTATCCTATAGTTCTGTAGGTCAGAAGTCTGACACAGATCTCACTGGGTGAACATTGAGGTGTCGGCGGGTTCTATGTTCCTTTCTGGAGGCTGTAGGGGAGGATCTGTTTTCCTTGCTCATTCAGGCTGTTGGCAGAATTCTGTTCCTTGCACTCTGAGGACTGAGATTCCCACTTCCTTGCAGGCCAGCAGATGAGAACTGTTCCAAACTTCTAGAAGCTACTTATATCCCTTGGCTGGTCATACATCCTTCCTCCATCTTCAGAGCCAGCAAAGGCAGGTTGACACATTCTCTGCTTCATATCTCTCCTCCTCCTTTGTCTTATCTCTCTGACACAGCAAGGGAAGGTTCTTCATTTTTCAGAACTCATGTGATTAGACGGAGCCAATACAGATAACCCAGGATAATCTCCCTCTCTCAAGGTATGTTCCCTTGATCATAACTGCAAAGTCCCTTAGCCACATAAGGTAACATATTCAGAAATTCCAGGGATTAGAACACCGATGTCTCGGAGGAACAATTATTCTGCTTACTACAGTTCTACATCTAAGAACCTGACAAATGACCATTAAAGCACCATTAAGTGGAATAAAAAAAGATTAACAAGTAATGTGTTCAGTTTGATCTCAAATGTATATAGATGTTTATATACATGTAAGCATAAAAAAAGTATAGAAAGATAAACACACCCCAAAACGCACTACCAGACATGGACCTGCCCACCAGAAAGACAAGATCCAGCCTCATTCACCAGAACACAGGCACTAGTCCCCTCACCAGGAAGCCTACAGAACCCACTGAACCAACCTTTGCCACTGGGGACAGACACCAAAAACAAGGGGAACTATGAACCTGCAGCCTGCAAAAAGGAGACCCCAAACACAGTAAGATAAGCAAAATGAGAAGACAGAAAAACACACAGCAGATGAAGGAACAAGATAAAAACCCACCAGACCTAACAAATGAAGAGGAAATAGGCAGTCTACCTGAAAAAGAATTCAGAATAATGATAGTAAAGATGATTCAAAATCTTGGAAATAGAATAGAGAAAATGCAAGAAACATTTAACATGGACCTAGAAGAACTAAAGGTGAAACAAGCAATGATGAACAACACAATAAATGAAATTAGAAGGGATCAATAGCAGAATAACTGAGGCAGAAGAACGGATAAGTGACCTGGAAGATAAAATAGGGGAAATAACTACTGCAGAGCAGAATAAAGAAAAAAGAATGAAAAGAACTGAGGACAGTCTCAGAGACCTCTGGGACAACATTAAACGTACCAACATTCGAATTATAGGGGTCCCAGAAGAGGAAGAGAAAAAGATAGGGACTGAGAAAATATTTGAAGAGATTATAGTTGAAAACTTCCCTAATATGGAAAAGAAAATAGTTAATCAAGTCCACGAAGCACAGAGAGTCCCATACAGGATAAATCCTAGGAGAAACATGCCAAGACACATATTAAGCAAACTGTACAAAGAAAACATATTAAAAGCAGCAAGGGAAAAACAACAAATAACACACAAGGGAATCCCTATAAGGTTAACAGCTGATCTTTCAGCAGAAACTCTGCAAGTCAGAAGGGACTGGCAGGACATATTTAAAGTGATGAAGGAGAAAAACCTACAACCAAGATTACTCTACCCAGCAAGGATCTCATTCAGATTTGATGGAGAAATTAAAACGTTTACAGACAAGCAAAAGCTGAGAGATTTCAGCACCACCAAAACAGCTTTACAACAAATGCTAAAGGATCTTCTCTAGGCAAGAAACACAAGAGAAGGAAAAGACCTACAATAACAAACCGAAAACAATTAAGAAAATGGGAAGAGGAACATACAAATCGATAATTACCTTAAATGTAAATGGATTAAATGCGCCCACCAAAAGACACAGACTGGCTGAATGGACACAAAAACAAGACCCATATATATGCTGTCTACAAGAGACCCACTTCAGACCTAGAGACACATACAGACTGAAAGTGAGGGGATGGAAACAGATATTCCATGCAAATGGAAAACAAAAGAAACCTGGAGTAGCAATTCTCATATCAGACAAAATAGAATTTAAAATAAAGACTATTACAAGACATAAAGAAGGACACTACATAATGATCAAGGCATCGATCCAAGAAGAAGATATAACAATTGTAAATATTTATGCAATCAACATAGGAGCACCTCAGTACATAAGGCAAATACTAACAGCCATAAAAGGGGAAATTGACAGTAACACATTCATAGTAGGGGACTTTAACACCCCATTTTCACCAATGGACAAATCATCTGAAATGAAAATAAATAAGGAAACACAAGCTTTAAATGATACATTAAACAAGATGGACTTAATTGATATTTATAGGACACTCCATCCAAAAACAACAGAATACACATTTTTCTCAAGTACTCATGGAACACTGTCCAGGATACATCATATCTTGGGTCACAAATCAAGCCTTGGTAAATTTAAGAAAACTGAAACGGTATCAAGTATCTTCTCAGACCACAATGCTATGAGACTAGATATCAATTACAGGAAAAGATCTGTAAAAAATACAAACACATGGAGGCTAAACAATACACTACTTAACAATGAGATGAGCACTGAAGAAATCAAAGAGGAAATCAAAAGATACCTAGAAACAAATGACAATGGAGACACAACGACCCAAAACCTATGGGATGCAGCAAAAGCAGTTCTAAGGGGGAAGTTTATAGCAATACAATCCTACCTTAAGAAACAGGAAACATCTCGAATAAACAACCTAACCTTGCCCCTAAAGCAATTAAGAGAAAGAAGAACAAAAAAACCACAAAGTTAGCAGAAGGAAAGAAATCATAAAAATCAGATCAGAAATAAATGAAAAAGCAATGAAGGAAACGATAGCAAAGATCAATAAAACTAAAAGCTGGTTCTTTGAGAAGGTAAACAAAATTGATAAACCATTAGCCAGACTCATCAAGAACAAAAGGGAGAAGAGTCAAATCAATAGAATTAGAAATGAAAAAGGAGAAGTAACAACTGACCCTGCAGAAATACCAAAGATCATGAGAGATTACTACAAGCAACTCTATGCCAATAAAATGGACAACCTGGAAGAAATGGACAAATTCTTAGAAATGCACAACCTGCCAAGGCTGAATCAGGAAGAAATAGAAAATATGAACAGACCAATCACAAGCACTGAAATTGAAACTATGATTAAAAATCTTCCAACAAACAAGAGCCCAGGACCAGATGGCTTCAAGGAGAATTCTATGAAACATTTATAGAAGAGCTAAGACCTGTCCTTCTCAGACTCTTCCAAAATATAGCAGAGGGAGGAACACTCCCAAACTCATTCTACGAGGCCACCATCACCCTGATACCAAAACCAGACAAGGATGTCACAAAGAAAGAAAACTACAGGGCAAAATCACTGATGAACATAGATGCAAAAATACTCAACAAAATGCTAGCAAACAGAATCCAACAGCACATTAAGAGGATCATACACCATGATCAAGTGGGGTTTATTCCAGGAATGCAAGGATTCTTCAATATACGCAAATCAATCAATGTGATAGACCATATTAACAAATTGAAGGAGACAAACCACATGGTCATCTCAATAGATGCAGAGAAAGCTTTTGACAAAATTCAACACCCATTTATGATAAAAACCCTCCAGAAAGTAGGCATAGAGGGAACTTTACTCAACATAATAAAGGCCATATATGACAAATCCACAGCCAACATTCTCCTCAATGGTGAAAAACTGAAAGCATTTCCACTAAGATCAGGAATAAGACAAGGTTGCCCACTCTCACCACTCTTATTCAACATAGCTTTGGAAGTTTTAGCCACAGCAATCAGAGAAGAAAAGGAAATAAAAGGAATTCAAATTAGAAAAGAAGAAGTAAAGCTGTCACTGTTTGCAGATGACATGATACTATACACAGAGAATCCTAAAGATGTTACCAGAAAACTACTAGAGCTAATCAATGAAATTGGTAAAGTAGCAGGATACAAAATTAATGCACAGAAATCTCTGGCATTCCTATATACTAATGATGAAAAATCTGAAAGTGAAATCAAGAAAACACTTCCATTTACCACTGCAACAAAATGAATAAAATATCTAGGAATAAACCTACGTAAGGAGACAAAAGACTTGTATGCAGAAAATTATAAGACACTGATGAAAGAAATTAAAGATGATACAAATAGATGAAGAGATATACCATGTTCTTGGATGGAAGAATCAACAGTGTGGAAATGACTCTACTACCCAAAGCAATCTACAGATTCAATGCAATCCCTATCAAACTACCACTGGCATTTTTCACAGAACTAGAACAAAAAATTTCACAATTTGTATGGAAACACAGAACACCCCAAATAGCCAAAGCAAGCTTGAGAACGAAAAACAGAGCTGGAGGAATCAGGCTCCCTGACTTCTGACTATACTACAAAGCTACAGTAATCAAGACAGTATGGGACTGGCACAAAAACAGAAAGATAGATCAATGGAACAGGATAGAAAGCCCAGAGATAAACTCAGGCACATATGGTCACCTTATCTTTGATAAAGGAGGCAGGCATGTACAGTGGAGGAAGGACAGCCTCTTCAATAAGTGGTGATGGGAAAACTGGACAGGTACATGTAAAAGTATGAGATTAGAACCCCTAACACCACACACAAAAATAAGCTCAAAATGGATTAAAGACCTAAATGTAAGGTCAGAAACTATCAAACTCTTAGAGGAAAACATAGGCAGAACACTCTATGACATAAATCACAGCAAGATCCTTTTTGACCCACCTCCTAGAGAAATGGAAATAAAAACAAAAATAAACAAATGGGACCTAGTGAAACTTCAAAGCTTTTGCACAGCAAAGGAAACCATAAACAAGACAAAAAGACAACCCTCAGAATGGGAGAAAGTATTTGCAAATGAAGCAACTGACAAGGGATTAATCTCCAAAAT
Organism: Phocoena sinus; assembly: GCF_008692025.1. Classification (NCBI taxonomy): domain Eukaryota; kingdom Metazoa; phylum Chordata; class Mammalia; order Artiodactyla; family Phocoenidae; genus Phocoena; species Phocoena sinus. The sequence continues at coordinate 38,219,236 of NC_045776.1, forward strand.
TTACAAGTAGCTCATGCAGCTCAATAACAAAAAAACAAACAACCCCATCCAAAAATGGGCAGAAGACCTAAACAGACATTTCTCCAAAGAAGATATACAGATTGCCAACAAACACATGGAAGAATACTCAACATCATTAATCATTAAAGAAATGCAAATGAAAAGTACAATGAGATATCATCTCACACCGGTCAGAATGGTCATCATCAAAAAATCCATAGACAATAAATGCTGGAGAGGGTGTGGAAAAAAGGGAACACTCTTGCACTGCTGTGGAAATGTGAATCGGTAATGGAAATTGGTAATGGAAATGGAAAACTGTATGGAGGTTCCTTAAAAAACTACAAATAGAACTACCATATGACCCAGCACTCCCATCACTGGGCATATACCCTGAGAACACCATAATTCAAAAAGAGTCATGTACGAAAATGTTCATTGCAGTTCTATTTACAATAGCCAGGAGATGGAAGCATCCTATGTGTCCATTATTGGATGAATGGATAAAGAAGATGTGGCACATATATACAATGGAATATTACTCAGTGATAAAAAGAAACAAAAATGAGTTATTTGTAGTGAGGTGAATGGACTTAGTGTCTGTCATACAGAATGAAGTAAGTCAGAAAGATAAAGACAAATACCGTATGCTAACACATATATGTGGAATCTAAGAAAAAAAAAATGTCATGAAGAACCTAAGGGAAAGACGGGAATAAAGACACAGATCTACTATAGAATGGCCTTGAGGATATGGCGAGGGGGGAAGGGTAAGCTGTGACAAAGTGAGACAGTTGCATGGACATATATACGTTACCAAACTTAAAACAGATAGCTAGTGGGAAGCAGCCGCATGGCACAGGGAGATCAGCTTGGTGCTTTGTGACTACCTAGAAGGGTGGGATAGGGAGGGCGGGAGGGAGGGAGATGCAAGAGGGAAGAGATATGGGAACACATGTATATGTATAACTGATTCAGTTTTTTATAAAGCAGAAACTAACACACTATTGTAAAGCAATTATACTCCAATAAAGATGTAAAAAAAAAAAGAATCTTAAAAGGATTTATAAGTACTTTAAGCTAGTAATTCTGCATACATTAAAAATGTATGTACAGAAATGTTCCTCAAAGCATAATTTATTGTATAATAGTAAAACCTTATATTATCCAATAATAGGCTTACTGATAAATATTGAGTAATATTCATCACATGATAGATATTTGTTAAATGAATTAATATCATGTTTTCATAAAAAAGGACATCAGAAACTGGGATACACAAAAAAAAGCAAAAAATAAAATTCTGTATATGCATAATCCCTATTATGATATAGAAATTATTATTATGAAAGAGAGAGGGGAAAAGGCCTCATAGGATTGTCTCTGAATGGTAGGATTATGAATGATTTTTATTTTCTTCTTTACACTTTTCTATATTTTTCAAAAATTTATAATGTGAATATATTTATTCATATATTCAGAAAACTGGATTCACCAATATGAAGCTATAAATATATACCAACCATATCCTTAATATCTGTGTGCTACATATTTTGCCTTCACCGACCACCCAAGTTTACCTTGGTCCAGAGCCACTCTCATTCATATCCAGCCTCAGCTCTCCGGGTTTAGTAATGTCTTTATTAGCAACCAGTTCTCTTGACTTAAATACAGCTTGAGTTCTTAACCTGTAAAAATAAATTTAGACATAGAAATAGAAATAGAACAAACAATACTAAAATTAGTATGGAACCACAAAAGACCCTGAATAGCTAAATCTTGAGAAAGAAGACCAAAGTTGGAAGCATTACATTCTCTGATTTCCAACTATATTACAAAGCTATAGTCAAAACTGTACTGGCATACAATTCAATACTAAAACACCAAATAAACAGGTTAAAAAAATGGGCAGAGGATCTGAATAGACATTTGTTCAAAGAAGACATACAGATGGCCAACAGGGACATGAAAAGATGCTTAACATCACTTACCATCAGGGAAATGAAAATCAAAACCATAATGAGATATCACCTCACACCTGTCAGAATGGCCATTATCAAGAAGACAGCAAATAACAAGTGTTGACAAGGATGTGAAGAAAAGGGAATTCTCGTGCACTGTTGGCAGGAATGTAAATTGGTGTAGCCGCTATGGAAAACAGTATGGAGATTCCTCAATAAATTAAAAATAGAACTATTATATGATGTAGCAATTCCACTCCTGGGTATTTATCTGAAGAAAACAAAAATGCTAATGATTCAACAGAAAAGATACATGCGTCCCTGTGTTCACTGCAGCATTATTTACAATAGCCAAGATATGGAAGCAACCTTAGTGTCCATCAACAGATGAATGGATAAAGAAGATGTGGTATATGTATATAATGGAGTATTACACAGCCATACAAAAGGATAAAATCTTGCCATGTGCAACAACATGGATGGACTTGGAGGGTATTTTCTAAGTGAAATAAGTCAGACAGAGATAGATAAATACTGTATGATTTCACTAATATGTGGACTCTAAAAAACAAAACAAATGAACAAACATAATGAAACAGAAACAGAGTCATAAATATAGAGAACAAATAGGTGGTTGCTAGAGGGGAGAGGGGTCAGGGTAGGTGAGAAATAGGTGAGGGAGATTAAGAGGTACAGTACAAATTTCCAGTTGCAAAATAAATGAGACATGGCTATGAAACGTACAGTATGGGGACTATAGTCAATAATTATGTAATATCTTTGTGTGATGACATATGACAACTAGACTTATTGTGGTGATCATTTTGAAATGTATAGATATATCAAGTCACTATCTTTTTTTTTTTTTTTTTTTTGCAGTACGTGGGCCTCTCACTGTTGTGGCCTCTTCCGTTGCGGAACACAGGCTCTGGACGCGCAGGCTCAGCGGCCATGGCTCACAGGCCCAGCCGCTCCACGGCATGTGGGATCTTCCCAGACTGGGGCACGAACCCGTGTCCCCTGCATCGGCAGGCGGACTCTCAACCACTGCACCACCAGGGAAGCCCAAGTCACTATCTTATATACCAGGAACTAACATAGTATTGTAGGTCAATTATACTTCAAAAACAAACAAAGAAACAAACTCATAGGAAAAAAAGGTGAGATTTGTGCTACCAGAGATGATAGGTAGGGAGAAGGGGAATTAGATAAAAGTAGTTAAAAGGTACAAACTTCCAATTATAAGATAAACAAGTACCAGGGATGTAATAAACAACATAATAAATATAATTAACACTGCTGTATGTTATATATGAAAGTTGTTAAGAGAGTAAACCCTAATGGTTCTTATCAAAAGGAAAAAACATTTTTTTAAAAAATTTTGTATCTATATAAGATGATAGATATTCACTAAACTTATCTTGGTAGTCATTTCATGATGTATGTAAGTGAAATTATCATGCTGTACACCCTAAACTTATACAGTGCTGTATGCCAATTATAGCTTAATAAAACTAGAAGAGGGGCTTCCCTGCTGGTGCAGTGGTTAAGAATCCACCTGCCAATGCAAGGGACATGGGTTCAATTCCTAGGCCAGGAAGATCCCACATGCCACGGAGCAAGTAAGCCCGTGTACCACAATTACTGAGCCTGCGCTCTAGAGCCCGCGAACCACATCTTCTGAGCCCATGTGCCCCAACTACTGAAGCCCGCAGGCCTAGAGCCTGTGCTCCGCAACAAGAGAAGTCACCGCAATGAGAAGCCTGCGTACCACAACAAAGAGTAGCCCCAGCTCACCGCAACTAGAGAAAGCCCGTGCACAGCAACAAAGACCCAATGCAGCCAAAGATAAATAAATAAATAAATAAATAAATAATTTAAAAAAAGAAACTGGAAGTAAAAAGAGTAAATCAGAAATAAATAGAAGTGAGAAAAATACTAAATCAAAATACAAAATCAAATGAGTGAGTATACACACCCACACATACAAACTGACATATAAACAGTCACAAAGACCAATAAAACAGAATAGAAAACCTGGAAATAAACCCTTGCATATGTGGTCAAATAATCTTTAATCAGGGCACCAAGAAAACACAATTGGGAAAGGATAGTCTCTTCAATAAATGGTTTTGGGAACAATGGACAGCCCCGTGCAAAAGAATGAAATTAGACCAGTATCTTACATGTTACACGTCACATAAGAATTAACTCAAAATGGGTTAAAGACTAGAATGTAAGACCTAAAACCATGAAACTCCTAGAAGAAAACATAGGTGGTAAGCTCACTGATATAGTCTTGGTGATGATCTTTTGGAGCTGACACAAAATATAAAGGCAACAAAAACCAAAAATAAATAAGTGGGACTACATCAAACTATAAAGCCTCTGCACAGCAAAGGAAACCACCAACAAAATGAAAAGGAGACCTACCAAATGGGAGAAAATATTTGCAAATCATATATCTGATAAAGGGGTAATATCCAAAATATATAAAGAACTTACATAATTCAATAGCAAAAAACCAAACAATCCAATTAAAAAATGAGCAGAGGATGTGAATAGACATTTTCTCAAAGAAGGCATACAGATGGCTAACAGGTACATGAAAAGATGCTCAATATCACTAATCATCAGGGAAATGCAAATCAAAAGTACAATGAGGTGTCACCTCATACCTGTTAGAATGGCTATTATCAAAAAGACAAGAAACAACAATTGTTGGTCAGGATATGGAGAAATGGGAATCCCTATATATTCTTGGTGAGAATGTAAAGTGGTACAGTCATTATGGAAAACAGTGTGGAAAATCCTCAAAATTTAAAAATAGAACTACCATATGATCTAGCAATTGGGTATTTATCTTAAGGAAATGAAATTTGTATCTTAAAGAGATGTCTGCATTTCCATGTTCATTGCTGCATTAATCACAATATCCAAGATATGGAAACAACCTAAGTGTCTATTGACAGATGAATGGATAAAGAAAATGTGAGATACACACACACACACACACACACACACACACACACACACAGACACACACAGTGGAATATTATTCAGCCAGAGAAAAGAAGGAAATCCTGCCATTGCAAGAGTATGCATGAACCTAGAGGACATTACGTTCAGCGAACATACCAACATACCAAAATATGTGAGACTAACAGTGCTGAGAGGGAAATTTATGGCACTAAATGCTTCCAGTAAAAAAGAAGAAAAGTATCAAATCAATAATCTAAGCTCCCACCTTAAGACAGAAAAAAAGAAAAAGATAAATCCAAAGCAAGCAGAAATAAGGAAATAATAAAGAAATGAATGAATTAAATAAATGAGACCTGTATTATCTTGATACCAAAACCAAAGTCAGTATAAAAAAAGAAAACTACAGACCAATATCCCTCATACATATTGATGTAAATATCCTTAACAAAATATTAGTAAATAGAAATTTGTAGTATATAAAAAGTATTATACACTATGACCAAGGAGATTTATTCCAGGGATACAATGCTAGGTCAATATTAAAAGGAACTGTCAATGCAACCCACCATATTGGCAGGCTAAAAGAGAAAAATCAAACAATCACGTCAATTAACACATAAAAGGTATCTGACAAAATTCAACAGTCATTATGGAAACTTTATATCATCTACAATAAAAAAAAATCAAACTTCATCAAAATTGAAAACTTTTGCTTTGTGAAAGATCCTTTTTGAGACTGAAAAGACAGGCTACAGACCAGGAGAAAATACTTGCAATCCACCTATCTGACAAAGGACTTATATCCTTTGAATATATAAGGAACTCTCAAAACTCAACAGGAAAACAATTCAAACAATTTGGTTGGAATATGGCAAGAGATATTAAAGGGACAATTCCATCTTCCAAAAAGATGGAAGGAGGGCAAACTAGCAAATGAAGAGATATTCAATATCACTAGCCATTAGGAAAATGCAAACTAAGACGACAATGAAATATCACTACACACAGATTAGAACATGTCAAATAAAAACCTGTGACACTATCAAATGCCGGAAAGGATGTGGAGAAATGATCTTTCATACGTGACTGGTAGAAAAGTATTTTAAACTTAATGTGGTGTAAGTTAAGTATGATCTTATCATAAGATTTAGCAATCTTACTCCTAGTTTTCATTTGTAGAAACAAAAACCTTAGGCCACACTAAAACTTGTATTAGAATATATAGCAGCTCTATTTGTAGCAGAAAAAAACTGAAAACAACCAATTGTCCTTTAACAGATAAATGGTTAAACATATCATGGTATATCCATATCGTGGAATAGTACTCAGAAATCAAAAGGTACAATATATGCGACAACCTAGATGGATGTCAAGAACATTATGCTGAATGAGAAAAGCCAATATCAAAATTTCACATACTGTATAATTCCATTTATATAACACTTTCAAAATAACAAAATTATAGAAATAGACAACAGATTAGGAGTCTCCAGGGGTTAGGGATGGGGGCGCAGAGAGTGACTCTAACAGAAGAGTACAAAGGAAATCTTGGTGGTGCTGAAATAGTCCTGTAGTTTGATTGTGGTGGTGGTTACACAAATCCACACACATGATAAAATGGCATAGAAATACACATGCACACTGTACCAATGTTACTTTACTAGTTTTGATAATATATTACAGTTGTATAAAATGTAGTCATTGGGAGAAGCTGGTTTTTGCAACTTCTATCAATCTAATTATTTCAAAATAAAAAGTTTTTAAAAATCTCTATACATATGCATAAACGTTTACAATTTATATACACAAAACTTGTTCAAAATCTGTGTTTCATAGCTCTTTCATCTAAGCTGGGGTGATCAAGAGAACAATAAAGACTTTATTATCATTATGCAGCAGTATTTGAACATACAGTCCTGTTCACATGAACATGATGCCTAGTCTAAAATTACCCATTCTCCCCTGCTAGACTGTGACCTCTTTAAAGATCGCACTTGAAATTTTTTTTACCTATCCCAAGTACCTAGAACCATTCCTCACATAACATAGGCATTCGATAAATGTTTGTTGAATGAAGTTCTCAGGAGAGAATACACATTAACTGGAGTATTAGAGATTGGGGTCATAAAATTGAAGCAACATTTCAGCCTTTGGTTACAATCTTGTTACAAGAGACTTCATTTTCACTTCCTTTAAAAGCCTTCAGATTTCAACAATGAAGAATAAAACTGTCTGATCATGAAGAGAAAGAGGAAGACCACTTTTGCTTCCTAGAAGAGTCAGTATTACACTGAAGGAAAAATGTCAAGATGGAACTTTCAAAGAAATTAAAATTTAAAAAATATTAGGCAAGATCTGAAAATGAAAGAAAATTAACTCCAAGAAGTAAAAGAAAATAACACTAGTATTAAGTGTGTCTGTATAGGATCTATGTGTCTAAGGATGCGTACAAAGGGGAAATGGTATGTTTGACCAAGGAGGAAATGGCAGGGAAAGACACGCACGCGCACACACACACACACACACACACACACACACAATTCCCTATGAAAACTTGAAACTTACTTTTAAAAAAAGACATAAATGCCATATTTTCTTATGTTTAAAATACAATTGTGTCTGATTTACTACTATTTTTAAACTAAGATAACAAACTTTATGACTCTGCATGTAAAACTATGCTGAACACTACATGATATAAAACAGGACTTTAGCTTTTGAAACATTGTTCTCAGGGAAAAATTGTTAGAGGAAGAACAGTTTAAATGTAGGTAAGTATAAGAAACTGGTTATTGAACAGGCTATGCTTCATGACCAGAAAAGACTGAATTTAGAAGGTTCCCATCATTTGTTGCATGGAATGATGACAGCTAGCCACACTTCGGTCTGATTTCACATCCTGAAATCTCATGCTTTTACTTAATGGTAATATTCTCTACAATGACATCAAACAGCAAAGGATTGTGTGTAACGGTAATATTTAAAAATACTGTCTTTCGAATCCAGCAAAAATTATACTGGACTGCTGAGAAGTAGATATTCTAAGCTAACATTTTGGAAGACATTTATCTTTCAAGTCTTCCCCAAAAGACAGTGCAATTTACTTGCAAGTCATAGCTGCTGTGCATCTTGAGCAAACCAAAGTCCCGAGGAACTTCTGTTCCTACACATCTGTTATAGTAACACAGCTGTCATTTTATACTGTGTTCTCCAAGCTATAGATACTGCTGAAAGAACAGGCAGGACTCACCAGTTATAGTCCAGTCGAGACTGATGAAGCTGCTGCTGCTTTAGGAGTAGTTTTGTCTCCTGCTGGGCCAGTAGATGCTGAAGGCGTTCCTTTTCAATTTCCAGCTCCATTTTCTGAAGCATGAGTTGCTGCCTTCTATCTTCTGAGAGCTGCTTTTTGACATCAGTTTCACTAGGCTGCAGTGCCCCTTGGCCACGCATCGGAGATGTCCAGGAAAGCCCACAATACCTGCATGATTCCAGATGTGTCTTGGAATATTCAGGGACCATGTTTGTCGGATGGCTCTCACGAACATGATCCGCATTTTCAGAAAGTCTATGACCACAACACTGACTAGATGGAGTAGCCTTAAGGTGTTGGCATTCCTTCATGTTCAGGTCCTCTGGTGGAACTTTCTCTGTAGGGACTGCATCTACTAGTTTTTCCCCTGGGGATCCATAATTACATGTTCTGGTCTCTGATGGCACCTTGTCCACATCCTCTTTGGGATAATGAAGGGCTGCTTGTTTCGAAGAATTACTCCTAAATTCCGCAAGGGATTCTGAAGCTGAGTCCTGATTTGCAGACTTAGGCCTTTGCTCGGTTTGAGTGTGGGTTTGTGGTTTGGCTACACTCAAGTAGGAACCATCCAGTTCCACAGATGAAGACCAGAGAGTGCTTTTCCTACTGGATACCTAAAAGGAATCGCAAGATCACTTGTCAAATAAGAGCACAACAGGAGTTCTTTTGACTTTTCAGAAATCAGTGATATATGTTTACCAAGACAAAGCTGTGTTTTTGGCTTCTTAATTAATAAATGATGGTAGTCACATAGCTAAACAGACATGTGCCATAAAGCTAATCTCATTTTCAAACAATCTACATTTCAGTAAATCCACAAGGATGAGAAAAAGAAAGTGTTGCCACTCGCTGCTTAAGCAAGATTTCAGGAATTGCAAATAATGGGGTATATAGCATCAACTTTGAGAAGAAGAAAACCATGGAATGTTAATGCCTTAAAATGTTTAATTTTGAATACTAAGCCAAGAAATCCATTCAGCCACCTTAAATATCCTTTGATTGGCCATTACATAGCATGAGATTTGATGTAGAACATTTTACCTTATACTGAACAGGATGTTAGTTACTGCTAGAAATTTGATGAGTTCTTATAAATATCTTTACAGCACACAGATAAGACCAAGCACTTTCCACAAAATATGATTCTAATCAAAAGCAGTTATTTAAATACAAAACATATTTAATTTCAGCTGTAAACATAAGTGATTTTTCAATTAAGTTGTTCAAGTGATTATAGTCTGATAGAACTCAGGCAGAAAGGAAGAGTTGCAAACTACCTTTGACAGGCCAGTAGAGTGAGCTTTCCCAGCATTTTAGCCTCAACCCTGTTTCATCAAGGAGAGCAAAACTTAGTTTATATCAATGACTCTCAAACTTTAGGATGCATCAGAATCACCTGGAGGGCTTGTTCAATGTGAATTGCTTGGCTTACCCCCCAGAGTTTCCAATTCAGTAACTCTAGAGTAGAGTCAGAGAATCTGCATTTTTAACAAGTTCCAATCTGGAACCACACTTTGAGAACCACTGGTCTGTACCACGGTCCATTGGACTGCTCCTCTGTCCCTCTTTTAAGGACCACTTTGATTGCATCAGGCCTACCCATGTAATCCTGGCTGATTTCCTCATCTCAAGATCCTTAACTTAATCACGTCTGTAAAGCCTCTTGTCATACAAAGTCGCTTGTGCCATATAAAATGACATTTACAGGTTCCAGGAATTAGGACATGGACATGTTTGGGAGGCTATTATTCAGTTTGCCCCAACTTCTTTTAAAGTAAGAACTAATTCATAAACAGTTGAGATGGTTATGTATTCCATAGAGACATGTACTCTATGAATAATTGAGATCCCTAGCAGAGGGGGAAAAAAAATCCCACCAATTTACTTTGCAATAGTTGAAAATGATGAACTGATTGGTAAAAAGTGTCACCTAACATATATATAGCAATGCAATTTTTCCTCTCCTATGATAAAAGGGGGCTATTACAATGACTCTTTTAAGATTTTGAGTTTCTAAAGCAATGTTAAAGGAGTTCTGTTTAAATTAGAATGAGCCACATCTGGGGAGATGACTTGGGCCTCTTCAAAGAAGCCACGTAATTTTATATGCTGAGCAGATGACACTGAGCAGATGACAAGCTACATAAAAGGAACTAGTCCTAGGGCAAAATGTATGATAAACTACCTCATTAAAAAAATTAACCTTATTTTACACCTAAAGGAAAACTCTAGTCCACATTCATCTCCCCTATTCTGAACTTCTGTAGCACTTATTGTCAACAGAAATAACATTTATCACCTGCTATTTTATATGATAAACCATCTTTTTATAGATTATACTTTTAAAATGAGAAATAATTTTTTTAAAAGTCCAGAAACTTAAATCAACTATTTTATGTCATCACATAGTTTCTAATCCATGTATCATTAATGTAACAGTAGATAGCATGTATATATTATTTTATATTCTCATTTTTGTTCCTTAACATTATTTACATATGTGCATTTTTAGGTATTTATATAGCTTACACTTACTTCAATGGTGTTGAGTGTTACATTATTCACAAATGTCAGGTATTTGGAATATTTCTAAAATATTTTGTAGTTAGCTTTTATGTTTTTGAGAGGCACTACAACTTAATGATTTCCATGCATGCTTTGCTCAAAGAGAATACTGCTTTGCCAATTACCTGCTGGGTGACTGTGCAACTTGGTAGACGGAGTTCTAAGATGGTCCTCAAGATTCCCATCCTTTTGGTGTCCCCACCCTGTATTATCTCCTCCCCTTAAGTGAGGGTAGAACTTGTGAATATGATCAGATCAATCCTGTGGTTATGTTACCTTATATGGCAAAAAGGACTTTGCAGATGTAACTGAGGCTCCAGCTGACTTTGAATTAATAAAAAGGGAGATTATCTCACGCGGGCCAGACCTAGTCAGGTAAGCCCTTTAACAGAGGGTCTGGTGCCCTCCCCAAGATCAGAGATTCTCCTGCTGGCCTTGAAGAAATAAGCTACTGTGTGGTGGGAGGGCTTTTTTTTTTTTTAAGATTTTATTGAAGTAGAGTTGATTTACATGTTGTGCTAATTTCTGCTGTACAGCAAAGCGACTCAGTTACACATATATATTGGGTTGACCAAAAAGTTCGTTCAGTTAGTGAATACACTGTTCAATAAAATTCTTGGTGAAAATGAGTCTTTTATTTTTACTCAAAACCGAACGAACTTTTTGGCCAACCCAATATATTCTTTTTCATATTCATCATGGTTTGTCACAGGATATTGAATATAGTTGCCTGTGCTATACAGTAGGACCTTGTTGTTTATCCATCCTATACATAATACTTTGCATCTGCTAACCCCAGACCCAGATATAGAGAACAGTCTTGTGGTTGCCAAGGGGTGTGGGGGTGGGGGGAAGGAATGGGAGTTTGGGATTAGCAGAGGCAAACTATTATACATAGGGTGGGATGGCTTATGCAGGGGCTCATGTGGCAATGACCTCTGGAGCCGAAGGCAGTTTCCAGACAACAGTGAGCAAGAAAATGAGGCACCTACCATACATATGCAAGGAAATAAATCCTGCCAACAGCCCACTGAATGTAGCCCAGCTGGCATTTGATCGCAGCCTTCTAAGACCCTGAGCATAGGACCCAACTAAGCTGTGCCAGACTCTTGAACCACAGACACTGTGAGATAGTAAATGTGTGTCGTTTTAAGCTGCTAAGTTTGTAGTAATTTGTTACACAGCAATAAAAAAACTAATATAACATATTATCCAACTTGCCTGAGCCTCAGGTTCCTCAACAGAAAACCAGGGATTAAAAATAGCAGCTACATCAAAACTGAACGTGGTGGTGAGACAGATGAGCAGTTATCAAGGGTGCTAATTTATAAGGGTACTAATTTACAAAAAGGAAACACAAACCTTATATTTACCCAACTTCTTTCAAGGAGAACATTGTGGTGTATGTGTGCGGGGGGAGTGGGGTGGGGTGAGATCACCAAGGGGCATATTCAGTTACAACAGATTATCTCTGAACTGTCTTCAAGGAGAATGAGTTCAGTTATCGATCTTCATTTTGCTACAGTGAGGTTTGTAGTTGGGCCAGAGTTGAATTGCTTGAGACAACAGAGAGGTTCTTCATCTTTCTCCTTCATATAAAGGATGTCAGTCTTAACACTAACATCTTGCACTGCCTCTTAAGGTTGTTGTGATGATTAGATGAGATAATTCATATAAAGTGCTTTGGATGGGGCTTAATTTCCCTTGGGGCACACACGGAAGTCACAGTGGGCCTAAATGAAACTGATGTATTTTTCTTTCTGGGGCTGCTCCATGCTTTCTATATGATATTTACAAATATAACTTCTCTTAACTAAGGCTTAAACTAACAACAAATCCCAAACTGCTGTCTCTGGTATCTGGGTTTGACATGAATTTTTCAGATATATAACACTAACTTAGAAACCATTAGATATTTTTTTAAACGGAGGCATAACTTATACATAATAAAATGCACATACCTTAAGTATACAGCTTGATGAATTTTTATACTTGCATTTACCCAGGTAATCATCACCCAGATCAAGTTACAGAACAATTCCATTACCCCAGAAAGTTCCTTTGTGTCCTTTCTAGTCAATATCACGTCCTCACACTCCCAGGAGTAACCATTATTCTGATTCTTATGATCATGGATTAGTTTTGCCTATGTTGAACTTCATATAAATGGAATCATACAGTATGCTACCCTTTTGTACCTGGTTTCTTAAGCTCAACATAATTTTTGAGTATCTTCTATGTTGTTGTGTATATCAATAGTTTATTCTTTTTTACTGCTGCATAGTACTTCATTGTATGAATAAAGCAAAATTTGTTTATCCTTTTATTGGATTAGGTTGTTTCCAGTTTAGGGCTATTATATATAAAGCTGCTATGAATATTCTCATACAAGCCTTTTTTTTAGACATACACATTTGTTTCTCTTGGGCACAGGGTAGGCATATTTGACTTTATTAGAAACAGCCAATAAGCTTTCCAAAGTGGTTATTCTGTTTCACACCCCCATCCGCAAATTAAGAGAGTCCCAGCTGCTTCACATTCACAGCAACACTCCCTAGTGTGTTTCATTTTTAGACAATCTGGTGCCTGTATAGTTAAATAACACTGTGGTTGTATTTTCCATTTCCCTGATATGTAATGATATTAATGAACATATGCTTGATGGTCATTTGGATATCTTCTTTTATGAAGTTCTTGTTGAAACTAATATATTTAAATAATTCAAAATAATTTTTAAAGGAGTGAAGATGAGAAATGAAAAATGAAGGTCAGGGAAGACAATGTCATGCAAATTGTTTCTGATGAGATAACTTGGCTCTAAATGGTCACCTTCATTGACCACTGAATGCAGAACATGCTCCCAGAACACCCTGTCACTTTGGCTGCTCTCAACTCAGAGTTTACCATATACTGTGCTAAATGTTTTACATATTCAACCTATTATTCTTAACAACAATTCTGTAAGGTAGTTATTATAATTAGCATTTTACAGATGAGAAAATGAAGTTCAAGGAATCAACACAACTTTCCCAAGGTCACATCAATATAATATGTGAGACATGGGACTATGCCTCACTCCAAATCCATAATCTTCCATTGCTTCCTGCTGTAGATCTTTATTAAAAAATTCTTTAATATGAAATACATTAAACATAGAAAAGTACACAAAACAGTTATGAGCAAGGCAATGCCCAATGTAACTACCATCCAAGATACAGAAGACGACCCTTGTCTTCTGTACTCAGAAGACCCTGATGGCCCTGAGCAATCACCACTCTCTACCTCTCTTGCCAAAGGGAATGACTACCTTGACTTTAATGGGAATCACTTCTTTGCTTTAATACTTCTCTGCTTAAATATCCATACTAGAGTTCAGTTTTACCTGCTTATTTTTAAAGTATAAATGAAATCATATGATATACATTCTTTTGTGTTTAACTTCTTTCACCCAAAGTTATACTTGTGAAGTTCATACATGGTGCTGCATGTGGCTGTATTTTCATAGCTTTATAGCAGGGGTCAGCAAATTTATTCTGTAAAGGGTCTGACAATAAACATTTTAAACTTTGCAGTCCATACAGACTTTGTCATAACTACTCAGTTATGCTTTTGTAGTGTGAAAGAAAGAGATAATACATAAATGAATAACTATTCTAGGAAAACCTTATTTGTAGACACACTGAAATTTAAATTTCATGTAATTTTCCTATTTCATGAAATATTCTTTTTTTCCCAACCATCTAAAAATCTAAAACCATTCTTAGCTCATGAGTTGTACAAAACGATACAGTTAGCTAGATTTAGCATCCCACAGTTTGCCAAGTGAACTTGATAATTACGTTGCGTGCTCTTCCATTTAAAGGAGTCTATGAATATCCTAAGATATGGTCAAAACTCAATAAGCAAACTGAACAATATGACTTGTGATGTGCTATCTATTTACATGTTTTCTGTGTGATGAAAATGAGTTGGACTGAGTGCTTAATTAGAAATAAACATAAAGCATGTAGAAGAATATACCTGGGCAAGTCAAACACATTGTATAAATTAAAAAAAAAGTTTAGATAGAAAATGATCTATGGAATACAACAGATAAAAATGTTAAGTTCAAAATGGTAGCATATTAGGATTTGTCTTATATAAAAGGTACCATAACCTTGGCTACATTTTTAGACTCTAGATGTGGCAGAAATGAAGCCATAAAATCTTTGACAGGGTATGCTGTGGGATTTACTGTACAAAAGAAAGATGAGGAGAAAATGCAGGCAATACTTGGCTTATGACAGAGTAGAAGCATAATATCTCTTAATTTGGGTAGACACAGGCCAATGACTAGATAAAAAAACACCAATGAGAAAAGTATAAGGTTTAAAAAAAAGTGTGAAAGACTTATCTTGGACACAAAGAAGAATTTTCTGATACTGAAAGTTAGTAAATTTCTGAGTTGGAAGGTTTTCAGAATCTTTAAGATACTCTTTTAAAATATGACAGATATTTTTAAAAGACTTCATAGAAAATAAAGGATGTCTATTTTATAAACATTTATGATATGATCTTGTATGCATGCATGGAAGCACACACAGGTGTGTAGGTATATATATGAACATACACATTCCTATGGTAATCTAGGGCTTTCTGGTGTTCTCACATAATAAAAAATAACTGCAGTATTGTTTCGTGAAATACCATCAACAAGTAAACAGTGATGTTTTATAAATTTCTGCAAATCATTTTTGCAGCCCTGGCCAATCTCTGCTATGAGCCGTAAGGAGAGAGCCAAACTAAACTGCAGTAATTATTTCCTGCAACAGGTTGTTATTTATATAATTAGGAAGAGATTACTTACAATGCATTTATGAGTTGTTAACTACAGGATTAGTCAATAGCACCAACAGATCTTATTGGTATTCATTTCTCTAATGGTAAATAATAATTTACGATCCTGGCAAGCACCCTATTAACAATCCTCATATTCCCACGGACAGCCTTATAAGAAGAAAAATCTCAATTTCGTAACTTCAGAATTTCCCCGTATCCTCTTTATTTTATGATGAAGTCAGAAATTCAAGAGCTAGATAAATATTTTTAAACCTAAACTACTGTGTGTGGGGCAGGTCATTGTATTACCCAGAACATTTGGAGTTAATATAAAATAAGGCACAGAATGACAAGCTGCATTTTTAGTCAAGCTTACATGAACCAGTTGTCGAGCTGACAGAAGCTACGTAATGCAACAGCTGCACTGTGTGGTTTGCCAAAGTCTCATCCCAAATAAATGTTCATTCTCCCCAGTGCAATTAACTCTCCTATACTGGCAGATTTTGCTAGATCATCAAGGTAGATTACCTTCTAGTGTTATGAACTAAATACTTACAGGTGTTATATCATCAATTATAACTTACAAACTTTGGCATTTAGCAAGACATCCAGGCAAATGAATCATCTAATTTATGAATTATTTATAAGAAATTCACAGCATGCTCCTGGCATCATCCATGGCCTTTTCCAGGTCATATGACACCAATTAGAGCTGAATTTTAAATTATTCAATAACCTGAACTCTCTTGTCATTTAACATATAGATATCAACGCAGCAAACAAGTTAAATCTAATGGGCCCTCGAGGTTTAAGCTTCTCCACTGCACAATCGCTAAAGCTGTAGGCCATCAACGGAAGTAACAGAATGCAGCAGTCAAACACATTTGCAAGGCTCTAATAACTTTTTCTATTTCCCAGGGACTGTGGCACAGTCTAGGATTATTGAATCTAAAAGGCACTGAAGCCAATAATTATGAGATTTAAAAAGTATAGGCACACAAGATTGTACAAAAGACAGAATATTAGCAACAGATACCAAATGTGGTACCAACTCTTAAGATACATACACTGTAGGCCTGCCAAAATTTTTAACAGTAATTACCAGACTCAGAAAAGGTTAAACCTCATATTCTTTAATCATTACTACATTTCCTGAAAGCTGGAATGTGTTGATTTGCTATAAAAATGAATACAGAGCACAGAATAATTGACAGTATACTTAAAGTCAAAATACCTTGATTAGAATTCCAGTACAGCTACTTAGGAATTCTATTATTTTGGGCAAGTCATTTTACATCTCTTAGAGGCAATTTAGATGTTAGTAAAATGGTTGGGTTTGATAAGCTCTATAGTTTATGCTATCCTTAAGTGCTGAAAAACCCTGGGATTGGGTTGTCGTACCCCAAGGAAATGAGAGAAAAGAAAAGATGAGAAATTATACCAATCAGTAAATGTTCACCTATCAACTAACAGACATACTAAAAAATTACTGAATGCCCCTTGGTTCTATTTCCCCTAGCAAATTCTGTGTTTTAACATTACTGCCTTATATGACTCACATGCTCAAGAACTTAAATCAGCATCTTAATTTATCTATCTGGTCACTAAATCTGAGAGAGACACAAATGAAGATTGAGTAAGACAAAAATACAATTGTGAGGAGAGTCCTAAATATTTGATGGGATTTAAATATTTTGATGGGATGGGACAATCATTCACCATAGAAATACATAACAGTAGTACTGATTCAAATCACTTCCACGTATATGATCATAATTGCTAAAAGAAAAAAAATGGAGCTTTATACATGGTTTTCTAAATCTACAAGAGGAAACAGATACCCAAGGCTAGCTTTAATTATTTAATGAAGATCAGAAAGAAGCTAAAATAATTTTTATAGAGAAAACGAGACAAAGACAAATTAGAAGTGGTGAGGACAATCTTCACAGGTACAAAATGAAAACAAGACATATTGAATAATAAAGCCAAGGGTACTTGGATTCAGTTAGGGATGCAGCACAAGAAAATGATCCAAAAGAGCTAACACCAGTTTTCCCCTGCCACTCCCTTGGCGTTACGTTTGGACAGAGTATCCTGGGGCTCACTGTCCTCTCATATATCCCTCTAGTAACAGCCAGGCTCAAGGATGGAAACAAAAACTGCATGTAGGCAAGATGTTTCAATGCAGTTTTTCTTCTTAAAGGAAGCAAACAAGATTAGTTTGTGTCAAATGAAGGAAAGCTTTAACAAAGTATTCTTGATACACCTTCTAGAAAACATAAAGTTAACACTATTTGAATGTGACCAACTGTCCCTGAAGGGGAAGTCAGAATGCATTTATGTTGTTGGATGAGGGGAAAAAGTATCTGTGTTATATTTTTCAGACTAGAAAATAAAAATAAACTCTCTTGAAAAAGAGCATTTACAAAATACCAAGAAATATAACCTATAGCCTACTTGCAGGAAATAGGAGGAAGGTAAAACCAGGCTCTTTATTATATCAAGATGTCCCAAAGTGAATCACAGCCCTTTTACTAAAGATTAGTGTCTTCCATATTCATTTTTTCCCCATATAAATGGCTGCAGACCGGAAATGTTGAAGAAACCTAATGAGAAGCATTTCTGAATGAACAAAAAACTACCAAACCAAAGAGGTGGTCACCCTTAAAGGGAAAGCTCTCCCTGGCAGCTCACGATTTTTTAGAATTCTTAGTCCTTTAATTATATAATACCAAATCCCGACTTTTAAAAATTTAGAACATTTTTTACTAGCTATTTTAGTTTACTGTAAAAAACCAACAGAAAAGATTTCATTTAGAAACTAATAAAAGATAAAATGAGTGATGCAATTTCCTAGTACTCAAATGCCCTAACTCCTTTTTCTATGCTTTGAAAGTCTACTCTTGTTTTAAGGCTGGCTTAGTACCACTGCCTCCCACTGTAGTTCCCTCACTTCCCAAGCTCAGATAAGCTGTGCCTTCCCCAGAAGGCACCCAAGGACAACTCTGTTCAGCCCTTTATTGTCATATTTATTTCATCCTGCTCTATCACAGTTAGCTGTTTTCACATCTTTAACTTTCTTTGTGATGTGTAAGAATGTACATTTCTCCTTGTGGAAATTGTGAAACCTTTGAGGGCAGTGACCTCAAAAGATACCATCACTTTCATTCATTGCTGTATCTCAATAAGAGATAATAGGTGCTTAATAATTTTTTTTTGCATACAGTTTGGCCCCTCTCCAGTACACGTTGTACGGAACTTGAGGAGAGGGGCAATGTTACTCTCAATTTCATATTTCAATGACACTGGTCTTTATAAATAAAAGATACTTAAAGTAATAAATATTTGTGGAATGAACCAGTAAGTAGGAAGCAGGAGCAGCAACAGCTAAATGACCTAATTTGTATCCTAAGGAATTTGATAACTTAGTTTTACTTATTATAAAATATATTGTACTTTTTGCAGGAGCCACTTACTTCTTCTATAAGTACTTTTTTCCAATAAGTCTTTAAAAGTTAACAAAAATTCTATAAATGCAGGAAAAATTCCAACTATATATCTATATTACACAGGGTCAATAAACATAGGAATCTCAACGCCTTATTTGGTTTGGATCTATGAAACAGTAAATTACAAGAGCACTTTTTACTTTTGAGATGAGAATTTAAACTTAAAGCACATCATTATATTACTTTCTAAAATGTTCGATGAAATGGTTTTAAAACAAGAAACTATGTTGAAAGACCACAAAATGTGTGCTATATCAACCTAGATTAGGGATAGGCAAACAGACTGGTTGTAAGACACACCTGAGAATAAAAGGCAACTAACTGCCTCAGGATTCCTACTTTGAGTTATTAAAAAAATATGTCGACATAATTGACTTTCATATCATAAACAAGGCTGACATATTTTGAGAGAGACAACGTTAAGTTCAGAAGGAAGATTTATGAAAATTTTGGACAAGCAGGGCTTTCAAAAATGTAAAGTTAATTGTGTTTTCCCCCAATCCTTTTTCAGTTAAGCGTGTCCTCCAATTTGTAAAAGATACTCCCAAACAAATACAGTTCTAGAACTATTTAAAAAAATACTTAAAATAATACATTATTAAGCAATATACATAATAAACAATAATACGTAAATAAGCAAAACTTTTGCAGCTAAAAGTCAAATCTTGCATATTTGTTTAACAATAGAAGGGAAGAGTATATATAAACAAAATACTATGGATAAACACATTTGGTATTATCCTCCTCCTGCTCTATAATTTTACCCAAAGGTATACGCTGCCACCTTGGGGTGAGTGAGGAGGACGGGCATCTGGAAGTGTCCGTGAGATACTGTCCTAGCTGCTGGGAATACAAAGTTTGATGAGAATCCCAACATTCATGGCTCTCAAATTTTGGCTAAGGAGGAAAACATTTTATGTGATAAGAGTGTTATTGCAAACAGCTGAGGACCATTAGTGATGCGACCTTTGCCTTTAGTGGGGAGAGGGGAAGTTGGGGCATTTTCATAATAGAGGGGACATTTAGACTAAATTATGGAAGACAGACTGGAGTTTATTAATGATAAAGGTATATGTGAAGGTGTATAGTGTATGTAGGGTAGGACATTTCAGGCAGTGGGGAGAATATGAGTAGAAAACCAGAGATTATGAAAATAAATATGTATGGTGAACTCTAAGTAGTCCAGGGCATGGTGGACAGGGTGAGGCAGAATGAATGAAGCCAAAATGTCAGAGAGGTGGCAGAGTACAAATGGTGTAACTGCCATGTTAAAGAAGTTTCACTTTAAATTGTTTATGCCCACCTAATACAGAAGATGGCCAATAAGCCATCTGTGGTGGGCAGTTGGAAGCAAACGAAATAACAAAAGGCAAGATAATCTACTCAGTACTTAAAGGAATCGAGACATGAAATATAAATGGGAGATAGTAAAAGACAAAAAAGGAAAGGAAGACCTATCACAGACCAAAACATTAAACAAATTAGTATAATTAAAATTAAAGTGTTTAGATCTACATATTATATTGAGTGATCTTTATAGAGAGTAAGGGGACTCGGTAGAGAGTAGGTGCCTAGCCAAGGCACAAAAAGGAACTATAGCAGGAGGAAGTTACCAACAACCTTTCTACAATTTGTTGATTAAGTACCCTATAGAACTCCATCAGGATCCAGTACCTCCAAATTCTCAAAAGGGTTGGACAGAATACACTGTAGATTAGTTTGTTTTAATCCTCCCTTCATGAATAACTATGAGAACAAAATATATTATATATTTAAAAATCTGTTTGAAGGCATTGAAGTGTTACCAAGGTAGTGAGGACATGAAGGGGCCAAGATCCCAGATCAAAGGTAAATAAGAAGGAAAGAAAAAAAAAAAAAAAAAGACAATTGCTCAGCAAGATAACCCCTCCCCCCAAAAAAAAGGTAAACAAGAAAAGTTAGCTTTACATTAGTTGCCACTCTTCTGTTCAACACAGAAGGAAGTGCTGGCTGAGAAGCTGAGAAGAGCTTTAAGCAGTGTCACAGGGGTGGAAACAAAATTTAGACTTCAGAGCCTTCCAAGAAAGAGGTCCTGTCAAAAACCCCAGACTCTCAATTGAGACCCCTAAAAAGCTAGTAATAAGAATGTAATAGAAGAGCCCATACTACAATTGGACTTCAAATCCACTCAGTGTAAGACTGGGTTAAGGTTATTTGAACCATGCTAAATGCCTGCAAGAAGCAGCAGCAAATTCTCTCTGGAGAAAGATAACATCAAACAGAAACTCATATTATATCTAATTTTTCCACAGACAATGTCTAACATTCAATAAAAAATAATGAAGCATACAAAAAGATAAAAATAACAGACTTACAAGAGAAAAAAAAAGTCAATAGGAATAGAGCCACAAGAGGTTTACATATTGACATTATCAAAAATGGACTTTAAAATAATTGTGATTTATGTGATTAAGAAATTAAACGATATTATGAAGATATTCAGAGAACTGGAAACTAGAAAAAAATCAAATGAAAATTTTAGGACTGAAAATACAATTAAAAACTTATCAGCAGATTAGATATATCTGAGGAGACAATTAGTAAACTGGAATAAAAGTCCAAAGATAATATCTAGACTAACATGAAGAGATGGACATAAAAGGATGGAGAGATATAAAAGAATGTGTGAAAGATGATGAAAAGAGCCTAAAATAAATGTAATTATAATACTAGAAGAAAGGAAAAAGACAGAAAGAGGAGGAAGTAATATTTGAAGAGATAATGCAGAGAAGTTTTCAAAACTGTTATCAAGCCACAAATTTAAGAAGTAGTGTGAGGCTTCCCTGGTGGTGCAGTGGTTGAGAGTCCGCCTGCCGATGCAGGGGACACGGGTTCGTGCCCCAGTCCGGGAAGATCCCACATGCCGCAGAGCAGCTAGGCCCGTGAGCCATGGCCACTGAGCCTGCGCGTCCGGAGCCTGTGCTCCGCAACAGGAGAGGCCACAACAGTGAGAGGCCCATGTACTGCAAAAAAAAAAGAAGTAGCATGAATCCAAAGGAGGATAAATACAGAGAAAGCCAAAATCCACCATAGAGCACATCATAGTAAAATTGGTAAAAATCAAGGACAAATAAAAAATTCTCAAAAGCCAACAGAAAAGCAGGCACTTCACAAACTTCAAGGAGACAATAATAAAACTTACAAATGACTTTTAAAGTTAAAATAATTCTATTACCTAGCAAAAATATTCACTGAAAATGAAAGTGACAGATTTTTGCTTCCAGTCCTGAGTAGGTCAGAAATTAACCTCCAAACTGAAACAAGAAAAACTGATCTCAAGAAAAGAAGAAAAACCTATCTCAAGAGTAGGAAACAGGTAGCAGAGATTGTGTTGTCTGAGAGAAAAGAATAAAATTCAGTAAGTTCAACAATAGCCTATGTTTTCTGCCTGAAGGGAACTTCTAAATTGCAGCACAGAGAAGGAAGAACACAAATGGAGCCGAGCAATCTCACTGAGTTGAGGAATCAGAGATTAGAGTTGGGGGAAGCAGAAATGGCTAGTATATGAGAGACTAAGTATCCAAGGGAAGGGAGCATAAGGGTCTGCTTGAGTCTCTGGCTGAATACCAATCTGTGCATGTGCAGGATGAAAACTCATGAGGAACTCCAGGGAAAGAACAATTACGGAGAAGCTGCAAAAAGAACAATTCACAAAACTCAAGAGATGGGGAATTCATACTAGTCAGAGTGGAGAGGTCTCAATGAATACAGCAGCATTCAAGACAGATCACAAAAGGGCCACATCTTAGGTGTGTGGTTAAATTAACCCTGGAGTAAAGGCTAAACTAGAATTACTCTAAAACTGCTTAAATAAAGGCCTTGAATTGATCAAACTAATCTTAAAGCAAACTTACTGCTGTCCAGAACAAACCTCAACACTTTGTAGAGGAACACAACCAAATTCAGCACTGAACAACAGAAAATTCATAATTATGACATTCAATTACTAGACAAATGAAGAAACAAAAATGTGACCCATAACCAGAAGAAAATCAATCAATAGAGGTTGAAAAATAACAGAAATGATGGAATTATTTAAAAAAGACCTAAAAGGAGCTACTACAAATATTTTCAAAGATATCATGGAAAACATGATAAGGAGAGAAATGTAAGAAATATTTTTTTAAACATGGAATTTCTGGGAAAGAGAAATATAACGTGTTAAATGAAAATTTCACTTTATGAGATGAACAGTACATTAGATACCTGCAGAAGAAATGATCAGTTATCATGAAGATACAGAATGACAAATTATCCAAAATGAAGCAGAGAGAAAAAAAAGATGAGTCAGTGAAAGAGAAAGAAGAGGGGAGGGGAGAAAGAAATAGAATATTGGTAACATTTATAAAATATGAAACAATCTAATGTTTTTATGTATGAATATTTGTGTTTCTATATATATACATGCATATATGTATACATACATGTGTACATACTCACACATACTAAAGTGCCAGAAGAAAACAATGGGGGTACAACAGAAAATATACTTGAAGGGATAAAAGCCTAAAATTTTTCAAATTTGTTAAAGAAGCTCAATAAAGCCTGTGTGGGAAAAATATAAAGAAAACCACATCAATTCACATCCTAATAAAATAACTGAAAACTAGTGATAAGAAAAAAAATCTCAGTAGTAACCACAGAAAAAGGAAACATTACATATAGAACATAAAGAACTATGGCAGACTTCTTACTAGAAATTATGCATGCCAAAAGACAAAGGCATGATATCTTTAAAGAGCTAACAGAACTATCAACCTAGAATTCTATATTCAATGAAAATATCCTTCAGAAAATAAAGAAGAAATGATTTTTTTCCCTCAGAAAAACAAAAGCTACGATAATTCATTGACAGCAAATCTGCACTGCATTAAATGTCAAAGAAGTTTTTCACGCACAGGCAAATGACACCAGATAGAAACCTGGACCTGGTAAAAGAAAAATAAAATGTTACAAATAGTAAGTTAGTTACAAATGATCGCCAAGCAGATAATATAAAAGGCTTTTAGTTCTCATTAATTGATCTCTTTAAAAGATTGTTTAATGCAGTAATAATAACAATGTATCAATATTTTAAATATATGTAGAAGCAAAATGTTTCACAACAACAGCACCAAGGACAAAAGCATATTGATATAAGGTTCATATATTCTATATAACATGGAATGATAGTATTTGAAAGTAGAACGTAGTAAGTTAAAGGTTAACATTACAAAACTTAGAACCACTAAAAAACAAAACATAGAAGCATAGCTAATACGTCAATAGGAAATCCTAAAACATAATCAATTAACCTAAAAGAAGAGAACAAAAAGAAAAAGTACAGATGGGACAGAGAGAAATTAAAAAGCAACATGGTAGATTGAAATACAAACATATCAATGATTACAACTAATGTAAATGAACTTAATGCCCCAAATCAAAGGACAAGATTCTCAGACTGCATAAAAAAGCAAGACTGAATTATATGCTATCTACAAGAAACTCACACAAAATATAAAGGTGAGGACAGATTAAAAGTAAATTGAATAGAAAAGAATGTACCATTCAAACATTAGTCAAAAAAAGTTGGAATGGTTGTTAATTTCAGACGAAGTAGACATCAAAACAATAAAACTGCCAAGGAAAATGCAGACATTTCATAATGATAAAGGGTTCAGTTCATCAAAGCATCAAAGTAATCCAACTGAGTATGCACCTAACAACAGAGTTTAAAAATATATGAAGGAAAAATGACAGAATGGAAATGAAAAATAGAATAACAAACAATAAAAGTTAGAGATTTCAACACTCTTCTGTCAGTAAGCAATAGAGGAAGAAGAAAAATCAATAGGGTTATAGAACACAAACGAGACTATCACCCAATTCAATCTAATTAACATTCATTTTAAGTGCGCATGAAAAAGCTACCAATATAAACTATATGCTGAGCCATAAAACAAGTTTCAACAAATCAAAAAGAACTGCCATTGAGACAAAGAAATTAAACAAGAAATCAATAACAGAAAGCTATCTGGAAAATCAACAATTATTTTAATATTCAGTAGTACACTTCTAAACATACTATGGGTCAAAGAACTCATAAGGGAAATTAGAAAATATTTTGAATTGAATGAAAATGAACACATAACACATCAAAATTTAGGGGGTGCAGTTAAAACAGTGTATAGAGGGAGATTTATAGCTCTAAACACATATTTTAGAAAATAAGGAAGATCTCAAATCAATACGGTGTTTCCATATTAAGAAACCAGAAAAAGAAGAATACACTAAACCCCCATAGCAATCAGGACAGAACTAATAAAGATTAGGGCAGAAATGAATGAAGTGTAACATGGACAAACATAGAAACAATGAAAACAAATCCTTCGAAAAGGTAAAACTTTAGACAGATCAAGAGAGAAGACAAACTACAGTATCAGGAATCAAAGACAGATACCACTACACATCCTAGTCATTAAAAAGATAACAAAGAAATATGAATAACTTTATGCCAATAAATTTGACAACCTAGATAAACAAATTGCTTTAAGGACACAAATTACCAAGACAGATCAAGACATAATAGAACACTTATTAGCTCTAAATCATTTAAACAAATTGAATTTGTAATTAAAAACTTCTCATAAAGATAGCTTCAGGCTCAGATGGCTTCACTGATGAATTCTCTTAAAATTTAAGTAAAAAGTAATACCAGTCTACACAAATTTTTTCATGAGGTAGAGGAAAGAGGAACATTTTATGTGGCTGATTAAAAAAAAAAAAAAACCAAAGACTTTACAAGAAAAGTATAAACCAAAATCCTTTATGAACATGAATGCAAACATTCTTAATAAAATGTTACCAAACTAAATATAGCAATATGTAAAAAGAGTAATATAAAATGACCAAATGGGATTTATCACAGAAAAGGTAGATTAGCTTAACAAGTGAAAATCAATCCACTATATTGATAGAAAAAAAGATAATTATATGATCACATTGATATAAGCAAAAAAAGCATTTGAGAAAACTCAACAACCATCTAGCAAGTTATAAAAAGAAATTTCCTCAATTAGATAAAGGGTACTTACGCAAAAGCCATAGCTACAATTAGACTTAATGATGAAAGAAATAATGCGTGCCATATGAGATTGGGAAAAACCCCATTGGGAAAAATGTCCACTGTCAGCACATCTCTTTGCATCTCCTCTGTATCGTATTGGAGATCTTAGCCAGTGCAATAAGGAAAATGAATGAATAAGTGAATGAATGAATGAATGGCACAGAGTTCAGAAATTAGAAAATAAAACTGCCATTATGTATAGACAGCATGATCATATATGTAGAAAATCATAAGGAATTCAGAATATCAAAATTACTTATTAATTTTAGCAAGCTCACAGGGTATAAGGACAATATATACAAATAAGGTATATTTCTATATTAGCAAATAGAAATTGAAACAAAAATAATACTTATAGTAACAGCCCAGACATGAAATCACTTAGAGATAAATTTAGACAAAATATGTACACTATTATACAGTGGAAATTAAAAAGTACTACTGAGAAAAATTGAAAAAGACCTGAATATATGGAGAGAGAGATTGTGTCCATGGATCAAAAGACTCAACATGGTTAAGATGTCAGTTTCCCCCAAATTGATTTATAGATTCAGTGAAATCCCAGTATATTCTTTTGTAGAAGTTGACAAGCTTAATCTGAAATCTATATAGAAATTCAATGCAACTAGAATAGCAAAAACAATTTTGAAGACAAAGAATAAAGTTGAAGAACTTACACTGCCTAATTTCAGAATTTCTTATAAAGCTATGTAATAAAGACATTGAGGCACTGGTATTAGGATTAGAGAGATAACTGGAAAAGGGTAATGAGTCCAGAAATGGACTTACATATAGGTGATCGGTCGTCTCTTGACAAAGGTACTGTATTAGCTTTCTAATGTTGTGCAACAAATTACCACAAAGTTAGAAGCTTAAAACAACATACATTTATTATCCCACAACTTTTGTTAACTGGGGTCTCTGCTCAGAATCCTAAAAGGCTGCAATTAAAGTGTTGGCCATGGTCAAATATGAAGCTTGAAGTCGTCTTTCAAACTCACGTAGTTGTTGGCAGAATTCATATCCCTGCAGTTGTGGAATCCATGGAGGCTTGCTTCTTTAAGTCCAGCAGGAGAGCTCTTTACAGAGAGGGCCCTACTGTCTCTTTTAAGGGCTTCTGCTTGATTAAATCAGGTTACCTAGGTTCTCCTTTTTGATTAACTCAAAAGCAACAAATTTGGGACCTTAATTCCATCTGCAAAATTCCTCTACCTTTGTCACCTTCTGTTGGCTAGATGCAAGTTACAAGTTCCGCTCCCATTCAAAAGAAAGGAATTGTACAAGGACATGACACATTAGTGGTCACCTTAGTGTGTGTCTGTCACAGGTAGGAAGATAACTCAATGGGGGAAAAGATGGCGTATTCAACAAATGATCCTGGAAAACTGCACAGCCATAAGGAAAAAATAAAACTTCAATCCTTACATCACTCCATACACAAAATTAACTCAAAAGGAGAATATAAAAAAAAGAATGTCCATATGTGTATAATTGAGTCACTTTGCTGTACAGCAGAGATTGGTACAATATTGTAAATCAACTATACTTCAATAAAAATTTAAAAAATAACTCAAAAGGAATTATAGACCTAAATATAAAAACAAAAACTAAAATTCTGAAGAAAACATGAGATAATCTATGCAACTATATAGTAGGCAAAATATGGTTTCCAGATTTAGCAAATAAAAATACAGGACTCCCAGTTAAATTTGAAATTTAGATAAACAACAAATAACTTTTTAGCATACATATGTTACATTATATAGGACATACCAATATTTTAAAAAATCCACACATGGGTTATTGGTGGGCTCGGGTAGTTAAATCAGACACAGACTATTCCAGGTGATTTTGAAATCATGACTGAGTCATGAGCTGCAGACTAGTTTTGTACTAAAACCGTGGTATAATGTGTGATATTTCAAGAATAGTTTGTCATTTTTACCCCAAAATTGTATTAAAATCTGAGAAAATTTTTTAATTACATGATTTTTACCTATAATAACTGAGTTACTGTAGTAATACTGTTTTAATCCTTTTTTTTTTTGGAGTACGCGGGCCTCTCACTGTTGTGGCTTCTTCTGTTGCGGAGCACAGGCTCCGGATGCGCAGGCTCAGCGGCCATGGCTCACTGGCCCAGCTGCTCCGCGGCATGTGGAATCTTCCCAGACCGGGACACGAACCCGTGTCCCCTGCATCGGCAGGCGGACTCTCAACCACTGTGCCACCAGGGAAGCCCTAATCCTTTTTTAAAATAAATTTATTTCATTTATTTATTTTTGGGTGTATTGGGTCTTCATTGCTGCATGGGGCTTTCTCTAGTTGTGGAGAGCAGGGGCTACTCTTCGTTGCAGTGTGTGTGCTCCTCATTGCGGTGGCTTCTCTTGTTGCGGAGCACAGGCCCTAGAGCACGTGAGCTTCAGGATTTGTGGCATGCGGGCTCAGTAGTTGTGGCTCGCAGGCTCTAGAGTGCAGGCTCAATAGTTGTGGCACACAGGCTTAGATGCTCTGCGGCATGTGGGATCTTCCTGGACCAGGGATCGAACCTGTGTCCCCTGCACTGGCAGGCGGATTCTTAACCACTGCGCCACCAGGGAAGTCACAATATTGTTTTAATTCTTAATCGATCTTGTTTCTAAATTGTTATTTTATATTATTAGCTAAATTAGGGAAGTAATATTTTACTTATTTATTTACAATTTTATTTTGTATGTAGTGAAACAAGCTTCACTGGACTTTTTGGTCAAGAAAAGACATCCCTTTTTTTAAAAAAAAAATTGAAGTATAGTTGATTTACAATATTGTGTTAGTTTCAGGTATATAGCAAAGTATGGTCACAAATGTATTCTCTTTCAGATTTTTTTCCATTATAAGTTATTACAAGATGATGAATGTAGTTCCCTGTGTGATACAAAAAATCCTTGTTGTTTATTTTATATACAGTGGAATGTATCTGTTAAACCTATACTCCTAATTTATCCCTCCCCCCGCCAAGACATCACTTTTCTGAATACAGAAGTAGTTTATTACTATAAACCAAATGATGATGATGGAAGTGATTCTAAAGAAATAAAGGCCAAGGGGTCATACTAGCTTTACTTCATACTAGTTTTACTTAGAAGTGTGATTCCCTCATATACTGAGTTCAGTTTTGTGGCCATAAATGACAGTAAAGTGCTAAAACCACAGTGTGTTACCCACCGATATATTCTGGCTAAAGAAGCAATGAAATTATCAAAACTTAAGAAGCATTTACATACATACATAAAGAAGTAAGGGATTTTGAAATAAAGAGTACTGATCCAACAGAAGCAGTGTACAATATTCACATATAATCATTACTACTTTGTAGGCTTATAAAGTAGCAATTTGGTTTGCTAAGAACACAAAGACCATGTGCAATTGTTGAAACATTAGTGCAAGACTGTATCAAAGGTGTATGCGTGATGTTGGGTAAATTTGTAGAAAAGAGAGTAGCTCAAGTACTCTTTTTTCATGACACTATAGCTTGATGTGGCTATGCAGGAACTAGCTAGTAATTCGAAAACAACTCCATATAATAAAACTAGCAAAATGTTTGTCATTGGAAGCTGAAGAATGCAAATATTCCACTAACATGACAGTTTTTCTAGTACACATGCATTTTAAACATCATAATGATATGAAGAAAGAATAGCATTTTTTGGCTTCATTGCCAACAAACATAACCAATTTTGAACAGTATAAAACTATGAAGGCTTACATTATCCATAAATGTCGTTTGACAGCACAGCAGCAATAGGAAAATATTCTGGACCATGAATCAAATTATAAATAAACATATTAATTCCTTCAGCTAGAATGTTTTACTATTTAAAAAATCAGGTGAATTAAATAGTGTGCTTAGCAACATGTTAAAAATGTGGATTTTATAAAGGCAAATGCATAAAAATTGAGTTTATTCTATTTATTTCTAATACAGAAGCCAACCACTAACAAATTACATGCTGAGGCATGATAGCTATAGAAGGGAAAAGTTTTGTTGGGAATTTGGAACAAATCTTAAGTGTTTCTGCAATGTAAGAAACTAATTTGGTCACAATTTTTATAAGATAGGAACCGGAGAGCCAACCTGCCTTATTTGACTGATATTGTTATTTTTTTACTGATTTTTAATACTTCTTTGCAAGGTTGAAATCCAACTCTGTCTTCAATGGCAGATCAGACTGAAAAGCAAAAATGAATGGCAGTACTTTGGAAGAGCAGCGTCACTATGTATTTTTATGTCATATTCCATAATTTCAATAAAATTTATTTGTGATGATTTTTTTTTTTTTTTTGGCCCCACCGTGTGTCATGTGGGATCTTAGTTCCCTGACCAGGGATCGAACCTAAGCCCCAGCAGTGAAAGTGCAGAGTCCTAACCCCTGGACCACCAGGGAATTCCCTATTTATGATGATCTTGATACTGAACATCTGTGAAAAATTATCATTGAACTCCTCTCAAATTAGATGTTTCAAATTTTATTTTCCATCAAAATAAGATCCATGCATAGAAAATCCATTTCTTTCATTGAAAGAATTTTAAATTTAACTATAATTTTAAAGAATTGTTGAAACTGGTTAGTGATAAAGGGCTAGAGACAAATTTTGAAAACATACCACCACTTCCTTCATTTTGGACAAAAAGTTAAAAGTTTAGAATGAATAATCAAAGCCTATTGAAACTGCTTTAAAATCTTTTCTTCCATTCCTAGCAATATACTATTGTGATATTTCTCTATGTGAGTGTTAATAAAACAAAACAGAAAGAGTTTAAATATATATGTTATCACCTGTGAGTATCATATCACCTCTCCAAACAAGACTGCACAGGTTATAAATGAAGGAGCAAGCTTGTGTATCACATTAAAAACTTTCAATGTTAACATACATAGTACTACTGATATAGCTGGCGCTTATTCAAAGTGTGTACAGGCACTTATTCTGGGGGAATTGTGATTTCACACATACATTTTTTTTTTTTTAGTTATGATTGCAAACAAGAAAAAGTGATGTAATAGTCATTCTCTGTATTAATCACCTGTATGCATACTTTCGATGAAGTTTTTTTATCATTTTTTCCTATGTTGTGTCTGTTCAGATTATGTTTACTAAAATATAATGTCTATTGAAACTTTTAATAAAAATTTTGTCACATTTCATTTTATAGTATTTAATTTTTAATAAATTTTTTAAAAGTTTTAGTCCATGGAGATGGACAAAAATAATCAAACCTGCTTCTTCACCACAGATAATTTAGGAAGCCCTGACCCAAATCATCTAGAACACAGTCAGTCTATTAGAACACTACTTTGAAAAGATGGATTTGTTCCAACATGATTTATATATTAGGGAATAATCTGAAAATAATGCAAACTTCATGTTTGCTCCTGAACAGTTCTTTTTGTGAAACACACTATGTGAACACAGAAAACTGCACCCAGCTGAACTGGTCCATGTAGGAATTTACACAATGCACACACCCACACACCTGAAACAACCATCAGTTATCTCAGTTCCTCAGGAATGTAACACTGCAAGGTTGTGCTTTGCTATCCTTTTACATTGTGAACTTTTCAATATGAGAAAACAATCTCCTAAATGTCTAAGCATCCTTATTCAGAAACATCAAGCAGTACATGCAAAAGCCAAGTTTCAAGTATTGAGGAGAAGCTTGATATAATAAAGTATTTGGAAAGAAACATGGGAATGTGCCATTCCCTGAGCAATGAGCATAATGGAATCCACATTGAGGACCATCAGAGACAATCTGCAAAAAAGTCTATGGCTGATATAACTTCAAGTGCTACAAAGTCATTTAAGAACACGGCCTAAAGAAAAAAAACAATGGAAAGACTGGTGAACATTTAGATTGAAGGCCAAACAGCAAAATAACCAAGAACAACCTTTTTCACAAAGAGAAAGCAGTATCAATATACAATGACCTTCAATGTGAATCACCCAAACCTGTAGAAGTGGCTCCTTTTCATGCTAGTTATGGCTGGCTTAATGCTTTCAACTACCACTTTATCTGTCTCACAAAGCTCATAAATCCAGGGACTATTGCTATTTATTTTAAAGAAATTGAAAAGGGATACTTTGCAACTGAATAATGATATGTCTGAGAATTCCTCCTTTCCTCAAAAAAGTAAATGCTAAATAGAGTTTTAAATAAAGTTAGAAAGCAAAATGCGTGAAATGTTATAGTGCGTGAATTATGAAGTTAAAGGTCAAAACTACTACCCATTTTGTTTGAGATGTCTTCAAATATGGTACTTGCTTCCTATTTTGAGGGATTCACCTTATGCAATCAAGCATATGGAACCAACAAAGGTGCCATTTTGCCTGCCATTGGTAGCTTAATTTTAAAGTTTTCTACATTACTACTAGCTTAGAAAATAGCAACATGAAAAGGCATGGCAGACAGTGATAGCATTCCCCAACTCACAAACATCCATTGGCAAAGGGTGGAAGCCATATTGACTCAAGGTATTTGAGCACAACCTATCAACAATCATTAACTATTTGCTAATTAAGTTATGTTGACTCAGCACCGTCCCATATGAAGATAGATTTAAAAAGAAAACAAGAAAAGGTTGAGCAGAGACATCAGTGGACACACATTGAAGGGAAATATATTCTACAGAATTAACACAGGCAAGTCACAAAACAAACAAACAAAGAAAAGGACAGCAACAAAAATAACCTTCAATAAGAAGCCAGAGTTGCTACAATATATTACATAAAATGTCCAGTTTTCAATGAAAAAATTACAAGAATTTCAAAGGAATAGGAAAGGGTTACCCATGTTAAGAAAAAAAAGTCAACTGTCTCTGAAGGGGCCCAAATATTGGACTTACAAAGGTTTCAAAAGAGCTATTATAAATATGTTGAAAGACCTAAAGAAAAACACATTTAAAGAATTAAAGGAAAGCACGATATTGACAACAAATAGAGAATCTCAGCAAAGAGATAGAGGGAAAAAATATATATGAAAGAACCAAATGGAAATACTGGAATTGAAAAGCATAATGAGTAAAATGAAAAATTTAGTAGAGGGGCTCCTCAGCAGATGTGAAATAGCAGAAGAAAGAACAGTAAACTTAAAAGTAGGTCAATAGAGATTATTTAATCTGAAGAGCAGAAAAAGAAAAAAAAGGGATGAAGAATAATTAGTCTCAGAAACCTGTGGGTAACCAGGAATACCTACATACATGAAATGGGAGTCCCAGAAAGAGAGAAAAGAGAAATGTGGGAGAAAAATATTTGAAAAAAAAAAAGACAGTCAAAATATTTTTATTTTGATGAAAAATATTAATCCACAGATCCAGGAAGCTCAACAAATTCCAAGAAGGATAAACATAAAAGATCCACATTTAGACAAGTTATGGTCAAGCTGTTTAAAGCTAAGCAAAAAGAAAATCTTCAAAGGAGTAAGGGAAATGATTTATTACATATAGGGCACAAGAACACATTACACACACACACAT
Source organism: Phocoena sinus (assembly GCF_008692025.1). Lineage (NCBI taxonomy): Eukaryota > Metazoa > Chordata > Mammalia > Artiodactyla > Phocoenidae > Phocoena > Phocoena sinus. The sequence goes on from NC_045776.1 coordinate 38,253,036, forward strand.
ACACACGTGCGCGCGCAAAGAAATCAAGGAAGACACAAATAAATGGAAAGATACTGCTAAAAAGAATATTAACAACAGCTCATCAAAAACAGTTGAACAAAAAGGCAGTGGGATGGTACAAAGTCCTAAAAGAAGTAAACTGTCAACCAAGAATTTTATATCCATCTAAACTATCCTTCAAAATGAAGGCAGAATAAAGATATTTCCATGTTTAAAAACAAAGCAAAGCAAAACAAAAAGACTTAGAGAATAGTTGCTGGTAGACCTGCTTTATAAGAAATGTTAAATGAAATCCTTTAGGCTAAACAGAAATTTACACCAGTTACTTCAATGTACAGACATAAAGGACACCAGAAAAGATAATCTTGTAGGTAAACGTAAAAGAATTTGTACATGTGTGAATTCTTAACTGCTTTATAAGACAATTACATAAAAATCACAGTTATAAAACAGTATTATTGGGCTTTTAACATGAAAAGATTATATGTATGACAACAATAGCATAGTAGAGTAGGGAGGAAATGTTATATTGGAGCCAAGCTTATATTTTACTGGAATACTGTTAGAATTCATCTTAAGGAGATTATGGTAAATTAAAATGCATATTGTAATCACAAGAGCAATGATTTTAAAAATAGCCAAGGAATTAAAATGTTACACTACAAAACATTTATTTAACACAAAAGAAGGCAGTGAAGAAGCAGCAGAGGAACAAAACCACATGAGATATAAAGAAAAAAAGGAGCAAAATGCAGGATATAAATCCAACCATATCACAATTACATTAAATGCAAATGGATTAAACTTTCCAAGAAAAAGGCAGGGATTGTCAAACTAGATAAAACAACAAGATCCAAATGTATGCTATCTATAATAGCCACACTTTAGATTCACACACAAATAGCTTGAAAGTAAGAGGATGGAAAAAGATATACCATGCACATAGTAACATAAGAGAACTAAAGTAGCTATTCTAATATCTTTAAGTAAAATATATTACTAGCAATGAAGGATATTTCCTATTGATAAAATGATCAATTTATTAGAAAAAAAGTGATTATAAACTATTATAAACTATTATATGAACCTAACAGCTGAATTCTCAAGGCACATGAATCAAAACTTGAAAAAAACTGAGGGAGAAATAAACAATTTAATAATAAGAAATGGGAGACTTCAATACTCCATTTTCAACACAAGGTGGAATAACTAAACAGAAAATCAGCAAAAACATAAAAGAATGATAAGTCAACCAACTTGACCTGACATCTATAGAACATTCTATCTAACAGCAGTAGAAATCATATGAAACATTCTTCGGGAAAAAAAATTTTTTTGCTAGAGCATAAAACAAATCTTAACAAATTTCAAAGGGTTGAAATTATGTGAAATATATTTCCTGTACATAATGAATTTAAATCAGAAACCAACAACAGAAAATAATTTGGGAATTCAAATGTTTAAAAATTAATGCATGTCTAAATAAATCATGGATCTAAGAAGAAGTCAAAAGGTGTTACTACTATGATTATGTTATGTTATATGGCAAAAGAAAGATCATCTGGATGGGTCTAATCTAATCATAGAAGTGCTTTAAAAGGAAAGTTTTCTTCAGCTGGTAGAAGAAGGGGAAGTCAAAGAGATTTGAAAAAACAAGAAGAAATCAACATGCTGTTGTTGGCTTGAAGATGAACAGGGCCAGGTGATTAGAAATGTGGGCAGCCTGTCAAAGTTGAGAGTGGCCCCCAGATGACAGTAAGCAAGGAAAAGGGGACCTTAGTCCTACATTGCAAGGACCTGAATTATACCAAAACCTGAATGAGTTAGGAAGTGGATTCTTCTTCAGAGTGCCCACAGAACAGCCCAGGCCAGGGGACTCCTTCATTTCAGCCTTGTGGGACACTCAGCAGAGAACCCCATCAAGATCAACCAGGCTTGTGACCTATAGAACTGTGAAATAATCAATGAATGTTGTTTTAAAGTGCTAAATTTATTATAATTTGTGACACATAAATAGAAAACTAATAGAACTCATAACTAATAAGGAAACTGAACAAGTAATAAAAAAAATCTTTCCACAAAGGAAAGTTCAGGCCCAGATGGCTTCACTGATTAATTCTCTCAAATATATAAAGAAATAATAACACCCATTCACAAACTTTCAGGAAATAGAGGAGGAAACACTTCTCAACACATTCTATGAGGCTAGTATTACGATAATATCAAGCCAAAGATATCTTAAGAAAAACAAGGATCAATCTAAGAATGTAGACCTAAATATCATCAACAAAATATTAGTAAACCAAATCTCACATAAGATAAAAGAACTTATACACAATGATCAAGTGAGATTTATTTCAGGAATGTAAGGTTGGCTTAACATCAAAAAAATCAATTCAAGTAATACAGTGTATTCATAGAATGAAAAACAAAAACCAAAACCACACAATTATCTAAACAGAAGCAGAGAAAACGTTTGACAAAATTCAACAACCATTCACAATAAAGACTCTCAGCAAATTAGGAAGAGAACTTTCTTAACTTGATAAACAGTGTCTATAAAAAAATCTATAGCTGTAGGTTTTATTTAAGAGTACTTAATGGAAAAAGATCAAAAACAAAAAATGCATGTCCACTGTCATCTCTTCAAGTCAACACTATACTAAAAGTTTTAGTCAGTGCAATAAGGCAAAAAAAAAAAAAAGACATTATGGAAAGAAAGGAAAACTTATTTGTAGACGTCATGATCCTTTATGTGGAAAATACTGAGGAATCTACAAACAAAACAGAAAAACTACTAGAATAGTTAGTTCAGCAAGGTCACAAAATACAAGATCCATATACAAACATCAATTTTACCCTTAAACAACACAGGGTTTGAACTGTGTGGTTCCAGTTACACGAGGATTTTTTTTCCATGAGAAAAATAACTCAATTTAAAAATGGATAAATAAATGGGCAAAAGATATAGTAGGCCTTTAACCAATGAAGACATACAAATGGATAATAATCATATGAAAAGATGCTCATCATTATTAAACATTAGGAAAGCTAAAGTGAATAGCCAGGGACTTCCCTGGTGGCGCAGTGATTAAGAATCCGCCTGCCAATGCAGGGGACATGGGTTCGAGCCCTGGTCTGGGAAGATCCCACATGCCGCAGAGCCACTAAGCCCGTGAACCACAACTACTAAGCCTGTGCTCTTGAGCCCGTGAGCTACAACTACTGAAGCCTGCGCGCCTAGAGCCTGTGCTCTGCAACAAGAGAAGCCGCTGCATTAAGCCCACGCACCACAACGAAGAGTAGCCCCTGCTCGCTGTAACTAGGGAAAGCCTGCACGCAGCAATGAAGACCCAACACAGACGAAATTAATTAAAAAAAATAAAGTGAATACCCTGTTAAAACCAAGGAGAGAAAGTACTTCACATCTACTATAATGGTGATAATCAAAAATATAGAAAATGAGGAGCTGGAGAAACTGGAATTCACATATACTGTTGGTGAGAATGTAAAATGATATGGCCATTTGGGAAACAGTTTAGTAATTTCTTCAAAAATTAAGCATAAAATTACCATACTACCCAGCAATTTCTCTCCTAGGCACCTATCCAAGAGAAATAAAAACATATGTCCACATAAACACTTGTAACACAAATGTGCACGATGACACTATTCATAATAGCCAAAAACTGGAAACATTCCAAATCTCTATTAACTGGTGAACTGTGAAACCAAATGTGGTGTATCTATAAAATGGAACAGTATTCAGCAATAAAAAGAAGCAAACTACTGATACATGTTCCAACATGGATGAACCTCAAAAAGTGATGCTAAGGGAAAGAAACCAAATGCAAATGGCTCTCTATTGTATGACCCTATTTATATGAAATGTCCAGAAAAGGCAAATGCATAGAGACAGAAAGCAAACTAGTGGTTGCCTAGGGCTGAGGGTAGTAATAGGAATGACTGCAACAGGGCATGAGGGATCCTTCAGCAGGCATGGTCCTTAATGTCATAAAACTGGATTGTGTGATGGTTGTATATTCTATAAATTTATCAGCAATATTCACCTTTAAAATGGGTGAATTTTATAATAAAAAGACAACATTCATTCATTCACTAACATTTACTGAATGCATACCTTGTACTAAATACTGATCTAAGTACTACGGAACCATCAAACATAATGAGCCTGCTGTAATGAAAATCCACATTTTAGTGGAAAGAGACAAATTAGTAAACAAACTAATTACAAGGTCATTTGTCATTTTTTAAGTAGTATAAAGACAATAAAAATCAGGCTTTTTGATGAAGAATAACTGGAGTGAATGACAGAGGCTCAATGAACCCTTTCCACTTCTTTTACTTGCCTCAAGATTTCTTTACAAGGTCCCTTCTGCTATGATAGACAACATGTCATTAATACAGGAGATCCACACTTCATCTTGTTTCAGATGGGCCTTTAGAGCCTGTTGGCTGGAAAGTAACTTGATTTGGGAGAGACTTATTACACAGTGCCCTAAATACTTAATGGCAATATATAATTAGAGAACAATACAATTTGTATAAAACAGGTGGAAAGAGGTAAAGTTAACTATAATGACAACAAAAAATACAAGTGGGGCAGATGTTGCTTACTTCACTGCTGAGAGGGAGTGATGATGAATACTCAAATCAAAAATTAATCACTGCACAATTTATAATATATGGTTTCTTTAGGGCCTGAAAATCATTATGATATACTGTATACTGATAACTTTTGGACATATTTCGGCTGAGATCATGATTAGGATGATTATTTAAGCTTGAAACAGTCTAAAGAGCACAAAAACTTAAATTAGTTCTTTAGACTAAGTCTAGAAAGTAGGAAAAGCCCTGCTCACAGAAAACTGTCCTAAAATGCTGCTGTGGAGGAGGGAAGGGGTATGGGTAGCAACAACAGAAAGCTGAATTCTCACAGCACTTTTCATGTAGGATGGAAGGGAGTGAACCCAGGCATTAAAACCAGGCTATTACTCTTGGCAATGATTCCAAATATTGGGTTGGCAAAAAAGTTCGTTCGGGTTTCCCATAACATCTTACAGGAAAACCTGAAAGAACTTTTTGGCCAACCCAATACAAAAAGCAGGTACCTGTGAGCACAGACTGGCCTACTCGCAACAGTCTTCATGTTTCTACATGTCTCAACAAGAACTAAACAAGTCAAATTGTATGGAATATCTGTGCATGCCATCATCTGTTCAACACAGCCGATCTGTCTAAATGACCCGTATGTAAAGGGCTTCCACCGATAAGTCTCACCTAGGAAGACTGGCACAACTTGGGTAGGCACAGACAGCATCCTCAGACTATCAGGTTTATTAGCGGAGTCCTAAACACCTAGTAATTTAAATGACACCACAGTCAACGTGATTTTGATTAATCTCTTAGCGAGAAGGACAGGACAATCGGCTTCTTCCCAAGAAGTATTCAAACCTGGAAGTCTTGCTCATTAGTATAATATTAGTCATAGTTATAGTTCCTCTCCCAGTTAATATTTTTCAGGCTGGTGCAATGGGTGTCCAGCATAAAGTGGCTGCTAATCCATAAGATATTTAATATATTTCTTGGAAATACAAATAAACAACTGTACATGTTTGTTAACTTGGCTATGAAAGACTGCTAAATCAGCCTACTTTAGTCCGCAAGAAAGGCATTTTCCTTAGTTGTCACAATGTTGCCTTTCAGCGCTCTCTGGAAATCACTCTGACCAAGTGTGGTTTCTTTCACAGGGCAGCCAAATTGCTAGGCAGCACCAAACACACCTGCAATCAAGTGCTTACAAAACAGAGTGAGAATTTTTTTGGCACTATTAAGAAAACAGAAACAGCCATAAACGTAAGACCTTCCTAATATTTGTAAACCCAAACCTGACACAGAACCTCTCTTCTCCTCGGAAGGCATACTCTGAGGGAAAGGCAGAGGGGAGAAAGCTGAGGCATCGTGGAGAAGTAGAGAGGAACAGAGAGGAGCAGAGAAGAGTAGAGGAGAGAGGAAAGGAAGAGCAACATTGAAAAAATAACACTTTAGTACAGTTCATACAGGTTTTTAAAAAACATTTTAAACTCAAAGGACTCATTTTTGTGTTAAAAATTACATATTACCTCACTCCAAACCAAAATTAGTTTAAATCCTTCTATCTACACAGAAAAATCATAGAAAAAGGACATAAAGAATGGATAAAAGTGATGACAAAGAGACTTGTCAGTTTCCATCTCATAGACTTTTCCTGTTTTCTAGTACTTGTGTGATTAAGCACACTGATCATTTCTTCAGACAGAAAATACTTCTAACCTATCTGTACCAAGAAGATAATTCAGTAAGATGTATTTATAAAACGCTGCATGTGACAGGACTCACCAGCAGTTTGATTAACAGAAGACATTTATTTCTATTACACTAGCACAAATATTCTCCAACTTTAGTGTTCATAAGAATCACCCGGAGGGCTTGTTAAAAATGCAGATTTCTGGGTCCCACTGCCAGAGTTTCTAATTCAGTAGGTATGAGTTGGGTCCTGAGGATCTGCATTTTTAGAAAATTTCCCAAGTGATGCTGAGGCTGCTGGTCTAGGAGACACATTTTGAGAACCACTGTGCTACCAAATGTCTCCTGACTTGATGAATGTGTTCCATCTGGCTGTGGGAAGTCAGTGTTCAGATATTTTTCATTCCCTTACCTCATACAATGGGCCAAACACAATTTCCTTTCCTGCTCTGGTCTCCTCCTCTATGACTGGTTTATACCTAAACATTTATTATTTATCCTCTTTTTGTGAATATTGGAACAAAAAATTCTTTCCCATTAAAGTGGGTACCTTCTGTCCATAAAGTATCTTTTTCTCAAAAGTCTCTGTGTGTTCTGTATGTAACTAATAGAAGAAAAGTACATTTGGAGTTCTTTTCACTCCTTTTGCTCTCCCCTTTATTCTTATTTTATATCCATTACTTTTCAGCATCTTTTAGTTCTGCACAGTAGCAGATGAACCTCATTCAGCTCTTTTGTTCAACAATGTTGATTAAACTTTCTACTTCCTACCTTATCAGAATTTGCTTCTATTTTAAGACCAAATCTACTTATGACAAGAGCACACATAAACCGTTGGGATGCAGAGGATAATTAACCTATCCGTAACTACATTTCATTTCTCTATCCTTTCAGGGTATTAACAGATTTTCACAAAGTACTGCATCATACAGAAGGCACATGGGATATACCTGATAGAGCACCTTTTAGTGGGTGAAGTCACAGTTTATTTCATTTTATTTTTTTAAAGAGAATTATTTATTTATTTAATTTTATTTTTGGCTGTGTTGAGTCTTTGCTGCTGCGTGCGGGCTTTCTCTAGTTGTGGAGAGCGGGGGCTACTCTTGGTTGCAGTGTGCGGGCTTCTCATTGCGTTGGCTTCTCTTGTTGCAGAGCATGGGCTCTAGGCGCATGGGCTTCAGTAGCTGTGGCTCACGGACTCTAGAGCGCAGGCTCAGTAGTTGTGGTGCATGGGCTTAGTTGCTCTGCGGCATGTGGGATCTTCCCAGACCAGGACACGGATTCGAGTGTCCTTCATTGGCAGGCGGATTCTTAACCACTGCACCACCAGGGAAGTCCCCAAAGTTTATTTTTATTAAGAGTTAAATCTGATTCCTATAAGGAGATGTTAATAAAGCTCAAAGACATGCCCAAAGTAACTGAATCTAGAGCCAAAACCATGAAGTTTGGTTTCCAGCGTGAAGGCCAGATATTTATATTTCTGTAGTTCTTATTTAAATCTCTATTTCTCTTTTATTACTTTGGACCCTCAAAATAAGTATTCTTTACAAGATTCCTATTACACATCAATTTGGGCTTTAATTACAAGTTACAATAAATCTGACAACAATGTATCTTTTCTTCCCTTAAATTTTCTCATTTAAGTATTTTTCTGGTCCATAAGGTTATATTTTTACCTTCTTTAAAAGAGCAAAAAGCATTCAATACTATATCTCCTATAAGGTTTTGTTACTGTGCATTTGTTATGCTCACAATACACTTTCTCCCTCCCATAAAGTCTCTTTGTTTTCTTAAGAATACCATTAAATTTGTATGCTAAAATTTAAAAAGTACATTTAAAAGATAGTTTCAATGACAATTTCCATTTTGGGGTATTACAGAGGGGGATACACTTACCTGTCCACTACAAACTAGAAAAAATATATAAAACAACTGTTTTCAGACATTGGACAACAGCTAGTAAAGGTATATGATCCCTGGAAGAAGGCAAACAAATGAGCTAAGCCATACAATGGTCCTTCATTTCTGTTTGGACAAACATCCCACACTACGCTAGAGGGAGGGTAGTCCTAAGCAGAACACAAAAGTCTTGGTGAATTACGGAGACAGAGATCGGAGTTCAGGGAGGCTGAGGTGGCTAGAAGTTACAGAACAGAGTCCCAGAGAAGAGAGAGCTATTCAGAAAAATAGCTGAGTAATCGGCACATAGGCCCGTTTGAGTTTTTGCTGAATGCCAAGACTGCACATGTGTAGAGTTAAACTGCGATAGCCTGGGAAAAGAACAACCAGGGAATTGGAAGTAAAACAGTTCCCAGAAGTCACACAGAACAGGGAGGTGTACAAGTTTCGACCAGTCAGAATGAGAAAGTCATAGCTGATCCCAGGATACTCAGTCCTATTGAGAACCCAGAAAGAGCTAACTAAATGGTTGTTAGAGAAAAATCTAGCCTACAGACTAGTCCTAATAAAGCCTAAACATAAGCTTCTAAGAAGTCAAGATCTACCAATAACTTAAATGCCCGCTAGGACACTCTACAAAGGAAGACAACAAAATCTAGATACTCATTAATGTAACATACACACTAATGAACAGCCAATAAAAAATTACAAGACATACGATGAAATCTGACTAGTCAATCAAGAGGAAAAAAACCCAGAAATGACAAATGATGAAATTAGCATATGAGGATTTTAAAAAATCTATTATAAATAAGCCCAACATAATTAAAGATTTAAAGAAAAACATGAACATAATAATAAGATATAAAAAATAACCAAATGATAGTCAATAGATGAAAAATGACAAATCTAAAATGTTAACTCCATGCAGTAAAAGTTTCAGGAGATTAGATGTTGCTTAAGGAACTTGAAGACACAGAAATAGACACTATCCAAACGAAACACACAGAGAAAAAAATTAAGATTGGGGAACAAAGCCTTAGTAACTTGTGGAATGATACAAGTGATATATGTAATTGCAGTGACAGCAGAGGTGAAGATAGAAAAAATATATGAAGAAATGATGATTTAAAATATTAAATTTAATAAAATCTATAAACCCACAGACCCAAGAAGCTCAATGAAACTCAAGCAGAAAAACACAAAGAACACCAAGGGGCACCGTTATCAACTTGCTAAAAACTAGTGATAGAAAGTTCTTGAGCAGGAAGATTAAAAAACACATGACATACAAAGAAACAGAATAAGAATGAATCTTATTTAAAAATCTCATTAGAAAAAAACATACCAACCAGAAGAAATTATAGAATATTTTAAAATTGGTGAATAGAAAACAAAAACACACTGCTAAGCCAGAACTGTATAAAAATTTCCTTTAAAATTGAAAGTGAAATAGATATTTTCACACAAACAAAAGATAGAAGAATTTATTACCAGATAATCTGTATGGCCATAAACAAACAAACAAACATATATCTTCAGGTATAAATAAAATAATACTAAATGGAAACTTGGAAACAAACGAATAAAGACTTCCAGAAAATGGAAATATAAGCAATATCTTTTCATATTTAAAATTTACCTAAAACAAAGATAATGAGCCCAAGCTTTTCCCATGGGAGCCGCCAGGTCGAGAGGAGCGTAGTCTTCTCCTCTCACTGCCATGGCATGTGCTCATCCACTGATATCAGTGTTCGCTTAAAAGGAGGAGTCATCTGGCATAAATGTCACTTTATCTGCTGTGTTCAAGGCTCCTGCTCAACCAGATATTGTGAACTCTGTTCACACCAACTTGCACAAACACAGCAGATAGCCCTATGCTGTCAGTGAATTAGCAGGTCATCAAACCAGTGCTGAGTCTTTGGGTGCTGGCTAGGCTCTGGCTCAAGTTTCCAGGGTTCGAGGCAGTTGGACTGACTGTTCTGGCCAGGGTGCCTTTGGAAATAAGTATCATGGGGGCCACATGTTTGCGCCAACCAGAACCTGGCAACATTGGCACCGCAGAGTGAACACAACACAGAAGTGATATGCCATCTGCTCTGCCCTGGATGCCTCGGCCTTATCAGCACTGGTTATGTCTAAAAGTCATTGCATTGAGGAAATTCCTGAACTTCCTTTGGTGGCTGAAGATAAAGCTGAAGGCTACAAGAAGAACAAGGAGGCTGTTTTGCTTCTTAAGAAATCTAACAGGCCTTCTTAAGGCATGGAATGATTTCAAAAAGGTCTATGGCTCACAGCAAATGAGAGCTGGCAAAGGCAAAATGAGAAACTGTGTCACCCAGGGTAGGGAACCCTGCATCATCTATAATGAGGACAACGGTATCACTGAGGCCTTCAGAAACATCCCTGGAATTACTCTGCTTAGTGTAAGCAAACTGAACATCTTGCAACTTACTCCTGATGAGCACATGGGACATTTCTGCATTTGGACTGAAAGTACTTTCCACAAGTAAGATGATCTGTATGGCATTTGGCATGAAGCTGCCTCCTTCAAGAGCAACTACAACCTTCCCATGTGCAAGATACTCAAAACAGACCTTTGCAGAATCTTGAAAAGCCCAGAGATCCAAAGAGCCCTCAGAACAGCACACAGATTCATCTGTGAGTCCAGAAGAAGAATCCGCTGAAAAACCTGAGAATCACGCTGAAGCTAAACCCATATGCAAAGACCATGCACTGGATGGACATAATTCTTCTCTAGGAGAAGAATCACAAACTCTGGATGGATAAGGCAGCAGCAGCGTTAGCAGCCATATCAGATGAGGAAGGGGTTCCAGGCAAGAAGCCTGTGGTGGAGAAGAAAGGAAAGAAGGCTGCTGGTGTTATGGAGAAGGCTTTTGTGGGGAAAAAGGCTGCAGTGACCAAAAAACCACCAGCTGAAAAGAAGCCCACAGAAAAGAAACCCACCGCAGAAGAAAAGAAGCCTGCTGCATAAACTTTAATTTGTGCATTCCATAAAGGTCAGATCATTTTGGACAGCTAATTCTGAATAAAGACCTGATCAAAGAGGCAAAAAAGAAAAGAAAACAAAAACAAAACAATGAGCCCCAAGTAGAGATAATGCTAAAACTGTTGACATATATACATTACTATGTATGAAATAGATAACTAATGAGAACCTACTGTATAGCACAGGAAACTCAGTGCTCTGTGGTGACCTAAATGGGAAAGAAGGGAGGACATATGTATACATACAGCTGATTCACTTTGGTGTACAGAAGAAACTAATACAACATTATAAAGCACCTATACTCCAATAAAAATTAATTTAAAAAAAGGCAGGAAAAACTAAAGAAAAACTGAAAAATTGGTGAAAAACAGAAAATAAATTACAAGATGGTAGATTTAAACCCAACCATACTGGATAATTAATCAAGTGTAAAAGATACTAACACTCCAATAAAAAGCCAGGGATGTCAGACAGGATTATAAACCAAAACCAACTACATGCCAAATCCAACTATGAGAACCCTACTTTAATTATAAAGACAAAGATAGGGAAAACTAGAAGGATGGAAAAGAATATACTCCACAAATTCTAATTATAAGAAAGCTGGAGTGGCTATATTAATATCATACAAGGTATTTCAGAACAAGTAATATTATCAGGGATAAAGAAGCATGTTACAAAATGAAAGAACTTAATGCACCAAGAAGACATTACAATCCTAAATGCAAAGGCATCTGATAACTGAAATTCAAAATATGTGAAGGAAAGATAGAAATAAAAAGAAAAATAAATCCATAATCATATTTGGAGCTTTCAAAGCTCTTAGTTAATGACAGAAAAAACAGACCCCAAATCAGTAAGTATATAGAAGACCTGAACAAATACTATAAAAACATTGACCCTATTGCTATATATTGACTACTCCATCCAATAATTGTAGATTAGGTTACTTTTACATGTGGATGAACTATTCAGCAAGATAGGTCGTATCACAGGATATAAAACAAGTCTCAATAATTTCAACATATTGAAATTGTGGAGACTCCATTTTCTGACACAGAGGAATTAAATTAGAAATAAATGTCAGAAAGTTATCTGAGAAATCTGCAAAAATTTGAAATTAAGAAAAATTTATAAATGATTATAAACCGTTCAAAGAGGAAACCACAAAGGGAATTAGAAAATATTTTGGGGCTTCCCCGGTGGCGCAGTGGTTGAGAGTCTGCCTGCCAATGCAGGGGACACGGGTTAGTGCCCCGGTCCGGGAAGATCCCACATGCTGTGGAGCAGCTAGGCCTGTGAGCCATGGCCACTGAGCCTGCACTCCGCAACGGGAGAGCCCACAACAGTGAGAGGCCCATGTACCGAAAAAAAAAAAAAAAAAAAAAAAAAAAAGAAAATATTTTGGAAAAAAAAAAAGCCCAGCATAAGAAAGTGTGGGATGCAGGTAAAGGAGTTCTCAGAGGGAAATTTATAACATTAAATGTTTATAACTTTAAATGTTTAAATGTGTACATCTGTAATTTTAAATGAAAAGAATAAAGTCCCAAACCAATGATCTAAATGTCAATCTTGGAAGTTAGAAAAAGAAATGCAAATTAAAACTGAAATAAATAGAAGGAAAAATAAACATAAGGCTAGAAATAAATGATAGAGAAAACAAACAATAGAGAAAATCTAATACAAGCTGTTTTGTTAAAAAAGCAATAAGATTGATCAAGAAAAAAAAGATACAAATCATCAAAATGAAAAAGGGGCACACAGATGCAATGCCACAGACATCATCAAGTTGAAAAAGGAATATTATGAACAACTTCATGCTACTTATATGACAACTTATGAAATGTACAAATCCCTTAAAAGACAGAAATTACCAAAACTGACTGAAGACAAAAGAGAACATCTTAATACCTCCATGTCAATTAAAGAAATCATAATATCACAAAGATAGAAAATAGAAAAAGGAAGAAACAATTTCCAATTCATTTAGTGAAGACAGAATTACCTTAATACCAAACCAGATAAAACTACTAGGAAAAAAAAATCCTACAAATAACTTCACAAAACATAGATGATGTTAAAATGTTGGGGAAACAAGAAAAATAAGACAATGCAGAGATAACGAAATGGTCAGTTGCTCCTTGCCAACTGCTGCCACAGTCTCCACACACAATCACTGTCAGCTGTAAACAAATTAAGCTCAGTGGTTCACAGGTGTTCACAGTCATAACACAAAAATGAACCTTCCTTCAGAAATGTAGCATTTAAAAGTTCTGAGGTGGAACTAAGAAAGATAAAAACCAGAATCAAGTGTACTGCTTGCTACCTTCTGCTTCACTCCAACGCAGATTTTAAGTAGTCTCCTACTGGTATGAAAAAATATGATAACCATCTGCATTTAAATGTTAGCAGTGGTATTCAAAGAATGTATTAGAACTTGTTTGTTTACTGTTAAAGTCGTACAGCAACATGATCAAATTATTTGCCTGATGGACTATGGAAACTTTATCCTAAGCCAGTAGAATATGTATGATGGCTTAGATTTTCATAATTATTTTTTCATCTTAACATAACTCTCATCTCCCAAAACAACTTCTTAACAATTTAATGAGAATAAAACCACAGTAAGATAATCTCTATTTCTTACATTCAGACTCAAAATATAAAACGACAGAAGTAAAGGAGTAAACTTGGAATTCCAACCAGTCTCCAGATTCCTTAAACTGCCATGTGATGACAATACTGTGTACCAAGCAAAAGCACAAAGTATGTTTTAAGAGATTTTCCACTGGAAAATATACACAATTTAACATTCAAAGGTCTTTAATTTCCCACAGCATTATTAAATAGCAGCCTTTTCTCAAGGCACTTTGCTATCTAAACAGAAGACAGCAACAGAAACAACCCGCCAGTCCCTGTGCAGTGAAGTTCTCCTAAGACTGCAGTACCACCTGAGACTTTAGCCACCTTTGATTTTAAAGCCGTCATTCTAAAATTTTAATAGGGAGTATAGTGGGTGAGAGAGGATTTAAATTGGGGCTCACGCCTAGTAAATTCTCATTATTATATGAATTTTGAAAAATTAAAATTATATCCTCTATACTCCATTAATAAATTTAACCAGAAATTCTATACGATCAGAAGAGAAACTGGCAATTCTTATACTCCTGAGTGTCAGCAGCAGCTCTGACCTCAATTTCACTGAAGCACACACCTGGGTGGGTCTCTGCCAGGTCAAGTGCCAACTAAATTCTTCAATTAAAAAAAAAAAGCGTTTAATGAACATTTATGCACTAACTGCTGCAAGGTAACTTTCAGGAAACTATCTCAACACCAAAACAAACACAAAGAAATCCTACCAAATAATTTTTAGAAACTGTGAAATGCCATCTCTAGAGTCAGAAGTTGGTAGTTGGTAATTGTGTTACGGACACTTTTCCTCCTTAAAAAGAAGTTTCTTATACAATAGGTTTCATTACAGGAATGTATTGATTGAAACTAGTTTCACTACCACTAATGTTCTGCTTAATTTTAAAGATAACATAATACTGAACAGAATAATGTGTTCTATTAATAACACTTTATTGAAACTGTAGACTGATTTATTGCATGTTTGTCCAAATAAACACCCAGATCATTTGCCATAAATCTTCTTGAGTCTAAGCAGAAGGCTGAGATGCAACTTGATAAAAATAAAAAGTTATCATAAAACATAATGAAAAATCCAATCTGAAAATTAAACAGTGCACTGCTCAGCTTCATGCTTTGTTTAGGGTCTGAAGCTTGCAATGAAGATGAAAGAATTGCTCTAGTTTACTTAAAATGGCTATTGTGAGTCATCTGGGAAAAACTATAAAAATAATTAAAATCTGTTAGAGGAAGTCTGGCCATTTAGTTTCTGAGACAATTCACTCTAAGCGCATTGCTCGTACACTTTAAGATAAAATAGCTTATTTTTTATTAAAGATACTTTTTAACTTGGACTTTATTTTGTGGGGGTGAGAGAGGGCCGAACTTAACAGGCCTGTGTTCACGAACTAAAATACTTCTCCTTGGAGCTTTAAGTTTGCAGTGAGTCTACTCAGACCCATTCTGGTGGTGTACGTACACACAGGAGCGTGCATGTACACCAGCTACGTCATAGGTGACACGTGAGAGGATGCCATCAGGGCATTCCTCCGAGAACAGTGATCCACATGCCACTTGGAAGGCAACATTTGCATTTCACAGCCAAGAGATAAGGCTGTGTTCTACTACATATTCTATATAAACTTAGTCCTTTATCTGTAGCTGATCTGCCTCATGTAGAAAGTTGTTAAAGATCTCTTCTATATTATTTACCATTTTGAAAAATTCTTGTTTTCTAAATTTATGTAGGGCATTCTCCATATTACGAAGCCTAACTTGTCCTGTAATCTTTCAAATTAATTTTGAAAAAGAGAAGTTATTTAACTATCTTAAAGAAATAGCAATGTTTGCTACACAAATTTAAAAGTAGGATTATAGAAACTGCAATATATTGACTTCAGTACAGTTAGATGTAAGAGTTCTATATTTAAAGCACCAGAATTTATTAACCAAGACTCAACAGTGCAATTATACACTCCAGCTTACAGAATACCCGCCACCTGGGTAAATCCTTCATCTACTGTATAACATATCATAATTCATTAAGCAGTCCCTTACTGACGGAAGCTTAGATATTGTGCTGACCGCTGACGCATGGCTTACCCCACCCTCCATTTAATTATAAAATGTGGGAAACTACAGACTCCCTTCTATTAGCCAGAGCTCTGGATGTCAATTAGGTTCTGCTTATTTCACATGATTTTGGGGGTCTTCTTTGTTTGTCTCTGCTGGCAAGGACAATGGTGAAAACATGAGAATTCTCTCCAGCATTAACAAAATAGGGAACATTTTTCAGTTTTTTGGGGTAAGAAGCAGCAGTGTGGCAGCAGCAGAAGCACCAATGGCTTGTTGACCTGGCTTCCTAACCCTTTGGTCTCGCTGGTGGGAATCTTTTCTGTGGTTTCCTGGATGTCCAGAGACCAGTGCAGCAGCAGTAGATGCTTTGCTCTGGATTCCAGCATAGCTCCAGTGATGGTCTCAGAGCATTATGCCCTGAGTATATAAGTTCTATATTGTTCTGAAGTCACCAACCGAAGTCCAACATAAAATCGCTTCTTAGGCCCTTCCAAAGCTTTTATTCCTAGTATATAAAATTCCTTCTTGTTTAAAATATCTTGAATGGCTTCTGTTTCCCACACTGAACTCTGACTGACAAGTCTTCTGCTATTACTAACAATGAATTCTTTTTTTTCTGAATTAAGATACAATTTATGTACAATAAGATTCATCCTTAAGTCTATGGTTTTTCAAGTTTTAAGAAATGAGTACAGTTGGGTAAGCACCATAATAATCAAGAAAGTTCCATCATACCAAAAAAACTCCTCATGCTTTGTAATCAGCCCTAAAAATTCTTGATTTGCTTCTGTCTCTGTAGTTTTCCTCTTCAGGAATGTCATATAAATGGACTCACTCTTTGAGTGTCGCTTCTTTCACTTAGCATAATGCATTGGAGATTCAGGTATGTAGTGTGTATGTTAACAGTCCGTTCCTTTTTTTGCTGAGTAGGGCCATGTGGATTGTTTCCAGTTTTTAAGGAATATGAATAAAGCCACTGTAAATACTCACATATAGGTTTTCATGTGAATATAGGTCTTCATTTCACTTGGGTAAAAATCTAAGAGGTAATCCTGGTCAAAAGTGGACCTGAGCTAGGGTGGAAGCAGTGAAGGTGGTAAGCAATGGTATTAGTTGTGATATGTTTAGAATGGGCTGCATTTGGTGATGGATTGGCTCTGGGGGTGAGAGAGAAAGAAAAATGTCAATTATGACTTCAAAGATTTTTCCTGAGAAACAGAAAGAATAGGAACGCCATTTACCGAGCTAGGCAGATGAGAGAGTTACAGGTTTGGAAGGGAAATCAAGAGTTCAATTTTAGTCACACTGATTTTGAGATGTTAGTGGACAGACCCAGTATATGTTTACTGTTAGCTTCATTAGATTGAAACCCTTTAGGGTATAATCTGTATCTTTTACTGATATACAATTTCCCACAATAGTAAGGGAATGGATTAGAAGGTTTGGGGGTGTTTTTCACCTCTAGAATTCTGCAGTGAGAATCAGGCTGTCACAGGTATAAATTTACAAGTGTACTAAGTTTCTTGTATTCCACAAATGGCTACTTAAAGGGTCCCTATAATTTAGGTAAATATGGCATCGCTCTGCGACAGCTTCAAACCAGCATTTTTAAAGCAAAGAAATACCATTTTCTGGAGAACATGAGGCAATTTCATGGTTAGGGAATTATTTATGTTGAATTTTCCATTTTTTGTTTCCATCAATTATTGCTATACCTCTATCCTCTTTTTGGTCAGAACAAACAGCTTTAGTTCCTTAGATCTTAGTGTGGCATGATTTCAAATGACAGTATCATTTTAACTGAATTCCAAGGCTAGACATGGTGTTTTAGCTTTGATGTTGCCGCCATAATCAGAAAGGGATCCCCAAAAGCTCAACCAACATTACCTCTTATCCTTCCATAGTATATACAATGCTTAACCTCCATCACTTTCCCTTTAGTGGATCTGCAACCCCAGGCAATGGAGACTCAAGTAGCTAAGTCCCTATGTGATCCAAGCTAACTACAGATCTAGTGGAAGATGAGGAGACCAAATTCTGGCACTAGAACGAAATATGTTATAGTAACAACAGAAAAGTTCTTCATTAAAAAAACCCACAGAATGGTACAACTCCCTTCAAGATAATCTTTAGAAAAAGATACTTTCTTCAAATGCCTCTTTGCCCAGATAAACATGATAAGCTCTTCCTTATTCTTTTCAATACCTAAGACCTCTTCATTACTATTTATATTTTAGCTGCCCTAATCTTTATGACTAACAACTTCTAAATAAATAATCTACCAGTTAGTAAATGAGTAAGGAAAGAGAAATCCATTAGCTTAAATAAATTAGGTGTTTTCTTTTTCTTGTAATGAAGCCTCTGGAAGAACACAGTCTGCAGCTGTTACAGCAGTGTTACAATGTCATCAGGACTTCAGTTCCTTCTATATTTTTGTTCAGACATGGACTTGCCACCTTCTACTCACAAAATGGCTATTTAATCTGCAACATCAGGTCAGCATTCCATAGAGCAAAGCTTCTCAATCTGGCCTCTTGACATTTGGACAAGATGATTCTTTGTGGTGAGAGACTGTCCTGTACGCTGTAGGATGTTTAGCAATACCCACGGCCTCTACCTGCTAGATGCTGCTAGCAACTGTCAGTTGTAAAAACCAAAGATGTCTCCAGACATTGCCAAATTTCTCCTGGGGGTCAAAATCATCCCTGGTTGAGAACCGCTGCCATAGGGGAAAAAGAGACTTGACAAAGGATGAAAAGAGGCATAAAATCGAGTGTAGCAGACAGTGGAGCCTGCTACACTCCCACCCCACCCCCACCCCCGGGCCCTCTTAAGGGAGTTTCTTAGAAACCCCATGGCATGGCACAAATTCTACTTACATCTCACTGGCCAGACCTGTATCCCAGTGCCACCCCATCTGCAAAAGAGGCTGGGTAATGCGGGTTTTATCCTGCGACACTGTTATTCTCAATAAGACTGGCATTCATTTAAGAAGGAATAAGGGAAGAATAGATAATAGGTAGGCAACTAGCATTCTCTGTGACAGAAAATGTTTCAGTACTTTATTTGCAAGACAATTTTGTGCAAACTGACATTCTTGAGCATATCCTTGCAAAGGCTTCCAAGATTTTAAAAAGAAAGTTTACCTTGATTTGTGTCTTATATAAAAGACTTACTCTTTTTTGCAGAGGCTGCCTTCTCCCTTAAGAATTGGTTATTCTTTCCAGCTTTTTGTATGTAATCTTTTTCTTCCTTCTGGACATAAGTTAGGTTTTAAGGCTCTGTTCATTTTTTTCCCCAATCTTTCTTTTTTCTTTCTGTTTTAAAAGTTGAAAAATATCTATTGATCCATCTTTAAGTTTACTGACTTTTTTTTTCTGTCACTCCACTATGTTGATGAGTCCACCCAGTGAATTTTTTATTTTGGATACTGTATTTTTTTGGTTCCAAAATTTCCATTTGGTTGTTTTTAATAGTTTCTATTTCTCTACTGAGAAATTAAAGTGTTTACATTTATGCCACGGAGAATTGCTATAAAAGCTTCTTCAAAGTCTTTCCCTGATAATTTCAAAATCTGGGTGACCCTGGGGTTGGCATCTCTCTTTTTCTTTGAGAATTGTTTATAATTTCCTGATTTTTTTGTAGGCAGCATAATTTTGAATCATACCCTGGACATTTTAATGTTATGCTGTATTGGCTGTCAGTCCTTTGATCTTTTATAATCTGCCAGAGGATTTGTTTGTCTGTTTTAACAGGCAATCAGGTCAGTTAGGTTCAGACCACAAGTTCTTCCTCACCTCCTCTGAGGAGTGGTTCTAACTGAAGGCCAGTTCTCAAAGACTGTGGTATGCTGCTGTGGGTTTGTCTGACACATGCACAAACTAGTACTTGTGCTGGTTATACACAAAATGAGGGGACACCCTCCCCAGCTCTCTTTTTTTTCTAAGATGTCCTCCTTAGTCTTCAACACAGATGCCCCTTTCTGGGTTATCTGGCAGGAAAGACAGGGTTTCTCTTGTAGCACTTCTACTATAGCTGCAGCCTTGCAACTGGGTCTGTCTTAGGAGCAAAGCTGGGAAAGGTAGAAAAAACATAAAGATCCCTCCCCCATACTATTAAATGCAGGACGCATTTTCTTGATTTCTCTGGATAGAAAAATGAGGTTTCTATCAGAGTTTTAATTGCCAGAGCCACTGTTGCCCAGCTCCATAACTGGGGGCAAAACCACGGGAAAAAAGAAACAAAACAAAATAAAACACTAGTAAACGCACCCCAAACTAGTTGCCCCTCCAGGTTTTAATTTCCCAGCACCAACTGTCTGCTTTTGATTATTTATGTAGTTGCTTTTGTATTTTGTCCAGAGTTTTTAGTTCTAATCAGCAGGAAAGGTAGGCTATAGGGGGCTTACCTCAACGAGGCAGGAGTATAAACTTTCTAAAATGTCTTTTATGAGTCATAGAAGTATAAGCTTCTATGAAAGTCATAGGAACTAGCTGCACAAATCACAAAACCTTAGTAAGTAAATAACAAAAAATAAAGAGAAATTAAATACATTCATTCTTAAATCAAAAGTGTTAAAATAAAACAATAATCAGGATGAAAAAGGAATTTTTCATAGCCAAGTGTCTGAACTAATAAAGTCAGACTGTCAGTGGGTCAATCTGGTTATGGAGAAAGAGACCAAAATACCTTTATTATTCTTCCTTTTAAAGCAACTTTTTGGGAGAGGGAGTGAGGGGAGAAGGGGACAAGCCTAATAAGAAGCAAGGCATTTAACACTGCAAAGTCAAAGCATCATCCAGGAACCCTAGAGTGGCTTCCTCCTATATGAATGTCTTACAGTGTCACAGACATAACAGGAAAGCAAAGCCAGTGTGTATGTCCAGGTTAGACACAGGCAGTACTCGAACAGATCGAAATGTCTAACTCTAGACATAGGAGTTTTCTCCTAAAACATTGCCAAGATAATGCATGCTATCTTCAGCCTCTTGGTATAGTTAAGGATGGATGAAATATATATTATAGTCTCTCTTGGAATTAGAAACAACATTAAAGAGTACAGCAAAATAAAGAGGGTACTTCAGAGAAAATTCTTGAGCTTTTCTCAATCTGCAAATGTTAATGCCAGAACTCTAATACAAAAACACCTCCCCTTTCTCCTGCTCCCCCACTATTTAATTACTTTTTCTTGGTAAGGGTTGGTATACTAACTAGAAACCTTAAGCTGTGGCAAGACGTTTATTGCTTCATGTTACCTTCTCATAGCTTTAAAGAAAAAAGAACCCAAATATTTATTTACTTTCTGTTTTTAAAGTTTAGAGCCTTTTTAACAGACTCAGTAATCAATGAGAACAAATTAAAACATTCTCATCTACTCCAATAACAACCAAACAACTGTCTTAGAATCCTGGTCCACATCACTATAGCCGTAACTAATTGACCTTCAGCAAGTTACTTACTCTCCCTGACCTCCATAGAAGAGGATAATGATGGTGCTTACCTCATAAGGTTAAGGGATGAGAATTAAATATGTCAATATATATAAAGAGTATAAAACAGCATCTAGTAGAGACTATATGCTATATAACTATCGGCTATCATTGTTGCTGTTATTAAAATAGTATGAGTCTAACAAGGTGGAAAAGTGGGAAAAGAAAGGATTTTAGAATCATTTGATAATGTGCCCAACACTCACTGTGTAACCTTGGGCAAATTACTTAACCTTAGAAGAGTTATTTCATCCTTTGTAAAAAGGAGTAAATAATAACTACTCATGGCAGTTTGAGGATTAATAAAAGACACTTTATAAAATAAATTGCACACAGAAGCAATCAATAACTAATAGTAATTATTTTTATCACCATCACCCAGCTTCTCCCCAAACAATAAGGAATTCTTCTGCCCTCTGTAGAAATCACACATTTTACTTTGAGTTCTTCAAGAGAAACCAGAAAGATGCAACTTTTCTTGCATTGAAAACCACTAGAACTTTCCTTCATTCCAAAAAAGGAGAAGTAGGAGAAAGGTGTATTTAACTAAAGTTTTTGCCAAATCCAATCCTCTGACAAAAGAATGATTCTCTTGTTAGAGGTCTAGGTCAGAACATATCAACAAAGCAGTTTCATCATTACGCACTTCTCATTTTAAGAGCAGTCACTTCATGTTGTTGCTTTACTAATGCATCAGTGATTATTCTGGTATGGAATGGTGTTTTATTTGACACTTGTAAAAATAAAACTGGACCTTAGATTAAAGTTGGTGGATTGAATAGTAGAGGAATGGCAGGAAAGGAATATAAAAAGGTATAGACATACTGAGAAAAAAATTGGAAAAGATACCAACAAAATTTTGGATGTTAGAAAGCAGGTGGATGAATCAGTAACTGATTTAGCACGAACAAAGCAGAAACCTCACTCAGAAGCAGGCTGACTGGTAGTAGCTCAGGAATAGGAAACACTGGGTATTACCAAAAATGAGAGAAGAAGTGAGGCTGAAAAGAGAAGGACTGATTGAAAATCTCTTTAAGGAGACATTAAGTTTTAGGAGGAGAGTTTTTAAGAGTTCACTCAACAGAAACCCACTGAGAGCTTTCCTATACAACATCTTAAAGCACATCAGGGACAGGCATAGAAAAATAACAGTATGAACTTACTCCACTCATGAATGTCTGTCAAATGAATGAATGTATCCATGTATTGTCATGAGTTGAATTCTATAACTCAAATTAAGTAGGTTTATTTCTTATAAACTACTATATGGTATAAACTTTCTTGATATGGAAAGTTTATAAATGGACTCATAAGCTATATAACTAACACCCCTAAGTCTATTTTTGTCCCACTAACTGATTTGACATTGATATTGCTGTTTCCCACAACTGTCTTAATTATCCCATCACGGAGTTATAGCTTCAGCTTTCCTTTTTTAATCTATTTTCTATATTATTTGGAAAGTAATCAATAAACACAGAACTAGAAATACTAACATTTAAAGGAGGAAATAAAATGAAAAATAAAAACATCTCCATTCCCTACTACCAATCTCACTCCTCAGAGGTAAACTTTCTTCTCTATTTCTGACTTTAGTTATTCAGTGTTACCTCCAAAACTTTAAATTATATGTTTAGACCTCTATTTTTTCTGTAATTACAGTTACAGATTTGTTAAGGAAAATCCAGTATTTTCCTCCCTATGAAAGATATACAATTTAGCTCATTTACACTACATCCTTTAAAGTTTTTCTTAGCCATGTTTTTATCTTTAGTTCTTCTGTACATTACCTTTCTAACGTTGAATAATAATTATAATCTCTACTTGATCCACTACTTTAGATTGTATCTCTGTAAAATGAGAAAGTCAGTATCCATACTTTCTTCCACCTCCATGCGTCCCCTTCCCTATCTAATTCTAAGGACCAATGAATAAATGGAAAGAACAAATATGAATGAGGAATCAGGGAAACTGTTAATTTTTTTAAGTTCTAGAAATCACTATTAATTGTTTACACAAGGAGCTACCTCAAGTGAGGGCAAAGCAAAGCCTGCCATTCCCACTGTCAGTATCTACTATTAATGTTATGAGTTACTTTTTTCTCTCAACAAGCACCTCTGATTTCTCAGTATCTACCATTTAAAATTTTTTTTATTCTTTGAGCACACATTTCCACTTTAGGGAATAGAACTTGCAAACGCATTCAAAATTATGTGTACGAGGATATTCACTGCAGTATATTTTGTAATAGAAAATTACAAATAACCCAGACATGTATCAATAAGGGATTGAATAAATAAATTGATATATCCGCACACTAAAATGCTGAATGAACATTAAAAAGGATGCCGTTAATATATACATGTAATCCCCTGGAAAGTATAGGATACATATTATTAAGTAAGAAAATAAAGATGTAGAAATTATATGTATAGTATTAACCTACTATCCTAAAAATTAAAGTATTAGATCTGCATAGAAAAAAAACTGGAGTAATATACAAAGTTAACTAGTTACTGCTGAGGAAGGAGAATACAGAGGACTTGGAATTAATACACCGTACATTTTTGAATTGCATGAATATTCTAAGGCCAGAATATATTAGCTTAACAATAACAAAGAAACAATAAACAACCTTAAAATATAATATACTGACAATAAACTATCTTTAAACATTTTCTGTTTTTCCCCGCTCATGTTCACAATGACTAAATACTAATCTCCCCAGCTATTTCTGGAGTTCTTGGGACAGAACCTCTCTCCTAAATGATTTAAAGAAACCAAAGGGGGCTTCCTGGTGGCGCAGTGGTTGAGAGTCCGCCTGCCGATGCAGGTGACGCGAGTTCGTGCCCCGGTCCGGGAAGATCCCACGTGCCGCGGAGTGGCTGGGCCCGTGAGCCATGGCTGCTGAGCCTGCGCGTCCGGAGCCTGTGCTCCGCAATGGGAGAGGCCACAACAGTGAGAGGCCTGCGTACCACAAAAAAACAAAAACAAAAAACCAAAGGGCCATGCTGGAATGAAAAGAAAAGCAGAAAAATAGTAAAAAAAATTTTGGGTGGGGCTTCTGTTAGTTCTTGTAGATTTACCCATGTTCTCTCCTTGAGAACCTATCCAAGAGCAAATGCTAGTCTAGATGGACCACAGATCTAAGCTTAGGGAGTAATTCTCAGGAACTCAAATAACAGTTGAACATAGTAATCCATTTTATAAAGCACAATTTTTCCTTGTGCTTTAAACCAAATGAATACTGGTGGCTACAAAAATTTTATTCCTAGAAGATTAAAAAAAAACCCTTTATTCATCAATCTCAATTTTATTCTCAAAGTGCTCAATTCTGATGAATTCAGTGCCTCAGGACCAACAGAAATGAAAACCAGGTGTGATAATCCCTAAATTGACATAATAATTCTGACTGAATGTCATAAGTACAAAAGATGAATAACTAAACATAAGGTCATTCCCAAACACATGATATTTTTGGTTTCCACCAGAACCTACTCCACAATCACAATAAAATCAATTATAACAATAAATGATGATACCAACTGGAAAGCTAACTGTTATATATTACTTACTGCATGCAAGGTACAGTTCTACTTGCATTTATTAACTTTTCAATCCTGAAAGATAATCTATGAGCTATATTCATTACATTTTCCCCATCTTTCAGATGAAGGAATTGAGGCTTACTGATGTTAAATAACTTGCCAAGGTGGTAGAGTTTAATATATAGAAACCCAAGCATTCTGGATCCAAAGTTCATACTCTTAACTGGCATTCAGAAAGAATCCTTGAGGAATGAGCAGAAAAATATCTTGTCCAACAAATAGCAAGCCCTAGAGCAAGACTATAATTATAAGTAAACATCCCCAAATATGGCTTAAGGAAGTAGAATGCTGTAGCTTATCCAATGGTCACTCAAAATCTTTCACACCCGCACAATATTTAAAAGCCATGAACTATATTCTAGGGTATAGCCAAATGCCTAACATTTCTAACTCATGGTGATGGTTGTCTATTTATTGGTCAGGAGGGAAGTAATTTATTGCAGAGTAAACAATGAACTGTGCACAATACCTAGCTATATCATGTTAATAGTCATGGTAAAAAAGAATTGAAACATGGAAATTTCAGGTTTTATAGCTACTTCTTCAATCTATATTCACTTATATAAAGATGTCATAGTCCAGGCCTAGTCCTCTGTTCTCTGGGGGCCCCCGCCAGGCCATGTGGGCCCTAGGGGTGCAGGAGGGAGGTGGGGGGCAAAGAGGAATGGTGGGCAGGGAGGGGCTCTCCAGGATCAGAGGATCAGGAGAGATGTGGAGGGCCTCCAGAAAGTGGGCAGAGACGGAACATACCTCAACATAATAAAGCCCATATAAGACAAACCTACAACTAACACCATATTCAACAGTGAAAAGCTGAAAGCATTTCCTCTAAGACCAGGAACAAGACAAGGATGCCCACTCTCGCCCCTCTTATTCAACATAATTTTGGAAGTCCTAGCCATGGCAATCAGAGAAGAAAAAGAAAGAAAAGGAATACAAATTGGAAAAGAAGAAAACTGTCACTGTTTGCAGATGACATGATACTATACACAGAAAATCCTAAAGATGCCACAGAAAACTACTAGAACTACTAATCAATGAATTGGTAAGGTTGCAGGATACAAAATTAATGCACTGAAATCTCTTGCATTCCTATACACTGACAATGAAAAATCAGAATGAGATATTAAGGAAACAATCCCACTTACCATTGCAACAAAAAGAATAAAATACCTAGGAATAAACCTACCAAAGGAGGCAAAAGGCTTGTACTCAGAAAACTATAAAACACTGATGAAAGAAATCAAAGATGACATAAACAAATGGAGAAATATACCATGTTCTCGGATTGGAAGAATCAATATTGTGAAAATGACTATACTACCCAGAGCAATCTACAGATTCAATGCAATCTCCATCAAATTACCAATGGCATTCCTCACAGACTTAGAACAAAAAATTTTACAATTTGTATGGAAACACAAAAGACCCTGAATTGCCAAAGCAATACTGAAAGAGAAAAACGGAGTTGGAGGAATCAGGCTCCCCGACTTCAAACTATACTACAAAGCTACATTAATCAAGACAGTATGGTATGGCACAAAAACAAACACAGATGATTGGCATAGGATAGAAAGCCCAGAGATAAACCCATGCACATATGTTGACCTAATTTATGAAAAGGAGGCAAGAACATACAATAGAGAATGGACAGCCTCTTCAATAAGTGGTGCTGGGAAAACTGGACAGCTACATGTAAAAGAATGAAAATTAGAACACCACCTAACACCATACGCAAAAATAAACTCAAAATGGATTAAAGACCTAAATGTAAGACTGGACACTGTAAAACTCTTAGAGGAAAACATAGGAAAAACACTCTTTGACATAAACCAGAGCAAGATCTTTTTTGACCCACCTCCTAGGGTAATGAAAATAAAAACAAAAATAAACAAATGGGACCTAATTAAACTTAAAAGCTTTTGCACAGCAAAGGAAACCATAAACAAGATGAAAAGACAACCCTCAGAATGGGAGAAAATATTTGCAAATGAAGCAACGGACAAGGATTAATCTCCAAAATATACAAACAGCTCATGGAGCTAAATATCAAAAAAACAAACAACCCAATTAAAACATGGGCGGAAGACCTAAATAGACATTCCACCAAAGAAGACATATAGATACCCAAGAGGCACACGAAAAGCTGCTCAACATCACTAATTATTAGAGAAATGCAAATCAAACTACAATGAGATATCATCTCACACTGGTCAGATGGCCATCATCAAAAAATCTACAAACAATAAATGCTGGAGAGGGTGTGGGGAAAAGGGAACCCTCTTGCACTGTTGGTGGGAATGTAAACTGATACAGCCACTATGGGGAACAGTATGGAGGTTCCTTAAAAAACTAAAAATAGAACTACCATATGACCCAGCAATCCCACTACTGGGCATATACCCTGAGAAAACCATAATTCAAGAGGACACATGTACCCCAATTCATTGCAGCACTATTTACAATAGCCAGGACATGGAAACAACCTAAATGTCCAACGACAGATGAATGGACAAAGAAGATGTGGTAAATATATACAATGGTATATTACTCAGTCAAAAAAAAGGAACGAAATGGGGTCGTTTGTAGAGATGTGGATGGACCTAGAGTCTGTCATACAGACTGGCATACAGTGACGTAAGCCAGAAAGAGAAAAACAAATATCGTATATTAACACTTATTTGTGGAATCTAGAAAAATGGTACAGATGAACCTATTTGCAGGGCAGGAATAGATACTCAGACGTATAGAATGGACATGTGGACACAGTGGGGAAGGGGAGGGTGGGACGAACTGGGAGATTAGGTTTGACATAAATACACTACCATGTGTAAAACAGATAGCTAATGGGAACCTGCTGTATAGCACAGGGAGCTCAGCTCAGTGCTCTGTGACGATCTAGATGGGTGTGATGGCGGGGGGATGGGAGGGAGGTCCAAGATGGAGGGGCTATAGATATACATATAGCTGATTCACTTAATTGTACAGCAGAAACTAACACAACATTGTAAAGCAATTATACTCCAATAAAAAAATTTAAAAAAAGATGTCACAGTTAAAGACATTTAAAACTCAAATTATCTGGAGAAAAGATTCATATAAAATTTATTTTCAGAAACTGATATTCAGCCTTTTGCTATTGGAGTTGATTGCTCTTATATGTAAACTTCATTTTAGTTTTTGCACATTTGAAAATACAAAGACTGACATTTAAAGCCTGTGTAATGTGTCATTAAAAAGAAATTCAAATGGTAGCATTTCTACTTTGTCAGGAATATATAGTTTGTTAGGATAGTGGCTATACTAACTGCTTACAAGTTTATTTTGAGTACTAAATATATCATGAACTGTTAAGTATATTACAAGGGAAAAGATAAAGCTGAAACAGGGCTGGAGAATTTGTTCTGATCCCAATGAGGCCAGGCAACTAGAATGTTAAAGGAAGACCATGCAGTTTTCCAAAAAGCTGCTTTATTGAGGTATAATTGACATGTAATAACCTCCACATATCTAAATTGTACAAACTAATAAGTTTTGGTATATGTACATACCCAGGAACCATCATCATAATCAAGATAATGAACATATCCATCACCTCCAGAAGTCTCCTTGTGTCCCTTTTTTTTTTAATTTAATTTTTACTTTATATTGGAGTACCATTTATTTACAATTGTGTTAGCTTCAGGTGTAGAGCAAAGTGATTCATCTATACCATATACATATATCCATTCTTTTTCAGATTCTTTTCCCATATAGGTTATTACAGAATATTGAGTAGAGTTCCCTGTGCTGTACAGTAGGTTCCTGTTTCCTGTGTCCCTTTGTAATCCTTTCCACTTACTCCCCTACCCCTGCATCTGCCCAACCAGACAAGCACTAATCTACTTCCTGCCATTAGAGGTTATTTTGATTTTCCTAGTGTTTTATATTAATGGAATTATAGTATGTAATCTTTTAAGTCTGGATTCTCTAACTTAGCTTAATTATTTTGACATTTATCCTTGTTGCGTGTATCAGTAGTTTCCTCTCATTGCCAAGTAGTATTCCATTATGTAAGTATACCATAATTTATCAATGCACCTGCTAATGACATCTAGGATGTTTCAAGTTTGGGGCTATAAAAAATAAAGCTGTGAAAATTAGTGAGTGGATATATGCTTTTACTTCTTCTGGATTAATAACTAGTAAAATGGATGGAGCACATAGTAAGTGTATGTTTGGCACTTTCTTAAATAAACTTTTGTAAAGTTGTACAATTTTACATTCCTATCAGCAGTGCATGAGAGTTACAGTTCCTCCACATCTTTGTCTGACAGGGCTTTTAACATTTTGACCAATAGCCAAATGTTGAATAGAACATTTTGACCAATAGCAAGCTTTTAACATTTTGACCAATAGCCAAATGTTGAATAGGTGTGTAGTGGTATGTTATTATGATTTTTATGTTCATTTCCCTAATTACTAATGATATTGAGCATCTTTTTAAGGTGCTTATTTGCCATCTGTACATCTTCTTTCATGAGGTATCTGTCCAAATATTTTCCCCATTGTTTTAATTCAGTAGTTTGTTTCCTTGTTACTGTGTTTTATGAGTTCTTTATGTATTCTGGATGAATTTTTATCAAACATACTTTTTAAAATATTTATTTATTTAGGCTGCTCCAGGTCTTAGTTGTGGCATGTGGGATCTTCGTTGTGGCATTCAGGATCTTAGTTGAGGCATGCGAACTTTTTTTTTAATAAAAATTGATATACTTTATTTTTTAGAGAAGTTTAAGTTCACAGAAAATTGAGCAGAGAGTACAGAGTTACCATATACCTCCTTTCTCTCAACCTGTTTCTACTGTTATTAACATCTTACATTACTATGGTGCATTTGTTACTGTAGCTGAACTAATGTTAATACATTGTTAATAATTAAACTGCATAGTTTACGTTATGGTTCACTCTGCTATACTGAAAGTTCTATGGTTTTGACAAATATATGACAGTTATCCACCATCACAACATCATAAAGAGGTAAAAATCACCTCTGCTACCTATTAATTCCTTCCCTGAACTCCTAACAAAGAGTGATCTCTTTACTAGTAATCTTTTTAATATCTGTAAGTTTTATCTTTTCCAGAATGTCATATAGGTGGGATTATATACTATGTAGC
The DNA here is from genome assembly GCF_008692025.1 of Phocoena sinus. Classification (NCBI taxonomy): domain Eukaryota; kingdom Metazoa; phylum Chordata; class Mammalia; order Artiodactyla; family Phocoenidae; genus Phocoena; species Phocoena sinus. Next base: position 38,283,211 of record NC_045776.1, read on the forward strand.
ATTTACTGACTGACTTCTTTCACTAAGCAATATGCTTTTTATGTTCCTCCATGCCTTTTGTGTCTTGAGAGCTTGTTTCCTTTTATTGCCTATTAACATGCTCTGGATGCACCACAATTTACTTACCCATTCACCCTTTGAAGAACATCTTAGTTAATTTTAAGTTTTGCAAATTCTGAGTAAAACATTTATGAACATTTATGTGAGGGCTTTTGTGTGGACATATTTTCAGCTCATTTGAGTAAATACTTTGGAGCATGATTGCTGGATCACATGGTTAAGAATATATTTCATTTTTTTTAAAACTACCAAGCTGTCTTTCAAGGTGGCTGTGCCGTTTTGCATTCCCACCACCAATGAATAAGAGTTCCTATAGCTTCACTTCCTCACCAGTATTTGGTGTTGTCAACGTTTGTAGATGTTCTTTAGCAAATTGAGAAAGTTACCCTCTATTACTAGTTTGCTAACGTTTTTATAATACAGTGATGTTGCATTTTGTCAAATGCTTTTTCTACATCAATTGATATAATCATGATTTTTATTCTGCATCCTGTTGACATGATGCATTACATTAATTGATGTTTGAACATTGAACCAACCTTGCCTACTTGAAATAAATCCCACTTGGCCATGATGTACAATTTTTTATTCATTGTTGTATTTTTTTTTTTTTTTTTTTTTTTTTTTTTTTTTTTTTTTTTTTTATGCGTTACGCGGGCCTCTCACTGTTGTGGCCTCTCCCGTTGCGGAGGACAGGCTCCGGACGCGCAGGCTCAGCGGCCATGGCTCACGGGCCCAGCCGCTCCGCGGCATGTGGGATCCTCCCAGACCGGGGCACGAACCCGTGTCCCCTGCATCGGCAGGCGGACTCTCAACCACTGCGCCACCAGGGAAGCCCTCATTGTTGTATTTGATTCACTAATATTTTGTTGAATATATTTGCATATGTTTATGAAATATTGGTCTGTATTTTTCTTTTCTTATAAAGTTGTTGCTTGGTTTTAGTATTAGAGTAGTGCCGGCCTCATAGAATGAGTTGGAAATTGTCATTCATCACTGCTGGGAAAGTAACACATCTATGATTCTATGGAGTGAAGGCAATGGGAGCCCCATATTTGGTAAATCTTCTGGATTCTGTCGTAGGTGCTTACTCTCTTGGCTGATTTGAATCTGTATCCTTTCCTTGTAATAAAACATGTAATAAAATTATAACCATGCTTTTTAACAGCTTTCAGTTATTTTTGTAGTCCTTCCAGTGAATTGTCAAACCTGAGAATGATTTGGGGAATCCACTGAACTTGCAATTGGTGTCAGAAGTGAGGGCAATCTTGGAGACTGTTCTCTCTAACTTTGCAGTGGGCTTAAACTCTATACACCTTTTTTTTTTTTCATGTAAAAGCTTTTTTGTAAAAATAAACATACATATATTTAAGGTGTAAAGCATGATTATTTTATATGTGTAGTTTAATGACTGACACAGTCAAGCTAATTTTCGTATCTTCTCACACAGCTACCATTTGTGTGTGTGTGTGTGATGAGACAACCTGCAATCTACTCTCATAGCAAATTTCTGGTATTCAACACAGCATTATTAACCACAGTCATCGTGCTGTACATTAGCTCTCTAGACATTCATCTTACATAACTGCAACTTTGTGCCCTTTGTCCAGCATCTCCCTGTTTCCCTACCTCCCCGCCCATGGTAACCACTGCTCTACTCTCTGCTTCTATGTATTTGACTTTTAAAAATTGCACATGTAAGTAGGATCATCTTTTTGTTTATGCATACTACCTTATTTCACTTATAATATTCTTTTTATTTCTCTTTTGGCTTAAACAAACATTTATTTCTCAAAGTTCTTGTCAATATCTGTAAGTCTGCTTCTACTTGTTTTATTCACTACTTCACTGTATATTTTAGATTCCACATATATGTGATATTATACAGTATTTGTCTTACTCTGTTTGACTTATTTCACTTAGCATAATGCCCTCCAAGTCAATCCATGTTGCTGCAAATGGTAAAGTTTCATTCTTTTTTATGGCTGAGTAATATTCTATTGTGCATATATACCAGAACTTCTTTATCCATTCAACTGTTGATGGACACTTGGGTTGCTTCCATGTCTTGGCAATTGTAAATAATGCTGCTATGAATAGTTGGGTGCATGTATCTTTTTGAATTAGTGTTTTTGTTTATTTGGGTATATACCAAGGAACGGAGTCGTCGGGTCATATAGCAGTTCTATTTTTAGATTTTTGAGAGACCTTCATATATTCCACAGTGGCTGCACCAATTTACATTCCCACCAACAGTGTAGGAGGGTTCCCTTTTCTTCACATCCTCACCAACATTCGTTATTTGTGTTCTTTTCGATTATAGGTATTCTGACAGGTGTGAGATGATATAGAGACTACTACAAACAAGTACATGCCAACAAAATGAACAATGTAGAAGAAACGGACAAACTCCCAGAGAGGCACAATCTCCCAGGGTGAACCAAGAAAAAACAGAATATATCAACAGACCAATCACCAGTAATGAAATTAAATCAGTAATTTAAAAACTCCCAACAACCAGAGGTCCAGGAACAGATGGCCCCTCAGGCAAAATCCACCAAGCACTCTGAGAAGAGCCAACACCCACCCCTGTCAAACTACTCCAAAAATTTCAGAGGAAGGAACACTTCCGAACTCATCCCACGAGGCCAGCATTGCCCCAGTTATCCAAACCTTGTATTTGTCAAAAAGTTCTTTTTATGAATCTTCTTGAAGATCTTTATTTTACAAGAGCATCAGAGTAAAACAATAATTGTTCTCATCACCCTCTTGGGCATTAGCACAAGGTGGGAATCAGCTGCATTCTTTATTTATTCCTCTGATTTTTCTGGAACCTTTCCTTTAAGGAGAAATCACTGGGTTCTGTGGAAACTGTGAGTGGTGACCATCAGGTAAATCTGAGACCACACCAAGTTCAACCAAAGTTGTCATACTTACTTCCCTTGTAGGATTCCACATGGTATTAAGATGCACTGTGGGAAGAGCATATTAGTAACTGCCATGTCTTGGGTGCTGTGGATTACCTCTGCCTGGGGAGAAATTCCAATGGCAGGTATGGGTGACACATGCTCTTCCTTAGCAGACAGCAGCCTGGGAACTCGTCTGACACTTTGACCTCCACGTGGAAAAATCTTTTCTTTTTGTGAATAAAGGTGGCCTTGGAGGTCCAGATTTCAGGGAACTGGCCTGCAGTCCCCAGGAGGGTGGCGGCTTCGGCCGGTGGGGCCTCTCCAGAGCCAGCAGTGTCGTGAGGCCGCCCTGCCCTGGGGCTGCAGGGCAGCCGGCATGCGGACTTCTTAGTTGTGGCATGTGGACTCTTAGTTGTGGCATGCGGACTTTTTAGTTGCGGCACGCATGTGGATTCTAGTTCGCTGACCAGGGATCGAACCCTGGCACCCTGCATTGGGAGCAGAGTCTTATCCACTGGACCACCAGAGAAGTCCCTATCAAATATTTGTATTCCAGATGTTTTCTCTCAACCCGTGGCTTGTCTTTTCATTCTTTTAACAGGTCTTTTGAAAAACAGAAGTTTTACATTTTGATGAAGTCCAATCTCAATTGGTTCTCTTATGGATTCAGCTTCTGGTGTTGCAGCTAATAAATTTATAACTGATTGCAAAGATTCTCTCCTGTTTTTTGGGGGGGGGAAGTTTTGGGGTTTTTTTTGCAGTATGCGGGCCTCTCACTGTTGTGGTCTCTCCCGTTGCGGAGCACAGGCTCCGGACACGCAGGCTCAGCGGCCATGGCTCACAGGCCTAGCCGCTCCGCAGCACATGGGATCTTCCCGGACCGGGGCACAAACCTGTGTCCCCTGCATTGGCAGGTGGACTCTCAACCACTGCGCCACCAGGGAAGCCCGGGGGTGGGGGAGTTTTATAGTTTTAGGTTTTCATTGTTAAAAAGGAGACAACTGGCTCAAAATGAAGTCACTTGTCCAAAACCCAGGTCACCAAACTGAGACTTAACACCTAACTTTTACAGTTTCAACCTTTCCCAGGAGAGGACTCTTAATCCAGTCAATCCAAAATTACCTGTGAGGGGACTTCCCTGGTGGCACGGTGGTTAAGAATCCACCAATGCAGGGGACACGGGTTCGAGTCCTAGTCTGGGAAGATCCCACATGCTGCAGAGCAACTAAGCCTGTGAGCCACAACTACTGAGCCTGAGAGCCACAACTACTGAAGCCCGTGCACCTAGAGACCGTTCTCCGCAACAAGAGAAGCCACCACAACGAGAAGCCTGAGTGCTGCAATGAAGAGTAGCCCCCGCTCACCGCAACTACAGAAAGCCTGCATGCAGCAGTGAAGACCGAACGCAGCCAAAATGAATAAATAAATAAATAAAATAAATTTATTAAAAAAAATTATCTGTGAGGTAATGCACCTGATAGATCCCTGCCCTCCCCCAAAGGATGGTGACCTCGCCTGAAACAATGCACTCTTTACTAGTAACTTTCTTGTCCTGCTCCCTTCTGTCTATAAGAGTCTTCCATGTTGTATAGCTCCTCAGAGTTCCTTTCTATTTACTAGAAGGGATGCTGCCCAATTCATGAATTGTTGAATAAAGTCAATAAGATTCTTAAAATTTACTTGGTTGAATTTTGTTTTTTAACAACATTTAGGTCTATGATCCATAAGACATGATTTAATGGGAATACTCTACCTAATGCCCCAAGAATTATAAATTTTATCCCTCTGGTTGATAGGAACAGTTACTATTCCCAGTTGTTATTTTACTAATATGAATTCTAAAATGAAATGGTCACTTTCTCTGAAAAGTTCCTATCACTTGTTCCTCACCAATTAGGTTTTCCTTGTTAGTTGGAATTAACTCAAAATAATAGTACTTCTCACTACCTCCTTCCCTTCATTTAGACAGTCAAACATCATTATATATTCCAAACTGACAACAGTGAGTGTTCTACCATGTACCCAATATTACATATTTAGAGCCCCTATTGCTATCTTATTTCTATGCCAACCTTTACTTTTTTTTTAGGGCAGCATCATCTACTTCCTATTCTGTGGACTCCCACAATTATATCACTTCCATATTTCTTTTCTATTGTCTTTACCCAAATGCTCTTAACTATGATTCCACCTGAAGAATAGAAAGGTTTCTTTATTCTTAAATTCTTAAATCACTTGGAAGTATGAGTTGACATTGATTTAGACCTGATTTAATGGCCTAATTTATATTTCTCAGTCTGCTCATATACTGGCTACAGTTTATATCTATGATAGACACAAGGGCTTCTCTAAGATGGTGCAGTTCAATTCTAAGGTTTCTAAGTCTCAAGAAGCATATCGATAGGCATTCAAGTAATACTAGCCTGGAGCTTTGGGGGAGAAAGAAATCTGTGGTTAAAGGCTCAGATGCAACTTTGAGACCATACTCTTGAAGAAATGAGCAAAGCAAATCCAAAAAGAAAAAAAAAAAACAGTGGCAAGGATCAAGAGGAAAGAAGATTAGGTGCTCTAGCTTACAAGAAATTGAAATGGTTCCATTCAGCAAAAGTAGGTGTGTAGTACACCACATTTCCATTAATCTCTAAGTGATCTAATGATCAACAAAAAGCCAGTAAAGAGACTAGACATAAGAAAAGTTAAAAACAGATTAAAAATTCCAAGTCTGAATGGTGACCGACGCATACCCAGATGCAGAAGAGAGTTAACGTAGCAGGCTTGAGACTGGTCTCCTTAGAAGAGCCTACTTACAAGGCTGGCCCTTGGATGGCATTTGGGAAATTGGATTTGGGGAGTATGCCCACCATGTCCTAAGTGATAAGAGTATTTTATTGTGCCTAAATTGTTTATACAAGCAATATGGTTTATACTGAATAAAACTGGTACATGCTAGACAGAGGGTGCCAACATGACCAGCTTCCAATGAAGACCTTGGGCACTGAGTCTCTAATGAGCTTCCCTGGTAGAGAGCACTTCACATGTTTCATAATTAGATGCTGGAGGAATTAAGAGTGTAATATAAGTTAGCAGGTCCCCTGAGAAAGAGAACCAGGAATGGCTTTCTTGACATAAGAGAAGCCATTTTGGCCTAATTCATTTTGTTATCTAAGCCCAGCCATAATGCCTGCCCTTGAACAGGTCTCAGTAATTAATGATCTTAAGGGAACAAAGGAATGCAGGAACAGAGAAAAGGCAGCCAAACAATAGTGCAGTGATGAAGCAGAGTCCCAGTTCCTCCTCAAGGGATATACATAATATATCTTTGAGTTCTGCAGGAACAAAGGTCCCCACCCAGGTGGAGGATGGAATGATGATGTGGACCTTCCTGACTTCAATTGACTAAAGTTTGGACTCTGTCGACCTCTGCTCCAATTCTCCGGTGCTCAAGCCCCTTCATGAATATGCATGTACCCTCAGCTTAAAGCTTGCCCAATTTTGCTGTTCAGTGAGACACTGCTTTGGTCAAGATCTCTGGTTTTCTCCTTCCTTGCTGCAAGCAATAATAAACCCTTCCTTCTCTTGATCTTTGGCTTGATTGTGTCTACTGGCTCAACATCCACCAAGAGGTGAACCCAGTTTTCGGGTAACAAGTGAATCTGGTGTGACTCCACTTCGACAAAATTCTTATAAGGCTGTACATGATTTTCTCCAGACTTCACCCCATGTACCTTTTCCCTTTGTTGATTCTGCTTTGTATCCTTTCACTGTAATAAATCTTAGCCGTGAATATGACTATATGTAGAGTCTAGTAGGCCCTCCTACTAAATCACCAAATCACCTAGTGGGGGTGGTCATGGGAACCCTGATACACTCAGTTTCTGAGTTTAATAGATTAATATGGTCCCTTGCTTTAAAAATAAAAAAGAGTGATATGAAGGTGGCACATAGTTCCAGCTGGGTGTGAGTGCTGTGAGAACTCAGGCAAATGCTGAGAGAAGGGGTGCCAAGCAAGAATCATCTACGTAGCAGAGTGAGGGTAGATGGAAAAACAGCAGTCACTCAGCCTGCCAAGCAGGTGGCTTTCATCAAACACTTACTTCATGCCCAAGGCAGAGCAAAATGTTTAAGCCTACACATCTTTTGAGAACTCTGAACACTGTGCAAAGATTTAAGCCACACAGAGCAATAGATTACAAATCAACAAAGCATTAAACTTAAAAAATTAATACTTTGACTCAGTCTGGAAGGAGAAATGAAGTTACCAACATGGTTAGCTAACCACCTAGAACAGTATTACCTCCCAATGCCAATGTAGGGCCTTACTGATACACAGTGAAAGACAGGAACAATGGACTGAGAGGTTCAGTGCTTAAATAGAGCTGTATTTGGGAAGACACACAGGTTACCATTTATGTTCATACCTCCTTCTAGCCTATTCTCTCAACATGTTGCCTCCATAAGTAGTATATGTATATCTGACTGATTAAAAAGCATGCTTTTCACTGTTTAGAAAGCTATTAAAGTAACCAGGAAGATACCATACTCTAGAGAGTATTTATCAGAGCTTTCTGTTAATCAGTACATTGGTTGAAATGAAATAAATTTACTTAGCAATACAGAAATCATTCATATAGTATGGGAGATTACGATCATATAACAACACCAGTAAAACATTGAACTCCAAATCCTAAACTAATCTGACTGCTCCAGTCTCAGAGATTTCCTCCTGCTCAATATTCTTAAGATTTAGCATCACAAAAGTTAGAGCAGGGAAACAACCTTACATAACATCAGGTCTGTTCACATTTGATAAAACAGACTTAATGTAACCCTCCTGTGGCATTTAGAATAGAATATCTTGCATTGTTTTCTTGTCCATCAGACTATTCATCTTTCCTTCTCTTCTTTCCTCCTTTTCCTCCCTATGTATCAACCGTTAAGTCTCTTTAATCAGAGTTAAGTCATTAAAAGGGAAGTCTTGCATCTACTTTGGGTTTTTGGTGGCAAATGCTGTAAACTGTAAAATGAAGACTTGCAATAATTATACTTAATTTTGACATTGAAATTTTCATTGGGTTTGATTCACTATTATTCAACAATAAATTTTTCTACTTGTATAAAGTTATAACATATGCAATAACATATCAGAGAATCTTTCTGAAAAGGATGGATCTTACTTAAGCTAACAAGCCCAGCCGTACTGATCTCTTTAAATAATCAGCTTACTGATTATGGGAACTTAAAAACTTCTCGTATCCAGGCATTAATCCCCACTCCCGAACTGCACTATTTAAAATGGTAGTCACTAGCCATGTGTGCCTACTGAAACTACACTAATTAAAATGAAAAGTCCAGTCTCATTACCCACATTTCAAGTGCTCGACAGCCACACTGATGATGTGTTACCATGTTGGACAGTGCACACTAAGAACAGTTCCATCAGCACAGAACTGATGGGACAGTTTTATGGGACAGAACTGCTCTAGGAGTTGTTCTACTTCTTCTATTAATAGGGAACTTGGATTTACAACAGATTTCTCAGTCTCTCTGTCTGTTTTACTTATATTCCATGATGTGCCTAATCCAGAGGCTTTCTATCATGAAAAACAGTAAGCATAGATGTATCTTTACATAAAAAATCATAGTTATAGAAATAAATAGAGTATTTAAAGTAGCCATGTCACAGAACTTTAAAACTATTATTTCTCTAAAAGATACAGGATTGGCCAGTGATTCTGCGATGGACAAATGCTTTAATTGGTCTTAAACATTTTTTTTAATTGGAAAAGTTATTTAGAAACTATCATTGGGGTGAAGGTGGTCAAAAAGGACAAACTTTCAGTTACGAGATAAGTTCTGAAGATATAATGTACAACATAATATGGTTAACGAGACCATACTGTATATTCAAAAGTTGCTAAGAGAGTAGGTGCTAAATTTTCTCATCGCGAGAAAAAAAAAATGTAACTACGTGAGGTGATGGATGCTAACTAAGCTTACTGTGGTAATCACTTTGTAATATATACATATATCAAATCATTATGATGTACATCTTAAATTTATATTATTTTTATGCCTTTATATCTCAATAAAACTGGAAAAATAGAAAGAGAAAAAAGGGAAACAATATCAAACAACAAAGAAGTGTAAAAATAAGGTATATTAACACTCATATGCCCTTTTCCCAGATTTACATACTGTTTACATTATACCCCATCTTACCATTTGCACAGATATTTGCACACATACATATGTAATATTTTTCTGAAGTATTTGAGAGTAACTTACATATATCATGACCATTTATCCCTAAATACTTCACTGAGCATTGCTTATGAACAGGAATTTTCTTACATATATAACTACAGTACAGTTATCAATTTCATAAACTTTATCTCACCTATCAGCCACATTTTGATTTTATCAGTTGACCTAATATTTTTTATACTATATTCCTCCCAACATGGTTAGACACTGCATTTAAGTTTTCATATCTCTTAATTTCAAAATAATGATTTTCCTACTTTAGCACTCCTTCCACATTTACTAGCTGACCTTGCAACATTTTACTGTAAATAACAACCCTCCTTCCTCCCCAGCCACCCACACATATATGTATATATGTATCTGCCTGTCTGTTTGTCTATCTATGTCTCTATCACTGATATACACTCATGAATGTCTATTTTCCCCCCAAAGTATATAATTAATTCATTACTGTTCTTAATTATTTAGTTTATTTAAGTAAGTTCTTATTAAGTAAGATAGTTCCTATATTTGGTAATATTATTTAAAAATGAAGCAATGACTGGGTTATTAACACAATGCCAAACTGGCTGGAAATGTCAGGCCTGATGCCTGACCACAAGAAAGTGGGGGAGGAGGAGAGGAGGGTAAGGGAGATGGAGAAGGCTGGATGGTGTGGAAGTGTTCCCACATGGACATCAGACTCGTGAAAGAAGGGTAACTAGAATTAAAGCAGCCACAGGCTTTCCAACTATACCTGTTAGTCGCAAATGGAAATGTACTATTTTACATTTTGAAAATTGGCTTCCCTTTAAGGGAAAACATATGGTTAATGATTTAAGCTTCTGTGCAAGAAAATTCCTGAGAAATTGTGATGCACAAAAAAATGGGGCTAAAATAAATGTAAAACAATGACAACAGTGGCAGCACTAGTTGAACATGAATAGACGCAGGACTACAATTAAATATAAAAATATGGTTATAGCTACTCTTGTAATTCAGCATCTCCACAATTAGTTTTTTCCTCACTAGGACTAAAAAGTATGCAGTGCTGTCTTGCATCCTCCCCTCCACTATCCAATTCAATCAGTGCTCAGAGATCCTAAAGAAATGTGATTTTTTCCAGTGGTTAATTTGGAGCTGTAGCAAAGGGCAGACTTGTCATTAAATAACTACCCTTGAATAAAAGAAATCTCAGGAAGTAAAAGAATGAGAAGACAACTGTTTCTGCATGTGAAAATTTAGAAATAAGTTTTCCAGCTAGGTATGTTCAAGATGACAATCATAACAATTGATTTTCAGTTTTAGAGTATGGTGTGCTTTAAAGACAGAAAAAGTAGAACTGGAGTGACAATCCCACTGGTGGGAAGACAGGAAAACAGGGCTGCAGCCAGCAAGGAAAGCTTACTGGGCAATCTTCTGAGAGTTTGTGAGGTACATATGTCACTCAATAGAGACAACTTTCATACAACAACTTGACTCATAGGAGAGTTCATTGATGGTAAAAAGAGAAAAAGAGGGAGAAAAAGGTTGAGCAAGGGGCAGGAAAAGTGAAGGAGAACTGAAGGATAAAAAATAATAGAAAGTTAGAATGAAAAGGGCTAGGGTCTTTCTTCTTTCCCTCTACTTTCTCATTTTCTATCTGAGAAAATGGAAGATGAGAGAAATTAAATGACTGAACCAAGTTCACACAACTGAATAGTAATACGAGCAAAAATTAGAGCTCTAAACTCATTTTCAACCAAGCAGCTGAGGCAGAACAGAAAGAACACTGACCTTCAGATTACAAAGTCTGGGTTTCAATCTTTACTACCACTGGCTCATTCTATGGGCCTAGGCAAAGTCATGGCATTTCATGAACACTTTGAAGAAACTCATTGGCAGTCTAAGAAAAGTGAGTTAACAGAGATTTCTGTGAATGGAGACTAGGGTAGCATTAGCAGCTAGCTGTTAAGTCAATGTTAAGAAGTCCCCAACACTGAACTCTGAAATGTAAGTAGTGAGACCTATAGAAACCAGAGAGAACCTATTACCTCAGTGTACACAAGAGATAAAATTCCAAATAGTACTGAGGATATTTTAAACAGGGTGAATTTGGAAAAAATACATTTGCATTTTCTTCTCTCTGCCTTTGAAACCCAACAACAAAGTTCTAGAAGTAGTAAAGGGCTAGACTCTTAGTTTCTCTTCCTAATATTGAGTTTTGAGAGTTCTTCATATATTTTGGATACAATTTTTTTTTGAAATTTTGAATTTTATTTTTTTTACAGCAGGTTCTTATTAGTTATCTATTTTACACATATTAGTGCATAATGGGATACAATTTTATCAGATGTGTGATTTAAAAATATTTTCCTAGAGTCTGTGATTTGAATTTTCATCCTCACCACAGTACCTTTAGAAGACTAGTTCTTAATTTTGATGAAGTGCAATTTATCAATTTTTCTTTTATAAATCATGCTTGTGGTATTGATTCTAAGACATTTTCCCTTAACCCAAAGTAAAAAAGTTTATTTTTTTTCTTTTGGTTGGTTTTTTTTTAATGTTTTCTTCTAGAAGTTTCATAGCTTTAGGTTTCACATTTAAGTTTAGGTATAATATATTACATATAAGTAGGTCTAACTCTGGATGCTGTATTCTGATGCATTGATCTGTTTATCTTTACCGTATTGTCTTAATTACTGTAATTTAAAAATAAGTCTTATTTGACTCTTTGGATTTTAAAATGAATTTCCAATTCAGCTGTCTATTTCTACAAAAAAAGCATGCTGGAATTTCAGCTGGTATCAGTTGAATCGTTAGGTCAATTTTGGGAGAATTGACATATTAACAATATTGGTTTTCTGATCCACAAACACAGTATATCTTTCCAATATGGGGTGTTAATCTTTTGCAGAGCAGTTATCAGAGTACGAGTCACATTTATCCCTAAGTATTTCATATATTCTGATGCTATTATAAAATGGTATTTTAAAAATTTAACCACTTAAAATGTTTTTAAGTTTTAACATCCTACTTTGTTGTTAACATGTAGATATACAATTGATTTTTTTAAACTTTTTGGGGTAAATACACATATGATTTTCCATCTTAACCATTTTTTTTTTTTTTTTTTTCCGGTACGCGGGCCTCTCACTGTTGTGGCCTCTCCCGTTGCGGAGCACAGGCTCCGGACGCGCAGGCTCAGCGGCCATGGCTCACGGGCGCAGCCGCCCCGCGGCACGTGGGATCTTCCCGGACCGGGGCACAAACCCGCGTCCCCTGCATCGGCAGGCGGACTCTCAACTACTGCGCCACCAGGGAAGCCCCATCTTAACCATTTTTAAGGGTACAGTTCAGTGGTATTAAATACATTCATAATGTTGCATAACCAACACCACCATCCATCTTCATAGCTGTTTTCACCTTGTAAAACAGAAGCTCTGTATGAATTAAACAACAGCCTCCCATTCCCACCCTACAGCCCCTGGCAACAACAATCCTACTTTTTGTCTCTATGATTTTGACTACTCTCAGTACCTCATCTACGTGTTATACAATTGGTTTCTATAAATTGATCTTGTACTTTGCAACCTTCCTAAACTCATAACTTCTATTGGCTTTTTTTGTAATTACCTGGAAAGTCTGTTTGTACACTTATGGTTTATGGTTTACATTTTGATCATGTCACCTTCAAATAAAGATAGTTGTAGTTCTTTTACAATCTGTATGTCTTTTTCATAACTTACTGCACTGGCTAGACCCTCCAATACAATGGTGAATAGAAGAAGTGAAAGAAAATAACCCTGCCTTATTCCTAATCTGTCCCCATTAAAAGTATTATGCTAACCACATGTTTTTCTGAGATGTACTTAATCAGGATAAAGACATTCTCTTCTTACTTTTTGCAGCTTTTATCATGAATGGAAGTGGGTTTTCTCAAATATCTTTTTTGCATCTACTGAGATGAGCATATGTTTTTTCATTTTTAGACTGCTAATATGGTAAATTAAACTGACTGATTTTCAAATGTCAAATCAACTTCACATTCCTGAGGTAAACACTTAGTCATAATGTATTATTAGTTATATTTTTTGAATGAAATTGCTATAACTGTGTTGTATTTTTGCATCTATTATAACTGAGAAATATTGGTTTGTAGTGTTCTTTCCTTGTAATCCTCTTGTCTGGTTTTTTATCATAGTGTTGGCCTCATATAAGGAGTTGAGAAGAATTACCTCTTGAATTTTCTGGAAAATGTGTGTAGAATTAATACTCTTTTTTTTTTTTTTTTTTTTTTTTTTTGCGGTACGCAGGCCTCTCACTGTTGTGGCCTCTCCCATTGCGGAGCACAGGCTCCGGATGCGCAGGCTCAGCAGCCATGGCTCACAGGCTCAGCCGCTCCGCGGCATGTGGGATCCTCCCAGACCGGGGCACGAACCCGTGTCCCTTGCAACGGCAGGCGGACTCTCAACCACTGTGCCACCAGGGAAGCCCAATACTATTTCTTAAATAAATAATAATGTTTGGTAGAATTCACCAGTGAAGCGATCTGAGCCTAATGTTTTCTTTGTGGGAAGGCTTTTAGCTACAAGTTCAATGACTATTATAGGGCTATCCAGTTATCTATTTTTTCTTAAGTAAGCTTTGGTAGTTTGTGTCTTTCAAGGAATTTATAAGTTGTTAAATTTATCAACACAAAGTTGTTCATTATACATCCTTATTTTCCTTTTAATATCTGTAGAAACTGTAGTAATGTGACATATCTCATTCTTCCTGTTGGTAATTAGCATCCTCTCTTTTCTCTTTTAAATATTTATTTATTTATTTTTGGTTGCGTTGGGTCTTAGTTGCAGCACGTGGGATCTTTCGTTGCGGCACACGGGCTCTTCACTGCAGCACGCAGGCTTCTCTCTAGTTGTGGCACGTGGGCTCCAGGGCGCACAGGCTCAGTAGTTGCAGCACGCGGGCTCTGGAGCATGTGGGCTCAGTAGTTGTGGCACGTGGGCTCTAGAGCACATGGGCTCTGTAGTTGTGGCATGTGGGCTCCTAGTTGTGGTGCATGGGCTCAGTAGTTGTGGTGCGTGGGTTTAGTTGCCCCACAGCATGTGGGATCTTGGTTCCCCGACTTGGGATTGAACCCGCATCCCCTGCATTGGAAGGCAGATTTTCAACCACTGGATCACCAGGGAAGTCCCACTTCTCTCTTTTTTTCTTGAGCAGTTTGCCTAGAGGTTTATCAACTTCACTGATCTTCTCAAAGAACCAGGTTTTGATTTCACTTTTTTTTAGTTTTCTATTTCATTGATTTCTGCTCTAATCTTTATTATTTCTTATCTTCTGCTTACTTTGAACTTAATTTTCTTATTGTAGTTTCTTAAGGCAGAAGCTGAGGTCATTTACTTGAGATCTTTCTTTTCTGATATAGATGGTTAGGCCTATATGCTTCTAAGTACGGCTTTATCTGTATTCCACAAATTTTGATATGTGTTTTCATTTGCATTCAGTTCAATATACTATCTAATTCCCTTTGATTTTTTCTATGACCCATGGGTTATCTAGACTTTTGTTATTTGCTTCCAAATATTTGGTGATTTCACAGATAACTTTCTGTTATAGATTTCTAAATTAATCCCACTGTGGCCAGAGAAGTACTTTGTGTAACTTGAATTATTTTAAACATATTGTGACTTGTTTTATGGTACACAATATAAATTATCTTATTAAATGCTCTGTGTACACTTGAAAGAATTGTATTAGATTATTTTTGGGCAGAGTTTTAAATGTCACCTCAAATTGGCTGATGTAATTCTACTTTTTTACATCCTTACTAAATTTTCTGATGAATTGTTCTGTCAACTGTTGAAAGAAGGATATTAAAATATCTGACTAAAATTGTCAACGTGTCTATTTCTCCTTATAGTTATATCATCTTTTGCTTTACATATTTTGAAGCTCTGTTATTAAGTGCATAAACATTTAGCATTATTATATTCTCTTGATGAACTGAACACTTTATCATTATGAAGTGGTCTTCTTTTTCTGCAAATATTCTTTGCTATGAAATATACATTGTCTGATATTAACACAGCTACAACAGTTTTCTTTTTATTAATGTTAGCATGGTATATCTTTCTTTACCCCATCCTTTTACTTTTAATTTTGTTTTTTGTTTCCTAGGTGTCCTTTCTGTTCTTTGTTCCCTTTTCTCTCTTCTTCTGCCTTCTTTAGGATTATTTCTCATGATTCCAATTGATCTACTTTGTTGACTTATTAGCTATAATGTTTGTCTTATTATTTTGGAGATAGATTTAGAGTTGCTAGCATATATCTTTAACTTATCAGTCTACCTTCAGGAGATATTATGCCACTTCAGACATCATGTAAGAAACCTTACAACAGTATAACTTATTTATCCTCACCCAGTCTTTGTACTACTGTTATACATTTTGCTTCTACATACCTTATATATTCCACATTATATTATTTTTCTTAAATGTGTAAACTGTCTTTTACTCTTAAACAGACATAAATAATATGAAGAATATTATTTTATATTTATGTTTAGTGCCTTTCTTCTTACTGGCTTTTCTTTCTTCACACAGCCATCTTGTATCTCTGCTCTGCTTTTTATATTGTTCTCAAAAGGCTCATTCATGTATGCCCTGCCCAATTATTTATCATAAAGCACTTGTCATTATCTGAAATTTCAAAAATTTAATTTCTTTTATTTTTTGAGATTATAAGGTTCATGAGGGCAGGATCTGTACCCACATAACTCAGAACAATGAGCACATAGTAGGTGCTCTATAAACATTTGCCAAATAATTCCATCTTTATCTATTTGTTCCACTTATCTTTCTCCCATACTAGAAAATTAATCTTTACACATTGACATGAACATTAAAATCTCAAATCAGATAATGAGCATTATAATGACAGAATTAATCAAATAATGTACTAAGGCTCAAAATCACATTCATTTGAAGAAAAGCAACAAACAGGCTAGCAAAGGTTCAAAAACAGTTAATAATTAAGGGAAGAAATAATTTAATGTTCATTGAATAATGAAGACAATAAAAATCAGGTGGCAAAATTATTTGAAATTTAATTTAGCTAACAGGCACTTGAAGGAAGATAAGTTATAAGAAGGTTTGACTCCATAAACAGAAGCACAGTCAAATATTACATTTTTGTGTTTACCTGCACGGTGCCTGTCAAATCGCTTTGTCAGTAATGCCTGATATATGAATTTCAATATTCCCATACAAAATGGGGGGAAGAGTATTTAGGACTTCTTCCAGTTTAGAGAGGCTCTTGGATCAACAGCTTAGCTTTGAAAGAGTCCAGATGGATACCAGGCGATGTCAATATAATATTGAAGAGTGGGCTAGATCTCACGCTCTGATTTCTTATCTCAGCATGCTGATGTTAACTCTGCAAAATCAAGTACTACTAATGTGGCTGCTTATATACCACAACAGAACTGGTTCCACATCAAGCCTTTCTGTTGCAGGAGTAAATATTCATTCATACTTTGGCTGAGACTATCTATCTATTTATTTTTAATTGTGGTCAAAACCACAAACATAAAAGTTACCATCTTAACCATTTCTGGTCTGCAGTACAGTAGTGTTAACCATATACATTGCTGCATAACAGAACTCTAAATTTTTCATCCTGCAAAAGTAAAACTGTATATTCATTGAAAAGTAACTCCCCTTTTCCCCCTTCCCCAGCCTCTGTCATCCACCATTCTACTTTCTGTTTCTAAGAATTTCACTATTTTAGAAACCTCATATAAGTAGAATCATTGAGGCAATCTGCTGAGTACTAGATTCCCTTTCCTATCCCATGATGCTCTATGACAGATGGTGCAGTCTTAGAGCCAAAGCTCATTTGAAATAAATGAACAACCTAACTAGCTTTCTGTGATCTAGGGTTGAGAATCAATGTCAAATAAATAATCAAATATAAGGACAAACATTCTTGACTCCAAAAAGAACGATCATGAATCTAAATTTGTCCTACACATTTTAACCACTGTATCCCAATCATACCTAATGTAGAGAACATACAAAGTTTAATATTTTTAGTATCATATTATCAGTTTAAACACCTTTCAGATTTCATTTTGAATCTATAAACTACTAGTATAAAACATATTTCTTCAAGTTAATAACCAGGTATCAATGTCTAGACTGCATTTTTCAATAGATTTTATGGTTTGAAAAAATATTTGTGGAATATGCAAGTATATATAAAACTGTGCACCCAGTACCAATTATCAATTTGATTTGAAACAATTAATATTAAGACAATAGTAAATACATGTCTAAAATGTTGATTTGGTTTTCAGCTATTATGATACTTGTAGTATGTCACCAAACAATTATTTATTATTATTAAATTTAGCCTGATTCGAAGATCTGGAGTAGGTACGCATGACTTTCATTGGAGTTTACAGAGGTTTATCCCTTCTCTCACACTGGTAGCAACTGGTCTATAATAATTTGTATAAGTGTCCAAATAGATAATAAAAAGGAGATGATAAATAACTGGTAAAACATACAGCAAAGTGAAATATTTAAAACCTAGTAAGAATAATTCATTCTGCAGACTGGTCAGCTACCATGACAACATCTTCAACATAAAATTCCCATACAGTTGACCTCTGAACATGGATTTGAACTGCGCGAGTCCACTTCTATGTGGATTTTTTCAATAAATATATTGGAAAAATTTTTTGAGATTTGTGACAATTTGAAAAAACTCACAGGGGAACCACATAGCCTAGAAATATAAAAAAAAAATTAAGGAAAAGGCATGTCATGAATGCATAAAACATATGTAGACACTAGTCTATTTTATCATTTACTACTATGTAATATACATAAATCTATCACAAAATGTGAAAATTTATCAAAATTTACACAAACATACTGTACATGGCACCACTCACAGTTGAGGGAAATGTAAACAACCATAGAGGTTTAGTTTTAAATCATAACTGCATAAATGAACTGTACATGCTGTAGTACTGTAATGACTTCTCAGCCACCTCCTGATGCTATTGCGATGAGCTTGTGTTGCAAGTATGAGTATCCGCTTAAAACATCATGTGACACTTATCATCTCTGCATGAATAGGCTGCCTCTCCAGTAAACTGTGTAACTCAGTAAAAAAGTGATCTATTGTGGTTCTCGTGTATTCTTCATCGTGTTTAGTGCAATACCATAAACCTTGAATAAAACCATGGGACCCATATAAAGTGCCACTAACCATGCTGGAAGTGGTCCCCAGAGGCAGAGAAAAGTCATGACACTACCAGAAAAAGTAGAATTGCTTAATATGTACTGTAGATTGAGGTCTGCAGCTGTGGCTGCCCACCATTTCAAGATAAAGGAATCCAGCATAAGGACCACTGTAAAAAAAAGAAAAGGAAATTCGTGAAGCTGTTGCTACAGCTACTCCAGCAGACACAAAAACCTAACACTTTTGCGAAATATCTTTTTATCTCATACTGAAAATGCAGCATTTATGTGGGTGCAGGATTGTTATAAGAAAGGCATACCAATAGACTCTAACATGATTTTTTTAAAAAGTGAAGTCATTATATGACAACATAAAGCAAAAGGAAGATAAAAGGTCTAAAGCTGGAGAATTTAATGACAGCAAAGGATTTTTTTTTTTTTTTTTTGCGGTACGCGGGCCTCTCACTGTTGTGGCCTCTCCCGTTGTGGAGCACTGGCTCCGGATGCACAGGCTCAGTGGCCATGGCTCACGGGCCCAGCTGCTCCGCGGCATGTGGGATCTTCCCAGACCGGGGCACGAACCCGTGTCCCCTGCATCGGCAGGCAGACTCTCAACCACTGCACCACCAGGGAAGCCCCAAAGGATGGTTTTATGACAGAGCCAATCAAGGAAATCATGAAAGAGATTGTGGATATGGGGGGGAAAAAAGGTGGGGGGGGGGTGAAGGGTTTTAAGACAAAGATCTTGGAAAAATTCAAGAGATAACAGACACCACACCAGAGGAATTAACAGAAGACAATTGGATGAAGATGAGTGCTTCTGAACCAGTGCCAGATGATGAGGAAGAAGACATAGAAGAAACAGTGCCAGAAAACAAATGGCATTAGACAGTCTGGCAGAAGGGTTCAAATTATTCAAGACTGCTTTTAAGTTATTTTATGACATGGACCACTCTGTGATACAGGCACTGAAACTAATGCAAACAGCAGAAGAAGGAGTAGTACCATATAGAAACATTTTTAGACAAATGAAAAAGCAAAAAAGTCAGACAGAAATTAGGATGTATTTCCATAAAGTTACGCTGAGTGTGCCTGCCTCCCCTTCTACCTCCTCCATCTCTTCCACTTCTGCCACCTGAGACAGCAAGACCAACCCCTCCTCTCCCTCCTCCTCCTCAGCCTACTCAACATGAAGACAAGGATGAAGACATTTATGATGATCCACTTCCACTTAACGAATAGTAAATAATCATCTGAGTTAATAAACAAACTAATCTGTTGGATATGTGTGTGTGTTCATGTGAAAATCAAATAAATGTACAGTAAGAACTGTGTGAGACCTTTTTGTGTCACCATCATAATCATCTAAGTTTTCATGATATAGAACATCACGTGCAAGACTTGTATTGAAGTGGATAGCGTTTCCTTACATAGGCATAAGGTGAGTGATATTTAATATAAAATTAATAATGTTTTAGTTTTCTTACTGTCTTATAACTTTGCTTTCAAAGAATTACATTACCATACAGTATGCCTCTCTCATACTTCGAGTAACTGTGTATCAGTCTATCATCACGGGTAAGTGTTTTTTTTTAAAAAGTAACAATGTTTCCAATACTATATTATGAATATGACTATAATACTGTATGCCATAAAAATTTTATTTGACAATGATTCATTCATTAGTGTATAGGCTAGGCTATACACTTGAAGCAATCGTTATTGATTATACTAGGCTACCATAAACAATTGTATTGTTGCTTCTTCATTACCAATGGATAAGTCGTTATACCTGTAAATAAAGATGAATTTCTTTTTCACATTATCTTTTCATTTTGATTCCAGTGCTAGTGTTATATGTATAACATCTACAGGGTTTTGTATCATATAAGACAATGCTTATATAGGTACTGAGAGACAGCCAATTCATCTTGTAAACAGATGATGTAAACTTATGGTATTGATAAATACAGTACAGTACTGTAAATGTATTTTCTCTTATGATTTTTTTAAATAATATTTTCTTTTTTATAGCTTACTTAGTTATAAGACTAGGGTATATAATAAATATACAAAATATGTGCTATTCAACTGTTTATGGTATCAGTAAGGGTCAATAGTGGGCTATTATTAGCAGTTAAGTTCAGGGGGAGTCAAAAGTTATATGCAGATTTTCAACTGTGTGTGGGTTTAGCACTGTTTCTAACCAAACAAACTTGGGACCAGGATACAGAGAGTAGGCTATGGCCAGAGCTAGAGTGGGTCTGCCCTGGTTTAAACTCTGTTCCAGCCTAACAAGGAAAAATTGGCTGGTTTGGGGTCTCTGCCTTTGCCTTTAAGTCCTGATGTAACTTTCTTCCCCCAAGGTTGCTAATTAAAGAATAATAATAATAAAAAATCCAATCCCCACATTGTTCAAGGGTCAACCGTATTCAGGTATCAGAGAAATCAAGTATTTAGAAAACAGGAAATAAAGATGTAAAGTTCCATAAAACAAAGTAGAATCTAACTAGAGAAATATGTCCTAAGAACTAATTTCCAAATACTCAAATACCACTAAGGCATACAATTTACTTAACTTTGCCTCCTGTGGCAGGCAGGCAGCTTCTCGGATGGCCCCAATGATCACAGCCTGTCTCCTGGTACTGGTGCCCTTGTGTGTGAACATCTGCCCCGGCATGTAGGCAGGACCTGTGACTTGCTTCAAATACAGCAAAGGTGATGAAATGTCATTCCCACAATTAGGTTATACAAAACAGCAACTTCTATCTTGCTAGTAGACTCTAGTGCCTTCTTGACTCACCTGTTTTGATGAAATAAACAGCCACACTGGAGAGGTCTATATGACAAGGAACTAAGGTTGGCCTCCAGCAAAGAGCCAGGTAGGAACTGAGGGCTGCAGTGCAAAAGCCCACAAGGAACTGATTCTTTCCAACTACATGTAAGCGTGGAAGTGGATCCTCCCCAAGGCTGTTAACACCTTTGTTGTAGCCTGTGGAAGACCCCAAAGCACAGGAACTAGACAAGACTTGACTGGATTTCTGACCCACAGAAACTGTGTGTTAGGTGTGTTTTAAGCTGCTACTTTTGTAGTAATTTGTAACAGAGAATAGAAAACTAATACACCATCTTTAAAGTAGAGATATCTCAGAGTCTTATGACATTAATTAAACGACTTATTGAAGATGGCAGAGTAGAAGGACATGCTTTCATTCCCTCTTTCGAGAACACCAGAATCAAAACTAACTGCTGAACAATCAACGACAGGAAGACACTGGAACTCACCAAAAAAGATACCCCACATGTAAAGACAAACGAGAAGCTGCAATGAGATGGTAGGAAGGGCGCCATCACAATAAAATCAAATCCCATAACTGCCGGGTGGGTGACGCACAAACTGGAGAACACTTATACCCCAGAAGTCCACCCACGGAGTGAAGGTTCTGAGCCCCACGTCAGGCTTCCCACCTGGGGGCCTGGCAACGGGAGGAGGAATTCCTAGAGAATCAGACTTTGAAGTCTAGCAGGATTTGATTGCAGGACTTTGGCAGGACTCGGGGAAACAGAGACTCCACTCTTGGAGGATACACACAAAGTAGTGTGTGTGTTGGGACCCAGGGAAAGGAGCAATGACCCCACAGGAAACTGAACCAGACCTACCTGCTAGTGTTGGAGGGTCTCCTGCAGAGTGGGGGTGGCTGTGGCTTACCCAGGGACAAGGACACTGGCAGCAGAAGTTCTGGGAAGTACTCCTTGGTGTGAGCCCTCCCAGAGTCCGCCAGAGGGCAGACAACAGAAGCAAGAAGAACTACAATCCTGCAGCCTGTGGAACAAAAACTACATTCACAGAAAGGTAGACAAGATGAAAAGGCAGAGGGCTATGTACCAGATGAAGGAACAAGATAAAACCCCAGAAAAACAACTAAATGAAATGGAGATAGGCAACCTTCCAAAAAAAGAATTCAGAATAATGATAGGGAAGATGATCCAGGAGCTCGGAAAAGCAATGGAGGCAAAGATTGAGAAGATGCAAGAAATGTTTAACACAGATCTAGAAGAATTAAAGAACAAACGAACAGAGAGGAACAATACAATAACTGAAATGAAAAACACACTAGAAGGAATCAATAGCAGAATAACTGAGACAGAAGAACGGATAAGTGACCTGGAAGAAAGAATGGTGGAATTCACTGCCGTGGAACAGAATAAAGAGAAAAGAATGAAAGGAAATGAAGACAGACTAAGAGACCTCTGGGACAACATTAAATGCAACAACATTCGCATTATAGGGGTCCCCGAAGGAGAAGAGAGAGAGAAAGGACCCGACAAAATATTTGAAGAGATGATAGTCGAAAACTTCCCTAACATGGGAAAGGAAATAGCCACCAAAGCCCAGGAAGCACAGAGAGTCCCATACAGGATAAACGCAAGGAGAAACATGCTGAGACACACAGTAATCAAACTGGCAAAAATTAAAGACAAAGAAAAATTATTGAAAGCAGCAAGGGAAAAATGACAAATAACATACAAGGGAACTCACATAAGGTTAACAGCTTATTTATCATGAGAAAGTCTACAAGCCAGAAGGGAATGGCATGAAATATTTAAAGTGATGAAAGGGAAGAACTTACAACCAAATTACTCTACCCCACAAGGATCTCATTCAGATTCGATGGAGAAATCAAAAGCTTTACAGATAAGCAAAAGCTAAAAGAATTCAGCACCACCAAACCAGCTCTACAACAAATGCTAAAGGAACTTTTCTAAGTGGGAAACACAAGAGAAGAAAAGGAACTACAAAAACAAACCCCCCAAAATTAAGAAAATGGTAATAGGAACATACATATCGATTATTACCTTAAACGTGAGTAGATTAAACGCTCCAACCAAAAGACACAGGCTTTCTGAATGGACACAAAAACAAGACCCATAAATATGCTGTCTACAAGAGACCCACTTCAGACCTAGGGACACATACAGACTGAAAGTGAGGGGATGGAAAAAGATATTCCATGGAAATGAAAATCAAAAGAAAGCTGGAGTAGCAATACTCATATCAGATAAAATAGACTTTAAAATAAAGAATGTTACAAGAGCCAAGGAAGGATACTATGTAATGATCAAGGGATCAATCCAAGAAGAAGATATAACAATTATAAATATATATGCACCCAATATAGGAGCACCTCAATATATAAGGCAACTGCTAACAGCTAAAGATGAAATGGAGAGTAACACAATAATAGTGGGGGACTTTAACACCTCACTTACACCAATGGACAGATCATCCAAACAGAAAATTAATAAGGAAACACAAGCTTAAAATGACACAACAGACCAGATAGATTTAATTGATATTTATAGGACATACCATCTAAACCCAGCAGATTACACTTTCTTCTCAAGTGCGAATGGAACATTCTCCAGGATAGATCACATCTTGGGTCACAAATGAAGCTTCAGTAAACTTAAGAAAACTGAAATCATATCAAGCATCTTTTCTGACCACAATGCTATGAGATTAGAAATCAATTACAGGGAAAATAACGTAAAAAACACAAACACACAGAGGCTAAACAATACGTTACTAAATAAGCAAGAGATCACTGAAGAAATCAAAGAGGAAATTAAAATATACCTAGAGACACATGACAATGAAAACACGATGATCCAAAACCTATGGGATGCAGCAAAAGCAGTTCTAAGAGGGAAGTTTATACTTATATAAGCCTACCTCAAGACAGAAGAAAAATCTCAAATAAACAATCTAACATTACACCTAAAGGAACAAGAGAAAGAACAAACAAAACCCAAAGTGAGCAGAAGGAAAGAAATCATAAAGATCAGAGCAGAAATAAGTCAAATAGAAATAAAGGAAACAATAGCAAAGATCAATAAAACTAAAAGCTGGTTCCTTGAGAAGATAAACAAAATTTATAACCATTAGCCAGACTCATCAAGAAAAAGTGGGAGAGGACTCCAATAAAATTACAAATGAAAAAGGAGAACCTACAACAGATACTACAGAAATACAAAGCATCCTAAGAGAGTACTACCAGCAACTCTGTGCCAATAAAATGGACAGCCTGGAAGAAATGGACAAATTCTTAGAAATGTATAACCTTCCAAGACTGAACAAGGGAGAAATAGAATATATGAACAGACCAAACGCAAGTAATGACTGAAACTGTGATTAAAAATCTTCCAACAAACAAGTCCAGGACCAGATGACTTCACAGGTGAACTCTATCAAACATTTAGAGAAGAGCTAACACCCATCATTCTCAAACTCTTCCAAAAAATTGTGGAGGAAGCAACACTCCCAAACTTATTCTATGAGGCCACCATCACCCTGATACCAAAACAAGACAAAGATAGTACAAAAAGAGAAAACTACAGACCAATATCACTGATGAATACAGATGCAAAAATCCTCAACAAACTACTTGCAAACAGAATCCAACAACACATTAGAAGGATCATACACCATGACCAAGTGGGATTTATCCCAGAGATGCAAGGATTCTTCAATAAACGCAAATCAATCAATGTGATACACCATATTAACAAATTGAAGAATAAAAACCATATGATCATCTCAATAGACACAGAAAAAGCTTTTGAGAAAATTCAACACCCATTTATGATAAAAACCCTTTAGTGAGTGGGCACAGAGGGAACTTACCTCAAAATAATAAAGGCCATATATGATAAACCCACAGCAAACATCATTCTCAATGGTGAAAAACTGAAAGCATTTCCTCTAAGATCAGGACAAGAAAAGGATGTCCACTCTCACCACTATTATTCAACATAGTTTTGGAAGTCCTAGTCATGGCAATAGGAGAAGAAAAAGAAATAAAAGGAATACAATTTGGAAAAGAAGAAGTAAAACTGTCACTGTTTGCAGATGACATGATACTATATATAGAGAATCCTAAAGGTGCCACCAGAAAACTACTAGAGCTAATCAATGAATTTGGTAAAGTTGCAGGATACAAAATTAACGCACAGAAATCTCTTGCAATCCTATACACTAATGATGAAAAATCTGAAAGATGAATTAAGGAAACACTCTCATGTACCACTGCAACAAAAAGAATAAAATACCTAGGAATAAACCTACCTAGGGAAACACAAGACCTGTATGCAGAAAACTGTAAGACACTGATGAAAGAAATTAAAGATGATACAAATAGATGGAGAGATATACCATGTTCTTGGATTGGAAGAATCATTACTGTGACAATGACTATACTACCCAAAGCAATCTACAGATTCAGTGCAATCCCTCTCAAATTACCAATGGCATTTTTTACAGAACTAGAACAAAATATCTTAAAATTTGTATGGAGACTCAGAAGACCCCAAATAGCCAAAGCAGTCTTGAGGGAAAAAAACGGAGCTGGAGGAATCATACTCCCCGACCTCAGAGTATACTACAAAGCTACACTAATCAAGACAATATGCTACTGGCACAGAAACAGAAATATAGATCAATGGAACAGGATAGAAAGCCCAGAGATAAACCCATGCACATATGGTCAACTAATCTATGACAAAGGAGGCAAGGATATACAATGGAGAAAAAACAGTCTCTTCAATAAGTGATTCTGGGAAAACAGGACAATTACATGTAAAAGAATGTAATTAGAACACTTCCTAACACCATACACAAAAATAAACTGAAAATGGATTAGAGACCTAAATGTAAGACCGGACACTATAAAACTCTTAGAGGAAGACACAGGAAAAACACTCTTTGACATAAATCACAGCAAGATATTTTTTGATCCATCTCTTACAGCAATGGAAATAAAAACAAAAATAAACAGATGGGACCTAATGAAACCTAAAAGGTTTTGCACAGCAAAGAAAACTCTAAGGATGAAAAGACAACCCTCAGAATGGAAGAAAATATTTGCAAATGAATCATCGGACAAAGGATTAATCTCCAAAATATATAAACAGCTCATGCAGCTCAATATTAATAAAACAAACAACTCAATCAAAAAATGGGCAGAACTAAGTGGTTGAGAGTCTGCCTGCCGATGCAGGGGACACGGGTTCGTGCCCTGGTCCAGGAAGATCCCACATGCCGCGGAGCGGCTGGGCCCGTGAGCCATGGCTGCTGAGCCTGCGCGTCCAGAGCCTGTGCTCCGCAACGGGAGAGGCCACAACAGTGAGAGGCCCGCGTACAGCAAAAAGAAAAAAAAAATGGGCAGAAGACCTAAATAGACATTTCTCCATAGAATACATACAGATGGCCAAGAAGCACATGAAAAGCCGCTCAACATCACTAATTATTAGGGAAATGCAAATCAAAACTACAATGAGGTATCACCTCACCCCAGTTAGAATGGGCATCGTCAGAAAATCTACAAACAACAAATGCTGGAGAAGGTGTGGAGAAAAGGGAACCCTCTTGCACTGTTGGTGGGAATGTAAATTGATACAGCCACTATGGAGAAAAGTATGGAGGTTCCTTAAAAAAGTAAAAATAGAATTACCATATGACCCAGCAATCCCACTACTGGGCATATACCCAGAGAAAACCATAATTCAAAAAGACACATGCACCCCAATGTTCACTGCAGCACTATTTACAATAGCCAGGTCATGGAAGCAAACTAAATGCCCATCGACAGATGAATGGATAAAGAAGATACAGTACATATATACAATGGAATGTTACTCAGCCATAAAAAGGAATGAAATTGGGTCATTTGTAGAGACATGGATGTATCTAGAGACTATCGTACAGAGTGAAGTAAGTCAGAAAGAGAAAAACAAATATTGTATATTAATGCATATATGTGGAACCTAGAAAATGGTATAGATGAACCGGATTGAAGAGCAGAAATTGAGCCACAGATGTAGAGAACAAACGTATGGACAGCAAGGGGGGAAAGCGGCGGGGGGTGGGGGTGGGGGTGTGCTGAATTGGGAGATTGGGATTGACATGTATACACTGATGTGTATAAAATGGATGACTAATAAGAAAATAAACATTGAAAAAATGACATTAAATAAGTAAAACTAAATTGCCTAAAATACAGATATTAGATGGTTAGTTCTACTCACTTTCTAGTTAATTAACTTGTGGCATTCCAACCAACAGCTGGAAGAATATAGTTTGTTTAGAATATAAAACAAATTTTGGTAGCAAACAACTTTATAGTAACTTAAACCCTGTACTTTATTTTCATTGTATTTTTTAAATTAATAGACTTTTTTTTTTTTTTTTTTTCCGGTACGCGGGCCTCTCACTGTTGTGGCCTCTCCCGTTGCGGAGCACAGGCTCCGGATGTGCAGGCTCATGGGCCCAGCTGCTCCGCGACATGTGGGATCTTCCCGGACTGGGGCACGGACCTGTGTCCCCTGCATCAGCAGGAGGACTCTCAACCACTGCGCCACCAGGGAAGCCCCAAAATTAATACACTTTTTAAGAGCAGTTTTAGATTTAAAAATTGAGCAGATAGTTCCCATATACTCCCTCTCTCCCCCTCATGGTTTCCCTGATTTTTAGCATCTTCCATTAGCGTAGTGCATTTGTTACAATTGATTAACCAGTATTGATGCGTTATTATTAGTTCATAAAATCCATAGTTTAATTAGGGTTCACTCTTTGTGTCTTATGTTATACAGTTCTATGTATTTTGACAAATGTTCTAGCTATTCATCCCTCATTCCCTCTCCCTGACTGCAGGCAACTACGGATCATTTTACTGTCTGCATAGTTTTGTCTTTACCCTTCACTTTGGGTTGTGATCTCCTACAGTAATATAGCTTACTCTTTCCAGACCAGATAATATACAATGAGTCAGAGCCAGTAAGTGTGACTCAGTATTCATGCTTCTCATGTTCCCTATTAGAGTTATTCTCATGTTCTTTATTAGAGTTATCCTCATTTACATTTCAGCTAATTCTTCTGCATTTTGATAAAGCATTACCTTCTTTGGCCAGTCTCTCTCTCTCTCTCTCTCTCTCTCTCTCTATTGGAGAGAGAGCCTTAACTATTTTCTTACAATAAATTGTTTAAATTATCATATTTTAAGTTTACTTTCTGGGTAAAGGACATTACAGTAGCAGACAAGCCAAAATTCTATGCACTGGGCTTAAGAATATATTTGATTGGGGCTTCCCTGGTGGGGCAGTGGTTGAAAGTCCGCCTGCCGATGCAGGGGACGCAGGTTCATGCCCCGGTCCGGGAAGATCCCACATGCCGTGGAGCGGCTGGGCCTGTGAGCCATGGCCGCTGAGCCTGCGCGTCCGGAGCCTGTGCTCCGCAACGGGAGAGGCCACAACAGTGAGAGGCCCGCATACCGCAAAATAATAATAATAAATTAATTAATTAAAAAAAAAAAGAATATATTTGATTGGTGGTGGAGACGAAGAACTGCCTTTCTAACTGTTTGTTTAGCCCAATCCTCACAGTTCACAGTGACATAGAAATTCAATATGCACAATCATCTTAGGAGTCAAAATTCATACGGCACAGTATGCTATACGCATACAACAGAACCTTGCCTGCACCCAAGACCTTCATTATCATTAGGATTCATACCACTGGACCACATTTTAAATAAATCTATGTGAAAATGAATCCTACAAACACTTTTAATATTAATTCCTATTAAACTGAGAATCTTTGCAACATAACTGATATAATACCAGATTTATTAGGTTCACCCATCTGTGAAGAGTAGCATTTCCTTGGTATTAAAAGTATATATTTTATTGACTAGGATTGTTTATTGACTTAAGGGTATAGCTGTTAAAGTGATCTGGCAATCGATCCTACAAGCACACTGAATTTATCAGCAGGATACCCAGACATTTGGAAATGGTCTTAATATTATGGCTCCAAAAAGCAAAGCTTCAGGCACTATTCTAGGATCTCTTGAAATCTGTAGTTACTTGAATACCAGATCATTCACTGGTCTTTTTTTTCTTATTAAGGATTTCATGTACCATAAAAGTAATACTCTATTCTTTTTTTTTTTTTGTAGTTAAATAAGTTGGATTTATTATTTGCTGCAGCGAGGGGAAACACACACCTTGGGGAAACATGGATGTGTTAGGAAGATCCTACTATATAGGATTTGGGCTTTGATTGAGTAATTTGAGGGAAGCAGGTGAGAGTTTGCTTTAGATTGGATGCTGTCAGAAAACAGGGATGATTCTATGAGTGGATATCTCAATAAGTTTTATCTTTAGGGAGGGGAGACTCATAAGAGGATAAGCTATAATTGGTAGAGAAGTAGCAGTCACTCATTTTGGCCAAGAGAGGGGATGTATGGTAACTTGTGGGCTGCACAGTGACCTTGGTTTTGTCTGTATTTAGATATAATTATGAAGTGGCCTTGTTTTGTCTTATTTTATCATGGTCTCAGAGTAACCTTGCATCGGGTTAGTGTTCTGTGAGATTGTTTCTGTTCAGTAGGGGAATAACATGGCCCACAGTGAGTGCTAGGCCAGTTTTCAAGTGTCACGTACCGCCCCCTCCTCTTTTTTTCCTTTCTCACAAGTTCCAGGTGATGCTGATACTACTGGTCCAGAGACCACCAACCTTTGAGAACCACTCTCTGAGAGGGTAAAGAGACCTGAGACCTATGTTTGGAACAGGTACATAATAAAGTAATACTGTATTCTTCTTAATTAAAGGCAGTACTTCTGGTTACTATTAATTACATAAGACTAAATGAAATACTGTGATCCATGTTCAAGTTCAGGTGGTCACTGTAATATGCATAAAAAACACTGTACTTAAAGAAGAACAAAAACTGGTACCAAGAAAAATCAATATATGAAGTTAGGCTTCAAAAAGGGTGTCTTCAATGTTGGAATAATGTTGAAGTTAATTTTTGTGCATGGTGCAAAGGGTCTAAATTTATCTTTTCTGCATGTGTCCAATTGTCCTATCAATGCTTGTTGAAAAGATAATTTTTTCGCACTGAATTGCGTTAGCACCTTTGTTGAAGATCAGTTGACCATAATTGCTAGAGTTTATTTCTGAATTCACAATTCTGTTCCACTGGTCTAAATGTCCATCATTATGGCAGTACTATATTCTTGGAAACTGTATGTATTAGTTTTCTATTTCTGTATAACAAATTACCACAAACATAGCAATTTACAATAACACAAATTTATTACCTCACAGTTCTGTAGGTCAGAAGTTCAGGCAGGCTTGGCTAGGTTCTCTGCTTAGTTTCTCACAAGACTGAACTCAAGCTATCAGCTAGGCCAGGTTCTAATTGGAAATATCTAAGGAAGAACCTGCTTCCAAGCTCAGGCTGGTGACAGAATATAGTTCCTTGTGGTGGCAAGACTTAAATCACTCTTTTCTTGCTACTGGTCAGAGACAGCTCTCAGCTCCTAACCCCTTCCATCTTCAAAGCCTGCAATGGTATGTTGAATACCATTCTTATGCTTTATATCTCTCTGTCTCTTTTGCTCCCAGCTGGGGAAAACTCTCTGCTTTTATCATGTAATTAGGTTAGGCCCATCTAAATATTATCTCCTTTTTATTATATAACATAACATATTATGGGAGTAAAACCATTTCGGCAGGGGTCAAAAGTCATGCAAGTAAGGTTAAAATTCTATCTACTATACTATACCTTTAGAGTAAACATTAAAATTAGAAAGAGTGATCTTATACTTTACTGTTCTTTCTCAAATTTTTTGGCTATTAGTATTACTCTGCATTTCCATATAAACTTTAGGATCATCTTATCAATTTCTGTAAAAATGAAATTATCAAAATTTGCTGGAAATCTGATGGAGATTGCAACAAATCTATAGACTAATTTGGGGAAAATTGCCATTTTAATAACATTGAGTCTTGCAAACCATGAACATGGAATAATATCTTAGATCTTTATTTCTCTCAGCAATGTTTTGTTATTTTCAGTGTTTTTATTGTACTGCTTTTATTAAATATATTCATTTTTGAATTGTTCATTGGAAGTAAATAGAAATAACATTGACTTGCATACTGATCTTGTATCCTGCAACTTGCTGAACTTATTTATTAGTTCTATCATGTTTTTGTGTGTGCGTGTTTGTGGATTTCTTAAGATTTTCTACATATAGGACCATGCTGTCAATGAATAAAGACAGTCTTATTCTAGTAATATAGAGAAAATTTTCTCCAACAGTTCTGCCTTCTGTCCTCCTCCTTTTGTGCAAGTACACATACACACACACACATACAACGTCTTTATATCTTATAAGCTCAACCATACAGTTTTATAATTATTGTTTTATTCAGGTGTCTTTTAAGTTTTCTATTTAAGAAAAGAGAGATATGTAATTACTTTTACCAGTGCTCTATTTCTTTATGTGAATTTGAGTTGCTGGCTTATGTCATTTTCTTTCATCTGAGCAGACTTCTATTAGTATTTATTGTAAGGCAGATAAGCTAGCAATGAATTCTCTCAGTCTTTATTTATTTAGGAATGTCTTTATGTCACTTTCATTTTTGAAGGATAGTTTTATTTGATTGCCAGTTTTTTTTTTTTCCTTCAGCTCTTTGAATATGCCATCCCACTGCCTCTTTCCTCCACTGTTTCTGATGAGAAGTCAGCTGTTAATCATATCTTTATTCTATGTACAAATCTTTTATTCCACAAGGAGTTTAGTAGTTCATTTGAGTCAGACATATAACAGATATCCAAAGGGCATAACATTTTTGATTTGGCTTCTTTGTCAGTTAGAAGTGTGGTGACACTTCTGGACTGCCAACAAATCTGGGCTTCTTATAACAGACTCAAAGATAGCTTAGTATAGATAGAATTAAAATAAATATTACACAGTAAATACACATTAAAATGCATAAGTAGGTTAGACAGAATTAAAATGGTAAGGAGCTCTATTAGCACATGCCTATATGAGGCAGTTAAAAAATGTTTAACCAAAAGAATACATGAAAATAATCACAGAATAGGAAATAGTCCCAAGACACTGTGGCCCTAAGCACTACAAAATCTCTTTTAACAAACTATAGAGACAATAGTAATGGAAACCACCCAGAAACAATTAAAAATGCACTCAGCAATGATTTACCTATTATAGTTCAGATTCTGTCCAGTCCATGACCTAGGCCTAAATAAAGACAGAACAAGTAATCATAGGAAAAATGGAAAAGTTTCTATAAAAGGCCTTTTACTAGATCAGAACAGCATGGATTCATTAATATCCATTGCCCATGGCTGAAAAGTAATGATGATTTTATCCATTTTATAGAAAAGGGGGAAATCTCAAGATGAATCCAAATCTACCTTTTTATATCTACTTGGCAAAAAAATGGAAGAGTTAAGAAAAACATTAAGGCAATCTTGCATAGAGACATTTTCAAACTGCAGCAGGAAAAGCTACTCAAAGTGCTGCCTAGGCTTTCTCTTAATATAAAGAATACTGTGGAAATACCATACCTCTCCTGAAATGATACAGCCTATCAAATAAGATTAAAATAGAAGTTATAAGCATCAGAGTTTAAGGTGACATTATTTAAGTTCAGATTCACACACACACAAAATAGTAACACTCGACTGTGACAAGAAGAGCTGTATTCTAAAATGTACTCTGGTTAAAACTATGGTTACTAGATCCTCCCATGTCCAAGAACAAGGTTATACTGTGGGTAAGTATTGTTTCTTAAGATAAGGAAATGGAGTAACAGACACACGTCAGTGAGGTATCTCAGTCTAAATAGAACAAGTGAA
This sequence comes from Phocoena sinus, assembly GCF_008692025.1. Classification (NCBI taxonomy): domain Eukaryota; kingdom Metazoa; phylum Chordata; class Mammalia; order Artiodactyla; family Phocoenidae; genus Phocoena; species Phocoena sinus. The sequence goes on from NC_045776.1 coordinate 38,316,388, forward strand.
AAATCTTTCTAGATTCCACAATGAAGAACTTGTAATGCTGAACAAATTACAAGATGAATGGAGAATGCATTCATCTTTAAGGCAAAGCAAGAAAGAGGATGGGGGGAAAAGCAAGGAAAAAATTCGCTCTGTAAATGGAGCAACTTCTTTTCAACCAAATGGCAGAAGTAAAAAGAAAACCATAAGCTAGCACATTCTTCTGAAGAACTGCAAATTTAATAAAATTATAAACAAAACTTATAATGAGCAAGTTGAGCCACATGGCAACCAACACAAAGAAGAAACAAAAGAAGACTCTTAAAGTCAAATGAATGCCTCATGAAAAATGAACTGCAGCATCTCTATCACAAAATCTGAAGGTGAGTTTAAAAAAACCTTATTTTTTTTTGCTTTTTATCTATTTATCTATTTATTTATTTATTAAACATCTTTATTGGAGTATAATTGCTTTACAATGGTGTGTTAATTTTTGCTTTATAACAAATTGAATCAGTTATACACATACATATGTTCCCATATCTCTTCCCTCTTGTATCTCCCTCCCTCCCACCCTCATTATCCCACCCCTCTAGGTGGTCACAAAGCACCGAGCTGATCTCCCTATGCTAAGCGGCTGCTTCCCACTAGCTATCTATTTTACGTTTGGTAGTGTATATATGTCCATGCCTCTCTCTCACTTTGTCACAGCTTACCCTCCCCCCTCCCCATATCCTCAAGTCCATTCTCTAGTAGGTCTGTCTTTATTCCCGTCTTGCCCCTAGGTTCTTCATGACTTTTTTTTTTCCCTTAGATTCCATATATATGTGTCAGCATACGGTATTTCCTTTTCTCTTTCTGACTTACTTCACTCTGTATGACAGACTCTAGGTCCATCCACCTCACTACAAATAACTCAATTTCGTTTCTTTTCATGGCTGAGTAATATTCCATTGTATATATGTGCCACATCTTCTTTATCCATTCATCTGTCAATGGGCACTTAGGTTGCTTCCATGTCCTGGCTATTGTAAATAGAGCTGCAATGAACATTTTGGTACATGACTCTTTTTGAATTCTGGTTTCCCAGTAGTGGGATTGCTGGGTCGTATGGTAGTTCTATTTTTAGTTTTTTAAGGAACCTCCAGATTGTTCTCCATAGTGGCTGTACCAATTCACATTCCCACCAACAGTGCAAGAGGGTTCCTTTTTCTCCACACCCTCTCCAGCATTTATTGTTTGTAGATTTTTTGATGATGGCCATTCAGACCGGTGTGAGATGATATCTCACTGTAGTTTTGATTTGCATTTCTCTAATGATTAGTGACATTGAGCATTCTTTCATGTGTTTGATGGCAATCTGTATATCTTTGGAGAAATGTCTGTTTAGGTCTCTGCCCATTTTTGGATTGGGTTGTTTGTTTTTTGGATATTGAGCTGCATGAGCTGCTTGTGAATTTTGGAGATTAATCCTTTGTCAGTTGCTTCATTTGCAAATATTTTCTCCCATTCTGAGGGTTGTCTTTTGGTCTTGTTTATGGTTTCCTTTGCTGTGCAACAGCTTTGAAGTTTCATTAGGTCCCATTGCTCATTTTTATTTCCATTTCTCTAGGATGTGGGTCAAAAAGGATCTTGCTGTGATTTATGTCATAGAGTGTTCTGCCTATGAAAAAACCTTATTTTGAGAACAAATAAAATTTTATATTTACCTGACATTTTGGCTACTCACAGGAAAATCAAATAGTTTCCCACCATCTCTAGTGTATTTGTGCTCTGGCATTCAAAAAACTGGATTTCAGATTAAGATCCAAAAGAGGGTTGGTCATAGAAACAAGGGCTTGTAAAGCAAATTTTCAATATTTTTTAGCTATCTCAAAATTTTCTTGTCTTTCTCTCTTCAAAAAAATATGGAGTCAGACTGTTTAGGTTCATATCTTGATTTTCTAACTTGCTACCTGGATGACAAGGCAAGTCTCTTGTTCTGCCTGGGATTCCTCCTCTGTAAAATGGGGATAATAACTTCATTGGGCTACTGAGGGACTAAACGATTTAATGTGTGTTAAGAGCTTAGAACAGTACCTGGAGCACATAGTATTTACCATATGAAATTTTGTTAAATAAAAATTAAAACTTTATTAGGCCAACCTATGTTAGGTTCTGAGTATAAAGAAACCAACAGGATGCTGTTTTTAAAAAAGCTTGGTGAGAGAGATGGATGAATAAACAATGATTACAAAAGAACTAGAACAGTGCTATGATAGAGATGAGTAGTCTATTTGTGAGCACATAAAGAGGACCTCTAACTTTACCACATCGTCATTCAGAGTGTTCACAATGATGCCCTTCCTGACAGGAAGTAGATTTGTCCACCAAATTCACCCAATTCCCATGAGGGTGACTGAGAAGGTGCTTACCTTTGCTTAGCTAAGAGAAGCCTGTCACAAAGAACAAATCAGATAACAAAGGAAACGGGTGACAATCTCCACTTGGTATTCAAAAAGAAACTTATTTTCCCTCTCTAGGTTCAAATAGCAGAGTCTACAAGTGCTCTCAATTTCATTTAAATATAAAGTCTGACCACGGGGCACTTCCTGAAAACATGGTTTTAAAATTTTCTCATGAATAAGTCAAAATGAAAATTCAGAAGTATCTCCTTTTTTTTTTTTTTTTTTTTTTTGTGGTAGGCAGGCCTCTCACTGATGTGGCCTCTCCTGTTGCAGAGCACAGGCTCCGGACGCGCAGGCTCAGCAGCCATGGCTCACAGGCCCAGCCGCTCCGCGGCATGTGGCATCTTCCTGGACCAGGGCACGAACCCGTGTGCCCTGCATTGGCAGGCGGACTCTTAACCACTGTGCCACCAGGGAAGCCCCCGTAGTATCTCCTTTTGAGAGTATACTTTCTCTATACCTGTGACCAACAGTTTCTTCCTAGTATTTGTAATTTTTTAAGTTTTGCTCCTCAGGGTTGAGGTTAAGAGAGGCAGTGTTAACTATGATTGGTCTCTAGGGAAACCTCCAAGAATCACTCTTTTAAACATAAAACACTACCCTTTAGAAAGTTTTATTTTCCCCTCATTTCAGCAGTAGATAGAAAAAGGGCTAGGCCTCTTTATCTAGATGTCTTTAAACTCCCTAATGACTATTTCTTGACTCAGTCTATATCCTTAACTACTGGCAATTGAAAAGTCCCTCAGCCTCTCCTCCACTACCCTTGGCCAACGTTTTTGTGCCCTTAAACATCTGTCATAGAGACAGAGGGAGTGGAAGTGTAAAGACGAAAGTCAGAAATCTGATCTTCATGTTATAATCTTCTCTAGCCCGACCATGAGAGCATTAGGAAAGTGCCACCTTAAAAACTGCCCTTTTTCAAAGTGGCAAAACAAATCCAAATAAAAAGATTAGCTTCCACCTTCCTCTGCCTCATTTTATAGCATAGGTTTTCAGAAAACAGAACAAAAGAAAATATTTCCAGTTAGAATACAAATAAACCATTCATACTGTGGTTCTTTCTTATAAATATTGTGACTTCAAAATAAAAAAGGGAGGGTACGTTAAAAGTCTAAGCTATGCCACATTCCAGCAAAATTATTATTCTTTCTTTTCTTTTTACTTTTCCATATGTCCAAACTTGAGGTTTAAAAATGGATTTTCTTAGCCGAAACTCTTAACCCATCTGAGACAGGTGTCTCTAGGTTGAACAGAACAGTGTTCTTTAGAATATTTACAGAAAACCATTCAAGACCTGCTACTATTCAAAGGGAGAGGATAACCCTTTAGTTAGTACATTATCCATGTTTTAATAATAATATGAATGACTCTGACACTCTATATAGTTTTTTCTACAACGTTTTAATACAAAAGCTATCCTCATCCATTTAAATTCATTTGGATATGAAAAAGACAACCAATGTCACTTGCTAGAGGGCAAGAAGTAAGTCTTCAGAACTTGTTTCACGTCACAACTGGCAGGGTTCTGAACTTTCATTTTATTATATAATATATACTATTTGATGATATGTATATAAATGTTAATATGCAAACACTCTCATATATACTTATGTGATTAATACATATATACAAACACAAAATCATGCTAAATGTTCCAGTTTTCTCCAGTTAAAGCTTTTACAATTTGCCAAGACACTTTCATTACTCTAAAACTCTAAACATGAGTTAGAAGAGGCTTATGAGTAAAAAAAAAAAAAAAGAGCCCACCTGATCTTCATTAAGTAACAAGAGCAGTGGGTTTTCTTTATCACTCCTGCTGTGCTTTCATACAATCAGGAGCTTCCCTCCTGACCCAGAGCCTGCTTCAAGTAATCATTCCTGACCTCTGGGCCCCAGGAACAGAAGAGGAAAGGGAAACAGGGAAGTAAATGAAGCCAACTCAATCACATGCTGTAACTGTAGGTCTAAAGACAATGTTGTATACAGTGAGACAAAGTAAAAGGCAGATAACTCTTCTGACATCTTGCTGATCCATTAAAGACAAGAAAAGGTAAGAAAAAAGATGCTTACCTGTTGTTCCTGAATTTTAGCAGCACCAAGTTCTGAGAGAGACACAGTGAGCTTCTCCTGCTGTTCTGATAGATATTTCTGATAGAGGCTTAGAAGTTCTTGACATTCTTTATACTGTAGCTGAAGAGGTGAGATTGCAAATTAAGGGAAAAAGCTAATAAATGGATTTAAACTGCATATATCGGTATTGTTTTTCAGATTTCAACAAAAAAAATAGAGACAGAAATGTAACCATACTTGGTGAGAGTGCAGGTAAGCTATAGTCTTCAGATGAACACAGCATATGTACCCCCCTCAAAATCATGAAACAATAATTCACAGGGAGTAACAATGTTTATCCTATTAAAATTTTTCTTTCTCAAGTCTTTAAATTTGATGAAGACAAACATATGCACAAGAATGAAGGTGGACCCCCATCTCACACCATATATAAAACTACCTGAAAATGGATCACTGACCTAAATTTAATAGCTAAAACTATAAACTTTATAAAAGCAAATCTTTGTGACCTTGGATTAGGCAATGGTCACCTAAAAGCACAGCAATGAAGAACAAATAAATAAATTGGATTTCAAATTTTAAAACTTTGTGCTTCAAAGGACAGTATTAAGAAATTGAAAAGACAACCTCCAGAATGAGAGAAAATATTTGCAAATCATACAAATGATAAGGTCTGGTATCCATATATATGTAAAGATGTTATATGACTCAACAATAAAAACTATTACCTAATTAAAACTGGGCAAAGGACTTGAATAGACATTTCCCAAAAGGAAATATACAAATGGCCAAGCAGCACAAGAAAAGATGCTTTACATTGTTAGCCATTAGCTACTAGGAAATGCAAATCAAAATCACAGTGAGATACCACTTTGCATTTACTAGGATGGCTATAATCAAAAAGACTGACAATAACAAGCACTGGCAAGAATATGGTGAAATTAGAACCCTCCCACATAGCTGATGGGAATGTAAAATGCCGCTGCTTTGGAAAATAATTTAGCAGTGCCTCAAAAAGTTAGACACAGAGTTACCATGACCCACAATTCTACTCCAATTCCCCAAGAGAATTGAAAATATAGGTTCACATTAAAAACTTATACATGCATATTCAGAGCAACATTATCCATAACAGTGAAAAAGTGAAAACAATCCAAATGTCTATCAATTGACAAATGGATAAACAAAATGTGGTATACCTGTAAAATGGAATATTATTCAGCCATAAAAAGAAACAAAGTATCCCTACATTCTACTATATGAGTAAAACTTGAATATATTATATGCTAAAGAAGCCAGGCACAAAAGGCTACAAATTCTATGTATGTTGTTGTTTAAAATACCTCTTCCAATGAGCCAGGGAAAAGAATACTTAGTTCTAAGTATACCAGATCACAAGTAAGAGTTACATTTATCCATGTTCACTTTCTGTTCTCTTCTCCAATTTTCTGAAGTACCCATTATGTGAGAAAAGCTAAATGGGGAAAAAAAGAGAAATGTCCAGAATAGGCAAATCCATATAGATAGAAAGTATATTAGTGGTTGCCAAAAGATGGAGAAGGGACATAGGGAGCACTTGCTGATGGATATGCGTTTTATGGGGGAGGCAATGAACATGATCTGGAAGTAGAAGGCTGTCTTTGCACACCTTTAGGAATATACTCAAAACCATTGAATTCTATACTTCCAAAGGGTGATTTTTATTGTATGTGAATTATATCTCAATAAAGCTGTTACTAAAAAATTCAGGGTGGAAGTGATGATACTGTTCTGGTCAAAGTAATTACTGCCTAATTTACATAGGAGGTTCTAACTATATTAAACATAACAGGATTATGATTAGATTTTTGTCCTATTTGTTTGGTTTTGCATAATGTCAATTTAGTCAATATTTCATTAATAAAAGCATCATCAGGAAATTTTCTGCCCATATACCTCCCTACATGTTTTACAGTCTAGTATGAAGAACATAGCAACCTAACTTGGGGTACCCTCTCCCACAGCTCCTCAAACTTGCAAAGTGCTCAGGAAGAAGATACTAAACTGCGCAGATCAGGTGTCTGGAAGACAGGGAGTTCTATCCAAGGGAGAGTTCTCTGTTCCTTATTTCTCACTGTGGTAATTTCTTCCCAAGGCTCATTCTTCTCTCAGATCATTTCTGAATCTCCCTAACACCTAATTATATATGCTGTTGTATAAAAATTACTGTCCAATAAGATTATTCTGTATAAATACTTTTATAACAGGTCATCATGATTAAGGGTGGGAATAGTATTTCTTAAATGTCAAAAATGGTGACTGGCTTCAGTGTTCTTCTTAACATTTTCATAACCATATCATTGCTTCTGGGCAGATTCCTATTCTAATAACTTTTGCCAATCCTGACTGAATAAATAACCAATTGCTTCATTATTCTCATTGTTAACCTTTAACAAAAACCAGAGATGGCTTGTAGAAGAGGAGCTGGTTCATAATGAAAGGATAGGTTACTAAGCTAAACAAATGCATTAAGTAGAAGAGCGTGTTTAATACTCAGCATCTTAAAAACAACCACAACAATACAATGAACAGTGGTCTAGATAAGCTAATATGTTTTCAAAGCCAATCTATATCAGACCAGGTTGGTTTTACATCTCCATGCTTTTCCTCAGCAAGTTCAAAAAGACAGGAATGATTTGTGGCAGTCCCAAGAGCCTCTGCCAGCTATGATGTATATAAAAAGAATTTTTTATTCTAGCTGTTACCATAGGCAATAATGTCTGTAATAGGTGAACATATTAGCCTGGACACAGAATATGAATTTGTCTCGAAAAAGCCAGCACAATTATACAGTCTAAGAGTTAAGTGTCAGCATTTGAAGACAAATTATAGCCAATTCATTTAAACACATGCTATGTGGCAGAATATAAAAACAAGCAGTCCTATCTTTATCAATTTCTTATATCTGTATTGATTCACCAGATTTTGAAATGCCCTCCCCTTTCCTGTAAAATCCAAAATATATGTACATGCAAAACAGTAATTTTCCTTCCTCCTTAGCACAATGAGACTTCAACCCTCCATCTGGAGAGAGAGATTTATGTTAGGAAAATGTAAGTAAAATGCCTTCTTAACTGATTTGGGGGAGGGCGTACAGTGAGAAAGAAGACATATTTAACTCAAGCCTGGCCAGCTGACAGAAAAGAATGCAACAGATGAAGGAAATTGAACCTAAGGGAAGGTGTGCACGAACCATGATGTGAACCTAGCATACTGCTGGTCTGCCCAACGACCATCAAGAACTGAGAGAAACTGCAGTCATCACAGCCTCATCAAAGAAAGCAAGCTTCGTAAGATAACAGAAATAAATATAAATTAATATTGAGCAACATCACATCAAAACCTAAACATATCAAATTAATTAGCTGAAATGGATGTTGGAAATGGTCATTTTGCAAAGCTTAAAGCCTTAACTCCAAAATGCATTATATAGAAAAATAAAACTAAAGATTGAAGCAGAATGAATAGGGAGATGAAAGAATAAAAACTGTGTGAGAAAAATCAGGGGTGGAAGTAGAAGGACCAGAAGACAGAATATACTAGTAGTTATGCTGCCCAAGTGATTGTCTTAAACCGGAAGAATTCCTCTGGTGGAGCAGAGACCACTCCCATCACCCCATCTCACCCTTGCCTCAGGTATTTAGGATACCTGAATCTGGTAGTTTACTACGTAAATTCTGATCTAATACAGAATGAAATGAAGAAAGGTCTCCATGAGAGGAGAAAAGGGAGAATAATCAATTTTTTTAAAACAACTCCATTTTGGGAACCGACTCCTCAGAAAAATGGCTGATTCCCATTCTGGGGTAGAGAAAGTACAAAATGAGCTTGAAATTCTTGTTATTTTAATGTAAGAAAGTGTTTAAAGACGAATAGATGAGGGCTTATCAAAAGGAATAGCAGCAACCCTGAAGGGGACTCAGCCTAATTTGGGACAATCTGAGCATCAAAAGGAATGACTCTAATTAATAGCAAATTAAATAAATAAAAATCTACCAGTTCATAGTGATACTTCAAAAGAAGGGAAGAGTGAAAGTGGAAAAAGTTGAAGTTCTTCTTTATAGAAAAATGCTAATTATTTAGAAGGAATGGTCAAATTTTAAAAATCACCACTTTGCAATCCCCAATGTAATAACTAGTTCAGGCGAGGATCATTAATTGATATTAAAACCAGTATGTAAAAGGTTAATAAATAAGATATTCATAAGGTGCCAAGATTAGTTATTTATAGCAAAGAAGAAAATGTACCTTTTTTTTTTTAACATCTTTATTGGGGTATAATTGCTTTACAATGGTGTGTTAGTTTCTGCTTTATAACAAAGTGAATCAGTTATACATATGTTCCCATATGTCTTCCCTCTTGCATCTCCCTCCCTCCCACCCTCCCTATCCCACCCCTCCAGGCTGTCACAAAGCACCGAGCCAATACCCCTGTGCCATGCGGCTGCTTCCCACTAGCTATCTACCTTACGTTTGTTAGTGTGTATATGTCCATGCCTCTCTCTCGCCCTGTCACAGCTCACCCTTCCCCCTCCCCATATCCTCAAGTCCATTCTCCAGTAGGTCTGCGTCTTTATTCCTGTCTTACCCCTAGGTTCTTCATGACAGAAAATGTACCTTTAAATGGTAAAATCTGGTAGTCATCATCTAAACAAAGTAAATTAATGTAGGATTACTAATAGTGAAAAAACCAGACATTATGTACCTCTTAATGTCTGAAGCAGGCAACATCACCTAAGAAATATTCTTGCCAAGAATGTTTTACCTGAATCAAACCAAGTCTGTAAATCTAACTCCCACTGCACAGGAATTAAAAGAAATAAAGGAACAAATTATATTATACCACAAGGAAACAGTCAGACAAATCCATAATGTGGGAGATTTTGCAAAGCACTTGACCTGAACTCTTCAAAAAGTAAAGTCATGGGGGAAAAAAGTGGGTAGGCCTATTTTAGATTAAGAGAGCAAAGATACAACCAAATGTAAGCCATGAATCAGACTGAATCCTGGCTCAGGAAGAGAAACAGCTATAAAAGACATTCTTGGGACAACTAGGGGAATTGGAATAGGGACTCAATACCAGTTGATATTACAGAACTACTGCTTACTGTCTTAGGTATCATAATGTGGCTTATAAAGATTCTTATGAATGTGAAGTACTTAGGGGTGACATATGACACCTGCCTCTTTAAAGTAGTAAAACAAATAAGCAAAATAAATTTTATATATGTAAGTAAATAAATTTACTTATATAAATTTATAATATAAATTAAACATAAATATATACATAGATTTGTATATATATATACATATATATGAGGAGGCAAAGCAAATAGAGCAAAATGTCAACAACTGTGGAATCTAGGTAGCAGGTATATGGTGGTTGATTGCACTATTCTGTCAACTTTTCTATATATTTGGAAACTGTCATAATAAAAAATTGTAAAAATACTTTTTTGTTGTTTTTGTGTTTTTTGTGTTTTCTTCTTTCTACTATTATTCAGTCACTTCTTGTCTTCCTACTCCGACCATAAGTTATCATGAAAGAAGCAGAAACCTAAACATCAGGTCAGACTCATAAGAGCTCTACAACTCCATTTATCCATGGTCATTAAGTCAGGTGACTAACCCTTAGTATGGTCTAATGATACACTAACTGGAACCTGTCATTTGAGCGAAGAATAGGCACATCCATGGCAGCAAAAGGCCATATAAAAAAGGCCCATTAAGGTTTCTTCCAGTTATTTAACAAAGGTACTAAGATAGAATGAATAAAAGCGCAGATTTAGGTGTCATCCAACACTCTCGGCTCAAATCTTAATTCTGGTACTTAGTAATGATATAACTTTGACAAGAAACTTCTCTGACACCCTCACCTGGGAATAATAATACCTACCTCACTTCACAGGGCAACTATGAATATGAATGAGTTAATAAAAGAAAAGAGTTTAGCATAGGGCAGAGCACAAGCATACATTCAATAGACTTTTTACATCAAGGGAACAAGAGATAACAAGTGCTGGTGAGGATGTGGAGAAAAGGGAACCCTTGAAAACCACTGATGGGAATGTAAATTGGGGAAGCCACTATGAAAAACAGTACAGAGGTTCCCCCCAAAATTAAAAATATGATCCAGCAATTCCACTTCTGGGTATATACCCGAAGGAAATGAAATCACTATCTTGAAGAGATATCTACACCCTCATGTTCATTGCAGCATTATTTACAACAGCCAAGACATGTAAACAACCTAAGTGTCTGTCAACAGATGAATGGATTAAAATGTTATACACAAACACACACACACACATATACATATATACGATGCAATATTATTCAGTCTTAAAAAAGAAGAAAGTCTTCCCATTTGTAACAACATGGATAAAATCTTGAGGGCATTATGCTAAGGGAAATAAATCAGACAGGGAAAGAAAAATACTGCATAATCTCACTTATATGTAGAATCTAAAGAAACTGAACTCACAGAAACGGAGAGGAGACTGGTGGTTGCCAATGGCTCAGGAGGGTGGGGGAAATGGGTGAGCGTGGTCAAAGTATACAAACGTACAGTTTTAGGATGAATAAGCTCTACGGAATGTAATGTACAACATGGTGACTACAGTTAACAACACTGTATTGTATACTTGAAAGTTGCTAAGAAAGTACATCTTAAATGTTCTCAACACGTACACATGTAATAGGTGTGTTAACTAATCTTATTGTGGTAATCATTTCACAATATGTACATATTACATATGTATATATTCACAATATATACATATTACATATATACAAACTTACATAATGTTATATGCCGAATACATCTAAATAAAGCTGAGATAAAAAAGACATCAAAGGGTTTAGAGAAAGATTTAAATAAATAAGGATAACATGTTCTGGGAGAGACATTTAAACAAAGGGTACAATGGACTTTTTTAAATGGGGGTAAGTAGTCACTTTGACAACACTTAGGGGAAGTCAGAAAATGCTTCAGAGAAGATGTGACCCTAGAAATGAATTCTGGAAGAGGAGTTTACAGATGCACTGGGTAGGAAGGGAAAGGAGTACCCTTGGCTGAAAGGTCACCAGGAGCAAAGGCATGGAGAAATGAAACAGATTTACACATTAAGGGAACTGCAAATAGGACAGTATGGATGGTCAACTGGTGGTGAGTAGGGAGAATGAGTGAAGAGGCTGCAGAGACAAACAGCGGCCAGATCTTGAATGTTACACTAAGTTGTTTGAATTTTATTTCTATATAACCCATTGATGTCTTACAACCAATTTGTATGCTGTAAAGATACCTTTGGTCAGAATGTGAAGGGTGGACTGGAGAGCTTGAAGAGAGAATGAAAGCAACCAATTAGAAAACGGCTATAACAGTCTAAAGCTAGAGATGAGAGGGGTCTGAATTGAAGTAATAATGGTAGGAATTAGGAGGTGACTGAGTTGAAGAGGGAAATTTAAGACAATGTCAAGTTATAAATTAGGTAGCAAGATGTATGACCAGTTGTATGATGCACAGTTCCATTTACCAAGACAGGGAATGCAGAACAAAGGTATGGGGGAAGGGGTGCAACTTTAGACACACTGAGTTGGAGATGCTTGGGGAGCATTTAGTTGAGATGGCCAATTGGGACATTTGAATCCCTAGGCCTAGAATTCAAAGAAGAGGTCTCATCAGAAACAGAGATTTGGGAGTTAATCACTTTGTAAGTGGTGGCTGAAGACACAAAAGTGTTTAACATTGTCTAGGAAAGTATTCAGTTTTGTTTTTTTGTTCATTCTTTCATTCATTCAACAAATAAGCACCGTTAGGCCAGGAATATTTGTCTGTTTTGTTTACTGCTGAATTCCTTAGCTTACATAATAGGAGCTCAATAAACACTGAATAATATTTACTGAGTACATTAACACCAGAGACTGTGCCAGGTGCTAGACATACAATGATGAACAAGACCAACACTGTCTCCTGCAGGGAGCTTACCTCCAGCAAGGAAGGCAGGTAATCAAGCACATACTTAAGATAACAAATGATGAAAGCAATACCAAGAACATTGATGTAGTTCTATGCAAGCACTTCCTAAGGGGACCCAGATGATGGAGGAGCCAGGGAAAGCCTCTTGGAGAAAAAAATGTTCAAACTGAGAGAAGAGAAGAGGGCCAATGTAACAACATGTAAAGGGCAGGCAGAGAGGAGGAATCAATAGAAAGATGTAGTCAACTGTGCCCAGTGGTGCAGAGGCCACACTAGTTAAAAGATGACATTGAGGAGGCTACAGTGACCCTTGCCAGAACACAAGTTTGTTCACCATTTCCCCCACTGTTTGGCTAGATCCTGTTTTCCCATCAGAGAGAAGTTCCTGGACAGAAAGAGCTATTTTATTCAGGGTCCCTCGAGGTAAAGACAGCTGACCATGTGCCTCCCACTCTCACGCAGTCCATTAGTCATGAGGCTCTCAGGGGATCTAGAGCTCAAAGAGCTTCACTAGGGCAGGTCCTCCTTTTACTCTGAACACCTACATAGTACTTAATATATAAAGACAGCACATAATCTATATTCTGCTTCAAATGTTTTGCCTACCCCCAGTCCTACACAATTCCTACTTATCCTTTCAAATTTAGCTTTATGTCAGCTCTTCCTCCTAACTTTGACCTCCATGCAGAATTAAGCATTTCATTATAGTAAATAGCATATAGCTAAAATTATTTGATTATATTACTATCACCTGAAGTGGCCTGTGAGTTCCTGAAATCATAGTATATTAATCTTGATCTCTCTCTATCACAGCAGGCACTTTTAAAATGAGAAATGAATAAAGGAATAAAAGTAAAGGAGCGCCTACTGAATTTCATGTGAGGTTTGGATTTGGAATCAAAGCAAACCAAAGATAGGCTATGTGGTCTTTAGCCAAGAAGACACCTAAAAATACCAATTCATTAAAAATTTTAAATTGTTCTAACCTCACAGATTTTCCTCTCTTGAAGCAAATAAAGTTTCTGATCATGTTATATTTCTTACTGCACAATCATTTCCTTTTTTCCCTTTTCAAAAAAAGAACATATTTTCTGAGATAAACAGTGAGGTCCAAATTATATATCTAGTTTGGCACTCAATGACAATATGTGCAATTGAAAACAGATTATTGGTAAAAGAAAAACTGATACCAAGATGAATTGACTAGCAGAGCTAGACAAGAATTTCATATGAATATTTATACTTTTATTAAGTTGTGATCTGTACTGGGGTACAAACCACTGATACAAGTCTGAAATTATCCATTTAATTAAAAGAGAAATTTATGGGGAACTTCCGGACAACAGTAACCTGTTAGGAAGGGAAACAAATCTCCAAATCAAACAGGGGAAAACTCAATGTTCTGGACACTTACAAAGGGAAGAAGAGGTAAATGCCTCACCTATTTTCTTCTGGACTCTACTCATTCTGTTTGAATAATAGCAGCAAAACAAGAAGCCATGGAAAGATACCTAATTAGAATATATAACTAGCTTTATAAGAGTTTTCTAAGCCTTACGGTCTTTACCTTGTTTCTTGCAGAGTCACAGAACAACATGGGGCAGAAATAGACTTGGAACTAAGATGCTTTACATCGTGTATTTTGCTCAGATCATTGAACCCTGAGGTTTTCCAGGAAACCAGCTATACAATGGAGACACAATATTTATTTCTCCAACTTTAAAGGCAAGGACCCTTATTTAAAAGTTCATACGCAGATATCTTAAAAAGTAGGCTATCAATGTACCAGGTTGATTAGAATTTTGAATTCTTTATACTAGTTTCCTTTCCACATAACACTCTAAGGATATACATTTTTTCAAGCATTCATGGTAGATGTTAAAGACAAGGTTACAAAAACATTTCTAATGAAAGTCATGCATTTTATCTTGCTTCTAACCTGCCTAAAAATGTATCTTTTGCGTAAGGATCCCTGTTTCAGCTAGACCTGAAGTATTTTCTCCATTTGGAAGGCTGCTTTAAATCAATACAACCTTTTTTTTTTTAACATCTTTATTGGAATATAATTGCTTCACAATGGTGTGTTAGTTTCTGATGCATAACAAAGTGAATCAGATATGCATATACATATATCCCCATACCTCCTTCCTCTTGCGTCTCCCTCCCACCCTCCCTATAGCACTTCTCCAGGTGGAGACAAAGCACCAAGCTGATCTCCCTGTGCTATGCGGCTGCTTCCCACTAGCTATTTTACATTTGGTAGTGTATGTATGCCTATGCCACTCTCTCACTTGGTCCCAGCTTACCCTTCCCCCTCCCTGTGTCCTCAAGTCCATGTTCTACGTCTATGTCTTTATTTTTGTCCTGTCCCTAGGTTCTTCAGAACCATTTTGTCTTTTTTTTTAGATTCCATATATATGTGTTAGCATACGGTACTTGTTTTTCTCTTTCTGACTTACTTCACTCTGTATGACAGACTCTAGGTCCATCCACCTCATTACAAATAACTCAATTTCGTTTCTTTTTATGGCTAATATTCCATTGTATACATGTGCCACATCTTCTTTATCCATTCATCTGTCAATGGGCACTTAGGTTGCTTCCATGTCCTGGCTATTGTAAATAGAGCTGCAATGAACATCATGATACATGACTCTTTGTGAATTATGTTTTTTCTCAGGATATATGCCCAGTAGTAGGATTGCTGGGTCATATGGTAGTTCTATTTTTAGTTTTTTAAGGGACCTCCATAGTGGCTGTATCAATTTACATTCCCACCAACAGTGCAAGAGGGTACCCTTTTCTCCACACCCTCTCCAGCATTTATTGTTTCTAGATTTTTTTGATGACGGCCATTCTGACCAGTGTGAGGTGATACCTCATTGTAGTTTTGATTTGCATTTCTCTAATGATTAGTGATGTTGAACATCCTTTCATTTGTTTGTTGGCCATCTGTATGTCTTCTTTGGAGAAATGTCTATTTACCTCTTCTGCCCACTTTTGGATTGGGTTGTTTGTTTTTTGGATATTGAGCTGCATGAGCTGCGTGTACATTTTGGAGATTAATCCTTTGTCAATTGCTTCATTTGCAAATATTTTCTCCCATTCTGAGGGTTGTCTTTTCATCTTCTTTATGGTTTTGTTTGCTGTGCAAAAGCTTTTAAGTTTCATTAGGTCCCATTTGTTTATTTTTGTTTTTATTTCCATTTCTCTAGGACGTGGGTCAAAAAGGATCTTGCTGTGATTTATGTCATAGAGTGTTCTGCTTATGTTTCTGTCTAAGAGTTTTATAGTGTCTGGCCTTCCATTTAGCTCTTTAATCCATTTTGAGTTTATTTTATTGTATGGTGTTAGGAGGTTTTCTAATTTCATTCTTTTACATGTAGCTGTGCCGTTTTCCCAGCACCACTTATTGAAGAGGGTGTCTTTTCTCCATTGTATATTCTTCCCTCCTTTATCAAAGATAAGGTAACCATATGTGCGTGGGTTTATCTCTGGGCTTTTGTCCTGTTCCATTGATCTGTATTTCTGTTTTTGTGCCAGTACCATACTGTCTGGATTACTATAGCTTTGTAGTATAGTCTGAAGTCAGGGAGCCTGATTCCTCCATCTCTGTTTTTCTTTGTGAAGATTGCTTTGGCTATTCAGGGTCTTTGATGTTTCCATACAAATGGTGAAATTTTTTGTTCAAGTTCTCTGACAAATGCCAGTGGTAGTTTGATAGGGGCTGCATTGAATCTGTAGATTGCTTTGGGTAGTAGAGTCATTTTCACAATGTTGATTCTTCCAATCCAAGAACATGGTATATCTCTCCATCTGCTGGTATCATCTTTAATTTCTTTCATCAGTGTCTTATAGTTTTCTGCATACAGGCCTTTTGTCTCCTTTGGTAGGTTTATTCCTAAGTATTTAATTCCTTTTGTTGCAATGGTAAATGGGAATGTTTCCTTAATTTCTCCTTCAGATTTTTTCATCATTAGTATATAGGAATGCAAGAAATTTCTGTGCATTAATTTTGTATCCTGCAAATTTACCAAATTCATTGATTAGCTTTAGCAGTTTTCTGGTAGAGTCTTTAGGATTCTCTATGTATAGTATCATGTCATCTACAAACAGTGAGAGCTTTACTTCTTCTTTTTCGATTTGGATTCCTTTTATTTCTTTTTCTTCTCTGATTTCTGTGGCTAAAACTTCCAAGATTATGTTGAATAATAGTGGTGAGAGGGGGCAACTGTGTCTTGTTCCTGATCTTAGTGGAAATGGTTTCAGTTTTTCACCATTGAGAATGACGTTTGCTGTGGGTTTCTCATATATGGCCTTTATTATGTTAAGGTAAGTTCCCTCTATGTCTACTTTCTGGAGGGTTTTTATCATAAATGGGTGTTGAATTTTGTCAAAAGCTTTTTCTGCATCTATTGAGATGATCATATAGTCTTTATTCTTCAATTTGTTAATATGGTGTATCACACTGACTGATTTGCGTATATTGAAGAATCCTTACATTCCTGGGATACACACCACTTGATCATGGTGTATGATCGTTTTAATATGCTGTTGGATTCTATTTGCTAGTATTTTGTTGAGGATTTTTGCATCTATGTTCATCAGTGATATTGGCCTGTAGTTTTCCTTTTTCGTGATGTCTTTGTCTGGTTTTGGTATCAGGGTGATAGTGGCCTCCTAGAATGAGTTTGGGAGTGTTCATCCCTCTGCTATATTTTGGAAGAGTTTGACAAGAACAGGTGTTAGCCCTTCTCTAAATATTTGATAGAATTCACCTGTGAAGCCATCTGGTCCTGGGCTTTTGTTTGTTGGAAGATTTTTAATCAGAGTTTCAAGTTCAGTGCTTGTGATTGGTCTGTTCATATTTTCTATTTCTTCCTGGTTCAGTCTCGGAAGGTTGCGCTTTTCTAAGAATTTGTCCGTTTCTTCCAGGTTGTCCATTTTATTGGCATATGGTTGCTTGTAATAATTTTTCATGATCCTTTGTATTTCTGCAGTGTCAGTTGTTACTTCTCCTTTTTCATTTCTAATTCTATTGATTTGAGTCTTCTCCCTTTTTTTCTTGATGAGTCTGGCTAATGGTTAATAAAATCTTTTTTGAGTTACAGGAGCTAGCCTAGAACTGTAGAAGAAAAGGCTGTTATCACACCCCTCCCCTCATCAGAAGCTACTTTATAAGGCAAACTGCTGTAACAACGATTAACAGTTGAAAATTTCAAATTTCAATAGGGGTAAATTCCTGACAACACAGACCACTGAAAATGGTCTGCACACTAAGCCCTCTAGACTGTGAAAGGCCAATAAGTGAAGTTATGTGTATAATGCTTTGTGAAGCAGGGCTAAACATACCAAGCCAGGGTCTACTATCTCCAGCCATGAGGAACAGGGTAAAAGCACCTTAGAAAGAAGTCATCTCATTCTGCTCCCTACCTTCAAGAAGAAGAGTCTTGTTCTTGTCATTAAATTAAAACCCTTCATCAACTATCAATATCAATATATACAACACCTCTCTCTTTTCATACACCTCTATTTGTGTACTTGAACTATTTATGCTGCTGTGTAAGATCATCCATTTCTGAGTGGAAATGTAAAATGAGTGTAAGAGGTCCCTTAATCTTCTCTTTTCCAAACTAAATAATCCAGGGGCATTATGCTTCCCTCATATAGTTCATCTTCCAGCCCTTATCAGTTTTGTGCTTGTCATCTCTTCCTTCTTCAGTTCCTCATTAGAGTTCTTTTATAAGAGTCAGACCACCATCGCCTACTAAACAATTAAATGTTTATCACCAGGAATAGGTACCTGCATTAGAATATCTGAATACGGCTCAGTATAACCTCTACTTGGGGGTGGGGCACTTCTAAGTGCTTTAAAGGAATTATATTTAACCCTCATCAAAAGAAAAAAACATAAAGTACTATTATTACTCTCATTTTACAAATACATTTGCAGCACAAATAAATGTGCAGCACAGAATGGCTAAACACTTATGCAAGGTTAATTACTCTGCCAGTGAGCTGGGATTTGGAGTATAGTATACACAGGTATCACCTGTGAATCTCATTAGAAAGCAGACACTGATTCAGTAGATCTGAGGTAGGGCCTAAGGTTCTACATTTCTAACAAGCTTCTGAGGGATTCTGATTGCTGGTCCAGGGACCACACTTTCAGTGTGCATACCACCTCCCAGAACCCTCCTTACTCCGTATCAGTGAGAGGAGGCCCGTCCTCCTTCCTTACGGTGAAGTGTAATACATTATTGGACTCCGTTGCTTCCTCCCTTTAATCTGTCCTTACAAATGATGATGCTTTTTCTCTTTTTTGGTCAACTGCTTTGTTTTGGAAAGAAGCATACAGAAATACATTTCTATTGTGGCTGACTACTGAAGTCATAACAATTAGCAAGTATTAACTGTAAGGCTTGACAATCTATATTGGGGAAGAGTCCACAGGAAAAAACAAACAACCACATTTCGTCTCTTCTACTTTCAAATAGATACCCAACCCCTACCTTGCCCAAGCACACTTTTAAGCCTAACTTTATAGTATAACTTCTGAATTCAGTTTAACATTGCAGACCATTAGTGCAGACCAATAGCACTCTCACCAAAGTTGCATGCACCTTTTAATGCAGTATGAAAATATGACCAATATAATAATTCTAAGTAAAAAATCAAACAATTTCCATAAAATAGTATTCATAACTAGAGTAAAAAAGGAGAGTTCTTATAGAAAGGAATCACATCTAACATTTTAAGGTTAAATTGGAAGAAGCAGCAGGAATATCTCATTTCTTCCCTCTTTGAAAATGACTAGGGCTACTGTTCACAAATGTAAATTACTACACAGAGAAAAATTAAGTAACATCTATGTGCAGGTTTATTATCTAAACCCAGCAAATGCTGCAAAAACCGAAGGTAATAAAGCATTTTATGAACAACTTCACTTCACTGGTTCCTAATGTAATTGAGCTTACGTGAACTGTTTAGCAGAATGCTATTTAAAAACCTGTTAAAGAACCAGATCACTTACTTGACCCTCCACTCAAGAAAAGTTATAGAGCAACAGCCCAAAATATTCAAGGAGAAAAGTTTTACAGTGTCATTAAAATCAAGAAGTTAGGTTTTTGACTATTTTTTAACAATATTGACTACGAAATAAATTAATCCAAGAGGCCACATTTAAAAGAACAATCCCTGAGACCTACGTTTTTATCTACATATGCTTAACAGAGAATTGACATCTACCATAAAATTCAAAAGTAATGAACTGAATAGCCAATGATTTATATTCTATTTTTTGACTAGTTTAAGAAATTCTACTGGGAGGCAGAAAATTTATATATTTAGTTTCTGTCTAGTAGTGATACTTTTTTTTTTTTGAAAAATCAGTCTTAGCTAAATCAATTCACCCATGTCTGCACTGGGAGGGAAAATATCATCTTATGGACTAAGGTAAAGTGTCTAAATACAATAGGATATGTTCAGAAAATTGAGTCAATTTAAGTAGCCAGAAAAAAATTTTAAAGAAAAAAGTAAAATAAGTATAATGGGATTTCTGGTTCCAGAGAAGATGGCGTAAACATAATTTTCCCTATCTCTTTCACTAATGATAGTTAAAAGTCCTGGTCATGATATACAATATAAACATAAGAAGACCCTAAAAGATGGAGAGGTGGTAGAATGGCTAGGAGTCTCAGAACCTGGTGAACAACACAGAGGAGAGCTGCCTAGTTTTGTTTTTAACCTCATATATCCAGGACTGAGTGCTGGAGAAAACAACAACCCAGAAATGGCAATGGACACAGACAAAAATAAAAATCCAAGAGAGGCCTGCTTTCACCAGCCAAAAGAAAAAATGGGGGGAGGGGAGGAACCTAGCAAAATGAAAACCTTTTAGACAAGAACTGCCTTAATCAAGCCAAACACCGCAGAAAAGATTGCAACACTACCCCACCTCCATCAGCAAAGGCTCAGTGAGGAGCTTAGACTTCTAGGTGTCCCTCTATTCCCCAACCCCTCTCTGCGGGGGTGGTATCAGAGAAGACTGAATGGGGCAGACTGATGGTAATGACTCCCTCCCCTACCTCTTTCACCCTCATGATTATCAGCAGAGGTCTCTTAGTTTGGACTTCCACTCCCATCTACCTTTAATGAGGTATCCTTCCCTACTGGGGTGGTGTCAGAGGAAGCTGAGTGGAAAGCCAAGAATTTCATGACGTATCAGCAGTAACAGTGGAGGCCGTTTGGGAAGCCCCTGTCCAAGCCAGGTGGTATCAGCAGAGGTCTAGTACGGCACTGAACTTCTATCCCCCACCCAGCAGTAATTAAGTGCCCACCTCACCCTGGGTGTCAAAAGAGGCTGAGTAGGGACCCTGAACTTCCACCTTCACCTAAAAGTAATGAGGTGGAGCCTCCTCTTTCCCCACTAGTGTGATGTCAGAAAAAGTCTGCTGAAAGAGATGATTTAAATAAGACCATAACATAATACTCAAAATGTCTAGAATACAATTAAAAATCACTTGTCATACCAAGAACCAGGATAAACTTGAATTAGAAAAGACAATCAACAGATGCCAATACTGAAATGACACAGTTGTTGGAATTATCTGACAAGAATTTTAAAGGCGCCATCATGAAATGTTTCAATAAGCAATTACAAACATGCTTAAAACAAATGAAAAAAGTCTCAGCATAGAAAATATAAAGAACAGTCAAATGGAAACGTTAGAACTGAAAAAAATGATAACCAAAATAAAAAGCTTACTGGATGGGCTCAACAACAGAATGGAGGGTACATAGGAAAGAATTAGTGAAGTTGAAGATAGAACAATACACCTTATCCAATCTGAATATCAGAGAGAAAACAAACAGACAAAGAAAATAAACAGAGCCTCAAGAACCTGAGGGACTATAATAAAAGATCCGACGTTCCAGTCACTGGAGTCCCAGAAAGAGAGCAGAAAGAGGGTGGAGCTGGAAAAATATACAAAGAACCAACACCTGAAAATTCCCCAAATTTGGCAAGAACCATAAACCTACAGTCCAGAAGTCAAGCGAGGGACTTCCCTGGTGGCGCAGTGGTTAAGAACCTACCTCCCAATGCAGGGCACATGGGTTTGATCCCTGGTCCGGGAAGATCCCACACACCGTGGAGCAACTAAGCTTGTGCACCACAACTACTGAGCCTGTGCTCTTTTCTCCTTTTTAAATCTCTTTCACTGACTTTCCCTTGCTTATCCTTAAATGCAGATATTCCCTAAGATAATGTCCTAGAACTTATTCAGTACCTTTTCCCATGACCCTATATAATACCATAGCTTCAAATTCAATATATATGCTGGTGAGCCCCAAATTTCTGTTTTTTAGCTATTCAAGAGAAGTGACTACGCTTCTATAGCAGTCCCATGTTACAAACATGATTATTATCCAGTAGAGTACATGCACATACTTGGCACTATATGTTTTATAAAATATAGGTAAGATATTTGCTAAACTTCTAATTTCTCAAATCATTTTCAGTATTTTCAAATCATAATGTTGAGTTTTCATATTTAAATAACCAGTTAGTGCTCCAAATAAGTTTTCACATCCTACTATCATTTAGAGCACCGTCATTATATTGTTGAAAGATGTCACTTTATTATAAAGTGCTAATACATACCAGTTTCATTTGAAGGAAACATGAAGTTTACTTTACTAGAGAATAATATGGCACAATCAGTTCCTGACTTGAGTACCCTTTGAAATGAATCCAAAATGACATATGCTATAATACAAGTGAATTAAGTTAGGGTATCATATACAACAAAAAAGAAATCACACTGAATAAAATTAAGGACTATGTTATCCATCAATATAATTTTTTTTCTTTTTCTCCAACTGGTTTCAATAAGATTACAGTAATATTCAGGTTTCTAACCCCCAAAATTAATTGTTTTCTAATTCCATCTATACCACTTGTGCAACAATTGTTTTAAAATGACTTAAAAGCAATGAAAAATGCTAAATAACTCCCCACTCTGATAAAATCACTGATATGACTTATTTATACTAATGGAATAAAGATCACAAGCACTACATTATTTCACTGAATTTAACATTTTCAATGATCAAGCAGTTTGTGTGTATCTTCTCCCCAGTTCTGGTAATGGCCCTGAATATACAGACCACGTAAAAATGATAGGCTGTGTTTTAAGATATAGAGATCACCATATGGGTATCAACAGGTATTAATGCTAAGCAAGCCAAGAAAATATGTAAGGAAGACTTAATAACAAACGAAATTGTGTACTTAAATAAATACTACAAACAAAATTTGCCTTTACTCAAGGCAAATCCATTGTTTTATAATAGAGATGTATTCCAAGTTGGATACCTGTGGAATTTCACACGAGTGTTAGGTACTGATTTTCTGACACTCCCTTTGAATATACAAGTCCCAAACAACCAAGGTAGGCACTCTGAACATCTTTTCCCTGGCATGTTCCTTCAGTTAAAAAAAGGGTTGTATGTATAGATGCCAGTGGGCCACGATGCCTATAGCCAGCATCTACTGGCTAAGTAGCACTGTACCAAATCCTGTGAGCGCTGAGGGAAGTAAATTTGCTTTGGCATCATTTCTAGGATGCCTCCTGGAATAAAATTTGGGAATGTTCTGTCTCTAGGAAATGGTGGATGATTTTTTAATTTACGTATTTTTCAATCCAATTGCCAGCAAAATCTCCCTTTCAGTAAGCAGTGAGAATTATGATAATGTAGCTGAAAACAACACTCCCCAGAATACAGACATAACCTCTCAGCTGTGTGCTTCACTTTCTATCATACACAAGAGATCCGTTAAAAATGAAATGCTAGCTCCACTGGGTGGCACATGACTAAGACATAGGAAGGGTTACTCTACTACTAAAAATTATTCTGCCTTTTGTTTCCTCATGAAAAAATATTTAGATTACCAAATTAAAACAAATAAAAGTAACACGGCATAATTTAGCTGTCGTTTTCTACCAAATTGCTTATAACTGTAACCATAAAATGATAATAATCTACCATATGTGCAGCTGCAAAACTAAGAAAAGCACTGGTCAGTGTTGCTGAGAAATGTGAACCTACTACTCTCCCTGGTGCCTGTGCAACTGAATTGCAATAAAATCAAAGTTTCATTTCTCCAAGTGGGAAATTTTATATGCTGTCAGTTCTGCCATAAGGCTTGTTTTGAAAACACAAATTTGTTTCAGTGCATTTGATGTATCTGAAAATAATCTGAGCACAATGTGACTCTCAACCCATAAGAAATGCTAGGTGCAGGCAGAAAATGGCAGCCAGCTGACTCAGGCCCAGTAGGAATACACAAAAACACACCCACACACCTCACACCTCAAACATCTACCAGCTAAGGTAGCTCACCCTGTGTTATGGCCACACCCACACACACCTAGTGTTAAAACTTTCTATACAATCTCAGTAACTCTTCTTCTACCACTTTACAATAACTCACAAACTGCAACCCCTTTCAGTGTCCATTTCCATCAGCATACTTCAGGTATGTTCAAGGTAAAACACCATGTTTATTGCAGTATTTATGTGTTTCTTAATTAATATTTGTAAAACTGTGCTATCATTTTTATTAGTTTCCTTTAAAAAAGTGTTGCAATGATGAAGTTTTGAGTGTTGTGCCCCTAAACACATTTTTCCCATAAGTGGGGTTTTGGGGCATGATTTTGCAGTGTGATTTTTAGGAACATGTATGTCTCCTTTTAGCAGAACTAATTGTATAATAAATAGTAAAATGTATGCCTCTACTATATTTGTGTATAGGACAAGAGTAAATATAAATAATTATTTAAATCTTGTAACTTAAAAAATGTGTTTTATGTGTTTATTTTCATGAGAGTATTACTGACTTTTTCTATCTCCTTTTAGAAAGGCTCTTTTCTCAGTTATAAACCTTTATAAGAATTCAGGAAGGAAAAAGTTTTACATATATACATAATACAAAGTTTATTTATTCATTTATTTATTTTTTGCTGTACGTGGGCCTCTCACTGCTGTGGCCTCTCCCGTTGCGGAGCACAGGCTCCCGACACGCAGGCCCAGCAGCCATGGTTCACGGGCCCAGCCGCTCCGCGGCACGTGGGATCCTCCCGGACCGGGGCACGAACCCGTGTCCCCTGCATCGGCAGGAGGACCCCCAACCACTGCGCCACCAGGGAAGCCCCAAAATTTATTATGTGTGTGTGTGTACACACACACACACACACAGCCACTTTTCCCATTCAAGCTATTAATCATACCAAATAATTTGTGCCCCTGCTATGACTTGACAACCAAATTCTTTCCAGAAGTCTGAGGTGAGAAAAGGGCCAAATGACTCAAAAAACAGACAGGATGATTCCTTGTTTTGTGTTTGTATGTCACTTAAAACTGGAATTAACCAAAAAGTTGCATAAGAAAATAAGCAATCCATTAAGGAGAGAGACTGGGGTTCAAGGCAACACAAACAGCCCAAAGAGCTGTTCTCACCAATGATAAATGCAGTTTCTTATAATAGGTTTTCCATTTTTCTGAAAAATACCCTCATTGTATTCAGATAAAAGGGAAGTCACCATAACCTTCAGGAATTCATAAGCCTTCACTTTGTTAAATACTCTTGCTTACATCCAATGCTTCTCAATCACAGCAAGGTTTGTCAACTGCATACCTTCCTTATCAGAGTATATACTTCAACATTAGCAGTTTGTCTACATCGGGTTTAACCTTTTCACATTAGCAACCTACTGTAAATAAAGAAAAACTTACTGTCAGGCAGGAAAGTCTAAGTGTGGGGCATGGAGCATTGGTATCACCTGGGAGCTTTTAAGAAATGCAAAAGGCTGGGGCTCTCTCCAGATATGGCTTAGTCTGCATTTTATCAAGCTGCATAGGTGACTGATGTACACATTAAAGTCTGAGAAGCACAGGTCTAAACTACTATATGACAAACTCCCAGGCTCCATTTCTGCCTGTTTTGCACTTCTATGAAGTTAAGAAAAACAGCTTTCCTGACACCAAAGTATAAGTCTTTTACAGTGAATTAACTGGAATGCTAATTTACAAAAAATATGCTGCCATTTTGTTAGTCTTTCTAACCTTGTTAGAACACAATCTGTTTGGATCACAATGGATAAGAATGGAGAGTATGGCCACAAAAGATATGTGAGATAAAACTGATTAAATATGACTAAATATTAATTCCTAAAAAGGCAGAATTCTATATATAAGTATATATAAAATATAAAACATGTCTTTTTTTCATTTATACATGCAAAACAGTAGACATGTGTGCAATAAAAACCCTAGCAACTCATGCTTATGTCATATGCCTAGGACATATTTCATTAATTAGACAAACATTTAAAAAACTACAGAGTTAATGTTTCTTCCCCAATTGTATATAAAAGCACTAAATTGAGTGACCTGGTTACAATGAATTAAAACCTACAGAAGAAATGGTTTAATAATGGTACCTTTATACAATTCAATGTGATAGGACAATTTATCACAGATTTTTACTGAAAACCAGTATACAGCTCATTAATACATGCATATTGCCATATAATTTTAAGTGCTAAGCACCCAGAAATTCTCTGGTAAAATGTCCCCTGTTATCTCAATCTATCTCCTTTGACCTCTAAATAGGCACACACACGGTATACATTTGACATAGACTAGCCTGGCTCCTTCATTAGGACAAAGGGCTGCAAAGTGCTGAGGGATACAGTCTCCACTTTCCCTATTCTTTTGTGTGTGTACGCTTTTATTTTTTAATTGAAATGTATTTGACATATTACACTGTGTAAATTTAAGGTGCACAAAAAAACATGTTAATTTGATACATTTATATATACTGCACCAATATGATTGCATTACAGCGAGAGTTAGCACCTCTATCATGTCACATAATCATCATTTCTTTTTTGTGGTGAGAATATTTAAGACCTATTCTCTTGGCAAGGTAATAATTATAATGCAATATTGTTATCTATATTCACCATACTGTGCATTAGAGCTCCAGGACTAGTTTATCTCCTAATCGCAAGTTTTCCTCTCTCCTTGATCTGTTTCTTACAAGTCCATGACAAAACCAAACCAAACTAAAACCAAAATCCCAACTAAGCAAATATATGGTTCCAGATAACATAATGAATCAGATGGTCATATGCTATCTGGGATGGCAAAGATGGCATTATCTGGGCAGCTATTCACGAGCAGGGGAGATGCCCTTTTCCTTAAAATATAAACTGAAAGGATTATACCAAAGGAGCTCCAAATTTGCTATTTTTAGTAAGTGACTTCAGGTCTGGGTAAGTGGGGAAAGGGAAAAGGGAATAGGAGAATAGAATAAAGGAAAATGCATCAAGGAAGAAAATATGTATGCTCAGGCAAACAGACTAACCAATAAAGGTCAAAAACAAACAAAAGTGCAAAAAATAAAAAAATTTCTTCCTAATTCACTGGGAGAATTATAATGTCTTGCTTTCCTCGGAAAGATAAGGGTACAAATTCTTGAACTGATATGTTGGAATTCCAGATATAAGTAGTATTAAAAATCAGGTTCAGCAAGAGAAGAAAGACAAAATAAACTATGCTAGCTAATAAAAGCACAACAATAGAGATTAAGACAAAAAAGGGAGACCTGTTTGGATCTAGAGATTTCATTTAGGATGGATGCTTTCCACCCAAACTTTGGCAAACTTTCTAAAGGTCCAGATAGTATTTCATGTTTTGCAGGCCATACTGTATCCCACAAATGAACAACTCTGTGATTGCAGTGTAAACATAGATAATACAGAACCAAGTAAGCATGGCTGTGTTCCAAAAAAGCTTAATTTACAAAAGTAGGCAGTAGCCTGGATTTGACCTGTAGGCTGTAGTTTGCAAGTACTGCTATAGCCTAGCTTAGAACTAGAAAAACTATGGCTCCAACTTTCCTGGGGTTTTATGAGAAACAGAAATGATGAGTGAGAGTCACTTGGCCTCCAGCAGGAAGTGATCTCTAAGATCTCTGTCACTGATTTTGAGAGTGATTAGCCCTTTGAAAACTAACTTGGGCTAGTATTTATATAGTTATTACAGACCTTGTTCTATCATATCACAGTGACATATACTTTTCCTTTCCCTAAGCTTCCTTCTTGTTATTTTCATAATAATAAAAAAACAATTTTCCACTGGAAGTGCTAGCCAGAGCAATTAGGCAAGAAAGAGAAATACACAGGTTCTGTATCTGAGAATAGAGGGTCAACTGTACAACTGTACAACACCCATCTTGAAGCAGACTCAAGATGCCTATTAAAAATATGCTCCTGGGCTTCCCTGGTGGCGCAGTGGTTGAGAATCTGCCTGCCGATGCAGGGGACACGGGTTCGTGCCCCGGTCCGGGAAGATCCCACATGCCGTGAAGCAGCTAGGCCCGTGAGCCATGGCCGCTGAGCCTGTGCGTCTGGAGCCTGTGCTCCGCAACGGGAGAGGCCACAACAGTGAGAGGCCCGCATACTGCAAAAAAAAAAAAAAAAAAAAGCTCCTATCCATTCATTTCAGCACTGCAACTACTATTTTAAAACGTACTACTATTAGCCTCAAAGTTAGAAAAGGCAGTTCTATATGTGATGCATTTCTTCTTAGAGCTCTTTAATTCATATATAAAAGATATATCATGATTATAAGGGAGGTCCACTCTGCTTAGAATGTAGAAAGTCTCAAGAGTTTACTCCCACACTAATGATGAGAAAGAGCCAGAGAATCTGTAGACCTTTTTTGCACCCATCAGAGTTCATGTCACAAGAACTGAACTCCAAAGGTGACAAGCCTCTCCAAGGAGAGACAGGACACAGAACTCAGAGGAAGAAGTGGTCATCATAAAAGGCAGATAAGAAAAAACAGCTGAAAAATTATAATAAAATTTTAATAAAAGCTGAGTGTGGGCTAATATGACAGCTTACACATTCCTGGGAGCATCAGACATAGAAGACATAGGAGAGTATGCATTCCCTCACCAGATTTTTCTCACAGGCCCCTACCAGGGGCTTATAGGACATATAATGAAGCAAGAGACCTAAGAGAATTTCCATCAGTGATGCCTATGTACAAAACTCTGCCTACTTCTTGGATCATTCTCTTATAGAAAGCAAAAGCTAGAAGTTTCTATGAGGTCAGGAAACACTGCTGCCCTACCTATACCCAGAGAGACCAGGAACATTAGGAAAACCCTGCCAGTACTCCAGAACCCACAATAAGCACAAGGTAGCAGAAGCCCTCCACTAGAGAAATTTCAAGTCTGGTGCACTGAGGATAACTACAGTAATAATAAGACACAAATCCAATTCAACAGTTGACTAGAATGACTCAAAGTGCATACTAACTGCCTGCCTCATAGAGGAGAGAGGTGCCTTTTCTGAGCATAAATACTATTGACCTCAATAGGTCAATAGTTCTTTAGCACACAATGTCAGGTATTAAATAATAAATAAAGAATTCCTCGGATGGCTTTATCAGCAGACTTGATACAGCACAGGAAACAGTCAACTTGAAAGTAAGGCAGCAGAAATTAGCCAAAATGAAACATGAAGAAGATAAAAAGAACAGAGCATCCCAGATCTGTGGTACCATACCAAACCTGTATTAACAGAATCCCAGAAAGAGAAAAGAGAGAGAAGGGGATGGAAGGAACGTCTGAAGAGATAATGAATGGTCAAAAACTTTACAAAATTAATGAAACACAACAAACCACAGACAAAAGAAGCTCAAGGAACTCCAAGCAGGATAAACACACACACATACATACATACACAGACACATACATACACACACACACATCCCTCCCTAGACATATCATAGTCAAATTGCCAAAAACCAAAGCCAAACACAAAATTTTGAAGACAGCAGGAAAAAAGCATTTTAAAAAGCGTATCACGGGCTTCCCTGGTGGCGCAGTGGTTGAGAGTCCGCCTGCCGATGCAGGGGACGCGGGTTCGTGCCCCAGTCCGGGAAGATCCCACATGCCGCGGAGTGGCTGGCCCGTGAGCCATGGCTGCTGAGCCTGCGCGTCCGGAGCCTGTGCTCCGCAACGGGAGAGGCCACAGCAGTGAGAGGCCCGCATAGCGCAAAAAAAAAAAAAAAAAAAAAAAAAAAAACAAGCGTATCACAATAGCAACCATATTCCACGTTTGTGACTTGATAGTTAAAAATAATAAAACAGGAATATCTAACACTTACTGAGTACTTATTACATGTCAGAAACTGTTCTAAGTGTCACAAAACCCGTATGAGGTACATTTAATATCTTATTTTACAGATGAAGAAACTGAGATACCAAGAGGTTAAATAAATTGCTGAGGGGCTTCCCTGGTGGCACAGTGGTTGAGAGTCCGCCTGCTGATGCAGGGGACACAGGTTCGTGCCCCTGTCCGGGAAGATCCCACGTTGAGCCCGTGAGCCATGGCCGCTGAGCCTGTGCGTCTGGAGCCTGTGCTCCGCAACGGGAGAGGCCACAACAGTGAGAGGCCTGTGTACCGCAAAAAAAAAAAAAAAAAAAATTGCTGAGGATCACACAGTTAGAATCTGTGGAATCAGGGTTCAAGTCCCAGCAGTCTAGCACCAGGGTCCATGCTCTTAATCACTATATCATTCTGTTTTGGTCAAGATCTTTATCTCCACCCCATTAGGGTACCATTAACAACAATAATTAATACACCATGACTACCACCACCATCCACATTTTGCCCTGTCTGTGCTCCTAAAAGAGAAAGCAACACTGATGTATGGAAGAACAGCAAGTTCTTCTATCACTACTGCGGTTGGCAGTGAATGTTAGTATAGTTTACACAGTTCCTTCTACATTAGGTAAATACTTCTGGGCAACAAGAAGTCTGGACTTTAAATGTACCACATGAATATATTTTGGTGCTGAATTGCACCTACTTGTCCTTACGATGGCACTCCCATTTGAAACCACTTTTCTCCTTTAGAGGACAGTGAACATAATATCAAGGAAAAAGTTATTACTATTTCTAGATTGTCTCTGCTCACAGCAGGCAGTCTTCAGGCAGCAATTCTGTCATGGCATTATGATTAATTTATTTTCAATAGGCTTTATTTTAGAATAATTTTAGATTTATAGAAAAGTTGAAAAAACACTCTCCTCCAATTTTCCCTATTGTTAATATCTTATATCACTGTAGTGTATTTGTCACACCTAAGAATCCAACACTGTTACATTACTATTAACTAAACTCCAGAGTTTATTCAGATTTCACTAATTTTTCCATTAATGTCCTTTTTCTATTCCACAGTCCTATTCAGGGTACATTGAGTTTATCACGTCTCCTCAGTTTCCTGTAGTCTGTGACAGTTTCTCAGTCTTTCCTTGTTTTCCATGACCTTGATAATTTTGAGGAATACTGGCCAATCTCCAATCTGAGTCTGTCGAATGTTTTTCTCATGGCTGGAGTGGGGTTATGGATTTTGGGAAAGAATGCCACAGAGGCGAAATGCCATTCTCATCCCATCACAGCAGGGGTATCTGAGAGCCACAAGATTTTGGTGATGTTAACCTTCATTACCTGGTTAAAGTAGTGTTTGCTGGGCTTCTCCATTGTGAGGTTATTATTTTTCCTTTCATTCTCTATTCTTTGAATGCAAGTAAGTAAGACTATCTCAGGAGCAGAGGATAGAAATTAAGCTCCACCTTTTGAAAGGGGGAGTATCTACATTTATTACTTGAAATTCTTCTATAAGAAAGAGTTGTCTCTCCTCCCCCATTTGACTAATTTATATTTAAGCTATTGTTTAACATGGGTAAAATGATCATATAAAGTATGTTTTTAGCTGAGATTTCACTCTCTTAAAGCCAACAAACAAGCCCCTAGCCCACTTTTCAGCCCAACTGAAAAGAAGCAAATTTAAAGTGTCACAGTTGAGTAAACAATTTTGCCCAGCATCTGTATAACCTTAGGAAAGAAGCAAAGTTCATTCAAGGTATGCTTTGAATGGAGGAATATGGAACAGGACTTGGTATTCTCATCACCGAGCAACCAAAGTCTTTCTCCCTTCCTCCCTCCTTCCCTCTCTCTCCCTTCTCCCCCTTCGGAGTAGAGGTGTTCCTCTTTCCTAATAATAACACAAAGATGCCTCGTGCTGGCATCTGCCAGATGCTGCTAGAATTTATATCTCTAGAGGCCAAACAAGGCATGATAACCAGATATATTAAAATAAGAATTTCAATTATTCTTGGTTAGACTATAAATAATTTCTCAGATAATCTATCCTTCATCCCATCAGTTAGACCCCAGGAAACAGAACTCCTTGACCAAGGAGCTCACCTCAGGGTAAAATGAATGTGAAACTGCTTAGAAAACCGCATACCCAGAAGACCTACACTCAAAAGCTACAAGAGCTGAGGGTTTCAGACAACAACAACTAAAACAGTAATAAGAGAAAAATAAGGGTTCAGAGGACTTTTAAAAGAAGAAGAAATCAAAGGGGAGAAGAGAGAGAAGAAGAAAAACTAGATGAAATCAATATAACCCTCGAAACTAAATCATTGGTAAGAAATACATAAGAGTCAATTTTTTTTTCCAAGCAGGCTAAATTGTAACTAATGTAACTAGCATGAACATATCTAAGGAAGAGTGACCTGTTTGCACAGTACAAAAAAGGCTTCAAAGTTGTTTAGTGTATTCTAGATCTGCCCAGGAAGAAGGTATTCAGCCAAATGGTCTGCTAATCACAAATATTCTATTTCTCTTCCTCACTCAGTCCAGCCTTACTCTTTTGTCTCATAACTTCACTGTTCATACGATTCTAATTGGTCCTCCAGAATCTCTAATATTCTACCAAGATATGTCTTGGTGTCTTCTGGCTTTACCTAAAATCCTCTCTCCCATCTTCTTAACCTTCAATTAAACATAGATTTCACCTAAAAGTAATCACAATTCTGTAAACTTAAAAAATAAACTTTAGAGTTTACAAAATACTTTTTCTCTTATTCCCTCACTTGATCTTTATAATAATAAAAACACCATGGTATATTATCATCTTACAAATAAAGCAAGGGTAACTTACATGGCTGAAGTTACCCATATCAGTTCTTTTACTCCCAATGACCCTTTACAAATTCACCTGAAGTGAAGATGTGAATTCACTTGGTAGTTCAGCGTACTGTAATTCCTAAAGGTCCCTAGTGACTTCTTGTTCAACGAATCCAATATATACTTTATGGTTCTCCTTATATGACTTATCTGTACAAGTAACTTTCTTGAAATGCTATTTTCCTTCAGCTCCTTCTGACCCAACTTTTTATTAACACTATTCCCTTGTCTCTATTCCTTCCCATTCTCATTCTAAGGCCCTATCTCTTTACACCTAATAAATGTTAGGGTCTGTCTTTGGCTTTTATCTCTCTTCATGTTGTATGTTCTTCCTGGGCAATCTCACCCCAACTCTAAGCTTCAAAAGACAATTATATTCTGACTCCCAGAAGTACATATCTAGTCCCAAATTTTATTCTCAACTCCAGACTCTTATCTGAATTAGATTGGGCCTATCTTCTAAGTTAATGTGGCCAAAATTAAAGTCATAACCTTTATCTCTTTTTAAAACCTGCTTTTCCCCATATATGTCCTATCCCATCTCCCTACATGCCTAACCCAGAAATCAGAGCCACCCAGATTCTGTTAGCTCCACAATCATCACACCTACCCTACCTCTAAATAGCTGTCAAGTCTGTCTCCCCCTTTCTATCCTCATCATCTCTGATTTAGCTCAGATTTTAGCATTTCTCCCACCTGGACTACTGCTCTACTACACAGTAAACTTCTGAACACTAATTTCACCCTTTCAATCGATCTTTTGTCTTGCTGCCTAAAAAATTCTTTTACAACACCAATCAGATCAATTCACCAGGCCCTACCTTCAATTATCAAAAGTAAACACCAAACCTCTCCCCCACCCCAAGCTGGTAAGAGTAAGCCCAAATACCCTGGCCATTCAAGACCCTCAGTGATTTGGACTAAGCTTACCTTTCCAGCATCATTTCCCTCCACCTTGCCTTTGCAACTTCAACCTCACCATTGCAACCTGTACTTTCAGTAAATCAAACTCCTGAAATTTCCTAAACACGTTATGACAGTGCTGTCCAACAGAACTTTCTGTGATGATGCAAATGTTCTATATCCATTCTATACAGTACCAGTCACATGTGGGCATTTGGGAACTTAAAATACGTTGTGGTGACTAAGGTACCGAGTTTTTATTTTATTCAATTATAATTCATTTAAATTTAAATTGTCACATGTAGCTAGTGGCTTCCATATTAAAGAGGGCAGTTCTGTGCTCTCTATAACTATATCTTGGGATGCCCAGAATGTTCCTTTCTTTACCCCTTACTTGCAGGCATGGTAATTTTCTATTCACCTTTCAAGCCTCAACTCAATGACTATTTTATTCAAAGTCTTCTTTGCCCCATCAAGTCCCACAATCCCTTATGCCAAAAAAAAGTACCATTTATCATATTGTGTATATTGTGGTCATTCGTTCAAGAATTATTTACTCAGGATCTGTTATGTGTTAAATGCTGTGCAAGACACTGATGTCACAAAGAATAAGTAAACATTTTGTAATAAGAAATTCATTGTTCACTAGGACAAACAACTGCAAGCTGATTAAGAGGTGCTTTACTGGAATTATCTGCCAATACTGTTCTCTGAATAATGCCATGCTTATTTACATCTTGATGCTTTTTCACATGCTTTTCCTTTTGTGTGACATTCCCTCCTTTGCCGTCTCTATTTGATAAATGCCTTTGTGCTTTAAGATTCAGATCAAGAGTCAATTCCTCTGGGAAGTCTTCCTTAATCCCTAGCCTCTCCTCTGCTCTCTGAAATCTCACCCTGCAAATATCTCTATCATAGACTTAGCACACTGCATTACAAATATCTTGTTTGTTTCCCCCATACAACATGTCAGACAGTGCCTAGTACATAGCTGGCACTCGAAAACTGTTTGCAAAATATATGTCTACATACTAAATAAGATATTATCAATTAATATTATTCTTACTTTCACTTCTGCCAATAATATATATATATACATAACTCTGACTTTTCACCTGAGCCTTATAGGCAAATTTCCATTTACTACTTTGGTAAATGGACATATTCCGAAAGACCTACACACTAGTCAAACTGAACATATCCAAAATTTATTTAACTTATCCCAAACTACCTGAGCCTTCTCCTGGGTCCCTGTCTCTTCAGGGGACCAATACCTACAGGGGGAAAATAGGGTTTTAAGCATTTTGAAACCAAGTACAGTATATGTTAAACATGGTTCACCTTTACTCAAAACACTACAACCACCTAACACTTTTAATCTTGCACCACCTCTCCTCTTAAATCAAACTAAACAACTTAAGGATCACAAAATGGCCATTTTATAATTTTGGTTATATATGCTCAGAAGAGTCTTAAATCAAAATGACATTAATATCTTCCAGAGAGTTTCACAGAGCAAAAGGAAAATTACTCAAAAGAATATATATTACTTTTATTCTTTATCCCATTATCCACAATTCCTATTTAAAAATGAAATTAAATAAAATAAATGATAATAAAACAGCAGAGAAAAAAAACCACAGGAAAAAAAGTGTCCCACCAAGAAAAAAAAATGTATTTGTTGCACTTAAGTATTAAAGTTCCATACATATGTGAAAGTAAAGAATCATAAATCAATTTAAAATGATGATTTGGAGTTCTAATTCCAACTACCAGCCTTGCTTCTAATCTTAACTGGAAAAGAATAAAATCTTCACATTTAAGTATGAGTATAAATTTTTCATAAATACCCTAGAACAGGTTGAAGAAATTCTATTTCTAGTTGGCACAGACACTTATAAGAAAGGGATGTTGAATTCTGTCATATTTTTTTCTCCATCTATTGAGATAATCATATAGGTTTTGTTTTGGTTTTGGTTAATATGGTGAATTACACTGATTGATTTTTGAATGTTAAACCAGTCTTTCATTCTAGAAAAATTTGGTTATGATATATTATGGATTTTCAATATTGTTGGAATTGATTTGCATATATTCTATTGAGAATTATTGCACCTATATTAATAACAAGGAATGCTGGGGACTTCTCTGGTGGTGCAGTGGTTAAGAATCCGCCTGCCAATGCAGGGGACACAGGTTCGAGTCCTGGTCCGGGAGGATCCCACATGCTACGGAGAAACCAATCCTGTGCGCCACAACTACTAAGCCTGCGCTCTAGAGCCCGCGAGCCACAACTACTGGGCCCGTGTACCACAATTACTGAAGCCAGTGCACCTAGAGCCTGTGCTCTGCAACAAGAGAAGCCACCACAATGAGAAGCCCACGCACCACAATGAAGACCCAATGCAGCCATAAACAAACAAACAAGGGATATTCGTTTGCAATATTACTATTTCTTGTAGTATCTTTGTCAGGTTCTCCTATCAGGAAACTGTAGGTAATGAGTTGGGAATTTTCAGAAATATTTTCAGAAAAAGTTTGTGTAGGACTATCTGCAAGGCTTGATTGGCTCAAATCTTGCACATTTCCAGAAGTGCCTGATTTTGTGACTGGCTCTTGGCTGACTCTTGGGAACTGAACTCTTAGAACGCTCTACAAAAATTGTTTTGCACGTTTGGAGTCTTGAATGGCACTGTACCAGTATGTCAATTTGTCTAGATAGTTTATGCAAACAATGTGGTTTATAGTGAATACCTGGCTTTCAGTAACTACAGTGGTCACACAGGCACTGCGTGACTGACCTCCAGTAAAAACCCTAGATTATTAGGATCAAGCAAGATTCCCTGGTAGACAGCACTTATACATATCACTTTTGCTTTGTATCCTTTTGCTTTTTTAAAAAAATGTACCTATAAGTATGATGACTTCTGGGTCCTAGGGATCCTTGCAGCAAATCACTAGCTTTAGAGGTGATCTTCGGGACACCCAATACAGTGTGATACTGGGGACCACTGAAAGACACTAGTAGTATTTTCTCCTTAAACACTTGGCATCATTTACCAGTGAAGCCATCAGAGCTTGATATTTTCTTTATAGGAAATTATTTTCCTCCCTTAATTAACAGACTTTATCTTTTAGAGCAATTTTAAGTTTATAGAAAAATTGAGCAGAAAGTACAGAGAGCTCTTATACAGTGCCCCCCACCCCCAGTTTCCTCTAGTATTAACACATTGCATTAGTGTGGTACATTTGTTACATTTGATGAACAAATCTTGATTATTTCTAACTAAGCTTAATAGTTTACATCAGGGTTCACTCTTCATGTTGTACAGCTCTATGGGATTTAACAAATGAATGATGTCATGTATCCACCATTATCATATGATACAGAATAGCTTCACGGCCTTAAAAAATCCCCTGTACTCCACCTATTCATCCTTCCCTCCTTCCCGACCCTGGGTCCCTGGCAACTACTGATCTTTTTACTGTCTCTACACTTTTGTCCTTGCCAGAACTCATATATTTACAATCATTCAGTATGTAGCCTTTTCAGATTGACTTTTATCACTGAACAACATGTATTTAAAGTTCCTCCATGTCTTTTTGAGGCCTGAAAGCTCATTTCTTTTAACAATGAATAATATTCCACTGTATAAATACACCACAATTTGTTTATCCATTCACCTATTGAAGAACATCTTGGTTGCTTTTTTTTTTTTTTTTTTTTTTTGCGGTACGCGGGCCTCTCACTGTTGTGGCCTCTCCCGTTGCGGAGCACAGGCTCCAGTACGCGCAGACCCAGTGGCCATGGCTCATGGGCCCAGCCGCTCCACGGCATGTGGGATCTTCCCGGACCGGGGCACGAACCCGTGTCCCCTGCATCGGCAGGCGGCCTCTCAACCACTGTGCCACCAGGGAAGCCCTTGGTTGCTTTCTAAGCGTTAGCAATTATGAATAAAGCTGCTATAAACATCTCTGCGCAGGTTTTTGTATGGTTGTAAGATTTCAATTCATTTGAATAGCAAGGAGCATGATTGTTGAACCACATTTTAAGACTATGTTTAGCTTTGTAAGAAACTGCCAAACTGTCTCCCAAAGTGGCTGTCCCATTTTGCATTGCCATCACCAATGAGTGAGAGTTCCTGTTGCTCCACACCCTCATCAGCGTTTGGTGTTGGCAGTGTTTTAGATTTTATCCATTCTAATAGGTGTGTAGTAGTATCTCAGTGTTGTGTAAACTTGCAATTACCTAATGACATATAATATTGAGCATCTTTCCATATGCTTATTTGCCAAGAGTATGTCTTCTTTGGCGAGGTGTCTGTTCGTATCTGTTGCCGATATTTAAAACTGAGTTATTAGTTTTCTTACTGTTAAGTTTTAAGAGTTCTTGATATATTCTGGGTATAAGTCTTTTATCAGATAATGTGTTTGCAAAGATTTTCTCCCAGTCTATGGCCTGTCTTTTCATTATCTTAACAGTGTTTTTTACAGAGAAGTTTTAAATTTTAATAAAGTCCCACGTGTTAATTTTCCTTTCGTGAACTGTGCTTTTGGTGTTATATCTTAAAACTTATCACCCAACCCAAGGTTACATAGATTTTCTCCCATCTTCTAGAAGTTTTGTTGTTTTGCATTTTATATTTAGGTCTATGACCCATTTTCAGTTAATTTTTATGAAAGATATAAACTGTGTCTAGATTCATTTCTTTGTATATGGTTGTCCAGTAGTTTCAGTACCATTTGTTGAAAAGACTGTGTTTTCTCCATTGAACTGTTTTTACTCCTTTGTCAAAGATCAGCTCACTATATTTGTGTGGGTCTATTTCTAGGCCTTCTATTTAGTTTCATTGATCTATTTGTCTATTGCCAATACCCCACTCTCTTCATTACCATAATTTTATAGTAAGTCTGAAGTTGGGTAGCATCAGTCTTCTGACTTCATTCTTCTTCAAAAATGTGTTTACTATTCTGGGTCTTTTACCTTTTTGTATAAACCTTAGAATCAGTTTGTAAATATCTACAAAATAACCTGCTAGGGTTTTGACTGAGATTGCATTGAATCTATAGATCAGGCTGGGAAGAACTGACATCTTCAAAATGTTGTCTTCATATCTGAACACAGAATCTCTCTCAAGTTATTTAGTTCTCCTTTGCTTTTGCTCATCAGTTTTGAAGTTTTCCTCATTTAGATCTTGTATATATTTTGTTAGACTTATACCTAGGAATGTATTTCTTTCTCTTTCTCTCTGGCTGTGAATGTAAATGATGTTATGTCTTTAATTTCAAATTCAATTGCTCATTGCTGGTATATACGAAAGCAATTGACTTTTGCATATTAACCTTGTATCCTGCAACCTTGCTACAACTGCTTATTAGGTTCCAGGAGTTTGGGAGCAGATTCTTTAGAATTTTCTACAGAGACAATCATGTCACCTGTGAACAAAGGTAGCTTTTTATTTCTTCTTTCCCAATATGTATACCCTTTCTTTTCTTGTCTTATTGAACTAGTATGACTTTTAGTAGGACATTCTGTAAGAGTTTTAAACTACAAGTTCATTTTTAAAAATAGATATAGAGCTTGGTAGAAGTCACCTGTGAAGCCATCTGTTCCTGGACTTTCGTTTGTTGGGAATTTTTTAATCATGGATTCAATTTCAGTACTTATAATTGGCTTGTTCATATTTTCTATTTCTTCCTGGTTCAGTCTTGGGAGATTGCACCTTTCTAAGAATTTGTCCATTTCTTCTAGGTTGTCCATTTTATGGCATTTAGTTGCTTTTTATTTATGGCATATAGTTGCTTGTAGTAGTCTCTTGTGTTCCTTTGTATTTCTGTGGTGTCAGTTGCAACTTCTCCTCTTTCATTTCTAATTTTATTGATTTGGACCCACTCCCTTTTTTTCTTGATGAGTCTGGCAAAAGGTTTATCAATTTTGTTTATCTTTTCAAAGAACCAGCTTTTAGTTTCATTGATCTTTTCTACTGTTTTCTCTATTTCATTTATCTCTGCTCTGATCTTTATGATTTCTTTCCTTCTACTAGCTTTGGGTTTTGTTTGTTCTTCTTTCTCTAGCTACTTTAAGTATAAGGTTAGGTTGTGTATTTGAGATGTTTCTTGTAAGCTGTCAAATTTATATGCATAAAGTTGTTCACAGTAATCCCTTATTATTCTTTCAATAACTGTAGAACATAGAAATGAGACCTATCTCATTCCTGATCTGGCAATTTGTCTCCTCTTTTTCTGCCTGATCACCAGTATGACTAATGTTTTATCAAATTTATTATCTTCTCAAAGAAACATGCTGGCTTCACTAATTTTTCTCTATTGTTTTTCTGTTTCATTGATTTCCTTCGTGGTCTTTATTATATTATTTCCCCTGCAAAGTCCTGATTCTATTTTTCTACTTTCTTAAGGTGAAAGCTGAAGGTACTGACTGGAGACTTTTCTTCTTTTCTAACGTAGGTGTTCAGTGCTAAAAATTTCCCTCTAAGTACTGCTTTAACTGCATCCAAGTAATTTTAATATGTTATGTTTTGATTTTTGTTAAGTTAAAAATACTTTCCATTTTCCATTTGAATTTCTTCTCTGGCTCATGGGTATTTAGAAATGAAAAGCAAGAAAAAGGGGGAAAAAACCTCAGTCATAAATGTCTTCATTACTTTTCGACATAGAGGAAGCACCATCTCTTCTAAAAAACAAGGTTAAGAATTATATCCCAAGGGTTGATATAGTTTCTTTCACTGTAACAAGTTCTATATCTAAATGTTATACATACACTTTAAACCAAGAGGTATCAAAGGCATTTGTGCTAAGTACCACTTAAATAGTAAAAGATTTGTAATAGGGGAAAAATGAATGAAGCAGGTAATACTGCAGACTGAAAGAAAGAGATCAAAGAAGAGTGCAAAAATATCAGATGAGTTTATCCGATGGACTTCAGGGGAGGGGGATGACAAAAAGATATTCTTTTTTTTGGCGGGGGTGTACGCGGGCCTCTCACTGTTGTGGCCTCTCCCGTTGTGGAGCACAGGCTCCGGACACGCAGGCTCAGAGGCCATGGCTCACGGGCCCAGCTGCTCTGCGGCATGTGGGATCTTCCCGGACCAGGGCAAGAACCCGTGTCCCCTACATTGGCAGGTGGACTCTCAACAACTGCGCCACCAGGGAAGCCCCAAAAGTATATTCTTTCAAACTAATTTACATATATGAGAATAAAAATGGGAGTAAGATAAATGTCCAGCAATCGATCTGTAAATATATTAACATATATATTGCAATACTATGCAAACAATAAGAGTAGAATTACGATAGCAAACAAAAAGGCAACAAGACTCCTCTCAGGGAAGTGTGTAAAATGTTCCCCAAATAATCTCTATTATGAGAAATACATTTCCAACCTAAGTGACTTAAAGGATGAAACCTGAGTATAGTCATATGCTCATTAACCCAACACCTGTGTTCTCTATAAAATATGAAACAGCCTACCTTTTTTAGACTTCTATTGAGGTAAATAGTTTTTCCCTTTCACAAAGGCATGCATAAAAGGAAGAAATATTACCTCAACAAGTCCAAATGTAAACATTTTTAGATGTAACCAACTCAGAAGGGCATTCACAGGCCAGCCTACTAAATTTGAACTAATGAAAAAGCAGCCTATTAAGTTTTAACAGAGAACCACATTTAACCCCTGTGGCAAAATACCAAGAAACTTCTCAATACCTGAATCAGAAGGATAACATGTAACACGATGGATTCTTCATGACTGATTTTCCAGGATGATGCAGACCCCAAATATAAAATCTTCAATTACTGAAAAATAGCTCATCAACTCCACCCTTCACTTAAAGAGGCAACCAAATTGCCAACTGAAAGATGGGGTTAGGAGAGGTAGGCAAACATGTTTGGACTAAATCAAAGTGTGGTACCATACAGAGGGTGAAAGGAAGAGAAAGGATTCTATGATCAGGAGGTAAGTGTAGACAATTAACATTCAAAACACAGCAAACAAAGACAATGGCATCAATGCCTGAAAATAAACCTAAGAATGGTGTTAAATGCTATCCCTATCCTGCTGAGATGTATGTAATCTTCTAAAATATAAAATAAAATGAAATGCTATGACTTGACTCAATAATACAGGTTGTCTCTATTAAAAAGTATTCAAAAATTTCCAAACCACATCTGAAATAAACTAAGTGTAAGCACTTTGATAAAAACGTGAATAAGGGAAAATGAGTACTAGGAGCGGGTTCCTAGAATAAAAATGCAACCATAACGAGGCAGCTTGTCAAAATCCAATAATTTATATGAATCTTGGAAGATTCTGATAGTGAAAAGAATGGACCAGACAAGTCATACTAAACTTGTAAGCTGGATATCTGTTAAATTTAAGACCTTAGATGACCTAAGGTAAAAATATATCTAGTATTTCATTCAACCTGAACTACGAAAAAACTCTCTGGTAATCATGACCATGAAAACTGTCTTTTCAGGGACTTCCCTGGTGGCGCAGTGGTTAAGAATCCACCTGCCAGTGTAGAGGACACAGGTTCCAGCCCTGGTCCGGGAAGATCTCACATGCCGCAGAGCAACTAAGCCTGTGCACCACAACTACTGTGCCTGCACTCTAGAGCCTGCGAGCCACAACTACTGAGCCTGCGTGCCACAACTACTGAAGCCCACGCACCTAGAGCCCATGCTCTGCAACAGGAGAAGCCACTTCAATGAGAAGCCCGTGCACCACAACGAAGAGTAGCCCGCAACTGCTGCAACTAGAGAAAAGCCTGCACACAGCAACGAAGACCCAACGCAGCCAAAAATAACAAACAAACAAACAAACAAACAAACAAAACCTGTGTTTTCAGGAGCTTCTGCTTCTACCCATGAAGGAAGGGTTGGGACAAAAATTGCCCTCCTGTCATGAGTAATTAGAAAAGAGGACAAAATATATGAAATAACTGTGTTCAGATGATGGACAATGAACAGAGCAGGATTACAGTGCCAGGGAAAAGATTTTAAGTTAGGTAAGCCCTATGCTTACCTAAGCTTTCTGCTTAAAGGACGTTGCCAGGCCACAGCACAGTGACAGGAAATCCCTATTGAACATGGTAGGCTTGCTGAGTTAAGTAAGAGACTGACATACAGGGAGGCCATGGATGC
Source organism: Phocoena sinus (assembly GCF_008692025.1). Taxonomy (NCBI): domain Eukaryota; kingdom Metazoa; phylum Chordata; class Mammalia; order Artiodactyla; family Phocoenidae; genus Phocoena; species Phocoena sinus. The sequence goes on from NC_045776.1 coordinate 38,359,086, forward strand.
TAGTATTCACATGGTTAGTACCAGGGAAGAAGAAGCTGCACAGAGAGAGTGTTCTGGAGAGCTGCAGAGGGATGCAAGCTTTGGCTGAGTACTAATCTGCATACTGATGAAGTGAAACACCATGAAGTCAGTGAAAGAACCACTGGGAAAGCAGAAGGCTGGACAATCCCAGAGATCACACAGGGATGAAAACAGGCAGCATTCCCATCAGCCAGAGTAGAGAAACTATGTAATACAAAAGGTATTTGATAGGCTCCTCAGAGAGGTCACACCTTAATAATGGTGACTTAACCCTAGAATAAAGGTTGACATAGATATACTCTAATAAAACTTAAAAGCAAGATTTGAAAGATGTAAACTATTTCCAATAACTTATTTTAGTGTCTGAACAAAGACCAAAACTTTTTATGATCTACAAAAACTGAAACAAATTAAGGTTCACAAGGTAGAGCGTAAATGTTATTCTACTTTTGCAAGGTTCCTTTAACAAGAAATAGTACAATATTAACTCTATGTAGATTTTGATAATTTAATGTTCATACTGTAATTCCTAGAACAACTTAAACAATAATGTAAAGTGGTAAAGCTAAAATTCCAATAGAGGAATCAATACAATATACTGAATATTCAACTAACTCAAAATAAGGCAAGAAAGCTGCCTCAGAGACAAAACACAAATATAACAAAGGGTAAGCCAACAGCACAATGGAAGACCTAAATTCAACCATACCAGTAACTAAATAAATATAATAGACTAAGCACTCATGATTAAATACAGAGACTGTCAGACTGCATAAAAAAATACCCAACTATATGCTATATATAAGAGAGGCACTGGAAATCAAAGTAACAGATATTATAGATTGTAAGTTTGAAGAATGAATAAGGTATATTATGGAAACAGTAAGCTTAAGGGAGTTGTGACCATATCAATGTCAAATAAAATAGATTTCAAGAAAAGTATTACCACAGATATAGAAGAAAATTTCATAATAATAAAAAGATAAATCCATCATGCACATATCACTGTTTCAAATGATACCATCAAGCACCTTGATCCAACTGACAATTAAATTGAAAACACTGTAACAACAACTGTAAAATATATATTCTTTTTTTTTATTTTTTTCGGTACGCGGGCCTCTCACTGTTGTGGCCTCTCCCGTTGCTGAGCACAGGCTCTGGACGCGCAGGCTCAGCGGCCATGGCTCACGGGCGCAGCCGCTCCGCGGCATGTGGGATCTTCCCGGACCGGGGCATGAACCCGTGTCCCCTGCATTAGCAGGCGGACTCTCAACCACTGCGCCACCAGGGAAGCCCTGTAAAATATATATTCTTAACAAATGCACACAGAATGTTCTTCCACATATACTACATACTGGGCTGTAACACAGGCATACCTCAGAGATACTGGGGGTTTGGTTCCAGACCACTGCAATAAAACAAACATTGTAATAAAGCAAGTCCAACAAACTTTTTAGTTTCCCAGTGCATTTGAAAGTTATATTAACATCATACTGTAGCTTATTAAGTGTGCAATAGCATTATGTCTAAAATAACAAAGTACATACCTTAATTAAAAAATACTTTATTGCTAAAAAATGCTAACCATCATCTGAGCCTTCAAGAAGTCATAACAGTAACATCAAAGATCACAGGTCACCATAACAAATATAACAATAATAAAAAAAGCTTGAAATATTGTGAGAACTATCGAATGTGACACAGAGACATTAAGTGAGCAAATGATGCTGGAAAAATGGCACTGATAGACTTGCTCGACATAAGTTTGCCACAAAACTTCAATTTGTAAAAAATGCAATATTTTTGAAGCGCAATAAAGCAAAGTACAATAAAATGAGGTATGCCTGTACAAGTCTCATTACATTTAAAAGGGTAAAATTATACAGAGTATGTTCTATAAGCATAAAGGAATTAAATTAGAAATCAATACAATACACTTCTAAATAACTCACATGTCAAAAAAATATTTTTTTTAATTCAACAGTATTTCAAACTGAATGATAATGCAAGTACAGTATTCCATAATTTGTGGAATGCAGCTGAATCAGAGCTTAGATGGGTATCTATGTATTTAAATGCTTATGTTAAAAATGAATGAAGGCTTAAAAACAACGATCTCAGTTTCTATCTTCAGATGCTAGAAAACGATTAGCAAATTAAGTCCAAAGTCAGTGGAAGGAAAGAATAAATATAAGAACAGAAATCAAGAAAATAGAAAACAGACATGAAAGGAAATTAAGAATGCCAAACACTGATTTTCTGAATATTAATAAAATTGGTAAGACCTTTGCAAAACTAACAGAAAAAAAGGAAAAACACTAATTACCAATATAAGGAATAAGAGAAGACGTGTCACTATAGATGTTACATAAATCAAAAGGAAAATAAGGAGAATCCCATTTCCTGTAACAGTGAAGTAGTTTGATTTGAACCAACCCTCCTAGAGATAACAAATTAAAGCTCTAAAATTAGAACACTCCTTAACACCATACACAAAAATAAACTCAAGATGGATTAAAGACCTAAATGTAAGACCGGACACTATAAAACTCTTAGAGGAAAACATAGGGAGAACACTCTTTGACATAAATCACAGCAAGATCTTTTTTAACCCACCTCCTGGACTAATAGAAATAAAAACAAAAATAAACAAATGGGACCTAATGAAACTTAAAAGCTTTTGCACAGCAAAGGAAACTATAAACAAGATGAAAAGACAACCTTCAGAATGGGAGAAAATATTTACAAACGAATCAATGGACAAAGGATTAATCTCCAAAATATATAAACAGCTCATGCAGCTCAATATTAAAACAAAAACAACCCAATCAAAAACGGGCAGAACACCTAAATATATATTTCTCCAAAGAAGACATACAGATGGCCAAGAGGCCATCACTAATTATTAGAGAAATGCAAATCAAAACTACCATGAGGTGTCACCTCACACCAGTTAGAATGGGCATCATCAGAAAATCTATAAACAACTGCTGGAGAGGGTGTGGAGAAAAGGGAACCCTCTTGCACTGTTGGTGGGAATGTAAACTGATACAGCCACTATGGAGAATAGTATGGAGGTTCCTTAAAAAACTAAAAATAGAATTACCATATGACCCAGCAATCCCACTACTGGGCATATACCCAGAGAAAACCATAATTCAAAGAAACACATGCACCCCAATGTTCATTGCAGCACTATTTACAATAGCCAGGTAACGGAAGCAACCTAAATGCCCATAGACAGACGCATGGATAAAGATGTGGTATATATATACAATGGAATATTACTCAGCCATAAAAAGGAACGAAATTGGGTCATCTGTAGAGGCGTGGATGGACCGAGAGACTGTCAGAGTGAAGTAAGTCAGAAAGAGAAAAACAAATATCGTATATTAACACACATATGTGGAATCTAGAAAAATGGTACAGATGAACTGGCTTGCAAGGCAGAAATAGAGACGCAGATGTAGAGAACAAACGTATAGACACCAAGGGGGCAAGTGGGGGGTTGTGTTTGTGGTGGGATGAATTGGGAGATTGGGATTGACATATATACACTAATATGTATAAAATAGATAAGTAATAAGAACTTGCTGTATTAAAAAAATAAAATTCAAAAAGAAATAAAGCTCTAGATATCAAGATTCTAGATGTTAAAAAACAAAACAAAAACACTATCTCAAGGCACTAGAGGTTAACCAGAAGCAGAAAAAATGGAAGGGGAACTGACAATCGGAAGAAGGGTGCACTGGGTGAGCTTCCTGTTCTTAGGAAAAATAGCTTAGGGAAAAAGCTTCTTAGGAAGCTTTTTACCAGAGTTCAAGTCCCAGTAGATGTTCAGCAGAATTGATAGATTTTAGAGAAATCATCTTATCTGTTATTAAATTAGAGAACAGAATTAAGGATGATTATGGCAGCTTGAAACTGAGGAGGAATATTCCAGGAAGGAGAAAGGAAGTGCACAAATCCTATGCATTAAACTCTGTTTAAATCTCTGGGCTGACACCTGAACTACACATACAGTCTCCAAGCAGCCCAGCTAGGACTAAACGAACTGAGCAAGGATTTCAGCTACTGCCCAATGTTGGAAAGAGAGTTTGGAGTCCTAATTCAGGCAAAACAAAACAAAACAAAATTCAAAACTCTTTAGAGTAATATGATAGAATACTAACTGTCTACAATGTATCATTCATAATATGGAGGAGATAATCCAAAATTATAAGAAAATGTGACCAATAAAGGCAATCAATGCAGATCTTACCCTAAAATGGCCGAGACATTAGAGTTATCTGACATGGACTTAAAGTAGCTATTTATAAATAACTATGTTCATAATTAATAAACAGATGAGGAAATCTGCATAGAGGAAGAAAAAATGCAAAAATTACAAAACAGATGTTTTAGAACTGAAAAATTCAATATTTGAAATGAAAATTTCACTAAATGGGCTTTAAAAAACAAATTGGAGAGGTCAGAAGAATGAGTCAGTGAGCTTCAAGACATATCAATATCTATCATCTAATCTAAAAAGCAGAAAATAAAAAGATCTTAAAAATAAACAGAGATTCATTGGACTTTGACACACTAATAGAGGGACACATACATGTAAACTGAGGTCCCAGGATTAAAAAAAAGTGAAAGAAAAAGTTAGAAAAATTTTTTGAAAAAATAATGGTTGAAAATTTCCCCAATAATTGAAAAATATAAATGTGTATGTTCAAGAACCTCAGTGAACCCATATAGGAAGGAAAATCACACCTAGACATATCACAGTAAAACTATTTGAAAAAAAGAGAAAGGAAAAGAAAACATTACATACAAGTGAAAAATGATATTAATCATAACTTACTTCTTATGAGAAACAATGTAAATCAGAAGAAAATAGAATAACATCTTTAAAGAACAGAAAAAAATGAATAACATATTATGAACTACTTATGCCAAGAAATGCAGTAACATAAAGAAAAAGGAAACTCCTTAAAAACACAACTGACAAAAACTAAAACAAGATGAATTAGAAAATATAAATAGTTTTTAATATATCAAAGAAATTTAAATGTTTTTATTAATTTTAACAAAGACAACTTCAGGCTAGAAAGCTTCACTGGTGAATTCTATCTATGATGTAAAGAATAAACACAACCAATCTTACACAAACTTTTTGGGGAAATAGATGAAGGAACTTTCCCTACCCACTGTACTGACTTCCATAACAATAAAACCTAAACCTGAAAAAGATATTGTAAGAAAACTATAGAACAATATACTTCATATGTTAGAATAAAAATTCTAGATAACTTTAATCTGGTGATATATGCAAAAGACTCTCCATCATGATCAGGTAAGGATTATTCCAGGAATAAATTTCAAATTAATATTAGAAAAATCAATCAATGAAATCCACCATATTAACTGAATAAAAGACAAAGACTATATGATAGAATCAAATAAATGCAAAATAAGCCTTCAAGGTAGTTTAATCCATTCACAATAAAAATATTCAGAAAACTAGAAGTTATTCAACCTGATAAGAAATCTATGAAAAGCTTACAGCTAACATCATAGTATATATTACGAAAGACGGAATGTTCTCACTAGTATCAGGAAGAAAGCAAGAATGTCTGCTCTATTCAACACTGTACTGAATGTCCTGCCAGGAAAATAAACTATGAGGAAAATTAAAGGCATACAGATTGGTAAGGAAGAAATGCTTCCATCTGTAAACCATTTAGGTAGAACATGCCAAGAAATCAACAAGTAAACCTGTTAATTTCATTTAATCAGTTGAGGAAGGTCTCAGTATACAAAATCAATGGACAGACATTACTTATGTTGCTCTTTGCTAGCAGCAAAGTGGAAAACAAAATTAAAAAAACAATCTTTCACATATAACAGTATCAAAAAACTAAGTACTTAGGAATACATTTGACAAAAGGTATGCAATACCTTCACACTGAGAACTTTAAAACATTGCTGAGAAAAATTAAAGAATAACTACATAAATGGAGAGATGTAACAATTCTAGAGATTGGAAGACACAATATTAAGATGTCAATTTTCTTCAGATTAATTTATGGATTCAAGTCTCCTAATCATAATCCCTGCAAAGTTTTTTCTTTTTTTTAATAAAAAACAACACGCTGATTCTGCAATTTATATAGAAATGCAAAGACCTAAATAGCCGAAACAATCTTGACAAAGAACTAAATGGAGGATTTGCATTACCTGGTTTAGACATTTACTATAAAGCTACAGTACTCAGCACAGTATTGTACTGGCATAAAAATAAAAAATACATCATATGGAGTCCAGAAATAAACATTTATCATCAACAAAGATGACATAGCAACAATGTGATAGATATTTGCATGTTGATTTTGTATCCTGTAACATTTTAAACTCATTTAATAACTGTAGTTTTTTTAAAGACTCTGTGAGATTTTTATGAAAGTAATCAAAGTATTAGAGCTTAAAGCTAATACCTAATCCTCTCTTGCACCACTATGTCCAGGATTTTTTGCTGTCTCATCAAAAGGCCTTCCTTTATGGATCACATGCTTATGTGCTTTGGTGCACAAAGAAAGAGACCGACTCAACTGAGCAGTCTTTGTTTCTTACATTTCTTTACCGCATCTGTATTATACTCTAAAGATATTATGGTAGGAAAATGAAATGCTCAAGTGATTTCACAAGATCACCGTAAGAATTTATCATGAGACAACCTTCCTGTATTTTTTCAGCTAAAATTTATACTACCTGGATGGTATAAGATGACATTCCAGATTATACAGAACACCCAAAAGGGACCTGGAAAAAACCCCAAATCTACTTTGGAAAAACCTAACTTTATCACAAACAAACCTCAAAGAATTCCTCAAAATAAAATTGCAAAGCAAATAAGTAATTCACAGCCCCAAATTCAGTAACTACACAGCAATAAACACCATGAGTGAGAATCAGCAAAACAACAGACAGCAGATATAGACCTACAAAGGCTTCACAAGGCTTCACATTTTGAAATTATTTCTCATGGAATGTAAAATAAAACATAGTTAATAAGCCTAATAAAAAAAAAGAAAATATAAACAGAATAGAGAAAACGATTAAGAATGCCCAGAAAGACTTGAGGACCTAATAACACTTTTTAGCTACAAAAATATAATGACTGAAATTTAGAATTTCAATGAATGCATTTAACACAGTAGCTTAGACAGAAGTAAAAAGAGAAATAGGTTTTAAGAGAGATCTGAAAAAGCCAGAATGCTGCTAGAAAAACAAAGAAATAATATGAAGAGAGATGAAAGTATAAGAAGTATGGAATGAAGTGATCTAAAATATATCTACTCAGTTTCCTGAAAGCAAAGAATGAAAGAAATGAGCAACAGTAATATATAAATAATTAACTAAAAATTTTTCGCTAGCAATGAAAAAATATCTACAGATTTAAGATAACAAATGAATCCTAAGTAGAATAAATAGAAGGAAATTCATACCTAGAGTCATCACAAAGAAGCCACAGAACAAAACAGATAAAGGAGAACTGAGAATTATGCAAACAGACGGCTCTATAAGAACAAAAATAGAAGCCATAAGACAGTGGAGTGTTATCTTCAATGAGCTGACAAAATGTAAACTGTCAGCCTAGCATTTTAAAAATGAAGGTAAAATAAGAAGAGTTTTAGACAAAAGTGTAAATGAACACCAGGAAATCCTCACAGAAAGAAATGCTAAACAACATACTTGAAACAGAAAGTAAGTGATGCCAGGTAGAAGGTCTCAGATGGGAGAAATAATTTGTGGGAATGTTTTCTAAGCTATAACTCAAAAAGCTTTTAAAAAACCCTATAACTCAAATTATGTAACAATGACAACATATAACTCGAGAGCAGTTAAGAGAATTAATGTGTTCTATTGAAGAAGAAAAAAGATTAACTTTAAACTTTGATAAGTCAAATATATATGTGAAAATCTGTGGAGGAACCAGTAATAAATAGATACTTAAAAATGAAGTGCAGAACTTTCTTTTTTCATGAAAAATATTTATAAGTGCACACAATTTAGTATAAATATTTATAATTAATAAAGAATTTCAAAATAAGGGCAAAAACATCTCCTAATAGTGTGAATTAGGGAACATTAATTTCTTTGGTTAGTAGGGGAGAGACTTAGCTTGACAGAGAATAAAGTGTTGTAGCATAGAAAATAGACAACATGAATAAATAAAAGGAAAGAAAATGGGTGAACTAACGAGAAGACCTGTTTTAGGGTAAAATGGCTGTGTAACATGGGAGTCAACTAATGCAAAGACAAATTGCCAGATGGAGCATAAATAAAAATAAGCCAATGAAGTATGTGAAACTGTGTAAAACTGACTTTTATGCTCTTAAATGTACTAAATGACTATTTGTATATAATGGAAAGATTACGATCTGTAGCTGTCAATATGGAAGAGACTGCCACTTAAACATTAATCTTTGTAGTAACATTGGAAATTAGAGGAAACTCTACTTAAACATTATTTTTTTGAGGCATGCAAAATAAAAAATATATATACAGATATAATTATAACCAATTAGACCACCTTAATTCAATGCAATACATAAAATGCGTTACCTTTTAAATTTTTCATCTCAAAGCCAACTGCTTCTTTAGTATAAAAGTGTCTCTGGCAGGGGGACCTTCAAGATGGCGGAGTAGTAAGATGTGGAGATCACCCTTCCTCCCCACAAATACATCAGAAATACATCTACATATGGAACAGCTCCTAGAGAACACCAACTGAACACTGGCAGAAGACCTCAGATTTCCCAAAAGGCAAGAAACTCCCCCACGTACCTGGGTAGGGCAAAAGAAAAAAGAAAAAACAGAGATAAAAGAATAGGGACGGGCTTCCCTGGTGGCGCAGTGGTTGAGAGTCTGCCTGCCAATGCAGGGGACACAGGTTCGTGCCCCCGTCCGGGAAGATCCCACATGCCGCAGAGCGGCTGGGCCTGTGAGCCATGGCCGCTGAGCCTGTGCGTCCGGAGCCTGTGCTCCGCAACGGGAGAGGCCACAACAGTGAGAGGCCCGCATACAGCAAAAAAAAAAAAAGAACAGGGATGGGACCTGCACCTCGGGGAGGGAGCAGTGAAGGAGGAAGAGTTTCCACACACGAGGAGGCCCCCTCACTGGCAGAGACGGTGGGTGGGTGGGGGGGAAGCTTTGGAGCCACAGAGGAGACTGCAGCAACTGGGGTGCAGAGGGCAAAGCGGAGAGATGACTGCACAAAGGGTCAGTGCTGACCAACACTCATCATCCTGAGAGGCTTGTCTGCTCACCTGCCGGGATGGGTGGGGGCTGGGAGCCTGAAGGGGGCTAGTGCACCACACAGCTAGGTGGGAGGGGGTCCGGAAAAAACTCTGGAACTGCCTAAAAGGCAAGAGACCACTGTTTCGGGGTGCATGAGGAGAGGGGATTCCTTCCCAGTCTGCCCAGTGAAGGCAGAGCACCACCTACGAGCTCCAGAAATGAGCACGAGATGCGGCTGTTAGCTCGGACACTGGAGACAGGCATGAAGCTCTAATGCTGCCACTGCAGCCACCAAGAATCCCGTGTGCAAGCACATGTCACTATCCCCACACCCCCGGGAGCCTGCGCAGCCCACCATTGCCAGGGTCCCATGATCTAGGGACAACCTCCCCAGGAGAACACACAGCGCGTCTCAGACTGTTGAAACGTCATGCCAGCCTCTGGTGTCACAGGCTCGACCACATTCCAGTTATAACTACAGTAGCCCTCCCTCCCTCCCCCCACCCCCCCACATGAGTGAGCCAGAGCCCCCTAATCAGCCGCTGCTTTAACCCTGTCCTCTCTAGGCAGGAACAGATGCCCTCAGGTGACCTACACGCAGAGGCGGGGCCAAACGCAAATCTGAACCACAAGAGCTGTGCGAACAAAGAAGAGAAAGGGAAATTTCTCCCAGCAGCCTGGGGAGCAGTAGATTAAATCCCTACAATCAACTTGAGGCACGCTGCAACTGTGGAATATGTAAATAGACAACAAATCATCCCAGAATTGAGGAGGTGGACTTTGGGAGCAGCGGTAGACTCACGGATAGCTGTCTGTGACTGACTTGTTTCTGATTTTTATGTTTATATTAATATAGCATTTAGGGCTTTTTATCACTGGTGGATTTGCTTATTGGTTTGGTTGCTCTCTTCTATTTTTTAAAAAATTATTATTACTTTAAATTTTTTTTATTTTAGTAATTTTTAAACAATTTTTTATTTTAATAATAAAAACTATTTATTTATTTTTTCTTTCTTTTTTTTTCCCTCCTTTTCATCTGAGCTGTGTGGCTGACAGGGTCTTGGTTCTCCAGCCTGCTGTCAGGCCTGAGCCTCTGAGGTGGAAGAGCCGAGTTCAGGACATTGGACCACCAGAGACCTCCCGGTCCCATGTAATATCAGTTGGCAAGAGCTCTCCCAGAGATCTCCATCTCAATGCTAAGACCCAGCACAATCCAACAGCCAGCAATCTTCAGTGCTGGACACCCCATGCCAAACAACTTGCAAGACAGGAACACGACCCCACGCATTAGCAGAGACGCTACCTAAAATCATAATAAGGTTACAGACACCCCAAAACACACCACCAGACGTGGCCCTGCACACCAGAAAGAAAGATCCAGTCCCACCCACCGGAATACAGGCACCAGTCCCCTCCACCAGGAAGCCTACACCACCAGTGAACCAACCTTACCCACTGGGGGCAGACACCAAAAACAACGGGAAGTATGAACCCACAGCCTGCAAAAATGAGACCCCAAACACAGTAAGTTAAGCAAAATGGGAAGACAGAGAAATATGCAGCAGATGAAGAAGCAAGGTAAAAACCCAACACCAAACAAATGAAGAGGAAATAGGCAGTCCACCTGAAAAATAATTCAGAGTGGGCTTCCCTGGTGGTGAGTTGGTTAAGAATCTGCCTGCCAACACAGGGGACACAGGTTAGAGCCCTGGCCCGGGAAGATCCCACATGCTGCGGAACAATAAAGCCAGTGAACCACAACTACTGAGCCTGAGCTTTACAGCCCGCAAGCCACAACTATTGAGCCCACGTGCCACAACTACTGAAGCCTGCATGCCTAGAGCCCGTGCTCTGCAATAAGAGAAGTCACAAAAATAAGAAGCCCGCACACCGCAACAAAGAGTAGACCCCACTCACCACAACTAGAGAAAGCCCGCACACAGCAACGAAGACCCAACAAGGCCAAAAATAAATAAATAGATAGATAAATACATTTATTATAAAAAAATAAAGAATTCAGAGTAATGATAGAAAAGATGATCCAAAAACTCGGAAACAGAATGGAGAAAATATAACACACGTTTAACAAGGACCTAGAAGAACTAAAGAGCAAACAAACAATGATGAACACAACAAATCAAATTAAAAATTCTCAGAAAGGAATCAATAGCAGAGTAACTCAGGCAGAAGAATGGATAAGTGACCTGGAAGATACAATAGTGGAAACAACTACCACAGAGCAGAATAAAGAAAAAAGAATGAAAATAATTGAGGACAGTCTCAGAGACTTCGGGGACAACATTAAACGCACCAACATTCAAATTATAGGGGTTCCAGAAGAAGAAGAGGAAAAGAAAGGATCTGAGAAAATATCTGAAGAATATTACAGTTGAATTACAGTTGAAAACTTCCCTAACGTGGGAAAGAAAATAGCCAATCAACTCCAGAAAGCACAGAGTCCCATACAGGATGAATCCAAGGAGAAACACGCTAAGACACATATTAATCAAACTATCAAAAATTAAACACAAAGAAAAATTATTAAAAGCTGCAAAGGAAAACCAACAAGTAACATACAGGGAATTCCCATAAGGTTAACAGCTGATCTTTCAGCAGAAACTCTGCAAGCCAGAAGGGAATGGCAGGGCATATTTAAAGTGACGAAAGGGAAAAACCTACAAACAAGATTACTCTACCCAGCAAGGATCTCATTCAGATTCGATGGAGAAATTTAAACCTTTACAGACAAGCAAAAGTTAACAGAATTCAACACCACTAAACCAGCTTAAAACAAATGTTAAAGGAACTTTTCTAGGCACAAACAACAAGAGAAGGAAGTCACCCACAATAACAAACCCAAAACAACTTAAGAAAATGGTAATAAGAACATACATATTGATTATTACCTTAAATGTAAATGGATTAAATGCTCCAACCAAAACACATAGACTGGCTGAATGGATACAAAAACAAGACCCATATATATGCTGTCTAAAACAGACCTACTTCAGACCTAAGGACACATACACACTGAAAGTGAAGGGATGGAAAAAGACATTCCATGCAAATGGAAACCAAAAGAAAGCTGGAGTAGCAATTCTTTTATCAGACAAAATAGACTTTAAAATAAACATTATTACAAGAGACAAAGAAGGACACTACATAACGATCAAGGAATCAATCCAAGAAGAAGATATAACAACTGTAAATATTTATGCACCCAACATAGGAGGACCTCAATATATAAGGCAAATGCTAACAGCCATAAAAGAGGAAATCGACAGTTAAAACAATCATAGTAAGTGATTTCAACATCCCACTTTCACCAATGGACAGCTCATCCAAAATGAAAATAAATAAGGAAACAGAAGCTTTAAATGACATAATAAACAAGATGGACTTAATTGATATTTATAGGACATTCCATCCAAAAACAACAGTATACACTTTCTTCTCAGGTGCGCATGGAATATTCTCCAGGAGAGATCATATCTTGGGTCACAAATCAAGCTTTGGTAAATTTAAGAAAACTGAAATCATACCAAGTATCTTTTCTGACCACAACACTATGAGACTAGATATCAATTACAAGAAAAAACAGTAAAAATACAAACACACAGGGACTAAACATACACTACTAAATAACCAAGAGACCACTGAAGAAATCAAAGAGGAAATCAAAAAATACCTAGAAACAAATGACAATGAAAACACGATGGCCCAAAACCTATGGGATGCAGCAAAATCAGTTCTAAGAGGAAAGTCTATAGCAATACAATCCTACCTCAAGCAAATGACAATGAAAACACGATGGCCCAAAACCTATGGGATGCAGCAAAATCAGTTCTAAGAGGAAGGTCTATAGCAATACAATCCTACCTCAAGAAACAAGAAAAATCTCAAATAAAGAACCTAACCTTAAACCTAAAGCAATTAGAGAAAGAAGAACAAAAATCCCCCAAAGTTAGCAGAAGGAAAGAAATCATAAAGATCAGATCAGAAATAAATGAAAATGAAATAAAGGAAATGACAGCAAAGATCAATAAAACTAAAAGTTGGTTCTTTCAGAAGACAAACAAAATTGATAAATGTTTAGCCAACATCATCAAGAAGAAAAGGGAGAAGACTCAAATAGAAATGAAAAAGGAGAAGTAACAACTGACACTGCCGAAATACAAAGGATCACGAGAGATTACTACAAGCAAGTATAGGAGAATAAAATAGACAACCTGGAAGAAACGGACAAATTCCTAGAAAAGCACAACCTTTTGAGACTGAACCAGGAAGAAACAGAAAATATAAGTAGACCAATAACAAGCACTGAAATTGAAACTGTGATTAAAAATATTCCAACAAACAAAAGCCCAGGACCAGATTGTCTCACAGGTGAATTCTATTGAACATTTAGAGAAGATGCAACACCTATCCTCCTCAACTCTTCCAAAATATAGCAGAGGGAGGAACACTCCCAAACTCATTCTGTGAGGCCACAATCACCCTGATACCAAAACCAGACAAAGATATTACAAAAAAGAAAACTACAGACCAATATCGCTGATAAACATAGATGCAAAACGCCTCAACAAAATACTAGCAAACAGAATCCAACAGCACATTAAAAGGATCATACACCATGATCAAGTGGGCTTTATCCCAGGAATGCAACGATTCTTCAATATAAGCAAATCAATCAATGTGATAAACAATATTAAAAAATTGAAGGATAATCACCATATGATAATTTCAATAGATGCAGGAAAATCTTTTGACAAATTTCAACACCCATTTATGATAAAAACTGTCCAGAAAGTAGGCATAGAAGGGACCTACTTCAACATGATAAAGGCCATATATGACAAACCTACAGCCAACATTGTTCTCAATGGTGAAAAACTGAAACCATTTTCTCTAAAATCAGGAACAAGACAAGGATGCCCACTCTCACCACTATTATTCAACATAATTTTGAAAGTTTTAGCCACAGCAATCAGAGAAAAAGAAGAAATAAAAGGAATCCAAATTGGAAAAGAAGAAGTAAAGCTGTCATTATTTGCAGATGACATGATACTATACATAGAGAATACTAAAGATGCTACCAGAAAACTACTAGACCTAATCAATGAACTTGGTAAAGTAGCAGGATACAAAATTTATGCACAGAAAACTGTTGCATTTCTATACACTAATGATGAAATATCTGAAAGAGAAATTAAGGAAACACTCCCATTTACCATTGCAACAAAAAGAATAAAATACCTAGGAATAAACCTACCTAAGGAGACAAAAGACCTGTATGCAGAAAACTGTACAACACTGATGAAAGAAATTAAAGATGATACAAACAGATGGAGAGATATACCATGTTCTTGGATTGAAAGAATCAACATTGTGAAAATGACTCTACTACCCAAAGCAATCTACAGATTCAATGCAATCCCTATCAAACTACCAATGGCATTTTTCATAGAACTAGAACAAAAAATTTCACAATTTGCATAGAAACACAAAGGACCCCAAATAGCCAAAGCAATCTTGAGAAAGAAAAACGAAGCTGGAGGAATCAGACTCCCTGACTTCAGACTACACTACAAAGCTACAGTAATCAAGACAGCATGGTAGTGGCACAGAAACGGAAATACAGATCAATGGAACAGGATACAAAGCCCAGAGATAAACCCAGGCACATATGGTCACCTTATCTTTGATAAAGGAGGCAAGAAATACAATGGAGAAAAGACGGTCTCTTCAATAAGTAGTGCTGGGAAAACTGGACAGCTACATGTAAAAGAATGAAATTAGAACACTCCCTAACATCATACACAAAAATAAACTAAAAATGGATTAAAGACCTAAATGTAAGGCCAGACACCATCAAACTCTTAGAGGAAAAGATAGGCAGAACACTCTATCACATAAATCACAGCAAGACCCTTTTTGACCCACCTCCTAGAGAAATGGAAATAAAAACAAAAATAAACAAATGGGACGTAATGAAATTTAAAAGCTTTTGCACAGCAAAGGAAACCATAACAAGACGAAAAAACAACCCTCAGAATGGGAGAAAATTTTTGCAAATGAAGCAACTGACAAAAGATTAATCTCCAAAGTATACAAGCAGCTCATGCAGCTCAATATCAAAAAGCAAACAGCCTAATCCAAAAATGGGCAGAAGATCTAAATAGACATTTCTTCAAGGAAGATATACAGATGGCCAACAAACACATGAAAGGATGTTCAACATCACTAATCATTACAGAAATGAAAATCAAAACTACAATGAGGTATCACCTCACAATGGTCAGAATGGCCATCAACAAAACATCTGCAAACAATAAATGCTGGAGAGGGTGTGGAGAAAAGGGAACCCTCTTGCACTGTTGGTGGGAATGTAAATTGATACAGCCACTATGAAGAACAGTATGGAGGTCCCATAAAATAATAAAAGTAGAACTACCATATGATCCAGAAATTCCACTACTGGGCATATATACCCTGAGAAACCATAATTCAAAAAGAGTCATGTACCACAGTGTTCACTGCAGCACTATTTACAATAGCCCGGACATGGAAGCAACCCAAGTGTCCATCGACAGATGAATGGATAAAGAAGATGTAGCACATATATACAATGAAATATTGCTCAGCCATAAAAGGAAATAAAATTGAGTTATTTGTAGTGAGGTGGATGGACCTAGAGTCTGTCATACACAGTGAAGTAAGTCAGAAAGGGAAAAACAAATACCATATGCTTACACATATTATGGAATCTAAAAAAAAAAAGAAAATGGTTCTGATGAACCTAGGGGCAGGACAGGAATAAAGATGCAGACGTAGAGACTGGACTTGAGGACACGGGGATGGGGAAGGGAAGCTGGGACAAAGTTAGAGAGTAGGACTGACATACACACACTATCAAATGTAAAATAGACAGCTAGTGGGAAGTAGCTGCATAGCACAGGGAGATCGGCTCAGTGCTTTGTGACCACCTAGAGGGGTGGGATAGGGAGGGCGGCAGGGAGATCCAAGAGGTAGGGGATGAGGGGATATATGTATACATATAGCTGATTCACTTTGTTATACAGCAGAAACTAACACACCATTGTAAAGCAATTATACCCCAATAAAGATGTTAAAAAAAAAAAATAGGCCACAGATATTATCAGACACCTCACCAAAGAACATAGGTGACAAATTAGCATATCAAGACATGATTAAAATCTAATGTCAGGCTTCCCTGGTGGCGCAGTGGGTGAGAGTCCACCTGCCGATGCAGGGGACATGGGTTCGTGCCCCGGTCTGGGAAGATCCCACATGCCGCGCAGCGGCTGGGCCCATGAGCCATGGCCACGGAGCCTGTGCTCAGCAACGGGAGAGGCCACAGCAGTGAGAGGCCCGCGTACCGCAAAAAAAAAAAAAAAAATCTAATGTTATTAAGGAAAGGCAATGAGCTACCACTGCATACCTATTAGAACGGCTAAAGTCCAAAAACACTGAAAATAACAGTAGTTGGTGAGAATGCAGAGCAAGAGTAACTCTAATTCACTGCTGGTCGTAATATAAAATGTTGCAGCCATTTTGGGAGAGAATCTGGCAGTATCTTACAAATCTAAACATATTTTTACCATTCAATCCAGCAATCATTTTCCTAGATATTTACCTAATTGTTTTGAAAACTCATGTCCACACAAAACTTGTCTGTAAATGTTTATAACAGCTTTATTCATAATCACTAAAAAACAGAAGCAACCTAGATATCCTTTAGTAAATGAGTAGATTAACTAACTGTGGTACATCCAAACGATGTAGTACTATTAAGTGATAAAAAGTAATGAAGCGGGCTTCCCTGGTGGCGCACTGGTTGCGAGTCCGCCTGCCGATGCAGGGGATACCGGTTCGTGCCCCGGTCCAGGAGGATCCCGCATGCCACAGAGCGGCTGGGCCCGTGAGCCATGGCCGCTGGGCCTGCGCGTCCGGAGCCTGTGCTCCGCAATGGGAGAGGCCACAACAGTGAGAGGCCCGCATACCGCAAAAAAAAAAAAAAAAAAAAAAAAAAATTGTAAAAAATAATGAAGTATTAGGCCCTGAAAAAACATCAATAAGTACTTATCAGCAATGATGAGATGTTATTCAATAATTTGCAGATATGGGAGTCAGTGAATGAGCTGTGCTTAGAGGCAAAAAGGAAGGTGGTCAGTAAGACAAAGGGCAACCACGGCTCATTGGTAGAAATGACTGTGTAATGATAGTGGAGCAACATTTTTAATGAACTTAAGGGAAAAAACTTAAAAAATGAAGAAAAAACAAAGACTTTTTCATATATTCAAAAACAAAGAATTCATACCAACACTAATTGTTAATGGAAGTCTGTCAGGCAGAAGGAAGTCGTAACAGAAATATGGACTACATGAAGAGCACTGGCAGTAGTTATAAGGGTAAATATATGTTGTCTTATTTAAATCTCCTTAAAGATAACTGATTTCTAACACAAAAAATAAGGTATGGGTATAAAATTAAAATGTATCTTGACAACTGTACAAAGATCAGGGAGTGAGAAATGGTATTACACTATTGTAAGGTAGTTAAAATGGTATAATCCATCATTGGAAGGTTGACTGTTAATAGTTAGGTGAATATATACACCTTAGAGCAACCATTAAATACCAAAAAGAACAAAGTGATAATTAATAAGCCAACAAAGGAGATAAAAATTTTTAATATTCAATTAATCCAAAGGCAGAAAAAAAAGGAAAAGAGGAGCAAAGATCAAATAAGACAAATTGCAAAATGATAAACTCAAAACGAACATATCAAGAATCATAAAATGTAAATGGTCTAAATACCCTAATTAAAAGGTATAGATGTCAGATTGGATTAAAAAGCAAGACTCACCTATGTCCTGGCTACAAGAAATGTGCTTTAAATATAAAGACACAATTAGGTTAAAACATAACGGATACAAAAAATATACCATGATAACACTAATCAAAAGAAGCTGGAGTAGCTCAAGAAATATTAGTCAATGTAGATTTCAGAACAAAGAATATTACCAGGAATAAAGAAGGTCATTTCATAATGATAATGAGGTCAATTCATCAGGAAGAGATAATCTCTAACTTCTGTGCAACTAAAAGCAGATCTTCTAAATACATGAAGCAAAAACTGAAAGAACTTCAAGGAGAAATAGATAAATCCACAATTATACTCAGAGATTTCAATTCCTCTTTCACAGTAATTGATAAAACAAGTAGATGAAAAATCAATAGGCATAGAGAAGCTTTACAGCACACATCTGACACTTGTAGAATAACCCACCTAACAGCAGCAGAATGCAAGTTAGTACAATACACTCCTCTCATATACACATCCCTTCATTATCCAAAGATATTAATTGGAAGGTGAGAACTGAGAAAAGAGAGCAAAAGCTTTTATCCACTGCTCATATCTCTTACACTAAACATTCCTTATTGAAAGAAATTAGTATAAATACTACTATACAGGGGTCTTGTTAAAATGCAGATTCTGAAAAAATAAAATCTGGCATGAGGTCTAAGACTCTGCATTTTTTTTTAAGATTTTTTTTTTTTGATGTGGGCCATTTTTATAGTCTTCACAGAATTTGTTACAATATTGCTTCTGTTTTATGTTTTGGTTTTTTGGCTCCAAGGCATGTGGGATCTTAGCTCCCCAACCAGGGATCAAACCTGCACCCCCTGCACTGGAAGGCAAAATCTTAACCACTGGACCACCAGGGAAGTCCCAGATTCTGCATTTCTAACAAGCTTCCATGTATTGCTGGGGATGCTGACATTACAACTCCATGGAGTATGCCTGGAGTTGCAAGGGACTAGAAGATGAGAGGAAAGTGAATAAAGCAAGCCAGGATCACTTTAGCATTGCCTGCCTTCTAGGAAGTTTTCTGAGTGATTCTAATGTGGTTAGTCATATGAATTATTTCATTTAACCTTCAAAACAACTCCTCGAAATAAATACTATTACGATCCTCACTTTTCAGAGAAGGAACCTGAAGTTTAAAGAGCTATTTACACACATCACAGAGCCATCTAACCACCTGGCTTAGTTAAAGCACAGGTGTTCTGTGCAATATATGAGCTCTATGGAAATTTTTTCCCCCCAACATTTCCCTTAAAATCACATCAATTTCAGATTTCTCTTTCTTTTGGGTCCTCCCCCACCCTCCTCACTTGAAAGACCTAAGCATAACCACAAAACTGAGCAGAGAACTTTCACAAATACCATTATACAATTGAACTGGCAAGTATTACTGTAAATATATACCATTAAACATATTTTGGCTGGCTTTTCTGTTGTGCTTAAAACAGATGTTTAATATTTTACCTTAAATAATATAATTAATTCATACAAAATTAAAGGTAAGAGAGCTAAAAAATTCTTTCATTGTAATGTCAAGTTATATAAACCTATATACAAGTAGCTACTCAAGTGATGATTAAATGATGAACTAGGAAAACATGAATACACCACACTGATGATTTCAAGAATAAAGCAATATTCTGCATTATTCCAAAATATCCCATAATGTACATGTATTGTTTTTGAAATCAGGAAAAACAGGTTAAAAGTTTTTAATTAAGTAAGGCATTAATTTTCAAGTATTCCAAAGCTCCCCCATGTCCTCAAATACTAGCACTAATCATATAGCTGAGGAAAGATTAACAGATATATATTTGTAAATATCTCAGGCTAGACAATTTTAAGAGTAATTACTGTCATACCCAGAAATGACAAAATAAATAAAATATATGAACTGAAAAATCAAATACCCTAAATTAAAGTTTCCTTCAACAGGTGTAACACGGTGGATGCCGAAGAGTCCCCGCAGTTTTGCACAACATGTGGCACTCAGGCATCTCACAGTGCTTGATGTTTATTTCAAAGCACTTGCACCTCTCTATAAGGGTGGTGGTAATTGTGTTCCCCCAGCCATAAAAGAGAAAATAAGTATAACCAAACAGGTAATGTCCTCCTACTGTCTGGCACATTATGGAAAATACCTGACTTGGTCTCAAATTTTTAACTTTATAAGAAACCTACAAAGAGACTGTCATAAAACAAAATTTAGAATTCTTTTATCCTCTCAAGTCAGGGCTTGGAAACCAGTCACATAGCACTTAAAACACACCTCCTTTGCAACCTTGAAGGTAGTAACGTTCTACAGCAACAGAGACATTCAGGAGCAAGTTGTCAAAATTAAGTATCATGACACTTTAAAACTGAATAGGCGGATGAAATTTTCATTTCATCATTAAATCTCTTTCCAGAAAAGAGAGAAATGTGCACAGGGAGGAAAAAGATAAATGGTATTTTTTGGTGACAGGGAATGTATTTCTTTAGTTTTGTGAAAAACTGCACCCCACCAAAGAGTTTCGTTGCTAAAGAATACAATCACAAATAGTTTTATAAATAACTGAAAATATCGCCTTGCTTATAATAAGGCTAGATTTTAAGAACTTTCGAAAATTTTTCACATACAATGTCTACCTGGCAACTATGAAGGCTACATTTTCCCTAGGCAGAAGGGCATGACCAATGTTTTCAATACCATAGTTCAGAGGATCCCATTGTTGTGAGAAGTACTAATCTCAGAGAAAATTCATTAAAAAGTTGGGGTAAAACTGAATAGCTATGAAACTCCACCTCCATAGTAGTTTCTTCACAGCCCTTATCATACTTCTTCCCTGGAAATTCCCCCAAATTTCAGTTGCCTCCTGACCTGTTTAAGCCAAATAACATTTCTATGCAAATAATCCTTTTATGCTATATCAGTTTTATGCTCTATCAGTTCTAAAATATTTTTAGCAAGTAATTTGGGGCAAGAGCTCTTGAAGATTTTTCTTTAGCCTATCTTGCCAGAATGCCAACCTTGCATTTTGAACTTTGCAGAGTCAGCTCTGGCACTGCAGGTCCACTAAGAGTCAACAATAAAATGCCACCTTGAGCTGTAAGAACACAAGAAAAGAAAGGGCTGGGAAAAAAAAAAAAAAAAGTGGTAATCCCCAAAAAGACCTGAATTAACTCCCAAAACAATTCTTTAATTGGTTGCTCCTGTTTAAACTTTTCCAACCAGCTGTTCAATTGACAGCATTCACAAAAGCATCCACAACGTTGGAGAAATAAAAGCTGATAGTACACATAGATGTCCAAAAGGCACTGAGTTTTTCCAGAAAATCTGTCCTTTCATATTAGTTCATCTACCTCAGTGACGTGCTCGTGGCATCCCATCCTGCACCCCGCCCCCACCAAGTGACTTTTTTACATTGAGCATTTTCTAAGTGCATACAAAAAGCTTAGATGCCCAAGAGCATTAACATAACAGCTTCCACCATGAGCTATGACAATCTAGGTTCTGAAACTAAAGGAACAAAAATACAGGGAATACTTTCAAAACTAACGCTGTGGCCTGATATATGCAAAGGCACTGAAAAGCGTGCATCTCAAGATCAACATTTCAGAAGCAGAATTCTAAATATTCATAAGCAACAAGATCTTTACTAAGACTCATATCGCCTCATTCAAGACAACAAAACTAACCTTAGTCAGGTAAATAGCTATTCATAATGA
Organism: Phocoena sinus; assembly: GCF_008692025.1. Taxonomy (NCBI): domain Eukaryota; kingdom Metazoa; phylum Chordata; class Mammalia; order Artiodactyla; family Phocoenidae; genus Phocoena; species Phocoena sinus. The sequence goes on from NC_045776.1 coordinate 38,380,998, forward strand.
AGTATTTTGAAGAGAAAACCAGATTATAAAAGTTTTATTTCATAAACCTATTTATATGGAGACAGACTCTATATCTAAAAGTGCAGATTTAAAAAATTTCCTTTGCCATCGGGGGGATGGAAAAGCATCCCTGATTTGTATATTAAAGCACAAGCATCTGTCCTACTGATGATATTCTAGGGAAGCACATTAGCATAAAATTTAACGATGTCAAATAAGTGGATGTGAAATAGGGACTGTGTAAAGACACTATTTCCAAGGCTGACAGAAACATCACTGTTTAGAAATGCAAATGAAACCATTATGTTCAATAATTATATGAAAATATGAACAGTTCAGCATGTTTTCCAGCCCTGATGGCAGTTAATGGGATGTACGCTTATGTAAATAACTACTATTAAAGCTAATGCTGAAAAAAACTAATAAATTCATACTAAAGCAACTGATTTAGTATGCTTTTAAAACCCAGCAGTGCTCACTTATTAGAAAAGAGTGCATTATTATGTTTAGAACTCATTACTGCTACAAGTCACTGCAGCTCCATCAATTACCATGCATTAATGAAAATGGGACACATACAAAAAAAAAAATTATCGCCTCTCAGCAGTTTTCTTTAATGACAAAATCTAGAGATATTACCATCATGGGGCCTTGTAGGGAACTTATCCATACTATAATCTTTATTACTAAAACAGTACTCCCAATACTATTGCCCTCGGGTATTTTGATCATAAGAAGGGCTAACCTTCATGTAAAAATATAAATATTTTACAAGATTGACCATTTAACATAAATAAGAAAGTTTTAATATCTGAACTGCATTTAAAAAAATTTATTAACATATATGTGGCACATGGTTCTTTATTTTTTATGGAGGCTAAGAAGTGAAAATACACATTGGTAATCATACCAGTATAGAGGATAGACAGTTTCATTCGAAGATGCTGCCTGATAAAACAGATAAATCCCACTCAGTTCTACATTTATGTCTCAGTGAATTCCACAGAACTAATTCTACAGAATTAGTTGGATTGGATATTTAAGAACAAACCTAAAGTTTCCTTCTCCGCCGTAAGATGGACTTTCTTGAAATATATTAAATATTTAGTGCAAGAAATTAAGAAGCTGGAAAATCCCTGTTGTTTAAAATTCAAATTTGGCTAACACCTAATAGCAAGGAAATGCTGACAGAGCAGGAATGCAAATATAGAAATGCCTTTGCCCTCACTCTACTTGTGTCAGCTTTCACAATTTATTCTGTTTCTTTAACATGTGTAATTAAGCTGATCCTTCAGCCTTTTCTAGCATCCAGGAAAAGAGAAAACACTTCAGCACCTACCAAATGTGAAAAATATTTGCTAAATCTCAGACACAGTCTTGTTATATATAATGAGTATATGTTTATTTGAAATTATAACCGTCACATCAGCCCAAGCATTTGCAGTTTTAGTTCTCGTAAGTTTATTCACCTCCCAAGAAGCTTTTACTACAATTTATATATATATCACCATGTGGCGATAAAGTGCTATGATCATTCAGTTCCAGCAGTAAAGTACAAGTTCTCTCTTCAGAGTCTGATCAAGCAAGTCATGTATGTTTAAAATTCGTTCATGTAACAAGTATTTTTTGAATACATACAGAGTACCAGGTACTATGCTAGACTCTCAATGTACAGTAGTGCACAAGACAGAAATGATGTCCCATGAGGGAAATAGACAATAAATAAATATGTAATCAAATGTCAAGTACTATGAATAATCAATGTTCATTGACAACTTCAGAATGAAAAAAAAAAAACTTTTAGAAAACTAGATATAAAATAGAAATTCCTCAGTATGATAAATGGCACCCATCAAAATACCATACAGCTAAATCAATCTTAAGGATGAAATATGTATTTCCCACTAACATGTGGAACAAGACAAGGATGTTCTCACTCATCATTTCTGTTCAGTACCTAACTGGAGGTACTGCAATAAGGCAAGAAAAAGAAATAAAAGGCAGACAGAGTAGACAAAAAGAACTAATTGCTTTCATTTGCAGATGACATAATTGGTTGAATATAAAACCCGAAGAAACCTGTAAAACAACTATTACAATTAACAAGTGAGAATTTAGCAAGGTCAGAAGATATAAAATCAATATACAGAAATTGACTATATTTCCAAATCCAACACTGAAAATTAAAACTAAATTGAGAACAAACTTTTCAAAATTAACAGACTCCTTCCTGCTGATTAGAATGTGCACACGATGGCTGAAGCTCAGAATGCCAAGATAAAAAAGTTGTGGCTCCCCAAAAATCTAGTCATCATATCTACCTCAAATTGCCAAAACTCAGATGTCTTTTACATGAAAACTAAATAAACATATATCCTGTTTTGATTACTGTTAACTTTGGCATTTCTTGTTATATACAAGGAAGCTTAATCTTGACACAGATTCACAAAATATCCTTAAGTAGGTTCCATCTAATCCTAGTCTTTTCAGCTTTGTTTCTATATTACTTTCCTTGTGATCTCTTCTACACCTTGTCAGAACAGCATGAGATTCCTTAGCAATTCCCACCTGATTTCTCTTAACAAAATACTTCCTTAAAACTGCTTTAAAAATTTTAAAGCACGCTCACTCATATAATCAAAAAACACTTTGCTTCAAAAACTATATTGTCTCTTCAAAAACTAGAAACCTAGACACCCTTTAGGCAACAGAATCTGAATGAGAACTCTAAAGGCAAACAACAACAACAGCAACAAAAACTTCAAATAGAAGACAGCATCTGAAATAAAAGATAACTTTTGAAAGATTTATAATACAGAGTGATTTCAGAAACATGGCAGGATGAAAAACTACTTTTGTCTCCCCACTTTAATCTACAACCAGTAATACAACCACAACTCATCAAAGGTGCCTTTGCCCGACACAACAGGATGCCGGAGAATTCCACACATCTGTACGTCTAAAGGTGGGTAGGCTGAAACACATAGAGAAGGCAGAACCAAGGGAACAGCAGAGATGGTGCTTGCAATCCTGGCCCTCTGACCATGGCAGCAGAGCCCACAGCTACAGAGAACCTAGTAGCAGCAGGGAAGGTGGTGCACACAACTCCGGCCACCAAACGGCACCAGTGACCATGACTGCAGGTAACCTGGGCAGCAGCAGCAGTGGGGCCTGGGACTCTACCTCTCCAATGCTGAGGTGCCCATGACCCCAGCCTCTGCCCCACCATCCACAGTGGTGGAACCCACAAACCTTACAAACACAAACACGGTGGAGGTGCCTGTGCAACCCCAGTTCCCCCACCAATGCACCACTCAGCCCACGGTGTAGCCTGTGTCTCAGGGGATCCCAGACAGAAGGAAAGAGCCCACCATCCTGATGGATGACAGTGGCTCTGGAAGAAGCAAGGCAGCAACAACCCAGGTGGCACAAGAAACAATAATGGAGGCAAGAAGCCACACCTCTTACAGAGATGGTAGAGGCTGGAAAGTGCCACTCTCAAATATAGAGGCAGTGCAGGTAAGAGAAGCCAAAAACTTGTGTGATAGTGCCACCTACCAGAAAACAAAAGAAAGGAAACTAACTCTTAACCTGTCATTTAACTTCAAATGAGCAGGCAGAGGAACAATTCAAGCAACATGAAGAACCACAGTAACACCATACCACAAAAAGAAAATGACAATTCTGCAGAAACTAAACTTCAAGTCATGGAATACTGCAATCTAACTGATAGAGAATTCAAAATAGTTGTCATGAAAAAACTCAACAAGATACTAGAAAACTCAGAAAGGCAGTTTAATGAGCTCAGGAATACAATTAATTAACAAGTGGAATACTTTACCAAAGAGACTGAAACTCTAAAAAAGAATTAAACAAGAATCAATCAAATTCTTAAGCTGAACAACACAATAAACAACATTAAGAACGCATTAGAAAGCACTGGAAATAGAGCAGACTATATGAAAGAGAGTTAGTGAGCTGGAAGATGAAATATAGAAATGATACAAGTGGAAAAGGAAAGAGAAATAAGATGTAAAAAAAAATATAAGGAAATCCTATGAGAGCTGTTTCATCTCTTTTAGAAAAGGCAACATTAGGATAATGGGTATCCCAGAAGGAGAAGAAAGGGAGAAGGGAGCAGAGCTTATTTAAAGAAATTATAGCTGAGAACCTCCCAGACTTGGGAAAGAAACTGGATATACAAGTCCATGAAGCTAAGAGAACATTTAATTACCTCAATGCAAAAAGACCTTCTACCAGAAATATTAAAAAATTGTCAGAAGTCAATGACAAAGAATTTTCAAGGCAGCCAGGGAAAAAAGGATGATAACCTACAAAGAAACCCCTATTAGGCTATCAGCAGATTTCTTAGCAGAAACCCTACAGGCCAGGAGGGAGTAAAATGACACTCTCAAAATACTGAAAGATAAAACCTGTCACCCAAGAACACTCTATTCAGCAAAATTATCATTCAGATATGAAGGAGAAATAAAGACTCTCCCAGACAAACAAAAGCTGAGGGAGGTCATCAACACTCGACCTGTCTTACAAGAGATGTTGACAGGAGCATTTCTACCAGAAACAAAATGGAAAAAATATACAAAACTTTGAGCAGGTGATAAACAGACAAGACTGGAAAACTGCAACTATCAGAATAGATTTTAAACACTTTATTATAGTATAAAGGTTAAAGGGGGAAAAAAAGAAAGTAAAAGAATAACTATAGCTATCTCCATTTGGTAACAAACCCACAACATAAAAAGGGATAATTTAAGACAACAAAAACGTAAAAAGTGAAGAGGAAAAGAATGGAACATAAATCCATTGCATTTCTATATGCCAATAATGAGCTAGCAGAGAGAGAAAAAGAAAACAATCCCATTTATAATTGCAACAAATACAATAAAATACCTAGGAATAAATTTAACCAAGAGGTGAAAGACTTGTACACTGAAAACTATATGACACTATTGAAAGAAACTGAAGAAGACACATATAAATGGAAAGATATTCCATGCTCCTAGCTTGGAAGAATTAACATTGTCAAATGTCCTCATTACCTAAAGCAATCTAAAGAGTCAATGTAATCCCTATCAAATAACAAGTGTTGGAGACGATGTGGAGAAAAGGGAACCTTCATAAACTGTCAGTGGTAATGTAAATTGGTGTAAATACTATGGAAGACAGTATGGAGATTTCTCAAAAAAAAATTAAGACTAGAACTACCATATGATTCACTAGTCCACTTCTGGGTATTTATCCAAAGAATATGAAAACACTAATCCAAAAAGAGATCTGCACCCCCATGTTCATTTCAGCATTATTTACAATAGCCAAGATATGGAAACAAACTAAGTACCCATGAACAGATGAATAAAGAAGATATTTTATATATATATATATATATATATATATATATAGGAATACTACTCAGCCATAAAAAAGATGAAATCTTGCCATCTGCAACAACATCGATGGACCCTGAGGGTATTATGCTAAGTGAAATAAGTCAGACAGAGAAAGGAAAATACCATGGGATGTTGCTTATATGTGGAACATAAAAAACTAATAAACAAAGAATAAAATAAATGAACAAACCAAACCAAACAAAAACAGACATGTAGATACAGAGAACAGAGTAGTGGTTACATGGGGGTGGGGGAAGGGCAAAATGGGTAAAGGGGATCAACTGTACGGTGATGAATGGAAAATAAATTTTTGGTGATGAGCACATTGTAGGGTACACAGAAGTAGAAATATAATATTGTACAGATGAAATATAATGTTATAAATCAACATTAATAAAAACAAAATAAAATATATGATAACTTGAAAAAGAATTATAATAGCATTTGCTTTGGTACAAAAAGGCTTATTTAAATTCACAGCATGCTTGAAATGATAACATTTTAAGTGTGTGAGAGAATATAATAAAGAATAAAAATAAAATGATTTATCAAATATATCTTCACATCCATTTGTATGTTTTAAACTTTTTCAGGGAGAGAAAATATTTTTGTAGACTTCAAATTTTTATAGAACTTTTACAATTTTGATCACCTTTTGTGGTAAACAGTTCAGATATTATTAACATGTTAAATACGATAAAATTCAGACTTGCAGAGGTTAGTTTATCCAAGGTCATATAACTAGTTTAAAGGTAAAATGAAGTCAAGATTTCAAGTTTATGATTTTCGTGTTCTTTCCAAAATACTACAGTGTTTTTATTATGTCACATATTGAGATAAGCCATATTTGAGATACCCAATTGCTAATTAACTAAAAGTTTACAAAAGAATTGTTCATATAGATTTTTTACTTAATAAAGATAAAAAAGCTGCCTTAGCAGCATAAAGCACTTCTCTGCCATCTCAAATTACTGTATAATACTATATGAAGAATATGCTTATAAAGGCTGTGATATCTCTAAATGATTACACTTACTATCACACTAAAACCTCCTCTCACTCCCTTTGCCTCTAGACTGTTAAACTAGTCCTTGTGCTTTTAGCCTGGCACACAGATGCCCTGGGGTTATTATGTGAGACAGAGGTAGCTATCTGGCGACTTTTCCCTGCACTCAGCTAATAACTATTCTCTTCTGTCACCATATCCTAGGCTCTCTTCTCAACTGTCAAACTTTCTCTAGTACAAATTTCTCATTAGGGTAATTTCTATCATTTCTAACCTTCTTTTGTATTGCTTTCATCTTTCTTTTTTTCTCCTTTGCCTGTTGCCATTTTTCCTGTGTTTATCAGCCTTTGTGTAGATAAAGGTCTTTTAAAGGTATGGCCAAAAAATAAGACACACACATTATAACTGCTATTAGGAAAACTGACCAACTGGAACACCAACTGGAAGATAAACAAGTATCATCTTTAGATATTTAAGTTTTCTAGGTCATATTTATTTAGAAATTCAAGGAATGTGTAAGACTTTTAGGAAGCGTTCTTTCTCCATTTTTCACCAGCCTGAGCATTCAGGAAAAGAGTTGAACAGCCTGCAATTTCTGTATTAACAAAAGATAATGAAATTGGGAGAAGGTGACAATCCTTACCATCTTATCTATAGGGAGATCCATTTCAGATATTCAGTTAATTTTTGTCATTACGTGACTATACCATAATTAGATTTACTACATCTGAAAATTTAGAGTTGGAAATGTAAAATCTTGGGCATAAGTATAAAAATAAAAAAGGAAATGCTATTGTATAAGTCTATAACCGAGGTGAGAATATTACCATCTGAATCATTTAACTATTCAAAAGTGAAGGCCATACTGAGGTTAAGAACACTTAAGACAAATTTGCTACTGGTCAATAATAAAGTCATTCATCATATTCTCCAAATCTAAAGCAATTACAAGCTGTGGTATGGCAAATGGATTTAGCTGAAGAGATTACGTCAGAACAGCCCTTTAAAGAAGATCAGTTAATGTAAAAGGCTAAATGAAATAATGAACTCTCCTCAACAATAATTATTATGGAATTGATTTATCAAAAGTCTATTTCTTATGCAAGAACTGTTGAAACTTCCCAAAGTAATTTTAAATTATGCTAAACAGATTAACTACCGTTTATCCAGTGCAGAACTATTACTAAAAACAAATTTAGTTAAACAGAAATGTATAAAATAAATATTTTTGAATTTCAGTCTGCTTAGCTTATTTACATGTGGGCATCAAAGTGAATACTTTAGCTACTAGGGTAGGGCTATTTTAGAAGCCCCAATCCGCATCTATTTGAATTCCAGTATCACTTACTATAAAGCAACACAGAAATTGCTCTCTGGGGGTGCTCAGGCTCCACATCTAGAGCCTTCAGCAAGTCAAAGAAATCAAAACACTGTCAAAACCAAACCTGCAAAGTAAAGCTATTTGTTTTATTATAAAATGGTACACCACAGATATTAAAAGGATCTCAAACAATAAGGCAGAAAAATCCTTAAAAGCAAATCTCATTAAAAAATAAAAAATAATATCTTAAAAATTAGTGTTCAAAGTTCAATAATACCCAACCAGGAGACTAAAAATAAAGGAAAACTATCAGAGAATGATATCTGAAACCACAATAATTATTTAGAAATTTAGAAACATTACCCTTTTACAGATACACTGAAAGGCTTTTTCAACATATACACAGAATAAAAATACCAAAGAACTAAGTACACATTAAATACTGTCTAAATCTGCTCAGGCTGACAAAATACCATAGACTGGGTGGCTTAAAACAGAAATTTATTTTCTCATAGTTCTAGAGGCTGGAAAGTCCAATCAAGGTCTCAAAGGATTTGGTTTCTGGTGAGAGCTCTCTTCCTGGCTTTCAGATGGCTACTGTGTCCTCACATGTGGGGGATGCAGAGAAGGGAGGGAGAGAGAGAGAGATCTCTCTTTCTTTTCTGATAAGGCCACAGTCCTATTGGATTAGGGACTCATCCACATGACCTCATTTAACCTTAATCACCTCCTAAAATCCCTTCTCCAGATAGTTACATTGGGGGAGGGAGGGAGGTGTTAGGGGTTCAACACACGAATTTTGGAGAGACACAATTCAGTCCATAGCAAACACTAAAATAACAAACACATACATACGTAAACAAATGAACCTTGCTAAGCCCAGAATAGAGGGCAAAGTGGTTAAAAAGCACAATCTTATATCTTAATACTCCAAAACATCTAAGTTTAACAGTTAGATATATTTATCACGATTTCTTTAAGACTTGTTTCATTTTCACAGAAGAAAAACTAAAAATCAGAAAAGGTAGTATGAGATGGAAAGCAGATCTTAATCATTTCCTAGCACATTTGTTTCAACATATAAATATACTCAACATTCTTTTCCAGCCTTAAAACAAAACAAAAAACATTTCTTCAAATATAGATACCCTTTGGCTAGATAATATCTCCTTTTCTTCACAGCCTTCACTTTCTCTACTACTCAAGTCTAAAGCAACTAAATTGGCGTATTCTTCTAAAATGAAATTGACATGGTCTTGCGTTCAGTGACTGTGTAAAGTCACAAAGGTATAAATTAACTGATCCAAGACTGACGTAAATTTTCTTATTCAAAACCCAGTACTACTGAAAGAGCACTACAGTTGCCCAAGGAAGCACAAGATGCACAAGTTAGGGCAGTTGGTATAGGTATGAATGCTTGAAGAGTTCTAAGAGTCAAATACTGTTAAAAAATTTTCAAAAAAATGTCCTGAAGTCTCAAAGAAAACTAGCGAAAGGAACAATGACAAATAGAAATAAACTGTAATAAGTAGGAAAAACTAATGAATTTTTCTTACCTAGTATGTAGGTACCACACAAGGGAGTCATAAAAATGAAGGTCACATGTGTTACGTGATATCAGTAATGGAGGGCTTAAACATCAAAATTAAGAACACGCATTTGATATTTTAGGTCATAAGAAGCCAAAGCAAGTTATTAAAAAGACAAGTGATGTGATAAAAATAGTCCTCAAGAAAGATTAAGCTGGCAACAGTGATGAAATGAAGTCAATCAAAGGGCGGCTGTAGACAATGGAGATGGGCAAAAGGATACTACACAGGAATGCAGTGAAGTGTCAGTGAAAACAGCAAAAGACAATGGGTTCACAACTTCTTTATCCATATATACAATGGTATATTACTCAGCCATAAGAAAAGAACAAAATAATGCCATTTGCAGCAATATGGATGAACCTACAGATTCTCATGCTGAGTGAAGTAAGTCAGACAGAGAGAGACAAATATCATATGATATCACATGTGAAATCTAAAAAAAAGGCTACAAATGAACTTATCTACAGAACAGAAACAGAGTGATAGATGTGAAAAATAAACGTATGGTTACTGGGGAGTAAGCAGGGGGAGGGTAAAATTGGAAGATTGGGATTGACACATATAAAATACACTACTATATATAAAATACATAACTAATAAGGACCTACTGTATAGCACAGGGAACTCTACTCAATACTCTGTAATGGCCTATTTGGGAAAAGAAGCTAAAAAAGAGTGGATATATGAATATGTCCAACAGATTCACTTTGCTGTACACCTGAAACTAACACAACGTTGTAAATCAATTATACCCCAATAAAAATTAAAAAAAAAAAAAGACAATGAGTTCAGAATAACATTTCAGAGGGAAAAATGATAAAGAAAAGTCAAAATACAAGTGAATCTCAGGAACATTCTACATACCTGGATTTCTGGATAATTAGGTTATACTCTATTAAGTGATGCTCCCCCTTCCCATTTTTTTTTAACCAACTTTGGATAAAAAGCACTGTAAAATCTAATTTTTTGATAAAATTGTGCTTTAACTATAAAGCAGGTTAGAAAAGTAAGGCTTATTGATATTTGTATCATTCACTGCTGCAGAAATAATTTGGTGTAAAGACAGCTGGTGTCAAAAGATTTCACTCTTAACTCTGCAATGGGCTGTTTCAGTTACCTCTCCAGTCCTATATCTTTATCTGTAAAATAAGGATATGAGTATCTGCCTCACCTAACTTAATCAGGTTATTGTGAAGATTAAAAAGTATAAGTGAAAGTGCTCTGTAAATAGAAAACCAACACACAAATGTAAGATGTCTTACTAACAGAAGTACTAGAAGTACCAAGAAAAGAGAATGGGATAAAAACAATTTAGCATTATTTTGATGCCTCAGAATTATCATTACAAGTGTTAAGTACTGTACTTCATTTAACATATGATGGCCTTGAGATATACCTAGGTGGGGAGAAGCTCTAGACTGCTGTGCATTTTCAGTTTTTATGTCATTTTTAATAGTTTTAATAGCTGACTCTCCTGTCAGCTTCAATATTCTCACTGTAGCTCCTTTCCCTACTTCTAATTTTCTACTTCTAATCTACAATGGACTTACAAACTAGATACCAGATAATGAGTTTATTATTATACATGTGACAGCCTCAGGAATTTTCATATAAGAAAAGTCCATATATAGGGGACCAGAGCAGGTGAGGAGTACTTCTTTTTATTCTTATTCTTGGATGAGTTCCAGAAAAGTAAAGTGTAAATATAACTCACTACCACAGAGTAACTCAAACCCTAAAGGCTTATTGAAATGAAGTTGTATATAGATAAAATTTTAATATATTTTTTTACTTTCTGCAAGCATCTATCATTAATTTCTCCCTTCAGTTAGCATTAATATCTAAGTATTTTTAAGAGAACAACATAATCTTTAAGAACAGCTTAAAGGGACTTCCCTGGTGGCGCAGTGGTTGGGAGTCCACCTGCCAATGCAGGGGACACAGGTTCAAGCCCTGGTCCGGGAAGGTCCCACATGCCACAGGGCAACTAAGCCCGTGCACCACAACTACTGAAGCCTGCGTTCTAGAGCCTGTGCTCCACAACAAGAGAAGCCACCACAGCGAGAAGCCACCACAGCGAGAAGCCCGTGCACCGCAACAAAGAGTAGCCCCCGCTCACCGCAACTAGAGAAAGCCTGCATGCAGCAACGAAGACCCAACGCAACCAAAAATTAATTAATTAATTAAAAAAAAAAAAACAGCTTAGGCAACAATAATACTAGTAATAACTAGTTCTTTCCTTAAACATGTTTATTTCTTTGTAATACAAATGTAAAGGGTTATTTAATCTGTTATTATGATTTATAATGACATTATAGGACAATATACAATAATAATGGTCCAAAACCTGCTTAAGTTATACAGCATCACAGAGCAAATAAAATGGCCCCCAAAAGCACAACTTTTACAGTACTAGAGATAGTTATTAGATTAGTAAAACAATATTGTCTAGCACTTGTTGAATGGAATAAACTGACTATCCAAGTGCACAGAATATATCCTACCACCATAAAATTCAATTTGTAAACATAAAAAAACAAAAACCCAATATTTATTCAAAACCAAAAGGCTGATAAGGTGTTGGGCAACATACTTTGCTATATTCATATACCACATTGCCAGACACCACAATACCCTCTCCTCTGCCTATAGGCTTCTTCACTAAGTTTAGATTTTTAATTCTCCCCAAACTATTTCCAGGACTGGAGAATCTCCTGCTTTTTCTTATGAAGGATCAGAAAGATTAATTAGAAAGGGAAGACGTACCCTTTCTTTTGAAATTCATTTCCTTTCTCATGAAACTTATTTCTATTTACTATCTTTTCCCACCCTGCCTACCCACCCAAGACCACTGCATCCAGATCTATGATAGAGCTTCCTACAGTATGGTTCCTATTCTTGGTAAAAGTCTATCAGATCGTGGTAGTTCGGTTCATGTAGCAGAGATGTATATAGTTAAATGGAAAGCTTTGAATACCTCTGAAGTATTATTGCTATTTGCACAAATGGTTTCTTTTCACATAATTAGATAAAATTCTTGTGAATTTTCTCTAGTCTAATTTCAGTATAGACATACTGAGACCCTTGGCTCATTCTAAAACATTCCTCAAAAAGGTTTAGGTTGGTTTCTTTAAAATTCTTTCTTCAATGGGCTTGAGAATCTAAGCTCTAAGTACCTCTAAACCTCTTCAATTTACTAAGTCTCAATCAGAGAGACAATGGAAACAGACCAGAAGGAGAAAAAAACAAACATTTCTGTCAGTCTGGTTTCTGGGAGAGGAAAGTAAGACCCGGTTTGTTCTCAATGAGCACCTAACTGGTATATATGATGCAGAAAGGTTTCCTCTTTCATAGAAATAGAAGATAAAGCAGAGAACAGATCAATTTCACTCTCCTACTGGGCCTCTAAGCAGCCTAAGCACCTGCTTAACCTAATGAAAACCATCAAAACCCCACTGAAGAAAGGCACAGAAGTGAGAAACAGAGAAGCTAGTCAACTCATCCCTCATCCATATTAATAGTAGTAATAACGAGAATTGCTATCTTTTTTTCAGTGTCCCAAAGTATGAAACACTGCTAGATTCTTTACACACACAACGCAAAGAGTCTGCCAAATTTCAACAAGCCTGCAAAAAAGGCATTATTAGCTATCCATATATTATAGATGAAAAAAGAGACTTAGAAAAGTTCAGTAGCATTCCCAAGGTCAGACAGCTAGGCAGTGCTGAAACAATTTTGACTCTAAAGCCCATTGTGCTTTCTTCTCTGTCACCTCCCTTGCTCTGTCAGTTAAAACAGTGAAATCAGAAAATATCAAACTTTACTTTCCTTCGGTAAGCTTTTGATACCATCCTGACCTGAGACCTATGTTCTAGAAATACAATCAGCTCAAACATTAATCAACTTTTGTAATGGCTACATCCTCTGTGTCTTATACTATTACATGCTAACATCTTTTAGAATTATTCCTATTGGACATATTTCTCTCTACATTTCAGATTTATCTCTCCATTCATACTCATTTAGCTAGGCAAAAATCAACTAGGTTCATCAGACTGCTTGACTTTGTAAATGGCATATTCATTTACATAGTTAATTTATCAAGAAATAAGCTTTCTTTGTTCAAAGACTGAAAACTACCAAGGATTTTTATGTTTTAGTAATAAATTCTCTATTTCACGTAAGAACAAATCCTTCAAAAGCCTGATCCAAATGCAAATATGTAAAATATCTTTACTCTTTTCTACTAAGGGACTGGACTGGTCTGGGTTCGTATAGTTGATCAATAAATCCTGTTATTAGAACTTTTAAAACAAAAAACCCATAAATTAGGATAGCACACCTTTAAAATGCCAAAAATCAGAATCCATGTAGTTCCTCACACAGAAACAGGCTTTAAAATAATTTGAAATTATCTGATTTCATGCATGAGTCTGAATCATTCATGTACGAGAGGTTAATGTATCTGTAGTTAAAACTGTATTGTTTTAAATCATATCCTTGTTTTATGTTTCTAAGTTTTACAGAGTTTTATGTACTGTAAAATCATCTACATTATCCTTTGACGAGTTTATACTGGTAAAGGGGATTTGTACTTGAGCAATCTACTTGGAATAAAAACCATGGATGTCACTGTTTTTTAATCATACCTTTCATTCTCTTTTCTTTGACAAATTCTACAAATACCACTTATCTTTAGGTGATTCAAACAATCTTAATTAAACCAATTATACTAACTAAACCATTTTAATTTTTGAACATGGTCTAATATTTACTCCAATCTTCACTCACAATAATAATAATAAATGCTCAAATCAAATCCTTTTATACCAAATGCAAAATTGGTCTAACTACAACACATGTCTAAGTCTTTGACTTATTTACATGCCTTTTCCTTTACTTTAATCTTATAAGGTAGATGGGGGCGAGCAAACTTTTCTGCTGAGGGCCAGATAGTAAATATTTCGGGCTATGTAGGCCACAGGGTCTTTGTTGCAACTGCACCACTTGCAGCTGTAGCGCAAGAACAGCCACAGAAGATACATAAATGAATGTGTGTGGCTGCACTTAGCTGACACCCTGATAGATCTGGCCCATGGCAGTAGTTTGCTGACCTATGTGCTAAGAAAACAGGAAAAACTGTGTCACTACAATCACCTGGGGGTATCTTAATATTCATCCTGATAGAAGAAACTATTCTGCCCATAACCATGCTGAGTTTAGACTGCTTCGACACTAAATACAATTAATCTTGATCCAGAAGAGTGCTAAATGTAATTGTCCACCAAAGTTAAATTCTGCTTTACCAGACAGCCACACATTTTTGTGTGTGTTTTGTGTGTTAGGTCGCATCCTAACTGTGGCCAGGATTTCTAAATTGTCTGCTACCTCCTCCTTCTCTCACTTTATTTCTCCAACTCACCCCAATTCCACTTAACATAATATTTATTTATTTATTTATCTTGTTCTGGGGAGATCAAGGTATCACCACCTCCTCTGTATTTAAAAAGTGATTTCAGGGACTTCCCTGGAGGTCCAGTGGTTAAGACTCCGTGCTCCCAATGCAGGGGGCATGGGTTCGACTCCTGGTAGGGGAACTAAGATCCCACATGTTGCATGGAGCAGCCAGAAAAATAAAAATTAAAAAAATTTTTTTAAAAAAGTGATTTCAATTTCCCCTACTTCTGCTACCAGAGTTGGAGGCTGACTTCATTTCCAATCCCCTTCCCTGCTGCCTCCCACTGTTTAAATTGGATAAGCTAAACGCTCACTTCCTCAGCCTCCCTTGCGGATTAGCATGCCCATGTGATAAAGTTCAGGACAATAAACGTCTCATGAAAGACTGCTGTGAGGCATCGTCGAGGGAAATGCCCTGAGAAAGATTTTATGTATTTTGAAAAAGGACAGGGAGTCACAACTACCAGAACGTCTTCCTTCCCCTTTCTTTCTGCCTTAATGCAAATGTAATACCTGGAATTGGAGTAACCATCTTGAAACCTGGAATCCTGCAACCATTAGAAGAAGCTAAGAGAACTGTACGGACCCAGCACTGAAAACTTTAAGCCACTGAACCAATGCCAGAGGCCACTTATCTCCAGAATTGTTATGTGCAAAGAAATAGACCCTGTAAAGTGAACTTCTGTTACAAATAAAAGCATTCCTAGTCCACCTTTTCTTGAAAGTGCTAGGGTCCTGAGTCACTATTCCTTTTGCAAAGTGAAAGACTAACACTGGCTGAGCACAGACGTGAATTCTGACTAAACAGTGCTATCTTAACCAAGAGAGAAAAGTAGCAAGAAGAAAATCACAGAGGTGGGGACGTAGGCTGAGAGTTGACAACCCAGCGCGATAAAGTCAAAGAAAGCAAAGAAAAGAGAAGGCCCAAGATGATTATTCAAATGCTAATGAAATATAGAAAAAAAAATTGAAAAAGTACTCCTTTCAAACTGTGGGGCCCATAAAACTAACAAATGTTCTACTCCACAAATCAAATCGGAGAATTCTGATTCTATTAATTTGCAATCATGCACTCCCACTGTTTGGAAGATACAAGTTCAGAACTCAATTTTTATAGTTATTTTTTGTGCTTTTTTTTCCAGTGAATTAATTTATCTTTATGCTTCTATTTCCCTGGTTTTCATAAAGGTATAGTTACTGTCAATACATGATCATTTTTGACACTCAAAGAATCTTCAAAAAAATTATTAAAATCAAGTAAATGGGGGACTTCCCTGGTGGTCCAGTGGTTAAGATTTTACTTTCCAATGCAGGGGGTGCGGGTTCAATCCCTGGTCGGGGAGCTAAGATCCCACATGCCTTGGGGCCAAAAAACCAAAACATAAAACAGAAGCAATATTGTAACAAATTCAATAAAGACTTAAAAAATGGTCCACATCAAAAAAAAAAATCTAAAAAAAAAACAAATCAAGTAAATGATGCTACTGATAATAAGGACAATCGTTCCTTTAAGCATTCACATACTCCTTTAGCTGGCAGATCCTAACTTTAGGGACAGTCACTTCTGTTTTATACCAATGTCACTGCAAAAAACACCCAAAGATAAGTATCTACCCAGTCAAAACAAACTTCAGAAATATGCTTATTTCAACTCACATATCCCTTAAAGTACAATTCTTAAGTTAAAACACCATTTTAAATTTTACTTTCTTACAAATAATGAAATTATACATATTTACACTCACACACACATAACCCTCTCTCTAATTCTAAACCCAATAGTTTTCTCTTCCATGAGAATAGTTTGGTAGTATTATGTTGCAGTATAAACATTTATCAATTACAATATCTATAAGTTACAACGGATTTTTTTTATTTTTATGATTTCAGAATAGAATTCCTTAGAACTGTCAAAGCTTTAGCTAGAAAGAATACCAAAGACAAAGAGGGTTCAGGCTCAGTTACAGTAGTGGAACGGAATTTAATAAAGTTCCAACACTACATTTTAATGCCCAAATTTCTTATTGTCTCTTTGATTTGACAAATGTGTGCTCCACAGTATAACAGCAGCAGTGGAACAGCTGGATGACTGTATCAAGCACAAAGGAAGCAACAACACATGCTGTTAAGTGTCGTTCTGATTGCCTAAAAATGGCAGCCCATGCAGATTTACTCTCTGTTATAAATTAAAACAATTATTTCTCTGGAGTTTACATTTTCTCCATGAAAGAGTCAAACTTTCTGCACGTTAAAAAAGAGGACTTTCAAAAAGGATATCTTCCCTTTCTTTTATGATCAGTTCATTCTGTTCTTCCAACTGCCTGATCTTCTTCTCAAATGATTCCTGCTCAGCTTTGAGTCTTTCTTCTGTTACTTCCTTTTCCTCACTTACTCTGAAAGAAATACAAGTGAAAAGAAAATGCCCATGAGAATAAAATAAAATATGTGCCTACAGCTGTGGTTTACCAAAACTAGATTTATTCCAGAGGTATGCCGGTTTCTTCAGGGATACTTTATGTTTTTTGAATTTTTTAAAATTAACCTTTCACAAGGCAATATTCCACACCTTTGTAATAAAATATGTATGTGGTTTTTACATCAAGAACTTTTGCAATAATCAGAATTGTCTTAAATATGGAAAGTCCTATACTTTATGGGTTCTCAATTATGATCCAAGACAGAAAAATATCGAATTTTTAAAACAAAGGTTTCACCTCTTCATTATCAAATAAGGCACAACTTATTTTGATTTAGATCTTTTTCATACTTCTATTTAAACCCTGTCAATAAAATAAACAACATATATACTGCTTAAATATTGCATTAAACATACATAGGTGATTTTACTTTTTCCTGGTACTAATACCCTGCAATCTTCAGTAGCATATAAATAACTGGACTGGAATTTTTAAATGGCATTAAGATAAAAAAGGGTTTGCACATTTATTCTTAGTTCAAAAAGGGGTTATAAAGTAAAAAACACTGACCAAAAATATGTATCTTTTTTTTTTTTAATATGTATCTTTAATGCTTAACTCTGAAAGGTATTCCAACTCAATCCTATCAAAAATGGGTGGTTTCTGATAAGAGCACAGAGGGGGGAAAAAAAACTAAACATTAAAACTTACCTTAAAATGACAACCCTAATTTTCATGTTACTCTGTGAACAGAGATGTTAGCTCTGAATTTCTGTCACTGGTGATTAATTCTCCAAAGAGAGTACAACACATTTTATTCTATAAGATCACACAGGGATATGTGTTAGTGAAATCCACAGGGAAGCCAAATCTTTTCTTTGAGCATCTAAATTTATTTCCTCCCACACCTGTACTCCACCAGAGCAATTTCTGAATAACATGAACTCCACAGCCTTTCCTTTGTTGCTAGCTTTCTGGTGGAGATATTAAGATCAATGAAATAACAGAATGAAAATTAGAATTTTGAATGTTCAAGAGTTGACTGCATCTTGTCTTTGAATTAATTTGTGTGAAAGTGCAGGGCATATAGTAATGTTCAAAAAATAGCTTTATTTTTTCTTGCTTATCATGACATTCCAATCATTTTCCCGACTCCTATTATTTACATTTAGCATACTACTAGGCTCATGTATGGGACTCAGGACCTTCTTTCTATGAGCATAATCTCTAATACTGATACAGTTACAAGGAATCCACACAACTAAACAAAGAACAAATATACACATACGTAGAGGATTTATAATCTGGTCTCAGGTTAGCCTGCTCCCTTGTTGCCATCTCTTTACAATGCCTTCGCTATTCTTGTCATTATCCTCAACCACATTTATACTAACATCTTTCACAGTAATTCCCCACTGCCTCTTAAGTTTTTTCTAAAATTGTCAAACATTTGAACCATTAATTCATTCTATCATCCAAATCACTCCTCTTCAATCTATCAACTGGCTTCTGAAACACCTTTGCTAGGAAACTGTTCCAGATCAAGTACACCCCCAAACTGTAAATCAGAAAACCACGTACATATGGTGACTGTGGCAAAGCATGCTTATTTCTCTGGGCATCATTACTCCCACTCATAAACAAAAAAGGCTAGACAATTTTAAAAATTCCTTCCAGCTTAAGTTCTATAATTTCCTTTACTATACTATAAACATACTGGAACTATATATATGTCCTTTACAAATATGGAGAGCATTTGTAAAGAAATAAGAAAGAAGTTAACAAACATCTGGTCAGGGTACAAGGCATACAATACTGTAATCTATGCAAAAGCTACAACCATAGGATGAAAGAGGCAGTGGAAGAGGATGACAAGAGAAATATTAAAAAGTGTTAACGATGCAAAATTTCGCATGAGGTTAACGTAAAACAAAAGAAGTGATGAATCTGTAGGATTATGCATAAAAGAAAGATGAAATAGGTAATGCTATATATTGTAAGGAGAGAATAAACACTGTCAAGGTGAGAAAATATGTGGCAAGTTCTCTCCCTGTTTAGATTGGTCAAATCTTAAAGATGAGACTGAAGAGGAAAATTCATAAGCAGATAAGAGAAGATTTATTTTCATTTACTTATTAAAAAATATTAACTGAATGCCTACTATAGGAAAAAATAATCACAGTAAGTTTATCCAGTTATGGGATATCCGAAAGCAACCTCACAATGGCCCCTTGTCATCTCAATTCCATTCATAAAAGCCAAATAAATATGAGGAATGACCCAAAGATTTGTTTGTTCAAGAAAGCAAGGCTTCCAAGGTCATAAAAACAGTAACAACAAAGTACACTGCCACATTTACCTAACATTAAAGTAAATGAAGAAAGTATGTCTAGAGACTGCCAGGTCAGAACATATACCCCAGCATTTACTTACTCCCTTTGTCAAACCTGAAGAAAATCCATGAAAACTCTAGGGATCACTGACGGCAAAAAATGCTTGTACATATATTCAATAATGCCAGTGGCTATGATGAGCTTCTCCCAAAACTTAAAGTGCTCTATCCAGAAGAACCACTCTTTCCTAAATTTAGTTTCTAGAGATATTTGAAAATTTTGTTGCTACACTATTTAAACAGGGCTTTTTTTTTTTTAAAAAAAGAAAATCTTGGGCTTCCCTGGTGGCGCAGTGGTTGAGAGTCCGCCTGCCGATGTAGGGGACACGGGTTCGTGCCCCGGTCCGGGAAGATCCCACATGCCGCGGAGTGGCTGGGCCCGTGAGCCATGGCTGCTGAGCCTGCGCGTCCGGAGCCTGTGCTCCGCAGCGGGAGAGGCCACAACAGTGAGAGGCCCGCGTACCGCAAAAAAAAAAAAAAAAAAGAAAATCTTTTCTGTTACACTGCTATGATTAGACTACCTATTAGCAATTATTATGCTCTGGAAGGCTATAAACTTAACAAGCTGTGTTAAGCACAAAAGGCAACACTTCTATAGGCCTACCTAAAGATATGCATGGCTTCTCTGTGGTCTATTAGCATAGCTAATAGGAGCAAGTGTATTAATACAGCCTTTAAATGCAAAGGACTTGCCAATAAAACAAACTCAAGATTTTATATCCACTCTGAAATATGTCTTCCTGTTTATGTTCAATAATATTTCCCATGAGGTGTATGTATGAGAAATTATCTGGTATCATGATCTACATTTTTTATCAAAGCATTCTCAGACCACAAAGTAACATAAAAATACCTAATCCTCTATCTCATTTAGAGTACAGCAATAAGCTAGTTAACAAAATGAGAATGTAAACACAAAAAAGGGAAATATTTGACTAATAGGATAGAAAAGTTGAAAACTCTGGTCAAGAGGATATTTCCAGTGTTGGTTTGTTAATTATTTACAAGGAGGACAATAGTCTGTTCATAAAGAAATAATCATTTCAGCATTTATTTAACATCTCAGAGTATTTCTCAATTATGTCCACAAACTGTACTCTTATCTAACAAGGAATGATAATTCATACACTTAGAGTTGGGTGGTTTGGCTGAAAACCATGGCAAAAAACCTGAGTTTCCTTGAAGGCTTATGTTTTAGCTTAAACATCCCTGCACATTCTGTATTTTTCTCCATAAAACAATCTTTTCTGTTTTAATATAAAAAGTTTCCCCATACCCATCTATTCTAAAATTTTTAGTAAAACTGATGTTCTAGGAAGAGATTTATTTTATGGCTGTACATATCCCCAATGTTCTTCTAG
Organism: Phocoena sinus; assembly: GCF_008692025.1. Classification (NCBI taxonomy): domain Eukaryota; kingdom Metazoa; phylum Chordata; class Mammalia; order Artiodactyla; family Phocoenidae; genus Phocoena; species Phocoena sinus. The sequence goes on from NC_045776.1 coordinate 38,401,952, forward strand.
GTACTCCAGAAATGTCTTTCTAATGTGAAAGACAAGGTCAAGGCAACGAAGCTTCTATCCCAAAGAGAATTAGTTAGAGCTCACCAATGGTCAACCAGATAAATTTCTTTCCCTGATTGATATCTCACATTTGGAAGCAGAGAATGCTGGCAGCATTCTATAAATTCTCAATATTAACTTAGTGGATAAGATTTAGAGAGATTAGATGTCCTAGATTTCACAGGACATCTAGCAGACAGAAAGGTATATACTGTTTTTAAGCAAATGTAAATGCATGGTGAAAAAGAAGAGTTTCATCATTAAAAAAGTATATTTCTACAAATATATATATATATGGCAGTGAAATCATCTTAATGCCCTCTTTACAAATTTTAACATTTGACTGTAATTTAAAATGTACTGTCTAAAGGAACAAAGGTGCTTTAAGAAACGAGAAACACAGCAATCTATGTCAAAAGAGCTCTAAGAACTACAAAACAACAGCAAATGAATGTAGATGCAAAAATCCTCAACAAAATACCAGCAAGCACAATCCAGGAACATTAAAAAAAAAAAAAGGATTATACATCATGCCTAACTGGAATTTAACCCAGGAATGAAAAGTTGGTTTAATAATCAAATATCAATTAATGTAATATACCATATCAATAAAACAAAGGACAAAAACCACATGATCATCTAAATAGATGCAGAAAAGGGTTTGAAAAAAATCCAACAATGATTCATGATTAAAAAAAAAAAAACAAACCTCAGTAAATAGGAAGAAAAGGAAACTTCCTCAACCTGAAAAAGGCCATCTACGAAAAACCCACATCTAATACCATATTTAATGGTGAAAGACTAAGTGCTTTCCCCCTGTGATCACAAACAAGTCAAGGATGTCTGCTCTTGCCACTGCAAGTCAACTTTGTATTAGAGATTATAGTCAGGGCAATTAGGTAGGGAAAAGAAATAAAAGGTATCTAGATTCTAAAGAAAGAAGTCAAACCATCTCTATTTTACATGACACGATTTTGTACACAGAAAATCTAAAAAATCCACTTAAAAACTATTACAACTAATAAAGGAGTTCAGCAAGGTTACAGGATAAAAGATTAATATACAAAAGTCAACTATATGTTTATACAATGATAGTGAACAACCCCCAAAAGAAATTAAGGAACCAATTACATGTACGTCTGCATCAAGAAAAATAAAATACAAAGGAATAAATTCAACAGAAGAAGCAAGACCTGTACACTGAAAACTATGAAAACATTGTCAAAAGAAATTAAACACCTGTATTAATGGAAAGACATTCCATGTTCATGACTGGAAGACTTAACATTGTTAAGATGGCAGTACTCCCCACACTGATCTTCAGATTCAACTCAATCTCTATTAAAATCTCAGCAGGTTTATTTGCAGAAATTAACAAATTAATCCAATCCTAAAACTCATATGGAAATGAAAGGGACTCAGATAACCTAAAATATTCCTGAAAAAGGAGAAAAAGATGGGGATCGCACCCTTGCCGATTTTAAAACCTACTACAAAACTACAATAATCAAGAGTGTGGTACTGGCATAAAAACAGACATATAGATGAATTAAACATAAACACTCATTTTTATAATAAACTGATTTTTCAACCAGGGTAACAAGAAAATCAAAGGGAAAGAACAGTCTTTTCAACATGTACTGCAGGGAGAACTTGCTATCCACATGCAAAAGAATAAAGTTGGGCCCCTATAACTCACAGCATTTACAAAAATTAACTCTAAATGAATTAAAGACCAAGATGTGAGAGCTAAAACTATAAAACTCTTGGAAGAAAATATTGGCATAAATCTTCACAACCTTGAATTAGGCAATGGTTTCTTAGATATGACACCAAAAACACAAGCAACAACAACAAAAATAAATTGGACTTCATCAAAACTTAAAAACATTTGTGCTTCAAATGACACCATCAAGAAAGTGAGAAAACAATGCACAGAATGGGATCAACTTTTGCAAATAATATATCTGATAAAGGACTTGTAAATGGAATATATAAAGAACACTGAGAACACGACAATAAGAAGACAACCCGGACTTCCCTGGTGGCACAGTGGTTAAGAATCCGCCTGCCAATGCAGGGGACACGGGTTCGAATCCTGGTCCAGGAAGACCCCACATGCCGCGGAGCAACTAAGCCCTGTTGCCACAACTACTGAGCCTGCACTCTAGAGCCCACGTGCCACAACTACTGAGCCTGGGTGTCACAACTACTGAAGCCCGCATGCCTAGAACCTGTGCTCCGCAACAAGAGAAGCCACTGCAATAAGAAGCCTGTGCACCACAATGAAGAGTAGCCCCCACTCGCCGCAACTAGAGACAGCCTGAACACAGCAACGAAGACTCAATGCAGCCAATAAATAAATAAATATTAAATAAAAGAAGACAACCCAATTTAAAAGGATCTGAATAGATATTTCTTCAAAGAAGATACACAAATAGACAAAAAGTACATGGAAATATGTTCAACAACATTAGCCATTATGCAAAAGGACAGATAAGAACCTTCACAGATTTCTGGTGGAAACATAAAATGGTGCAGCCTCTCTGGAAAACAGTCTGGCAGTTCCTCAAAAAGTTAAAGAGTTACTATTTGACCCAGCATTCCTAGACGTGTACCCAAGAGAAATGAAAATGTATGTCCACACAAAAACTTACACATAGGGCTTCCTTGGTGGCGCAGTGGTTGAGAGTCCACCTGCTGATGCAGAGGACACGGGTTCGTGCCCCGGTCCGGGAAGATCCCACATGCCGCGGAGCGGCTGGGCCCGTGAGCCATGGCCATTGAGCCTGCACATCCAGAGCCGGTGCTCCGCAACGGGAGAGGCCACAACAGTGAGAGGCCCGCGTATCACAAAAAAAAAAAAAAAACAAAACCTTACACATATATGTTCACAACAGCATTATCCATAATAATAAAAAGTATAAATAACCCAAATGCCATCAATAAATGAATAGATAAGTTAAATGTGGTACTGCCTATAAAATTTAATATTATTTGGCAATAAACAGAAATGAGATACTAATACATGCTACCACAGAAATAAACCTTGAAGTTATCGTGCTAAGTTAAAGAAACTAGTTTAAAAAGACTACATATTATATAATTCCATGTATATGAAATATCCAAAATAGGCAAATTCATTGAGACAAAACTAAAGAGTGGTTGTCTAGGGCCAGGAAGGTTGGTGAGAAGTGAGGAGTGACTGCTAATGGGTACAGGATTTCATTCTGATGTAATGAGAATGTTCTAAAATTGATTGTGGTGATGACTGCACAACTCTGTGAATACATTTTTAAAAAACTGAAAAATAAATCAAAGGAATCCAAATTGGGAAGAAAGAAATAAAACTGTCACTGTTTGCAGATGATATGATACTATACATAGAAAATCCTAAAGATGCCACCAAAAAACTACTAGAACTCGTCAATGAGCTCGGTAAAGTTGCAAGATACAAAATTAATATTCAGAAATATGTCACATTTCTATACACAAACAATGAACTATCAGAAAGAGAAAATAAGGAAAAAATCCCATTTACAATTGCATCAAAAAGAATAAAAAACCTAGGAATGAACCAACCTAAAGAGGTAAAAGACCTGTGCTCAGAAAACCATAAGACACTGATGAAAGAAACTGAGGACAACACAAACAGATGGAAAGATATGCTGTGTTCATGTACTGGAAGAATTAATATTGCTAAAATGACCGTATTACCCAAGGCAATTTACAGATTCAATGTAATCCCTATCAAAACACAAAGGACATTTTCACAGAACTAGAACAAATAATTTTTAAAAATTGTATGGAAACACAAAAGACCCCGAATAGCCAAAACAATCTTGAAAAAGAAGAACAGAACTCGAGAAATCACACTGCCTTACTTCAGACTATACTACATAGCAGCACTAATCAAAACAGTATGGTGCTGGCATAAAAAAAGACATTTAGATCAAAGGAACAGAATAAAGAGTCCAGAAATAAATCCATACACTTATGGCCAGTTAATCTACAACAAAGGAGGCAAGAATACACAATGGAAAAAAGATAGTCTGTTCAATAAGTGGTGCTCGGAAAACTGGACAACTACATGTAAAAGAATGAAATTAGAACATTCTCTAACACCATACACAAAAATAAACTCAAAGTGGATTAAAGACCTAAATGTAACACCAGAAACCATAAAACTCCTAGAAGAAAATACAGGCAGAACACTCTTTGACATAAATCGTAACAATATTTATGGATCTATCCCCTAAAGCAGAAGAAACAAAAGCAAAAATAAATAAACAGGACCTAATTAAACTTAAAAGCTTTTGCACAGCAAAGGAAACCATCTACAAAACGAAAAGACAACCTACCGAATGGGAGAAAATATTTGCAAATGATATGACTGATAAGGGGTTAATATTTAAAATGTATAAACAGCTTATACTCAACATCAAAAAAGCAAACAACCTGATTAAAAAATGGGCAGAAGATCTGAATAGACATTTTTCCAAAGAAGACATACAGATGGCTTACAGGCACATGAAAAGATGCTCAACATTGTTAATCATCAGGGAAATGCAAGTTAAAACCACAATAAGATATTACCTCACACCTGTCAGCATGGCTACCATCAAAAAGAACACAAGTAACATGTACATCTGAAACTTATACAATATTGTACAGCAACTATGCCTAAAATAAGAAGTCTGAGATGAAAGGTGGAATGCATGATTTCCCCTAAAATTAATATAATAGTTAAGTCATCAAAAATGGAAATGACAAAAATGAATCTGAATACAGGAAGAAAGATCAGGTATAGAGAAAACTGATAAAAAAAACACGTTGCTTTAAAAGAATAAAACACATTTTCCAAGGAACAAAGCACAAGAGGCAGCATGATATATAATACCTAAAGCTGTGAGATGTCTGACAATTTAAATTCATGTTTAAATTTGAACCCCCCCAAAAGTTAACATTCTAATATTCACTGGTTATTTCTTTCAGTTCAAGTATATACTCATTTTATGAAGCAGCCATAATAATTTTCTTTTTTTTTTTTTTTTTTTTCGGTACGCGGGCCTCTCACTGTTGTGGTCTCTCCCATTGTGGAGCACAGGCTCTGGACGCGCAGGCCCAGCAGCCATGGCTCACGGGCCCAGCCGCTCCACAGCATGTGGGATCTTCCCGGACCAGGGCACAAACCCGTGTCCCCTGCATCGGCAAACAGACTCTCAACCACTGTGCCACCAGGGAAGCCCCATAATAATCTTAATACCAAAATCTAACAAGGACTTATGGAAAACAAAAATTATAGTCCAATCTATCTAATAAATATAGTGGAAAAAATCCTAAAAAACAATTAGCAAAGCAAATCCAGTGTTACAAAAAGAAAATATATCCAAGTTCAGTTTAGCCCAGGAAGGCAAGATTTATTTAAGAGTTGAAAATTAACTGATGCAATTCACCATATTAATAGAATAAAGGAGAAATCTTATATAATCATCTCTAAATGCAGAAAAGGCATTTGTCAAACTTCACCTTATTCATAATAAAAACTCTTCTACAATCTAGGAACTGAAGGAACTTCTTCAATCTAATAAAGAACATCCATGATAAACCTCCAGTATCGTATCTATGAGGATGAAAAAAGAGCACTTTGTCCCTGTCCTTGTACTTTAGGAATAAGGCAAGAGTGTCAACTATTACTAACTCTATTCAATAATGATTGGAGGTCCTAGCCAGTGCAATAATGCAAGAAAATAAAATAAAATGCATACAGATTGGAAATAAGTAAAATTTTATGTGCCAATGATATGACTGTTATGTAAACAATATTAAGGAATCAGAGAAAATATATCAGAACAAGTAAATTTAGGAAAATCACAATGTTATTGCGGTAGCCAGCCTCTAAAATGGGTCCTGGTGATCCCTGTCTCTTGCTGTTCATGTCCTTCTTTAATCCCCTCCCCTTGAGTAGGGACTGACCTAGTGATTATCAAAGTTACCTGAATGTAACTTCTGAAACTAGATTACCAAAATACAGTGACTTCTGTCTTGATTGCTCTTGCTTACTCTGATGGGAGCCAGTTGCCAAGTTGTAATCTACCATATGGAAAGGGCCTTGAAACAAGAAACTAAGGGAGGCCTCCAGCCAACAGTCAGCAAGGAACTGAGAAACTCAGTCTCAGGAAGACATAACTGGAAATTGTAGGAAGGAGAAGTAATACATGTGATGGTAGAAAGTTTACCAACATCCTTAGAAATGTGGAAAGGAGGAAATGTGCCTAATGAACTGGGTAACTAATCTAAGGAGATTTCCAAGTAAAGTGTTGAAAGTGCTGCCTGGTTTCTTCCTGGTGTTTACAGTAAATTGGGAGAAGAGAGAGATAAGTTGAAGGAAAGACTATTAAACCAAAATGAGGCAGGATTTTCATAGTTTCAAAAATTCTCAGCCTCTCCAGATAGCAAAACTGCTAAAATTAAGAAATGTCTTCTGAGTAGATTTCAAAACCAGGACACTGCCAGGAAAAACAAGCTCTGGAGATAAAGACTAGGTAATAACTTCTGTTGAAGACCTCAGAAACATCAAAGTTGATGCCTCAATAGAGTCAAACAAAAAGCACTTTGAAAACATTAAGGTTGGGTCTCACAAATTCTCTCAAACAATGGGGCCTCTGGGAAGTTTACTAGTATTTTAAATGGCTAAAATTTTGTGATAATGTTAGGCAGCCATAGATAACTAATACAGATTTTAACATTAATCAGTCACTTTAAACTCCTCATCAGATCATTCCACCTGCATCTGCTGCTTTATCTCTTTCCAACATGTTTCCTCTTGCCTTTTCATATACTCATAGTTTTATTAATATCTGGGTATCTTGGGTAGGACAGTAGTAACTGAGGCAAATAATTTCTATGCTTGGTAATGAGCAGACTTTTCCTTTGGCCAGGTGTTTAGGGTAGAGGTTGTATTTATCTAATCACATGTTAGGCAGGTTTAAGGTTTACTGTTGCTACGGTTACCCTCAGTACACCACAGGCTTCAAATTCCTCTAGGCATAATCACCCCCTCAAGTGGACCAGATGTTTTCCTCAATGTCTGCTCCACCCTTAGCTTTCAGTCTTCCCCTCTAGAGGGTCTGTCTCTTGTGAGGTTCTCATTAGTATTCAACTGCTACTTTTTTTTTTTTTTTTTCCGGTACGCAGGCCTCTCCCTGTTGTGGCCGCTCTCGTTGCAGAGCACAGGCGCCGGACGCGCAGGCTCAACAGCCATGGCTCACGGGCCCAGCCGCTCCGCAGCATGTGGGATCTTCCGGGACCGGGTCACGAACCCGTGTCCCCTGCATCGGCAGGGGGACTCTCAACCACTGCGCCACCAGGGAAGCCCTCAACTGCTACTTTTATTAGACACTTATTAGTCTAGGGATGGGGGTCTGGATTGGAGTGGTATTCTCTATTATTCTAATTAGGCTTGTGCTAATCAGACTGTATGCCTGAGTCTTACAAGTGCTCCTGTCTCTCCTCCATAGTTCTGTGATCAGCATGTAACCCTGCCCTCCCACCAAGTTATTTTCTGCTTACCCCCAACTTCAGTGTTGTTTTTTTTTGATCTTTTTTCTTTAATTTATTTTTTTTATACAGCAGGTTCTTATTAGTTATCTATTTTATACATATTAGTGTATATATGTCAATCCCAATCTCCCAGTTTATCCCACCTCCACCACCCACTTCAGTGGTTTTTACCAGTGCCATATAGGCTACATTTTACAGAATCCCTCTTCCTAAACTTACGGTTTTTGTTACATAGCAAAAATACAGAAGGATCCATGAAATACTTTGCGCACTTTCCATAACAACTGTTGTTCCTCCTCCCAGGCCTGTACCAGGAGGGATGCTTTATCAGGACTCTCATCAAGTGGGGCCTATGGAGAAAAAGTTTGCAAGAGAGTTCAAGCTGCCCCTATACTTGCTGCCCTAGGGGCTCCCTATTCTTACCTGCCCACATCTGGCCTCTACCAATTTGTTGCCTATTGTAGCTGAAATGTTCTTACCCATTTCCAGAGGTGTCTGTCCCATGTAAGCTAGTGCTCACACCTCATCTTTCCCTGTAGGCACAGGTCTCTCCTGAGATTTTGAGTTAACTGGTTGAACTGAGCATTCTGTTTCAAGAAATGTCCAGAGCTTGCAGTTTGTTCCACATTTTTTTTTTTTTTTTTTTTTTTTTTGCGGTACGCGGGCCTCTCACTGCTGTGGCCTCTCCCGTTGCGGAGCACAGGCTCCGGACGCGCAGGCTCAGCGGCCATGGCTCACGGGCCCAGCCGCTCCGCGGCATGTGGGATCTTCCCGGACCAGGGCACAAACCCACGTCCCCTGCATTGGCAGGCAGACTCTCAACCACTGCGCCACCAGGGAAGCCCTCCACCTTATTTTTAAGTGTAAGGTTGGGAGCAACATTCTTTACAGTCATGTAGACTTAGCTACATAATTATTTATACATATTTATATATTAGTTTTTGCTCCTGTTAAATTAAACAAGGAGGCCATTAGACTGAGGTGCTTCTCGTACCTTAGCAGCCTTCTTAAGCAAACCAAAACCTACGCCTATAATGTGCCAAGATTAAGAAGTCAAAACCCAGGACTTACCTGGTGGCGCAGTGGCTAAGACTCTGTGCTCCCAATGCAGGGGGTGTGAGTTCGATCCCTAATCAGGGAACTAGATCCCACATGCTGCAACTAAAAGATCTTGCATGCCACAAGTAAAAGATCCTGCATGCTGCAATTAAGACCTAACATAGCCAAATAAATAAATAAATATTTTTTTAAAAAAAGAAATAAAAACCCAAGAACAACCTGTCACAAACAGCCACCTAGGTTTTCCCAAATAAGGCAATTGCTTAAGCTACAGCCAATCAAATACTTTCCTTGCTTTGCTTCTGAGCTTGCTTTATAATAAAGTCTTTCCCCTCACTTTTGTGCGTAGAGGGCTCCCAACGACTTCCGGTTCAAGGCTGCCCTATTTGAGTTTTGCTCAAATAAAGTCTTAAAAATGTGATATGCCTCAATTTAATTTTGAAAACTCTTATTTTCCTCCCAATTTTCAAAGCTGGAACAATTTTAGCAACAAAATAACTATAACATTAGATTATAACCCATAGAACTATGATATTTATTAATGTTAAAAGATAAACTGAGGCATTATTACATTACCCACAGGAGCTAGGAAAGAGATTTTTACAGAGAAGCGGTGGAAGCCAAGCAAGGAGAGTATTTTCCTGGCTACAGTGTAAGCAACTGCCTTATTTAGGAAAGCCTAGGTGGCTGTTTGTTATGGGTTGTCCTTAGGTTTTGATTTCTTAACCTTGAGGCATTAAAGGTATAGGTTTCCGTTTGCTTATTTAGGCTGCTAAAGCATTAAAGCCTCCTCAGGCTAATGACCTCCTTATTTAATTAATTTAATATTACTTTAAAAGGAGAAAAATAGCTTCACAGTGAAAAAACCTGGCAGAAGCTACCTTAATCATGTGATCAAGGTTAATACCATCAGTAAAAAGACATATTAATTTCAGGTAGCCCCTGCTATGACATACTGGAAAGGCACATCACTTCTGTGGTATTCTTGCCAAAAATGCATAATCTGAATCTAATCAAGAGAAAACACTAGACAAATCCATATTGAGAGACATTGCACAAAATATGTGATTAGTGCCAAGGTTATGAAAGACCAAAGAATTATCACAGATTAGAGAAAACTAAGATGTGACAACTAAATATGATGCAAGATACTGAACTGGATATTGGATTAGAAAAATGTTATCAGTGACATGACATTGGTGAAATGTGAATAAAATCTATAGTTTAGCTGACAGTACTACATTACTGTTAATTTCTTAGTTTAGATAACTGTACTATGATAATGCAAAATGTTAACAGTATGGAAAGCTGAGTAGAGAATATATGGAAATTCTATCCTCATAACTTTTCTGTAAGTCTAAAATTATTTCAAAATAAAAAGGTTAAAAAGAAACAAACTCAACCTAAACATAAACAGAGTGTGTATGGGAAGTAGGGAGAGTGTCAAAGAGGGATTTTACTTTATTGCAGTATTTTTTTTAATAAGATGATAATTTTAATATTTGTGTAATTACATTAAAATTAGGAGGAAAGGTATACCATAAAGTGAATAAAGATGCAATTTCTGGCTCTGTAAGAGCGAATATAAAATATCACTCAATATTATCCAATTCCCTTTGTTGTGTCCTAATCAATTAATTTAAAAACTACTAGAGAGACCTTCAAGATGGCAGAGGGGTAAGACATGGAGATCACCTTCCTCCCCACAAATACATCAGAAATACATCTCCTTGTGGAACAACTCCTACAGAACACCTACTGAATGCTGGCAGAAGACCTCAGACTTCCCCAAAGGCAAAAACTCCCCATGTACCTGGGTAGGGCTAAAGAAAAAATAAAAAACAGAAACAAAAGTATAGGGACAGGACCTGCACCTCTGGAAGGGAGCTGTGAAGGTGGAAAGGTTTCCACGCACTAGGAAGACCCTTCACTGGCGGAGACAGGGGATGGCGGAGGGGGGAGCTTCAGAGCCATGGAGGAGAGTGCAGCAACAGGGGTGCGGAGGGCAAAGCAGAGAGATTTCCACACAGAGGATCGGTGCCAACCAGCACTCACCAGCTTGAGAGGCTTGTCTACTCACCTGCCTGGGTAGGTGGGGGCTGGGAGCTGAGGCTTGGGCTTCGGAGGTCAGATCCCAGGGAGAGGACTGGGGTTGGCTGCGGGAACACAGCCTGAAGGGGTTAGTGTGCCACGGCTAGCCAGGAGGGAGTCCAGGAAAAAGTCTGGAGCTGCCGAAGAGGCAAAAGACCATTGTATCGGGGTATGCGAGGAGAGGGGATTCAGAGCACTGCCTAAACGAGCTCCACAGACGGGGTGCTAGCCGCGGCTATCAGCACAGATAGTAGAGACAGGCATGAAACGCTAAGGCTGCCAGCAAGAAGCCTGTGTGCAAGCACAGGTCACTAACCACACCTCCCCTCTGGGGAGACTGTACAGCCCACCACTGCCAGGGTCCCATGATCCAGGGACAACTTGCCTGGGAGAATGCACGGTGAACCACAGGCTGTTGCAATGTCACTCCGGCCTCTGCCACCTCAAGCTCGCCCCAAGTTCTATGCCCCTCCCGAGCCCGAGCCCGAGTGAGCCAGAGCCCCCTAAACAGCTGCTCATTTAACCCCGCCCTGTCTGGGCAGGAACAGATGCCCTCAGGTGACCTATACGCAGAGGCGGGGCCAAATCCAAAGCTGAGCCCCTGGAGCTGTGCGAACAAAGAAGAGAAAGGGAAATCTCTCCCAGCAGCCTCAGGAGCAACAGATTAAATCTCCACAATGAACTTGATGGACCCTGCATCTGTGGAATAACTAAACAGACAACAAATCATCCCAAAATTGAGGTGGTGGACTATCAGAGCAACAGTAGACTTAGGGTTTGCTGTATGCGAATAACTGGTTTCTGGTTTTATGTTTATCTTAGTTTAGTACTTAGAGTTTATTATTATTGGTAGACTTCTTTATTGATTTGGCTGCACTCTTCCTTTGTTTTTTTTTTTTTTACATATATATATATTTTTCCTTTTTCTCTTTTAGTGTGTATCTGTATGCTTCTTTGTGTGATTTTGTGTGTATAGCTTTGCTTTTACCATTTGTCCTGGGTTCTGTCCATTTTTTTTTTTTAAATATAGTTTTTAGTGCTTGTTATAATTGGTGGATTTGTTTCTTGGTGTGCTTTCTCTCTTTTTTTCCTTCTATCCTTTTTCTTTTTTTCTTATTACTTTTTAATTATTTTATTTTTAATAATTTTCTTAATTTTTTTATTTTAATAACTTTATTTCATTTATTATTTTTCTTTTTTTCTTTCTTTTCTTCTGAGCCATGTGGCTGACAGGGTCTTGGTGCTCTGGCTAGCTGTCAGGACTATGCCTCTGAAGTGGGAGAGCCAAGATCAGGACACTGGTCCACCAGAGACCTCCCAGCTCCACATAATATCAAATGGTGAGAGCTCTCCCAGAGATCTCCAGCTCAACGCTAAAACCCAGCTCCACTCAACAACCAGTAAGCTACAGCGCAGGACACCCTATGCCAAACAACTAGCAAGACAGGAACACAACTCCACCTATTAGCAGAGAGGCTGCCTAAATTGATAATACGGTCACAGACACCCCAACAAATACCAGTGGACACAGGCCTGACCACCAGAAAGACAAGATCCAGCCTCATCCACCAAACACAGGCAATAGTACCCTACACCAGGAAGCCTACACAACCCACTGAACCTTAGCCACTGGGGGCAGACACCAAAAACAACGGGAACTACGAACCTGCAGCCTGCAAAAAGGAGACCCCAAACACAGTAAGATAAGCAAAATGAGAAGACAGAAAAACACACAGCAGATGAAGGAGCAAGATAAAAACCCACCAGACCTAACAAATGAAGAGGAAATAGGCAATCTACCGGAAAAAGAATTCAGAATAATGATAGTAAGGATGATCCGAAATCTTGGAAGTAGAATGGACAAAATGCAAGAAACAGTTAACAAGGACCTACAAGAACTAAAGATAAAACAGGCAACGATGAACAACGCAATAAATGAAATTAAAAGCACTCTAGATAGGATCAATAGCAGAATAACTGAGGCAGAAGAACGGATAAGTGACCTGGAAGATAAAGTAGTGGAAATAACTACTGCAGAGCAGAATAAAGAAAAAAGAATGAGAAGAACTGAGGACAGTCTCAGAGACCTCTGGGACAACATGAAACACACCAACATTCGAATTATAGGGGTTCCAGAAGAAGAAGAAAGAAAGAAAGGGACTGAGAAAATATTTGAAGAGATTATAGTTGAAAACTTCCCTAATATGGGAAAGGAAATAGTTAATCAAGTCCAGGAAGCACAGAGAGTCCCATACAGGATAAATACAAGGAGAAACACGCCAAGACACATATTAATCAAACTGTCAAAAATTAAATACAAAGAAAGCATATTAAAAGCAGCAAGGGAAAAACAACAAATAACACACAAGGGAATCCCCATAAGGTTAACAGCTGATCTCTCAGCAGAAACCCTACAAGCCAGAAGGGAGTGGCAGGACATACTGAAAGTGATGAAGGAGAAAAGCCTGCAACCAAGACTACTCTACCCAGCAAGGATCTCATTCACATTTGATGGAGAAATTAAAACCTTTACAGACAAGCAAAAGCTGAGAGATTTCAGCACCACCAAAACAGCTTTACAACAAATGCTAAAGGAACTTCTCTAGACAAGAAACACAAGAGAAGGAAACGACCTATAGTAGCAAACCCAAAACAATATAGAAAATGGGAATAGGAACATACATATCGATAATTACCTTAAATGTAAATGGACTAAATGCTCCCACCAAAAGACATAGATTGGCTGAATGGATACAAAAACAAGACCCTTATATATGCTGCCTACAAGAGACCCACTTCAGACCTAGAGACACATACAGACTGAAAGTAAGGGGATGGAAAAAGATATTCCATGCAAATGGAAACCAAAAGAAAGCTGGAGTAGCAATTCTCATATCAGACAAAATAGACTTTAAAATAAGGACTATTAAAAGGGACAAAGAAGGACACTACATAATGATCAAGGGATCGATCCAAGAAGAAGATATAACAATTGTAAATATTTATGCACCCAACATAGGAGCACCTCAATACATAAGGCAAATACTAACAACCATAAAAGGGGAGATCAACAGTAACACATTCATAGTAGGGGACTTTAACACCCCACTTTCACCCATGGACAGATCATCTAAAATGAAAATAAATAAGGAAACACAAGCTTTAAATGATACATTAAACAAGATGGACTTAATTGATATTTATAGGACACTCCATCCAAAAACAACAGAATAAACATTTTTCTCAAGTGCTCATGGAACATTCTCCAGGATAGATCATATCTTGGGTCACAAATCAAGCCTTGGTAAATTTAAGAAAACTGAAATTGTATCAAATATCTTTTCTGACCACAACGCCATGAGACTAGATATCAATTACAGGAAAAGATCTGTAAAAAATACAAACACATGGAGGCTAAACAATACACTACTTAATAATGAAGTGATCACTGAAGAAATCAAAGAGGAAATAAAAAAATACCTAGAAACAAATGACAATGGAGACACAAGGACCCAAAACCTATGGGATGCAGCAAAAGCAGTTCTAAGGGGGAAGTTTATAGCAATACAAGCCCACCTTAAGAAGCAGGAAACATCTCGAATAAACAACCTAACCTTGCACGTCAAGCAATTAGAGAAAGAAGAACAAAAAAACCCCAAAGCTAGCAGAAGGAAAGAAATCATAAAAATCAGATCAGAAATAAATGAAAAAGAAATGAAGGAAACGAGAGCAAAGATCAATAAAACTAAAAGCTGGTTCTTTGAGAAGATAAACAAAATAGATAAACCACTAGCCAGACTCATCAAGAAAAAAAGGGAGAAGACTCAAATCAATAGAACTAGAAACGAAAAAGAAGTAACAACTGACACTGCAGAAATAAAAAAAATCATGAGAGATTACTACAAGCAACTCTATGCCAATAAAATGGACAATCTGGAAGAAATGGACAAATTCTAAGAAATGCACAACCTGCCAAGACTGAATCAGGAAGAAATAGAAAATATGAACAGACCAATCACAAGCACTGAAATTGAAACTGTGATTAAAAACCTTCCAACAAACAAAAGCCCAGGACCAGATGGCTTCACAGGGGAATTCTATCAAACGTTTAGAGAAGAGCTAACACCTATCCTTCTCAAACTCTTCCAAAATATAGCAGAGGGAAGAACACTCCCAAATTCCTTCTACGAGGCCACCATCACCTTGATACCAAAACCAGACAAGGATGTCACAAAGAAAGAAAACTACAGGCCAATATCACTGATGAACATAGATGCAAAAATCCTCAACAAAATACTAGCAAACAGAATCCAACAGCACATTAAAAGGATCATACACCATGATCAAGTGGGGTTTATTCCAGGAATGCAAGGATTCTTCAATATACGAAAATCTATCAATGTGATAAACCATATTAACAAATTGAAGGAGAAAAACCATATGATCATCTCAATAGATGCAGAGAAAGCTTTCGACAAAATTCAACACCCATTTATGATAAAAACCCTCCAGAAAGTAGGCATAGAGGGAACTTTCCTCAACATAATAAAGGCCATATATGACAAGCCCACAGCAAACATCATCCTCAATAGTGAAAAACTGAAAGCATTTCCACTAAGATCAGGAACAAGACAAGGTTGCCCACTCTCACCACTCTTATTCAACATAGTTTTGGAAGTTTTAGCCACAGCAATCAGAGAAGAAAAGGAAATAAAAGGAATCCAAATCGGAAAAGAAGAAGTAAAGCTGTCACTGTTTGCAGATGACATGATACTATACATAGAGAATCCTAAAGATGCTACCAGAAAACTACTAGAGCTAATCAATGAATTTGGTAAAGTAGCAGGATACAAAATTAATGCACAGAAATCTCTGGCATTCCTATATAGTAATGATGAAAAATCTGAAAGTGAAATCAAGAAAACACTCCCATTTACCATTGCAACAAAAAGAATAAAATATCTAGGAATAAACCTACCTAAGGAGACGAAAGACCTGTATGCAGAAAATTATAAGACACTGATGAAAGAAATTAAAGATGATACAAATAGATGGAGAGATATACCATGTTCTTGGATGGGAAGAATCAACATTGTGAAAATGACTCTACTACCCAAAGCAATCTACAGATTCAATGCAATCCCTATCAAACTACCACTGGCATTTTTCACAGAAGTAGAACAAAAAATTTCGCAATTTGTATGGAAACACAAAAGATCCCGAATAGCCAAAGCAATCTTGAGAACGAGAAAAGGAGCTGGAGGAATCAGACTCCCTGACTTCAGACTATATTACAAAGCAACAGTAATCAAGACAGTATGGTACTGGCACAAAAACAGAAAGATAGATCAGTGGAACAGGATAGAAAGCCCAGAGATAAACCCACGCACATATGGACACCTTATCTTTGATAAAGGAGGCAGGAATGTACAGTGGAGAAAGGACAGCCTCTTCAATAAATGGTGCTGGGAAAACTGGACAGGTACATGTAAAAGTATGAGATTAGATCACTCCCTAACACCATACACAAAAATAAGCTCAAAATGGATTAAAGACCTAAATGTAAGGCCAGAAACTATCAAACTCTTAGAAGGAAACATAGGAAGAACACTCTATGACATAAATCACAGCAAGATCCTTTCTGACCCACCTCTTAGAGTAATGGAAATAAAAACAAAAATAAACAAATGGGACCTAATGAAACTTCAAAGCTTTTGCACAGCAAAGGAAACCATAACCAAGACCAAAAGACAACCCTCAGAATGGGAAAAAACATTTGCAAATGAAGCAACTGACAAAGGATTAATCTCCAAAATTTACAAGCAGCTCATGCAGCTCAATAACAAAAAAACAAACAACCCAATCCAAAAATGGGCAGAAGACCTAAATAGACATTTCTCCAAAGAAGATATACAGAATGCCAACAAACACATGAAAGAATGCTCAACATCATTAATCATTAGAGAAATGCAAATCAAAACTACAATGAGATATCATCTCACACCAGTCAGAATGGCCATCATCAAAAAATCTATAAACAATAAATGCTGGAGAGGGTGTGGAGAAAAGGGGACACTCTTGCACTGCTGGTGGGAATGTGAATTGGTTCAGCCACTGTGGAGAACAGTATGGAGGTTCCTTAAAAAACTACAAATAGAATTACCATATGACCCAGCAATCCCAATACTGGGCATATACCCCGAGAAAACCAAAATTCAAAAAGAGTCATGTACCAAAATGTTCATTGCAGCTCTATTTACAATAGCCCGGAGATGGAAACAACCTAAGCGCCCATCATCGGATGAATGGATAAAGAAGATGTGGCACATATACACAATGGAATATTACTCAGCCTTAAAAAGAAATGAAATTGAGCTATTTGTAATGAGATGGATAGACCTAGAGTCTGTCATACAGAGTGAAGTAAGTCAGAAAGAAAAAGACAAATACCGTATGCTAACACATATATATGGAATTTAAGGGAAAAAATGTCATGAAGAACCTAGGGGTAAGACAGGAATAAAGACGCAGACCTACTGGAGAACGGACTTGAGGATATGGGGAGGGGGAAGGGTGAGTTTTGACAGGGCGAGAGAGAGTCATGGACATATACACACTAACAAACGTAGTAAGGTAGATAGCTGGGGGGAAGCAGCCGCAAGGCACAGGGATATTAGCTCGGTGCTTTGTGACAGCCTGGAAGGGTGGGATGGGGAGAGTGGGAGGGAGGGAGACGCAAGAGGGAAGACATATGGGAACATATGTATATGTATAGCTGATTCACTTTGTTATAAAGCAGAAACTAACACACCATTGTAAAGCAATTATACCCCAATAAAGATGTTTAAAAAAAAAACAAAAAACCTTTGGGATGTAGCAAAAGCAGTGCTAAGAGGGAGGTTTATAGCAATACAATCCTACCTCAAACAAGAAGAAACATCTCAAATAAACAACCTAAACTTATACATAAAGCAATTAGAGAAAGAAGAACAAAAAACCCCCAAAGTTAGCAAATATAAAGAAATCATAAAGATCAGATAAGGAATAAATGAAAAAGAAATGAAGGAAACTATAGCAAATATCAATAAAACTAAAAGCTGCTACTTTGAGCAGATAAACAAAATTGATAAACCATTAGCCAGATTCACCAAGAAAAGAAGGGAGAAGACTCAAATCAATAGAATTAAAAATGAAAAAGGAGAACTAACAACTGACACTGCAGAAATACGAAGGATCATGAGAGATTACTACAAGCAACTATATGCCAATAAAACGGACAACCTGGAAGAAATGGACAAATTCTTAGAAAAGCAAACCTTCCGAGATGGAAACAGAAAGAAACAGAAAGTATTAACAGACCAATCACAAGCACTGAACTTGAAACTCTGATTAAAAATCTTCCAACAAACAAAAGCCCAGGACCAGATGGCTTCACAGGCAAATTCTATCAAACATTTAGAGAAGAGATAACACTTATCCTTCTCAAACCCTTCCTAAATATTCAGAGGAAGGAACACTCCCAAACTAATTCTATGAGGCCACCATCACCCTAATACCAAAACCAGACAAAGATGTCACAAAAAAAGAAAACTACAGGCTAATATAACTGATGAACATAGATGCAAAAATCCTCAATAAAATACTAGCAAACAGAATCCAACAGGACATTAAAAGGATCATACACCATGATCAAGTGGTGTTTACCCCAGGAATGCAAGGATTCCTCAAATATGCAAATCAATCAATGTGATACACCATATTAACAAACTGAAGAATAAAAATCATATGATCATTTCAATAGATGCTGAAAAAGCTTTTGACAAATTCAACACGCATTTATGATAAAAACCTTCCAGAAAGTAGGCACAGAAGGAACTTACCTCAATATAATAAAGGCCATATGACAAATCCACAGCCAACATCATTCTCAATGGTGAAAAACTGAAACCGTTTCCACTAAGATCAGGAACAAGACAAGGTTACTCACTCATACCACTATTATTCAACATAGTGTTGGAAGTTTTAGCCACATCAATCAGAGAAGAAAAAGAAATAAAATGAATCCAAGTCATAAAAGAAGAAGTAAAGCTGTCACTGTTTGCAGAAGACATGACACTATACATAGAGAATCCTAAAGATGCTACCAGAAAACTACTAGAGCTAATCAATGAATTTGGTAAAGTAGCAGGATACAAAATTAATGCACAGAAATCTCTGGCATTCCTATATAGTAATGATGAAAAATCTGAAAGTGAAATCAAGAAAACACTCCCATTTACCATTGCAACAAAAAGAATAAAATATCTAGGAATAAACCTACCTAAGGAGACGAAAGACCTGTATGCAGAAAATTATAAGACACTGATGAAAGAAATTAAAGATGATACAAATAGATGGAGAGATATACCATGTTCTTGGATGGGAAGAACCAACATTGTGAAAATGACTCTACTACCCAAAGCAATCTACAGATTCAATGCAATCCCTATCAAACTACCAATGGCATTTTTCACAGAACTAGAACAAAAATTTCACAATTTATACAGAAACACAAAAGACCCTGAATAGACAAAGCAATCTTGAGAAAGAATGCTTGAGGAATCAGGATGCTAGACTTCAGAATATCGTACAAAGCTACAGTAATCAAGACACTATTGTACTGGCACAGAAACAGAAATATAGATCAACAGAAATGGATAGAAAGCCAGAGATAAACCCATGCTCATATGGTCACCTTATGTTTGAAAAAGGAGACAGGAATATACAATGGAGAAAAGACAGCCTCTTCAATAAATGGTGCTGGGAAAACTGGACAGCTACATGTAAAAGAATGAACTTAGAACACTCCCTAACATCGTACACAAAAATAAACTCAAAATGGATTAGACACCTAAATGTAAGATCGGACACTATAAAACTCTCGGAGGAAAATATAGGAAGAACACTCTATGACATAAATCACATCTCGACCTTTTTTGATCCACCTCCTAGAGTAATGGAAATAAAAACAAAAATAAACAAATGGGACCTAATGAAACTTAAAAGCTTTTGCACAGCAAAAGAAACCATAAACAACACGAAAAGACAGCCCTCAGAATGGGAGAAAATATTTGCAAACGAAGCAACTGACAAAGGATTAATCTCCAAAATATATAAGCAGCTCATGCAGCTCAATATCAAAAAGACAAACCACCCAATCAATAAATGGACAGAAGACCTAAATAGACATTTCTCCAAAGAAGATATACAGAATGCCAACAAACAAATTAAAGTATGCTCAACGTCACTAATCATTAGAGAAATGCAAATCAAAACTACAGTGAGGTATCACCTCACACCCATCAGAATGGCCATCATCAATAAATCTACAAACAGGGCTTCCCTGGTGGCACAGTGGTTGGGAGTTCGTCTGCTGATGCAGGGGACACGGGTTTGTGCCCTGGTCCAGGAGGATCCCACATGGCGCGGAGCGGCTAGGCCCGTGAGCCATGGCCGCTGAGCCTGCGCGTCCAGAGTCTGTGCTCCGCAACGGGAGAGGCCACAGCGGTGAGAGGTCCGCGTACTGCAAAAAATAAATAATTAATTAAAAATAAATTAAAAAAAAATTTTTTTTAAATCTACAAACAGTAAATGTTGGAGAGGTTGTGGAGAAAAGCAAACCCTCTGGCACTGTTAGTGTGAATGTAAATTGATACAGCCACTATGGACAACAGTATGGAGGTTACTTAAAAAACTAAAAGCAGAACTACCATACGACCCACCAATCCCACTACTGGGCATATACCCTGAGGAAACAATAATTGAGAAACAATCATGTCCCACAATATTCACTGCAGCTCTATGTACAATAGCCAGGACATGGAAGCAACCTAAGTGTCCATCGACAGATGAATGGATACAGAAAATGTGGCACATATATACAATGGAATATAACTCAGCCATAAAAAGAAATGAAATTGAGTTATTTGTAGTGAGGTGGAAGGACCTCAAGTCTGTCATTCAGAGTGAAGTAAGTCAGAAAGAGAAAAAAAATACCGTATGCTAACATATATATGGAATTATATTTAAAAAAAAGGTTCTGAAGAACCTAGGGGCAGGACAGGAATAAACATGCAGATATAGAAGCAAGAAGAAGTAAAATCCTGCAGCCGGTGGAACAAAAACCACATTCATAGAAAGACAGACAAGATGAAAAGGCAGAGGGCTATGTTCCAGATAAAGGAACAAGATATAACCCCAGAAAAACAACTAAATGAAGTGGAGATAGGCAAGCTTCCAGAATAAGAATATGAGATAGGCAAGCTTCCAGAATAATAGTGAAGATGATCCAGGACCTCGGGAAAAAAATGGAGGCAAAGATCGAGAAAATGCAAGAATTATTTAACAAAGACCTATAAGAATTAAAGAACAAACAAACAGAGATGAATACAGTAACCGAAATGAAAACTACACTAGAAGGAATCAATAGCAGAATAACTGAGGCAGAAGAACGGATAACTGACCTGGAATACAGAATGGTGGAATTCACTGCTGCAGAACAGAATAAAAAAAAAGAATGAAAAGAAATGAAGAAAGCCTAAGGGACTTCTGGGACATTAAACGCAACAACATTCACATTATAGGGGTCCCAGAAGAAGAAGAGAGAGAGAGAAAGGAACAGAGAAAATATTTGCAGAGATTATAGTCGGAAACTTCCCTAATATGGTAAAGGAAATAGCCACCCACGTCCAGGAAGTTCAGTGAGTCCCATACAGGATAAACCCAAGGAGAAACATGCCGAGACACATAGTAATCAAATTGGCAAAAATTAAAGACAAAGAAAAATTACTGAAAGCAGCACGGGAAATACGACAAATAACATACAAGGGAATACCCATAAGGTTAACAGCTGATTTCTCAGCAGAAACTCTACAAGCCAGAAGGGAGTAGCATGATATACTTAAAGTGATGAAAGGGAAGAACCTATAACCAAGATTACTCTACCTAGCAAGGATCTCATTCAGATTCGATGCAGAAATCAAAAGCTTTACAAACAAGAAAAGTGAAGAGAATTTGGCACCACCAAACCAGCTCTACAATAAATGCTAAAGGAACTTGTTTAAGTGGGTAACACAAGAGTAGAAAAGGACCCACAAAAGCAAAGCACAAATAATTAAGAAAATGGTCATAGGAACATACATATCGATAATTACCTTAAAAGTGAATGGATTAAATGCTCCAACCAAAAGACACAGGCTGCCTGAATGGATACAGAAACAGTAACCTATGCTGTGTACAAGAGACCCACTTCAGACCTAGGGACACATACAGGCGGAAAGTCAGGGGATGGAAAAAGATATTCAATGCAAACGGAAATCAAAAGAAACTTGGAGTAGCAATACTCATATCAGAAAAAATAGACTTTAAAATAAAGAATGTTACAAGAGACAAGGAAGGACACTACATAATGATCAAGGGATCAACCCAAAAAGAAGATATAACAATTATAAATACATACACACCCAACATAGGAGCACCTCAATACATAAGGCAACTGCTAACAGCTAGACAAGATGAAATCGAGAGTAACACAATATTAGTGGGGGACTTTAACACCTCACTTACACCAATGGACAGATCATCCAAACAGAAAATTAATAAGGAAACACAAGCTTTAAAGGACACAAAAGACCAGATAGATTTAATTGATATTTATAGGACATTCCATCCAAAACCAGATTACACTTTCTACTCAAGTGTGAATGGAACATTCTCCTGGATAGATCACATCTTGTGTCACAAATCAAGCCTCAGTAAATTTAAGAAAACTGAAATCATATCAAGCATCTTTTCTGACCACAACGCTATGAGATTAGAAATCAATTACAGGGAAAAAAACGTAAAAAACACAAACACACGGAGGCTAAACAATACGTTACTAAATAAGCAAGAGATCACTGAAGAAATCAAAGAGGAAATCAAAATATACCTAGAGACACATGACAATGAAAACACGATGATCCAAAACCTATGGGATGCAGCAAAAGCAGTTCTAAGAGGCAAGTTTATAGTTATATAAGCCTACCTCAAGACAGAAGAAAAATCTCAAATAAACAATGTAACGCTACACCTAAAGGAACTAGAGAAAGAAGAACAAACAAAACCCAAAGTGAGTGGAAGGAAAGAAATCATAAAGATCAGAGCAGAAATAAATCAAATAGAAATAAAGGAAACAATAGCAAAGATCAATAAAATTAAAAGCCGGTTCCCCGAGAAGATAAACAAAATTGATAACCATTAGCCAGACTCATCAAGAAAAAGTGGGAGAGGACTCCAATAAAATTAGAAATGAAAAAGGAGAAGCTACAACAGACACTACAGAAATACAAAGCATCCTAAGAGACTACTACAAGCAACTCTATGCCAATAAAATGGACAACCTGGAAGAAGTGGACAAATCCTTAGAAAGGTATAACCTTCCAAGACTGAACAAGGATGAAATAGAAAATATGAACAGACCAATCACAAGTAATGATTGAAACTGCGATTAAATATCTTCCAACAAACAAGTCCACAAACAGATGGCTTTACAGGTGAATTCTATCAAACATGTAGAGGAGAGCTAACACCCATCATTCGCAAACTCTTCCAAAACACTGTGGAGGAGAGAACACTCCCAAACTCATTCTATGAGGCCACCATCACCCTGATACCAAAACCAGACAAAGGTAGTACAAAAAAAGAAAACTACAGACCAATATAACTGATGAATATAGATGCAAAAATCTTCAACAAAATACTAGCAAACAGAATCCGACAACAAGTTAAAAGGATCATACACCATGATCAAGTGGCATTTATCCCAGAGATGCAAGGATTCTTCAATAAACGCAAATCAATCAATGTGATACACCATATTAACAAATTGAAGCATAAAAACCATACGCTCATCTCAATAGATGCAGAAAAAGCTTTTGACAAATATCAACACCCATTTATCATAAAAAACCCTCTAGTAAGTGGGCATAGAGGGAACCTACTTCAACATAATAAAGGCCATATATGACAAACCCACAGCAAACATCATCCTCAATGGTGAAAAACTGAAAGCATTTCCTCTAAGATCAGGAACAAGACAAGGATGTCCACTCTCAGCACTCTTATTCAACATAGTTTTGGAAGTTCTAGCCACTGTAATCAGAGAAAAAGAGAAATAAAAGGAATCCAAATTGGTAAAGAAGAAGTAAAACTGTCACTGTTTCCCGATGACACGATACTATACATAGAGAATCCTAAAGATGCCACCAGAAAACTATTAGAGCTAATCAATGAATTTGGTAAAGTTGCAGGACACAAACTTAATGCACAGAAATCTCTTGCGTTCCTTTACACTAATGATGAAATATCTGAAAGAGAAATTAAGGAAACACTCCCACTTACCATTGCAACAAAAAGAATGAAATACCTAGGAATAAACCTACCTGAGAGACAAAAGACCTGTATGCAGAAAACTATAAGACACTGATGAAAGAAATCAAAGATGATACCAATAGATGGAGAGATACACCATGTTCTTGGATTGGAAGAAGCAATATTGTGAAAATGACTATACTACCCAAAGCAATCTATAGATTCAATGCAAGCCCTATCCAATTACCAATGCCATATTTTACGGAACTAGAACAAAAATCTTAAAATTCGTATGGAGACACAAAAGACCCCAAATAGCCAAAGCAGTCTTGAGGGAAAAAAACGGAGCTGGAGGAATCAGACTCCCTGACTTCAGACTATACTACAAAGGTACAGTAATCAAGACAATATGGTATTGGCACAAAAACAGACACACAGATCAATGGAACAAGATAGAAAGCCCAGAGATAAACCCATGCACCTATGGTCAACTAATCTATGACAAAGGAGGCAAGGATATACAATGGAGTAAAGACAGTCTCTTCAATAAGTGGTGCTGGGAAAACTGGACAGCTACATGTAAAAGAACAAAATTAGAACACTCCCTAACACCATACACAAAAATAAACTCAAAATGGATTAGACACCTAAATGTAAGATCGGACACTATAAAACTCTCAGAGGAAAAGATAGGCAGAACACTCTATCACATAAATCACAGCTCGACCTTTTTTGATCCACCTCCTAGAGTAATGGAAATAAAAACAAAAATAAACAAATGGGACCTAATGAAACTTCAAAGCTTTGGCACAGCAAAGGAAAGCATAAACAAGACAGAAAACAGCCCTCAGAATGGTAGAAAATATTTGCAAATAAATCAACGGACAAAGGATTAATCTCTAAAATGTACTGACAGCTCATGCAGCTCAATATTAAAAAAACAAACAACCCAGTCCAAAAATGGGTAGAAGACCTAAATAGACATTTCTCCAAAGAAGACAAAAAGATGGCCAAGAAGCACATGAAAAGCTGTTCAACATCACTAATTATTAGAGAAATGCAAATCAAAACAACAAGGTATCACCTCACACCAGTTAGAATGGGCATCATCAGACAATCTACAAACAACAAATGCTGGAGAGGGTGTGGAGAAAAGGGAACCTTCCTGCACTGTTGATGGCAATGTAAATTGATTCAGCCACTCTGGAGAACAGTATGGAGGTTCCTTAAAAAATTAAAAATAGAATTACCATTTGATCCAGTAATCCCACTACTGGGCATGTTCCCAGAGAAAACCATAATTCAAAAAGACACATGCAGGGCTTCCCTGGTGGCGCAGTGGTTGAGAGTCGGCCTGCCGATGCAGGGGACACGGGTTCGTGCCCTGGCCCGGGAAGATCCCACATGCCGCGGAGCGGCTGGGCTCATGAGCCATGGCCACTGAACCTGTGCGTCCGGAGGCTGTGCTCTGCAGCGGGAGAGGCCACAACAGTGAGAGGCCCGCGTACCGCAAAAAAAAAAAAAAAAAAAAAAAAAAAAAAAGACACATGCACCCCAATGTTCATTGCAGCACTATTTACAATAGCCAGACCATGGAAGTAACCTAAATGCCCATCGACAGACAAATGGATAAAGAAGATGTGGTACATATAAACAATGGAATATTACTCAGCCATACAAAGGAACAAAATTGGTTCATTTGTAGAGACGTGGATGGATCTAGAGACTGTCATACAGAGTGAAGTAAGTCAGAAAGAGAAAAAGAAATATCATGTATTATCGCATATACGTGCAACCTAGAAAAATGGTACAGATGAACCAGTTTGCAGGGCAGAAACTGAGACACAGATGTAGAGAACAAACTTATGGACACCAAGGAGGGGAAAGCGCCGGGGTGGTGGTGGTTGTAGAGTGATGAATTGGGTGATTGGGACTGACATGTATACACTGATGTGTATAAAACTGATGACTAATAAGGACCTGCTGTATAAAAAAATAAATAATATTAAATTAAAAAAAAAAGACGCCGATGTAAGGAATAGACTTGAGGACACAGGGAGGGGAAAGGGTAAGTTGGGACGAAGTGAGAGAGTGGCATGGACATATATACACTACCAAATATAAAACCGATAGCTAGTGAGAAGCAGCCACATAGCACAGGAAGATCAGCTCGGTGCTTTGTGACCACCTTGAAAGGTGCAATAGGGAGGGTGGGAGGGAGATGCAAGAGGGAGGAGATATGAGGATACATGTATATGTATAGCTGATTCACTTTGTTATACAGCAGAAACTAACACACCATTGTAAAGCAATTATACTCCAATAAAGATGTTAAAAAAAATAACAACTACTAGAAAATATTCAGCATAATATATGACAAGAATTGATTACCTCTTCCACAAATGCTTTGAAAAAGTAGATCATCATGTAGCAAATACTCAATAATTGTTTTTCAATAAAAACTGGGTAATTAATATGGTTAGAATAAACACTTTCAGTTATAAAGTACTAACCTGATAATACTCAAATCTCAAATGCCATAATTCAAGCTATAGTTCCAATTTTGAGATACCAATCTAATAAAATAGTTGTATAAGAATTTCTGGTAATCTATGCTGTTCACTCTTCCCTTAGTTCAATGTTTTCCTTTCGCCTGTTGATTTCAGATGTAAGAAATCTGAATCCATTAGAACAGGCATATAAAAAAAAGAGAATAATCAGCATATATAAAGACTCTTGGTAAAAAAATAAAAATTGCCTGAGAAAAGAATGAAAAGCTACTGCATATACTTACATATCACATGTACCTACAATTGTGGCCTTTCAACTTTTCATAACCAAACTGTGGCCCAAGCATAATTCTGAGTAGGTCAAGCAGGCATAATTCTGCATAGATCCAGCAGGGTCAGAGGAGCCTGTCCACATTCAAACGGCACTGTGCATGCTTCCAGAGGCCATGACGAAGGGAGGAAAAAAATGCTATAGAAAAATTAACCTCTTTTAGGATGAAGTATCCGGCCAGAACCAAGAGAAAGATTGTATGCTAGTCACTCAAAAACTGTTCTTTCAATTCTAGAGCTCAGAATCGACAATGTGAGAATGCATTTTGGCATATTAACTGTTCTACAGCATCAAGACACACTAAAGTTCAGAGAATGCCTTTCTACCTGAAGCAATTTAAAAATTCCTTATCTTTTCTTGAAACTTACTATATAATCCATTATAAATTATATTTATACCCCGCCCCAAGTCCATAAAGGCTTCAAATGGGAAGAAAAAAAAATGAGTCACTGAAAAATTAAAGTCTAACCTTCTTATTGTACTGCAACGTACATTTAATGGTGACCCAAAATTATGATTGGTTTCAAAAAATAAAAGACAGGAATAAATATAAAATAATGATGAACTACTCATTTTACAATGGGAACCTAATGGTGCTACACTTTCTATTTTTCTTCTGAGCAATGTTAAGTAGAAATAGCAAACTGTCCTCTAGGAAAAATCAGAGTATCTGAGCCTAAAAAAGAACCCTGTCCTCAAATGAGTTAGCACACAGGTATTCACTAGGTTACCATGCACTATGTGACAGTGTGGGCTCAGAATATGAAATAGTGGAGGTTTTCTAAGGCTTCTTAGAATATGGCTCATATACATCAAAAACTGCAATTGTAGCCAAGATTATTTTAAAACTGTTTTTTCCCTTTAAAGAATGAGCTATAGTACGGTTTGTGCATTAGTCTATGGTACCCCTGCCCATCTTAAAAAGTCTCAGTAAAAAAATGCAAATGCGTAAATAAAGAACTGTCACCATCTTTCAGCACAAGCTACAGTATTTTGCAGAGCCATTCATTTTTCAAGTCCTCATAAATGAACTACTTTTCCCATCCATGCAAACAATTCATTAATTTTACTGTAAAAGACTTTCTGAGGTCACTTAATTCAGCAATCTTGAACAAAAAGAATTTTCTCTAATCTCTTCTTTAATCTCTTAAAAAGATTAAACAATATTCCACTTATCCTTCTGCAGATGTAAATCAATGCTGGACACCTCAGGGAAACCCTTTTATTTACTTGAAACTCATATCAAGTCGTGTCTTATACTCTCTTTTATAAACTAAATAATGTATAATATTCCTAATTTATCTTTGTGGTATGTGTTATCCATTAGCCTGTAAATTTTGATTTGTATTTGTATTCTATTATTTTTTTTTTTTTGGCAGTACGCAGGCCTCTCACTGCTGTGGCCTCTCCCGTTGCGGAGCACAGGCTCCGGACGCGCAGGCTCAGCGGCCATGGCTCACGGGCCCAGCCGCTCTGCGGCATGTGGGATCTTCCCGGACCGGGGCACGAACCTGTGTCCCCTGCATCAGCAGGGGGACTCTCAACCACTGCGCCACCAGGGAAGTCCTGTATTCTATTATTTTATTAGTGTAGTTAACACAAGTGAAAAAGTTCTCTGAGCATATACAGATTATTAAGGAGGCATCTACGGATTAAAAACTCACACCAAGTGTTTTTATCTATTTGTTTTCTTGCCAAATAGCATAATATTGCTTGCTCATGTTCAGGTTAAATTTAACTAGGAACCATGCATTTTTTTTCTTTCACTCACTGGGCCTAACCAGTAAGCCTCTCTCTAAAATGAATTTCTAATTTATTTTTATCCTAGGCACTTAATAACCTGTACTTGTCACTACTGTCTTCTATCCTGCTTGAATGAAACCATTTTCCAAGCTCTTATACCAATTCTGAATTTTATTTATATTTTCTATTAACATTTACTTTCATTTAGAAACAGCAATAAATCTTATAGGCATCTTTTTTATTCTTTCATACATAACACCAATAAAGATACTGACTAAAAAGGACCTCACAGCTAGATTCTCAATGGATCCCCCCAAGATATACGTAAGCCAGTCTTAGAATTTGGATATATTTGGTTTTCCCTCTTATACTGATAAAGTCAAGGCCATGTTTTTATTAAAAAGGCTATGCTTTGGTAAGAATGCTTTTCACCTCAAAGGCAACATTAAAAAAAAGATACAGTTATCACTTTGCCTTTATATTGCATGTCACTCTGTAATTGCAAACACACTATTTGTTTTGTATGTTGTACTGAGAGTTACTGAATACTACAGAATTCTGAAAATAAGCTTGTTAATGGTCAACACTGGGTGCTAAGCACTCAGTGACTTCTCTCCTAAAACAATGTTAGTAGATCTGCACAGTAGCTGAAATTCTTAAGCATACTATACTTGAATATGACATAGGAATACGTAAGATTTCCTAAATCTTCCAACACTTTCCCCGTTTGGTTTGACCTTTATCACAACCGAAACAACGTCCATTCTTTATGCCTAATTTTTACTGAAAAAACATGAATGAAAACAACTTTCAAAACTTTAGCCTCCTAATAACCCTCTATTAATACATTTTCATTATTCTCTATTTATTCAAAAGTATATTAGTTTTAAAAAAGCAATGTACCAGGCAAGGTAGGCAGAACACAAAAGAATCAGTTTTGGTCTTATTTTATATGACACGAGTTGGAAAGCAAAGTATATAAATATAAAACAATGTGTTTCTTCAAGAATAAGAAAATACATCTAAATGTCCTTTACGCAAAGAGAAAACTTTTTTCTCTTCTAAACTGAACACTGAGCTTTCATTTCCTATTTCTCTTCTTCATTTTCAACTTTCCTTTTTCTTCCTGAACAATTAAGTCCTAAAACCATGACACAGGGCAGAGTCAGAATCAGAGTGACATCAAGAGGTGCACAGAAGGTCTGCCCAGTGGGATGTCACAGGCCAAGCTAGTTGAGGGCATCAACAAGTGAGGGTAATCCAGCACGGGCAGCAGAGCCTCAACGAGATGAGAAGAGCATCCATGTGGAGGGGTAGCCCAGCATGGGTGTAAGAGCCGAAGTATTTGAGGTGGGTATCCTTGCAAGAGGATGGGAGTGATCCAGCATCGAAATTCAGAGCCCCAGTATGGTGAAGAGGGGTCTATGCAGGGGTTGGGAGTGGGTGCTGGTGTAGAGTAGTCTACAAAAAGTAAAGAGAGCATCCACACAGTGTTAACCTGAAGCAGGTTATCACAGACCAAGGAGGATGAAAAGGACACACACTCAGAGGGCAGCCCAGTGAGTAGTATCAGAGCCCAGGCAGAGTGAGAAGGGTCAATCTCAAGAAGGGGCAAGCTGCTGAAATGTCAGAGCCAAGATGAAGAAGGAGGGCATCCACACAAGGGAGAGGACCAGCATGTGGAGGTCAGAGCCAGAGAAAGGTAAGGAGGACATAACTGCAAAGGGGTGGCTTGGTGTAGGGTGTCAAAGCCTAATCAGAGAAACGAGGAGAGGACATCCAAGGAGTGGAGACATCTCAACATGCAGAGTCAGAACCAGAGTGCAGTGAAGAGGACATTCAGGCAGAGTATGGCCTGGGTTGGTGTGCTGGAATGTGAGCAGTGAGAAAAGGCATCCTTGAGGGAAACTGGTGGACGGTAATGGGGAGTTCAGGCTCCAGCAGGATGAGGTGGCTTCTGTGCAGGAGAGGGAGTAGAGGCAGAGATGGAGGATTAGTTACATACGGAATGATCAAACAAAAAAAGGAAATATATTAAAGATAATATAAACCAGGTTTTTCAATGTAAACTGGGAGAATTACAATTATAAACATTTTCTTCAAGCACTCATGAACACTCATCAAGATCAACAATATCTTGGGCCATGAGACAAACCTCAAAAAAATTTTGAAATTGTTCTCTTAGCATAAGAGAACCAAACTAGAAATCGATAACAGAAAGACAAGGGGAAAACCTCCAAATGCTTGGAAATTATACAGTGCAGTTCTAAATAATCCATGGGTCAAAGAGGAAGTCTCAAAGGAAATATTTTTTAAAAATACATAGAAGTGAATGAAATGAAAATACAAAAAAATCAAAACATGTGAGATGCACTGAAAGTAGTAATGAGAGGGACTAAATAGTTATATCAAAAAAAGAATAGTCTCAAGTTCCTATTTTAATAAACTAGAAAAATAACAAAATAAATATAAAATAAGAAGAAGGAATATAATAACAAACAAAAGAGCAAAAATCAATGAAACTGAAAACAGGAAAAATAGAGAAAAATATCAATGAAAGAAAAAGCTGGTTCTTTGAAAAAAAATCTCTAAAACTGGCAAGCCTAGCAAGACTGACAAAAATAAAAGAGTGAAAGTACAAATAATATCACAAATGAAGCACTATAGACCCTTAAGTCATTATAAAGATAATAAGAGAATACTATGAACAACTTTATGTTGACATAAATTAGAAGAAATGGAACAACTCTCAAAAGTCACAAATTCCCAAAACTCAACCAAGACAAAATAGACAACTTATCTTATAACCATTAAACAAATTGAAATTGTAATTAAAAAGCTCTTCAGAAAGAACTATCTAGGCCCAGATGGTTTCACTGGAGAATTCTATTAAATATTTAAAGAAGAACTAACACCAATTTTATACAATTTCTTCCGGAAAACAGAAAAGGAGAGAACACTTCCTAACTCACTTTATAAGGATGGTACTAAAAGCAGACTAAGGCAATAAAAAAAGAGAAAACTACTGTCTAATACCTCTCACAAACTTTGATGTAAAAATTCCAAACAGGGAGTCCCTGGCAGTCCAGTGGTTAGGACTCACCGCTTTCACTGCTGGGGCCAAGATTTGATCCCTGGTTGGGGAACTAAGATCCCGCAAGATGCGTGGCATGGCCAAAAAATAAATACATAAATAAATAAGTAAAATAAAAAAATTAAAATTCTAAACAAAATACTATAAAAGCAAGTCCAGCAATGTAGAAAAACAATTATAACAAGTGAGATTTATTACAGGTATGTAAGGCATGTCCAACATTTAAAAATCAATTAAGATAACCCACCAAATAAATAGCTAAAGAAAACTCATATGATATAGAGGCAGAAAAATGTATTTTACAAAACCTTGCATGGAATCATAACAAAAACTCAGCATAGAGAGAAAGTTCCTCAACTTTCAAAAGAGTATCTACAAAAAATCTACAGCTAACATCATACTTGATGATAGATTGAATGCTTTCCTCATAAAATCAAGAACATAGTAAACATATCCTCTCTCAACACTCCTATTCACATAGCACTGGGAGTCCTAGCCAGGACCATAAGAAATAAAAAGCATACACATTCAAAAAAAAGTAATAAAACCGTCCCTATCTACAAATGACATAATTGTCATTACCCCAAAGAATCAACAGTAAAACCTCTAGAACTAGTGAGTTCAGCAATGCTCCAGGAATCAAGATAAACACAGAAATTTCATCACATTTCAAACAGCAAACAAACATGAAACGACAAACGTGAAAACCAAAATTTAAAACACAATACGTTTATAATTGCTCCAAAGAAAATTAAATACTTAGACATAACTGTGAGAAAACATGTACAGGATTTATATCCTGAAAATTATAAAATGCTGATGAAAGAAATCAAATAGCTAAATAAATGGAGAGTCTTGCCATATTCATAAATTGGAAGACTCAACAGAGTAAACATGTCAATTTTTCCCAAAACTGATCTATAGTTTTAATGTAATAGCTATTAAAATACCAGCAAAGTTTTTTTAATAGACATTGACAATCTTCTAAAGTTATCATGGAAAGGCACAGGACTAGAAGAGCTACAATAATTTTGAAAAAGAATAAAATGGGAGGAATCATTCTATCCAATATTAAGGCTTACTATATAGCTACAGCAATTAAGACAGTTGGCAGAAGGATAGAGACATAGATCAATGGATTAGAAAAGAGAACTGAGAAAGAGACATATGCAAATATGTCCAACTGATGAGAAAGAGACATATGCAAATATGTCCAACTGATTTCTGACAAAAGTATAAAAAAGATTTCAACAAATGGCGCTGGAGCAATTGGACACAGTAGGCAAAAAAAAAGGAAGCTCAACCTAAACCTCACACCTTATACAAAAATTATTGCAAAATGGATCATGCACTTAATAAAAAACATAAAACTATAAAACTTTCAGTAAAAAAAAGGAGAAAATCTTCAGGTACTAAGGCTAGGCAAAGAGTTCTTAGACTTGACAATAAAAGCATGGTCTGTAAAAGGAAAAAACTGATAAACTAGACCTAGTTAAAATTAAAAACAATTTGCTCTATGAAAGACCCTACGAAAGGGATGAAAAGACAACCTACAGACTAGGAAGAAGTATTTGCAAACTACATATCCAACAAAGGCTCTCTATATAGGACATATGAAGAACTCTCAAAATTCATCAATAAAAAAACCAAATATTACACAGGAAATGGGCAAAAAGGATGAACAGACATTTCTCTGAAGAAGATGGCAAATAAGCACATGAAGCAATGTCCAACATCAATATCCATTAGAAAAATGCAAATTAAAACCACAATTAGGTCTTCCCTGATGGCGCAGTGGTTGGGGGTCCGCCTGCCGATGCAGGGGACGTGGGTTCGTGCCCCA
This sequence comes from Phocoena sinus, assembly GCF_008692025.1. NCBI lineage: Eukaryota > Metazoa > Chordata > Mammalia > Artiodactyla > Phocoenidae > Phocoena > Phocoena sinus. The sequence continues at coordinate 38,435,614 of NC_045776.1, forward strand.
GTCCGGGAGGATACCACATGCCGTGGAGCGGCTGGGCTCGTGCGCCATGGCCACTGGCTCTCCAGAGCCTGTGCTCACCTATCCAAATGGCTACAATACAAAATAATTATAACAAACGTTGGCAAGAATGCAGAGGATGTAGATCTTTCTTGCATTGTTGGTGGGAATGTAAAATGGTAAACCTCCTTGAAAATAGTTCAGCAGTTTCTGACAAAACTATATATGCATTTATGACACAATATTCCAAGGAAATGAAAATGTTACGCTCACACAAAAATCTATACATTGAATATTCACAGCCTTTTCATTTCTAACAGTCTGAAGCTGAAAACAATCCTTTAACAGGTGAATGGTTAAAGAAAATGTAGTACACCCATACCATGGAATACTATTCAGCAATAAAAGGAACAAACTATTGATACATTCAACAACTTGGATGGATCTAAAAAGTACTATGTTGAGTGGGAAAAAAAGCTAATATCAAAAGGTTACATACTGTATGATTCCATTTATATACCATTCTTGAAATGACAAAATTATAGAGATGGAGAGTGGATCAGTGGTTACTAGGGATTAGGGAAGGAGAAAGCAGTACAAAGGAAAATAGCTATGTTTATAAAAGGACAGCATGAGTGACTCTTGTAACAAAACTGTTTTGTATCTTGATTGTGGTGATGGTACACAAATCTACATATGTGATAAAACTGCACAGAACTAAATATACACACAAATAAGTACATGTGAAATCTATACAAGGTTGATGAATTCTATCAATATCAATTTTCTGGTTGTGATATTGCACTACAGTTAATCAAAATGCTGCCATTGGTGAAAAGTGGGTAAAGGGGACACGGACTATCTCTCTGCATTATTTCTTACCACTGCAGATGAATCTATAATTACCTCAAAACAAAGTGTTTTTTTTTAAAAATGTACCACTGTGCTACTCCATTTTTATTTCTGTGAGTCCTGGATTAGAATAAAATAAAATGTCCATGAGTCTGGTAATGATAAAAACAAATGGGACAAATGGATTTCCACATGCAAAAGAACTAAGTTGAACCACTACCTCTTACCATACACAAAAATTAAACCAAAATGAACCAAAGACCTGAATAAAGAGCTAAAACCATAAAACTCATAGAAGAAAACATAGGGTTAAATCTTCATGATCTTTGATATGGCAGTAGTTTCTTAGATATGTCACCAAAAGCACAATCAACAGGAGAAAAATTAGAAAATTTAGACTTCATCAATAGTAAAATCTTTTATGCTTCAAAGGACACAATCAAGAAAGTGAAAAAACAACGTACATAATGAGAGGTTATTTGTAAATCATGTATCTTTTAGTGGTCTAAAATCTAGAATATGAAAAAAATCTGGAATATGTAAAACTATTACAACAACAACAACAAGACAAACAACCCAATTAAAAAATGGGCAAAGGACTTGAATAGACACTTCTCCAAAGAAGACTTACAAATGTTGACATCATTAGCCACTAGGAAAATGACAATCAAAACCACAAGTAGATACCACTTCATACTTACTAGGATGGCTATTATCAAAAAAATGAAATACAACAGGTGTTGGTGAGGATATAGAAACATTGGAATCCTTGTACACTCTTAGGGGGAATATAAAGTGGTTCAGCTGCTGTAGGAACGATTGGTAGCTCCCCAAAAAGTTCAACATAGAACAACCTAAGACCTAGTAATTCCACTCCTGGGTATATAGCCAAAATAACTGAAACAGGTGTTCAAACAAAAACCTGCACATGAATATTCATAGCAGCACTACAGTCAAAAGGTAGAAACCCAAATGTCTATAAACGAATGAATGGAGAAACAAAATGTGATGTATCCACACAATGGGGTATTTTTCAGCTGACCTTGAAAACATTACGCTAAGTGAAAGAAATCAGACACAAGAGGCCACATATTGTATGATTCCAGTTAAATGAAATATCGAGAGTTAGCAAAACAATACAGACAGAAAACTGATTAGCTATTGTCAGGGGTTAGGTGGAAAGGAAGAATGGGCAGCAACTGCTTAATGGGTACAGTTTCCTTTGGGGTGAAAATGTTCTGGAACTTAAAAGTGATGGTTATGCAAAACTGTTAGTGTACTGAATGTCACGACGGGTCAATTGTATGTTATATGTATTTTACCACATTATGGTAAAAAACAATGATTTGACATATATATAAGGTTCTAGAATAGTAAAATTTGCAGACAGAGAAAGTAGAATGGTGACTGCCAGGGACTGCCAAAGGGAGGAATGGGGAGCTTTAATGGGCACACAGAGTTTTCGTTTTGCAAGATGAAAAGGGTTCGGGAGATTGAATAACAACGTGAATACATTTAACACTACTGAACTGTAGACTTAAAAATTGGTTAAGATGGTAAAATTTATGTTATGTGTATTTTACCATAATTAAAACATAAAGTTAAAAAATACATAATGACATTTCATGAAAACTACAAGCATTTCTCATGTTACAAAAATCTCTAATAAAATATTAGCAAATCAAACTCAGTAATAGATGGAAAAACAAAACCAAAAACCACCATGACCAAATGAGGCTTAGGCCAGGAAGGCAAGGTAAATTAAGCATTCAAAAACCAATCAACATATTTTACCAGAGTATAACAGAGAAAAAAACATATTATCAGCACAGTAAATGAAGAAAAATCATTTGACAAAATTCTACTCCTATTTATGACTTAAAAAAAAGCCTCACCAAACTAGGGACAAAAATAAATATCCTCAACCTGATAAAGAACATCTACAAAAAACCTATAGCTTACATTGTGCTTAATAGTTAAAGATTTAAGATAACAAAAAGAAGGCAAAGATGTCCACCCTCGTCACTTTCATTCAACATTGTCCTGCAGGTTCTAGCCAATGCCAAAGGGCAAGAAAAAGAAACAAAGAATCTATAGATTGTAAAGATAAAATAAAACTGTTTTTATCTGTAGATGACATAATCCTGTATGTGGAAAATCCAAAGTACTCAGGCAAAAAAAAACTACTATAACAAGTGAATTTTAAGAAGTTGATGGATACCAAGTCAATGTTAAAAAATCAGTTCTGTTTTTTTTCAAATTAGAAATGAAATAAAATTTAAAAGTAAGTGTACAGTATAATATAAAATTAAAATTACACCATTTATAATAGTATCAAAAAACATAAAATACTTAAGGATAAATACAACAAAATATGAGCATATTTTACACCCTGTACCCCTGAAAACTACAAATCATGCAGAAAAAAAGTGAAAGAAAATCTAAAAAAATAATGGAGAGATATTCATAGATTGGAAGATTCAGTGCATGTTAATTTTCCTCATTTTGATCTGTAAATTCAATATACCCCAAACAAAATTCCAGGAGGCAATGTTCTTTTAGGAACTAATAAGCTGACTCTAAAATTTAGTGGAATGCAAAGGACCTCAAAGAGCCAAAACAATTTTCAAAAAGAACAAAAAATCAATAGGATTTACCTGATTTCAAGACTTACTATTAAAATGACAGTAATCAAGTTACTATGGTATTGGCATCAGGGCAACATATAGGTCAATGGAATGAAATAAAGTGCCCAGAAATAGGCCAGGAGGCGGAGGTTAATTCTGCAGAAAAGATATAGTCTTTTCTAACATAGGAAAAAATCTTTGCTACTGTGGGATGGGCAAGATTTCTTAGATGGAACACTAAAAACATCAACCATAAAAGAAAAAACTGATGAAGTGAACTTCATCAAAAGAAAAAAAAATTGCTTTTCAAAAGAAAATATTAAGAGCATTAAAAGCAAGCTGCAGGCTGGGAGGAAAAAACAAATATTTGAAAACTTACATCCAGAATATATAAAGAACTCTAATACTTCAATGTCAAGAAGGAAGGGGGTGAGTGCAAAAAAAAAAAAAAAAAACAGGCAAAAGATTTGAACAGACACTTAACAAAAGACTGACCAATCATTGGGGAAACACAAATTCATTCCACAAGGAGATATCACTATACTCATGAGAATGGTCAAAATGCAAAGAAATGATAATACCAAGAGTTAATGAATATGCGGAATGATGGAACCCTCGTAAGTTCCTAGCGGGAGTGTGAAATAGCACAACTACATTGGGAAACAGTGTGGCAGTTTTTTTATAAAGTTAAATATACACTTAACGTATAACTGAGTAATTCCACTCCTAAGTATTTACAGAAGAAAAATAAAACATCATAGCCACACAAAGACTTGTACATGAATGTTAAAGTAACACCATTCATAAAAGGCAAATACTGGAACAACCCAAATGTCCATTAATAGATGAACAGATAAACAAATTAAGGTACAGGCATACAATGGAATACTACTCAATGATAAAAAATGCATTACTCCTATACAAAACAAGTTTTTAAAAGTCTCAAAAACACTATGCTCCAAAATAAATCAGATACTAAAGGACAAATATTATATGATTCTACTTATATGAGGTATCTAGAATAGCCAAATTCATGAAGCACATAGAACAGTGGTTACCAGGGAATAGGCAGTGGGGAGAGTGAGGAGTTATTTAATGGGGACAGAGTTTCAGCGATGAAAAAGTTCTGGGAATGGATGGCAGAAACGGTCACACAGCAACACGAATGTACTTAATATCACTGAACTGTACACTTAAAAACAGTTAAGATGGTAAATTTTATGTTATGTATATTTTACCACACACCAAAAATCATTTTGCTGAGGGAAAAAAGCCAGACAGAAAAAAGTACATACTGTTGGGCCATTTATACTGGTGTGTCAGAACATAAAAAACTAAGCAGTAATAATAGAAATCACATTAATGGCTGCCAGGGATGGAGGATAGAGGAGGGGACTGACTGTAAAAGTTCTCAGTGTAACTTTCTGGAGTAATCTTACATTTGTCAAAACTCAGTGAAATATATAATTAAAATGGGTACATATTATCGTATATAAATTGCATTTCCATATATTATATTTTAAAATAAATGAATAAGTTTGAGGAGGGAATGAAATGCAACAGAGTAGAAAACAGTACTATAGATATTATAGACTCTTTTCTAGGAATGAGGTTATGTTGTAGTACAAAGAAGGTAGTAGCTAGAGGGAAATATCTGGTCAAAGGAGTATATACTTTATTTCTCAAGGTGAAAGAGAAATGACCGTCAAGAGGAAACCAGTTATTTGAAATCAGGTTGAAAATTCAGAGGCAAAAGAACATGAAGGCTAGAAATGTTTTGTTGCCAGTGTTTGAAGTACATGGAATTCTCTCTACTTTCCCACTAGCACAAAACTGTCTTGAAAAAAAAACACAGTTTGGCAAGTATGAGTAGAAAAACATAGACTGAAATATCCAGCAGAGGAAACTTAGCAAATTCAAGGAACCAAGAATACATTATTCCCATATACCTGTATGTTAATAGTTAATATAGTAATATCAGGGGTTTTTAGCAGTCAAATTTGTACTAATATTAACCTTGTACTAACACAATGACCTTCTACCAAGAATTGAGCACTTTGCTAGAAAGCAGAAGTTTACTGAAACCGAAACAATATACTCTAAGATGTCAAGTACTCTCTAAGCCTGGTAGCTGAAAATGTATCAGTCAGGACAATAATGGCAATTCAGGACCAGTATGTATGAAGTCAAACTAATTGTAATTGCTTTAAGGACATCCACATCCGTCTTCGTGGTAAAAAGCCTTGTGAGATGATCATAAATTAAATATTTAACAATTAAATATTTTCCCAATACAAAAAACACTACTTGAGATCATGAAAACTCTACTTCAGGGAACAGAACAGTCAAAGGATTCTAGTGAAAGAGGTTACTGCTTATCTCAGGTGGCATATCAAATTCAGACTAAGGCATGTACTTTGAAAGCTCAGACCTTGTAACCTAAGCCCCCAAAACATCACTGCTTGTCATCTTTTATACCTGTGATTCTATGATTTAATAAGGTAATTTTTAACTTCGGTCTTTCTAGAAAAGCCTCTACAAACATTCTTTTAAGGTCTCAAAATGAAACACTTCATGTAGCTATCTTTAATTAAAAATAGAGAAAGAAGAAAAAGACCTACTATTTCCAAACATGCAATTCAATGATAAAAATAAATATAATTTTATCAGTTTTTAGGTATGGCCTTCCCCTAAACTTAACTTTTATAATTTATATTAACACATTCCTCTATAAGCATCTTCATTTATTATTTAAGACCCCAAAACTTGACATGTATATTAACAAAAAATTATACAAAGTAAATATTCTTCATATACATCATTAATAAACTGGAATAGTACATCCAAACAGCTAAGAACTCTCATTCTCAAAATTTAAAATCCCTTACTTGAAAGTATCAGAAGTTAGCAAAATGACAACTAGTATTCTTGTGAAAGATGACAATAAAATGAATGTTTTTTTCTGTTTCAGACACTAAAGCAAAACCAAAGTGCTATGCCTCTGATTACAATATCAACCTACATCAATAGCAGAGCTAAGTTTCAAAATGTTCCCTCTTGATAAATGACTGCTGCAGATATTTCCATGAAACAATTTGGGAAATTAAACCAGAAAACATAACTGGAGAGTGTTTCTTTTCCATTTTACGTTTTTTTCTACTTTTCTTTTTGGCACCACAGGATACCTTTTATTCTAAAAGTCACTGCTCCCATAAGATCAATGACACAATGACACAATGACATGAGAACATATTTGTAATTTTCTATTTTCAAAAAACCACTCTCTCATATAGTAATGCATTTCATATAAGGTTTTGTCTCACCTGGCCAGTTCTTTAATTAAGTTTGCAATGCGTCTTTTGTCTTCAAGACATAAATCCTTCAATGATGCACTCTTTATTCCTCCCCTGCAGAAATTCTTAAAAAAAAAAAAAAATCCTTCTGATCAACTTTCACAAAAAACAATTTTTAAGACTTTTTGAGAAATTTCTTAAAATAAGCACAAGAGATGAAATTTCTTGGATCTCTTTTATCTGGTAAAATAGAACACTATTTACCCATTTCATTTAAACCTACTGTGAACTCAACACAGGCTAAGGAACTATCTGTCCACCAGGGGACATCTGAAATTTACACAGAAAAGCAGACAGAAAGAACTCTTAGGCGGAAATATGCCTGCTTAAGTGTTAGGGAGTATTAAGGAAACAACTTTCCCTTGATGAATGTCACAGAAACAAACACCTAATGGAAGATACTGAGAATCTTTCCTACACCATAGCCCCACGGCTGCTTAAAGATGTACTAAGGCTGGCAGCAGAAGCACCAGTTCTAAGCTCTCAATATATCCAAAGGCTCATTCCAAAGGGTATTAGACCAAAGAGTAATAGTAATAATAGATAACATTATACCTAGTATTATTAGGAATATTCTAAGTATTTTATACTTATCCATTTAATTTTCACAACGTTATTAGGTAGGTATTATTCCTATTCTACGAGGAGGTTACATATCTTGCCTAGGAATATAGAAGTTAGGTAGCAAAATCAAGACTCAAGCATTGATTCCAGAGTCTATGTTCTTACCCACTGTACTATCCCATCTCTTGTGCTATAAAAAGTTATCCTAGTTATTGAACATCAAAGGGGGGCTTTAAAGCCATGAAACCTAGGGATTCACAAGGGAACTGGAGGTAACATGTAAAAGGAACATGTTAAAAAAAAAAAGAATCCTTGGCATTTGTATAACCACGAAGTAGGTTAGTCCAATTACTTCAGGTGGCCAAGAATAATCCAAGACCCCTAAAATGAATCCTGGAATTACTGCTACCCAAATATGGAAAAGACAGGGGAGAAAAAGGAAATGAGAAAGAGGATATGGTAAAAAAAAAAAAAAAAAAAATTAAATGGGTTTGGCTTTAGATATTAGATATGGTCACTTAAAGATGCCAGAAGGATATTCATGTGGAAATGTTTAGTCAGGAAGTTAGAAATGTGGGTCTGGCTCTCAAGTCAGAGTTTTAAAGATTTAAAACTCAGCCATATGTTATTATTGATAATGTTTAGATTTTTATTATTTTCTTTACACTTTTCTATGTTGTAAAATTTTCCTTAAAGTTAAGAAAAAAATATTGGTTTTTAAAAATCATCTCCTAACCGAAGAAAATAAATTAAAATTGGTTTTTGAAAAGACAAGAGGAGAATCAGAAGCATACGACATTGTGGGAGAAAAAAGTTTCAAGAAGAACGTGGGGTTAATGGTGCTAATGATCAAAAAAGTTAAACAGAATATAAAAAGAAGTCACTGGATTTGGCAATGTGAAAAATTGCTGAAAACCCTTTAAAAGAAATTTCAGTAAACAAAAAAGAGAAACCCTTGCACACAGGCAAGAACTTCAGCAGCACTGTGTTTAGGCAAAAACCTGAAAACACAAATGTTTGTCAACCAGAGTTAAACTGTGGTATATTTATACAATGGAATTCTATAGCTACTGGTTGTTACGCTGTTGATATTCATCTTCAAACCCATCCCCCACGCTCTGTTTTGTGATGCTGAGGCTGAGACTCTGGAAACTTCATTTCTTCTTTGCCACAACGTTCTGTTAAACTCTGCCAACAGGAAGAGCCAGAGGCTCTTAGAGGAAGAAAGGACACATTCCTTTCTCTTTGCTTCCTGTTTCTATCAGTGCCACCCCTGTCAGAGATCTTTACCCTGACAAGAACAGCTGATTCCAGTTGGTAGTTCTTCTAGCCCTCATAGAACCAGCCTTTATCATATCTGCTTGGGGATAGCAATACCAGTCAGGCTGGTTTCCCATCATCGGAGGTCAAAGTTCCAGCTCTAAGTGGCTCCCCCTCCAAGCGTCTAGGTTTTAATAATTCCAACTTGTTCTGTTTTCCCAGCCCTAAAGATGGTGGTTGTTTCTTGCAGTTACTACCTACACGATAACCTAGTGTGCCCTTTTTGCTTTTCAGTTCTCCAGCACCAATTTAACAAGTCTTTATATTAAATACTCTCAGTTAAAATAACTGACTAAACCCTGTCTGAAATATCAGTGAAAGGAAATGAAATCCAACTATATGCAACATAAATAAATCTCAGGAACATAATGTTGAACAAAAAAGCAAATCACACAATACGAGATCATTTATATAAAGTTTGAAATATATATATAAAACTAAACATTGTTTAAAAAATAAATACATGTTTAGACCATATAGGACAGGGGTTGGTAAACTATGACTGCAAGCCAAATCTGGCCCAAAGCTTGTTTTTGTAAAAAAGGTTTATTAAAACACAGCCATGGGGGACTTCCCTGGTGGCGCAGTGGTTAAGAATCTGTCTGCCAATGCAGGGGACGTGGGTTCAAGCCCTGGTCCGGGAAGATCCCACATGCCGTGGAGCAACTAAGCCCATGCACCACAACTACTGAGCCTGCGCTCTAGAGCCCGTGAGCCACAACTAATGAGCCCACGTGCCACAACTACTGAAGCCTGCGTGCCTAGAGCCCGTGCTCCACAACAAGAGAAGCCACCGCAATGAGAAGCCTGCGCACCACAACAAAGAGTAGCCCCCACTTGCCACAACTAGAGAAAGCCCGCGTGCAGCAACAAAGATCCAACAGAGCCAAAAATAAATACATTAATTAATTAAAAACAAAACAAAACACAGCCATGAACATTCTTTTATACACTGACATACATATGGCTTTTTCCACACTATAGTGGCAGACTTAGATAATTAAGACAGAAACCATGTGTCTCACAGAGGCTAAATATTTTCCATCTGGCCATTTAAAGAAAAAGTTTGTCAACCGCTGATGTAGAAAAACAAAAGAATGAAAAACACAAAATTCAGGATAGAGATTACCAAAAAAGATGCTATGCTATAATAAGGGAAGGATACATCTCTACAGACAGATACTACCTCAGACTGCAAGGAAGTCTGAGACTCTTCCTAGTCAATCTTTCTTTCTTTCTCCTCTCACAGTTGCCAGACTTGTAATGAAATTTTAAGTCTCTCCTTGAATTACAATAGCATCTTGGTAATTCAATGGGGAAAAGAATGGTCCTCTTAATAAATGATACTGGACCAACAGACTATCAGTATGGAAAAATGAACTTGCTATAAAGTTTGTTGCATTTTTAAATCTCTTTAGAAGACAGTTGAAATAAAAGGAATCCAAACTGAAAAAGGGTATGTAAAACTATCTCTATTCACAGATGGCATGATCTTATATATAGAAAATTGTAAGGAATTTACCAAAAAACTATTAGATTAGAACTAATAAATGAATTTAGAAAGGTAGCAGGATAAAAAATCAACTGTGTTTCTGGACACTAGCAGTGAAAAATCCAAAAATGAAATTAAGAAGACAATTCCGTTAATAGTAGTACCAAAAAGTATAAAACACAATACTTGAAAATAAATTTAACAAAAGGAGTATAAGGCATGTACACTGAAAACTATAAAACATCACTGAAAGAAATTAAAGAAGACATAAAAATAAATAGAAAGACATTTTACACACCATATTCAAGGACTGGAAGACTTAATAGTATTAAGTTGAGAGTACTCTCCAAATGGATCTAAAGACTCAACACAACATAGGGGTGGGGGAGTAGGAAATACAAACTGTGGGGTGTAAGATAGGCTCAAGGATGTATTGTACAACACGAGGAATATAGCCAATATTTCGTAATAACTGTAAATGGAAAGTAACCTTTAAAAATTGAATTAAAAATTTTTTTAAATTAAGAAAAAAAGATTCCCAATCTAATTTATGAGATTAACATATACACAGTACTATATATATATATATATATATATATATATATATATATATATATATAAACAGATAACCATCAAGGACCTACTGTATAGCACAGGGAACTAGACTCAATATTTTGTAATAACCTATAAGGGAAAAGAATCTGAAAAAGAAAAAATATATATACATATATATAATATATAGGTATATATACAATATATACATAAAAAACTCAATCACTGTACTGTACACCTGAAACTAACGTAACATTGTAAATCAACTATACTTGAATTAAAAACTTTTTAAAATTTTTTTAAAAAGATTCAACACAGGGCTTCCCTGGTGGCGCAGTGGTTGAAAATCTGCCTGCTAATGCAGGGGACACAGGTTCGAGCCCTGGTCTGGGAAGATTCCACATGCCACGGAGCAACTAGGCCTGTGAGCCACAACTACTGAGCCTGTGCGCCTGGAGCCTGTGCTCCGCAACAACAGAGGCCACGACAGTGAGAGGCCTGCGCACCGCGATGAAGAGTGGCCCTCGTTTGCCACAACTAGAGAAAGCCCTCGCACAGAAACGAGGACCCAACAAAGACAAAAATAAAAATAAATAAATTAAAAGAAGGCTCAACATTAAAAAAAAAAAAAAGATTCAACACAATTGCTACTGAAATCCAAGTTGACTTTTGTGCGGAAATTGACAACTTGATTCTATAATTCTTATGGAAATGCAAAAGACCCAGAATAGCCAGAACAACCTTGAAAAGGAAGAACAAACTTGGAGTACTTACACTTCCTGATTCCAGGACTTACTGCAAAGCTACAGTATACTAAAGCAGTGTGGTATTGCAATTAAAATAGAAATATAGATCAATGGAATAGAATTGAGACTACAGAAACAAACACATTTATGATTAACAGATTTTCAACAAGGGTGGCAAGACAATCAAAGGAGAAAGAATGGTCTTTGCAACAAATGACGCTGGGACAACTGGAAATCCACATGCAAAAGAATGAAGTTGGGTCACTACCCATAGCATGTACAGAAATTACATCAAAATGGATCAAAGCCTAAATGTAATATCTAAGATTATAAAACTCCTAGATATTGGTATAAATCTTTGAGACCTTGGTTTAGTCAATGATTTCTTAGATATGACAGCAAATAAATAATTAAATAAATAAAAGGAAAACACTGATAAGTTGGACTTCATCAAAATTTAAAACTTTCAAGCTTCAAAGGACACCAATAAGAAAGTGAAAAGAGGATTTCACTTGTGGCACTGCTTAAGAATCTGCCTGCCAATGCAGGGGACACGGATTCAAGCCCTGGTCTGGGAAGATCCCACATGCCGCAGAGCAACAAAGCCCATGTGCCACAACTACTGAGCCTGCGCTCTAGAGCCAGCAAGCCACAACTACTGAAGCCCGCTTGCCTAGAGCCTGTGCTCCGTCCACAACAAGAGTAGCCCGCACAACACAACGAAGAGTAAGCCCCCATTTACCGCAACTAGAGAAAGCCCACACACAGCAGTGAAGACCCAATGCAGCCAAAAATAAAAATAAATAAATAAATTTTATTTTAAAAAATAAAGAAAGTGAAAAGAAAATTCACAAAATTGGAGAAAATATCTGCAAATCATATATATGACAAGGAACTTGGAGATGGAATCTATAAAGAACTCTTACAACTCATCAATAAGAAGACAAACAACCCAATTGAAAAAGATCTGGATAGACATTTCTCTAAAGAACACATACAAATGGCCAAGAAGCACATAAAGAGATGATCATTATTGGCCATTAGGAAAAAACAAATCAAAACCACAATGAGATACCACTTCACACTCACTATGACAATTATAAATAAAAAAGATGGATATAAAGTGTTGGTGAGAATGTGGAGAATCTGGAATCCTCATACATTGCTGGTGGAATGTAAAATGGTATAGCTACTTTGGTAGTTCATCAAAAGGTTAAACACAGAATTACTATATGACCCAGAAATTCTAATTCTAGGTGTATACACAAGAAAATTGAAAACATACATCCATACAAAAACTTGTACATGAATGTTGACAGCAATATTATTGATAATAGCCAAAAACTGTAACAACCCAAATGTCCTTCAACTGGTGGTTAAACAAAATATGTATTGAGCCATAAAAAGAAATGAAGTAAAGATACATGATACAACATAGATGAAACTTGAAATCACTATACTAAATGAAAAAAGCCAGTCACAAAAGGCTACATGTTACATTATTCCAGTTATATGAAATGTCCAGACAAATACAGAGAGACTAAAAGCAGACTAGTGGTTGCCAGGAGCTGATATGAATGGGGAATAGCTTCTGTTCATTATAAAATACACAAACCATTATATGAAAAAATACTTCCAATTTTTGATAAGAACTTGCAAATTCAACTATTCACATCCTAGTGTGAAGTGTACACACTGGGGATATAAGTAACATAGGCAGGCTTTCTGAGCTAATCACCATTAAATCCTGTAGATAACTAAACGTAAAACAGTTGACCCTTAAACAACATGGGTTTGAACTGCACAAGTCTACTTACAAGCAGATTTTTTTCAATAAATATATTGCAAAACTTTTTGGAGATTTACAACAATTTGAATAAGCTTGCACACGAACCACAGAGCCTAAGAAATATTTTTTAAAAATTAAGAAAAAAGGTGTGTCATGAATGCGTAAAGTATATGTAAATATACATATAACATTCAAAATATGTGTTAATTGACTATTTATGTTATCAGTAAGGCTTTCATTCAACAGTAGGCTATTAGTAAAGTTTTGGGAAGCCAAAAGGTATACGCAAATATTCAACTGCCCGGAGTTCAACACCCCTAACACCCGTGTTGTTCAAGGGTCAACTGTAATTAGTAACAAACTAGACATTGAAAATTTCAATATCTGAACATAAACCAGGGACTGAAAAACATTTTTTATATAGAATTCGATAGCAAATGATTTTGGCTTTGTGAGCATTCATCTTTACAGCACCTCTGTCATTGTAATACGAAACTGGCAATAACATAACACTAAAAGACTGAGAGTGGCTGTGTTCCAGTAACACTTTACTCACAAAACAGGAAGAAGCAGATTTGGCCTACAGGTCATAGATTGCCAAACCCTGAGTTAAACTCTGGTTGCGGAGACAAAATATAACAAAAAGTAAAGTGAAATAAACCAATCAGATAGAGCATATACCAAAGGAAGGTACAGACACTATTAAAGAGGCAAAGAAAGACAAAGGAGAAATCAATGACTGAGCTATAAAAATAAATTCTTTATGATATTATTTGCCAAACGAAGGAAATAATAACAATAACAATAATAATACAGGCTAATTTTGTTTTAATAAAGCATTTTCTTATATACAAAGGTTTATCCATCATCAAGTAACAAATTCACATGAGCAAAAATCACAAAGGACACCTAATAAAAGAAAAAAATTGTCAATTTGATTTACTAACTCCACACAGATCAGGATTTAAGTCTTTGGAGACATACTAAGACAATAAATGTTTCTTAACTAAGGCTTAAAGCAAGCCTGGACATTTTGGAATAAAAATGAGTAATACACATTTTATATTCATACTAAGCAAAGCATCCTAGAATCCTCTGTATCTTTAAAAATGCTTGTAGATCATCTAATGTTCTTTCAAGGGCTCTTCTACCCTTATCTATCAGTTATTGGTCAGCACAAAAAAATGACTTACTGGTCAGCATTTATAAAGACTGGAGAATAAGGAAAAAAAAAAAAAAACAGAAAAAGAAAAAAAATTACTGACCTGTTCATCTACTGAATCCCCTGCACCTTTTAAAGACTCCATGGAGACTGAAGTAGCAGTCACCCTGGAAGTCTTAAGTTTAACATCAGCTTTTGGATTCACCATCTTGTGTCTTGATCTGATATTTCCTTCCGTAGAAATTCCTAAGGATTTCCATCAAACAAGATTTCAAAATTATATCTTTTCATTCTCTTAAACCCTCCCCCCACCAACCTCTTCCTTGATATCCTCTACTTATGGCACGTGATGGGGAAGTCTCTTACTTTATAAACTTCGTTTTAAGGCTCTGTTAATAAATAATGAATCATGAAAAGATGACGTCTTGCATGCAAAGATTCAACTGAAGTATTTTTAAATGGGGATGTGAACATCCGTAAGTCACATTAAAACCAATCAACTACAACATACTATACATACCTTAACTTATTGAAAATTAAAAATCTGATTTTTCACATAATTAGGATGCCTCCAGTGGTTCAGTTTTACTACTCATCTCTTAACAACCAGTATGTAAGCTTTAAAGTCTATTACATAAACACTATATAAAGAAGTTTTCACATTTTTTTGAAATATAAAATTTAAACTATTATTTGTAATATGACAAGAAAAGAATCTCTTGCTCTTTAACACATGAAGTATTCTGTAAATTCATCAAAAGCTGACTTGCCCAGCCAGCCCCTAAAATAAGGCAGTATTTCAAACCTTAGTGGGGTCATACCAAACATTAAAAAAAAAAATTAGGTTCTGATGAACTGTTCTGCATCTACTTATACCTGCAAAGTTCTCCTAATGTTTTTATTTTCTCCTAACTCTTAAGAAGCAAAGGAAGTTTACCAAATTAATGCATAAAATCATACCTGGAACATACACTACTGACTGTTCTTCATCAGAAACTATGCAGGAAGACATAAAGGAAAATACTAGAAAAGATTATCCAACATCCAAACATTGCTGTTCTGTATTTCTGTTATAATTTGTAATTTGTTTTGACCTGGGAGTTTATAACTAGCTTTTAAAATCAAAACTAGAAAGCACCATAATTAAAATAAATGTAGGAAAATTAATAATCCTTTAAAGTTAATCTTTATATATTCACAACTATCTGCTTTGTAAAAATTTTGGAAGGCCTTGTTCCATAAAAGTTTTATCCATGCTTATTCCCAAGTGAGATACACTACAAATTAGTTTCCTTTCATTTTCTTTCCTTTCATAAACAAGGAGTTAAATACTCCATTTTGCTCATCATAGGTGAATGACAAGTTATTTTAGGTATGAATTCGTAATTTCAAAGGGAGCTTTAGCTTTTAATTTTAAAGTAAGCTTTAGCATTGACATATATACAGTACCAAATGTAAAATGGATAGCTAGTGGGAAACTGCTGCATAACACAGGGAGATCAGCTCTGATGCTTTGTGAGGACCTAGAGGGGTGGGATAGGGAGGATGGGAAGAGGCTCAAGAGGGAGGGGATATGGGGTTATATGTATACTTATAGCTGATTCACTTTGTTTTACAACAGAAACTAACACAACATTGTAAAGCAATTATACTCCAATAAAGATATATTAAAAAAAAAGAATTTGTAATTTCAAAGTGAGTTTCAGCTTTGAAGAACAAACGCTATTTGAGGGCAAGTCAATCATGTCAACACAAAAAACATTTTTTATTCTTCTGCAGTATATTCATGAAATATCTCAAGAAACCCTACTATTTAACAAGTTGAAGAAATTTAAGACAAAAAGAACTATTCTGAATTTCAAAAGGAGAAATTCAGAAAGGCTAGAACACTGCTATAGAAAGGGAACCAATATAATAAGAAAGTTTACTTTCCAGAAATAAAATTTTATTCAGAACTATATCTAAATCCAGGTATGTCCACCATTTGATAACCTTCTATCACACTTCCAGGAAGGAAGTGTCTAAACAATTTTTTCCAAATGATCTAGAAAATACTAAAGTTTTCTGTTACTTTATAAAACACTTTCTTTTCCAAAATTTGTAGACAAACCAATTATTAACTATTTCCTCCTGGGAAAAGGCTGGAATAAAACAGTGGATTAATAACATGTTAAAAAATCAATATATTTCAGTTCAGAATCAATTCTAGTAATGGAATCTTTCCAAGGAATGCTGATTGGAAATGCCTAGAATCCCTATGGAACACAAAGATGGTGTTTACTGTCTGAACTGCCAGGTGGTTTCTAACAGCTCTCTGCAGCACTATCACAGCTTCAAGCTTTTGGCTGATAGGGCCTCTAAAAACTTTAAATTCCCTTAGACATCAGGGATGGAGCTTAGAAAATTTTAGGAGGCACATAAGACAAGTAAACAAGCAAAAACTTAGACCCCACAAGTCCAAGGAAATTGACTGCAACTAACACTGGAGCAGAGAAAGAATTTCTAAATTCACTGACATACAATCCAAAAAAAAATCCTTACAAAATGAAATTGTGCACACTCTTTAACAGCAGATTCATTTTTTACATCCCTTGGGACTGCACACACTGCAGGTGCTCAATAAATGTTTAATCATTTGCTGTTGGAAATATACACATGGGAGAAAGTACCCAGCGGAAAAAATTCAAGATGACCCAGGACATGTTCCATACAGCAGTGTCTTCAACTAGAGTATAAAGTAGTGATGAATTTTCAGAACATTGTCCATCTCCAAGGATGACCTATGGAAAGACTGACATAACAGAGTCCTGGAAAACATACTACACTTCTCTGGATCATTCACAAAGGACCCTGCTCAACAGCTGGAAGAGACCAGCCACTGAGGACCCCACTCAGCTGCACCTTGATTTGGAAGCTCATCAAGTATTTTACACTTTCTCCTCTCTTCTCAAACCAGATGCCACCTCCCCCATCCTTACTCTAAGCTAATAACTTTGCTTCCTACTTCTTTAAGAAAAACCAACTGTAGAAGCCTTCACAAGCTTCTATTTGCAGATCACATGATACTACATATAGAAAACCCTAAAGACTCCACCAAAAAACTGTTAAAACGAATAAATAAATTCAGTTTGTTTATAAACAAAAGTTGTAGGATACAAAATCAATATATAAAAATCTATTGCATTTCTATATAAGAATAACCAACTATCAGAAAGACAAGTTAGGAAAATAATCCAATTTACAAATGCATCAAAAAAGAATAAAATATCTAGGAATAAACTTAATTAAGGAGGTGAAAGACCTATTCACTGAAAACTATAAGACACTGATAAAAGAAAATGAAGAAAACACAAATAGATATTCCATGCTTATGAATTGAAAGAATATTGTTAAAATGTCCATATAGCAATCTACAAATTCAATGCAATCTCTATCAAAATTCCAATGCCATTTTTCACAGAAATAGAACAAACAATCCTAAAATTTGTATGAAACCACCAAAGACCCCAATTAGACAAAGCAATTTTGAGAAAGAAGAATAAAGCTGGAGGTATCACACTTCCTGGTTTCAAAATATTACAAAGCTATAGTTATCAAAACAGTACAGTACTGGCATAAAAACCGACACAAAAGACCCCCATGATAGCTACACTTTTCCTGCTTTATTTTTCTCTATGGCACCTGTAATCACTGGACATATAATATTATTTTACTTATTCATGAACTCATCTCATTTCACTAAAATGTAAGCAGCAAGCGGGTGAAGATTTGTATCATTTTGTTCAATGTTGTATCACCTAAGGTCAAAGCATGCCTGGCTCATGGTAAACCATCTATGAACGAATGAAATTGATATTTATTTAATCCTATGAGGCACTGTCCAACAACTCAGTGTTATCTTTCTCTTTCTGTCCTACTCAAAATATGCACACAAAACCCACTAGCTACATCCATGCCAAATTTCTTTTCAAGTATAAAAACGCTAAATAAACAGACCTTAACAAAAGTTTTTATAAATAAGACAGAAATATTTGAAATTGCCTCCATCCAACCTATCCTTTCTACTCATTTGTAATCTATCTTCAGCTCTTTATTTTAAGAACCCAAATATTCACCTTCTTCAAATACAAAGATTCCCAACAAATATATATATTTTATGGCAAAGTCAAAGAGACACAATATATACCAAATGTATATTGGACCTCTTATTGGGTTCTATGTGCCACCTTAGTTCTACTTGGTTCATTTGGAAGTGCCTCAATAAGACAAGTACAGCAAATTATAAAGAGTCTTTAATGCCCAAGTTTCTGGAATTAAAGTAGTAATGAGAAACCCAAGGCAGAAGTGGTAGAGAGAAATAAGTATACCTACCCTAACCAGGATCTGAAGAAAATAAACTTAGTACTTCCCACTCTACCCTAACCTTATGAGTTTGAATCACTTACCAACAACATATTATTATTACTAACCACAACTATTTTCCTGACTAGTATATTATTTTAACATCAACGTAAAGTCTCTATTTTTAATTAAAAACTCAATGGCAGAGCTTATAGCTACTGCAATGTTTTGACCAGGTCCTTTACAGTTCTAACTAACATCAAGTTCATAATATTGTTAATGATAATACACTTGAGTGCACTTCAGCAAATTTAGATACTGAAGAAACACTAACTTCTTTTGATATTACCAGGAGCTATAACGAAGGAGGAAAGCAGTTTATGGCCAAAGGGGCATATTCTACTTGCAGATTTAAGCCATAAATGACAACATGGCATACTCATTGTTTACACATTGGGTATAAAGACATACCTTGTGCAAAACAGCACTGCTGAATCATACTGTGCAGGAGATACATAACTCATAAGAACAACAGTATGAAAAAGGTGATATTCAGTCACAGATGATCTGTCCTCAGATGACAGAAACATCCAGGACTAGGAAATCGCTCAATCATATTTCTCTAATTGCTTAGGTGAAACACTGAAAATCTTTCAATAGTGTGAAAATAATACCAGATTATAGGTGCATAATTTTTGGTCTTTTTCTATTGAAAGTTCTAAGTATAAATGCTTTGGGGTGGTCTGAGAAGTCATCATTGTGACAAGAAAAGAGATCAAGATCAAAAGACACGTGACTAAATCAAATGATTGATAATTATTGTTATGCTTTTTAGCAAAGATTCAGTAACAAATTTATATTTGACATTGCTTTTATGTCCTATAGAGATTAAAATGAAAATATCTGAGACTGGGTATTAACTGGTCATTATGTGGAATAGGAAGGGTGATAGTGGTAACCTTGTAATTCCTTTCAAGCATCTGAATTTCTACAGAATGTAATCATCACCATTTTCCCCATATAATTTCAACTCCCCACTTTGAATGGGAAGATTAGTATTTTACATAAATGTTTAGAGTAAGGGAGAGTGTAAGAGAAAAGGAAGGCCATGTGACTTCTATATGAAATAGGGAGTAATATGACTGCACGAATAACTGAGAGTACAGGGTGGCTAAGACCAGGAGCATAGATTTAGTTTACATACCTATTAACTTAATCAGACCCACTGCAACAGACTGTCCCCCCTCCCCACGCCCCACACACATTCTATATCAGAACAATATTCTTACATATTCTGTATCAGCACAATAGCATTGGTTATACAGAAAGTTAAGGAATAATAACCAAAGCCACATGGATGGTTATGAAAATGATTACACTAAAGAAGCACATTATAAGCTAATAATCTTCAAATATCTCTATCACAAAATTCTAACAATGTAGAGGTAATGTTTCATGAGAAAGTATGACTCATCCCAATTTCCTAACTTCCTAATTCAGCCCACTTGTTCCCAGTGTACATATTCTACTGATAGGTAAAGAAAAAAATATTTTATTTGCACAGTGCATCAGTGTGCTTTTATCCACCGTGTACACGATTTCACTTGATTCCCACCGACCTATCACACACAAGTGGTAATTATGTTTAGAAAGTGCATAACACTAAACACGGAGCAACAAGAAATGCAAAAATATCCCACTCTCCACGGCATAACACTTTAATCCTAGTAATTCAACAAGGGTAACTGATAATACAACTTTCTAAGTTTTACTGAGAGCTAAGCAGAATGTGCAAAGAATGATTCTGCCAAAGTTAAGAGCAATGCTTCCAACGATGCCATCACCAATCCTAGTAAACAGACAAAAAGACTTGCCTCTGCGGGCACCCAATACACTGAATGCCTTCCTTTCAGGTAACACTCCTCTAACATGAAGCAAATTATCAGAACCAAAGATCAGCCTAGAACAGTCTACCTAACACAGGGAAAGAACCAGTTTTGTCAGACATCTCATCATAGATACTAATCTGGGAATACTACCGCAAGGATAAAAGCGCCACAGCTTCTCTACCATAAAACAACCCAAGAACTTCAGTCCTGCTAGTGGGACCCGCAATCTACATGCAAATCAACACCACTTCCAGGCCCTAAAATCTGCATCGCGTCCTATTCCATAATCATCATCACTAGATCATGTCCGCGTGAAACCAAGTCCACAATTCTCCAAAGATCTCAGTATGAAAATAAATCACCACTGACAGGCCTTCTAAGTCCAACAAGGTCCTGACTTACTCGTAACAACTCAGACTGAGGACACTCCTAAAGACAAAAAGCTCTTGGACCACCCAACACCATGCACTCCTCCACAAGCTCACTCCGAATAGACTAGGCCGGCCGGAGGTCATCCCGGGCAGAGGGACCCTTCCAGCCCCAGGAGAGGCCAAGACTCTAGGCCATCTTTCCAGAGCTCAGCGCCAAGGAGGGCTGGGAAACATCTGTGCCGAGTCCCCACGCCCGAACTCCAGCCTGGAGACAGTGCAGGCTCTCTGACACCTAATACCCAAGCAAGAGCATAGCCCAGCACCCGGACGGCGGCCGGACGGGACGGCCCCGCCACCGGGGTCCGCGGCAAGCTTCTCCCCTGCGCTCCGCGTCCCTCGCGACCGTTCGCCGCACCGGGGAAAGCGCCGGCGCCCCCTGCCAGGCGGGCAAAGGATACAGTCGCGGCTCCAGAACGCCGCCGCGCCGGGTCTGGAGGGGCCCGCCACGTCCGCCATCTTGAAACAACCGCCACTCGGGGCGTCCTGCCGAGGCCGTCCAACCCCGGCCTCCAGGCCCGGTCCCGATTGGCCGCACTGCGCAGAGGCCCGCCCCCG
The DNA here is from genome assembly GCF_008692025.1 of Phocoena sinus. NCBI lineage: Eukaryota > Metazoa > Chordata > Mammalia > Artiodactyla > Phocoenidae > Phocoena > Phocoena sinus. The sequence continues at coordinate 38,457,284 of NC_045776.1, forward strand.
CTTACGCAGCCGGCCCCGGCGGGGCGGGAGGGTCCGGGCGGTGGAGTCGCTGTGTCCCGGCGGCGTGGCGTGGAGCCCCAGCCGGGGCGGCGGGAACGAGCGCCTCGTGGAACTGCTACTCCCAGAGCAGCCCGGGCCCCCAATCTCCGCCCAGCCGCGCTCTCAGGCCCCGAGCACTACAACTCCCGGCATGCCGTGAACTTGAGGGCCGCGCCTCCCGGGCGGGGTCCGGCCCTCCCGGCCGCCCCGCTCCCCGGCCCTGTCCCAGCCGCTCCTCAGACCGCGCGCGGAGCTGGGACGCAAGCCATGGAGGAGACACCGCCCCCGCTGCTGGGCAGCAACAAGCCGCACCTGGAGAAGCTGACCTTGGGGGTCACCCGCATCCTAGGTGAGTGGGACGGGGGGGCCGTGGGGGGCCACTGCGGGACGAGGGGTGTGCCGTGGAAGCACGGAGGGAAGGCAAGAGCCGGACCCTGTAGGCCAGTGGGCATCGCGGCTGTAACTTCCGTTGTTAAGGGGGAAAGTGGGGAATGGGGTGCTTGACTAGGCCGGGGAAGGGTTTGCGGAGAGTGTGGATACAGAGATGTGAAGCTCGAAGGTCGCCCCACCCGAAGTCCCACCACAGGGCCCAAGAAGGTCGGGCAAAAATGTTCAAAGGGGAGACAGCAGGCACCTGACAGTTGGGGGGTTGGCTGTCCCGAGAGGCCTTCTTGGCCTCTGGTAACAGAGAGAGCTGGGGGAATGTTGCAGCCAACCTCTCAGGGTACCAATTCCCATGCGCCTTCCCGTACACGGCACCTGAAGTGGTCCAGAGGAATCAAGGCTGGCACCATTGAATGAATGGGTGGTTTTCCTTTACTAACCTTTAATAAGCACTAACCTTTACTTAGTACCCACCGCTATGTTACATGCTGGGGCAACAATAAAATAAAACGAAATGAAACACAAACACAGTTCAATAATCTATTATCGCTCAGAAGTAGCACACAGGAGGAGGTGATTGACCTTACCTGGAGAGTTAAGAAATACGTCCCACGGGAGATGATGCTAAATTTTGAAAGACAAATGGGAGTTAGCCAGATAACTAAGGAGGAAGGCAATCTAAGCAGGCCGGAACAGTATGCTTCAGTGCCTTCCCATCGCATTCATAATAGAATCCAAATTCTATACCATGGCCCACAAGTCTGCTATAATTTGCCCTCATCTGTCTTTCTGACGTTATTTTCACTCTGGCTTTGCCGCAGTAGCCTCCTTGTACCATTAGCACACTAAGCTTATTCCCACTTAAAGGCTTTTGCGATTTACTAGACCTTGCATCTGGAATTCTCTTCCTGTCAATGTCTGTCTCCGACTTCATTCAGATCTCTGATTAAATACCATGAGCTCAGAGAAGCCTTTCCTGAATATAGTCTTAATAACACCCTTCCCTATTACTCTGTTCCCTTAACCCACTTTTATTTTTATCCTCACGGCTTTGTCACTACTTGAAATTATATATTTTACTTGAAATTATATATTTATTTGGTTGGTTTTTTTGTCTGTCTTTTTTTCTGTAGTAGAAGTCCATGAGAATAGGAACTTTGTATTGCTCTTCCCTGTATTCCCCAGTGCCTAAGACAGTAAATGAGGCATGAAACATCCTGATGTGTTTGGGAGAAGTGATAGATTTTAGAAATGAAATTATAGAGTAGGACAAGGAGAGGTCTAATCATCAAGACCACCCATATCCTATCTCCTCATTCTTATCCAAACTTCTGCCCTGTTGCTTCTTGTACTCCTGGACTTAGGCAGGTCTTGCTATTCCACAGGCATGCTTCATTAGTATCTTTATAAGTCTAGGAAGTTTTCTCTAAATAAGAAGTTATTTTCTTTTGATAAATGTTTAATCCACTCAAGTCAAGCCAACTAAATTTCCCTTAAGCTGTCAGCTCGATTTAAAGACCTAAATAATTAAGTGACTGTAAACATTTTAAATTTCATTTATGCATTTAATATATTCTATCTATTAAGCATTTCACATGTCTGGCAAACTGGTAATAGCTACAAGTCAAAAACTACGTGAGGAATTAACTGACTCTGTTAAACTTTCAGGAAATCTAGCCTCCTGTAAACAGTCTATTTATAAACTTAATCAAAACCTAATAATTTCAAGTTAAAAAGCACAAGTCGAAAATCATTTGCAGACATACCTCAGAAATATTGGGGGTTTGGTTCCAGACCACTGCAATAAAGTGAATATCCTAATAAAGTGAGACACACAAATTTTTGGTTTCCCAGTCCATATAAAAGTTATGATTACACTATACTGTAGTCTATTAAGTGTGCAATAGCATTGTGTCTAAAATAAATGTATATACCTTAAAAAAAACTTTATTGCTAAAAAATGCTAAATATCATCTGACAATGCAGGGTTGCCACAAACCTTCAATTTGTAAAAAACGCAATACCTGAGAAAAACAATTTTACTGCACAAAAAAGTGCAGTAAAATGAGTATGCCTGTATATTATTTTTTCACATTTGTTTTTTGTTTGAAAAGATAATATATTAAGGGGATTTTTTTAAAACAAGGCAGCTGAAGTCAGTGGTGGGTGTACGGTAAACAACCTCCCTAAAAGATATGAAATAACTCCACAATTGCATTTTTATCCAAAACCAAACTCTCAGCATTGCTTAAAGACAAAGAATACCATCTGTTCAGAATGGCTGAATAAAAAGAGAAAAAGCAACAAATCACAGGGCCAGACCCTAATTGTTCCTGCCACACTCCCTCACTACTAGAAGGCTCTGTGACAAGCAGACAGACCCATGAAGAGACTAGTTGGAACAATCAACAGAAACTAGAAACTAGCGTCACTAGCCTAGAAATCTTTTTAAACAGCACAATAATGCAAAATGAAGGAGAGAAAAGTAAAACCCATAGAGAACTAATGCTGAAATCAGGAAATAAAATGTCAAACAGACAGCTGAGGAAAACTCTTACCAAAAAACAACTGTGAAGCAGAAGAAAATGGTAAGTCTAAACTCCAAACAAAATTAAAATACATGAACAAGTATAGAAAATTCAATGAAAGAAAGTGTGAACCAAGGATGTAATATCTAGCCAAACTGTCTTTAAAATAAAAGAACTTAGGGAATTCTATACCCATGAACCCTTCCTGAGGAATCTACTGGAGGATAGATTTCATCAAATCAAATATAGCTTGGGGAACCTTCAGCAAAAAGACTGATGCTGAGCATCATTTTCATACAGACACATACACATGAACATACATAAATACATACATATAAGACTAAAGCAAAGGTGGGAGGAGAGTGGAAGAATGATGTACCAGTTGTTACCTATTATGACAAATTAAAAGGGCATTTGAAAGGGTATAAGTACAATGTCAGTGGTGGGCAGATTTCTTAGATGACCTCCAATGCCACCTACCTGTGTGTAACACTTTACTCTTGAAAATAGGCAGGACCTGTGAAGATGATGAATGTCATTCTATGGCTTAGGTTACATTATATGACAAAGGCAGAGATTTTTTGGTGTATGTAATTGAAGTACCTAATCAGTTGACTTTGACTTAAAAGGGACATTATCCTAGGTAGGCCTGACCTAATCAGGTGAGCATTCTAAAAGAGGATATAGAAGTCAGACAGATTTCCTCCTGGCTTTGAAAAACTAAGCTGCCATGTTGTGAGAGATCCTAGGAGAGGACCAATAGCAAGGAACTGCTAGTGGCTTCTAGGAGCTGAGAGCAGCCTCCTAGCTCATGGTCATCAAGAGAACAGGATCCTCAGTCCTACCACTGCTAAGTGTGGTAATTTGTTATGCAGCATAGAAAACTAGTACATATTTTATTACCTGGAAGTGGGTGCTGCTGTAACATATACCTAAATGGAAGTGTCTTTGGAACTGGGAAGTGGCTGGAGGCTGGAGGAACCTTCAGGAACTTGATAGAGAAAGTCTAAATCACCATGAAAAGACTGTAGTAGAAATCTGGACTATAACAATATGGAGAATACTGCTGGTGAGGACTCAGAAGGAAATAGCATAATGGCAGAAATAAATCCTAGCTTATTAGTAGTTACATTTAATGTAAATAAACTAGACACTCCCATGAGAAGGCAGAAATTGACATAAGATTTTAGAAAAACAAAAACATGATTCAAAAATACCCAGTCTACAAGAGACACATTTTGTATTTAAAGACACAAATAGGTTAAAAGGGAAAAGATGGGGGAAAAATATACCATGCAAATAGAACCCAAAGTAGAGCTTGAGTGGCTATGCTAATATCAGGCAAAATAATCTTTAAAACAAAGTTCATTATTAGAAACAAATGAGGAGGGCTTCCCTGGTGGCACAGTGGTTGAGAGTCCTTCTGCTGATGCAGGGGACACGGGTTCGTGCCCCGGTCCGGGAAGATCCCACATGCCGTGGAGTGGCTGGGCCCGTGAGCCATGGCCACTGAACCTGTGCGTCCGGAGCCTGTGCTCCGCAACGGGAGAGGCCACAACAGTGAGAGGCCCGTGTACAGCAAAAAAAAAAAAGAAACAAAGGAGGACAGTTCATAATGATAATAGGTGTCAATGCTCAGAAAGGCAAAACAATTATAATCTATGTGCACCTACAAAGGCCCAAAATATATGAAGCAAAAACTGACAGACTTGAAAGAAGTAGACAATTCAACAATAATAGTTTGATACTTAAACGCCCTATTTATAACAATGGATAAAACACCTAAGCAGAAAGTCAACAAGGAAATAGTAGACTTAAGCAACACTGTAAATCGACTATACCTAACAGACATCCATAGAACACTTTACCCTAAAAGAGTAGAATAAAAATTCTTCTCAAGTATACATGGAGTAACCTCAAGAATAAACCATATGTTTGACAAGCTGAAATAAATTTTAAAGGATTGATATCATACAAAGTGTGTTCTCTGATGATAGAACACACCCAAACTGTGGGATAGAGTGAAAACATAAAAACAGAAATCAGACTTCCTCAACCTGATAAAGGGCATCTATGAAAAATCCATGGCTAACATTATACTCAATGGTGAAAAACTGTATGATTTCCCATTAAAATCAGGAACAAGACAAATATTCATGGGATCCCCAGCACCACACCAGGTTCGACAGTTCACTAGGAGGATTACAGGACAGACAGTCATGTTGTGATTTATTACAGCAGAAGCAAAGGGAAAGGTGCATGTGGGGAAATCAAGGAAACCAGATGTAAGTTTTCAAGAATCCTCTCTCAGTGAAATCACATGGGACACAATTGTTCCAGCAATGTGTGACAACACATCTGAAATGTTGTCTACTAGGGAAGCTTATTTGAGCCCAGAAGTCCAGACCTGTTATTGGAAATCCATCATTCAGACATCCTCTACCTAGTATGTACCAAATTTGAGACTCCCAGCGGAAAGCTCGTGTTCAGCATAAACCATATTGTAACAACAGGTAGGTACAATGAGCCATTCTTTTTTTTTTTTTAAATAAAGTGAGCCATTCTTACCAGGCAATGGTGGGAACCCTCCTGAAATCCAAGTTCCCAGATGCCAGCCAAGAACCAACCTTACAAGCAGGACTTTCTAAATATTGCAGTCTCAGGCATCTGTGTTCACTCTTTTTTGCACAATAAGAACTCCCCTCTTACAACTTCTATTCAGCATTTTACTGGAGATTCTAGTCAGAACAATTCGACAAGAAAATGAAATAAAGACATACAATTTGGAAAGAAAGAAGTAAAGAGCTATTTGCAGATAACATGCTCTTGTATATTAAAAAAGTCCTAAGAAATCCACCAAAAAAAGGGAAAAAAACCCTACACATTAGCAATGAACAATCCAAAAATAAAATTACAGAAACAATTCAATTTACAGTTGGGTCAAAACAGTAAAATACTTAGTAAAAAGTTAAATTAACAGAAGTAAGGAGTAAACAAGCACATTAACAGAAGTGCATGACTTGTACACTGAAAACTACAACACAATATATAAAGAAATTAAAGAGCACCTAAATAAATTGGAAGACATCTCATGTTTATGGCTTGGAATTCTTAATACTGTTAGAATCCCATACTCCCCAAATTGATCTAAATCTACAATCCCTATGAAAATGTCAGCTGCCTCTTTTGCAGAAATTGACAAATAACCCAGTCCTAAAATTAATATGGAAATGAAGGACACCCAGAATAGCCAAAACAATCTTGGAAAAGAGGAACAAAAATTAGAGGACTTAAGCCTCACTATTTGAAAATTTACTACACTTGTGATAATGAAAATGTTCTGCAGATGAATAGTGGTAATAGTTGCACAACAATGTGAGTGCACTTAACTGTACACTTCACAATAGTTAATACGGCAAATTTTATGTATATTTTACTATGATAAAAAAATTTACTCCAAAGCTACAATAGTCTTAACTGTGGCACTGGCATAAAGATAGAAATATAGATCAATGGAATAGGATTGAGACTCCAAAACTAAACTAACACATTTATGGTCCACTGATTTTCAACAAGGATGGCTGTACAACTCAGTGGGGGAAAAACAATCTTTTCAACAAATTGTTTTGTGACAACTAGATAGCCACATGCAAAAGAATGAAGTTGGACTCCTACCTCAATTCAAATACAAAAATTAACTCAAAATGGATCTTAGATATAAATGTAAGTGCTAAAACATAGACCTTGGATTCATTTTTAATGACTTTGGATTAGGCAATAGATTCTTAGATCTGATACCAAAAGTACAAGAAACAAACAAACAAAATAGATAAATTGGACTTCATCAAAATTAAAGATGTTTGTGCTTTTAAGGATACCATCAAGAAAGTGAAAAGACATCCACAGAAAAGGAGAGACTTTTTGCAAATCACATATACAATGAGGGACTTATGGGTGGAATCTATGAAGGTCAACAAAAAAAAGTCAAATAACCCAATTTAAAAGGATCGGAATAGATAAACATTTGTCCAAAGAAGATATACAAAGGCCAATAAACATGTGTAAAGATGGTCATCATTGATCATTAGGGAAATTCAAATCAAAACCACGGTGAAATACCACTTCACACCCACTAGGATGCCCATAATCAGAAAGACTGACCTAAGTGTTGGTAAGGAAGTGGAGAAACTGGAACACACATACACCACAGGTGGGAATGTAAAATGGCACTCTCACTTTGGAAAACAGTTTGTTACTTCCTCAAAAAGTTAAACATAGTTACCATATGACCTAGCAATTCCACTTCTGGTTATATACCCAAGAGAAATGAAAACATTTACATGCAAAAATATGTACACAAATGTTCTTAGAAGCATTATTTGTAATAAAGTAGAAACAGTCCAAATGTCCATCAACTGATGAATGGGTCTAAAAAATGTGGTATATCTATACAATAGAAAATGTTGGCAATAGTAAGGAGTAAAGTACTGATACATGCTACAATATGGATGAACCTTGAAAACTAAATGAAAGAAGAGTTATGAAGCCCATGTGTTGTGTGATTTCATTTATATGATCTATAGTAGGCAAATCTATAGAGACTTAAAGTGAATTAGTGATTGCCAGAGGATGCTGGAAATGGGAAAGGGTGCAGGGTTACTTTTTCAGGAAAGGACACATAACTCTGTGAATATGCTAAAAACCACTGAATTATATACTTTAAAAGGGTGAACTTTATGGTATGTGAGTTATATCTCAATAAGGCTTTTTTTTAAAATAAAAAGGAGTCCTAAAAACAGCCCTCCAAGATTTCCTGCACCAGGACTGTGAAACTGATGAGATATAACACCTGTGATTTGTTGTGTTAAATGGCAAAAGGGAGATTATCCAGGTGAGCCTAATCTAATCACATGAGCCCTTTACAACATGCTGTTAACAGAAGGGGGAGTCAAAGAGATTTGAAACATGAAAGATTTGTTATGCTGTTGCTGCCTTGAAGGTGGATGGGAACACATGGGAAAGAATACAGCTGAGAGTGGCCCCAGGTGACAGCAAGCAAGGAATGGAGACTTCATTGCTACAACCACAAGGCGTTGAATTCTGCCAGTAACAGGAATGGAAGATGACCTGGAGCACCAGATGAAAACAGAACAGCTGACACCTGAGCAGTCAGTGCACCTGGCTTATGGATTTTAGCCTCAGCAGAGAATCCAGTCATGCTGTGCCAAACTTCTGAGCTACAGAACTGTGACCTAGGTGTTGTTTAAAGCTGCTAATTTGTGGTAATTTATCATGCATCAGTAGAAAATGATACATTCCCCCAAATATTTTAAGGAGAGGAACGAATGATACCCATCTCAAAAAGAAATATGTGTAATATAATACGTATAATTATAAAATATTAAGATAAAGCTGAGACCAGACATATCCCTCATAGCAACAAATATGAATGGGCTTAAGTCACCTAGTAATAGAAAAAGATTTTAAATCTAGCTTACAAAACCCAACTTTTTGCTGTTTCCCAAAACTAAAACAACTAAAGCAAACTAATTCAGAAATATTAAAAATGAAGATATGGATACATGTTTTGGGGTCCCACAACTGTCCACAAGTTCAGTGATTCACTAGAAGGACTTACAGTATGCAGACAGGACTCCCAGCTATAGTTTATTATATCAGTCAGCTGGTGCCTGGGAATCTGACCTTTGACATATCAGGTGGCATCTAGAGGAAGCATGTATAGGCTTCTGCAGTTTTCCCTGCTGTGAGTGGTCGCATAGAATACACTCCTTCCTTAAGCAGTGAAATGCTGCAATATGTTTGCAGTGTTTCTGCCCAGAGAAGCTTGCCTAAGACTCAAATTCCAGAGATTTTACTGGGGCCTGGTCAGGTAGGCAAAACAACCAGCCACAGCTGTTGTTACCAACCCTTTGAGTTAGGCCCCAACAAGGGTCCTTCTGCCCAGTATCCTTAGAGCCAATAGAACGAGACCGAGTTTGGTTCAGAAGCAAAGGAAAGTTTTATTCTTTGGTCAAAGAATGGAAAGGTGCCAGCTCACACTCTAGAGTCCAGCTGTCCCTCACAGGCTGTGGGTGGGGCTGCTATATAGCGTTCTAGTCAGTGGGGAGGGAAGCGGGTAGAGTTCTCACGTGGCAGCACAGCTGTGCTCTTTGCGCTCCAGATCACAGTGCCAGGCGCAGCCTCTCTGCCCACGGCCCGCTGAGGCCATCTTGAGTTGAGGTGTTACACACAGAGCTGCACACAGTCCATTGAGGTGTCTGCACAGCCATTTTGCACCAGGAGCTCTGGTCTGAGGTGCTGGGTGCGAGGCCTCTGCACACGGTACCCTATGAACAAGTGAAACAAGATGAAGCACAAAGGAAAAAGAAAAAGGTTAGACTTTATTACCCAGATTCTATTTTTTATTTCCTAGGAATTATTAATTCCGGCTTTGCGGGTGACAAACCCCTCCCCTGCTTTTTGTCCTGCTCCTCATTCTTGAGGGGCGCTGAGGGGTGCAGGTCTGTCTTCTGTAACTACTTCCTGCTGATTTGAGGCATTGTCATCACCCCGGGTGGAGGAGTGGAAGTCCCCAGCTGCCTTTAGATCTGTGTGGTTGTACCTAGGCCTTGGCCCTGTTTGTAGCCCTGAGCAACCACCATTTGTGTAACCTTTTGGAGACAAAGGACTTCAGACAATTTAAGATACATGGCCTAAGAGAACAGTGGTTACATGTCAAATGACAAGAGAATAATGGTGACATGTCAAATTTTTCCTAAAAATGAAAATATCTCGGTCTTTGGCCTGTAGGCAAGCCTGCCCTGATGTCAAGGCTCAGTGCCAGGGCTGCGTCTCCCTGGTCATGCTTTCGTTGTTTTACAGGAGAAAAGCTTAGGGTCTTAGAGAGGATCACACGAGTAGTCAGGGGGGCCATTGCCCCATGTTGTGTCTCTGCAGGTTGGGGCTCGGGGGTCTCCCCTTGAGTGCAAAGTCCCCATGGAGTGATCCCTGCAACTTCAGGGCAGAGTGGGTGGTTAGGGTCACCAAGTGGATTCTGTCCCACTTAGCCATGAGCTGATCTTGCAGCTGCTGTTTTTTGAGATTTTTAGGTTAACCCAGGCTCCTGGCCAGAAGGGGTGGAGGGCCAGGTCAGTGGGTGTGGGCAGCACCTGGTCACCATCTTCTGTGACAGCTTTCATTATTTCTCCTACCTGGAGGGCATGCTTGAGTTGTTCCATTTCAAGGGGGCTAAGGTGTCCCTTCTCTTGGACTTGGGGAATGGGTCTACCATACATGAGTTCAAATGGACTTAACTTTAATTACCCCTTGGGGTAACCACATGCAGAGCAGGGCTATCGAAAGCAACTTAATCCAGTGTTCTTGAGTTTCCTAACATAGCTTGGCTAAGGCTGATTGGACCTTGAGTTTCAGGGTCTGATTGGCTCTCTGTCCTTGATGATTGGGGTCTCCAGACTGAGTGCAAGGTCCGTTTTATGCCCAGGGCACTCATTACCTCCTTCGTCACTTGAGACACAAATGCTGTACCATTATTGCTTTGCAGGGATCTTGGGAGCCCAAACCTGGCGATTATATCTTTTAGTAATGCCTTAGCCACTTCAGCTGCCATTTCAGTTCTAGCAGGGAATGCTTGTATGCACTCAGAAATTGTGTCTACTAGCACCAAGAGATACCTGAAATTGCCCAGTACTCTTGGCATGACGGCGGTGAAATTAATCTGCCAGTCTTCTCCAGGATATGTCCCTCTGGTCTGAATGGGCCTGATCTGGGGGATTCTGGAGGGTCTGGTTTTGGGGGTTGTTCATTGTGCAGATGGGGCATGTCTCATCTATCCGACTGATTATACTTTTCATGCCAGGAGTTACCATGAGCTCAACTAACCAATTATATAGGGCTTCCCTCCTGTAGTGAGTCTTTTGATGAGCCTCTCTGATGGCTTGACAAGCTATAGTTTGGGAAAGAAGCATTGACCATGTTCATTAGCTAGCCACCCATGGCCTCCTAGATCTCTGTTGAAGCCCAATTTTCAGTCTTTGTCTAATTTTGTAGATTTTGTACAGTCTTTGTGTAGATTGGGGAATAATTGGATGGATCTGGCCTTTGAGGTATGAGGGGTAGCTGACAAGTTACGGTTTCTAGGACTACCCTTTTGGCAGTTGCATCCGCTTTGTTTCCCTTTATTACCTCTGTATTCCCTTTTCGTGAGGCCTACAGTGAATCGCTGCCACCTTTTTTGGAAGCTTTACTCCTCCTATGAGCTTCAATGTGCTTAAGCCACGTTTCACCTGTTTATTCCCTGCAGTAAGCATACCTTGTTCCTTCCAGATAGCCCTGTCTGTGGGTAGGATGGCATACACATACCTGGGAATCTGTGTAAACATTTAAGATTTTCCCTGTCCCATGCTCTAGGGCTCAGGTGAGGGCTATCAACTCCACCTTTTGGGCGGAAGTCCCGGTGGGGGGATGGGGGTGGGTAGCTTCTCACTTCTATGACTTGGGTGTGGGAGGTTACTGCATGTCCCACCAGCCTTTTCTCCTCTCCCATAAAACTACTCCCGTCTGTGAGCCATTCCTCTTTGGCATTTGGGAGAGGTTCACTTCCTAGGTTGGGGCAACTGGAATAGATTGTGTCTGTGGTTTCTATACGATCATGCTCCAGGGGCCCTGTTTCTGTGGGTAGCAGGGTGGCAGGATTTAGTGTGTGACAGGTTTCTGTGGTAGCCACTGGGTTGTCTAAAGGCATAGCCTGAACTTGAGTCAACCTTCCAGGGGATAACTATTCTGTTACCTTAGAACTTCCTAAAACCTGAACCTGGTGTGGAGTCAAGCTGAAAGGTCAGGTGCAGCTGCTTTGCACTAGGAACTCTGGTCTGAAGTGCCAGGTACAAGGCCTTTGCACGCAGTACCCTATTAAGGAAGTGAAACTAGACCAAGGCGAAAGGAAATAAAAAAGATTAGACTTTACCTTATTTTCCAGATTCTATGTTTATTTCCTGGGAATTGTTAATGAGCTTTGCCCATGACACTATGGAAATTTTAGACTCCCAAAAGGATAGCAAATGTTTATTGGTTTAGCCAAAGATGGGCAAAACAGCCTTATCAATGTAGAACACATGCAAAGGCCAGATTACGAGGCACCAGCTACAGGTGAACCCTACAAGCTGGTCCTTCTAAAGATATTAACCTCAGGTTGGCTATGTGCAGTCCACCCTACTCCTCCCCCAGCCCTCCAGTTGCCTCACCTTCAAGCCCTGGCTTCATGTATTCTTCTTACCCAATTCTTTGATTTGTGTAATAAACTGTTAACTTGTTCTCTTTGAATAATCTTATGTAGTCTTAAGTTTTATTTTCTGACTCTAAAGGCCTTCAGTGTCATATCTTGGATTCCAAAACCTCTCACACTTTTTGTCTGGTTCCGTGGCCACAATTTTTAAATCATATAAATGACCACTTCCTCTGACCTGCACACATTCACTTGTCCTGAAAGTGAATCTACAGATGCAAACTGTCTATCAGGGTTCTTAGTGGCAGACCATAGAATACATAGCTAGTTTAAGGCTAGAAGTACACTCTAGCTAGTTAAGGCAGAAAGGGCTTGATTAAGGGGCATTAGCCCATAAAATCATTGGAAGATTAAGCGGAACAGATTCTAAGCTGAGAAACAAACTGAAAAGGGGATGCTAAGTGGGACGTACCTGCAGCTAGTGTGGTTAGGAAGCTGCAGAACTGAGAAACTGCTGCTGCTTCTGCCATACGACAACTCTCAACCCCATGAGATCAAAATACCTTTGCAACTATGACTGTGAAAAGAGCCAGTCTCCCCATTTGCCCCTCTATCTCACCTGCTCATTCCCTCCTTCCAGGTTTTATGGGAGTGGTTTTCCCTGCAGAAAGCTTGGCCTCCAGTGGGTGCCTAGCTGCAGTGGAATCTGGGAAATGTAGTCTTTAGCCAGCCAATCTCTAAAATACAGGAAGGCACACTGGAAGGAGCAGGAGTAGGTGTTAATTAAGCCAATCCGCAGGAATGGCCATGTCATCCTTCAAGGCCCATATCAACTGTGCATAGTTTGTGACAGCAGGTCCTCATGGAGTACCTCAGGGATTATTGACTCAGCGACAGTTTTCTACTAGGCAGTCTGTTCCAGTTATTTATTCCTGGGTAACAGACCACCCCAAAACAGTGGTTTGAAACAGCAGTTTACTGTCTCTCCCAGTCCTGTGGGTTGACTAGGCCCAGGTGGGACTATTCTCATTTCGAGTCTCTCAGGTGTATGCAATGAGATAGCAGATGGGGCTGGAATTATCTGATAGCTCAACTAGGCTGGAAGTCCAAGATGGCTTCTGCACTCAAATGTCTGGCCCCTCCGTGCTCCTCAGCATGGCCTCTCTGTCCAGAAGGGTAGCTTGGATTTAGTATGTGATGGCCCAGAGCAAAAAGAGGAAACGGGAACCTGCCAGTCCTCTTGAAGTCCAAAACTTGCATGGTGTCTCTTCGCCATATTTTATTGGTCAGGGCAGTCACGGGCTAACCCCTGTTAACGTCTCTTCACAGAGGCAGAGAAATAGACTTCACCTTTCATTGGAGAACTGGTGTGGGCAGGGAGTGAAGGAAGGAAGTGATAGCACCCAACTTTGGAGTAGGCTACCACAGGGAGTTTTCATCTGTGGCATGTCATAGTTACCTAGAGCGGACTGTGCTGTGTCTGAAGACCTGACCTTCATATCTTCATTCAGTATTTCATTTCATACTCTGCCATACAGATTATTCCAGCCAGGCAGCTCACAAATGCTTGTCATTGCTCACAAAGGCAGGAGAGTAGGGATGGCTATATCTAGTCAGATACTACTTCTCATGTGGCATATTAATAAACCAAACATAACTTGTTATTGCTGTTGCTTTCTAAACATCCTCATGATGTTTTTGGTTATCTGTAGTATTATGATTTATAATAAACATATATTTAGACTTCATCCCTGTTTCAGGCAGAGTTCCTAAAACCCCTCGAATTTCCTAAGTGGTAGGAGAGAAGAATGTGTCTTTTGTTATGTTAATTAGGTGACTTTTGGAAAGTTCTTGGGTAACCTAAAGATGGGGCTGGTTCCCAAGGGAACCAACCAGGATTAGAGGGTTGGAACTTTCACTCCCCGACCTGATTTCCAGGGAGAGGAGAGAGGCTGGAGGTTGAGTCATTTGCCAACTGACCAGTTATTTAATCAAGCATGCCTATGTAATGAAGCCTCCGTAAAAAACCAAAAGGAGAGGATGCAGAGAGCTTCCAGACTGGTTAGCCAGACACTTCCTCATGCCACTGTGCCAGGCCCCAAACTTAGCGAGGACAGAAGCCCCTTTGTTCAGGACCTTGCCCTATGTATCTTATCTCCCTGTTGATCTGTAATATCCTTTATAATAAACCAGCAACCTGGTGAGTAAAGGGGTTTCCTGACTTCTCTAGCAAACTAATCAAACCCAAGGAGGGGATCATAGGAACCCCTGATTTATAGCCAGTCTGTCAGAAGCACAGGTAACACCCTGGACCTGCAATTAGCATCTGAAGTAAGGGCAGTTTTGTGGGACTGAGCTCTTAACCTGTGGGATCTGATGCCTTCTCCTGGTAGATAGCGTCAGGATTGTGTTGAATTGTAGGACACCCAGCTGGTGTCTGAGAATTGCTTGGTGGTGAGGGGAAAACTTCCCTTCATGTTGGAATTAGCTACTAAGGCAACATGGTAGCAAAAGCATTAGGCTTGGTATCTGAGGCTGTGGTCAGAGATTTGGTTCTGTGAGATTATTTAGTATTGCTGAGCCTGTTTCCTTATCTTTAAAATAAAGTCACGATGCCTGCTTCACACGATTGTTGAAAGAGTAAATGAGATAACTTATACCAGTTCCCAGAAGTAGAGCATTATACAAATGGAATTTATTGTGCGTCCCTCTCTTCCTCATCCCCAGCACCTCCTCTTTATCAGTGTTGAAGTATTGGGTAGCGGGGTCTCTGCAGCGGGTACTTCCTGAGCAACTTGTTATATGAAAGTTCTTAAGGTCAGTATGTTGACCAGTTGTCCTATCCCGGAGGTGTTCAAAGGTTGAAAGTGAAATGTTCTCATCTGAAGTGTATCACAGCAGTTCTGTGTGAGCCTGTAGCCCCTCCACGTAGGTCTGTTATAAACTGAAGAATGGTGTGTTGTGTCTGTCTCAGCTTATTGATAGTGATGCTGTTGGCTAGGAATACCTGAGGCACTCACCTAGGTCTGTACTACTTGGATGAGCTCTACAGACATTTCCCTGACTGGAGCTGATGTTGTGGCTGGACCAGCCATTGTGGTTTTTATTATGATCGAAGATACACCTCAGCAACAACTGTCAGGGAACTTCGAAAAAAATTTTTTTATTACGCACAGGTCCTGGAGGTTACATGGTATGCCCAGGGCCACACAGCCAGGTAGCTGGGAGTGAGCAGGCAGAGCCGGGTCTTTGTCTTTATTAGGGTCCAAGGACTTGGTGTCTAGGGTTTTGTGGGTTCACTCTTTATTGGTGAATTTAAAACATAAGAGCAAGAATTAGGGCATGAGAAGGGAAAAGGTGGGCGACCACTCAAGTGGTCAGTTACCCAGGGCTTTCTGAAAGGGGAACTTCATGGGTGGGGGTGGCCTGGTTCCTTACCTAGTTACTTAGGTTGTAGCTGTGTCATACAGCTACAGTGGCAATTTGTTTATTCAAGATGGATGTATTTGAAATGGATGCCTCGGCAAAACTTAATGTCAGGCACTTACATTAGCTGTGTGTCCTCTTGCAGCCCTAGACACTAGATTACCCTGTGAGTATAGTCAGATGACATCCCTATGTAACCAGCTGGTTTGTTGGCAAGGAATTCTGTATTCTTCTGTCCCACTGCAGGTGGAGCGGTAGGATGCTAAGACTGATTAAAGTGAGACTCTGCATTTGCGTAGGATTACTGCTTTAAAGGGCTGGGCCAAGGGGCATGTAGTGACTTCTGCACATGCTCTTCATTTCTCAACTAGACCCATACTTGGAGTCAGAGGCTTGGCTTTGTGGCTTTACCTCTCAGGCTCAGTGTCCCTGCTGTAAAATTGAATAATGACATTTATTAGTCACTATCTTGGCTTTCGTGGAACAGTGCCAAATAGGACCACCCTTGAAGGGACAAGACAGTGTCTTCCATCCTAACCAATCATGGGGATAGCAAGGACCCACCTCAGGTCAAATGGCTTGAAGCTCACAGTGGTTTTCTACCACAGTACCATGCTTCCGAACATATTAGGAAGAACACTGAACAGAAGGCAGGAAAAAAAATTGTATATATGGTACTTTTTGCTTTTCCAAAGCACCTTCATTTCTGTTTCCTCTGCTTCGCTTATCAAGGAAAGTATTATTGTAATTCTTGCCTTACTAAATGCAAAGGGAAGTGAGCACTCATGTAAGGTTACACGACTAGTGAATGCATAAAGCAAGACTAGGATAGGTGGAGTCCAGAATTCTTAGCTGGTATATTGGACTATTGCTGCATCCCAAGATTTGAGCCTTCTGAAAACTTAAGGGAAACTTTATGATGCATAGAAAGGATACTGGCATAATTATTACCAGAAAGACTACATGGTCTTAGGTTATGGGACCAAGTGCCTTTGAGGGACCAATTGCTTTTATCACAGGGGTAATAAATGCTCCTCAGAGGGATCTGGTATTCCTAGAGCAGTCTTCAAGAGTTAGTCAACCTCTAGTGTAGAAATACGTGAGAATGGACCAACTGAAACTCCACAGACTTTCTCTTTCCTCTTTCAGAATCATCCCCAGGTGTGACAGAGGTGACCATCATAGAAAAGGCGCCTGCTGAACGTCATATGATTTCTTCATGGGAACAAGTAAGTGTTGCCCTATTGAATCCTCACCTCCCAACAAAGGGAGGTCAACTCAAATGCCCCTGAGAAGGAAAGATTGGACAGGAAACCTATTCTTATCTCAGGCCACAGCCACCTTCAAGGTAGAGTTCACCTTTCTCTCTGTTCCTGTTCAGGCCGTTTAACACTCTCTTCCATTCCATGCCATCTCCCCAACACAGAGCAGCTCCTCTGAGCCTGTCGTATGGAGGCAATGGAACGTTTGAAGTTGTATATACGACAAAGCTGAAATCCAGCAAGGAAAGGAAGAATTAAATATCAATAAGTGTGCGGGGCAGAACGTGGTTAAATGTTGCAGAGAAGTATCAATACTAACCAGATTAATAGTGAATGCTTTCCAACCCTCCTCTGAACTTCCATTCATTCATTTATTCAATAAACGTTTTAGGCCCCTAAAATGGGCCAGGTATTGTGCTTGATGTTGAGTCCTGGAGAGTCAGTGATAATCAAAAAAGAGCACAGTGTCTTACCTCTTGATCTTACTGTCTAAGGCATAGTATAAGTCATTCCAAATATAATTACAAAGCAGATCAAGTTCTGTGAAAGAGAGGTAAAGGGAGCATTGTCAGGAGGCCTGACCTAGTCTGGAGGTTGAGAAACGTTTTTCCCAAAGAAGTTATGAGAAGTTGTTAACCAGATAGGTGAGATCTGGGAATAAGGGGCTTTTAGCCTGTGTGAAGGCTTCAAGATAGGAAGGATTACATTTTTCGAGAGCATAAGGAAGGTCCATGTGGCTAGAGCACAGGAGAGCAAGGGAGAGAGGTTGACAAGGACCACGACATGCAGGGCTTCGTAGATCATCAGGATTTCATTCTTTATCTTGGGAGAAAAGGGGGAGCCCCTGAAATGTTTTAAGTAGAGAAGTCAGATTTCTGCTTTGGAAAATCACTGTGGCTGAGTAGCAGCAAGTGGATTTGACTAGGGAACAAGAAGTTACTGTGCCATTTAGTGAGTGCTGCTAACACATATCAGATAAGTTACTTCATTTAACCCTCAAAATAATCCTGCAAGATAGGCATTGATATCTCTGTGTTACAGATGAAGGAACTGAGGGTCAGAGTGGTCAAAGAATTTGCTCTGGGCCACATAGCTACCAAGTGGCAGAGCCTGAATGTGAACTCAGTTGTCTGCCTCTAAGCACATGCGCTTTCTGCTCTGGCTGACTGCCCCTCCTATAGAGGGCAACACTGGCAGCCTTGCCCTAGCCAGCCAAGCAGCCCACAGGTATGTGGACATGTCAGTCCCTGCCAACAGCGCTCACTCTCCCAGGGCTGAGCCAGTAGCAGCTTCACTGGAATCTCAGTAACTGGTAATCAAGGTTTCTCTCCATGACCTCGGCTCAGCAGCACCTCAGCATTTATCATGGGCTCACTCAACTCTCACTCCCATTTTCACTCACAGCGCATGAGAGAAAATGGAATTCCAGAGCAACGTCTATCTGTTAAACTCTTACTGGCTGATCAGTCCTGGTGCAGCTGTGGCTATGCCAGCCTGGCCTGTTGACATTGTTGATTACATCCCTCCTGATCCTTAGCAGCCTTAAGTCAGCCCTTCAGGGAGAACTGCCTCGGGACTCTTTTTAAGAATAAGATTCTGAGGTGTTTCTGTCTGTTGAAGAGGAGACTCCTGGCTTAGAAACCCAGTCATAGACCTGGATGGGAGAATGAGAGGACAGGAATGCATTGTCTGGGGTATAACACCATTAAGGCTGTGTCATATTATGTCACTTATGTATTGAGATAATTTCTGAGGCACATTCTTCCTGTGTCTTATAGCAGATATTCCCTAGAATTCTCTAAGATGACTTCACCCATTTGTTCCAGTTTTACTTATGATATTGTAGCTTATTCATTGGAAGTATGCCTTCCATGTCTGCTTTTCAGGGCTAGAGTCTACATCCGGTGTCATTGGGATCTAATCTGCCTCCTGGACAAGACAACTTTTTTGGGTTCCCATTTAGCTTAGACTGACATTGAGGAGAATACAGTTGTAGAGCTGAGTAAATAGTGATCAGCAGTCAGAAAGAATTAAAGGGCACGCACGAGAGAAAGAGATTTTTAACTAACTGAGATAGCCAATGGAACATTTTCTTCAGACATATTCAGTTGGGGGAAGTTTTGTGAAAACACCTACAATAATAAGATACATAGATTTGAATATCTCAGACCGAAGTACAGTAAAATATGCCATATCTGAAGTATCAGTACAAACAGTATTAGGATCAGTAACGTAAAAATTCACTTGAGCAGTTGGCATGTCTGAGCTTTATGAAGGGCTATGAGGTGCTTGAAAGCTAACATATGAACACAGGTGATAGGAGTTTTGGATGGGTAGTTTTATGTTTTTATATAACACTTTTTCTAATTATACTAAGCAAAAAAATGGTGACCATAGAAAATTTGGAAAATACAAAAAATGATTTTTAAAAATGAAAAGTCCTCTAGGATCTTACCACTTAGGAGGTAACCACTGTTAGTGTAATTTTAGCTGTGAGTGGAGGGTGGGTAATGGGTAGTGGTCCAGGAACCCCCCCAAGAGCCCATGAATGGAAAGTGGTCCATGGACTCCTTGAAATATGTGTTAAGTTATGAAGTATGTACATTTTTCTGTGGAAAGACCCTTAGATTCTGAAAGGGGCTTGTAACCCCATAAACCTTAAGAACATGTTTTTGTATGATTTTTTTTTTTTACATTCAAACTAGAGGCAATATACTATGTGCCGTTTTGTCATTTAAGCAATGGAGAGCAGAAGTTTTGGTCTGAAACTCACCCGCCCCACTTCTTCACCCGAGGGTTAACTGAAGAGCACATTTCCACAGGAGCAAGCTAGGCAGGGCCCCTCTGACTCGTGCCTGCTCCCAGAAGTACCTGTACCAGAGGAGCAGGAGGGCCCCAAGGAGCTGGTAAGTCCCTTCTCTAGGGGACTGACCCTTGAGAACTGTGTCCTTGGAGACGGCCCAGCCAGAGCACAGCCATCATGTGGTAAACCTGCTGTCTACAGATGCATCTATATAGCCAGATAATATTTTTTCCTTCCAAGAAGAGGCCCACTGCCTCTGCCCTGGGAAACCCACTGAGATAAGATAATAGTAAGGCTATGGAGGCACTGATGTGAGAAAAACAGCCTAGAGTAGGAGTCTTGTGCCAGCTCAGGCCCTTGGCTAAATATCATAACTTCTCTGTGTCCCCTGTTCATCATCCATAAAATAAATGGTTTGACATTAATGTTATTTTTTTTAATTTTATTGAAGTATAGTTGATTTACAATGTTGTGTTAATTTCTGCTGTACAGCAAAGTGACTCAGTTATACATATATATTCTTTTTCATATTCTTTTCCATTATGGTTTATAACAGGATATTGAGTATAGTTCCCTGTGCTGTACAGTAGGACCTTGTTGTTTATCCATCCTAGATACACTAGTTTGCATCTGCTAATCCCAAACTCCCAGTCCTTCTCTCCCCCCTTGCCTCCCCCCTTGGCAGTCTGTTCTCTATGTCTGTGAGGCTGTTTCTGTTTCATAGATACGTTCATTTGTGTCGTATTTTAGATTCCACATATAAGTGATACCATATGGTATTTGTCTTTCTTTTTCTGACTGATATGATAATCTCTAGGTCCATCCACATTGCTGCAAATGGCATTATTTCATTATTTATGGCCAAGTAATATTCCATTGTGTGTATGTATGTGTGTGTGTGTCTCTCTCTCTCTATATATATACATATAGACACACATACACACCACATCTTCTTTATCCATTCATCTGTCAATGGACATTTAGGTTGTTTCCATGTCTTGGCTATTGTAAATAGTGCTGCTATAAACATCGGGGTGCATGTATTTTTTGAATTATATTTTTGTCTGCGTATATGCCCAGAAGTGGGATTGCTGGATCATACGGCAACTCAATTTTTAACTTTTTGAGGAATCTCCATACTGTTTTCCATAATGGCTGCACCAATTTACATTCCCACCAGCAGTGTAGGAGGGTTCTCTTTTCTCCACCCCATCTCCAACATTTATTATTTGTAGACTTTTTAAAAAAATTTTTGGCTGCATTGGGTCTTTGTCGCTGCGCGCTGGCTTTCTCTAGTTGCGGCGAGTGAGGGCTACACTTCGTTGTGGGGCGCAGGCTTCTCATTGCGGTGGTTTGTCTTGTTGTGCAGCATGGGCTCTAGGTGCGTGGACTTCAGTAGTTGTGGCACGCAGGCTCAGTAGTTGTGGCTCACGGGCTCTAGAGCACAGGCTCAGTAGTTGTGGCACACAGGCTTAGTTGCTCCGCGGCACGTGGGATCTTCCCAGAACAGGGCTTGAACCCCTGTCCCCTGCCTTGGCAGGCAGATTCTTAACCCCTGTGCCACCAGGGAAGCCCTGGAGACTTTTTGATAATGGCCATTCTGACCAGTGTGAGGTGGTACCTCATTGTAGTTTTGATTTGCATTTCTCTAATAATTAGTGATGTTGAGCAGCTTTTCTTGTGCCTCTTGGCCATCTGTAGGTCTTCTTTGGAGAAATGTCGATTTAGGTGTTCTGGCCGTTTTTTGATTGGGTTGTTTGTTTTTTTGTTATTGAGTTCTATGAGCTGTTTGTATATTTTGGAAATAAAGGCCTGTCAGTCACATGATTTACAAATATTTTCTCCCAGTCCGTAGGTTGCCTTTTCATTCTGTTTATGGTTTCCTTTGCTGTGCAAAAGCTTGTAAGTTTGATTAGGTTCCATTTATTTATTTTTGCTTTTATTTCTATTGTTTTGGGAGACTGACCTAAGAAAACATTGGTACGATTTATGTCAGAGAATGTTTTGCCTATATTCTCTTCTAGGAGTTTTGTGGTGTCATGTCTTATATTTTTAAGTCTTTAAGCCATTTTGAGTTTATTTTTATGTATGGTGTGAGGGTATGTTCTAAAATCATTGATTTACATGTGGCTGGCTGTCCCACTTTTCCAACACCACTTGCTGAAGAGACTGTCTTTACCCCATTATATATTCTTGCCTCTTTTGTTGAAGATTGTCGATAGGTGTGTGGGTTTATCTCTGGGCTCTCTATTCTGTTCCATTGATCCATATGTCTGTTTTTGTGCCAGTCCTATGCTGTTTTGATTGCTATAGCTTTGTAGTATTGTCTGAAGTCTGGGAGGGTTATGCCTCCTGCTTTGTCCTTTTTCCTTAGGATTGCTTTGGCAATTATGGGTCTTTTATGGTTCCATATAAATTTTAGGATTATTTGTTCCAGTTCTGTGAAAAATGTCATGGGTAATTTGATGGGGATCACATTGAATCTGTAGATTGCTTTGGGTGGTATGGCCATTTTAACAATATTAATTCTTCTAATCCAAGAGCATGGGATATCTTTCCATTTCTTTGAATCATCTTCAGTTTCCTTTACTAGTGTTTTGTAGTTCTCAGCATATAAGTTTTTCACCTCCCTGGTGGGGTTTATTCCTATTTTTTCTTTTTTGGATGTGATTTTAAAAGGGACTGTTTACATTCCCTTTCTGATATTTCATTGTTAGTGTAAAGAAATGCAACTGATTCCTGTATGTTAATCTTGTATCCTGCTACCTTGCTGAATTTGTTTATCCGTTCCAGTAGTTTTTTCTTTTTTTTTTTTTTTTTTTTTTTTTTTTTGGCGGTACCGGGCCTCTCACTGTTGTGGCCTCTCCCGCTGCGGAGCAACAGGCTCCGGACGCGCAGGCTCAGTGGCCATGGCTCACGGGCCCAGCCGCTCCGCGGCATGTGGGATCCTCCCACACCGGGGCACGAACCCGTGTCCCCTGCATCGGCAGGCGGACTCTCAACCACTGCGCCACCAGGGAAGCCCATTCCAGTAGTTTTTATGTGGAGTCTTTAGGGTTTTCTATATATAGTATCGTGTCATCTGCATATAATGACACTTTTACCTCTTCCCTACCAATTTGAATACCTTTTATTTCTTTTTCTTGTCTGATTGCTGTGGCTAGGACTACCAATACTACGTTGAAGAGAAGTGGTGAGAGTGAGCATCCTTGTCTTGTTCCAGAATTTAGCAGGAAAGCTTTCGACTTTTCACCATTGAGTATTATATCGGCTGTGGGTTTGTCGTAAATAGCTTTTACAGTAAGTCCCCTACATATGAACAAGTTCCATTCCAAGAGCGAGTTTGTAAGTCCAATTTGTTCATAAGTTCAACAAAGTTAGCCTAGGCACCCAACTAACACAATCAGCTATATGGTACTGTTCTATAATAGGTTTATAATACTTTTCACACAAGTAATACATACATTAAAAAAAAAAAAACATTTTTAATCTTACAGTACCTTGAAAAGTACAGTAGTACAGTACAACAGCTGCCATACGGGGCTGGCATCAAGTGAACAGGCAAGAAGAGTTACTGACTGGAGGAGGAAGAGGAGGTGGGAGATGTTAGAGCTGAAGGATCATCAGCAATAGGAGACGAGGGCAAACTGCAATTTCACTCATACCTGATGTTGATGGCACAGGTTCTGGCTTTTTGCTGGATTCAATTCTATCCACCTTCTTGAAAAAATGATCCAGTGATGTCTGGATAGTACCTCTTTTTTTCTCGTCATAGATGGCCCAGTAGCACTGGATTGCATTCTGAATGGCTCCTGCAGCCTTTGTGTACCATTCTATGTTCGGGTCCTGTGCCTCAAAAACTAACAGTGCCTCCTCAAATAGAATAATTTATGTGATTGGACATGCAAATGCACGTTTGCATCTTTGAAAGTTCGCAACTTGAAGGTTCGTATGTCAAGGACTTACTGTGTTATGTTGAAATATGTTCTCTCTGTACCCACTTTTGTAAGAGCTTTTATCCTAAATGGATGTTGAATTTTATCAAATGCTTTTTCTTCATCTATTGAGATGATCATGTGGTTTTTGTCTTTTATTATGTGGTGTATCATGTGATTCAACACACGCAAATCACATTGATTGATTTGTGTTTGCTGGAACCATCCTTGCGACCCTGGGATGAATCCAACTTGGTTGTGGTGTATGATCTTTTCTATGTGTTGTTGGATTGGGTTTGCTAATATTTTGTTGATAATTTTTGCATCTATATTCATCAAAGATGTTGGCCCGTAATTTTCTCTTTTTGTAGTGTCTTTGTCTGGTTTTGATATCAGGGTCATGGTGACTTCCTAGAATGTCTTCAGGAGTGTTCCTGCCTCTTCAGTATTTTCGAAGAGTTTGAGAAGGATCAGTGTAAGTTCTTCCTTGTATGTTTGGTAGAACTTGCCTGTGAAGCCATCTAGCCCAGGACTTTTGTAGGGAGGTGTTTTTTTAATTACAGATTCTGTTTCACTTCTAATCATCAGTCTGTTCAAGTTATCTGTTTCTTCTTGATTCAGTTTTGGTGGGCTGTATGTTTCTAGACAGTTGTCCGTTTCTTCTAAGTTGTCGAATTTGTTGATGTATAATTGTTCATATAATTGATATATTAATTGTTCGCTTATAGTTTTTTGTGTTTCTGAGGTATCAGTTGTGATTTCTCCTCTTTCATTTCTTATTTTGTTTATTTGAGTCTTCTCTCTTTTCTTCTTGGTGAGCCTGGCCAGAGATTTGTCAATTTTGTTTGCCCTTTCGGAGAACCAGCTCTTGGATTTTATTGAGTTTTTTTTCTATTGTTTTTTAATCTCTATTTATTTCCTCTCTGAACTTTATTAGCTCCTTCCTTCTGCTGACTTTAGGTTTTGTTTTGTTCCTCTTTTTCTAATTCTTTTAGATGTTGGGTTAGGTTGTTTATTTGAGACTTTTCTTCTTTCTTAAAGGCCTGTGTTGCTATGAAATTCACTCTAAGAACTGCTTCTGCTGCATCCCATAGATTTTGTATAGTTGTGTTTTCATTGTCATTTGCCTTAAGGTATTTTTTAAGTTCTTCTTTAAATTAATCATTGACCCATTGGTTTTTAAATAGCATGTTGTTTAGTCTCCATGTAATTGTTTTTTTTGTCATTTCTTTTTCTGTATTGATTTCTAGTTTCATGCTGTTGTGGTCAGAAAAGATGCTTGAAATAGTTTTTATACTCGTAAATTTGTTGAGGCTTGTTTTGTGTCCTAGTGTGTGGTCAATCCTAGAGAATGTTCCATGTGCACTTGAAAAGAATGTGTATTCTGCTTTTTTTGGATGTAATGTCCTGAAAAAATCAATTAAGTCTAACTATGCTATTGTATCATTTAAGATGTCTGTTGCCTTGTTGATTTTCTGTCTCAAAGATCTTTCCATTGATGTGAGTGTATTCCTATCAATTTCTCGCTTTATGTCTGTTAGTAATTTTTTATGTATTTGGGTGCTCCTATATTGGGTGTATATATGTTGAGGAGTGTAATATCCTCTCCTTGTATTGATCCTTTTATAATTATATACTGTCCTTCTTTATCTTTCCTTATAGCCTTTGTTCTAAAGTCTATTTTGTCTGATGTGAGTAGTGCAACCCCGCCTTCTTGTCATTTCTGTTTGCATGAAATATCTTTTTCCACCCCCTCACTTCAATTTTTGTGTGTCCTTTTCCCTAAAGTGGGTCTCTTGTAGGCAGAATAATGTAGGCTCTTGTTTTTTTAATCCAGTATACCACTCTGTGTCTTTTGACTGGAGCATTTAGTCCATTGACATTTAAGGTAATTATTGATAGATACGTATTTATTGCCATTTTAAACTTTATTTTCCCATTGCTTTTATATTTCTTCTTTGTCCCTTTCTTTTTGTTTTTCCTTTTTTGTGTGGTTTCATGAATTTCTTTTGTATTATACTCATGTTCTCTTTTTTTTTGTTTTTTTTAATCCATTGCATGTTTTTGCTTTGTGATTACCCTGTTTTCAAGTATGTTAACCACTTCCTATATCTACTTGCCTTATTTTTTTAAATCTATTTTAATTAATTATTTATTCATTTATTTTGGCTGCATTGGGTCTTCGTTGCTGCACACGGGCTTTCTCTAGTTGTGGCGAGGGGGGGTACTCTTCATTGAGGTGTGCAGGCTTCTCACTGCAGTGGTTTCTTTTGTTGTGGAGCACGGGCTCTAGGCGCACGGGCTCAGTGGTTGTGGCTCACAGGCTCAGTAGTTGTGGCTCATGGGCTCTAGAGCTCAGGCTCAGTAGTTGTAGCAGGCGAGCTTAGTTGCTCTATGGTATGTGGGATCTTCCCAGACCAGGGATCAAAACCGTGTCCCCTGCATTGGCAGGCGAATTCTTAACCACTGCGCCACCAGGGAAGTCCCTCTACCTGCCTTAGACTGGTAGTCATATAGGCTCAAACACATTCTAGGAAAAAAAAAAAAAATCTACATTTTATTACTCTTCTCCCCCACATTTTATGATTTTGATCCTCTTTTACATCTTCATTTTCATTCTTTTGCTGTTCATTGTGGTTATCATCACTTTCACAGAAGTTTTTTGATTTTTTGTTTTAATCAGTGTACTAGGTTATTTAAGTGATTTACTCTTTCCTGTAGATTCTTACTTCTTTTCTATTTAGAGAAGACCTTTCAATATTTCGTTTAGGGTAGGTTTAGCATTGCCGTATTCTTTTACTTTTGCTTGTCTTTATCTCTCCTTCTATTCTAAATGATAATTTGGCTGGGTATAGCATCCTAGGTTGCAGTTTTTTCCTATTCAGGACTTTGAATATATCTTGCCACTCCCTTCTGGCCTGCAATCTTTCTGTAGAGAAATCAGCTGATAGCCTTATGGGGGTTCCCTTGCAATTAACTTTTTGTTTTCCTCTTGCTGCCTTTAGAATCCTATCTTTTTTTTTTTTTTTTTTTTGCAGTACGCGGGCCTCTCACTGTTGTGGCCTCTCCCGTTGCAGAGCACAGGCTCCGGACACGCAGGCTCAGCAACCATGGCTCATGGGCCCAGCCACTCCGTGGCATGTGGGATCTTCCCGGACTGGGGCACAAACCCATGTCCCCTGCATCGGCAGGCAGGCTCTCAACCACTGCGCCACCAGGGAAGCCCTCTATCTTTAACTTTTGTCATTTTTATTATAATATGTCTGGGTGTAGGTCTGTTTGCATTTACCTTGTGTGGGACCGTCTGTGCTTCCTTTACCTGGATATCTGTTTCCTTCTTTAGGCTTGGGAAGTTTTCATCCATAATTCTTCAAATACATTTTCAATCCCCTTTTCTCTTTCTTCTCCTCTGGGATCCCTATTATTTGTAGATTGGCATGCTTTATATTATCCCATAGGTGTCTTATATTGCTTTCATTCTTTTTCATTTAGTTTTCTGTCTGCTGTTCTAATTGGGTGATTTCCATTATTCTAAATTCCAAATCACTTATTCATTCTTCCACATTATTCATTCTGCTATTCATTACCTTTAGCTCAGCTTTCATCTCGGCGAGTGAATTTTCTAATTTTTCTTGGCTCCTCCTCATAGTTTCTACAGTAGTTCCTTTTTATAGTAATCTGCATTTCTATCAATAGTCCTTCTTAATTCCTTCAGTATTTTTATTATCTCCTTTTTGAACTCAGTGTCTATTAGACTGAAGAGGTCTGTTTCATTGTTCTTTCAGGGGAATTCTCTTGATCTTTTAATTGGGAGTGGTTCTTCTGCTTCATTTTACTTATATTTCTCTTGCTCTATGAGTTTAGGAGACACAATTATCTACTGTGGTCTTGGAGGGCTACTTTTATGTGGGAGTTTCCCCGTATAGCCTGTGTGGGCGTAATATTTTTTGGTGCGAGGGCTCTTCTTAGTGTGGATGTCTGCCGCCTCTTTCCTCAGTATGTGCTGGCCGTTATCCCCTTGATAGGAGGAGTGACTGGTGTCACGGTGACCAGAGCCTGCACTGGATATTGAGTGGGGCCTCCTCTTTGCTCTGTGGTTGTCACTGCCCTGTCAGGGGCCGGGTCTGTTCCCTAGTCGTTGGAGTAGAAGCCCCCAGATCCATTTATGAGCTGCAGTGTGAGATAGATGGGATTGGAGCACTCCCACTGGGAGAGGAGCCACTGAGTATTCCTCTGCCAGAGCTGTTCGCCAGTGAGTGTGCTTTGTTGTATCACCTGTCGCCTGTTGTGCGGGCTCACAAAGTACACTGCTGTTGGCACTGCCTTTGGCCCGTCTCAATCCTGGGAATCCCGTCTCAACCTTGGTGTCCTTCAGACATTGTTTTCACAAGGCCACCAGTGCAGATCCACCAAAGTCAGCTATGGAGGCAGCTCAGACCCTGGCCCAGCCCAGCACCCCCATGCACGTGCCCACAAAGCCCACAGCTGCTAAGCCAGAGCCATGCCAGCTGTAGGCACACCTGCTGTCTACTCAGATGTCCTGCAGGCACTAAATTTACAAAGCCAGTGGTGGAGGTGTAAATCTGTGGCTTGCACAACCTCGGGGTGAGATTTCAACCCTACTTCCTAAGGTGCGTGGCCCCTGGGGCTCAGCTGTTGTTTCAGCCCCACCTCTGTGAGTGGGCAGCCCGCTGGCATATGCTCCCAGTGCCCCGAGGCAGCAGCTGGGGCGTGCTCTCATAGAGCCCGCGGAGGCGGGGCCGGCAGATGGAGAAGGTGGCTTCAATGGCAGCCCCGCCCCTCCCTTCATGCACCACTTAACAGCGACGCTTCACTTTTGTGGCAGGCCCAGGCTTTTTCCGCGGACACCCCTGTTCCAGCTATGCCACACTGCACCTCCTTCAGGCTGTCTCCGCGCAGCCAACAACAATCCTTTCCCCGGGTCTGTTCTCTAAACCCTGAGTTCCAGCACCCAGCCCCACCCATACCAGCAGACGTGTCCCATGCTGGGGCATACAGGGCAGTGGTGTGGACTGTCTGTGCAAGTCTCTCTCTGTTCTGCCTGCTACAAGCTGGTTGTTGCATTCTCCTGTGAGCCTCTGAAGCTCCCCTTCTGTCCCAGCTGATCTCCCCACTGGTGAAGTGGCTTCCCAGCGTGCGGGAACCTTTCCTCTTTATCCGCTCTCCCCGCCGCCCCCCGGCACAGGTCCCATCCTGCTTCCTTTTGTCTTTTCGTTTTTTTTCTTTCTTTCGTTCTACCTGGTTACATGGGGATCTTTCATGTCCTTTAAGGGGTTTGAGGACTTCTGTTAGTGTTCAGTAGGTGTTCTGTGAGAATTGTTCCATCTGTAGATGCATTTTTGATGTATTTGTGGGAGGAGGTGAGTTCCACATCCTCCTACTCTGCCATCTTGATTGGAGCCCTTGACATTAGTGTTATTGAAGGATTCATCCACTTCTAATATTTCGTGATTCTTTGCTGCAAATGCAGAAGAAAAGGTTGAAACTAAAACCTAAATGACTGTATACCTGCTGCAGTCTCCTAAGGTTAGAGAAAAAAAAATGCACAACCTCTTTTTATTTTAATAAAAGGCAGTTTCAAACTGCCTGGTTTTGTGCCCGTACATGATTCATGTTCACTGTGCCTGCTACCTGCCTTTTGTAATGATGGTAGTTAGTAAGACGTAATGTCTACACAAAGCTTTTCATCACTATGAAAGCATCTGCCTCTTAATCCACACAGCATCCTGGGGTCAGGAGCGTTCTGTTATTAAACATTTCAGTGACATTTCATAGTTGCAGAGTGCTGTACAATTCTTGATTGGTTAGACTTTTCAATCCCCAGATAAAAATTCAATTTACTGGTGGTGAAACTATGGCCCGAGAGACCAAACAATTTGGCAGAATATCCCCTCTCTTTTTAGCCTTACTTTTTCTACAGTCTGCAGAGAAGAGAGCGGGTTCTGAACGTTCTTGCAAACGTGTCCCTCACATGCCCCTGCTATGAATTTATTCTAAGCACCCCTAGTGGGAGAGAGCAGCCTACAGCATCCTTTCACTATGGAACCCCTCACAATGTGCTCTCACTCTGCCCCAGTAGCTCTTCTGTGACGGGTAAGCCCCCTCTCTCCAGTGCCTCACTTCCTCCCTCTGCACTGGCAACTGCCCTAGAGGGTCTTCCCCATCTCTTTAAAATTAAAAACAAAAGCAAAACTTTCAACCTTATGTCTCCCTCTGGCTGCTTGGCCATTTGTTGCTTTGCACAGCCAAGCATGTAGGAAAATGGTCTAAATCAGGGGTCAGCAAATGATTTCTTTAAAGGACCACATAGTAAATATTTTTGGCTCTGTGGGCTGTACAGTCTGTATCTCAACTACTCATCGGCCATTGTAGCACCAAAAGCAACCATGGATAGTACTAAAATGCATGGGTGTGACAGGGCTCCGATTAAACATTATTTACAAAACCAAGTGGCAGGGCAGAGACCCCTGGTGTAAATTACTGCCCCCTTCCTTCACTTCCCAGTCACTTCACCCTTTTGCATCCTCTGTTTCGTCGCCACCATTCCGTGGACACCGCTGTGTCAAAAATCACCAGGGGCCTCTTCATTGTTAAAGCCATCTTCTCTCTTGACATCTTTCCTGCATTTCTTGCTGTTAACCATCCTCCTATACCTAGCTGTCTCCTCCCTTGGATTCTGTAGCTCCACCCTCCCTGATTCTTGCCCTGCCTTCTGACTGTTCCTTTCTAGTTATCTCTGCCTCTACAGATCCACAACACTCCTCTGTTATACATTTGTCTCTGGATCAAGTAGGAATATGTTTGGCTCAAAGAGGTATAACATTAAACTAAGGATAGCTTAAACAAATGGTAGTTAACTTTTCTTACATAGCAAGATCTGAGGTAAGCAGTTGTAAATTGTTCATTGGCCCTGACAGTGTTCAGCCATTATCTCTGTAATTCTTTTGGTCTTTTCCTTTATGGTGGCCAAACGACCACTAAGGCCCCACCTGTCACCTCCAAGCTCAAGGCAGGGAAAAGGTAAGGGATGTTGCCAGCTATACCTGTCACGTTTTAATCGGGAAGTGATAGTTTGCTAGAAACCCTGTCATTGGACTTGGGTTTACATTTTAATGTCCAGCACTAGTTACAGAAGAGGTTCTGAAGACAAGTATTCAACCAGGCACATTACCATCTCAAACAAAATGAGTGTTCTGTCAAGGAGGAAGTAGAGGAAGATGGATTTGAATACGCAACCTATGTGTCTGCCATAGTCTTCTCTGCACCTTGCCTCATTCCTTTCTGTTTCTAGTGCCCAACACAGTTTTTATTCCACAACAGACACGAATAAATGTTGAATGAATGAGTGAATTAGGTAAAACACAAAGCGGGGAAAGAGTGTGGAACTTACCCAAGGTCACCCAGCTTCTTTTCCATAAACAGTTCTTAGTTGAGTCCCGAGAGTGAGGCCGCCACAGCCACCATCTCTGGAGCAAGGCGGCCGCAGGTGCAAAGGCTTCCCCCACTAATGTCTGCGTCTGTAAGATCCTAAGGACTAGTTACGCCTGGGGGCATTGCTGTTCCGAAGGTTGTCTTGGCTGATGTCTGCCTTATACAGAGTTTCAACAAGACATGTGGTGCCCCAGACAGGCCAGTATTTATATTCTTTTTTATCATGCATTTTTAGAGGGAGACTGATGATTGTGTGGAGAAAGGATTTAGGGAAGAGTATGCTGCCTCTCCTCTGCGTCTTAGGCAACTCAGCTCCGTCCCCAAACTGTTATACCTGCCCCACCAAGACCAAAGGTTCGTTAACCAGGCCTTCCCCCTCTCCTTAGGCAAGAGTTTGAGAATATACTTGAGACTTCTCCTGAGGATCTCACCCCATCCCTCCACAGCCCGTTTGGGTTTTCCTCCATTGCATGGGACATCCTCCCTGAGAAGAGTTTCAGTAGATGCAGGTGTCCTCACTCTCTCATGTTTCCAGTTAGATTTTAGTGCTCCTCATCAATGGGCATTCTGGGCAACCCTTCCTCTGCTGTTGTTGCAAATGGACTCATGGAGAGCCTGTCCACTGTGGATAAGCACCTACAGAAACATTAATTTCCATGCTCTGGCCCCTGGCCTCTTTGCCAACCTGATCCTGCATCTCCCCACCAGCCCACTTCCCTGGTGAAGTGGCCGCTGAAAGTGAGGGGACAGTGGGCCACAGGATTCTCAGAAGTACAGCAGGTGAGCAGGAGGCTGTGGACGGCCCTTACCCCTTCCCTCAAGGCTCAGGCAGTGCCCAGGAAGGCTCTCTGGGAATCCAGCTGACGACTCCTAAAACATCAGAGTGGCTCTACAGTCCAGCTGATGAAGCAGTAACACGGCTTGTGGTGGACTCTTCCTAGCATAGCTTAAAGAAACTATTGTAGATAGCCTCCTCAGGAGGAGGGGGAAAAAAATCAAAAGTTGGGAGATATGTGACAGAATCATCACTGGGGTACAGGGAGATTGCAATACCATGTTGATGCCACTGTTATTTCAAACACTGGTCAGCAGTGTTACTCTCCCTTCTTGACTTTCTCCCAAATCCTCTCTCTAATCCTTACACCCCGACTTCCATTTGCTTTCTGCCAGTCTTCTTCCTTCCCCTTCTTTTTCATCCCCTCAAAATAGAGATTGAGCCTGAATCTGGCAAGAGAAGCCCTCTGAAGTGGGCAGATTACTCCCCGCAGAAGAGCAGTCTTTTCCCACACTGTGCAGGAGAGAAATTAAAACAGCAGCAACTCTGAGTTACTGGCCAGGGTGTAGGAGCCACCTAAAAGTGGTGCCCTGAAAGCCTCACTCAGAAGGAAGCCCCACCATGCAGGCTGCCCACTATGCAGGCTACAGCAAGGAGGCAGCACAGCTGGGGCCACGGTGATTTATATGAAAATGACGATGCAGGTTTAATGTTTTTTTTATTAACTTGGTTTACTTGACGTTTTGCATGTTTATGTTATTATTTGAATTGTATTAAATATTTCACTTTTTTTTCTATTTTTATGAATTTCAAATATTTTTTAAATACCAGTATAAAGTATTACCAGAATTTCTTTCTTGAGTGAAATCAATACTGTAATAAATGTTATAATCACTATTATTGAAACTCTCCAGCCTAACTTAAAGGTGAACAATGGCTACCAGCCCATCTCGGCTGGGATCTCATGGAATCTGGGTTAAGAAAGACTTACAGACAGTAGTTTCCTTGTCCCTACCACTAGATGGCACTAGTGACCAAAATCTCACATTGGATGCTGGCCTTCGGGGATGACAGAGGGAGCAAGAACTTTGTCAGAACACTGACAACTATAGGCTTCCTGTGCTAGGGTCCCAGGGATGGGAGAAAGGCATTCTGTGTACACACTTTTTCTCTCGGAAAGCACAGAGAATGTGTCATAATTGGAGGCATTAGGAGAAAGCCCTAAACTGCAAATAACTTAATGAGCAGGAAAATAAATGTTTAGCCCAAGGAGTCAAAGAGTTCTTTATGTTACTCATCTCTGAAATTGAGAACTAGATGGTGAAGAGAGAAAAAACAAAAGAAGATCAGAATGTATATTTTAGTTCTTAGATCAAGAAAATGCAAAACCTGTTTCATTAAAATGACAACTATTGTATATTTAACAGTATAAAAACATTGCTTACAATTACCTGCAAGCTTGAAGCTTGCTTCTCACATATAGTTCTTGAAGATGCTATTCCCTAAAACCATAATAATTACTCTGATTACCTAATCTCTCTTCCTCCCAGGCTTCCACCTCCTCCTACCTCCAGTGTTTTGTAGACTCAATCTTAGAGATTATTCTTGAACCTGGATTCACAGAGTTTGACACTCAGGGTCACTCAGCTAGTGGCAGAAATGGGAAATAAATTCAGATCGTACTGCTACACTCCACTTTCTCACACATTGGGTACCTGGAATTGACTGACAGTATGACCTAAAGCAAAGTTGATATAAGCAGTGTTCAGTAGCACATCTCAAAAGGGTCCAATAATCAAAAAGTTTGGAAATTGCCCCTCCACCTGTATAAACATAAGACATGATAAGAAGTTAGAAAAGTAATTGGAGAGCTCATCCTTCTGTACTCAGTGGTTTGATTGGCTAGAGAAGACTGGCCAGACATGTGCACAGATGTGAGTTACTTAGAATTTAATGCGTGCTCCTAGTACCTCCTAAAAGGAATCAAAGCTGTTCCTTTGTTCTTTCCACACCAGTTTGGGTGATTTGTTGTTCATATGAAATATTTTTTTATATCCTATTGTGCTTCTTTACTTTCTAAGAACTTTCAGAACTGTTAGGTTCATTGCATTAAATGCTCTAGAAGTATTTACTTTTTACCTTTAAGATGTCCTCATTGAGCCAATAATTCGTTTCAGGAAATAATTTATGAGCATGGGTCTGAAATTTATAGAAGTGATTGCTTTGCTCCAGCATCATCAAAATTTTGTGTAGGATCTCCTCTCACACCACGTTCCTCTAGGTCTCCTCCTCTTCTTCCCTTGATCCCCTTTCTCCAGCTAACTCTCCAGAGAGGCATTACCACAGCAGAACACACACCTACTGCCTTATCAGGTGAGGCAAAAAAAAGGTCAAACTGGTGGCTCTGCTCTGTCTCTCTAATAGCATTTTTTTGTTGTTTAATTTTTATTGCAATATAATTGACATATAACATTTTATTAGTTTTATGTCTACAAAATAATGATTTGATATATATGTGTGTGTACATATATATATACACACACATATATGTTGTGAAATGACAGGTGTAATTAACACCCATCTCAAGAGTTACAGTTTTTTATTCTTGTGATGAATAACTTTAAAGATTTACTCTCTTAGCAACATTGAAATATACAGTACAGTATTGTAAACTGTCATCACCTTGTTGTACATCACATCCCCAAGACTAGTTTATCTTATAACTGCAAGTGTGTACCTTTTGACCACCTTCACTCATTTCGCTCACCCGCACCCCCCCCACCTCTGGCAACCACCAATCTAGTCTCTGTAGTTATGAGTTCAGTTTTCTTTTAGATGCCACATATTAGTGAGGTTATATAGTATTTGTCTTTCTCTGACTTACTTCACTTAGCATAATGCCCTCAAGGTTCATACATGTTGCCACAAATGGCAGGATTTCCTTTTTTATGGATGAATAATATTCTGGTGTGTGTGTGTGTGTGTGTGTGTATACACACACACACACACACCATATTTTATCCATTCATCCATCGATGGACACTTAGCTTGTTTCCACATCTAGGCTATTGTAAATAATGCTGCAGTGAACATAGTGGTACAGATATCTTTTCAAGATAGTGATTTTATTTCCTTCATATAAATACCTAGGAGTGGAATTGCTGGATCATATAGTAGTTATATTTTTAATTTTTCAGGAACCTCCATACTGTTTTCCATAGTGGTTGCACGAATTTACATTCCACTAGCGAATGCACCCTTTTCTCCACATCCTCACCAACACTTGTTAATTTGTTGTCTCTTTTGATAATAGCCGTTCTGACAGGTGTGCAGTGATATCTCACTGTGGTTTTGATTTGTATTTCCCTGATGATTAATGATGTTGAGCATCTTTACATTTACCAATTTCATACAATTGGCCATTTGTATGACTTCTTTGGAAAAATCTGTCCATTTTTTAATCAGCTTGTTTCATTTTTTCCTATTGAGTTGTATGAGTTCTTTATATATTTTGGATATTAACCTCTTATCAGCGAATTTTCACATTCAGTGAAAATTGTGAATATTTTTTCCTGTTATCTAGGTTCTCTTTTCATTTTGTTGATGGTTTACTTTGCTATGCAGAAGCTTTTTAGTTTGATATAGTCCCACTTGTTTACTTTTGCTTTTGTTGCCTTTGTTTTTGGTGTCAAATCCAAAACATTATTGTCAAGACCAATGTCAAGGAGCTTGTCCCTATGTTTTCTTCTAGAAATTTTATGATTTCAAGTCTAACATTCAAGTCTTTACTCGATTTTGAGTTGATTTTTGTATATGGTGTAAGATAGTGGTCCAGTTTCATTCTTTGGCATGTGGTTGTCCAGTTTTCCCAACACCATTTATTGAAGAGACTGTTCTTTCCCCATTGTGTATTTTTGACTCCTTTGTCATAAATTAATTGACCATGTATGTGTGGGTTTATTTCTGGGTCTCTGTTCTGTTCTGTTGATCTGTGTGTCTGTTTTTATGCCAATATACTGTTTTGATTACTCTCCCTTCCTACTCCAGTTTGAAATCAAGGAGAGTGATTCCCCCAGCTTTGTTCTTTCTCAAGATTGTTTTGGCTATTTGAGGTCTTTTATGGTTCCCTACAAATTTTATGATTGTTCTATTTCTGAGAAAAATGCCATTGGAAATTTGATAGGGATCGTATTGAATCTGTAGTTTGCTTTGGGTAGTATGGATGTAACAATATTAATTCTTCCAAAACATGAACATGGAATATCTTTCCATTTATTTGTATTTTCTTCATTTTTTTTCCATCAATATCTTATAGTTTTCACCTCCTTGGTGAAACTTATTCCTAGGTATTTTATTCTTTTTGATGCAATTGTAAATGGGATCATTTTCTTAATTTCTCTTTCTGATAGTTGGTTATTCTTAGAAAAGCAATAGATTTTTTTTTTTTTTTTTTTTTTTGCGGTACGCAGGCCTCTCACTGTTGTGGCCTCTCCCATTACGGAGCACAGGCTCCGGACGCGCGGGCTCAGCGGCCATGGCTCACGGGCCCAGCCGCTCCGCGTCATGTGGGATCCTCCTGGACCGGGGCACGAACCCGTGTCCCCTGCATCGGCAGGTGGACTCTCAACCACTGCACCGCAAGGGAAGCCCCAGCAATAGATTTTTTTATATTGATTTTGTATCCTGCAACTTTACTGAATTCGTTTATTAGTTCTAAAAGTTTTTTGGCGGAGTCTTTAGGATTTTCTCTATGTAATACCATGTCATCTGCAAATAGTGATCATTTTACTTCTTTTCCGATTTGGATACCTTTTATTTCTCTTTATTGCCTAATTGCTCTGCTTAAGACTTGCAGTACTGTGTTGAATAAAATTAGCAAGAGTGGGCATCCTTATCTTCCTCATCTTTGAGGAACCGCTTTCAGCTTTTAACCCTTCAATATGATGTTACCCGTGGGCTAATTATATGGCCTTTATCATGTTGAGTTATGTTCCCTCTATACCTACTTGTTGAGAGGTTTTTTTAATCATGAATGGATTTTGAATTTTGTGAAATGCTTTTTCTGCATGTATTGAGATGATCATATGATTTTTATCCTTCATTTTGTTACGGGTGTATCATATTGATTTATTTGCAGATGTTGAACCATCCATTCATCCCTGGAATAACTTCCACATGGTATATGATCCTTTTAATGTGTTGTTGAATTCAGTTTGGTAATATTTTGTTGAGAATTTTTGTATCTATGTTCATCAAGGGTATTAGCCTGTAACTTTCTTTTCTTGGAGTGTACTTGTCTGATTATACCAGGGTAATGCTGGCCTCATAAAAGGAGCTTGGGAGAGTTCCTTTTTTCTGTGTTTCAGACTAGGTTGAAAAGGTGTTTAGTGTTATTTCTTCTTTAGTATTTGGTAGACTTCACCAAGGAAGCTATCTGTTTCTATAATTTTGTTTTTTGGGAGGTTTTGATAACTGATTCAATCTCCTTACTAGTAATTGGTCTGTTCAGATTTTCTATTTCTTCATGATTCAGCCATGACAGGTTGTATATTCCTTGGAATTCATTTATTTCTTCTAGATTGTCCAATTTGTTGGTGTATGATGTTCATCATAATCTCACGATCCTTTGTCTTTCTGTGGTATCAGTTGTAATATCTCCTCTTTGATGTCTAATTTTTTTCAGTTCTTTTTTTCTTGGTGAGTCTTGCTAAAGGTTTCTCTGTTTATATATTTTTTTAAATATCAGCTCTTAGTTTCATTGATCTTTTCTATTATCTTTTTAGCCTCTATTTCATTTATCTCTGCTCTGATCTTTGTTATTGCCCTCCTTGTACTAATTTTGGTCCTAGTTTGTTCTTTTTTCTCTGTTCATTGAAGTGTAAAGTTAGGTTGTTTACTTGAGAACTTGCCTATTTCCTGATACAGGCACTTATTGCTATGAATTCCCCTCCAGAACTGCTTTTGCAGCATTCTGTAAGTTTTGGTATATTGTATTTCTATTTTTTATTTGTCTCAAGATATTTTTTCATTTCTCTTTTGAGTTCTTCTTTGACCCATTGGTTGCTCAGTAGCATGTTGTTTACTCTCCACATATTTGTGAATTTTCTTGTTTCTTTACTATAACTGATTCTAGTTTCATACCATTGTGCACAGAAAAGATGCTTGATATGATTTCAGTTTTCATAATTTTGTTAAT
This sequence comes from Phocoena sinus, assembly GCF_008692025.1. Taxonomy (NCBI): domain Eukaryota; kingdom Metazoa; phylum Chordata; class Mammalia; order Artiodactyla; family Phocoenidae; genus Phocoena; species Phocoena sinus. The sequence goes on from NC_045776.1 coordinate 38,495,325, forward strand.
AGTTATTTTGTGGCCTAACATATGATCTATTCTGGAGAATATTCCATGTATACCTGAGCAGAGTGTGTATTCTGCTGATTTTCGGTGGAGTGTTCTGTAAATGTCTGTTAAGTCCATCTGGTCTAACATGTCACTTAAGTCCATTGCTTCATTGTATTGCTGTCTTTTTCTCCCTTTACGTCTACTAATATTTGTTTTATATATTTAGGTGCATCTGTGTTGGATACATAAATATTTATAAATATTATATCATCTTGTTGGATTAACCCTTTTATCATTATATAATGCCCTTCTTTGTCTCTTGTTAGAGTCTTGTCTTAAAGTCTATTTTGTCTTGTATAACTTTCCCAGCTTTCTTTGGTTCCATTTACATGGAATATCTTTCCATCCCTTCACTTTTAGTCTATGTGTTATTACATCTGAAGTGAATCTCTTGTAGACAACATAGTTTGGCCTTAGATAAGTCCTTTCTTATCCATTCAGTCACTCTTTGTTTTTTGATTGGAAAATTTAGTTCATTTACATTTAAGGTTATTGTTGATAGGTATGGACTTACTGCCATTTTGTTCATTGATTTCTAGCTATTTTGTAATTCTTCTATTTCTTTCTTCTTCTCTTGCTTCCTTTGTGATTTGATGATTTTTGGTAATGCTGTGCTTAGACTCCTTTTTCTTTATCTTTTCTGTGTCTGTTATGGGTTTTTGCTCTGTGATCACCATGAGGATTATATTTAAATGTAACAGTCTATTTTAAGCTGATAACAGCTTGTTTGAATGCATTTTAAAGCTTTACATTTTTACTCTTCCCACCACACATTTTAAAAGGTGTCACAATTTACATTTTTTTATCTTGTATATCCATTAACACATTATGGTAGTTATAGTTTTTTTTACTACTAAAATATAGTGTATTTTACTACTTTTACTATAGTTACTTTACTCTGTCTTTTAATCTTCATGCTATATCTATAAGTGATTGACCCACCACCATGACAACATTAGATTATTCTGAATTTAATTATACATTTACTTTTGCCAGTGAGATTTATATTTTCATATTTTTTCCTGTTACCAATTAGCACCCTTTTGTTTCACCTTAAGGAACTCCCTTTAACATTTGTTGTAAGGCTGGTCTAGTGGTGATGAGCTCCTTCAACTTTTGCTTATCTGGAAAATTTTATTTCTCCTTAAATTCTGAAGGACAGCTTTTCCAGGTAGAGAATTCCTGGTTGGCAGGTTGTTTTTTTTTTCTTTCAGCACATTGAATATATTGTACCACCCTCTTCTAGCCTGCCAAGTTTCTACCTAAAAATTTGCTGATAGTCTTATGGGGGTTCCCTTGTACATAACAAGTTGTTTTTCTCTTGCTCCTTTTAAGATTTTCTCCTTTAACTTTTGACAATTCAATTATAATGTCTCTTTGGATTCTTCTTTTTTTGGAACTCTGGGATTCCTGGATTTATTTCCAGGTAGTCTGTTTCTTTCCTCAGGTTAGGGAAGTTTTCATCCATTATTTCTTCAAATAAGCTTTCTGCCCCTTTCTCTCTCTCTTCTTCTGACACCCCTATAAATGTGAATATTGATCTGCTTGATGTTGTCCCATAAGTCCTTTAAACTCTATTCACTCTTTCTTATTCTTTTTTCTTTTAGCTGGTCTGATTGAATGAACTCCAATACACTGCTTCTAGTTCCCTGATTCTTTCACGTCATCTAGTCTGCTGTTGAACCCCTTTATTGAATTTTTCAGCTCAGTTATTGTATCCTTCACCTCTGTGATTTCTGTTTAGTACTTTCTTAAATTTCTTTTTGTTGAAATTCTCACTTTGTTCATGTATTGTTTCCCTGACCTCTGTGAGTATCTTTATGACATTATTTGAGCTCTTTATCAGGTAAAAATTATTTATCTTAATTTCATTAAGGTCTTTTCCTGGGGTTTTATCTAATTCTTTCACTTGGAATATATTCCTCTCTTTCTTCATTTTTCTTGACTCTCTATGTTGGTTTCTATGCATTAGATACAATAGCCAGTCTTGAAGGAGTGGCCTCATGTAAGAGATGAACCTTATTATTCAACCCTGCCGTGGCTCTTGGTTGTCTCTCAAACCTTTGTCAATGTCCAGCCTACTTTGTTCTTAGTGGCTCCCAGTAGTTGTGGGTATACCAAGACCTGTCAGTGTCCCAAAGAAAAGGATCTCAGCACCTAGATGCAGGCTGATTGGAGGCTGGACACTCAGGCAGTAACTTTTAAAGTACACCCGTATACCTCTTTCAGGGGAAGACTGAGAGATGGGCATTCTGTCTGCTCCCTCTGCACTGAGCCCTAGGGGGATAGCAAGTTAAGAACTATTTCTTTGTTTGCTACCATGCAATTGAGCCCATGAACACAAGCCGTGCTGCTCACCAGAGCCAGATATCAAGGGGTGTGTCCTCTGAGCAGCAGCCACAAAAGCTGGAGCACCAGATGTTTGTACAACCTCCATTCATAGAAACACTGGTGACCCAGGGCAGGGCAAAGGGAGAGTGCAGAGATGGCACCCACTGGCCTCCCCAGTCTCTGGAGAGGATTGCAGTTGGCCCCTAGACGTTGGTAAATTATAAGCCTGACCCTCAGGCTGCAGTTAAGATCTATAAATAGGCCTCTTTCACTTACAGACTGGGCATTTCAGTCTCCTGCCTCTGCCCTGTGCCCTGGTGGCATAGCTTAAGATCTGTTACTCTGTTTATTAGAGTCCTATGGGACCCAGGAACATAAGCCTTGTTGGCCAGCAGAGCCAGGCAATCAAGAGGTATGTCCCCTGGGCAGTAGCTGCAAAAGCTGGGGTGCCAGATGTGTGTATAAGCTCCTTTCCAGGAGATACCTGCTAGTGAGGCAGAAGGAGAGCATGAAGATGGGATGGTGCCCACTAGCTTCCCTGGTCTCTGGAGAGGATTACAGTTGGCACCTAGATGTGTACTAAATTAAAAGCCTGCCCCCTCAGGCCAAAGCTTTTAAGATAAGCAAATAGGCTTCTTTAATGAAAAGACTGGGCATTTTAGTCTGCTGCCTCTGTACTGGGCCCTGGGGGTATATCCATGGTAAGTCCATGAGAGCCCATTAAGAACTATCTCTTAGTTCACTACAGCCTTATGGGTCTCTTGGACCCAAACCCCACTGGCTTTCAGAGCTAGATGTTATGGGGGCCCATCTCTCAGGTGGAAGTCTTAAAAGTTGGGGTGCTAGATGTAGGGGCCAAGCCCTTTGCTCCTCAGGGAGAATCCAGGAGTTGTGAGTTCCCTCCTCGTTGCGTGTCACCCTGCCAAGAGTGGGTTTTATAGCAAGGTTGTGATCAGCCTCTCATACCCATTTCAGTGTGTCTTCTTGTTCACTCGATGCATAGGAGTCGCTCAGCTAGTTTCTGGATTTCTTTCAGAGGGATTGTTGTTCAATTTGTAGCTGTAGATTCAGTGTGTCAGTGAAACGAGGTGAGTGGAGGAGGCTGCTTTGTTGCCGTGAACTCTCCAATAGAGTTTTATAGGTAATTATTCAGAGTTTTTCTATTTTGGGGATCTGAAACACAGTAAATAGCATCCCCAGATGCTTTGAGGCACAGCCCTGCGCCCTCCTTCCCAGCCCTGACCTAACAGTCTGCTTGTTTGTGGTTCTAGAGAAATAACTGTGTGCTGCCTGAGGATCTGAAAAGCTTTTACCTGATGACCAATGGCTTCCACATGACATGGAACGTGAAGCTGGGTGGTGAGTCAGCCTCCTTGCTGTAGAGGAACATTTCCCTGGCTGAGAGGTTAGATGAGACAACTCTGAGGGCCTTTACAACTTATGAGTCTTTGAATCTGGGCAGTTTTTGTGGGTTCTTCTAACGTGCAGTGTCCAGAGCTGTGATTATCTCCCAAAGCTAACACATGCCATCATTGCTTCACCCACTGCCTCCCCAGCCCCCGTGCCAGGGTATACCCAGTACTTAACTGGAAGCTCAATTTAGAGGCTTCTTGTTGGCATGAGGTGGAGGGAAAGATTAGTCACTACACAAAAATCCTGAGCCACCTTGAACTTAAAGCCTCTGAGGATTCCACCTTGGAGCAGTCTCCTCAGGATGAGCTGCAGTGACAGCCTCTGGTGGTCATAAGAGGGGCTCCTTCCTTCATTCCCAGCATGGTGGAGACCTCAGGGCTCCGAGGTCTGGACCTCTGACCCTCAGACCAGAGCCTTCCCTTCTCTGCCTCACATCTCCTCAGCCTGAGTCATCAACCACCTTAGTTCACAGGCTATCATCCTTGGTATTAAATACGTCCAGGATAAACATTTCTATCATGAATGTGGGAAATCACACCTTGGTACATGTCAGAGATTCAGGTACTATGCAGGCATGAAAGTCAGTGCTGCGCATTTAGGTGAAGACTCTAGTAACATTCCATAGACTAGGAAATCCAGATCTAGCCCCTGGAGTCCAGCTCATTCCTGACACAGACTGCCCTGTCCTCAAGAGGACTTTATTATCTCCAAACTGCAACCACATCCCCAGATCTACTTTGGTCCTTGGGAATCAGCCTGTACGTCTCCTTGCTGCCACTAAGAATGCAGTCACTTCTGTGACACATCAAATCTGCAGAACTGACTCCTCCCTTTCATTGCCGCTACCTCCTAGGTTCCCTTGTTTTGGTGACTCCCCAAACCTTCCTGTTTTTCTCGCAGCTGACCAGGGGCATATTTTATAGCTTACTACTAAGCATTTAACATGAACTTTTAGCTTAGAATCATTTCCTCCGATGGTCTAGAAACCATTGTTGTCACCAATATCAGAAACCCTCATGGCCATGGCCTTTGGAGTCTGGAGCAACAGAGAGAGTGGACAGAGGCTAGAGTGACTGTCACATTTTCCCTTGCCTACATCACGGAGACAGGCTAGCCCCTGCAGAAGCCTGCATCAGAAAAGAAACATTTCATGAAGGTTTTATGAATGAGTCTCTATTCATTATTAATACTTTTTTTAATGTAATCCTCCCAACCCATCTTCTTATCCTTATCCCCATTGCTGTACCCATTCTTTACTGGATGGCTAAAATCATTATCAGAAAGGCCAGCAAAGGCAGCTTCCAATGTTCACCTCCTTAGTGGTCTTTCCCTGGACATTCCATGGTCTGTACACCAGCTGTTTTATTGCCTTAAGTTATTCCAGTTTTTTAGCAGTCATATGTCCAAGTCTTTGTGTGCCATCCCATGTCCAGCACCCTATATTATAAGGATTCTGTATGACAGATAAGGAAAATACATAGTCTGCCTATTTCTTGTTTATACCTGAATTACAGAAGACTGAACCAAGCAAGAAGGCTTGCAAGACAGTTTGCTCCGTTGAGTAAGAAAAAATGATAAGTAGAAGGGGAGATAGTTTCCATAGTGAAAGCTTATGACAAGAAGGGTAGAAGCAGTCAGTTATATAATCAAAGCTGTTACTCCTTTGGAAAGTATAACCCTTCATTCAAGGGATGGTGGGAGCAAAAACATTTTTTAAGTCCTTTGATCTTCAAACTAGGGCCCCTACCCTAGAATTCCCAGTTCTTTTTGAGAATCCCCTTTTAAAATTTCCTTTGGTGCTCCACCCTAACACATGCAGTGGGGACTCTTCACTCATGGCCGGAGCTGTTTGCTTTTTTTTTTTTTTTGCATAAAAGGCTGGTGCTTTGGAGCATGTAGTGCATTGATTCTCTCCTTTCCACTTTCCATTCAATTCCTCAGCCCTGGGATCAAATAATAGCTGGGCTTAAGTTAGTCAAGCAGAAGCCCTTCTGATGACCATGGTAACTAGCTTATTACTCCATGTAATTCTTTTTGTTAACATTCCCATAGAACATACCATTCCATTGGGCAGCATGGCAATTAACAGCATCTCAAAACTGACTCAACTCAACCAGTCTTCCCTGTACTCACTTCCTAACGCACCAACTCTTGCAGACCTGGAGGACGATACACAAGAAGGTAACTGGAGGGACTTCTGCTTTGAGTTAGAAATCAGCCTGCTTGTTTCCATTTTATAATGTTGAAAATAATAGGAAGAAATTGTGGCATTGTTACATGTTCCCCTAAACCCAACCCTTCCCATTTATGGCTTCTCTGAACCATGGGCGTAAGGTTAAAAAAAAAAAAAAAGAAAAAAACAGCCTGTATCAAAAAAGGAAATTTTCATGAAGAAAATGCCAGGGTTGGGATCTTTGTTTCCAGCACCCACTTCAGTCCCTGGCACATAGTAGCCAGTTAATGAATACCTGGTAAGTGAATGAATGTTACAGATTAAATTTCACTCCACATTTCAGTATTGAGAGGTTTCAGGGACCGTGACAGTCTAAATGCAGCTCCCTTCCTCCCTTCAGGCTCTTTGCCACTTCTGATTGAAATGGCTTATAATTCAAATGGCTGCTAAAGCTATGATCAACTATGTATAAGTGAGGACTTCAGTCAGAACTGTGTTTGGCTGCGTATAACAGACCCCCATTACAATGTTTAAATAGGAGTTTATTTTTCTCATAATAAGAAATCTGGAACTAGGCTGGTGTAGCTGCTTGAGAAACTCAATGATAAAGTCTCCCTCTGGATTCCTGGCGTACCAGCCTTTGTGTTTGTTTGGTTTTCATCCTCATGTTTAAAGAATGTGGGCTCTACCTCCAAGCTTCAAGTCTATGTTCCAGGCAGGAAAAAGAAGAGTAAAGGGCAAAATAACTGTCTCTTGGCAGAATAGTTTCCTTTTTGTCAGAAAAATAATAGTTTTTCCGGAAGCCCCTCCCAATAACCATTCGCCAGAATAGAGTCAAAAGGTTACCCATAGTGCAAGGGAATTTGAGGAGATAAGTATTTTTAGCTGTGTAGTATTGCCTCATCAAACAGAACTGGAGTTTTAAAAAGGGAGAATGAATATTCAGTAGGCAACTAGTGTCTCCAATACTAATGCCTTGGAGTGCATTGAAATTCTGACAGAGAGAACTGATGCAAGGCTTTCTCCTTCAACTGGACAAGCAGCTGGACAATAGGAGGAGTCGTCCAAGAGCTGAGCCTGGAAAGTGTTGGGCCCTGGGAAGAGTTTGTCACTTAGAAATGTGTGGAATCCTCAAGGATGGGAAAAAGGTCACATTTGCTTCATATGTGTATACTGGGGCTCTCTAACCCCTAAAAGGCAAAGGAGTTGTTAAATAAGTAGAATGGGTGTACCCTGCTTTTGAAGCTGGTAGATAAAGGTAGACTAGATGATAGGATTTCAAGGGACCTCAGCAAAGGACAGCTAGGGGTAGAGACCACACTGTCCTACATACTGATGGGGATAAAAACCACGTGGGCTTCTGGCACCTTCTGAGTTCATGCTTTTTAGGATAGTCCAACAATTAGACCTAAGTTTCATTAACTTAAGTAGAAAAATGCTGACTTTTCTCAGGGGACTCAGCAGTTAGAAAGAGGACAATCAGGAAGCAATATCAGAATACACAACCAGAGAAATAACACTGCTAGAGGACACAGATGAAAACCTAAATAAAAACAAGAACACTTAAGGGCATTTAAGACAGCACAAAGACTTCCTATAGAAAAAAAGTAAAAATTCTTGATTAAACAACTGACTAGGTGAATTGAAGACAAGTATAAATATTGAGACCTGAGTTAGTAGCCTGAAAAAGCAAGTGCAAGAAATATCTAAAAGGACAGATAAATAAATTTTAAAAGGAGAAATGAGTGAAAAGGTGGAGGGTGAGAGAAATAGAAAATACATCCAGGTGACCTTCCATTGGAATTACAGGTGTTCAAAAAGAGAAAAAAAGCTGGAAAGGGAATAATAAATAAACAGTAATAAACAAAAACTTTTATTCAATCTGCAGATTGAAAGGGCTCTCCTAGACTCAAATAGAATTCAGGAGAAAACAGACACCTAGGCATTACATGATGCAGAATCTCAGGTTATTAGAAGAATATTAAAGGATGTGTAAAACTTTAAGAACATAAATACTCCAACCAAAAGACAGATGAAATGGAATGGAGATCTCAAGATGCAGATATATAAAGAGGAAAGGAAACAAGAGATTAGTGAACCTCCCTATGAAAGAGAAAGACTTAATTAAATCTTAATATCCAGGAATGTATACAACTTTTACATAAGAACTCTTGGAAAAAAGGGGACATAGTGCATAGAATATGTTTAAACATATACTCTCAGCTAAACCTAACAGAAAGGAGAGAGGCAAGATATAAGAGCTTTATGTGTTAAATTGTGTCCCTTCCCCCCGGAAATACTCATATGTTGAAGTCCTAACCTCACTCCCTCAGACTGTGACCTTATTTGGAAATAGGAACATTATAGATGTAAGTAGGTAAGGTGAGGTGATACTGGAGTTGGGTGGAGCCCTAATCCAATATGACTGACAACCTTTTAAAAGGGGAAATTTGGAGATACAGATATAAAAGAAAGCCATGTGAAGATGAAGACAGAGATGGGGTGGTAGTTCTACATACCAAGGAAAGCTAAAAGTTGCAAGCAAACCACCAGGAGCTAGGGGAGAGGCATAGAACAGATTTTTCTCCACAGCCCTCAAAAGGAACCAACCTTGACCTTGGATCTGTGGCCTCCAGAAGCGTGAGATAACAAATTTTTGCTATTCAAGCCATTCAGTTTGTGGTACTTTGCTACAGTAGCCCTAGCAACTAATACAAGGAATGTTCCAGAGACTCCTTTTAAAAGAAAATGTAGGACAAAGAGGAAAGGAAGTAGAAAGTGGAAGCCCTCATCCTACTCTAGGAAAGAAATAGTATGCCTTGTTGGGGGAAACAGAGTGTCTTGGTGTATTGGTTTTCTATTCATGTATAACAGATTACCAAAAGTTTAATGTCTTGAAACACTACAAATTTATTATCTAACAGTTTTCATGAGTCAGAAATTCAGCTACAGATTAGTAGAGTCTTCTGCTTAGGATCTTATCAGGCTAGAAACAAGGTGTCAGCTGGTGCTGTGACCTCATCTGAGGCATAGGGGCCTCTTCCAAGCTCACTGGTGGTTGACCTTATTCAGTTTCTTGCAGTTGTGGGACTAAGTCCTTGTTTTCTTGTTGCCTGTTGGCCAGGGCTCACTCTTGGCTCGTTTAGGCTGTCCTCAGATTCTAGCCACAAGACCCTCTCACAATATGGCCACTTGCTTCTCAGCCAGCAGGAATATTTCTCTCCAGTCTGCTACAACAGAGTCTCATAATGTTACCTAATCAAGGGAGTGACTACTCCATTATATTATAGGTCCTGACCGCACTCAGGGGAGGAGGTTGTACAGGTGTGTATACACACAAGCATGAATCTTGCGGCCATCTTAGAATTCTGCATACCACATTTGGTTAGAGAAACAATGGCATATTGTTTTCAAGTAAGGGTAGAATCATATGGATCCAGTCATGCAAATACATAAAAAAAGGAAGATAGGGCTTCCCTGGTGGCGCAGTGGTTGAGCGTCCGCCTGCCAATGCAGGGACGTGGGTTCGTGCCCTGGTCCGGGAGGATCCCACATGCCGTGGAACGGCTGGGCCCGTGAGCCATGGCTGCTTAGCCTGTGTGTCCGGAGTCTGTGCTCCGCAACGGCAGAGGCCACAGCAGTGAGAGGCCCGCGTACAGCAAAAAAAAAAAAAGGAAGATAACCATTAAAGGAATAAAAAATTACTTTAGAATCTCTAACCTAATAAAGGAATGTTGAATCACATGAGTAAAAATAAGAAAAAGGGAAAAGAAACAACATTATAAAATAAGCAACGAAACAGTAAGAGGAATAAAATAAAACAGATAAATCATTATGTTAAGTGTGCTGGGATTGAATTTCCCTTTTGAAAAGCAGAAACTATCAGATTGATATAAAAAGCAAAGCTCATCTATATGTTATTTTCAGAAGCATACTTAAACTGATGAAGAGGCCTCCTGGTAATGGCAGATAGGTAATTCAGAGCAGTCTTCCTGCTGAAGACAACTGAAAAGTCAGGGAACATATAAAAATCATCAAATAAGAGCTAATAAGATGGTGAGATAGCACCAGATCAACATCCAGAAGAAGACAGAAATCCAGGGAAGAGGCTCAATGTTTAGGGTTGCTTTTGCCTAGGATACATTGTCCTTTTCAAAAGAGGCAATGAGGCAACTGAAAAGCTGAGAATTTGACCCATATGTGAGACTAGAAGAATAAAATGGAGTCTAGAACCTACAGAAGATGGCACCCATAAAAACGACCCTACCCTTTTGGTTAGCACCATGAGGAGCTATATAGTCTAGGAGATAGAATGAACCAGAAATAACCACTCTTCACATGGACCAAAGCCCAAATATAAGTCACCTGTGCATCCCAGAAAATGTTAAATCCCAAAATTGGACTAATTTGATTCCAGATTACTAATCTCCCCAGGGGCCTGGCAGAAAAAAACAGAAATTCACTCCAGAGAAATGTACTAAAATTGACTGTTTATGGTTGCACAGCTCTAAATATACTAAAAACCATTAACTTGTACACTTTAAGTGAATGGTATGGTAGGTGAATTATATCTCAGTATAAAACTCATATAAAAATAAAATTCTTCCCTAGAGGAAGAAAACATTATCCTAGACCTCATTGTTTTTATAAATAATTTTTCAAAAATAATCCTACTTAAAAAGAACCAGGCACATGAAGAAACACAACACCATGAACAAGAATCAGCACAAATAACAGGTAACAGAAAGATATCCACTGTTATTCCTGAGGGTGAAATTATTAGGCACAGACTGTAGGACAGTGTGCTAATGTGCACATGGAGATAAAACCAAACTAAAAATTCAGTGAAGAACTAATAACAGTGACATTGTAGATTTGACCTTATGATTCTGGCCATATGGCATACTACCTTTTACCAGATCAGGACTTGTGCAGATAATACTCTAAACTCTGGGGAAACTTTTAAAATAATTACCTAAAAGGACTGGAGAGTAACCAAAAATAAGCAGAAACTGGAGTGGCATCTACAAATGGCACAAGGGAACCACACTGAATGATTTTCCTATTTTTATAACTTTTCACCTGAGGGCAGACCCCAGTCAGCATCAGTCAAGGCTGCTAAAACTTGGTGGGAGCCTACAGTCTGGAGTTTTGATTTCATCCAAGATGGAATAGTGGAGGCCAGATTTATCTTCCCACCTGGAACAACAAAAAAACCAAAAACAGACAAAATATATAAAACAATGGATGTTGTCAAGATACTGACCATCATACAGGGAAGAATGATGAGCTCTGAAGGATGGGAAGCAAATGAGGTGAACCCTAGCTTAGTATCTGAAAGTTTCCAGTCGACAGCATAGAGAAGGGAACCCAAGGAGAACCTGTTGTACCTGTTGAGAAGACATAACTAAGAGCCCAGCTGGATGAAGACAGGTAGAGTTCACAGGACTGAGTAACAGAGAGGAATGAGCTGCATAGAGAGAGAACTGCAGAGATCTGCAGAGTGTCCTCAAGTATTCAGGAAAGAACTGATGAGCACACACATGTGAAGATACTACCCAAGGCCAGGGACAAAACCACCCAAGAAGATTAGAGGGAACAATGCCTGGTACTCACACTGAACCAGGAATAGTGTCCATTTCTACCGTCCAGGTTGAAACACCTCATGGCTTACATAGAATTAGGTAGAGTACTCAGAAGGGTCTTGCCTCAGTAATGGGGAAAAAATTAGCCCTAGGTTAAATGCTGCCTTGGGTTCTGCCTGTCAAATACTAAGCACAAGACCTGAAAGTATCTGTTTTCGAGTAATTTAACTGTGTCACAGAACAAAGTTCAACAATATTTATAGAAATATAAAAATAGCAAGCACTCAACAATGCAAAATTAACAATTTCTGGCATCCAATCAAAGATTACCAGGTATGAAAAAAAGCAGGAAAAAATGACCATAAGGAGGAGAAAAATTAATTGAAACCAATCCAGAATTGAGGTACAGTTTAGAATTAGCAGATACAGACTTTAAAACAGTCATTACTATATTCTATATGTCCAAAAACTTTGTACAGACATGGAAGATAGGAAAAAACAAATCCAAACTCAACTTCTAGAGATGAAACTAGTTTCTGAGATGAAAAATACACTGGATGGGACTAACAATAGTTTAGATATTGCCAAAGAAAAGACTGGAGAAATTAAAGACATAACAATAGACAATCCAAAATAACACAGAAAGAAAATAAAAAATTATTTTAATCAAAATAGCATCAGTGAACTGAGGGACAACAAATGGTATAATGTATGTATAATTGGAGTCCCTGAAAAGAGGGGGATGGACCAGGAAATACTATTTGAAGAAATAGTGGCTCAAAACTGTACCAGTTACTTGGAAACTTAAACCATATCTAAGAAACTTAACAAGCCAGGAACAAGAAACATGAAGAAACAATACTAGGAAACATAATCAAATTGCTCAAAATCAGGGATAAAGAGAAAATCTTAAAAGCAGTCAATGGAAAAAGACAATTCCATACAAAGGAGCAAAGATAAGGATAATAGCATATTTCTCGTTGGAAACAATTCAATCAAGATAAAATACTCAGGGAAGGGGGAGGGATAAATTGGGAGATTGGGATTGACATATAATACTACTATATATCAAATAGATAACTAATAAGGACCTACTGTATAGCACAGGAAACTCTACTCAATACTCTGTAATGACCTATATAGGAAAAGAATCTAAAAAAGAGTGGATATATGTATAACTGATTCACTTCGCTGTACACCTGAAACTAACACAACATTGTAAATCAACTATCCTCCAATAAAAAGAAAGAAAGAAACAATCAGAGGAAAATCATGCTGTTAGACCGGAATAAAAAATAAATACATTAAAAATTTTTAATTAAAATATTCTTTAAGCAAATTCATTTGATTAAAAAAAAGTTAAAATACTCAAAGGAAAAAATTGTCAACCTAGAATTCTATACCCCATGAAAATATCTTTCAAAAACAAAGGCCTTTTCAAAAAGCAGTCTGGCAATGTCCATTCTATAATACTTCAGGGTATCTAGCCATATAACAAAAGCACCAGAACAAAGGGACAGGTACAGAGATGATTACTGTAGCATTTGTAGCAGAATAATATTGGCCCCCTATCAATAGGTGGCTCACAGGATAAATTAGGGTGCATGCACTCCCACAGACTGTCAGGCAGCCATTAAAAAGAATGCATTAGAGTTACAACCCTTAGAGGGCTTTCCACATTGTATTATTGTATAGAAAGTAAGATTCAGGTAACATGTGTGGTATCCCATTTTTATATAGTAAATGATCTCACAAAATTTAAATGTATACCTATATGTCTGCCTAGGACCATATGAGATGAAGAATATGAAGGTATAACCACCAGGGGAGGGTAAAACCATGTTAAAGAAAGAAACAAAAAAAACACAAAAAGCCTTCTTATTTAGAAATGTAAATATTTATGCATTTATGTAAAATTATATGTATGGGTATATGTGTAAATCAAAAATATTATTTTTATATACTCTGTTTTATCCAATCTCTCCTAGGTTTGTTAAACCCTTTCCACCCCAGTCACTAATGCTAATCATTATTGCATAATTGCTGTAATGAAAGAAGCAGGAGAGAAGGTTTCTGATGGTTGCATTTCTAAGAATTTATCTTTTTTTCTGTTACATTATGGTATTTCGTTTCTAGGTAGGTATTTCTAACAGAGCCAGACTTAGCATTAATTATAATGTTATAATTATAATAGAAATAAACATAACATGCCACGAATATACATTTTAGACAGAGGAAAAAGGATTCTAATCAAAAGATCATGAAGTGCTATAAATGAGGGGAAACCATGTATCTGGGGAAAAAGAAAAAAGTTGTTCAGATTACTCTGACTTACGTAGTCCCACTCCCAAGAAGTTCAGTTTGTTGTCCTCATGCCCCCTTCCCCAGATTCCATGACACTCTGTTGGTGGTAGGGGAGCCAAGACAGAGGCTTAGACCATGAATAAGACCCAGGACATTTAGAGTATAGAATACATTTGGTCCACGTTTGAAAATGATAGTTAAGAATATGTTTGAGATAAGGCTTTTTTTCCCTCTGTTTATTTCATCCAAGCAAAGCTGGATGAATAAGTATGTTTGAGCTGAGTGTGTTTGAACATTACCATTAACTTCTGGGTTTGCAGCTAGTGAGAACCAGCCAGAGAAGCCTCACTTTGATTCTCGCAGTGTAATATTTGAGCTGGATCCTTGCAACGGAAATGGGAAGGTTTGCCTTGTCTACAAAAGAGGGAAACCAGGTAAGAATCATGGCAGGCATGGTCCTGTAGCTTGGGAATGGCCTTGGCTGACCTTGCTCTCCAGCCATCACACAAAAGGCATGCTCTTCCCTCCCCTTCTGAGGTGCTGCTGGGTCTCTTGTAGATGCCAAGACCCAGAAAACCCCTTTGGTCCTCTCTGAGCATCCCCCTCCAGGCCAATTACTAGAGTCTTTTTAAGCTATTGTCATTTGTGTCACTTGTGAGTTACTGCAAAATAATAAGATTAGGATAATAAGTGAATAAATGCTAAAAGAAATAGTCATTCTGTTTATAACTCCTCCAGCAGGCTCATGCATTAGAAAAGCATCCAGGAAAAACATTGTCTTTCTTTTACACGTATTTATGTAGGCCAATTAACAGCAATAAAAATCTGAATTACTAGACCTCAAACTAAGATCCCAGATGGGAAATCAAGAGAAGGCGGCTCTGGCTTCTTAAACAGTGGGCACCACCTGGCCCCCTAACAGCAGTTCAGTCCCTAGGAACTACAGAGTTGGACAATGTCCAGCCCTCTTCAAGTAGCTTTCTGCCTGCAGAGGGTGAGAAGACACACCAGGGTTCACCTCTGGGGGAAAGGAGAGATCATCTCCAGCTGGAGGAGTCTTTGTGAAGTAGCCTTTGAGCTGCATCTTTTTTTTTTTTTTAATATTTATTTATTTATCTATTTGGTTGCACCGGGTCTTAGTTGCAGCATGTGGGGACACAACTAAAGAGCTCGTGTGCCACAACTAAGGAGCCAGTGAGCCGCAACTAATGAGCTACATCTTGAAGTATAGGTCTGAATGAGATATGGGGGGTGTGGGGTGTGGGGCAAAAGGGGGCATCCAAGCAAAGGGATATGGGTAAAAGCCATGCCATGAGAGAATGCACCTGATTTGGGGGGAATGACAATTCCAGTTCATTGGCCACGTGGTTCATCTTGTGGATGAGGAGGAGATGACACCAGAAGCCCTGTGATTCCCTTTCATGTGGAGTTTTGAAAGCCAGGTGAAGGGGTTTGGACGTTACGTGGAAGTAGGTGGGGAGTCAAGGTTATTTAGCAGAAGTATGGCAGGATTCAAATGAAAATGTGACCACAGGCAGAAATGGAAGTGGAAGGTACTGGAGGATGGAGGCCACTTAGGGAGATGTTACAGCCATTAGACAGGAGATGAAATAGGAGAGGCCTAGGAGATGAACTAGGAGTACTAAGAATGGACGGTCAGAAGCAAGCGTGAGGCAGGAGCTGGTACAATAGTGCCTGCTTCAGCTCAACCAGCACATCACACAGCCGCACAGGCAGGAGTCCCAGGAGAGGAAGCTGGTCTGGGCTCCTCCATGGTGGTTTCTCACAGCACTTCTAATTCCTGACAGACCTCCTGAGAAAGCCAGAACTGTTCAGACAGAGTGCCTCTCCATCAGGAAGGCTGAGACCACAGTATGTACCTATTGGGGGAGGGGGAGTGTTGAGTCCACACAAGAATGGAGTGCTGCTTAGATAGCCTGAATGCACAGGTGGCCAAAGCCCAGCAGATAGATCAGTCGACTGACTGATCAAGAATTTGTAAAAAAAAAAAAAAAAGAATTTGTAAAAGCATATAAAGAAGCCAGTAACAGTGGCCACTGGAGAACAGAACTGGGAGGTTGAAGGGAAAAAAGGGAACTTTTACTTACAGTTTATATTCCTTCTACTATTGAAATTTGTTTTAGCCATGAGTAGATGTTGACTTTATAGATAAAAGGAAAAAAGTGTTAAGCCATCCCTTCCTTTATGTCCTTTGTCTGCTATTTCAGCATTAGCACAAGACACTGAGATCTGGTTCCTGGACAGAGCATTATACTGGCACTTTCTCACCGATACCTTTACTGCCTACTATCGCCTGCTTATCACCCACCTGGGCCTGCCCCAGTGGCAGTATGCTTTCACCAGCTATGGCATTAGCCCACAGGCCAAGGTAAGGGGGGACCACCTGTCATCTCAAACTGTAGAATGTATCAGAATCTTCTGAGGAAATGCTTACACCGCAGATTCCCAGCTTCCTCATCTGATGCAGGAGATCTGGGGTTGAGCCTAGGAGCGTGTATGTTCAATAAGCAAGGCAGGTGCTTCCAATTTAGGTGGACAACCTCACTTTATACTAATCTAGTTAAATGGTTCCCAAACTTGGCTGATCCTCAGAATCACCTGGGGAGTTTTCACTTCTAATGAAAAGGGGTTGGTGGTGGGGGAGATTAGGTTTGACCATTCATTTTGGATAGGCAGAACATGCATACAGGAACAGTGAAAAATCAGTCTCTTATTCACTGGTTCTCCAGCTTCCCCATCCACTTCCCCACAGGGAGCCACTGTTAGTTTCTCTTGTGCCCTCACTGAGATACTTTATTGGATAGAAAGCATGCATGCATGCATACAGTTTTTGGTTCCTTTTTTCTAAATCACAAGTGCAATATACTATTCACATTGTTCTGCACCTTCTTTTCACTTAACTCCGTGTTGGAGCTCATTCCCTATCAATATATAGAGAGCTGTCTTTTTCAATGATATAGAGTATTTCAAAGTATGGATGTGCCTCATTTATATTATATATCCAGACACCATTTTAAACATACAGATGTCAGGTAATGCTGATGTACTGCCTGGTTTGAGAACACCAGGTGTGTCTAGAAGAACTTTTGACTGGGTGGCAAAAAATGAGGGACTCGATGAATGTATTCATCGAGTGGACCTCACTTTCCTCAAATGTCACATGACAGTGACATACATCCAGGCAACATAGTGGGTGGTTGTGATCAATGAAAATAAATGTAGATGCCCTTTGCCCTCAACTGCCCAGAAAGCCTGTAGGGAAGAGAGCAGGCAACTTCCCTCAGTAGAGGCCTGCTCTGGCCTCTGTGTGCTCCTTCCCTGTGGGAAGGAT
Source organism: Phocoena sinus (assembly GCF_008692025.1). Classification (NCBI taxonomy): domain Eukaryota; kingdom Metazoa; phylum Chordata; class Mammalia; order Artiodactyla; family Phocoenidae; genus Phocoena; species Phocoena sinus. Next base: position 38,512,525 of record NC_045776.1, read on the forward strand.
GCTACCAAGTCCACCTGATGGCCAGTGGCTGGTTTGGAGGCAGAACAATTAGAAGGACACCGTACCCTGATGATTTGGGACCTAGCATACCAGGCTCAGTGCACACTAGGTTAGAAGGAAGCACATTTACTCAGATTCTTAGTCCTCATGTTTAAAGGTTATGAGACCCCATAAAGCAATGTGTGTCTTCCCTTTTACCTAAAGGAAGTGCTAATAGATTTTAGAGGCAGTTTTTCCTAAAGTCTTTTACTCTGCCTCATCTCCCCAGCTCTCTACCCCTGTATCTCCCGTGAAGAGCATAAACACATACTCTTCTCCTTTGAATTGTGACCCTCTCTCCTAATTCTGCCTTACAGCAATGGTTCAACATGTATAAACCCATCACCTACAACACAAACCTACTCACGGAAGAGACCGACTCCTTTGTGAACAAGCTGGATCCCAGCAAAGTGTTCAAGAGCAAGAACAAGACCTTAATCCCCAGAAAGAAAGGGTCTGTTCAGCCTGCAGGTGGCCAGAAAGGGCCTGCAGGTCCTCCTTCCACCTCTAAATCCTCCTCTGGCTCTGGAAACCCTGTCCGAAAATAAGCGCCCCACCTCCAGCTCCCTGCCAGCCCCACAGCGATGATTTCCATGCACAGATGCCCCAGGCATGGCCCAAGCCTCAGATTCTGTGTGGAACCATAGTCCTCTCCCCATCTGAGTGACAAAATCCTAGGCCTTTTTTACTGCCATTGGCTTGAGCCAGGACTTGGAAAGGCATACTCAGCTCTCCCCAAGAATCCTTCTCTCATACCCCTTACAGCAGGTTGTGCCACCTACTGATTCTGGAAGCTGTGGCGAATGTAAGGTGTTGTGTAAGTGACTAAGTAGATCTGTTAAGAGCTTTCTTCTCTTTCTACTCCAGCCCCCTACCCCTCAGCAGTAATTAGAGAAGTCCCCCATAGAAACCACTGGTTTTGACCTATGAAGCATTAGAACTATGCTGCTCAATTGGTAGCCACTTTTTAAAGCAGCTAAATTTAAGCCATGTTAAAAATTCAGTTCCTCAGTTATATTAGCCACAATGGGAGTATTCATGTGGCTAGTGGATTCTGTATTAGCACAGGGATGATCAAACGTTTCTATCATCACAGAAAGTTCTATTGGGCAGCACTGCATTAGAATACTTTTGCATTACCCTTCCTCAGCTCAGTTAATTTTTGTTAGAGAATATGGATACCTTAATTTGATGGGTTATAATGTTCCATGAAAAACCTTGAATATACATTTTTATGTTCTTTATATCCTTCACCACAAAGATCTTGTGTTGCTCATTTTCAGTTTCCTATAGTTTCTCATCTTCATCGGTTTCCTATAAAGCTTCTTGTTTCCAGTTTTGTGATGTGATGTTTGCACATTTGCCAAAATTATCTTTTTCACTTTTTTTTAAAAAAGAAGAGGTGATTCTGCTGTACCATTAAAACCAAAACAAAATAAAATCTCCCAAGCATTGCTTTGCCAGGACTCTTCATGCAGAGTTTTGATGAAATCAGTCACTGTTGACAAGAGCCTCCACCTGCTCTACCTACTCACAATTGCTCAACAATTCACTGGGTAGCAGAAAAGAATAGAGAGGAACCAAGTTGTCAAGGATAATAGCTGAGGTTTAGTCTTCCAGAAGCATTTTTCTGCCAAAACTCATCAAAGAGAGAACCAGCAGTGCCAGATAAGAGATTCCAGCATTTGGCTGCTTCCCCAAGTCAGGGTTAGAAGGGGATTGAGAAGTTGTATCATCTTCCACTGTGGCAGGTGTCCTTCCTCTAGAGATCATGGAGCCCCTGAATTATTTCTTAAGTCCTGGTCCAGCTCTGGATTTCATAAATGAAGCAGCAGAGGAGCCATGAAACAGTGGCGGCCTTCAAATCCATGACAATCAGGTGGAATCCCCAAAGGGCTGTAGACAGAAAGGGGTTCCAACAAGGAAAGATTTGAGACCTGCCTCAGGAGGAGCAGAGCACTCAAGAGCAGGAATGGCTACCCAATATATAGGACCCAGTGCAGAATGAAAATGTGGGGCCTTTTCTCCAAAACTCAGATAAACAGTACCATTAAAAGTATTGGACTTCCTTCGTGGCGCAGTGGTTGAGAGTTCGCCTGCCGATGCAGGGGACACGGGTTCGTGCCCCGGTCTGGGAAGATCCCACATGCCGCAGAGTGGCTGGGCCCGTGAGCCATGGCCGCTGAGCCTGTGCGTCCGGAGCCTGTGCTCCGCAATGGGAGAGGCCACAACGAGAGGCCCGCGTATGGCAAAAAAAAAAAAAAAGTACTAATACGGAGTAGCAATTCTCATATTAGACAAAATAGACTTTAAAGTAAAAAGACTATTACAAGAAACAAAGAAAGCCACTACATAATGATCAAGGGATAAATCCAAGAAGAAGATATAACAATTGTAAATATTTATGCACCCAATATAGGAGCACAATACACAAGGAAACTGCTAACAGCCATAAAAGGGGAAATCGACATTAACACAATAACAGTAGGGGACTTTAACACCCCACTTTCACCAACGGACAGATAATCCAAAATGAAAATATAAATAAGGAAACACAAGCTTTAAATGACATATTAAACAAGATGGATTTAATTGATATTTATAGGATATTCCATCCAAAATCAACTGAATACACTCTTCTCAAGTTCTTGTGGAACATTCTCCAGGATAGATCATATCTTGGGTCACAAACGAAACCTTGGTAAATTTAAGAAAATTGAAATCATATCAAGTATCTTTCCTGACCACAATGCTATGAGACTAGATATCAATTATAGGAAAAAATCTGTAAAAAAATACAAATACATGGAGGCTGAAAAATACACCACTAAATAACCAAGAGATCACTGAAGAAATCAAAGAGAAAATCAAAAAATACCGAGAAACAAATGACAATGAAAACACAATGACCCAAAACCTATGGAATGCAGCAAAAGCAGTTCTAAGAGGGAAGTTTATAGCAATACAATCCTACCTCAAGAAACAAGAAAAATCTCAACCTACCTTACACTTAAAGCAGTTAGAGAAAGAAGAACAAGAAACCCCCAAAGTTAGCAGAAGGAAAGAAATCGTAAAGATCAGACCAGAAATAAATGAAAAAGCAATGAAGGAAATGATAGCAAAGATCAATAAAACTAAAAGCTGGTTCTTTGAGAAGATAAACAAAATTGATAAACCATTAGCCAGACTCATCAAGAAAAAAAGGGAGAAGACTCAAATCAATAGAATTAGAAATGAAAAGGAGAAGTAACAACTGACACTGCAGAAATACAAAGGATCATAAGAGATTACTACAAGCAACTATATGCCAATAAAATGGACAACCGGGAAGAAATGGACAAATTCTTAGAAAAGCACAACCTTCCAAGACTGAACCAGGAAGAAATAGAAAATATAAAGAGACCGGTCACAAGCACTGAAACTGGAACTGTGATTAAAAATCTTCCAGCAAACAAAAGCCCAGGACCAGATGGCGTCACAGGCGAATTCTACCAAACATTTAGAGAGGAGCTAACACCTATCCTTTTCAAACTCTTCCAAAATATAGCAGAGGGAGGAACATTCCCAAACTCATTCTATGAGGCCACCATCACCCTGGTACCAAAACCAGACAAAGATGTCACAACAAAAGAAAACTACGGGCCAATATCACTGATGAACATAGAGGCAAAAATCCTCAACAAAATAAAGCAAACAGAATCCAACAGCACATTAAAAGGATCATACACCATGATCAAGTGCAGTTTATCACAGAAATGCAAGGATTCTTCAGTATACACAAATTAATCAGTGTGATAAACTGTATTAACAAATTGAAGGAGAAAAACCATCATCTCAATAGATGCAGAAAAAGCTTTTGACAAAATTCAACACCCATTTACCATTAAAAAAAAAAAAAAAAAACCCTCCAGAAAGTAGGCATAGGCATAGAGGGAACTTACCTCAACATAATAAAGGCCATATATGACAAACCCAAAGCCAACATTGTTCTCAATGGGAAAAACTGAAACCACTTCCTGTAAGATCAGGAACAAGACAAAGGTGCCCACACTCGCAGCTATTATTCAACATAGTTCGGAAGTTTTAGCCACAGCAATCAGAGAAGAAAAATAAATAAAAGGAATCCAACTCGGAAAAGAAGTAAAGCTGTCACTGTTTGCAGATGACATGATACTATACATAGAGAATCCTAAAGATGCTACCAGAAAACTACTAGAGCTAATCAATGAATTTGGTAAAGTTGCAGGATACAAAATTAATGCACAGAAATCCCTTGCATTCCTATACACTAATGATGAAAAATCTGAAAGAGAAATTAAACATTCCCATTTACCATTGCAACAAAAAGAAAATACCTAGGAATAAACCTACCTAAGGAGACAAAAGACCTGTATGCAGAAAACTATTAGGACACTGATGAAAGAAAGATGATACAAACAGATGGAGAGATATACCATGTTCTTGGATTGGAAGAATCAACATTGTGAAAATGACTCTACTACCCAAAGCAATCTACAGATTCAATGCAATCCCTATCAAACTACCAATGGCATTTTTCACATTTTCAGAACTAGAACAAAAAGTTGCACAATTTGTATGGAAAAACAAAAGAGCCCGAATAGCCAAAGCAATCTTGAGAAAGAAAAACAGAGCTGGAGGAATCAGGCTCCCAGACGTCACACTATATTACAAAGCTACAGTAATCAAGACAGTATGGTACTGGCCCAAAAACAGAAATACAGATCAATGGAACAGGATAGAAGCCCAGAGACAAACCCATGCACATATGGTCACCTTATCTTTGATAAAGGAGGCAAGAATATACGATGGAGGAAAGACAGCCTCTTCAATAAGTGATACTGGGAAAACTGGACAGCTACATGTAAAAGAATGAAGTTAGAACACTCCCTAACACCATACACAAAAATAAACTCAAAATGGATTAAAGACCTAAATGCAAGGTGAGACACTATAAAAGTCTTAGAGGAAAACATAGGCAGAACACTCTATGACATAAATCAACAGCAAGATCCTTTTTGACCCACCTCCTAGACAAATGGAAATAAAAACAAAAATAAACAAATGGGACCTAATGAAACTTAAAAGCTTTTGCACAGCAAAGGAAACCATAAACAAGACGAAAAGACAGCACTCAGAATGGGAAAAAATATTTGCAGATGAAGCAACTGACAAAGGATTAATCTCCAAAATATACAAGCAGCTCATGCAGCTCAATATCCAAAAAGCAAACAACCCAATCAAAAATGGGCAGAAGACTTAAATTGACATTTCTCCAGAGAAGATATACAGATTGCCAACAAACACATGAAAGGATGCTCAACATCACTAATCGTTAGAGAAATGCAAATCAAAACTACAATGAGGTATCACCTCTCACCAGTCAGAATGGCCATCATCAAAAAAATCTAAAAACAGTAAATGCAGGAGAGGGTGTGGAGAAAAGGGAACCCTCTTGCACTGTTGGTGGGAATGTAAATGGATACAGCCACTATGGAGAACAGTATGGAGGTTCCTTAAAAACAAAACAGAACTACCATACGACCCACCAGTCCCACTACTGGGCATATACCCTGAGAAAACCATAATTCAAAAAGAGTCATGTACCACAGTGTTCATTGCAGCTCTGTTTACAATAGCCAGGACATGGAAGCAACCTGAGTGTCCATCAACAGATGAATGGATAAAGAGGATGTGGCACATATATACAATGGAATATTACTCAGCCATAAAAAGAAACGAAATTAAGTTATTTGTAGTGAAGTGGATGGACCTAGAGACTGTCGTACAGAGTGAAGTAAGTCAGAAAGAAAAATACCGTATGCTAACACATATATATTGGATCTAAAAAAAATAAATGTTCTGAAGAACCTAGGGGCAGGACAGGAATGAAGACGCAGACATAGAGCATGGACTTGAGGACACGGGGGGGGAAGGGTAAGCTGGGACAAAGTGAGAGAGTGGCATGGACATATATACACTACCAAATGTAAAATAGATAGCTAGTGCGAAGCAGCTGCGTAGCACAGGGAGATCAGCTCGGTGCTTTGTGACCATCTAGAGGGGTAGGATAGGGAGGGTGGGAGGGAGATGCAAGAGGGAGGAGATATGGGGATATATGTATACGTATAGCTGATTCACTTTGTTGTACAGCAGAAATTAACACACCATTGTAAAGCAATTATAGTCCAATAAAGATGTTAAAAAAAAAAGTACTAATTTGTTTTACCTTTCTTCTGTGGTCTCTCTCACAACTTGTTACAGTGTTTTATCTGTTTGCTACTTGATGCTGTTCTAGGAAAAATTAGAACTTTAAATTATTAGTGTTAATTTTATCATTGCTCTTTCTATTGTGCTATTCCAGTTTTTAGTGCCTCTATAGAGCATTTAACTCATGTACAGCATCACCAAAAATTACACAATTATTACTTTATATCTTTTGTACGCATATATGTTTCATTCTTATCAGAACAGTGGAAACAACACGCAAAAGTAGCTCAACTGATATTTCACTTCCTGATATGTACACATTCTATCAACACTCTGAACTTACCGATGACTAAGGAAGGACTGAAAGAAATTTTGAGCTGCCCTATGTTTTCCTTCTGTGTCATCATTTCAGCGTAAGTGGTTGGCTAATACAGGAAAGTAACATGAGTAAAAAAGGGAATGTTTGGGTGCCATGGTCATTCGTGCTTCTTAGAATGCCATTACCTTCTTTTTGCATTCAAATCAAGTCTGGTTCAAATAGAAAGTATGACCTTTTGGGGCCCTTGTGTCCCCACTTTCTCAGTTGTAGACATAACATGCTTGCCTTGTACTTAACTCTGAACCTCCCTGGACTCTCATGTATGGTGGGCCCACTAGAATTCTGTGCTCACGAGAATCACGATGGCTGTAAATGAAAGAGGTGGTAAGGAACAGTGGACACACATATTGCACATATCTCCTCTGCTCACGTGTATGCTTGTCTCATCACGCTTGACCTACAAAACACAAGTTCAAAGATAAAACTAAGAATTTCAAGGCAGTAACAGGAGAGCATTAAGCCAAGTGTGAGGCCTTCTGAGTGTGGAGCTCTGTGTGACTTCACAGGTCACATGCCCATGAAGCTGGCCCTGGTGAAGGGGGAAGGGAGCATTCCTGGCCAAAGGCTTCAGACAATGCATAGGTTGAGTGGGTTACATGGGGAAAAAGCTCACAAGGATACTAATGTTTTGAAACTAAAGCAATTAAAATGGCAATAGGCACTACTATAAATCAACTGCCCAGGAAAAAGACTCTCTGCTGGAATTACAGAAAGAGAATAAATGGCAGGATGCTTCACGATGCCTTGATGTAGCTAAGACTGCGTGAAGTGCCACATCATCGTGTTGCTTGCGTCCTACAGCAGGGAAGTACCCAAGCCAAGGATAGGCATGACAAGGGGCAGCTTGCATAGGATAATCCACAGAATATGGGTTACTCCTGTGCTCCCCAAAGGTGGACATGCATCAGTGTCACTGGAATTGTGTGTAGAAAATAAGATGCATAGATCCCACTCCAGACCTACTAAATCAAAATTGCAAGGAAAGATTCCAAGCATCAGGGCTTTTAATCAACCACAATGATGACAGCAATGTTCACTGACCCTGAAACTTTCTACTTAATGGGCCTGGGTGGTTTTGCTTTCATTGCAGGAGAAGAACTCAAAATGTTTTTAATCTAGTGAAGCATATACAATGACTGGAACAGAAGAACCAAGGGACCTTTTAGTTTCTGTATGAAATACATCCATTTTAAAAACTTTTTATTATGGGGAATTTTAAACATTTACAAAGATAGAATAGTATAATGAATCCCCATGTATCCATCACCCAGTTTCAACAATTAACAGCTTATGACCAATCAAATTTTATCTATACCCCTGTTCTTTATCCCTTTAATTTTAATTTTTAAATAATTCCATTTTAACTTACCTGTTGATTTTAAGTTATACTTCTGTGCATTATATTTTAGCAGTTGCTCTAGAGATTACAATATGTATTCTTAACTTTTTTTCTGTTCAATACAGTAGCCATTTATATATACATAGGGTCCCTGGTAGCCACATTTGTGTAGTATAACTCTGCCTCCTTGACTACAGTTGACTGACACTGGGAGAGTACCAATCCAAATTGGGATCTTGTGATTAATTGCCTTTGGCTTAAGCCAACGCAGACTGGATTCTGTTTTTCCCACCAAGCATTCTCTGGTTAACACATCAGCCTTCATTATGGAGTTACTGTGAAGATTAAATACACAGGTAAGAACTCAAAGTTGAGTCCCTTCTTCCTTTGTAACGTGACTGTAACCTTTCTTTCTAGCCGTTAACTTTCTACATGAGCCATCTGGCTCTGCCTACTGATCCTCTCACTTTGCTTCTTAAACACCAGTGGGGTTCTCCTTCTGTGACTTTATACCTACAATTTCCTACCTGCCAGTGCTAGCCAGTTGTGCCACGACTTCCTTCCAAGGTCCAGCTCCAGTCTACCTCCACCTCAAAGCTTCTGAGAAGCTGAGCTCACAAGGAGAGCCCACTCTAGGGGGGAGCACTTCATGCCTGTACCACTCAGTTAACTTATAATCATCTTGCCTTGTTTCCTCTGTGTCCTCAGCGGTAGTTGAGATGGGGGCCTTAATTTACCCGTGCAAGCTACGCTGTTTATTGTGAAACCCCATGAAATATTAGATTAAACTTAATTCATAATGTTGTGCTAAATCAGGAGCTGCCACATACTTAAATCCAGGATAGACCAAAAGAACGGACTACCAAATAATGAGAAAAAAAGTTGTGAAAATGCTGTTAGTTTAAATGTTCATTTAAATCCTCAAAATGCAACCAGTGCTTTATTTTAGAGGCAAGGCAGCTCAGAGACCACCTCTCTCAGGAGACCCTGTTACGTGATACGTTGCTGCTATGCCAGTGTTTTGGCATCCAAACAGTCTCTCCCAGACTGCCTCTTGCCACTCACTGGCTGTGACTCAGAAATCTTTTATCAGACAATGTCCCTCTGTTTGTGGTTTCAGAAGTGGGATGTTTGTGGGCACACATCCTTACGTTCCCTATAGCACCCAACACCCAGGCCTTGCCCAATACCCACCTTGGTAGAGGCAGCACTTCAAATAAACACAGCCATCTAACTGGATGTTTGCCAATATCCAACCAATTCGTCTCACGTGGATAAACTCATATTGAGAGAAGGCCTCCCAGATGATAAGGGTGAAATGCAGTAGTGAGGACCATGGTGAAAGCGATACAAGAACTAAGTGGTGCTTTGTAAAGCTTTATTACAGGGTGGATTTAGCTGTTGGAGATGTGTTCTTGGCCATGGCGTACATCACTGGGTCACGCACACAGCCTTGATGTGGACTCTGCTGAGGAGACTGCGCATCCTCTAGGTGGGGTATGTAGGGAGAGAAGAGTGCGTATTTGATGGCAGTGAACATCAGTCACAGAATTCTCCACTGAGGACAAGAACTCTCAAGGCTCAGGGCACAATGTAGGCAGGCAATGGACATAGCTTCTTAGACACTGTACTTAAGTTCTTGATAGAACAGCAGTCCAAAGCAATTCTATACACAATTTCACATAAAAACTTCCTTTTTGTAAAATGAATAAACAGCAACAAAGTACATAAAAAGATGTGATCTCCCAGACCTGTGATATCCAGTACCGTACAGTAGTGACTAACCACAGGTAGCCATTAAACGTAAATAAAATTCTGCTCGTCTCTCTAGTCACATTTCAAGTGTTGCATAATCATGTATGTCTAGTGGCTTCCATATTGGAATAGGGCACATACAGAACATTTCCATCATCACAGTTCTATTGGGCAGCCCTATCTTAGACCACGCATGGCTTGTTTTTACGTAACAAATCTCAGAATAACTGCTGCAAAGCCCTTTCATAACATGCTATATTCAACAAAGAACAGGGACATTTACTCGATTTAATATACTTTTGTAAGATACAGCATCCTTTCATCCTTTATTTTTACAACCCCTGGCTCACATGGAAGGCCAGGGATGAGTCAGCATGCCATTGCATACCTTGGAAAAGGGCCCATTTCTCTGGCTGCAGAGTGGCCAGTGTGGGTTCTGGGCTTTGCCCCACATTGTAGCCAAAGGCCCGGGAGCAGCTCAGCCTCTAGGGCTCTGCACGGTCTCCAGCATGGAAAGCTGAGGTAAATGAAGGTGCAAGTTTTCTATATCTTAAAGCAGTTCATCTCCTCTGCCCTCCCAGGAAGCAGATGGGCCTGACTGAGAACACACTCCCAAGTTCAGAAGTAATCGCTCAAGAAGTCACATTTCTCAAATCACTTTCTCTTCCTCTACAGATCAGTTACCTTTTTCTTTTTTCACAGCATGAAGAGTGGCAAAGAATACCTCAGAGAGCAACCAGAGCAGGGACACAAACAGCCCTCAGAATAGTTCAAGACCAACATAGACACCTCGTCCCTCAAGCAAAAGCTGCACAGTGAGGGACAATCTATTAAGGACAAGATTAAACCTCTGGAAAAACAGCTTACCTTTACCAAGGCTCCAGTTCCCAACTTTATACTTTTAAACTTTTTTTTCTTTAAATGAGGTCATCCCTTGGGAGAGATGGCGATACAGATTGCACTTGAGGATCTCTGTTTAAATCTCTGGTGGTTCCTGAGGCACACCTGCTCCCATAGGTGGCTCTAGACCATGGCCACACAGGTTCTAGACAGAGTGTTGGGATTCTAGAATATAGGCTTGTTGAACAACTTAATAAGAAAAACTATTTTCCTTTAAACATGTGATTCTAAAACAGACTGCTGTGACCTTAATTACCATCCTCACAAATCATGTTTTTGGCCATTTACAAAAACGGGAAATCACCTTCAATATTATAATATCAATAATAGGAAAAATTCAATCAAGCACAAGACAAATTTAAAAATTAGTCTTACAACATTCTTCTATAAACACAAGCTTATAAAGCTTAATTTAACCCAAAGGTGAACTTCCATTTACAGATGTTGATTTAGGAAGTTGTTTAAACTTCTACAACCTTTACAAACTGCAGGACAAGTTCTTCTTCCATAGATAGACAAGTTGTTTTTTTATACCACCTACTGACGGGCTTCTAGATTAGAGGCCATTTTCTTCCATTGAGACTGCATATCTGAGGATGGTTTACACTGGGAATGGACTCCTTTATTCCCTTGTCACTTCCAATCTTAGGCCTAATGTTCTGAGCCAAGAAGCGCTCTGATGTTGGTTGAATTCCTCTAATTCTGTAGCCAGGTCTACCACCAGCTGCTGTGTGCTGAGCTCCAGTCAAAATGACCTAAATCAGCATACCATCAAGGACGCCATTTTTTTCTGAGGCTGGATAGGACAGCTACAAAAGCTTGCCCAGGCATCCATCGCTTTCTGTATAGCAACATTTTAGATTCTTATTTGAAACTTGGGGTTTACAAAAATATAATTTTTCCATTGGGTACTCAATTCAAATGTTTTTTGGAAGGGGTGATTGCTTCTGTTTCCTAGCCCACTGCCGTGCCCAGAAGTGTCTGGCTGTCGCCCTGTGGAACCCCCCTCCCAGAAAGCAGCACAGGGTTAAAAAGCATTTCTAGGCAGGGTCTCTCTGAAGGAAAATGAGACTTCTGGTCTATTTTCTGAAAGAGCAATAGCCAAGGCCTCTGCTTAGCTAGGCCAACTGAATAGTCCAAGTACTGCAGTGACCTATCGCAGTCCAAGAAAGCCTGCCGCTCACAGAGGAACAGAAGGTGTCCTACTTACCTTGTGGTGGATTTAACGCCATACCTTTAATGTGCTGCGCCAATCCTCTGTGGAATATCTTTATTTTCTTCCAGTTTTATTTAGATATAATTGACACATAGCCCTGTATATGTTTAAGGTATACAGCCTAATGATTTGACTTACATACATCATGAAATGATTACACAGTAAGTTTAGTGAACATCCATCCTCTCATATAGATGCGAAATTAAAGAAACAGAAAAGAAGTATTTTTTTCTTGTGATAAGAATTCGTAGGATTTACTCTCTTAACAACTTCATATATAATATGTAGCAGTGTTAATTATATTTATCATGTACATTATATCCCTAGTATTTATTTACCTTATCTGGAAGTTTGTACCTTTTGACTGCCTTCATCCAATTCCTCCTCCCCCCACCTGCTGCCTCTGGTAACCACAAATCTGATCTCTTTTTCCAAGAGTTTGTTTTGAAGTATAATTGGCCTATAACACCATGTTAGCTTTTTCCTAGTGTACAACATAGTGATTCAATATTTCTGTACATTTCAAAATGATCACAAGTCTATTTACCATATGTCACCATACAAAAATATTATGTAATTATTGACTATATTCCCCACACTGTATATTTCATACCTGTGACTCATTTATTTTATAACTGGAAGTTTGTACCTCTTAATTTCCCTCACCTATCTATCTCCTTCCCCCAGCTCCTTCCCCTCTGGCAAACACCTGTTTGTTCTCTGTATCTCTGAGTCTGTTTCTGTTTTGTTTGTTCATTTTTTTTTATGTATAGATTTCACATTAAAGTAAAATCATATGGTATTTGTCATTCTCTGTCTAACTTATTTCACTTAGCATAATACCCTCTAGGTCCATCCATGTTGTCACAATTGGCAAGATTTCATCCTTTTTTTATGGCTGAGTAACATTCTATTGTGTGTGTGTGTGAATATATATATATATATATATACACACCACATCTTCTTTATTCATTCATCTATTGATGGGAACTTAGGTTGCTTCTATATTTTTAGCTGTTGTAAGTAATGCTGCAATAAACATAGGGGTGCATATATCTTTTCTAATTAGTGTTTTTGTTTTCTTCGGATAAATAACCCAGAAGTGGAGTTGCTAGATCATATGATAGTTCTACTAATATTTTGAGGACCCTATATACTGTTTTCCATAGTGGCTACATCAATTTACACTCCCAGCAACAAGGTTTCCCTTTTCTCCACATTCTCCCCAATACTTATTTGTTGTCTTTTTTAGGGTATATCTTTTTTTTTTTTTTTTTGCGGTATGCGGGCCTCTCACTGTTGTGGCCTCTCCCGTTGCGGAGCACAGGCTCCGGATGCGCAGGCTCAGCGGCCATGGCTCACAGGCCCAGCCTCTCTGCGGCATGTGGGATCTTCCCAGACCGGGGCACTGACCCGTGTCCCCTGCATCGGCAGGAGGATTCTCAACCACTGCACCACCAGGGAAGCCCCTGTTGTCTTTTTTTAAATAGTTATCCTGACAGGTATGAGATGATATCTCATTGTAGTTTTGATTTGCACTTGTCTGATGATTAGTGAAGTTGAACATCTTTTCAGGTGCCTATTGACCATTTGTATGTCTTCTTTGGAAAAATGTCTATTCAGGTCCTCTGCCCATTTTTTTAACCTGTTATTTACTTATTTTTGGCCATGCCATGCAGCTTGTGGGATCTTAGCTCCCCAACCAGGGATCGAACCTGCACCCCCTGCATTGGAAGCATGGAGTCCTAACCACTGGACAACCATGGGGGTCCCCTCTGCCCATTTTTTAATCAGGTTTTTTTTTGTTTTTTTTCTTTATGTTGAGCTGCAGGAGCTCTTTGGATATTTTGGATATTAACCCCTTATCAGGTATATTGTTTGCAAATGTCTTCCCACACTCAGTAGGTGGTCTCTTCATTTTGTTCATAGTTTCTCTCCCTGTGCAAAAGCTTTTTAATTTGATGTAGTCCCATTTGTTTATTCTGTTTCCGTTGCCTGAGCACAAAAAAAAAAAAAAAAAAAAAGTCAAAGACCATACTGCCTGTTTTCTTCTAGAAGTTTTATGGTTTCAGGTCTTACATTTAAATCTTTAATCCATTCTGAATTTATTTTTGTGCATGGTGTGAGAGTAGTCCAGGTTGATTATTTTGCATGTAGCTGTCCAATTTTCCCAACACTATTAATTTAAAATGCTATATTTTCCCCATTGTATATTCATGCCTCCTTTGTTGTGGATTAATTATGACAATATAAGTGTGGCATTTCTGGGCTCTCTTTTCTGTTCCATTGATCTATGTGTCTGTTTTTGTTCCAGTACCATACTGTTTTGATGACTGTAGCTTTGCAGTATAGTTTGAAAGCAGGGCGTGTGATACTTCCAACTTTGTTCTTCTTTCTCATGATTGTTTTAGCTATTCAGTATCATTTGTGTTTCCATACAAATTTTAGAATTATTTGTTTTACTGCTGAGAAAAATGCCATTGGTATTTTGATAGGGATTGCAATGAATCTGTAGATTACCGTGAGTAGTATAGTTGTTTTAACAGTATTCTTCCAATCCATAAACATGGTATATCTTTGTGCACCCTCCCCTCCATCCCCAAATCCCTCAGTGTTATTTTTTAAATAGAAAGTAAAAACCTTAAGACTCCAAAGAAACCAAAACCCAGGCATCTTTAAAGTATTTGGCTTTCTTTACCAGCAGTTTTGTAATTTCAACCCAGATTAAGAAATAGACACAAGAATATATATGGTGGTGACCAGCACAATTAGCAACAGCATCTCACAAGTGTGAAGTATCATTCACTTTAATGCTTCTCAAAAGTCTTTTAGAGAAATTTAACCTCTTGAATTAAAAACACTAATAGAGGCAGCCAGAATGAGTGGCGACAAGGAGAGAGGAAGTGAGCAATAGAAAAAAATCCTTCAGATTCACTAAAAACTACTAAACCAATTCCCAGTAAAAAGAGACACGCTTTACCTAGCTGTAACCAAGAAATTAGTTGACCTAGCTTACTCCCTCTAAGAATTTTTTAATTCCTAAAATAAAATTAACATTAGATTTATTCAGTCACTTCCTTCCAAATGTGACCTTTTATTCTAAAGCAGTAACTCTCAGCAGAACACCAGGGGCCCCCAGAAGGGCATCAAAGTATTTGTTCACTAAATGGTGAAAAAAAAAAAAAAATGCATCTTCCTTCTGTTTGCCCGTCACAATCCCCAGTGATACAGATATTCCATGTTCATATTCAGTGCCGAGGCTCTCATAAACCACTAAACCACATGCAGAATATTATACGTTATTTAGAACCATAAGGAAATAAACATTGATACTCTATGCACCCTTTTCAATAAAGTGATTAAATAAACTCAATTGTCTGGAATATACAGACCTAACTCTTGTAGGTTCCAGACTGGGGGGCTCACATGCATCATGTATTATTTGACAAATGCCCGCTTGAAAGAGCTCCCTGTCTCCCCAGTAGTGGAGATGCAGAAGATGGGGTGGGGGGGGAACAGTCACAGAAGCCTGTGGGGTGAATATATTATCTTCAGCTCTTTAGACTACAGGACTGCATCCTGTCTCTAAATCACATTTGCCCAGATTCAGGAATGCACAGTCACAGAGGTTTTGAAAGTGAGGCACAGGGGACTTCCCTGGTGGCATGGTGGTTAAGAATCTGCCTGCCAATGCAGGGCACACAGGTTCGAGCCCTGGTCCGGGAAGATCCCACATGCCACGGAGCAACTAAGCCCGTGTGCCACAACTACTGAGCCTGCGCTCTAGAGCCCACGAGCCACAACTACTGAGTCTGAGTGCCACAACTACTGAAGTCCGCATGCCTAGAGCCCGTGTTCCACAACAAGAGAAGCCACCACAATGAGAAGCCCGCGCACTGCAACGAATAGCAGCCCCCACTCGCTGCAACTAGAGAAAGCCCGCGTGCAGCAACGAAGACCCAATGCAGCCAAAAAATTAATTAATTAATTAATTAAATTTTTAAAAGGCACAGATAGAATTGGTGACCTGATGATCTTTTGGCACCGCCCCCATTGAATACCTGCTGCAATTGTTGACCCTTCCCTATTTTCAGAGGCAGAGTTTCTTCACAGGGAGCCATGTGACCCTGGGCTGAGGGTCTCTGTGGAGGGCTTGGCCACCACCTGGGCATCAGGCCCCTCAGCGTGGCTCTGCGGTTGCTGAGAGCTCCTCTGCGGTTGCTGAGAGCTCCTTGCCCTCTGGACACCTGAGCTGCTGATGACCTGCACTTGAGTGCCAAGGACAACACTTGTGAAGTTCTCTGCAGGCAAAGCTTTAAATTTTCATTTTGTTTTGGTGACTTAGTAAATTTTTTTGAGAAAATGAATTTTTACATAACAAGCAAGTGAATGAGTTGCAGAACAGTTCAGATTTTTAAAATGCTACTCTAATTTTTGTTTCTACATCACGAAGGAGCAAAAACAAAGCACACGGGTAAGGCAATACACGTGAGGTT
Source organism: Phocoena sinus (assembly GCF_008692025.1). Taxonomy (NCBI): domain Eukaryota; kingdom Metazoa; phylum Chordata; class Mammalia; order Artiodactyla; family Phocoenidae; genus Phocoena; species Phocoena sinus. The sequence goes on from NC_045776.1 coordinate 38,528,877, forward strand.
ATTGCTAACTTGTACTGCCACAAAGATTGATGCCTAATTAATCTGGAGTTACAAAGAGCACATGTCAGTGCTTCTCACTCAATTAACAACAAAAAAAAAAGGAAACCCAAAGGGCCTGGAGGCCATTCCGAGCCAGGGTCCTTCTGATGAACCCGAGAAAAGGTTTTGCTGATTCAGAAGGGGGCTAGCCTATGGAGCCATTTAAAGTCCTGCACCAGGAGAATGAAAATTTCCAGTTATGGCATTAAACTCTATTTATTTAGTATTTGAAACATGGTGTACATTTCTGAATTTGTATAAACATTTAGTACATCTAAAATCCACAACTGGTAAACAACCTGTGTTTTCTTTTGTGTACAATTTTGGAGTTTACATCTGGATATTCTGGTGTTATGGAGAGACCCAGTCTGTGAACCTAATCAAACTGCCTCATGACCATAGTAACTGTGACAGAAGTGATTTGCTCCTTAAAAGGGCTGTTCCTTGCACAGAAAAGGTGTCACGCTTTGGAACTACTAAGCCAGGTGTCAAGGAAACAAGAGAAACACAGCTGACATGATGAAGAAAGTCTGTGAAGGGGACTCCAAGATCCATGTCAGTGCACAGCAGGCTATGCAAGTCACTCGGTGACACCTAGGCATGGGCACCCCTTTCAGAGCCTTTGGGTGTCAGAGTCTCCTCACCTCCCACCGGAGGGGTTCCTTCCAGCAGGAGCTTGCACTCTGCATGGGCACACACCTTAGGGCACCAGGGGGTCACAGCTGCAGCTCTGAGGTGCCCACCAGGCCCAGGGCTCTGGCTTCTTCCGGAGTCAGGCCGCTCTTCAGGGTCCTCCGCACTGCAGCGGCGCCGGCAGACCAGAGGCGAAGGGACAAGAAGAGAAGGCGGTGTTAGCAACCAGGCACGTGGCAGTCAGGCCACAGGCCTCCTTCCCCCGAGGACTCCCAGAGGAGTCACAGCGCTCACGGACACTTGGCCCCGTCCTACTCCTGCTGAAGTGCCCTGGCTGGCTGGCCGCCAGGGCAGGGAAAATCTAGGGGCTGCCAGGGACTGACCTGAAGATGACACAGGCACTGACCTGGAAAGTCAGGCAGATAGGGGACCTCGTAAGAGGAGAGTGGGGGAGGAGAGGCCCACCCTCATGAGGTGTCTGAGAAATGGTGCAAACTACAAAATGCAGGTGGCATGTTGAGAGCTCAGCCTTTCCCAGCATAAGGAGCGGATCAGAGCTGGAAAAGGAATTACTCAGCATAGGAAAATGCAAATTCCAGTGTTGCAAATTAGGTAAAATAATCCCACAAATCTGCAGGGACATACCTCTGTAGAGGCCCCACAGCAAGGCATTAACGGAACCCAGCGCGAGAGGTAGCTGCCAGGATGAGCTCTCCACGAGCATCAGGGTCTTAGTCTCAACTCATCAAAGGGCCTCTACAGAGAATAACCAGTGACTCCTTGTAGACTGGATGCCAAGGAGCAAACTGCCAAACTTCTGAGTGGATTTGGTGGATGTTCTCTGTGAAGCACACAAGGCTCAAGAAGGACCAGTGACCTCCCCGCCCTGAGGTTTACAACTGGCAGCTGGAGGCACACTCATATTTAACCGACTTAGAATTGGCTTATGTTTAGCCTGACATTATGGGTTTTTCCATTGTTTAGTGTTGATCAATTTCGATGTCAAAATAAAGGCTGAATAAGGCTGCATGATGAGGCAGCTGCCCCTTCCAAGACTGGTCCTTTCATTTGAAAGGTTCCTAATTACATTTTCCTTAGTTGATAAATTGTATTTGGCCTACTCTGTATGGAAGTCATACAGAGTTTTGGGTATTCTATTTTCAGAAGAGATGTGTTACAGATCTACCATCTATCATAAATCCTCAGTCATCTGGAGTCCCTGAGATCCTCAGGGAAGGCCCTTGATCAGAATGTGGAGAAAGTAAAGCTCACCCTTAGTGTTTTCCCACCTTCCTTGCCAGACCTAATTCCCCATGCCCCCTCTATGACAAGGGGGCCTGTGTCCTCTGAGGCCTCCCCAGAGGTGAGGGTCCCACCTCGTGTGTCTGCAGCAACGCCCAAATCGATGCCTCCCCTGGACAAAAGCCCACTTAGCCCACGGGCAAAGAATCTGAAAGAGCTAGGCCTCTGGTAGAACAAACAGCGGCTAATATCTACTAATAAATACTTTCTTCTCTCCCAGGAGTCAGCACTCTGGGAGCCAACACCCAATCCATCAGTCTGTCAGTCAACAAATACTTCGTGGAGAACCTATTGTGCGCTCAGCACTTTAACTCAAAGAATGGACACACTTAGGGAAGATTCACAGACATTAAGCGTGGGTTTATAGACGCACAAAGCTCTGTGGTGAGGGGTACCCTCAGATCATGTCACCGCACGCTGCTGTATCTTCAAGCCCAGCTCAGGGCCCTAGAGCCACCCGTCCGCAGCTGCTCCTACACTGGCTAACCCTCCCGCAACCCCGGACCCCTTGGGCTCCAGACTGAGTATTTAACTCATCCAGACAAAATGTTTGGCTCCAGAGCCTTGGCTGGAGGCAGATTGCATTTAACTGAGTAATGGAATTCGTTCTATGGGGCGGCAATAAAAATACTAGTTTGTAATACCCTTTATGTTCTTTAAACACTCCTTCAAGTGTTTGTTAAAGAAAGATAATAATTTTAATGGCAGAAAACAAGATGAAATATTTCTCATCCTTGACAAGGACTGCTGAGACCTCTTATCCAAAATCCAAAATTCTGCCTGAATAAGTCCGTGCTGCACTAGGAGGGCATCTTACGTTTCCTTAGCAGCAGGAGGGGGCGTGGGCTAGGAACCACACCTTTGTGCCTTGAGGTATACACACGTGGCCAAATGACCACAGAAGACTCCACGAACTGAGGGCATTGAAAGACGCCTCTTACGGTTCTGTTCACATGTTTGCTTTAGCCCTAGAACTATAGGGTTCAGTTCATGTAAATACTTGAGTGAGGACCCTGGCACCTTACGGAACAGGCAATAATCTGCTAATAGATATGGGCATCGGGCCAGCCTATCTGGGACCAGCTCAGAGAACAGAACAAAGGTTAATGGTGCTGCACCAGCCTTGCTGCCCTCAGCCTCATGGTCTACTCGCAGCTTTGATGCACGAGACCCCTGAGGACCCTCCTGCCCCCTCCAGCCTGGGCTTTCCTCTGCTGTGGGGAAAAGCCAGTATAAGTGAAGGTCCCTTTGCTTGCCAGATGTGTCCCTGAAAGGCAGGTATTCATAGAAAAATCGGCCCCATTTATGGAGTCCTACTTTCTGTGGGCCTTCATGACAGTTCAGATAAATTCTCCCAGAAATACATTAACCCTGAAAAGGACCTTAAGAATTTGAACCCTTCCCTTGTTAAAGACTCTTGAAAGAAGGTGTGAAATGAATGTAATCAGTTGAAATCAGCTTTGTACCCTGATTCCAGTCCTGCATGCAAAGGGCCTGTTACGGTGTCTGTCCATCTACCTGCTCGTCAGTTAACTCATTCATTCAACAGACGTTACATGAGCCTCCACCTTGAGCCAAGTGTCCCACCAAGGAGGCCGGGAGCTGACAGGAACACGGAGTGCGGGGAAGGGCGCAGGGCAGCAGACCCTGTCCGCACAGGAGTTGGCTCTCACGCAGAAAGTTTCCAGAAAGCAAAAAACGGCTGAGGACATATGAGAATGAGAGGACCAACACGCAGGAGCCGGCAAGATATGGAACTTGCAGAACAGGAACAAGCCTTCCGTCAAATAGGGAATTCTCAACTAGCACTTCTCAAATGCTGGCAGGCGGGGGGCGGGGGGGGGGGTGCAGGGGGGAGGGCTGGCTGACATCTGATAAGATAACGTCCGGGCCCCTCTCCACTGCTCCCCCTTCCTGCTTCCCACTTGAATGCCCTGGCTGCAGCAGAGCTGCTCGCTAGCCTGTCACACGTGACAGCCTCCCCGCCCCGCAGCTGCTTAACAGAGAACAGGCCCTGGAAATGTTTGTCCCTGTCTGCCTCACACTCCTTCCATAGACGGCATGGGTCACTCTGCTGGTACCAGCAGCCACTCGATGCCCCAGGCGCTTGGGACAGCTCTCACGATGTCAGCAGCGGGGTCTGACACAGAGGTGCCTCTGCTGTCAACATGCAGCACAGGGGGGTCTGGCGCTCACGGAAAAATCACAAGTTTGTTTTCTCTTACTTTCCCCCCTCCCTTGAATTGAAAAAACATGTTTCGATCCTACAAAGTGCTCCCAGGCAACTCTTTGCTGATGTGCATCTGAGAAGAATGGCAGTGGTGGCTGCCATTTCCTGAGCGCTACCATGGATTATCTCACCCCATATCTGTGGAAACCCTATGAGATGGGGACTGTGCTCATCTCCCCGGGGAACGAGCAGCAGCGGCATAGAGAGATCGAGTCTCTGGGCCCTGCGTACACAGTAAGGGGAAGAGAAGGACTGGGGCCAGGACGTTTGAATCAGAGCCCACCCTGGAAACAACTGTGCCCTGACGCGCCTGGCAGCATGTGTTCTGACAGTCTTTCATGTTGATGGCAAATGGACCGAGTTTTACTTCTGTGTGACGGAAACCCACATGTGTGCTCTTTTACCTTTGGATCACTGACAGGTTTTTTGTTTTTTTTTTTTCATTTTTTGCACATAACGTCAAGTAATTTGGAAATAAGTTGTGTGTGTGTGTTTGGGTTTTTTTGTAATCCCGAAGATCCTAAAAATTGTTCTATCGAGTATACTAAGAGCGCTGTGTCTAGGATGACAGGGGCTCATATCAGAACTTGAAGATACCTTACACGTTTGCTTCTTGGGATTGGGAGGTAACTGGCCCCACTGGTATTCAAATGCTGCTTGTCAATTTGTGCAGCCCTTGTTCCTGGAGGGACCTGTTTGCGACTGGAGAAAAACGGCAGGCCCAGTCCTGCCTCTTTGGACTTAAATACCGGGAATCGTTTTAAGGTGTTTCATTCTTAGCGATTCGATGTTAGATATTCTGTGGGATTTTCATGGGTTTGGGTTTTTTTGTTTTTTTGGTCAACGTCAATTATTTAACCATTTGGGTTATTTTTCTTACTTCCACCCTCCGTCATAAAATCCCATCCATTAAAAGAAGAGGTTTCCCAAATTGACAGCATTCTACAAAATAACTGACTGGTACTTTTCAAAAGTGTCAAGGTCATGAAATGTCCTCCACAGATCAGAGGAGACTAAGGAGACAGGACGACAATGCAACGTGCGACCCTGGGTGGGATCGTGGAACAGAAAGAGGGCATTAGGGGGAAAATGCTGAAATCTGAGTCAAGCCTGCAGCTGAGTTAATTTTTTGATGCATTGTCCTGGGTGTTAACATGACGGGAAGCTGAGTGAAGGATGTAAGGCAACGCTCTGTGCTATTTTTGTGACGTTTTTGTTAAGTCTAAAATTCTTTCAAAATCAAAAGCTAAAAAAATAAAATGTGGAATAACAATGACAAGAAGCCAAGGTTCCCAGACCTGGTTGATTTAAACTCGACTTCTTAGACTCAGCCTGGGCACAAAGACCCAAGGTCTCTGGGAGAGGCCCCAACAGTGCATTCTAACCTCCCCAGGAGATTCAGATCCCTGACTTAGAACACTGCCATCTGAGTGAGATGCGGGGAAAGGGGGCCGCTCATGAAGGCAACGGCCTTTGTAGTGATAGGGCTGAAGTCTCCGAATTCTGCCTAACCCGGAACTAGGTTCACTCATGCTGAGATGGCTCTCAGCAATACTTATGGTATCAGGTGCTTTCTACAGCCACTGGTCTGGCCACGGTCTTGGCTGCGCAGTGCCCCCACCCCACTTCCCTCCTACATCTGTGGCTACGTTCACACCCAGTGCTCCTCAATAATCTCTTTGGTTCCTAGCTAAGCACTGAACAGAAAGCAATCAGTTGGAATGCAAAAGCAGACTGCTTCTTGTGAGTCACGTTGTTGGGGAGGACAGGGAGGGGATGGAATCTGGCCTGGGTGGAAAGAAATGAAACAGTTCTCTCCATTGCTTTCCGAGCTCAGAGTTCTCAGCATTATTGCAAGTCCTGGACAGAACAGAACTGCCTTCCCCCTTTCCAGATGCAGTCTAGCTCTTTAGTGCTTACTGGGATGTCACAACAATACTAGACACATACATTGCTAACAATCCAGGCTTCCGTGCACAGGGGCAAGCCATTGCACCAGTGTCCTGGGGGTAAAAAGAGAGGGGAAGATGGGTCTGGTCTACAAATTACAGCAGGCCAAATGAGGTGGACAATGGTGGACGAGGAGCCAGGAGGGTGATGGGAGCAAAGTGATAAGGGGGCAGGTGTGGTTTCTGTGCACAGGCTCATGGGTGACTTCCCTGGCAGCTCCTAAACGCTTGCAGGCAGCTTCACATTCCTACCATGTTTGGGACCCTTGGACAGAAGTGTGAAGGGAAGGAGGGTGCTGAGAACCCGTCATAGGTGCCCCGCTTAACTCTCACAACCATCCCGGGAGGCTGGCACGACCGCCTTCACTGTACCAAAGAAGACTGAGGCTCAGTGAGGCCAAGCCATTTATACGGGAACAGTCTCCTCGGCTGTATGACTATGCAAATTCCCAAGCATGGAACTGGATTCCATCTGAACTTGGCAGCAAAGGCAATGAACTACTGTAACCCCCTGCCAGTAAGGTGCTTGGCACTTTCCAAAGCACCCTTCCTAGAACCCTCTACTTTGCTCTTACGCAGGAAAGACAAATTCTCAGGTTCCTCTTGTTTACTGATCCTCCCTCCTCTTGAACTTCCACTCTGGGGAAAAAGGGTGCCTGGCATACAGACAGACACAGTGGAGGACACACAGCCAGCCTCCTTTTTCAAAGTGCTAGTTCCCAATTTGGAAGGGAGATTTGTCCGAAAATACAACAACCAGAGGGCCATTCAGGGCAGTGAGACCCTTCCAAGCTCTTCCGGCACCACCTGTCTAACCCCAAAGCTTCTACCTAAGCTTCTTTCCACATCAGAGTCCTGGTTACCAGCCTGACCCTGCTCTAGAGCAGGGGGCTGCTTCCACCCCCTTGGGCTTGGGTACAAGGCCCGTACACCCTTGTTTAGGACCTGTCTCCAGGTGACTTGGAGTCTGTTCTGATAGCACCTGCTGTGATCTGGGCCTCATTTCTCTCACCTGTCCACAGACTTCTAATCATGCCTCCCAGCCCACCACCATCAAACCCCTTCACAGTCCCTTTCCTGTGCCCATCCGGCCCTGCCTCCAAGACCTTCCCAGTGCAGAGCCAGGCTGCAAATGCCTTCCTTACTTCCCCATCTTCCTTTTCTAGTGACAAGGGCTTGACACCCACCATAGGTTTAAAGTGAGCCCCAGTGAATCTTAGAGCCGCTGTCAGCTCCATCCCCTCTGGTCACTGTACTCCCGAAGCCTGGAGTGGGCGCTAATGGGGGTGGCACTTCTCCCCAGAGGCACGAACCCTTACGCTGGCCCTCTAAAATGCAGTGACTCTCCACCTGGGTTTAGGGAAAAGATTTTGATTCTCTCTTGGACTTATTCTATTTATCTTCCTGTCATGTGTCCTGTACACAAGGGTGGCTGCCCTTAGCTGTCTTTAGAGGAGGAATCAGTCCGGCTTTAATGAGCTCGAAGAATAATTAGGTGCTGAGTAAATAGTAATGATGTTGAGAAGACAAAAATTTGATTGAGAGACTTTGGTCCTTTCCACTGACATCTTATTTTACTGTATTCTAAGAGCATCCGTTTTAAAGTCTCTGGCCCATTCCATTGTCCCTATAAAAGAATATAAAATTTCTAAGTAGGGAAGAACTATGTAAATAACATGCAGGGAAATTTTTCTTAATGGGATTAGTGGGAAAATTCCTGAACATTTTCAAATACCACTTTGGAAAATTAGACACAACTAAACTAAGCTGAGTGCTTATCAGTTCCAGGGATCAATCTAATATTTTGTGAGGCATATCTCCCATTTTCCCTAAAACAGATTCAATATTTTTTTTTCAGATTCGTTCGTTCTCCTTCTCCACGGAATCCTACTTAACAGATAGCATGGCAACACCCCTCAATATTCTGTAAAATAAGATTTTAGTTATATCGAATCAACGTGAATATGTCACATGCCCTTCAAGAGGAATGTTGAAGCCTCATAAGAGATGGGGTGAGATGAGAGCCTGAAGTCAGGTCAGAGTTCAGTGTTCCTTTCCTAGCAGCCCCTAGAATCAGGCTTCTGGCCCTTCCCACTGAGAAACTGTTCTTTTGTTCCTAAGACACTGTTAGATTATTTGTAGGTCATATCGAAGTGATTGCATTTTTAAAGAAATATAGCCCTGAGCGCAAAACTGCACGGTCATGTCCCAGGTGGGGCCCAGACTCCCCTTGAAGAGAAACTCAACAGGAGAGGGGGCATTCAGCCTCTCTAGCAGGAAAGAGAAAAAGGCCAATTATGAGTCCCTAATCCCTGCTCTGCTCTGTGATAGTCCAGGGTAATGGCTCCATGCAGGCAGCCAGCTGGGCAGAGACCCTCTTCTGAAGTTGGGTCCCACAGAAAAGAACACAAGGGGTCCTTTTCTTCCCCAGGCCCCAGGCCCGTCCTGCAGAATCACAGTGGGAAGGAGATCTCAGATGCCCGTCAGCTTCAGGGTTTTCTAGGGAAGACCAACATCCGGGAGGCCTAAGAGAACAAGTAGCCCCGGGACAAAGGACTTGCCCCAGTATGATGAAAAGAGAAACCCAAATAAGAAGAAAACAAAGAGCTTGGAGAACGCTCTCTTGGCCATCTCCACCAGCCGACCTGAGAGCCGTGGCCAGAATCTGGGGAAGCATATGACGAGCGTTGTGTTGACATTTCACAGGCTAGAAATCAACTGGACAATTCGAAACATTTTACTTAATGAGACCCCAATGGCACCAGCGGGGAAAACAACAGAAGGGGCAGAGCCTGGGAACCTGCGAATCCATTACGGTGCCCTCGGTGAGTCCCAACTGGCTGCATATTTCAGGCTTTAAGCAGGACATTTGGTGGATGTAGGCCTAGCCACCAGCATCAAACACGAAAGCAGATGTTTTAAGCATCTCAGAGGATTCTTGAGGGTCTTGCAGGTCATAAATTTCTAGGTTATGAGCTGGATTCTGTTTGGTCTCCTACAATAGCTGGACGATTATTGTCTTTAGCCAAATGAGGTATAGCCCAAATATGCTGGTTATTCGTTTACCCACTTGCCACATGGCCACCATTACACAATCAAATCAAACGCAGCATCGTTTCAGGGTGAGGCCCCAGCCCAACACGTCACATCGATTTTGCAAACTGTTATTTTCTCATTCCTTTAACTTCTTATGAAAAGCTAGAGTTTACATCCCTTTATATTAGAAATCAAAGTAACTTCCCCCATCTTACATTTCTGTGGATGGTGCCATTACTAATTAACTAAACCTGCTACAGATAAACATTTACATACATGCAGTGCTGTATTTGTTGTAGTAACTGCATCACAGGACAAAATGTGTTGGGCTAAATAAAAAGAATATAGGGCTGTTTTGCATAAGATTGGAATGGAAACGATACCACAGGAAATTATTTTATGTCAACCACAAAAACAGGCAAAATTTCTCTCTGGCCAGATTGAAGAGGAAAACTCATTATGGCTGTGTTATTGTTCCCAGTGACATTCTGTGTCTCTCTAAGAATCTGGTTCTCTCTAGACCAGAGGGCAGGGCCAACACTCTTTGCCAACACAGACATGTAACCTATAGGAGGAGTACATACCCTGGGCCAGGCCCCTCTCAGGCAATCTCCTTTTCTGAGGTCCCTGACCCAACCCTGCCCACCTTCTGGAGGGCACTCCCTGATCTGGCATCCTTTCTCAACTCCTCTCCCGTGGTCTGATTCCCCACATGCTTTTCCCAGCTCCTCCCAGTGGAGACTCTTGCACTAAGGTTGCCCACTGCAGGAAAGCCAGGCGTTAACTGGTGCAAAATTTCTGCCATTTGCTTACCGGTTTATTGAAGTAAATAAGAGGAGGGCAATAAAGGGCAAATACTGAAGATAATCTACTTAAGGCACCTGAAAAAGCCTCTCATAAGTTTCATTTAAAAAACTATTTAAGTGGGCTTCCCTGGTGGCGCAGTGGTTGAGAGTCCGCCTGCCGATGCAGGGGACACGGGTTCGTGCCCCGGTCCGGGAAGATCCCACATGCCGCGGAATGGCTGGGCCAGTGAGCCATGGCCGCTGAGCCTGCGTGTCCGGAGCCTGTGCTCCGCAACGGGAGAGGCCACAACAGTGAGAGGCCTGCGTACCGCAAAAAAAAAAAAAAAAAAAAAAAAAAAAAAAAAAAAAAACTATTTAAGAAAGAGATTTCTGTTCATGAAAAAGAGCAAGAGAAAAACAGGCAAATGGTATGGACAAGCCATACACAAAAGAAGAGATGCAAATCACGAGAGGCTCGACCTTCCTAGTACACTAGCAGGGAAAAGTAAGTGAAAACCATAAGGAATACTATTTCACACGCTTCAGACAGGCAAAAAGGCAAGTGCTTTGCCGGCCTGGCCTGGAGCATGCAGTGTGGAGAGAGTGTGGGTCAGCCTCACCCCTCTGGAGATGAGTTTGCTCCCCAAGATGTGCACACCTGGGGATCCTGCAGTTCCAGTCCTGGCCTCATACCCCATTGACCCCCTCCACGTTATCGTGCATGGGGTCCCCTGGGGATCTTGTTAAATGCAGATTCTGAATCAGTTGCCCTGGAGAGGTCCCCATGAATATGCATTTCTAACCAGCCTCCAAGAGGTGCCCATACTGTCTGAGGAACAACTTTAAATAGCAAGTCCCTAGCCAAGGTCTTACATGGGAGCCCCAAGAGAATGGCAAAGAATTCACAGCAGCACCAGGAAATAGTGAAATGTCGGAAAAAATAAATGTAAAGGTCTTAGATATTGATGTTGGAGCCCACAAACGTATTTCTGAAGATGTAAAAAGCCAGTGCCCCTGAATGATAGTTTTCCATTTAAAGAACAGAGGGAATGTGGCAGGGGGCGCACAGAGTGGAACAAGAGTCCTTCTCCTAAGGCCACGAATCACCCAAGGGGCCTGGGCAGGGCCCAACCGCAGAGGTTCTCAGGTGGTCAGCTTGGGTACAGCCCAGACACCTGGAAATTTTAAAGCTCTGCAGAAAGTTCTAATGTGCAGCCATGGTTGAGAGCCACAGTTCAAGAAGTTACTCAGGGGCTTCCCTGGTGGCACAGTGGTTGAGAATCTGCCTGCTAATGCAGGGGACACGGGTTCGAGCCCTGGTCTGGGAGGATCCCACATGCCGCGGAGCAACTAGGCCCGTGAGCCACAACTACTGAGCCTGCGCATCTGGAGCCTGTGCTCCGCAACAAGAGAGGCCGCGATAGTGAGAGGCCCGCGCACCACGATGAAGAGTGACCCCCGCTTGCCACAGGGGAAGCCCTCGCACAGAAACGAAGACGCAACACAGCAAAAATAAATAAATAAAATTAAAGTCTTAAAAAAAAAAAAGTTACTCAAAGTGTGTACCAGCAGGATGGACCTCATCTAGGAGTGTGGTGAAAACAGACTCTCAACCACTCATCTCACTGAATGAGAATCACAACCCCCAGCCCCCAAGTCCTGTGGTTTGAGAAACTCTGCTTCTCCCTGGTGGAGGTGTCAAGTGATATTTTCTTTTCTGGGGAAAAATTCCTGTCAGAATCTAAAGCCAATGATATAAAATGAGCAGGGTCCGAGAGTCTGCAGCAATTTGGTTTAGTGTTCTTTACCCTGGAAACAAGCACGTCAACGGGTCAAACAGAACCAAGGCGTCCAAAATATGCAGCCCAAAACTCAGTCACCTCTTGTACGAATCTCAAAGGTGGCGGCGCCTGGGGGGCTCTGAGTTTGAGTTCTTACTGAACTCCTGCCTCCTGACAGCCACTCTCCCTCCTTTCACTTTTGGGAGCCAGGAAATGAGGAGGCAGCCAGATTTCCTCTTTACAAAACATCATAAATCCCTGTCCTAGGGATTGATCTTGAGTGACCAGCACCAGGCCAAAGCTTGGGGGCTAAGGTCTCTTCTGAAACACACTAGGGCCACGGCCATGAAGGCAGATGTCAAAGGTTTAGAGAACCCTGCTTCTCTACAGAGAGCCATCCCTGTGAGAGTCAGCATGGTGCCCACAGAGGCAACTCCACACCCGTCATTCGGTGGATAGGGGCAGGTAACAGGCTGAGACTACAAGGGCAAATAAGTCGCTTTGATTTAGTTGAATCCTCTGTTTGGTAGGAAAGAAAAACAACTGGTGAACCTAGGCTAACATGAACTATTTCAAGCATCCTAAGGACCGAAAATCGCTGCCACCCCTGGTTTCACCTTCAGCATATGCCCATGAGCAGCAGTGAACCCCTGGGGGGACAGTCTCCAGCCCAGAAAGTAGCCCCTGATGCTGGGTGAGGGGCAATAATATGGCCTCAGCAAAGCATCCAGGGCAGTACTTGGCAACGGGTCCCACTGTGCCCACCCCTACACACCAGAGTCATCTAAGGGCCTTTCACACCTTCCTGGGGACAAAGTGTGAATTGGGGGAGGTCTGACCAGAAACAGCAAATACACTGGACAGGTGGCTGCAGAATTCCTCCTCCCTAGTGGCCAATGCTGACTGTCCAGCACGAAATCTTTTGTCGATGGGCACAGGTGGGCCCTCCGGGCACCACTGACAATTCACCGGAGCCCACCTCTGAGTCCCTGCCCTTCCTGGGTCATACAGAACTGGAGGGCTGGTCCCTGCAGGCAGAGTCCCACATCCTAACTCCAAGGCACTTACGAGACTTCCGGTTGGCCCGGGAGCGCTTCCTCTCCCGCGGCACCACTCGCTGACTGGGCACTTGGGTGGCTGACTTGACGATGCGGTCCATGATCTCATCAGCTGCATCACCCGTGACACTAGGCGAGTCATCCATTCCCACAGTCCATGAACTAGTGGATCCTGAAGAATTAAACAACCAGAGAGCACGAGGTACTCAGAGAGAAGGAAAACACAGCACTGCTCCTGCAGCAGCAAAGCTCGTCAGCAACAGAGCACAGCAGAGGCCAGAGCCAGGGTTGAGCCTCCTGATGGATCTAAGGGTGTTCCCCCGTCCCCACTGCAGGGGCACCACAGTGACCTGTGACCATCACCCTCCAGATTCTGACCTCCCATGAATCCATACCTGAGGCCCTTATGTCATACTACCCTGTCACACAGCTGTGATGTCGTCTCTCCCTGTCGTGGATGTGCCTCCACCTGCCAGGTCCTGTGGTCGTGGAAGGGCAGACTTCCCACACCGTGTGCCGCTATGTACATCACAGATACCCAGTTGAGTGCTTCCAGAAATGTCCAGAGACATTTGTTAAGTCAGCTCCCCATCTGTGGTTGTATGTGCCTAGCGAATGTCAATTAGCCCCAACTTCTCATTCAGTTAAATAAAAATCAATGGATTTTGTAACATATAGCTTATCTTTGGATTAACTAGCCTTTAAAAATCATAACAGGATTGTCCTCTTCTACCAGGAAAAGGGAGTTAACACAACATTTTTTTTGGTACATTCATCTGCTCCCTGACCAGAAAAAATATGTTTATAAATAGCTGTATGTTGAGACAGTCCAAGTCTGGTATAAAAGCATCTGCCCCTAGACCAGCAAGAAGAAAATACCACAAAAACATGGGTTCCCAAGTAATATTAAACACTTAGAAATGAATGCTATTTTAATTCATCAAAAACTGTGCCTTTGTGACTGATCAGCTTCCTTGTGAAATCTCTTCTCTAAGATGCGAAATATGCTTCTGTAAGAAAAAAGATGTACAGTGTGCTCAAAAGTGTGAATTTCCTCTACCTCTACTTCTCTTTGTAATAGACATACAACTTTAAAATCCTGTAGGTGAGTGTTCTCAGACTTTTATGTTTTTGGAACACAGGTACCCTGAACTTGTCCAAGGTCCAGCTAAAGCTGAAGAACAGTCAGCTTTTCTCAAACCACAGGTGAAACAATGGTAGTAAATCTATATCTTAAATTTTGAATTCTATATTTCTATACTAATTTTTCAAAACGTTCGGTGTTTGGATATTGATAGAAATAGTTGGGAATAGTTGATTACAGTTCAGTAGACTGCACATTTTATAGACATGTGTTTGTGGTTGAAAGTTCACTGCAAATATGTAATATGCTATAATTTAGTCATAATTTCTGCTAGTAAAGTTCACATGACTGAATTAAATAAACACGTTGCAAAAGGAGTACCAGGATTCCAGTGTTGGACCACCTGCACTATTTGAGACCTGTGGCCATAGGACAACAATGCTTTCTGATGACAACGTCTTTTTTGTGGTCATTTATAAAAATCGTTTTGCGTTATGAGCGGGAGCAGACCTACAACACTGGGATATACAAAGTCAGGACATTTTACTTTTTCTGCTTGTGCCCAAGGGAGTCTGATCTACTTGCTTCCATCAGAAGACTAGCTTTTTCAGCATCATAAAACCCTTTAAAAATATGTTCTTCTCAGAAACGAATATTTGAAATTGCTGAATTTTTCTGCATTCTCAGGCTGGTCCAGGTGTTCAAGTTGGAGGCAAGAGGCCTCATAGTGGCACAGCTCTCAGGCTGGGGCTCTGGGGAGCCTCTGAACCACGGCCCTCCTCATAGCAGAGCCATCAATACAGCAATTGCTTTTTGCCCAGCAATTTCCTGTTTTCCCTTTTACCTACTGATTTATAATTCTGTGCCTCATTTTGAAATGCCAAGCTACCCTTCCCAAACACACAAAGCTCAATCAAGTGTCTTTGCTCATAATATAATATAATTTGCTCCTGATGAGCCAGAAATGAAGGCATCATCTGATCTTTCCATGAGAATTACCTATACTTTCATCTTATACATTCCTGGGAATCTGCTTTCACTGTGATGGGTCAGGAGATGCTTACAAGGAACATCTTGCCATTTGTCCAGGACTGTCAGACTCGGTTTTGTGATGCCATCATTTTCTCATGACCTCATTCTTGGTTCTGCTTTCTTATCCCCTCGCCCCTTGGTGACTGTTGTCACTACCTGATTACCATTTATGCCCATTCTTCTTGGTCGTGTATATGCTTCTCTTTCTGGAACCTCTACACGCACATACAGCCACAGGAGAACACTGCCCATAACTTACAGACTCCAAAGGGCCATTTGGCTCCCCATGGTCTCCCAAGTGTTAGCCAGGCATTTATATATACTGAGATGTCTGTAAAATTATTATATATAATATATATGAATATATATAGATAGACATATGGTGGAGGGGATAAAGCATTATAGACCATGATAGGACTATATCACTTTATTTGAACTTTACTTTTGAAAATATGTAAACTGTAGTTTGAAAGAAAACACTGTAACTAATTTTTCCCTTAAAAATCTAACTTAAAGAAATAGTCTAAAAGGAAAATAATTATATCCAAATAGATATTATATTAATCTAATAAATGCTTACCTTTGTTTTTGAAAGAATCTCCCTGTGTATAGACTTCTAGATTAGAAAGTTCTCTTTTTGGCAATTTAAAGATGCCATTCCACTTTCTTCTGACTTCCATAGCTTCTGTCAATAGTGAGTCATCATTCTTACTGTTGCTCCTTAGAAAGTACATTCTTTTCTCTCTGGCTGTTTTAAAGATTTTATTTATATCTTTGGTTTTTGGCAGTTTGCCCATGGTATGCCTAGATGTGGTTTTCTTTGAGTTTACTCTCCTTGGATTTGTTATGTGTTTTAAATATGTGGGTTGATATCTATCATGAGCCTTTGGGAAATTCTCAGCCATTGTTTCTTTAATTTTTCTTTTTACCCATCTTTTCTTTTTGGTACTCCAGTTACAGACACATTAGACCACTTGACTGTGTCCCACATATCTCTTACATTTTGTTCCATTTTTTCTCACCATGCTTCAGTTTGTACATTTTCTATTAACCCGTGTTGTTTGAATTCACTAATCTCTTTTGCTGGGACCAGTCTGCTGTTAAACCCATGATATCAGTTTATCGTTTTAAATCTTTCTTTTTTTCAGTTCTAGAATTTCCATTTGATTCTTTCTTATAAATTTCAACCTTTTAATCAATTTGCCTCTATTTTCCTTTATTTTCGTTAACACTTATAAATGGTTAAATTTGACTGCAAATTTCAACATCTGGATCACCTGTGGATCTGCTGCTCTACTTTTCTTCTTGTCAGCCATGTTTTCATGTTCTCTTGGCTCATAATTTTGACTATGCACTGGACTTTGTGTAGAAAAGAATGCAGAGACTGAAGTCGGTGTCATTTTTCTCCAGTCTTTACCCTTTCCTGTTAAGCAGACACAGTGAAGGACTGAGCAGGGTTGGGGCCAGACAGCAGTTTTCATTGAGTATCAGTCCACTCCTGTCTTTAAATATTCTGTCTTTAACTATCTGTATGCATTTGTTGAAGGCGCTTACTCTAGCTTGTCTTTGTTTCCTCAGAACTTCAAGACTGTAGGAGATTTCCTGCAGCCTTTCTGGCCCAGCCTCCCCCTCCCCATGCTGCCCCAGCACTTTGCAAATGTCTCATGGAGAAAACTGTCTGCATTTGAAGCTCCTCTAGCTCCAACCTCTTACGCCAGCTCACATGACCACTAGAAGTCCTGCTGGCTTCTCTTTACTATTAAAGTCACTCTGCGCATGGCAAGTCCCATTCTCAGCCTGTGCCCAGACTTGGCAAATGCTCTTAGAGAGGTGCTCTCAGCTCACCTAGAATTCTAGTTTGTCTAGTCCTCTTCCCTTTCACAGTTCCCTGATGGATTTTGAGAGAAAGCTTTTGTTATTTTATTAAAGTTTCTGGTAATGGCAGCAGGAGTGGTGGCTTGTTCCTCCCTACGACATGCCACCTGGAAGCAGAAGTCTCTGCATGTGCAGAGAAACTGAACAGCTTTCCTTTCTAATCCCTTTTGTCAATTAGTGAAAAGGAACCCATATTGTACAAACCTAGCAATATCTTTTTCTCTTTGTCCTTTCCAGTCAGGAAGGATTTTCTATTTTCTCTTTTAAAATTAGCACAGCATGTTACATTCCATTAGAGATACTGGACTCCATCTCCCAAGGTGGCTTTCATTGCACTACCCTTGTATCCACCAAGGTACAGTGGCTCAAGACTCCTGATGGCTGGGGTCACTGTGGCGCAGGTACTAATGCTGCCCTTGATCTCCTGGTGTCCACGGTTAGCCTAGCAGACAAAGCCTGCAAGAGCTGCTGAGACACAGACAGACTCATGCATGGGATGTCCTAGGCCTTTTGGGAGGCCAGTGATTCCCATCCCCATACCCCCCAACACTGCAAAGCTGCTTTATTTTATTTTTATCCTTGTTTTACACTTTGTCTAGACTGATAGTCACTACTGCTCAGCATTTAATGCTATAATTTTCTTCAACTTCTGACCTTCCCCACTTTCTTCTCTCCTCTTATATTCTGTCTTATTTACACACTCTCTCCTGTCACTTCTTGGTTTTTCTGAGAAATGGAGGCATTTTATAGACAGCACTGGCCAAGAAGAGGGCATCTTTCTTTCCACATAGAAAACCAGACAATCAGAATGTCCCACACGAAGTGCTCAGGACTGTGGTTTGTCATAGCTGCGTCCGTCTGATGTTGGTCACCAAAAGGCTGCCTTTGCGTTGCCAAATCATAATTTATTTTCTTTCCCTAATTCCACATCCAAAACTACCTAAAAGTCAGAGGGTTTGGAAAGACCAAATCCCAGAGAACCTAATCTGTGATTCTTTGATGTAATAATAATACCTGCATGTATTTGGGGTATAGTCTGGGAATCAAGACTGTAGTAGGAGGCATGACTTTTCTACTTATCATCTGTGTCTCAGTCAGGATAACACTGGGGAAGGGTGGGTGGAGGCGGCCCTTTTTCCGGCATAGTCTAAGCTGTATATCACAGAGTAAAAGCCCTGTTAAAGGTCCAACGTTGAGAAGAGGAGAAGGAACTAGATTCAGTGACACTATACTCACGTGAAATAAGAAGAACATTTGGTCATTTATAAAATAGCCTGAAGTGCAGCTCCACTTGGGAATCCCGCGTAAACCTTATGGATCTAGAACTCAGCCTGGAAGTCCCTTCAACCCTCCTCCTCTAGAGCAGCTTGTGGCCCTTGGTTCACAAGAAGATACAAGAAACTATATGCACCACGTGACTCCCTTCCTGTCAAAGAACACCTGGAACTGCCTTTGTTTTTTCTTTTATGTTAAAGTTGTTATTCCTATCATCATTTTTTAATACTTAACATAGTTGACAACAGCAAAATTAAAATTTAAAAAAAGGGCAGTCAGCAAAGCTAGATAGAAGTCACTGTTGGGTCTTCTCAGGAGTTTCTCCAGGTCACAGCCCTCTAGATCTTGGCTGCCTTCCTAACATCTTGTGAGCCTGGATGTTCGCTGGAGCCTAGCAAGGGCCTGATGGGCGCTGCACACTCTCATTCATTACTGAGGTTCTGTGACGTGTAAGGTAACCCATGATCCAGTTCACCCAGACTGCACAGTTTTATTTATTTTCCCACTGTAATTACTACTTGAACCCCTTTTACACACTAAAACATTCCAATGTGGGCAATAAATACATGGTTTCTTCTAGCTTGTGTGCTAAGCAAACACCAAGAGGACAAAGCTGGTCCTCCAGGAGTTTATCCTCTTTAGTTATAAAGTTTTTAAGTTCCTGAGACCTAAACTGGGGTCTCAGGAGTACATGGCAAGGCAGAGAACGCGGAGGAGGTGGATTCTGGAGGTGAAGAGGGGACAGGCAGAGGAGAGGGGACGGGATGAGCAATGGCAGGGGCTCAGGCAGACACAGGGTGTGCAGAGTAGGGCACTGCCCACAATGTGGGGCTGAGTGAAAGCCAAGTGTGGGAGCCAGGAGGGGACCAGACCCCAGGGAACCTCAAACAACAGCATGAATCGCGTGGGCTGGATCCTGCAGGCAGCGAGGAAACTTAGGAAGGTTCATGTGGCATCAGACTAGACCAGGGAATACGCGTAACATTCTCAGATGCAAAGTGCATCTCAATTCTTAATTAAAACAAAAAGTCCCCTTCCAGGTCATGAAACAAACCTGGAAACTCTTATCTGTCTTTACCATCTTGAAGTTTTAGTTTCCTCTCTGCCTCCAAGGATTTTAGAGGCAAAAAGGGATAGCGTTTTAATCCAAGGGTCATCAAACTTTTTCTGTACCCCACCTGAGAGTAAAAACATTAGTCTCTATGGTCCCTGTAGTCTCTGTCGCAACCCTTCCACTCTGCCACCGCAGTGCAAAAGCACCTAGACAACACACACACAAGGAAGGGTGGCTGTGTTCCAATAAGACCTTATTTACAAGAATAAATGGCTGGCTCAATTTGGCCTGGGGGCTTTAACCCAGGAGGATTCGTTCACAATACTAATTCCTCTTGTTCGAATTAAGTTGTGCTTTTGGGAAGGGTTGCTTGTTTTTGAGATGAAGCTACTGAAGGTGGGTCACAAAGGTGTGAGTGAAGGAAAGTATGATGACGTCAGCAGGGAGAACCCTGGGGAGTGGACGGCCCTGAGCGGCCACTTCCTGGGCACAGTAATCTGTACCCTGTGGCGGGGACCGACACCATGGGGTGGCCACCCTGGAAGAGGGCGTTACCTCGGCTTGCTCGGCTGCGTGTACGGACGCCCAGCACGGGGGTGGCGTCCTCCAAGGCAGGGGACGAGGTTTTCAGCACAGCCTTCATGTTCTCGTGCTCGGCAGCATCCTCGGCATAGCTCAGGCCTTGTGGCTGGCTCGGGGGCGCCGGGGAACCACTGGAGAACTTGCCAGACTGCAAGAGCAAGGGGGGTTAGGGCGTGAGGTGACTAAAAGCCAACTCAAGCTTAGAAAACCTTTAGTTGAGGAAAGCCTTCTCTTCTCTGTCTTTTGTTTACGTGCATTCTGCAAACAAGTTAGTGATGGGCAGTCAATGAGGGGTCAATGAACTAATGACAAAGCATCTGCATATCCGGGAAGTTCTCTTATCAGAAAGAGGATCCTTGGCCCCAGAAGGACCACACCCATCCCTCCAGGTAGTGGGTCTCCCAGCTCACTGCAGATCCCCTCAGTGGGAGCCAGCAAGAGGCAACAGACCTCAACTCTGGGAAAAATTCAGAAATCAAATCTGTTTCTAACACCACAGCCTTGATAGGAGCATTGAAATATGCTTGTTTATCAAATATAGTGAGATTTATTTTTCAAAACGTAGTGCCAGAAAGCAGTTAGAAGTTTCTCATATATCACTTAAGATGGTACAAGTTGAAAAGTGGGATTCAGTTACAGGATCATACCGTGTTAGGAGTTGGGAAGGATTTTTCCAGAACTAGTCCCACCTCACTTTACAGAGAAGGAAACTGAGGCCATCCAAGATTAAGTGACTTGCCAAAGGCCCCAAAAGGCTTTGATTCAGGGCCCAGATCAGAACATGGCACAGAAATTCATGCTGAAACTGAGTTTGGCAACACTCACTACTTCTCCTTGTGTCAAAAATTTAGTTGTTTTCACAAGCATTACACTCACATGATGATATTCTCTAATTCTAGCTGAAGAAAGACAGCATATATGTTTTACAAGAGGTATGCTAGAATATCAGGCCATATGCACACAATGCCAAACATCTGGATGAAAAATAAAAAGTCAGTTAGAATAACGTTTGCAAAGAGCAGCTCCATAGACTCCTGGCTCCCTCTTTTTATCCAGTGTATGAGCCCTGGTGCTAGAGCCTGGGACACATCCGTGACTTGTACCATCTGCACAGCTCCTTCCTCATCCTTCAGGGCTGAGCAGCCCTGCCTTGGTCTCTGGTTCTGGCATCTGCACCAGGGTCAGGGGGAGGAGCTTCTGCCCATCCCACCCCTCTGTCCATTTGTCCATCAGTAGGAAAGATCTGCTGACCCTGCCACTTTTGACAGGGCCTGGAACTCAGGGACAGCTTGGAAAATGCAGTTACCCTTCAGTCAGTCCCTGGCACACACATCATGATGAGAACCCCTGTAAGGGGTTAGTGATCACATGGAAACCCAGCAGAAAACAGTCATGCAAGGTTTAAAGCACTGAACAGGGCTGACACTTCATGCTGCTTATGTCAGGTTAGATTACACGGCACGCTTGAGAAGGTCACACGTGGCATTCTTTGTGTTTATAAACATCCTACCTCAACTTCATCCTCTTCATCAGTCTACTCGAGAGGAAAGGACAGGACAGGACAGGACAGGATGGGAAAGACAGAGGGGATTCTTAGAAGGCACAGAAGTCAGCAAAGATGAGATCATCTGACTGTCACATCAAATTCCAAATAAAGAATTCAGCCACCACAACCAGGGTGCACCCTGTTGATTTGGGAGCTGCTGAGCCCTGCCTGCGAAGCCCTCCTGTCTGGACATTCTCTCTGAGAGCCCCAAGACCGGTCCTGACCAAAGTCAGGAGGGACTTGGAGCTCCAGGCCCGTCTCCTGAGGCTGCCTAGGAGGGTGATAACCGGCTTACCTGGTCCTCTGACCATTACAGACCTCACTCTGTGCCCTGCCACTCGGCTGGCCATGCTCCGTGAAACCACCACCTGCCAGCAATCAGGACCTCAGTTTGTTTACCAGCTTCCCTCTGCCTGTTTCCATCCATCAGCTGTCGCCCCCACCTCTCATCCCAAGTGCTGGACCTCTCCCTTCCAGGCTGCTGGGTCTGGGTCCCCGTGAATCCTTCTACAGACAGGCCAGACAGGACAAGTGGGACAACTGCCGGGCAGAACAGGTCCTATTACACTTTCCGCAGAAACATGAAATTCAGTGCTTTTTAAAATCTTACCTGTCCTTCATGGAGGCTGTCTGAACTGACACGCCATTCTTTTAATTATCACCAGACAAACTGCTTTAAGTAACTAAATACAATATCCCTTTTCCAAAATAAATTGAGGGTGAAAGTCATGTCAATTTCTTAATTTTAAATCAAACACACCCTCAATTGAACTTGTGCTTCCACTGATTTTACAAGCCAGGCCAGCAAATCAGGCACAGGCTTTCGAGAACTGACTAAACCTTTGGGAGCTGAAATGACAAAATGCTTCCAGTTCTGCACTGCCTCTAGGCAAATGGCCTTGTGACAAGAGATGACTTTTTTTTTAACCTTAGAGCTTTTTTTTTTTTGAATTTTGAATTTTATTTATTTTTTTATACAGAAGGTTCATATTAGTTATCCGTTTTATACATATAGTGTATACATGTCAATCCCAATCTCCCAATTCATCCCACCACCACCACCACCCCCGTCACTTTCCCCTTTGGTGTCCATACGTTTATTCTCTACATCTGTGTCTCTATTTCTGCCCCGCAAACCAGTTCATCTGTACCATTTTTCTAGGTTCCATATATATGCATTAATATACGATATTTGTTTTCCTCTTTCTAACTTACTTCACTCTGTATGACAGTCTCTAGATCCATCCACGTCTCTACAAATGACCCAATTCCATTCCTTTTTATTGGCTGAGTAATATTCCATTGTGTATATGTACCACATCTTTTTTTCTTATTTTTTATATTATTTTCCTTTAATGGAGTATAATTGCTTTACAATGATGTGTTAGTTTCTGCTTTATAACAAAGTGAATCAGCTATACATATACATATATCCCCATATCTCTTCCCTCCTGCATCTCCCTCCCTCCACCCTCGCTATCCCACCCCTCTAGGTGGTCACAAAGCACCGAGCTGATCTCCCTGTGCTACGTGGCTGCTACCCACTAGCTATCGGTTTTATATTTGGTAGTGTATATATGTCCATGCCACTCTCTCATTTTGTCCCAGCTTACCCTTCCCCCTCCCCATATCCTCAAGTCCATTCTCTAGTAGGTCTGCATCTTGATTCCCATCCTGCCTCTAGGTTCTTCATGACCTTTTTTTTAGATTCTGTATATATGTGTTAGCATACGGTACCTGTTTTTCTCTTTCTGACTTACTTCACACTGTATGACAGACTCTAGGTCCATCCAGCTCACTACAAACACCTCATATCATTTCTTTTATAGCTGAGTAATATTCCATGTATATGTGCCACATCTTCTTTAACCATTCATCTGTTGATGGACACTTAGGTTGCTTCCATGCCCTAGCTATTGTAAATAGAGCTGCAATGAACATTGTGGTACATGACTCTTCTTGAATTATGGTTTTCTCAGGGTACCTGCCCAGTAGTAGGATTGGTGGGTCATATGGTAGTTCTATTTTTAGTTTTTAAAGGAACCTCCATACTGTTCTCCATAGTGGTTGTATCAAATATCAATTTACATTCCCACCAACAGGGCAAGAGGGTTCCCACTTCTCCACACTCTCTACAGCATTGTTGTTTGTACATTTTCTGAGATGCCCATTCTAACTCGTGTGAGGTGATACCTCATTGTAGTTTTCATTTGCATTTCTCTAATAGTGATGTTGAGCAGGTTTTCAGGTGCTTCTTGGCTATCTGTATCTCTTCTTTGGAGAAATGTCTATTTAGGTCTTCTGCCCACTTTATGATTGGGTTGGTTTTTTAATATTGAGCTGCATTGAGCTCTTTATATATTTTGGTAGATTAATTCTTTGTCCGTTGATATGTTTGCAAATATTTTCTCCCATTCTGAGGGTTTTCTTTTTGTCTTTATTTATTTATTTAGTTTGCGGTACGCGGGCCTCTCCCTGTTTGGCCTCTCCTGTTGCGGAGCACAGGCTCTGGACACACAGGCTCAGTGGCCATGGCTCATGAGCCCAGCTGCTCCACAGCACGTGGGATCTTCCCGGACCGGGGCACGAACCCGTGTCCCCTGCATCGGCAGGCAGACTCTCAACCACTGTGCCACCGGGGAAGCCCTTTTGTCTTGTTTGTACTTTCCTTTGCTTTGCAAAAGCTTTTACATTTCATTAGGTCCCATTTGTTTATTTTTGTTTTTATTTCCATTACTCTAGGAGGTGGATCAAAAAAGATCTTGCTGTGACTTATGTCAAAGAGTGTTCTGCCTATGTTTTCCTCTAAGAGTTTTATAGTGTCCAGTCTTACATTTAGGTCTCTAATCCATTTTGAGTTTATTTTTGTGTATGGTGTTAGGAAGTGTTCTAATTTCATTCTTTTACATGTAGCTGTCCAGTTTTCCAGCACCCCATGTTGAAGAGACTGTCTTTTCTCCATTGTATATCCCTGGCTGGTCTTTGTCATAGATTAGTTGACCATAGGTGTGTGGGTTTATCTCTGGCTTTCTATCCTGTTCCATTGAGCTATATTTCTGTTTTTGTGCCAGTACCATATTGTCTTTATTACTGTAGCTTTGTAGTATAGTCTGAAGTCAGGGAGTCTGATTCCTCCAGCTCCATTTTTTCCCTCAAGACTGCTTTGGATCTTTAGGGTCTTTTGTGTCTCCATACAAATTTAAGATTTTTTTTGTTCTAGCTCTGTAAAAAATGCCATTGGTAATTTGATAGGGAACACATTGAATATCTAGATTGCTTTGGGTAGTATAGTCATTTTCACAATATTGATTCTTCTAATCCAAGAACATGGTATATGTCTCCATCTGTTTGTATCATCTTTAATTTCTTTCTTCAGTGTCTTATAGTTTTCTGCATACAGGTCTTTTGTCTCCCTAGGTAGGTTTATTCCTA
Source organism: Phocoena sinus (assembly GCF_008692025.1). Lineage (NCBI taxonomy): Eukaryota > Metazoa > Chordata > Mammalia > Artiodactyla > Phocoenidae > Phocoena > Phocoena sinus. The sequence goes on from NC_045776.1 coordinate 38,553,570, forward strand.
GATATTTTATTCTCTTTGTTGCAGTGGTAAATAGGACTGTTTCCTTAATTTCTCTTTCAGATTTTTCATCATTAGTGTATAGGAATGCAAGAGATTTCTGTGTGTTAATTTTGTATCCTGCAACACTACCAAATTCATTGATTAGCTCTAGTAGCTTTCTGGTGGCATCTTTAGGATTCTCTATGTGTAGTATCATGTCATCTGCAAACAGTGACAGTTCTACTTCTTTTCCAATTTGTATTCCTTTTATTTCTTTTTCTTCTCTGATTGCTGTGGCTAGGACTTCCAAAACTATGTTAAATAATAGTGCTGAGAGTGGACATCCTTGTCTTATTCCTGATCTTAGAGGAAATGCTTTCAGTTTTTCAGCATTGAGAATGATCTTTGCTGTGGGTTTGTCATGTATGGCCTTTATTATGTTGAAGTAGGTTCCCTCTATGCCTACTTTCTGGAGAGTTTTTATGATAAATGGGTGTTGATATTTGTCAAAAGCTTTTTCTGCATCTATTGAGATGAGCATATGGTTTTTATTCTTCAATTTGTTAATATGGTGCATCACATTGATTGATTTGCATATATTGAAGAATTCTTGCATCCCTGGGATAAATCCTACTTGATCATGGTGTATGAGCCTTTTAATGTGTTGTTGGATTCTGTCTGCTAGTATTTTGTTGAGGATATCTGCACCTATATTCATCAGTGATATTGGTCTATAATTTTGGATTTTTGTAGTATCTTTGTCTGGTTTTGGTATCAGGGTGATGGTGGCCTCATAGAATGAGTTTTGGAGTGTTCCTTCCTCTGCAATATTTTGGAAGAGTTTGAGAAGGATGGGTGTTAACTCTTCTCTAAATGTGTGATAGAATTCACCTGTGAAGCCATCTTGTTCTGGATGTTTGTTTGTTGGAAGATTTTTAATCACAGTTTCAATTTCATTACTTGTGATTGGTCTGTTCATATATTCTATTTCTTCCTTGTTCAGTCTTGGAAGGTTATAACTTTCTAAGAATTTGTCCTTTTCTTCCAGGTTGTCCATTTTATTGGCATAGAGTTGCTGTAGTTGTCTCTTAGGATGCTTTGTATATCTATGGTGTCTCTTGTAACTTCTCCTTTTGCGTTTCTAATTTAATTGATTTGAGTCCTCTCCCTCTTTTCTTGATGAGTCTGGCTAATGGTTTATCAATTTTGTTAATCTTCTCAAGCACCAGCTTTTTAGTTTTATTGATCTTTGTTACTGTTTTCTTTGTTTCTATTTCATTTATTTACACTCTGATCTTTATGATTTCTTTCCTTCTACTAACTTTGGGTGTTGTTTGTTCTTCTTTCTCTAGCTCCATTAGGTGTAAGGTTTAGATTGTTTATTTGAGATTTTTCTTTTTTCTTGAGGTAGGCTTATATTGCTGTAAACTTCCCTCTTAGAACTGCTTTCACTGCATCCCATAGGTTTTGGATCATCGTGTTTTCATTGACATTTGTCTCTAGGTATTTTTTGATTTCCTCTTTGATTTCTTCAGGGATCCCTTGGTTGTTAGTAATGTATTGTTTAGCCTCCATGTGCTTGTGTTTTTTACGTCTTTTTCCCGGTAGTTGATTTCTGATCTCATAGCGTTGTGATCAGAAAAGATGCTTGATATGATTTCAATTTTCTTACATTTACCAAGGCTTGATCTGTGACCCAAGATGTCATCTATCCTGGAGAATGTTCATGTGCACTTGAAAAGAAAGTGTAATCTGCTGTTTTTGGATGGAATATCCTATAAGTATCAATTAAATCTATCTGGTCTATTGTGTCATTTAAAGCTTGTGTTTACTTACGAATTTTCTGTTTGGATGCTATGTCCATTGCTGTAAGTGAGGTCTTAAAGTCCCCCACTATTATTGTGTTACTGTCAATTTCCTCTTTTCTAGCTGTTAGCAGTTGCCTTATGTATTGAGGTGCTCTTATGTTGGGTGCATATATATTTATAATTGTTATATCTTCTTCTTGGATTGATCCCTTGATCATTATGTAGTGTCCTTCCTTGTCTCTGGTAACATTCTTTATTTTAAAGTCTATTTTATCTGCTACGAGTATTGCTACTCTAGCTTTCTTTTGATTTCCGTTTGCATGGAATATCTTTTTCCATCCCCTCACTTTCATTCTGTATGTGACCCTAGGTCTGAAGTGGGTCTCTTGTAGACAGCATATATATGGGTCTTGCTTTTGTATCCATTCAGCGAGCCTGTGTCTTTTGATTGGAACATTTAATCCATTCATATTTAAGGTAATATCGAAATGTATGTTCCTATTACCATTTTCTTAATTGTTATGGGTTTGTTTTTGTAAGTCCTTTTCTTCTCTTGTGTTTCCCACATAGAGGAGTTCCTTTAGCATTTGGTGTAGAGCTGGTTTGGTGGTGCTGAATTCTCTTACCTTTTGCTTGTGTGTAGAGCTTTTGATTTCTCTGTCAAATCTCAATGAGATCCTTGCTGGGTAGAGCAATCTCAGTTGCACGTTCTTCCCTTTCATCACTTTAAGTATATCATGCCACTCCCTTCTGGCTTGTAGAGTTTCTGCTGAGAAATCAGCAGTTAACCTTATGGGTGTTCTCTTGTATGTTATTTGTCATTTTTCCCTTGTTGCTTTCAGTAAGTTTTCTTCGTCTTTAATTTTTGTCAATTTGATTACTATGTGTTTCAGCATGTTTCTCCTTGGGTTTATCCTGCCTGGGACTCTCTGTGCTTCCTGGACTTGGGTGGCTATTTCCTTTCCCATGTTAGGGAAGCTTTCGACTATAATCTCCTCAAATATTTTCTTGGGTCCTTTCTCTCTTTCTTCTCCTTCTGGGACCCCTATAATGTGAATGTTTTTGCATTTAATGTTTTCCCAGTGGTCTCTTAGACTTTCTTCATTTCTTTTGGTTCTTTTTTCTTTATTCTGTTCTGCAGCAGTGAATTCCACCATTCTGTCTTCCAGGTCACTTATCTGTTCTTCTGCCTCAGTTATTCTGCTATTGATTCCTTCTAGTGTAGTTTCCATTTTAGTTATTGTATTGTTCATCTCTGTTTGTTTGTTCTTTAATTCTTCTAGGTCTCTGTTAAACATTTCTTACACATTCTCAACCTTTGCCTCCATTCTTTTTCCGAGATCCTGGATCATCTTCGCTATCATTATTCTGATTTTTTTTTTTTTGGAAGGTTGCCTATCTTCACTTCATTTAGTTGCTTTTCTGGAGTTTTATCTTGTTCCTTGATCTGATACATAGCCCTCTGTCTTTTCATCCTGTTTATCTTTCTGTGAATGTGGTTTCTCTTCCACAGGCTGCAGGATTGTAGTTCTTCTTGCTTCTGCTGTCTGCCCTCTGGTGGATGAGGCTATCTAAGAGGCTTATGCAAGTTTCCTGATGGGAGGGAACGGTGGTGGGTAGAGCTGGGTGTTGCTCTGGTGGGCAGAGCTCAGTAATACTTTAATCCACTTGACTGCTCACGGGTGGGGCTGGATTCCCTCGTGTTGGTTGTTTGGCCTGAGGCCACCCAACACTGCAGCCTACCAGGGCTCTGTGGTGGGGCTTATGTTGGACTCCAGGAGGGCTCACGTCAAGGAGTACTTCCCAGAACATTTGCTGCCAGTGTCCTTGTCCTCACGGTGAGCCACAGCCATCCCCACCTCTGCAGGAGACCCTCCAACACTAGCAGGTAGGTCTGGTTCAGTCTCCTATGGGTCACTGCTCCTTCCCCTGAGTCGCGATGAGCACACTACTTTGTGTGTGCCTTCCATAAGTGGAGTCTCTGTTTCCCCCAGTCCTGTCCAAGTCCTGCAATCAAATCCCTCTAGCTTTCAAAGTCTGATTCTCTAGGAATTCCTCCTCCCATTGACAGACCCCCAGACTGGGAAGCCTGGCCAGGGGCCCAGAACCTTCACTCCAGTGGACTTCTGTGGTATAAGTTTCTCCAGTATGTGGGTCACCCACCCAGCAGTTATGGGATTTGATTTTATTGTCATTGTGCCCCTCCTACCATCTCATTGTGGCTTCTCCTTTGTCTTTGGATGTGGGGTATCTTTTTTGGTGAGTTCCAGTGTCTTCCTGTCAATGATTGTTCAGCAGTTAGTTGTGATTCTGGTGTTCTCACAAGAGGGAGTGAGCACACGTCCTTCTACTCCGCCAGCTTCAACCTTAGAGCTTCTTTATTTCACCAGATGGCTGGCATTTTGTTGGCAATTACACACATGCAAGGTGCTGCACATACAAATCTCTAGCCTTCTTGATATCCCCCAGTCACTGGCATTTCATTTTCATAGAAAAGGAAGCTGGGGATGGGAGAGATTAAGTCTCACCCAGGATGACCACGGTCCTTGGCTGGGCTGTGGGAATCCTTGGATGGATAGCCTGCATTCTCACCACTCATCTGGGGTGTGATGACGGCAGAAAAGGCCACACTTACCTTGTGCTGCCTTGTCTGTGTCACCATTTTGCCTGGAACTAGTCTGGGCCACAAGGAACAAGGAATGACTTAGTTTCTCACTGAACCTTACATGGTAGGACTCCTGGATTGTAAGAAAGGAAGCCTTCTGCATATTCAGAAACAGAGAAAGAAGAGGAAAGACAGGCACACAAAAGCAGATGTGGGGCTACGAATGTAGGGTCTTCAGATTTTACCCAGACTTCTCTGTGTCGTATAAAATAATGTTTTTTCTAAAGTCATCTCTGTTTAATTGCAACCACTTCCACCATCACTATTCAGCATCTATATTAAAAATGACTTACTACAGTTGTCTCTAAAAATCACTTCCAGCTCTAATGCTCAGGGGCTCCGTGATTCTCTATTGCGTGGTTTTGTTTTCAGTGGTCTAAGTTGTGCATATATGTTGTTTGCTACCCAGATCATGACATCTTTGGGGTACAAGCTTGTCTGTTATTGCACTCACATCTTCCTAGGTGCCCTGTGCCGCTTTCTGGGCACACTATAGGCGCCTAATTGACAGCTGGAAAAACTTGAAGCTCAGTCCTTTGCTTCGGGTGACAGTGTCCTAATTTTCCAGCAGATGGCAATCTCTCTACATGAATGGTGCCACTTGGACCACTAAAAACAGGGACTACCTTGAGGATGAACCCTAAAAAAGCGTGCACTGTCCAGACTTTAATGAGAATTTAAGTATTTTTGAATCCAGTTCTAGAAACATTTACCCCTGTTTATAAATAGTAATACTGAATATTTTCAGAGAAGGACAGAACTTAAAAATTAGTGGGATCTGTAAAAAATCTCAAGAATTTGGCAAGAAATTCTGGTGTGTTTTCATAACTATAAGCATATGCATATTGGTCTTGTATTTTTCACCCTCCAGTATGTTTCATTTCCACAAACATAAGCACTTCCCTTTTAAAACTTTTAAAAATAATACTTTGGAATGAAATGTGGGCTATAGTTTGCCCAAATGGATTCAGTTTGCTTCCTTAGTTGCTGTCCTCCAGGAAGCTGAAGATCCGATTGAACCCAGATTTCAGGAGAGGAGAGAGAAGACTCAGCTGATGGCACTGGCCTTCAGAACAGTCTGTAGAAAGGGTCCCTTCTGCAGAAAAGTGATCTGAGCGTTCCCTAAGGGTCCAGAAAATTCCAAGGAAACAAGGGATCAAGGGTGGGGTGAATGGTGAGGGGATTAGTCCCTGGTTCTCCTTAGAAATGCCTTAAAATGGTAACAAAATTGTAATGCATCCAAGAAAGTTACACCCTCAGGAACGTGGATAGTAACCATATGTCTTCTGTTTCTCCTACAGTGTGAACACCCGTCTGGCACATAAGGCAGCCTCAGTGAGTTCTTAAGTGATTTTATTCCTCCCGGAAGAAATCTGCCTGACTTGGGTTTGGCAGAGGTTTGCAACCCCAGGATGATGCCACTCCCTATGGCTTACTCCTTTGCCTATCCAGTCCCTGGATCACTGAGAGGCAAGGTGACGCTCAGATATATATAAAGATGGGCTAAACTTCATAAAGGCTCGTTAGGGAGGCATCTGCCCTGTGTGTCTTTGTCTGTCTCTGGCATCCTCATGCATTGCTTTGCCTTCCACTTACAAAGCATCTCCCATCTGATGCTTTCCCGCTGCACCCGTGGTGTGGGTGGGCTCAGGGCTGAAGCAGAAGAGATGGGGGAAGAGCCCAGGAGCAGGGGAGGCATGCAAGTGTGCAGGGCCCCCCCAAGGGGCTACTGGGAACTCCTGCTGAATGAATTCACTGTCCTCTGGGCTCTCCTTCCACCCTGATACCCTCAAACTCAAGGGACTGCCAAGAGCCCATCAGATTATGTCTTTGAGCAACCACATCAATTATTTCTCCATTCGGATGCCTAGAATGGGTGGTCCACGTGTCAGCTGATTGGTTACATAGTATCATTGTGCTTATTAAAATCCTGAATCAATTCCCAAATCAGTACATTTGTCTTCCTATTATAAGTGCCGTTACCTTTTGTATTCTATTTTTTTTGCTGTATGCGGGCCTCTTGTATTTTTTCTTCTCCTCTTCCGTTCTATCCACATCTCAAAGGTTGTAAATGGAATCAAGCATTTAAAGTCATCAGTATCATACAACACACCAAGTTAATTAAGTGGTGGGTTAAAGTTCCTCCACCAGCCACGCATCCTTAATTTATATCTTAGTTCTATGTTTTTGTTTTCTTTTTTTGGCTGTGCTGCGTGGCATGCAGGATCTTAGTTCCCTGACCAGGGATTGAACCCGTGCCCCCTGCAGTGGAAGCGTGGAGTCTTAACCACTGGGCTGCCAGGGAAGCCCCTGTAGAGAGGTTTATGGTTGATCGGACTTTCAGAAGAAATGAAATAAAGAAACTGGTTTCATGAAACTTACATCAGTGATCATCTTCCCTCGGGTCTTATTTCTCTCTCTGTGGTTGGCCCGTTTCTGTTTCTGCTGCAAAACTCTTTCCCTGGTGGTGCGATACTCCAGTGCAAACTCACTGATGATCCTACAGAACTTGTTTATGTTCACTTCCCGAATCGCATAAGGTGGGTGACCCATAAAGAGCAGAAAGGAGTGGAACCTGCAGTGAAGAAACAACGGTGGCAAGGGCTTCAGGTTTAAGGAACAAAAATCAGTTGCCTGCAAACTTTCAGTAAAAAAACGATCAGCCAAAGACACTGCTCTTCATTCTTGGGGCTCTGAGGTTGAAGAATGAAAATGCAACCAGAAATCAAGTTCAACTCACTTTCTTACTGACAAAGGTGGTGGGATTTCAGGAGATTTCAGGGATTTCTTCGTGCTTATCTGTGTTTTAATGTCTTTTAAAACTGGGGTGTAAAACTTTTTCTTTTAATAAATTTATTTATTTATTTATTTTTGGCTACACTGGGTCTTCATTACTGCGCACAGGCTTTCTCTAGTTGTAGTGAGTGCGGGCTACTCTTCATTGCAGTGTGCAGGCTTCTCCTTGCAGTGGCTTCTCTTGTTGCGAAGCACAGGCTCTAGGTGCACGGGCTTCAGTATTTGTGGCTCGCGGGCTCTAGAGCACAGGCTCAGTAGTTGTGGCGCACGGGCTTAGTTGCTCTGTGACATGTGGGATCTTTCCGGACCAGGGCTCGAACCCGCGTCCCCTGCATTGGCAGGCGTTTTCTTAACCACTGCACCACCAGGAAAGTCCCAAAACTGGTGTGTAACACTTTTATAAGAAAAATGATAAAGTACTATTTTAAGAAAAATATTGCATAGTTTCTAGATCATATGAAAACTGAATAAGGGATAAAGAAATGTTGCTTAGCAAGTTTTTGGGAACCCACTTTAATGAATACGTGGAATTGACATGAACATATTTTGAATAACATGTTAATTCATGACTTGTAAAAAGATGCTTAAAGTAAATATTTTGAAATATTTTCTTGCAATATTACATGCAATCTTAATTAGGACACAACAAACAAGCAGGCCTAAATCAATTTATTTCAGCTGTTTAGTATATAAATTAAAAATTACTGGATTCTATCTACTTAAAACTTTTGGAAAAAAAATTAAATGAACAAAGAAGTTCCCAATTTTTAGGTATTAAGGAAATGAGAAAGAAGATAGTAGGAGACAGAGGATAATTTTTATGTTGAATAAACAGTATTATATAACTGATACCATTAATTGTATAAAAAAACTTTTCTGATCACTCTTATTTGTACAGCTTGAATAGGGGTTTGGTTTATTTTTCAAATGAAGGACAGTGGCTTATTCTTTTTGTGAAAAATACTAAAGGAAAGCATATGACATGCATTTAAAGGGGGATAAAAAATGCTGTTTAAAACCAAAAATGCTAGCTAAAACTATAAAACTCTGAAGAAAACATAACGTATAACTTTTCATGAGTTTGGATTAGAAAATGATTTCTTAGATATGATACCAAAAGCATAAGAACCCAAAGAAAAAAAATAAACTGGACTTCATCAAAATCAAAAACTTTTGTGCTTCAAAGGATACTCTCAAGATTGAAAAGACAACTCAAAGAATGGGAGAAAATATTTGCAAATCACATCTGATAAGGGGTTTGTATCCAGAATATATACATAAATCTTACTACTCAACACTAAAAAGACAAATAAAAATGGACAAAAGATTTGAACAGACCTTTCCAAAAAGATTATTGGCAAACAGCTAATAAGTACATGAAAAGATGCTCAACACCATTAGCCATTAGGGGAATGCAAATCAAAACCACATTCAGACACCACTTCACAATCACTACAATGGCTGTAGTAAAAAAGACAGACAATAACAAGTGTTGGTGAGGATGTAGAGAAATCGAAACCCTCACACAGTACTGGTGGGAACACAAAATGGTTCAGCTGTGGTTGAAAAGACACAGTTCTAAAGAGTTAAACACAGAGTTAACCTATGACCTAGCAATTTCATTCCTATACATATACTCAAAAGAAATGAAACTATGGGTCCACACAAAACCTACACAAATCCCATGGCAGCATCATTCACAACGGCCAAAAAGTGGAAACAACCCAAATGTCCAACAACAGATGAATAAACAATATGTGGTGTATCCACACAAAACTGGCCCTGCTACCTCTCTGACCTCATTGCCTAGGACGTCAGAATTCCTTGAACAAGCCCACCTCAGGGCCTCAGGCCCCCAGTGTGGTGTGTAGGGGACCCTCGGGGGACACAGCTGAGCTGAGAGCCTGCAGGGACTCTAAGGAGGGGCGGGGTGGCCACTCCACTGGGAGGACCACAGGCCCTAACAAGGCATCCAGTGCTAGCTCTTCCCTACGCCCAGAACATTCTTGCCACAGACAGCTGCCTGGATGGCTCTCTTACCTCACAAGTCTCTGTCCAAATATCACCTCCTCAGAGAAGCCTCCCCTAACTGCCCTACATAAACCAGCATGTCCTTATCACTCCCTATCCCATTTACACTCTTAATTTTTCTTCCTGGCCCTTATTACTACCTGACATTATATACCGGAGATATGGCATGATATTATACATATTAGGATAGGATAGTGTAATATACACATGTATTGCCACTTATCACTACTCAAGATCTGTGTGTAAGAAGAATCAAGGGAGGATGATCAGCCCACAGCTGGGTCCTATTTTATACATAAGTACTACTCAAGATTCCTTATCCTCTGCTTTCCAGAACATTGTTTTTATCTAGAGGGGATCCAATCTTAACATATAAGTTGGAGATATGATTCAAGTACAGTAAGTCCCCTACACACAAACCTTCAAGTTGCTTTCAAAGTTGCGAACATGCGTGCCAGCCCCTGTACGCAGGCTGTTGTACGGTACTAGTGTACTTTTCAAGGTACTGGACTGTAGGATTGAAAGTGTTTTCTTTGTTTTTTGTGTTTGTTGTTTATGTATGTATTATTTGTGTGAAAAGTATTATAAGCCTATTACGGTACAGTACTATATAGCCGATTGTGTTAGTGGGGTACCTACTACGAACACACTGGACTTAGGAATGCACACTCGGAACGGAACTCATTTGTATGTAGGGGACTTAACTGTATATATCTTGTAAACAGGGGAGTAATAAGCAGCAAGTAAAATTCACACCTGAAAAAAGATTCAGATGTACCTTTGAGAGGAAAGAAACTGTGGCATTCCTTCAGAAGAATAAAGTGGGTGTGCCTTTAAGGGAGTAAAACATTTAAGGGATTTTTGTTAGTTGAGTTTGTAACTTTAATAACACATGACAAGAAGGTCTTACAGTTGTGGAGGGGCTGGTTCCCCTCATCAGTGTCGTAAGGCACAAGCCAAACATCTGTGATATGTTCCACCTTCCGCCCTTTTCCTCATGTGTGCCACTGAGTAGGGTGTCTGGCCCGGAGGGGTGGATTTGGGGGCACCAGAGGGAAGCCAGTGTGGGTGCTCGCTTGTTTTCCACCTGTCTCTCCCCGAGGAATGCCAGGTCCTTGCTGTAGTTCTCCGTGCCTCCCAGGAAGGCATTTCTCCCCACTCTCACCTGGTCCCCTCTGCAGTGCCTGCCATGGTGTAACTACAGCCCAGTGACTCCATGGGAATTGGCAAGTCAGTTTGTACATCCACAGAGTGGGACTGGCTCTCACTGCAGCAACGCAAAAGGGCAGGTTACTCTGCAGGTTTGGACATCTAGAACAAGATGTTCTTAGCCAGGCAACAGTTTGAAAGTCAGGTTTTGCCTAAAGAGAATTATCTAAGTTCTTTTTTCTGCTCCTTTATTAAGAGGGGTCACTGGAGTCACTAAGCGGGGGAAGAGGGGGGCGTCAGATAGGAAAGGGAGCTGGAAGCACCTGCCCCCATTAGCTCCATGACAGAGGGGAGCAAAGAAGGTGGGCGGCCAGACGGGTGTCCAGTAAAGAGCATCAGAGATCCAGGTCACACAAGAGCAACCAGCATCTGGGCAACCAGCTTACCAGGGAGAAAAGGACAATCAGAGCAAACACCATATGCATAACATACATATTCGCACATGCCATACACACACACACACACACACACACACTAGCTTAAGGAACAGATATATCACCAAGCTGAGTCTTAAACTGTCTGGGATAAGATGGTTACTGTGACCAGGCATAATAACTTTACAAGACTTTCATAAAACTGCTCCAGTTTCCTGCCAGTCCAAATGGAAACTATTTGTTTATTTGAGTAGTTTTAAGTTGGAAATTGCTTGTATCATACAAAGCCTGGAGGGCCAAAGCAGCTTACACTCTCTGTCTCCCCTTTTTAGCCATGTTAAAAGCAGGGTGTACTTTGCTTGTAGTAAGAAATTTGACAAAATCTCTGATAAGATCCTCCTACCCCGAAGGCAGCTGTGAGGTCCAGATGAAGTACAGGGAGGGGGATTTACAGTTGAACAACTAAATTCCAAAAGTACTGAGTAATGGTTAGTTGTCAACCTGGAGGGAAGATTCTGTTCCTTATTCCTATCCAGTCTAACATTTAAAGACTACCCTCACCACCCCCCGCCCAGCATCAAGACCCAGGAGGTAGGATCACCCAAATAGCACGTGACACAAGCCGAGAGAGGGCTCACAGGCAGACAAGAGAATGAGGTGCTTTAAAAGTTCTGTATGGGTTCAAGAAAGGTGAAGGAAGGAAGGAAAGACAGAGTACGGGGCGGGGGGGAGGGGGAAGAGAAAAAAATAATAAAAAATGTGAACTGTACAGGGATAAATGAAAATACCACACATTTGATTAAAAATAATAATCAGGTACTCAAGCACAAGAGTGGGAGTGGGCTTGAAGAGCAGTTCTCTGGGGAAAGCCTGTGGTTTAGATGACCCCAAGGGAGGGCTCCCTTAACAGAATTGCAAGGAGGCCTGTTTCAGAGGATCTGTTATCAGAACACCTGCTCCAGGGAAACCGCAGCCTGTAGGCCTAAACATTTGCTCACCAAGGTGCAAGGCCCAGCACAGAGCACGCAGACCCAGAGGCCAGGGTGAGGGACCTGCAACCACGTTCTGTGACAAGACAAAGGGGAAGAAAGTGGGATGCCTAGTAGGAAACGGCTTGACCTGGGGAGTTGGAAGACCTAGTCCTGGTGCTGCCACCACTTACAAGGGAGACGGCCCTAGACAGCCATGGAGCTGTCCCAGACCCTAGCCAGCCTCCTTGTAGTCAGGCAAGGCCTGACACATCACTGCTGTGTCTCCCAGGATCCAAGAGGACCCATATCATCCTCTGGATCAGCCATCAGGAAGCCTGATCCAGAGGATGGGACCCATGGTGGGACCCAGGCTGTCTCTAGGAGGGCTGCAGCACAGAGCAGCCGTCCGAGAATGGATGAGAGAAAGGTCTCAGAAGGCAGGCTGTGCTTGATATGAGGAAGGAACCTTCCTAACAAGTCAAGCTGCCTTCCAAGGATATGTACTTTCTGTAGGCAGAACTGTTCAGGCAGATGCAAAGATACAGGGGCCAACTTGCCAGAGATCTTACAGATGCAATTCCTGATCGAGTAGGATTTGTGGATGACAGCGTCTCTGAGATTCCTTCCCATCTCAAGATTCAACAGCATCGTATTATTGGTGGGTGTGTGTGTGTGTTTGAGAAAAATTAAGTACTCATGAAACAAAAAAGTCCATCAAAGGTGCACTTGCTATGTACCAAGAATTTACAAGACGATGTTAGTAAATTTAACCTTCAGACCTTGGTTTGCGGAATATCTTCAACATGTCGTTTTACTGACGTTTGCATAAGCTCCTCAATCCACTCACCTGTTAATTATTCTTCTATGGACAATCTTTAAAATTATAATTCTCTCTGCACAGTCTTTTAGGAACTCTGACATCCGTTGTTTTAAAACTGGTTTCATTTCATGTTTTGCAATTGCCTTGAGATGATCCCATGAAGCTTTGCATCGTCTCTCCATCTGACATAAATTATCCTGAAGTTGATCAAAGTCAACCTGAAAATCAGAGAGAGAACATTACCAAATGCAATGAAATAACCGGACATCAACTGACCCAGGAAACCGAACTGCCTCTGGGAAGAAACAAACATCAAAACCCAATTTACATCTTGAAATACAAACATATTTATGGCCTAAAAATTATCCACATGTCTTGACATCAAATTATTTAGTGATAAAACTTCTCCAAATGAACTCAATGCAGTGTCACCTTTTTTTTTTTTTTTTTTTTTTGCCGTATTTGGAAAGAAATCTTAAGAAAGTCTTTGGGAACTGTAAATTAAAACATGATATCAAGGAATCTAGTACAAGATGAACTAAGCAGATATCTCATAAAATTTTTCAGAGCTCTCTTCTTCTTTAGATATTTCACTTGAGGTTGGAGGTATGCACCATAGTCCTACATGGATGGCCTTGATATGCTGGGGCCAGTTAAGGGGCAGCCAGAGCTTCTCTTCACCATGATCATTTTTACATTGTGTGACAAATTATTTATCCATTCATTCTCTCATTCAAACAACACTCAGGGAAAAACCAGCGCATGCCGGTCCCCCTCCCAGGTATGAAGAAGACAAAGATCAATGCGGAAAGAGACCAACTTGCTATTCCCAAGGAGGCTCATAGTACAGACAGGTGGTCACCGAGCTCTGAGCGTGTACAGAACCCACCAGGCCTCTGTGTCTGGGTGAGTATCGGGGTGTGTGGTCCATCCCATCTGCCAGCAGATGCAAACCACGTGTGCAAAGAACAGATGTGACAGAACATTCACTTTGCTCTTCAGGGAAGTGGGACCAATTTGGATTGACTAAAGTGGACTGAGATGAAGCTTTCTAAAAGAATGCTTTGATAGAATTTCTAGACTAAAAATTATGGGAATCAGAGAGTTAGCCGTGAAATAATACACTTGAGGGTATTTAATGGAGGGAGATGTGAGATAGGGGAAAGAAACTGAAAAGACTAGGAGGGGAGGAAGAAATAGATAAACTGGTGAGCTGAAGGGAGGGAACTGAGGTGGATGGAGAGTGAGAGATGGTGGGAAAGGGCAAGAGCCTGGCAAACAAAGGTCAGGAGGAGAAAGAGAAGGTGGGGAGAGGTAAGCCGCCATCGCTTAGATGCCGTGACTGTGGTCACCGGAGCAAGGCTTGGAGGCAAGTGCCCAAGGGGACTGGCTGGAGTGACCTCAGACCTCCAGCCCCACCCTGAGAAAGACAATGGAGGAGGCCAAGTCAACAAAAGTTGAATCCGTGAGAAGATCTGTCACCAGACAGGATGAAGGTACGCTGAGCATAGGAGATGCCCAAGGGGCCAGGCAAGACTTCACACGCCCTGGATTTCTTGGGTGCTGTGGTGCCAAAAACAGAAGGCAAGTTGAGGCAGAGGCTGGGGATTCAGGTAAGCGGTGAGCACTGTGGAACTTTGAGAAAAATAATTTGCCTGAAAACAAAGGAATTCTGGATCCAGATTAGAAAAGTTCCATTTTCCTATGATACAATGGAGCTGAGAAAAAATCTGGCATCTACCTGAAAGAAAACGGAATGCAGGTTTCGAAAAGAAGGACTGAATATTTCAAAGAATAAGTCTAGAAAGGGTTCCAGATGGTCTGGGATTGACACATAGTATCTAAGAGGTCTAGGAGATTTGATGCCAATTGTAACAGGTCTAATCAGAGCTTCACCATCTGTCCTCATTTGCATCTAGCAGCAACCTTGATCCGCAATATCTGTAATAACTTTAATAAGTGTAGTAACTTCGGTTCAGCTCGGAATGTACTGAGCAGCTTGGTACAGTCTAACCAGGTGATGCCTGTCCAGCACTGCAGTGGACACAGAGCGGTTGGGCAGAAACCACGTTAGAGATGGTTTTCAGGGAAGAGAATCCACTGTGAGCCTTTAAAGGTAGTGGCAGAAAAAAGTGACCTCACTGCCAATGGAAACCAGGTGGAGAGCCTTTGACCGAAAGGTGTTTGAGGGTGGAGCTTAATGTAGCACCTTTTGAGGAGACCTAGAAGGCTGCCTCAGCTGGCTGTCTCCTGGGGCTGACGAAACCACCATGATCTGAGTCTTCACAGTTACTTCATGGCCTCAGATTCTGTAACTGGCCCCATTTCATGGGGGAGAAACTGTTGCACAGAAAGGTTAAGGAACTTGTGAGAGGCCACACAGCTGGTTAGTGGTAGAGCTGGGATTTGAACCCACATCCCTCTGGCTCCAGAGTCTAAGTTCTCAACCGTCATGCCTTAAGCCTAGGTTTGTCCCTAAAAAATTCCACCCCAGAGAGAGAGCTGGCCTGGCCTTCTGTCGTGAGAAGGAAGTCCTCACCAGGAAGCCCTCTCCTGAGGACTGCTCCACGTGGGCCACCTTCCGTGTGTAGGAGGACATGGAACTGTGCTGTGAGGTAGTCAAGTCTTATCAAGTTAGTCTGGGGTGGAGTGGGCCAACTCAGGGACGAGAGCCAGGGCTGCAGAAGGGATCGGGCAGGGAAAACACACAGTATGAGTAGTCTGGTGCTTTAACAGCAAATTCTTTGACACTCAGCCCTTCAGAATGTAAAGCCTAAAATCCTTCCCCTTGAATGTGAGCCAGCTTTAGTGACCTGGTTCTAATGAAAAGAATGTAAAAGCTAGGTCATAAATGGGGAAGAGCTTCTGCCTGGAGCTCTTGTGTGCTCTGTCTCAGACCACATATTTGGGGAAAGGCCATCTGCGAAGTCATGAGGACATTCAAGGAGCCCTGGGAGAGCCCGACCTGCGAAGGAACTGAGTCCTCTCTCTAAGAACTAACAGATGAGTGAGCCCCCATGGGAAAAACTTCCCAGCCCCAGTCGAGCCTTCGATGACTGCAGCCTCAGCTGACATGTTGACTGAAACCCCAGGAGAGAACCTGAGACAGAACCACTCATGAAATAATGTTTCCTATTGCCAAAATTCATATGTTGAAGCCCCAACTCCCAGTACCTCAGAATGCGTCCTAATCGGGAAATAGGGTCATTACAGATGTAATTAATTAAGTTAGGATGAGGTTGCAGTGGAGTAGAGTGGATCCCAATCCAATATGACTGGTATCCTTATAAGAACGGGAAATCTGGACATAGACACACAAGGAGAACACCATGTGAAGATGAAGGCAGAGATAGGGGTTATTTCCAGCAAACCATCAGAAGCCAGGAGAGAGACATGGCACAGATTTCTCCCTCAAGAGAAACTGACCTGGCCAACACCTTGATATCAGACTCCTGGCCTCCAGAACTGGGGAACAAATTATTTCTGTTTTTCTAAGCTACCTAGTTTGTGATACTTTGTTACAACAACCCTAGGAAACTAATACATTATCCTGAGCCACTAGCTTTTGGAGTGATCTGTCACACAGCTGTAGATAACCAATACATGCAGGTAAAAATGTAAGGAAGAAGAGCCTGCACGGTCACCTGCCTCCACTCCCAGAGCCGTGGGGTCAAGTCAGTGATCACGCTTCACTGTCACTCTCTGAAAGCTAACGTGACTTGTCAGCACTCTGCACAAGCCTGTAAGTACCCCCCCGCCAGCTGCCCCTCTAGGAGCAGCCAGAGCTATGCCCACCTCCACTCATTTCCACCAGCCCCTGGTGGGACAGTTTTCTTCCGGATGCCAAAGTAACCTGCTCTTCGTGGGTTGCAGTGATGATACCCAAAGTGACACACCAGGGGAAGGAATGAATGCAGCTGGGGCTGGGGGTCCTTGAAGCTGATTTTGTACCTGTCTACACATAAGAGCCCCTCAAAGCCCCCCAGAACTTTGGAGTAAAGGCTAAGAAGTGGTGGTAGGTGCCCTCTTGGCATCCTGTTTTAAGTCACATGGGCCTGGGTCAATAGTCGTCCTTCGTAATTGCCGAGGTTAATGGGGAGAAGCTACCTGCAGGTCTGGCTTGTGTAGCCAGTCTTTAGGCAAGGAAAGGCCTGATAATGAGGGGGCCCAGGGCAGTCACTGGGGGCCAGCCTGGTGTCAGGGCCCCTAGGCCAGGGCGACTTTCATCAAAAGCAGGCTCCACCCAGCAGAAGGCCCTGGAAAGAACAAAGGACTACTGATTTGTAAAAAGGGAACTGATTCGTTCTGGAAACAGGACCAAATGAAGGGGATCCAGAAGCCCTGTCTCAAGAATTATAGGCAGACTCTATCTCAAGAATTACTAATAAACTGCCTTCTGAGAAGGTGCTCATGGGACACCTAGAAGACCCCCGTTGGGACACTCAGAAGGGCTTTTGGAACACTGAAGTAATATTTCTAAAGACTTCAGAACAGTGCCTGGCACAGAGTACAGACAGAGAGAGCGCCTGTGAAACAGAAAAGTCTGTCCACTCTCAGAGCTGCAGGATCGCTGGCCTTGCCTGTTTCTGCCTCAAGGCAGGGCCACCGTCAGGCTGGCTCAGGGCGCCCAGCTCAGTGGACCTGGCAGCTGCTGGCCTGAGACAGGTGAAGGAGGGTCCCAGGCCCCAGGTCCCCACAAGCCAGCTCTGTGGGAGAAGGCAGGGAGAGGGAAAGCTCCCTGAAGGGGAACCTAGCAAAGCCCTTTCCCGCCTCTGCCCACCACAGTCTCTCCCATGTTCATCGCTAGATTCCAATGTGTCCCGGAGCTAAACGCTGTTCTGCTTTCAGCTCCCCAGCCGGGTTGTATTTCTGGGAGTTTCTTCCACACTGACCTGGCCCTACTGAGGCCCATCCCTGTGAGTTCCCTGTTGCTTCCAAGACCCTTACATCTCGCAGTTCTGTTGTGTTTGGGATCCCTCTGGGGTTGTTTGGCCCCAGGGATGCTTCTGCAGCGGGGGCAGCTGGCTATCCAGCTCTTACAACTAAACCATAAGCTCATGAAGATTTCAACTCTGCACTAAGCTTAAGAGTTTGCAGCTGAGGGGCCAATGCCCTACGCTGTTTATGGCCCTATAAAACTGTTCCCTTGGTGTAAGATCACAGGCAGGGCCAATCTGTAGGGGTCAGGGGGCCAGGCGTGCCCTTAGTTTCCTGGCTCCGCACCTCACTGCAGGGTCCTATGGAAGTCTGAGGAGGAGGTCAATTGCATCTTGCGCACATTTTTGCCCACCTAAAACCAGCTGGGTGATTTCACTGCTCTGGAGAAGCCAGCCTGGTGAGTAACGCAGCTGAACAGGGGACGCCAGGGTTAGGACTGACTGGGATGGCAGGCTTGCTTCACATACCTCAGCAGGAAAGAATCTGACGGAGAACCAGAGATGGGAAAATGATCTCAAAAGTCCATTAGACATGGCACGAGACGAGTTTTATTCACAAACTCTAGAGCAGGGGGTGCAAGCATTACTTGGGCGTTTTAGTTAACAGAGCCTGTGCTCCGCAGAGAAGACTGATGCAGAGCCAGCCTCTGGGGACAGGCACGCCCGCTCTTCCGAGCCCCGGACATACCTTGGCTGACCTGGTGACGGCCCCAATCTCTGAGTACAGATCAGAGCTGTCCGGGAAGTTTTCCACCACCATGGTGCACACGTGGTGGAGAAGTGACTGCTTGTGCACGGTGTCTTTGACTTCTGGAACCTTCTCGAGGTAGCTTAACTCAAACGCTTTGGCCTGTTTGGGGAACGTTCAATAAAAGACAGGAAGAACAAGTTTCACGCAGGTTCTCAGAAAGGCCCAAATGGTTTTAGAATCAATGCTCTCTTAAAGGAGCCCAACATTTATTTCCTCTGTGAGTGAAGCATCTCAGGCCACACGCTCCATCATCCTTAGCTGACTACACACGGACCAGCCACCCTGAGAGCAAAATGAGCCTCCAGCCCTTTCCCACCACAGCCATCAGCCACGGACTATCCCAGGGCTCTGCTCCTAAATCAGGGTGCTGGGATGGGGTGAAGGGGGCGGGGTCTCTGCCATGTAGGTATCTACAACTTCCCTAATCCCTTCCCTGTTGCTTTTCTACTTCCTGGCCGAAGATAGACCATTAAAACAAACAAAAAGAAGTTTGTTTATAATGTGTGTGAGTACAAATATTTAAGTGATAAGCTCAGGGGAAAAAAGAGAAAAAGAAAAAAACAGGGTAGAAGAAAATAGCTCCAAAGTCAATTTTGGGAGGAGCCAAGCTTCACAAGGAATAAAGTGCTTATTTTTCTAAGTTTTCTTATTTATAGCAAGATACAGGCTTGAATAAATAGGCCCTGATATTTTAAGGACAAAACTTCTAGATTTTCACCGAAAAACACAAAAACTGTTTGTTCAATTGTGCTTTGGAGGACCAGAGGTACGACGTCCACTGGCAAGTGAAGGGCAGGGATTTTGTGAAGAAAGGGATGGGAAAGACTTACATTAGTTCCATTTAGAAAGTTCCCAATGGCTAAGAGAGTAGACAGGATAAAGCCCAAGGTTTTATTGTTCTCCAACTGGTCTATTCCTTCCTTCAGGTCCAAAAGTGGTTCTGCCACTTCCTTTCAATTAAAAAAAAGTTAGAAGAAGGTGATAGCGAGCGTAAATTTTGGTTTTACTTCGTTCTTTTTAATTTTTGTACAAGGTCATTACCAGTGGAGTTCTCCCAGTATAAGGCAATCCCATGTGATGGGTACATGCTCCCAGGTGTGGAAAAGAGCAGAAGGGCAGCAGGAGAAAGTCTAGCCCCAAAGTCTCCTCAGTGCAGACCAACTGGGTACCTGTGGCTCACAGGAGCTTGGTTGGGTGACATCTGCTCTGTCATCCCCTGTTCCTGCCCATCTCCAAAGTTCAAGCAGGACCCTCAGGTTATACTCTCCTCCCATTCTCTCTTCTGACCATGGTTGATGTCTGTGAAACTCTTCACCTGCAGGTTCCTTCAGCATCGGAAGCAGTCTTCCTCTTTGCCTTTCTCCTCCCAGGCAGATGACACTGGAAACTGTGGCCTCATCGTCCCTGGACCCAGGTCTCCTAACCTCCCCTCTAGGCACTCTGTGGCTGGCCACCTCTTGGCCTGGGTTACTTTCTAGAAGGCCATCGTCCTCATTACTCCAACTTTCTTCAAAACTCCCACTCTCTCAGGTGTCTAGCCTGCCCTGTGGCCTCATGGCCTCAGTCTCCCCTTCCCTCTGCCTTGTTCTGTAACCACCCCCCACCTCAGCGTCCTCACTGAGGCTCTCCCCAAGCATGGACCCCAATGCCAGAAGCTTCAGCTTCATTCTCTCCAGCCTCGCTTCTGCTAGGCAGGCCCTCCCAGCCCCTGGCCAAGGCTGACTCGATGACCTGTTTTCTCCCTGAAGTTACCTCACTTTTCTCCAGAAAATCATCTGAACATGCTGACTAGTTCTGCAACCACGTCACCCTAGCAGTTCTAGGATTCTTCAGCCCTGCCTGATTCTCGAATGGAGTCAAATATAGCAGTTTCCTCCTGAAGCAGCCTTAGCCCACTGCTACCTGCCTGGCCCTCAGAAAGGACCGTGCTCCCTCCTTTGCGGAAAGAGGAAGACCACACAGCCTCTCCACTTCCTCCGGGTACTTGCTCTCAGTCAAGCTCACCTCCAGCTCACCACCCCTCCCTGCCTCGTCCTCTCCATGGTTCCTTCTTCTCAGCCTGCAAAAAATACTCACCTCTCACCCATCCGGAGAGGACACCTGCTTCTTCCACTTTCTACTCGGGATGAGTGTTCCCATGCCTTCACTTTCCTTCTACTCTCCTCTCAGCCTCTTGCAATCTGTTCATCTCGGATTTTCTACTGTGATACTCTCTCAAAGGGACCCAGTGACCTGCTGGTTGCCACAGTCAATGGCAGTGAGGTGACCATCATCAGCTAGAAGGATTGCAAGTCACTTCCCATATTGTGTCTTTCTGTATTGTCTAAATTTTCTACAGTGAGCATATAGAGTCAGAAAAACATTTGATTGTTGTTTCTTTTTAAACAGTCAAGTATCTGAGGCTGGTGCCAGACAGACACTGGAGAATAAGCCCTCACTGGTAGGCTGCTCGTCACTCGGTGTAGACACGACCCCAGCACGATCAAACCCTCACCCTTCAAACCCTGTCTCAGGAATGATACTTCACTATGTTCACCGTTAAAAAAATGAACATTCTCAACTCTGGGGACATAGGACTGGTTGCCTCTCTTCCTAAGTGCTTACCTTTTCTGTAGTTTCATAATCCATTTTGAACGCCCAGAGGTGGAGCCGAGCTGAGAGCTCGCTGATGGAGCACAGTGTAAGGAGGAACTGCTCTGCACTGCCCAGGGGCACCTCAGGGTTGGCCAGCTGCGCTTCCTGGATTTTCTGCTTCTCTTCTTCAGTGGGAATCATGGTTAGAATTTTCTGGAAAGATGGAATGATAGAGTATATTCTTAGTGATGGACCCCTCGATGTTTCCAAATTCATATGGTAACTTCCCAACCAGGTAGTAGAGATGTTCTGCTGTCAGTGCTCTTATCATATACAGCTGCTATATACCAAGTAAACTTTAGAGTGGAAAAGCCCTACGTAGCATCTAAATTTACATTCATTTGTTTTAACATTCTTTCTCTTTCTTTAAATCTCCTGTTCCATAAGCAACTTGCCCTAAATTTCCTGGTCTTGTACATGAAGGACATTCTAGGCAAGAAAGGGATGGGGGGTGAGAGAAAGGTGAAAGAATAAGATAGGAGATTAGAGAACAGCTCCCTGTTCCCTAAGAAATAGAGTAAAATGCGTTAAGCATACAATCTTCTCACGGATTAATTTAAGAGCTTACAAAAATAAATCATTTACCAAGAGCTCAGACTAACTTTTGTACATGGGCCATATTATAACTTTAATTGTTGTAAATATTTCAAGTATATTTCAAATTTTATATAGAAATGAAAACGTCTTAACATCAGGCTCAGCTCAAGTCTGACTGAGGAAAAAATGATGATGGTACTTATAAAGAGCAATACTTACCTACTAATGGAAAGAGTATCGCTTTCTGCTTTCATTTGTTTCTGGTAAAAGTCAATTGTGGAAGGCAGAGGGAGCAAACAGGCATCAGAAGGATTATGACTCTTATAAGTTCAAATTCCTTAGTGATTACATTTCAAAAGAAGGTAAAAATTCCCACCACGTGACATTTAACATACAACATTACGAAAGAGGAGGTGTCACTATTTTTTTCTCTCGTTTATCAAATGAGAGTCTCAAAGCAAAGAAATACACATTGTGCCATACTTTTCGGTAACTTATGTTAATTCATTAATTCTAAGCGGCTTTGGTTACTGCTCTACAATAGCAACCATCTGGATAAAGTGTGGGAAGGAGTTCCGGTTCTGGGGGAGATAGAGTAAGCAATACTCTGTCTGTCCCACTAAATGCAACTATACACCCTGGACAGCAGGCATGGAGCAGCTACTTGAAGACTTTTTAAAAAAGAAATAGTGGTAGGTGGATTGAGGAAGAAGACCAGAACTGAAGGCTCAACTGAACTGGTAATGAGTTGACCATTTTTCCTCTGGTATTCCCTAGCCTGGGCTCAGGCAGCCCAAAAATCTGGAAGAGGGTATCAGGTGCAGACAGAGAGAACGCCAGGGGAGCCCTCTAGTTCTGACTCGAGGTGTGGGAAAGGGTCTCCTAGCGGTGGCAGCAAGGTTGGCAGGTCCTAAAACTCAGATCAAGGGAACATTCCTCTCCAGTCAGTGGAGCTGTGGTCCCAAGAGGTGGGGCAAACCCCTTACGCTTTTCTTTTCTATCTTCTCTCTGCTTGGCCCCAGACATGGGCACAGTCATAGCAAGTGCATGGTAAAGTGAGGTAACTAAAGACCCAGCTTTCACTGGAGGACTAAAAAGGAAGGCCCCAGAAAACCAGAAAGCAGTGGGGAGGTCATGAAACATGAAGAGCCTGCAAAGCAAGGGCACAAAGCTGTTTAAGAACTTCTGAGCTTCTCCTTGAGCTGTTCGTGTGTGAATCTGACCTTCAAAAGCACATTAAAGACTTTGAGACCTGAACTGGTCTTTGAAAACTTTGAAAACTGAGCTGACGTTGGAACAACAGTCCACAGAAGGTGGGTCAGAATCTGTGGCTTGAACTCCAACAAGTGATGGAACAATTCTTAATTCTTTTTATGAAGCCAGAATGATCCTGATACAAAAACCAGACAAAGTTAATCTAGTCGAGAAAAGAAAACTACATACCAATACCCTGATGAATCAGATGCAAAAATCCTTAACAAAATATTTTAAAGTATATAAATAAATGCCAATATATTAAGATATATAAATCTATTGCTGTATTTCATATAGCAATATATTTTAAAATAGCCACAAGGTTAGTTCAATATGAAAAAAATTAATCAATCTACCAGATTAACAGTGTGAACAAGAAAATTCACACAGTCATTTCAACTGACTCAAAAAAGTTTTGATAAAATTCAATTTCCATTCATGACAAAAAAATCTCAGCAACCCAGTAATAGAAGGCATTTCCCCCACCTGATAAGATACATTTATATAAAAAAAAAAAACCCTACAGCTCATTTCATACTTAATGGTGACAGAGAGAATGCTTTCCCTCTAAGAATGGGAACAAGACAGGGTGTCCACTCCCACCATTCCTATTTAACATTGTGTGGAAATCCTAGCCAGGTATATAAAATTTTAAAAATACATACAGATTGGAAAGGAAAAGATAAAACTCTTCCTGTCACAGATGGTGTAATTGTCTACATAGGAAATTTTGAGGAATCTACAAAAATCTTATGAAACAATGAGTTAAACAATGTTGCATAATATAAGCTCAATATACAAAAAAATCCATTTTATTTCTATATATTACTAATGAGCAATTACAAACTGAAATTTTTTTAAAAATGCTATTTACAATGAAATACTTAGGTATGAATCTAACAAAGCACGTGTAGGATCTGCATTTGGAAAGTAGAAAATGCTGATGAAAGCAATCTAATCATCTAAAGACGATCTAAATGAAAAGAGAAGGAACAGTGTTCACAGACTGAAGGATTCAACATAGTCAAGATGCTAGTCTTCCCAAAATTGATGTATAAATTTAACTCAATTCCAATCAAAATAGCATGATTTTTTGTGGATATAGACAAGCTGATTCTAAAAATTATATGGCAAGGCAGAGGACCAAAACAGTCAAACCAAAATAATTTTGAAAAAGAATACCCTTGGAGGAGTCATACCACTTGACTTTAAGACCTACAATAAAGCTGCGGTATTAAGACAGTGTGGCATGGGATGAATGACAGATACAGAGACCAGTGGGACAAAATGGGGCACCCAGAAATAGACTACACAAATATGGCCCAGTGATTCTGACAAAGGTATGAAGGCAGTTCAGTGGACAAATGGTAGTGTTTTCAACAAATGGTGTTGGATGGACCAACTGGAATCCATATGCAAAAAGTGAACCTCAATTTAAACCTTCCACCTTCTACATAAGTTAACTCAAAGGGGATCATAGATCTAAAAGTAAGAAGCAACAATACAAAACTTTTAGAAGGAAACACAGGAGAAAATTTTTGTGACACAGGTTATGCAGTGAACTTCTAGACATGATACAAAAAAAGAATAGGTTGATAAATTAACCTTCATCCAAATTAAACACTTTTTCTCTGTGAAAGACACTGTTAAGAGAATGAAGAGACAAGTTACAGTTCCTCAAAAGATTAAACATAGAGTTATCACATGACCCAGCAGTTCTGTTTGTATTTACCCTAGAAAAATTAAAACAGCATTCACACAAAAACTTGTACATGAGTATTCATAGTAGCTTTATTCATAACTGCTATGAACTGGACCAAGCTAAATATTCTTCAATGGGTGGATATTTATATTTACAAACAGCCAGTGGTACATCCCTACAATGCGATGACACTCAGCAATAAAAAGGGACCAACTGTAGATACAAACTGCGACTTGGATGAATCTCAGAGGCATTGATCATGCTGAGTGAAAGAAGCCAATCTCAAAAGGTTACTCGCTGTACGATTCCTTGTGTATGACATTCTCGGAAAGACAAAACCATAGTGATGAGAATCAATCAGTCATTAACAGGGGCTAGGGGTGGGTTAAGGGTGTGACTAGAAAGGGACAGCACAAGAGCTTTTCTGGGAGATGGGACTGTTTCGAATTTTGACTACAGTGGTCATTGCATGAATTTATATATGTTTTAAAACTCAATAGACCTGGACCCCCGCCAAAAGTCAACTTTACTCTATATTAATTTTTTTAAAAAAAGCCAAAATAAAAGACTGGACACTTGACACCAGAATCAGCAAACAAGCAGATATCTACATGATTGTGCCTTAGGAGGTATCTGGGTGGGGCAGTAGTTGTCCTAGGCTCCTGAAAGTGTTATCAGGGAGGGCTGTCTCAGGAGTTTATCAGAAGCCAGTGACGACAAACTGTATTGAAGACCTCTTTTGGGCTGTGGTCAGAGTGAGGTCACAGGTGGTGAGCCCTAGATACCTCTTCTTCCAACATCCTCTTCATCACGGCCCCAAACACAGATTATGTGGGTGGAATGGAGCATCGGGGAGACGTTCAGTGACGATCCTCCTTGTTCTCCCACAGGCTGATGCCACTGATTCCACCTGTCCACACAGATGGCATTTAAAAAGGACCAAAACAAGCCAAGCAGATGTCACTTCTTCCAAAACACCCAGCATTTGAACTCAACTGGTTTTCAAAAGAAAAACTTAACTAAGAATTTGTATTTTAATTTTCTTAATGCTCCAATTGTTTTAAGCATGTACAAGAATTCCGAAATATAAAGTCGTCAACGCTTTTCCCCCTTCTTCAGAAGGTATTTTCCTGGGATGATTTTTGTTTGCTTTTTTCCTTTGGGAAAGTAATCAAACACTCTTTTGTTTTTCCTTTCTCTAATTTAAACCATTTGTTCACTACTGAAGATTTATGAGGTTACCATCTGCCAGTTTATTTTACTTCTTTTTTACACATCTCTGACAATAAAAATAGCCGTAAGACGGGGACAGGAGGTCAACGCTACCTCCTATGAGGTGATGGTCCCTTTTTTCCATGAGCAGATGACAAGGGAATGAGCATACCTTTAATTTGCTCTTTACCATGTCAGTAGATTTACTGATGTTTCTGTGATGACCATTTGGTTTCACAGGGAGAAAAACATCAAACAGGCCCATGACATAACAATCTCAGTGTTTTTTTGCTTTCTTCCAGACAGTGTTTCTCCAGCACTGCTTTAACTATGCTTGCTTTTGTATCTGAAAATCATATTTCAGATGAAAATTCACAAGTCTTACTTAGTTTTTACAGACCCAAATGCTTTGGGGTTTGGCCATCTCATTCACTTGCAGATGAGACCATACTAAGTAATTATCATATCTTGTGAGTTTTTTTTTTTTTTTAACCATCCTTATTGGAGTATAATTGTTTTACAATGGTGTGTTAGTTTCTGCTTTATAACAAATTGACTCAGCTATACATATACGTGTATCCCCGTATCTCCTGAGTTCTGAACAGAACCCTGGCTATGACTCCGGATGAGAATCTAACAGCAGAAAGTTGGAGCCTTTATGCAGGGTTTGGATGCAACTTGCAGTCTCATGAGACAATGGCATTCTCTTCTTGCACTTCATCTCAGGGAGGGGCTTTTTCTTTTTTTTAGTTAACTTCTCAAGTTTATTTCTTGACAGTATCTTCTTTCGTTCTTACGATTACTCAAGTGAGGCACGTAAGGCAGAAATTAGGCACCAAATTTACAGATGAAGACGCAGTGCCTGAAGCTAGGCTGGATAACCAAGGCAGCGCCGGAGAACCACCCAGGGGCTCCTCCTACTTTCTAGCGCCGCCTCCGTGCTCATGGCGATTCCACAAACTACCAGGGTGGCTAAGGTGCCCAGTCACTGGGACATTCTCATTCCTGGCACTGTGGACCCACTGATGGGCTCCTGTGCTCTGGTTCACCTGCGCGTGTCCAGCGCTCACTCAGGGACCCGTGGACGGGGTTCCCAACACAAACTGCTTGAGGAGATACTGTAGCTTTGTACAGGCGGCCAAAGGGAAATTCTGTTTCTAGGATGCTGACTGGCCTGGCGGCCAAGCAGGGCCAAGTTAAATGTCGTTTGGGGCCATTCAATTGTGTTACCCTCTGAGTAAACACAGACTCTAAAAATGAGAAAAGCAAGGAGAAAAATGAAAACCCTTCCTACTTCCATCTGTGATACCTCAGCGATGTTTTACTTGGGAAAATACCATTAATAATACTTAGAGATGCCCCCAAATCATATTCTAAAGTTTAATACTCTTAAGAAAAACTACTTCCTTAATGAAGTTACTTACTCCCATGGGTTTTCATGATGAGCCAGATAGAAAACATGGGGTGGACAAACAGGATGTCAGTGAATACATCCTAGTCACGTCCAGGTACACAGAGGTTTCGTTTCGAATGACCCCATTAAGCCGTGGTGCCACGCTACAGGGCCTGCATCCAAGAAGCAGACGGTTTGGCAAAAGGCCATTTGGGCATAAGCTGGAAATCATATTAGTGAAGATCTGTAAGGACGCAACTTACATCTCTTCTCAGCCCTGACTTAACTCTCGAACAACAAGCCTAGACAGTTGATAAGCTTTGGGGGAGTAGCTCTGCACTTGGATGAAGGCCATCTCTACCCCTTGGGCCCCTGGGATCAGTGGCCAGAGACAGCAGGTAACAGCTGGGAGGGCCTGGGTTCTGTCTTCCCCACAAGGACTGGTTTCTTCTGGATTCTCAGCTACGGCTGACAAGAGTTGAAAATATACACAGTCTCTGGATTTGCCCAGGCAGCTTCAGATGAGGGGTTCTCAATCAGGGTGATTCTGTCCCCAGGGTATATTGATGAAGTCTAAGAGACATTTTTGGTTGTCACCCCTGGATGGGTGCCACTGGCATCTTGTGGGCAGAGGCCAGGGATCCTGAACACCTTACAATGCACAGGACAGCTCCCACAATAAAGAACTGTCCAGCCCAGCATGGCAATAGTGCCAGTTGATAAACCTTGCTTTCAACAAAAACTGTGGTAAAAATGTGTAACTCCGTGTCTTGTGACTATATATGAATTTACCGAGCACTCATGACACAACAAGCTCTCAGGAAGGGTTAGGCAGTGTTTTCTATGGCTGTGTCCTCTCACTGTACCTCATTTCATATGCCAACTACTCCCAGAGGAAAACCATAGGCAGCGCTGTGATGCGGACTGCATTGCCTCATGCGTCTTCTCACTCCCCTTTCAGATTCCCTCTTATTCTTTTCGGTGGGTGAGCCCAGGCCCAGACAGCCCACCTGGGCTGGACGCCGCCAGAGCTGGCCTGTGGATTGCACTTCAGACTCAGGCTCTAGAAATCATATTTCAGCTCGACCTCTTACTGGCTTGTGAGCTTGGACACAGACAAACGTTGGAACTCACCCTCTTCATCTTTAAGATGAAGAACATAATAGTATGTACCTCGTAAGGGTCTGATGAGCATCTGTGTGAAGCACCTACCTGGTGTCTGGCCCACAGGAGGAAACCTAGGAAAGTCAAGTTTAGTGCTGTGCTGCTCCCATATCCGTCATCATTACTGTACCTATCATCATTCCTTCCTGGATTGAAAAAAACAGTCAGAAAAGGAAAAAATAATTTGATTCATTCTAAAATCTAACTAACTTATTGTATCTGAAACTCTCCCCACCCAGGGAGACTGACATTTCAGGAAAGAAAAAAGGCAAAACCAAAGGCATCCATCTCTCCTAATGGACTTTCAAGTTCTCATGGCAATAAGAGGAAATATTTTTAAAAGGGAAAGTTGTCATTTTTTCCTTCAATCAAGCTGGCCCTGGCTGCATTTGGAGACTATGTACGAATCTGAAGCTTTTGCAGTCTTTAAAAGATCCTGTGAAGTAAACAGGATGGCCAGAACGTGCGCTAGGGCCTACTACTCTGTCTGTCCTATGTGAGAGACACTTTGCACTTGGTTCGTCCCGCTGGGCAGCTCCCACCTGCCCAATGCCCTTCTCTCTTGCTGCTCTGTGCGTCCCAGGGTGGAGGTCCCTCACACTGAGGCTGGGCCTGCTCCCTTCTTTCTCGCTGTCTGGCAGCTGCCTCAGTGTCCCTCTCTGTATTTGCCTACTCTTTGTCACCTGCTCTCTCCTTTTTACACCCTCCCCGGTCTGCCACGTGCCCTCACTCCCTGGCTCTGTTGACCTGCTGTGCTACATGGCCTGACTCCAGGGCTCGGGCTCCACCTCCTCTCCAGCCAGAGAGAAGTGCCATTTCCCTCATCGTACCTGCTCCTGGCACAGGCTGTGTGTGTGTTTCTCAGGGCAGAGTTGCTTAGGCCTCGTACTGGTTTCCTAGGTTTGCCATAACAAAGCTTCACAAACTCAGGGGTTCCAAACAAAGGAAATTTATTCTCTCACCGTTTGAGAGACTAGAAGTCTAATATCAAGGTGTCGGCAGGGCCATGCTCTTTCTGAAGACTCGAGGGGAGGATCTTTCTTCGCCTTGTCCTCGCTTCTGGTAGTTGCCGGCAGTCCTTCATGTTCCTTGGCTTGTAAACGCTTCCCTCCAATTTCTGCCTCCATCATCACACAGTGCTCTGTTCTGTGTGTCTTCCTGTGTATCCTCTGTGTTCCCATGGCATTCCCCTCTCTGTGTCTATGTCCAAACTTCTCTCTTCTTAGAAGGGTAACAGCCAGTGGAGTAGGACCCACCCTAATCCAGGATGACTTTATCCTAACTTGATCATGTCTGCAAAGACCCTATTTCCAAATAAGGTCACATTCTGGGGTCCTGGGTAGGCATGGATTTTGACGTTTGTACTCAATCCAGTACAAACCTCTGGAACACGGCTTTTCCTGTAGAGGTCTCTGCTTTCCAAAGCACAAAGGCACGGCTGTCCTCCTGGGTTCAGGCATCACTTTGCCCCATGGGCCCCATTGCCCCCTACCACACTCAGGGCTGGAGACGCGTAGGGCACAGCCCCACAGGCCTTCCTCACTTTCAACTCTCCCGCCAAAGCCCGCTCTCCCTCACCGCAGCCAGCCTTCATTGGCTTCCTTCACTCTCGAGGCTTTCAAATAAGACTGGGTATGAAGGGATCTCAAATATGGAGAGCCTTTAAAGGAATCCAGGGCTCTTTGCCAATAGAAGGATGGGGTGGGTGTCACCCAACATCATGAAGCAGTGTCTTCAGGTCCCCACTCTGACCCAGTGAGCCTCCAGGCCATCTACCCATCTGTAGGAATCTGTGGGCTGAACCATTGGTTTCACTCACTCTTTCTCTGTTATAAGGACAGGAGATTTAACTTCCTACAGACAGGCACCAGCCCACAGCGAAGGGTGAGCAGGGCCTGGTGGAAGGGCACTGGACCCTGGCAGAGCAAGGTAGCTGTGGCACCAGCTGGGCCGCCTGCCAGCCATGTAGTCACAACCAAGGCACCCAATCTCTCTCCACTTGTGCCACTCAGATTAACAAATGCTGCAGACTCAGTTGGCTTGGGTTTTCCAGCTGATCAAATGAAACCCATCTCTACACACCCCAAAGGGTGCCAAGAGAGAAACAAATCCGCTAACACGGAGTGAGCACGTATGGAAAACCCGACTTTTGAGACTGTTCATTAAACGTATTTGGTTTGAAATGATGTGAAAGAAGGCATCCCAGCCCCACCCCTGTGGAGGTTGTCAAATTCTTCCACGTCGAGGTAGGTGGAATGTGGTCAGAAGGAAGTTAGTAAATGAACCAGAGAGTGAGGATCTCTGAATTTCCTAGGCAAAGTGGGGCTTCTTTCCCCCCAGAAGTTAAAAAACAAGATGTGAGAATTATTAACATTATTCAGAATCTGGCTGAGACAGAAAAATGGCAAGCCACCCTGTGGAGAAAGTCACATTGGACACAGTAATGTTTACGTATGCAACATATTACAGAACACAAATAACGCTCCACAGAGCTCCCCTTACCTCAATCCCTTCTTTGTTTAAGGCATATTCATCAAAATTCAAAATGGCTATCTTAATCGTTCTTGGAGGGGGCAGTACCGTCAGGCCAATATTAATAGCATTGCTCCTCTTGGAATCCAGGACGATGATCTCCTGCTTTTTTCCATCTGCAGCAGTTTTCTTGTGATAAAATAAGGAGAATCCAAGATTAATGCATCATCTTTGGTCCTCTATTAAAAGCAAACTCACAACTTACTTAGACATGAAAACAAATGCCCTCAGTTTAGCTCAGGGAAGGACTGGCTACCTCTCAGCACAGCAGAGATCAGGGATTAGTTCCAAGAGGCCGCCAAGAGAAGGGCAGCAATGGAACTTCGCGAGTCAGACACGTTACAAAATAAAATTGATTTGCCTTCAATTGGGAAAAATGTGATATTTTGCAAGGAAAAAAAAAGGTTTTTTTCCATAGAAGCAGTGGAAACAAAACTCAAACCTCTCAGAGTTCCCTTCCTGCAGGCTGCAAGGTATCGGAATGTGCCTTGCTTGGCCCTGGAGCGTGTGGTGTGTGCCCAGAGATGGAGAAAGCTGGTCTGCGCACCGAGAAGACAGGAGCCAGAGGGGAATCCGGCATCGCTGGCCGGTCAGCCCTTCTGCATCTCAGGAGCTCCTCTCATCATTCCAACATCCTCCGCCCCGACACCTGAGCACTTCCGCCTCTCCTGCTACACACAGCCATCTGGGCAGCTGCCCAGGGAGTGGGAGAAGAGGAGTGAGGGATAAACTAGCAAAGAGGCCGAGGAGGGGGACCAAGTCCCCACAGAGCCCTGATGTATGTGGCCTCCCTGCTGGCCTGGCATCCTCGGGGCAGTCCCTGCGGCCAGCCCCGGGCTGGCACACGGCCAGAAGCCAGGAAGGTGTGAGGTGCTGAGCCAATGCTCACCTCTGCCCAGAGCTGTGACCAGGCCCCCAGCCTTCCCCTTCAGCTCTCGGGAAGTCAAGGGCGGCTGGCAACCGGGACAGGTGGAGGGGGGTCGGCCAGCAAGCTCCCTGTGCTGCACAGCTTCCCTTGAGGCCACAGGGCTGGGAGGATGATGATTCTGATTCATGAAACAAGCCTGGGGTGACGAGGATGGGTAAGACCCATCCAGCACAGTGATGGGGTGTGCTCACCGTGTGAGGGACCCAGCTGTGGGGTAACTAACTCACCTGGTGGTGGAGGGGGTTAGGGTCTGGAGAAGCTGCCACCTGAGCTGGACCCTCAAGACTGTCTAGGACTAGCCTGGGGCTGGGAGAGAATATAAGGAGAGGAGAAGTGCCTTTGTCTCGCTCCAGGGAACGGCCAGGGATGAAGCTGGAGGTTTGGGGGCCATATGGGGGAGCTCCATGAATCAGCTGCTCAGAAGCCCCCTGCAGGCAGGCCCCAGCTGAGCAGCTGACAGCTGCTCAAGGTTGGCCTCCTGTGCGGAGGCCTCAGCCTCTCCTCTGAGGAAGGGAACCAGGCTGGGCCTGGGAGCAGCTGAGCCGCCCAGGGAAGCTGGTCGCTGTAGCACAGGAGGTTGGGAGCTGGCAAGGAAAGACGGCTGCGGCCCCTTAAGTCCTACTGAGCCCTTCCAAACTCAATTGCTAACATTCTATTTTAGGTCCTTAAATATGCATTTGGGAATAAATTACAATTTCTTCATGAAGAAAATAACCGAAAGCATCCCAGCTGTTTGGCCGCCTGGTAGCCGGGAGGAACAATTCCTGTGGGTGTGCTCGTCGGCTTGGAACTGTGAGCTCCCAGGGACACGCGGCATAAATGCACCCTCACTCTGTAGGGCAGGCTTGTCTTCTATATATTTAAGCAAATAAGCTTATCAGGAGCCCCTGAAATTTAGCTGAAATCTACTTTAAAATATTATTTTGTGTATAGAAGGCTAAGAAGGAATGAGAAAAGGTTTGACAAAATGCTGATTACAGGCAATGATGACAGATGTGATGACTTGAGATGCCCACGTTGGGGTGCGGGGTGTCCACCCCTCCAGCTGCTACAGGGAGCCTGTCCAACATCCATTCCCTCTTCCCTGCTCACCAACAGGGACTTGATTTTTTTCAGGCTGGTAATATGTCAGTGAAATCAGCCACCTCCCTGGACCCTTGGCAGGTAAGGCTGGCAGTTTGGGTTTTTGTTTTCCTGATTAAAAAGAGATAGACCCAGTGAGCCATGCCTTTTGCCTTTCCTCCTTCTTCCTGCCTAGAATGTGGATGTGAGGCCCAGAGAGACAGCAGTGAGACATCTCATGAGCATAAGGAATGAAGCCACATGGACGGCAGCATGGAAGATGGAAGAAGCCTGGGACCTGGCATTGGAGAGGCAACTACGCACAGCCAGGCTCCAGCGCAGGAAGCATTTACGGGAAGGCAGGGGTTCCCTGGGAATCATTAGCCCTTAGCCCCCCATCTATAGAGTCCCCGTCATTCTAGGAGCCTGCAGAGATGACTGAGCAGGCCCAGCCCAACTGCAGCCTTTGTGCAAATGAGAAAAAGATGCCCACCTCCAGGGAGACACAGCCCCATGGCAAACATCTTGAGAGGGAAGCACCGCTCAGATTTAAGCCCTCCCCCCTCAGCCAGTGTCCACGTGCAGCAAGCAACCCACACAGACTCAGGGGTGGCTCTGAGCCTGAGATGTCCTTGCCCCCATTCTCAGTAGAACTCAGTTCACACCAACGGACACACCCACACCCACACCCCCCATAAATCAGGAAGAAGCAAGCTGCTGGACATCCTGAGATAATGGGGAAGCTATCTTCACAAACGACGCTACATGTTTTCAGAGCATTTCCAACCACTTCGCAAAGGAAGGAATAAGAATTAAAGTCATATCTGAAATTGGATTGCTAAATCTCTGGATTTTATCCAAGAGGTATTTTAAATGCTCTTCTTCATAATTAAAACAGACTCCACTGGATGCTACTGACCCCTCAAGTGCCTTGGCGGCTGTCCTGCTCGACACGAGGGGTGGGTCATGCGGGCTTGTCCAACTCTCTCCTCCCCTCCCACAATGAACTGGAGCAGCGCCTGAAAGAACAAGCCAAAGTTCTTCGTGCCCGGAGGCATGCGTCCTGTCTAGGGATTAGCCATCATCAGTTCTGATCCATTTCAATCCTCTTTCAGGGTCAAAGCCCAGACCAGCAAGAGTGACCTTCACTACGTCCTTCACCTGGTCCTGTGTCTGAGTCACTGTCGCCCATCCTCTTCCACAAAGCCTCTCGTGCCCCGTCCCTCATTCCTGCCACCTGCACCCTGAGCCTGACCCCTGGTGCCAGCCTCCCAGGGCAGCCCACCACGGGCCTCCTGCTTCCAGCCTCTTCTCACCCCCAGCCCATTCATCCTACTCTTGCTAAGAGTCTTTCTCAGGCACTCATCTCCTTATTGCATTTCTTTGATCAGACAGTCTGTGACTGTCCATTGTTTGAAATGAGAAAAATAGTAAATTGATCAATGATAGAAAGAGGAGATAAAGCAGATAAGACACAGTGTTCCCTGTAAAGGAGGTTAGGAAATGTTAAATGACCCTCTAAAGGCATCTGGAAAGGAAGGGCTAAGATGTGATGGGACAAAGGTGGAACAGGGTTGGGAGGAAGACAGGAGGTGATACTTCTAGGCAGGAGATGAGAAAGTTGTTTTGCATTTTACTTGAGCCCAGACACACCCCCGAAAACAACACACAAACAAGGAAACCAAACGCCCAAACCTCCTGAAATATCAATACAGGGCCTACTTGAAGGAACTGACAACATTTTCTTGAGAGAAAAAGAAAAAGATGTGCATAAATGAGAAACATCATGTCCCTGGATAGGAAGCCTCAGTGTTGTAAGGATGTTCGTTATCTCTCATCATGGAATTTATATATAAATAATATATATATTTAAAATGATTCTAATCAAAGTCCAACAAGATTTTTTTGGAATTAAAAAATATTCTAGAGTTACTATGAAAGAATATATGTGTAAAAAATCCATAAGTAGAAATATATATAATAGCTACCCAATTAGCTCTAAAAAGGTATTATAAAACTGATATAATTAATGTGTAGCACGGGCACTAAACAGCTACAATGATAGAACAGAATAGAATGAAAGTACAGAAAAAGCTCTCATACAGTGATCCAGGGCATTCCAACAAGAGCGCAAGATCAGTGAGTCACAATCCGTCATGAAAGCCCAATTCTAATATGGAACCGAAGAAAGTAACTTTAAGTCAAAAGACTCAGCATGGTAGGTTAACATCATGACAGACTGGATTGACTGACATCTTCCTTCTTTAAAAAAAAAAAGCCAGCAGAAAGCAAGAACACAGGCTGTGTGGGAATGGCCAAGGGTCATCATGGTTGGAGTATGCCACACCCCATGAGACCCCTCTGCTGATTGGCTGTTATCAGCGATGGTCCACCACAGCAAACCCTGAGCAGGAAAAGAGGCTGAGAAGCAAGCTCAGTCCTTCAACTGTCTCTTGCTGGTTGGCAGGGTATCTTCCCACATTTATTTATTTTATGCCTTTCTTTGATATAGATCTCATTTCCTGAGTGCCTGTTAGGCTCCTACACCTTGAACGGGGACATTTTTCATGGAGACCAACAAAAATGTGGGGGGCCACGATGCCACCGGCAGCAATGGTCGGTCCTGGGATGACAGGAAATAAGCGTTTCTGCCTCAATTCTCTGATAAAAGGTCTACCAGCCAAACCTCTGCCCTCAGTTCTGAAGAATTCACAGGGCAGAAAGGATGCTGAGGGTGGCTCCTGTGGGTGGGGCTTCAGGCACAGGATGCTGGACTAGGGGGCGGCTGGAAGTGAAAATGGGAACAACTGTCTCCGGGGCAACAGAGTTGCCCCAGCAACAGAGTGGAAGTGAGCAGAGTCGGGGGAACCAGGGTGGGGATGTCTTTGAACATGAAATTTCCCCAAGTACGTCCAGAAGTTCTCAAGGTAAAAGAGGAACTTACTTCTAAAAGGGGCAGGGGGCACTCTAGGAAGAGGCCAGGCTCTGATTTGCTTCCAGAAAGCCTAGTGAAGCTGAACTTCTGAGCCGAACGAGGCAGCAACACCCAGAACCTCCTTCAAAACAACAACTATCAGGGAGCCTCCAACCTGCCAACAGTTGCCTTGCCAGAAATACTGTCTCTGGAGAAATGCTTCTGGTTTGCATGGAATGGAGGGCTTCTGTTTGTTTTTGACTTGGCCAAGAAGATTGCAGGGAGTGGGGAGAGGGTGTAACAGCCAAAAGGGTGAGAGACCGAGCTTACCCTCTATAGCAAGAGATGCTGTCAGGGCCAGCAGAGACCTCTTAGAGAGAAGGGGCAGGAAGGAAGTCACCAAGGAAGTTCAGCTCCTTTCCCCCAAGCTGTCCAAGAGGGCTGAGGGTCCAGTTCCAGGAGGCAGAAGTGAGCTCCTCCAGGAGGAAGCTTCAAACAGGCGGTGCCCATGACCACAAGACTTACAGAATTTCTAAGAAGCAAAGAAGGGGTACTCAATTTAAGCAGTGAGTGCTAACTGCCAAGGCTTAGGGGTAAGGGCTGTGACTTTCCTCTGCAGCCCTAGATTCACCTGGTGGTCAGCTCCCTGGGTGGGGGCCGTCTCTCTAGAACCAACCAGCTCCAAGAGGTTGGGCCCTGCGAACTCAGCCACTCCAAGGGACAGAAAGTCACATACGACAGGAATATTTTTTAGAACGGCTAAACCACCTATTCAGGTCTTCTCAGGGAGACACCGGGGCAACGCCAATCCTGATACAGAGACGGATGACCACAGGCCTTGCAGGGAGGAGACATGCAAGTCAGGTTTTTGGATAGAACAAAGTATTGCCTCCAAGAACAAGTCTTTTAGAATCTGCAAGTAAAGAGACAAACTTGATTCGGAATGGTTATGGGGTGGGTGACCGCCATGTAAGAGTGACTACAACCTGACAGCATTCGATATCCTGAGGACGAGACCATTACTCCCCCTCATAATCATTCAGTTTCGGAAAAGAGAAGGGTGAATATTCAGGCAGCAGTTAGGAAAAAGTGGAAAGGAAAACTTTAACGCTAAATAGTAGTCATTAAGCTTAGAGGCTGATTTAAAACCTCACATTGGAATCTCAGGAAAGTCACGTTGAGACAAAGGCTAAGAAAATCAATCGCATAAAAAAAAGATTGACCTGTTAACACAGCACAAAAGCACATTCTCCCCTGTTGCACTGGGTCTACCGAACAACCCTGGGAGGTCAGGCACACAGGATCAGGCCTGGTTTCTTTCTTTTTTTCCCCCCATAATCAAAACCAGGCTCAGAGAGGTTGACCGACTTGCTCAAGGTCACACAGTTAGAGGTAGAGTCCAGACCAAATGAAATTTAAAGTTTCAGTAGCAAAGCATACAGATCATTAAGAAGAAAGAGAGAGTCTTTTTTTTAAAAAAAAAAAATGACAAGATTCAAAAATCCCCAAGGGAAGAGCACGAGGAAGTGTTCAGAGCATGAGCTTGAAAGTAGCCGAAACAAAACGGAATCCAGGGATGACACGAACAGATTCAGGAGCCCTGAAGGGTAACTGCAAATATGCAGAGCATCAAGTCACCAGGGGGGTCAGCTGGGGTCTGACCCATTCACGGCCTGGAGACCTTGCCAAGTCACTGAATCTCTCTGTGTCTCCTGTCCTCTCTGGGACCCAATCTCACAGGGTTTGTTGTGAGGATGAAAGGAGACAATGGATGTAAATCAGTGAGAACAAGGCTTGGCCCCTGGTAAGCACAACAGAAGTGTCTGCTGGGACTATTAGAAGAGTATTACTGGTACTGATACATGTAAAGTATTCAGGACAATACCTGGAAAATAGTGCTTTCTAAGAATTAGCTCTTAGCTTTTTTCACTACCAATGACTCCTTTTTTTAAAATCATTTTAACGTAATAACATTGTATTTTAAAAATATATGGTTTACCAAAGTGTATTTTTCATAACTAATGCATCTACCACGCTTACTGATCAAAGGCACCTACATAAACAGGAGCGTCAGATCAGACCGGTGTCCCCACCCTGAATAGTTATAGTTGCAGGACAGTGCAGGGACTTGATACTCAGTTTAGCCTGCAGAGCTGCTTCCCGGGGACATGGACAACTTGCCTGAGGCTTCCTGAATGAATGAAAAGAGCTTATGGATGCTCATTAGAGTCTGTGCAGACTCCCAGGCACATGGACAGTGCCTGGTGTGGGAAGTAGATCTAGTAAATGAGCCGTGGCACACCATGATAAAGACGGCCAAGGTCCAGAGAAGGGCCACCGTGAAGGCATAAAATTCCACGTGCGAGGAGAGGACAACGTGAGCAGAGTAGGGAGGGGAGCACGGGCAAAGATTGTGGAGGCTCACAGTCTGGGCAGGTGGATAGGGCTTGCCTTCCAAAGTTTTCTGAAATGTTGACACGGAGAGTCACCCCTTTGAATTTCTAAAGAGTAATTTTACTAGACACAAAGGATGCAGTTTCTAAAAAGTAGTTATTCAGCACACAGAACTTGTCATCGCACAGGGTGCTGTGACTGAAAACAGAAACTGGGCTAAGGACATGATTTATTAAGAGAACTCAGAGTCTTGGAGAATACGGCTAAGTTTGAGAGCATTTCCATGAAAGGCGGCTGACCTCTCAAAACGCTTGTCAGCATCACTGTCACAGACCCTGGGGCCGGCTCAGCAAGGCGTGAGCTCTAGAAATGGTAAATCATTCCTCCTCGTGACGCTACAGGATATTTTCGAAACTGTCCATTGAGAAAGTGACAATGACAGTGATGCCACAATACAGATGTCATAAAGATGTGACTGCTATGGACTTTCCCTAAGTCCTGTGACGAGGGAGGAGGCCATATACGTGGGAAAGCATTAAGGCAAAAGACAACAACAACATCCAAAAGCCAAAGAAAGACACCTAAATAAAAGCTGAAAAACCTTTAGTTAGGAATAGAGTTTCTGAGGACCTGGCCAGAACAGGCTTGCTTATTGGTAAGTTTAGGAAAAAAATGTTAACTTCCCATATTTGTTCTTAGAGTCTTTTACAGCAGAGGCCAACTGGAAAACAGTTACATTTCCAATGTTAATGTAGTTTATCTAGTACCCTAACCAGGAGACTTTTGAGAGGGGAAGCGAGTACTCTTAATAATTATGCTGGGACCTCCACACACGCCAGGATCATCTTGGATACACTAGGGTGTGCGATCACCCCAGATAAGCTCCAAAGTTGGGTTTGGCATTTCCAGGGAGAATTCAGGTTCTCTGAGGGTGCTGTTTAATAAAATAACATACTTCCTTATGACCTGAACTTGAATATAAGGTAGGAAGATTTTCCTCTCTTCTCAGGAGAATAAAATGGAGGTGGACGTGAGGGGCCAGTGAAGGAGTCAATGTGGAAAGTGATGGTGGGAACAATGCCCCCCTCAATGGTGCCTCATTTTTCACTTTAAATCAATGGTTCACAACTTTGGCTGAGGACCCTGGGGAGATTTTCAAAATAACCCAGGCCAGGGCTTACCTCAGACCAATAAATCATCATCTCCGAATTTTCTTAAAGAGTCACTGCTAATAGTTTCTGATATATTTCAAAACTTCAAGGTAAATAAAGTTGAACAAATTTCTCCAAATCCATTCCGGGGCCCCCTCCCCTTAATAAAGCAATGAACCCAGGTGAGTAAGACAGCAATGAGTTCCCAAAGGGGAAAACAGGTCCCTTCTTCCTTCTGTGCGCCTCTTCCACGCCATACCTTTTGTGGTCTCTCTGGATCTGAGAGTATAAAAGCTGCCCTTTGGGGGCAAGTGGAAATTGGCCGTCCTGGATTAGGCACAGGGGTGGAAGGCCACTTCCTGAGGCTCCTCAGAGTGCTGTCAAGTCCATGGAGGGTACCTCCCCACTCCCAGGGGCTTTCTGCCCTGGCATCCTACCCTGGGGTCATTTTAACCACCTCTTATGCCATTCTCCACATCTTAGACCGGCAGAAAAAACACAACATAATGAAACTTAGTGCAGGATTTCTGTCTTTTTCCTCAAAATATAATTAAAATCATCTTACCAAAAAGCTATAGAGAGAGATTGGTTCAGGGTGGTGGAGTAGAAGGACGTGCTCTCACTCCCTCTTGTGAGAACACCAGAATCACAACTAGCTGCTGGACAATCACTGACAGGAAGACACTGGAACTCACAAAAAAAGACATCCAAAGACAAAGGAGAAGCCACAATGAGATGGTAGGAGGGGCACAATGACAATAAAATCAAATCCCATAACTGCTGGGTGGGTGACTCACAAACTGGAGAACAATTATACCATAGAAGTCCACCCACTGGAGTGAAGGTTCTGAGCCCCACGTCAGGCTTCCCAACCTGGGGGTCCGGCAACAGGAGGAGGAATTCGTAGAGAATCAGACTTTGAAGGCTACAGAGATTTGATTACAGGACTTCAACAGGACTGGGGGAAACAGAGACTCCATTCTTGGAAGACACACACAAAGTAGTGTGCACGTCGGGACCCAGGGGTAAGGAGCAGTCACCCCATAGGAGACTGAACCAGACCTACCTGCTAGTGTTGCAGGGTCTCCTGCAGAGTGGGGGTGGCTGTGGCTCACTGTGAGGACAAGAACACTGGCAGCAAATGTTCTGGGAAGTACTCCTTGGCGTGAGCCCTCCCAGAGGCTGCCATTAGCCCCACCAAAGAGCCCAGGTAGGCTCCAGTGTTGGGTCGCCTCAGACCAAACAACCAACAGGGAGGGAAGGCAGGACCACCCATGAGCAGACAAGTGGATTAGAGTTTTACTGAGCTCTGCCCACCAGAGCAACACCCAGCTCTACCTACCACCAGTCCCTCCCATCAGGAAACTTCCACAAGCCTCTTAGATAGCCTCATCCACCAAAGACCAGACAGCAGAAGCAAGAAGAACTACAATCCTGCAGCCTGTGGAACAAAAACCACATTCACAGAAAGACAGACAAGATGAAAAGACAGAGGGCTATGTACCAGATGAAGGAACCAGATAAAACCTCAGAAAAACAACTAAATGAAGTGGAGACAGGCAACCTTCCAGAAAACAATTCGGAATAATGATAGTGAAGATGATCCAAGGTCTTGGAAAAAAAATGGAGGCAAAGATCGAGAAGATGCAAGAAATGTTTAACAAAGACCTAGAAGAATTAAAGAACAAACACCTAGAAGAATTAAAGAACAAACAAACAGAGATGAACAATACAATAACTGAAATGAAAAATACACTAGAAGGAATCAATAGCAGAATAACTGAGGCAGAAGAAAGGATAAGTGACCTGGAAGACAGA
This sequence comes from Phocoena sinus, assembly GCF_008692025.1. Taxonomy (NCBI): domain Eukaryota; kingdom Metazoa; phylum Chordata; class Mammalia; order Artiodactyla; family Phocoenidae; genus Phocoena; species Phocoena sinus. The sequence goes on from NC_045776.1 coordinate 38,594,606, forward strand.
ATGGTGGAATTCACTGCCATGGAACAGAATAAAGTAAAAAGAATGAAAAGATATGAAGAGAGTCTCAGAGACCTCTGGGACAACATTAAATGCAAAAACATTCGCATTATAGGGGTTCCAGAAAGAGAAGAGAGAGAGAAAGGAGCTGAGAAAATATTTGAGGAGATTATAGTCGAAAACTTCCCTAACAGGGGAAAGAAAATAGCCACCCAAGTCCAGGAAGCACAGAGAGTCCCATAGAGGATAAACCCAAGGAGAAACATGCCGAGACACATAGTAATCAAATGGACAGAAATTAAAGACAAAGAAAAATTACTGAAAGCAGCAAGGGAAAAACGACAAATAACATACAAGAGAACTCCCATAAGGTTAACAGCTGATTTCTCAGCAGAAACTCTACAAGCCAGAAAGGAGTGGCATGACGTATTTAAAGTGATGAAAGGGAAGGACCTACTACCAAGATTACTCTACACGGCAAGGATTTCATTCACATTCAATGGAGAAATCAAAAGCTTTACAGACAAGCAAAAGTGAAGAGAATTCAGCACCACCAAACCAGCTCTACAACAAATGCTAAAGGAACTTCTCTAAGTGGGAAACACAAGAGAAGAAAAGGACCTGCAAAAAAAAACCCATAACAGTTGAGAAAATGATAATAGGAACATAAATATTGGTAATTACCTTAAACGTGAATGGATTAAATGCTCTAACCAAAAGACACAGGCTCGCTGAATGGATACAAAAACAAGACCCGTATGTGTGCTGTCCACAAGAGACCCAATTCAGAGCTAGGAACACATACAGACTGATGGAAAAAGGGGATGGAAAAAGATATTCCATGCAAATGGAAATCAAAAGAAAGCTGGAGTAGCAATGCTCATAGCAGATAAAATAGACTTTAAAATAAAGCATGTTACCAGAGACAAGGAAGGACACTACATAATGATCAAGGGATCAATCCAAGAAGAAGATATAACAATTAAAAATATATATGCACCCAACATAGGAGCACCTCAATACATAAGGCAACTTCTAACAGCTATAAAAGAGGAAATTGACAGCAACACAATAATAGTGGGGGACCTTAAGGCCTCACTTACACCAATGGACAGATCATCCAAACAGAAAATTTATAAGGAAACACAAGCTTTAAATGACACAATAGACCAGAGATATTTAATTGATATTTATAGGACATTCCATCCGAAAACAGCAGATTACACTTTCTTTTCAAGTACACACGGAACACTCTCCAGGAGAGATCACATCTTGGGTCACAAATCAAGCCTCAGTAAATTTAAGAAAATTAAAATTATATCAAGCATCTTTTCTGTCCACAATGCTATAAGATTAGAAATGAATTACAGGGAAAAAAACATAAAAAACACAAACACATGGAGGCTAAACAATACGTTACTAAATAAGAGAGATCTCTGAAGAAATCAAAGAGAAAATCAAAAAACACCTAGAGACAAATGACAATGAAAACACGATGACCCAATACCTATGCGATGCAACAAAAGCGTTCTAAGAAGGAAGTTTATAGCTACACAAGCCTACCTCGAGAAAGAAGAAAAATCTCAAATAAACAATCTAACCTTATGCCTAATGGAACTAGAGAAAAAAGAAGAAACAAAATCTAAAGTTAGTAGAAGGAAAGAAATGATAAAGATCAGACAAGAAACAAATGAAATAGAAACAAAGAAAACAAAAGCAAAGATCAATAAAACTAAAAGCTGGTGCTTTGAGAAGATAAAATTGATAAACCATTAGCCAGACTCATCAAGAAAAAGAGGGAGAGGATTCAAATCAATAAAATTAGAAATGAAAGAGCAGAAGGTACAACAGACACCACAGAAATACAAAGTATTCTAAGAGACTACTACCAGCAACCCTATGCCAATAAAATGGACAACCTGGAAGAAATGGACAAATTCTTAGAAAGGTATAACCTTCCAAGTCTAAACCAGGAAGAAATAGAAAATATGAACAGACCAATCACAAGTAATGAAATTGAAACTGTGATTAAAAATCTTCCAACAAACAAAAGCCCAGGACCAGATGGCTTCACAGATGAAATCTAAGAAACATTTAGAGAAGAGTTAACACCCATCCTTCTCAAACTCTTCCAAAATATTGCGGAGGAAGGAACACTCCAAAACTCATTCTATGAGGCCACCATCACCCTGATACCAAAACCAAAGATACTACAAAAAAAGAAAATTACAGACCAATATCACTCATGAATATAGATGCAAAAATCCCCAACAAAATACTAGCAAACAGAATCCAACAACACATTAAATGGATCATACACCATGATCAAGTGGGATTTATCCCAGGGATGCCAGGATTCTTCAGTATACGCAAATCAATCAATGTGATACACCATATTAATAAATTGAAGAATAAAAACCATGTGATCATCTCAATAGATTCAGAAAAAGCTTTTGACAAAATTCAACACCCATTTATGATAAAAACTGTCCAGAAAGCGGGCACAGAGGGAAACTACCGCAACATGATACAGGGCATATACAACAAACCCACAGCAAAGATCATTCTCAATGCTGAAAAACTGAAAGCATTTCCTCTAAGATCAGGAACAAAACAAGGATGTCGACTCTTGCCACTATTATTCAACATAGTTTCGGAAGTCCTAGCTATGGTAATCAGAGAAGAAAAAGAAATAAAAGGAATACAAATTGGAAGAGAAGAAGTAAAACTGTCACTGTTTGCAGATGACATGATATTATACATAGAGAATCCTTAAGATGCCACCAGAAAACTACTAGAGCTAATCAATGAATTTGGTAGTGTTGCAGGATACAAAATTAACACACAGAAATCTCTTGCATTCCTATACACTAATGACGAAAAATCTGAAAGAGAAATTAAGGAAACACTCCCATTTACCATTGCAACAAAAAGAATTAAATACCTAGGAATAAACCTACCTCAGGAGACAAAAGACCTGTATGCAGAAAACCATAAGACACTGATGAATGAAATTAAAGATGATACAAACAGATGAAGAGATATACCATGTTCTTGGATGGGAAGAATCAACATTGTGAAAATGATTATACTACCCAAAGCAATCTACAGAGTCAGTGCAATCCCTATCAAATTACCAATGGCATTTTTTACAGAACTAGAACAAAAAATCTTAAAATTTGTATGGAGACACAAAAGACCCCAAGTAGCCAGAGAAGTCCTGAGGGAAAAAACGGAGCTGGAGGAATCAGACTCCCTGACTTCAGACTATACTACAAAGCTACAGTAATCAAGATAGTATGGTACTGGCACAAAAACAGAAAGGTAGATCAATGGAACAGGATAGAAAGCCCAGAGATAAACCCAAACACCTATGCTCAACTAATCTATGACAAAGGAGGCAAGGATATACAATGGAGAAAAGGCAGTCTCTTCAATAAGTGGTGCTGGGAAAACTGGACAGCTACATGTAAAAGAATGAAATTAGAACACTTCCTAACACCATACACAAAAATAAACTCAAAATGGATTAAAGACCTAAATGTAAGACTGGACACTATAAAACTCTTAGAGCAAAACATAGGCAGAACACTCTTTGACATAAATCATAGCAAGATCTTTTTTGATCCACTTCCTAGAGTAATGGAAATAGAAACAAAAATAAACAAATGGGACCTAATGAAACTTCAAAGCTTTTTCAAAGCAAAGGAAACTACAAACAAGACAAAAAGACCACCTTCAGAAGGGGAGAAAATATTTGCAAACAAATCAACAGGCAAAGGATTAATCTCCAAAATATATAACCAGCTCATGCAGCTCAATATTAAAAAACCAACCCAATCAGAAAGTGGGTGGAAGACCTAAAATAGACATTTCTCCAAGGAAGACATACAGATGGCCAAGAAGTACATGAAAAGCTGCTCAACATCACTAACTATTAGAGAAATGCAAATCAAAACTACAATGAGGTATCACCTCACACCAGTTAGAATGGGCATCATCAGAAAACCTACAAACAAATGCTGGAGAGCGTGTGGAGAAAAGGGAACCCTCTTGCACTGTTGGTGGGAATGTAAATTGATACAGCCACTAAGGAGAACAGTATGGATGTTCCTTAAAAAACTAAAAATAGAATTACCATATGACCCAGCAATCCCACTACTGGGCATATACCCAGAGAAAACCATAATTCAAAAAGACACATGCACCTTAATGTTCACTGCAGCACTATTTACAACAGCCAGGTCATGGAAGCAACCTAAATGCCCACTGAGAGACGAATAGATAAAGAAGATGTGGTACATATATACAATGGAATATTACTCAGCCATAAAAAGGAACAAAATCAGGTCATTTGTAGAGACGTGGATGGATCTAGAGACTGTCATACAGAGTGAAGTAAGTCAGAAAGAGAAAAACAAGTATCTTATATTAATGCATATATGTGGAACCTAGAAAAATAGTACAAATGAACTGGTTTGCAGGGCAGAAATTGAGACACAGATGTAGAGAACAAACGTACGGACAACAAGGGTGTAAAGGGGGTGGTGGTGGTGGTTGTGGGATGAATTGGGAGTTGGGATTGCCATATATACACTAATGTGTATAAAAGGGATAACTAATAAGAATCTGCTATATAAAAAAATAAATAAAATTCAAACTAAAAGCTATATATATATTATACCTCTATACATATACATATACATATACATATACATATATATATATATATATATATATATATATATATATATCCATCCTGCTGTGAGATAAAAGAAGATCCAGTTCCAGAAACTATTTGGAAAGGAAATCAAAAAGCACATCTTTCCGTCCTTATCATTTCCATTAAGTGGTCACCCAGCCTTGGATCTGGCACATGCATCTTTAGAGGTAACTCGGTTGGTCATAACCATGCCCTGTAACTCTAGTCTGGTGTAAGTTTTCTGATGGAAACTACAACTGATTCCCTTTGCTCTGTGCTGCCTTGTGAAGTCTATTTTAGTTTTGATGCACTCTATCGCGTTTAATGAAAAACTTCTCATGAGCCAGAATTCGGAAGTGGCTGTTTACAGCTGAGTTTTATGAAAATCACAGTCAAGGATTAGAAACAGAAGTAAAATTGGTTGTACCTGTATGGGTAACATACACATAACAGGTTCAACGCTCCAGTCTGCATTCTCACCTTTTGTAACATTTGTCAATTACCCCCTACTCACATTTCCTAGCCTCCCAAGATGGTCTCCTGGGTCTCATTGTAGAACATTCTGGAATCAGTTTGGTAAATTTTTCAATGTATTACTTTTCCTCTTATGCTCTCACTTTATAAAAACTAGGCGAACGTTTGTCCTTAAGCTGGGAAATAAAGGATTTTAAGAGGTTGCCAGCTACTTCAAGCAAGACTGGAACTTTGGGCTACTGAGAGGGCACCAACCAGGCTCTTATCACCGACCACAGTGGGATCAAGAGAAGGAGGCGGGGGAGGTGAACCCATTTTCTGTATTCTCAAGGAAGCTTTTAACTTTGCCATTTCCTTTGTAAAAACGAAGTCAGAAGTGCCTTCACTGCCAATCTGTTACTCTTTTATTCTTCCCACCCTGAGTCAAGAGCCAGCCTCCCCGTCAGCAACCTCCGAGGCTGAGGAGCAACCAAGGAAAGCCCAGAGGGTGCAGGCAGCCACACGGGACGATGGAGACGGGCCAACCAGATCAGCGTGTTGGGAGCGTGAAGGGAGTGAGGGCACATCCTAGGTAACTCCCGGCCACCACATCTGCTGTTTCAACCCCGCCAGGCCAGTTTTCTCCCAGATGCCAGGTCTGACAGTAAGAATTGAAGGGGGCATGAGGGTGGCTCATCACCACACGTGACCAGTCCTGGGAAGTCAGGACACAGAGACACCAAGAGCAGGTGCCCAACATCACTTCTCTTAGTGTCATTTTCTAGAGAGGACAAGAGGGGGTCTACTTCCAGTTGGAGGAGAGGACTGATGGCACGATTTTCTGTATTGGATCCTAGCAGTTTGATTTGTAAACAGGAGAAAACTTTAATCTTGACTTGGGGGTGGGGTGGGGTAGGGCTGGAAACGGTTTAGATTCACATCCTTGCTGGGACTGTGCAGAAATCATTGCAAGGGTAAAAGCCAACTCAGGAAGAGCAGCAGGTAGATCCAGACCCCCAGGCACAGGTTTTGACAGGAAGTTGACCGCTTACAGCTCCAGCCCTAGCCTTTCAGCGTCACACAGTGGTGACAGGCGCTAACGCCATCACTCGGGTCCTCGTCTGAAGGATACTCCTGTCCTGAGGACGCTGCACATACTTTTTGATTCAAACTCAGTGCCCGATTGGCAGGTCAGGGAGCCCAACTCAGGCACCTTTATACTCACCCAATACGATGCTAAGTGAAGCAACCCATGGAGCTGGAATTAATTCACGATAATGAGTTCTTACACGTTTCAACTATACTTTACAAAGCATTTTCTCTTACCCTTAGTTCCTGAGAAGATAGTCTTAAACCTGTTTTAATATACCCAGAATCACAAGAGTTTTTTTTAAAAAAGCAGTTCTTTGAGATATGTAAAGGAGAGCCTATTAACGCAGTGAATTATAAGAAATAAAATCTGTGACTGCATCGCGCAGCCTCTTCCTCAGTGTTCATTAGCCATGACTTTACCTTTGATGTCCAGTAACTTCATGTACAGAGCTTTCCATTTATAAAAGCCGATAGAATATCTCTGTTAAAAATAACACAGCAGCAATGCCTACAGGGTTCTCAAACATCTATGAAAAATAAGAAATCTAGATACATGTGTAATGTTTACAGGATGCTAACTATATGGTTATTTGGAAATATCTAGATAGTTGCAGCATGCTGACTCAGCCAGGGGATTATCTGAAGAAATGCCACGCGGATTACTGCCTTTGTGAAAGCACTGTGTGGTTAGAGCTGAGGTTCAAACTACTACTATCAACCATAAACAACAAAGGTTAAGTGTGAATAAACACATCCCCGGGAGGGAGGAAGTCGGTATGTGTGATTAATTAGCAAGCCTACTTTCCTCTAGAGAATGTCAACGTCTGCTGTCGGGCCATACTAACATCCCCTGGGTAACCCTTTTGTTTCTTCCTCAAGGTTACTGGACTCTTTGAAAGCTATTTCGCCTGTTGGTGTTAGTAAGCTGCCGTCCATGTTAGCAATGAAGTGTCCCTGACGCATTTAGCTCACACCTAGCATGTGGCACTGAGAGTACTGTATTAAAGGTTAGATTTTTATACCAACTGCCTTTTTTAGCAAATAGCAAGAGCGACATGAAGGGCATTTTATATACAACAAATCTCTCCGTTCTACCCGACAGCTGAAAGTAACTGCAAATCAAGAGGCATGCTGGATGCTAGCGGTACCTTGGAGACAGCCAGTTCCTTCGATTTAGACTCAAACAGGTGCTCCAGCTTGGAAGTGTCCACCTTAATAGGTTCCAGTTTCGACCACAGGAATTCTCTGCAGCGGCCGTTGTTCTTACACGGCCACTCAAAAGGCCGCACTTCATTCCAGAACAGACGGATGGTCTTCTTTTTCTTGGTGAATGCTGGCTGACCCCTGGGTACCTGGGGCCACCCTAAGCCCTGAGGAGGAGCACTGAATACTGGAGGAGGAGCCAATAAATTACCGGGGACTGGAGGGGGAGGCACGCCGTCCAGCAGGGGCGGAGGGGGAGGGGGCGGCAAACCGAGAAAGGTGGGCGGGGGTGGGGGAGGCAGCCCCGGGGCCTCCCTGTGACCCAGGTCCACGTCCAGGACGTCAATGTCATCCTCCTCCCCCAGGTCAGTGAAATCCATGTCTTGGATTCTGAGCTCCCGCGGATTGGCCATGAGCTGGTCCCAGATGTAGTCAGATTCCGTCTTGGGCTGTGCCGACACCTTCTCCGTGACCTTGTCATTGGGCTCGGCATCAGGGGAGACGGACCCTCTCCCTAGGTCCCCGCTGTTGAATTTCTCAGCAAAGGCTTTCACGCTGCCCCGATTGTCCAGACAGCCAACGTCCACCCTCCTGACGCTCTCATCCTGGGCCAGAGAGTTGGCCTGCAAGGTGGATATCCGGCTGGCCAGGCTGGCTACGGCCTCCGCCCCCTGTGCGGTCCTCGTGGTCTCGCCCTCCCCCTTCTCATCATCCGTGGGCTTTCTGTTATGGGCATACAGCATGTCCAGCATGAACCGTTTGCTGGTAAGGATGTCACCACACTGCTCATTTACACCGGCATCCTGAACACCCGCAGACCACAAACCTGAAAAGTTCACAGGAAAACAAAAAGTGAGAACGTGGCATGGGCCTCAATACTATGAGAAAAGCAACTAGGCACCATGTGGACATTGCACACAGAGGGATTCAGGAAGGCACAGAAATAAAGCAGTTGGAGAGGAAGGTGGTCATGCCTGACAAGACGCTCTTGATCAGAAAGAGATGCTACATCAAAGAGCCAATGACCCACTCTAGGACCCAAGACTCTTGTAGGTATGACACTGCTTGTAGCTCTGGCCTAGGCTCATGGGAAAAATTTTCCGCACCTTTGCTGCCCACCCATGACAGCTGGTCAGGACCCACCCAGGATAACTAAGGGGCTTCTGCCCTAACTACACACAGGGAGGCAAGGAAATGCTCCCTCATCCGTGGCAGATGTTGGAAAGGCTGTAGAGTTATCCCCCTTTCTCCCCCTACTCCACCTCTGCATCAGGGCAGCCAACGTGTCTGGAGAAATGCACAGACCATGCCATTGGTCACACTTTAAGTTCATGGCCACCAGTCTTCAGGTGATGCTGCCTGGCGGTCCCATCCATGACCTCTCCTAGATGACTTTTCACACACCTCCACTCTCCTCTAGCATCCCCCACCCATCTCATCCTCTGCAAGTATGGCCTTGTTTCCTGTTTCAAAAACTTAATAGACAAAGTCAGAGATCTTCCAGGGCCTCCATTCTGCCTCCACCCACCCACCTGCACCTGAACCCTGACCATGGCCTCTGTCCTGTGACACTGACAAACCGTCCTCTTAGCGGGGGTCAACCGCTCCACTCGTGCATTCGGAAGCCACTCCAGCAATTCTCCATCCTGCATCTCCCATGCTCCCCCTACTAGGCCTTCCTACTGGCATATAAACATGGTATAATTTTACCCATGAAACAAAAACAGAAAACCTCACTTGATTCCACTTATGCCTCCACCTATAATCCAAATTTTCTCCTTTCTTTTAAAGGAAAGCTGCTTATAAGAGTTGTTTTGCTATCTCCAATTTCTTTCTTTCTCTGTTGAAGCCAGTCTAGTGAAGTTTTTGCTCCCTTTCAAAGATGCTCCTTTCCGGGTGACCGATGACCTTGCTGTTGCACTAGACGCAGCTGTCGCTCCCTCATCCTTGACTTATGTCCTTCGCTTGGCCTCCCGGACATTGCGCTCACTTGCTTTGCCTCCTTCTTTTTGGCTGCTCCTTCTCAGTCTCCTGGGTTGGTTCCTCCTTGTCTTTAAGTGTCCCTGGACCTCTTCTCTGCATCCACTCTCATCTTCTTAGTCACCATCTCATTCAGTCTCAGGGCTTGAAATACCACCTTCTGCCCTCACTCCCATCCACTCACTGAAACTGCTTCTCCTGCAGTCATTTCCTACCTCAGACATGGCTACTTCACCCATCTTGCTGCCAATTCCAAAAGCCTCAGAGTCATCCTTGACTTTTATCCTGTTCTTTCACCCCACACAGCAGGGCATCCTGTTAGCTAAATCTTCATGTTACATCCGGAATCCAGCCACTTTTCTCGTCACCACTCCTGCCATGACCCCGGTCCGATCCAGCATGGTTTCTTGCCGACAGTATTGCAGGGGAGCCCCTAGCTGGTCTCAGCTTCCACTCTTGTCCCTCTGCAGTCAGTTCTCAACACCACAGCCACGTGATGTGTTACAATGTCCGACCGTATCTCTCTGCTTAAAGTCTTCTAATAGTGCCACATTTCACTGAGACAAAAAGTCAATGACCTGTCAATGTTCCCAAGCCACGTGTGATCCCACCTTAATTTTCTTTCCTCTCCTACCACCACCTCTACCACTGCCACCACCCCAGATATACACACATGAACCTCTTCAGCTACAGCAGCTCCTTGACATTCCTAGAACTCACCAGGCGTGAGGTGATCCAGCCTCAGGATCTTTGCCCCTCCTGGGACAAACCCAGGTAATCACACAATTTGCTTCTCAACTTCCTTTAGGTCTTTGCTCAAATAGTATCTTCCCAGTGAAATCTTCCCCGATCACCTTATTTAAAATTGTGCAAACCTCCCTCTCCCCCCCAGTTTCATCCTTTCCTGCTTTATTTTCTGCCCAAGCACTTCTTACTGTCTAATCTTCCACACGTTTCCCTTTTTGATTTTACTGTTGCCTCTGCCCCATCACGGGAATGGTTATCATTACTTGTTAAGCTGTGCTCCTCCTTGAAATGTAAACTCTACAACAGCAGGGATCTGGGTTTGTTTTGTTCCCTGTTGTATCCCCAGCACCTAGGATGAATGAATGAATGAATGGTCACCAATGTCATCCCTCTGAATTTGCTTCCTAAGGGCCAGCAGGGCTGTGCAGTGGGCATTTCAGGATGTGAGTTCCATCAGATATCTAGGGCCTGTGTGGATACTTGTTTGGGGAGGGGGCAGAAGACCTAGGCCGTGGACATGAGCATCAGGAGTCTTCTTTCTACCAAAGAAGAGCCAGATCAAACCGGCTTGGGGGGGGACACTGGTCTCTCCCACATAGCTGGGCCTTCATCTTGAGGAGGTATTTACTGGGGAAGCACAGAGGCCCCCTGGTGCTCCATTTTTTCCTGTGTAGCTTTGTCCTCTATGTTCTCCTCGACAGTGGCCTAAGCTCACCACCAACACCAGAACAAGGAGCTCTTAAGCCCTCTTGTAGGTTGGTTTCACAAACAAAATACACTTAGGCGATAACCACCATCAAAGAGAGAAGAGGTGGCATTTGAGGACACGACGGAAAAACTTCTACAGCTGGTCAGACAGTCCTGTAAACAGGGAGACTGCTTTGATGCCAGGAGGCTGTGGCAGATAAAGTGGCTGAGTCTCTCTGAACAGACTGCCTCACTCTCTCCATTTATTGGGAAATGTTGGCAGTTACTTATTTTGGCAACAGGGGAAAGAGCATAATCAGGTAACATTCTGAATGCTGGTTTTCTCGTTTACATTCTTCATTCATTTAGGTCTTTTTAAAATCATTATGTAGGGCGCTTCTTTGTCCCTAGTAATTTCCTCTGCTCTGAAGTCTACTTTATCTGATATTAATATAGCCACTCCAGCTTCTCTTTTATTAATGTTGGCATGATATCTTTTCCCAACTTTTAACTTTCCATCTGCCCATGTCATTACGTTTGAAATGAGTGTTGTATGTGATAGCATGTAGTTGGGTTGTGTTTTTATACACTCAGCAAATCTCTGTCTTTTAATTGATATGTTAGGGCTTAAGTCTTCTGTTTTATTTGTTGTGTTTGATCTCTTTGTTTCAGTGTCTGTTTCTCCTTTCTTGGTCTTGGGTGGATTACTTGAACATCTTTTAGAATTTCAGCATGATTCATTTAGAGTGTTTCTGAGTACATGGCTTCGTGTAATTTTCTTAGTGGTTGCTCTAGGTATTACAATATATACACTAACTTATTTAGTCTATTGGTATTTACTGCTTTGAAGTGTATAAACCTTACTTCCATTTTGATCCCATTACCCTCCCACTTTTAAAAATACAATTGTCTTAAGTACTTCCTCTACATATACTGAACACCATATATCAAACGTAATTTTTGCTTCCACTATCAAATATGATTTAAGAAGCTCATGAGTAAAAAGAGAGCATTTTTTAATTTACCCCTATTTTTACCCACTCTGTTGTTCTTTTCTTTCTGGAGTCCCAAGCCTTCTTCTGTCATCATTTCCTTTCTGTTCGGAGAACTTCCTTTAGCCATTCTTCAAGGGTAGGTCTGCTAGTGTCAAATTCTCCTAGTTTTTCTTTAACTGAGAATGTCTTTACTTTCCCTGCATTGTTAAAGGCTACTTTTACTGTATATGTAATTCATGGTTGATAGTTCTAGTCTTTTAGCACTTGATAGATGCTGTGCCCCTTCCTGCTGGCCTCCATGTTTCAGATGAGAAACCTGCTATCCTTTGAATTGCTGTTCCTCTATAGGTACCACGTTATTTATTTCTTTCCAAAGACTATTTTTTTGGTTTTTAATTTTCAGAAGTTTGCCATTTGTCTTGGTGCAGATTTCTTTGGATTTATCCTTGTTAGGATTTGCTCAGCTTCTTAAATCTGTAGATTTATACCTTTTGCCAAACTTGGGAAATTTTCAGCCATTATTTCCTCAAATATCTTTCCACATTGCACTCTCTCTCCTCTTATTCTCAGACTCGGATGAAATGAATGTTAGTTTTATTGACATAATCCCATGGGTCCCTGAGACTCTGTTCATTTTTTTTAGTCTATTTTTTTTCTCTGTTATTCAGATTTGGTAATTTCTACTGATCTGTTTTCAAGTACACTGATTATTTTCTTTGTTGTCTCCAATCAACAATAAAGCATGTCAAATATTTTATTTCAGTTACTGTATTTTCCAGTTCTATAATTTCCCTTGGGTTCTTTTTTAATAACTCCTATTTCTTTGCTAAGATTTTTTTTCATGTATTTCCTGAGCCCTGAGTGTAACTGTCCACTGAAGCATTATTATGATGACTGCTTAAAAATTTTTGACAGATAATTCCAGCATCTGATTCATCTCAGTGTTGGCACCTGTGGATGGTCTTTTCCCATTCAAGATGTGACTGCCCTACTTCTTGATATGATGAGTGATTTTTGATTGTATCCTGGGTATTTTCGGTACCATCTGATAGACTCTGGATAATATTTAATCTTCTCTTTTTGCAGGTAGTCACCCTTTTGGGGTGTAGCATACAGGGCTTGGTGCAGGTAGATGTTCAGCTCCCTGCTGGGTCCCACTGTCACCACCCAGGAAGAGGGCTGACTCACACTCCCTCACTGCAGATGGGTAGGTTGGAGGTTCAGTGCCCCCTTGACCCCACCAGCATCTTCCCAGTGGATGTGAGGCATTAACTCACGTTGGCTCATTGCCTCCAAGTGAGGTGAAGGCTCAGCTTCCCACCAGTCCCCACTGATTCTGGCTTGGGGAGAAAAGAGTGCAGACTAGTACCACCTCCACATCATTCTACCTTGTTTATACCGGATGGGGATGGAAGCTCAGCTCTCTGCTGTGCTCCCATCAGCATCAGGGACAAGGATAGTGGTGGTGGGGACAGAGAATGCTATTAGTCCCCTCTCCACTCCTCATTAAGTCTAGCTCCTTCTGGGTGGGGGTGAAGGCTCAGATCCCCACAGGACCCCACAGACACTACCCTGTTGGAGGAATTGGGACCCACTTGCTTCTCCCCTTCAGGGGACAGACTGAGCTCCCCATTAGGCCAACACTACCCCAGCAGGGGAACTGGAGCACTCCCTGCTTCTACTGGGCAGGGGATAGAAGACTGGCTCCCTTCTGAGTCCCACTGACACCACAGAGTTGAGGAGGGGAGGGAACGGCAGAATTGTCACTCCTATTTCCATGGGGGTGCTGTATAGAAAGCCACTTCCTCTTCAGTCTCACTGAAACCACTGGGTTAGGGGGAGAGGTGGGACAGTGGCAAATTTTCCATTAGACCTTATTTAGGATAGAGCACTTATTAACAGCAGAAAAGATTTTCTGTTCTGTTAGGCAACGCCTTTCCCAATCCTCTGGCTAAGGAAATCGGCTTTCCTTGAAGCTTCACTGCCATGTCGTTCAAGTCTAAAGCCTCCTAGGCAGTCTGCTTCATTCTTTCCAACTTTCAGAGTCCTCCTATGATTGGTTGTTCTGTTACATCCAGGGTGTTGGTATTTTAGTTGTAAAACGGAGGACGTGGGAGCAATGGGGGCGTCTCCATCTTAGCCAGATTCATTCATTTATCCATCAGTGGTTTTATGAGGCCCTACTATGTTCTGGGCACCCAGCCAGGAAGTAAGGACTCACAATGAATAAGATAGACCACCCCATCCTCACAAAGCTTACATTCAAATAGAGACAAAGGACAGTTATACAAATAACTACAACAAAGTGTGATGAATGCTACAGTAAAGCCTCTTACTCTAATGCCAGGGAGTGGAACACATGAAAACAAAGAAAAATAAAAACACACATCTGCAATAAGTTGGGTCTCTTTCAAGCCCTACAAATTCATTCTCAAGTAATAAGTACAACTGTGAGAAATAAGACTGGGAATCACTTTGATTGCCTTTGTGATTTAATTGAGAAAATTCTGAAAAGCAAAAGCTGTGGTGAGAGAGCTTCTCTGTCTCCACAGCAGCTGATGTGCCCATGAGCAGCGGGATTTTTTTAGGAACCAATAAGCTACAACAAATAAACATGGTCACATCTCTTCACAGCACCAGACTGAAGCAGAAAAGTCACTGCAAAGCTCCAATTCCTGGACACCACCAGCTTTTGGGAGAAAGTCAATGGTTCTTCACTGGGAGCAGAGTCTCCATTTTTGGAAAGTTGTCCTTATTTGGAAGGATATTGGGCAATCTGATCCACGAAAGCTCTCTTCCCTGGCTTATTTTTACTAATCCAACTTGTTTATATGTTTTAGGCCTGCTAAACCTAGTTATGATGAATAATACTTCAAGCTACTCATAATAGAATAAAACATGATTTAAGGCCAAATGATCAAGCAGACCTACCCGACACCCTGTACTGTGACCGAATTACATTAAATGTGAGTAACGACAAGTAGAATTTGAGAGTGTAACTGGAATCTCACTTTGAAAGAAATTTAGTATCAATATATGTAATCCTTTTAGCACACACATCTTCAACCAGACACAAGATTTTCAATGCGATAGTTCCTAAGACATAAAGTATTTTAAGTCCTCCTTTTTCACTGTATAATGGTGACCAGTGATATACCGAATAAAATCGAATAATATAACTGTGAAAACTCAAATATTAACTATTTAGACTAAGCCATTGATTGACAGGTCTCCTAGGAGACATTATGGCTTCATTCATTCATTCAATCTTTGTTCACTCATCCAGGCTTCAGGGACAATGTATTCTTAATCTGTGAACTAACGTATCATGCCTGGGTCGTGCCACTGATTGGCAGGCCCTTGCAGCTGCCGTTTGGGCCTAAGATGTAAGCTCCTTGAGTCTGTGTCACTGTGTAGCCTTAATGAAGCCTGGCCCATAAGACATGCCTTCACTGGTGAGGAGAGTCAGTTGAAAGAGGTGGCTTCCTGCCACCCTGACAGTGTACAGGTCATGGGTAGGAAAACCAACTCCATGGTGTCACATATGAATCATAATTCAAATGATTATTTGAATTGTTTACAATTTCTAGAACCCTGTGTGGCACCCTCCCCAAGTCCCTAGTGAGGACTAACATTCCATTTGATCCCTAAACATAAAGTCACCATTAAACAGGAGAAACTGAATGAATATTGGGGATAACACCAAAAAGGTATGATTCCATAAGAAAAAGCACGTACTTAGTATCGAAGAAAAGAGTGGTCCTGAGCATATTGTGGAAAATTACCTAAATGACATACATTCCAGCTGAGCACATCAAATTGATCTCTGCATGCTGTGAACTGGCAGGTTTTCAAAGTACTCATATGATTCATTTCACCAAATCTGCTCTGGTCTGCAATGTTCAGTCATAGTGGCTTAACACACTTCCTTGCAAACACTCTTTCAAGGGAGTAGACAACAACATGACATGTCTCTAAATTTAAATCAGAAAAAAGCCACACTTACTACTCACAATTAAACAGTTAGAAGGAAATGAGGAAGTTCTCTTCTGGGGTTTGTTCCTCAGGAAAAGTCCCCTGTTGCCCTCATTATCAGGCCCTTTTCCCAGCTGTAGAAGTGACGGTGCAGCCTTGTGGCAGAGGGTCGGGGCCCTTCTGCAGGGCAGGAAGCTGCTGGCTGGCTGAGTGGGGCCACACCCCCCTCCAGACACTGGGGGACAGTCTGGGGAGTGAGCTGGGCCAGCCGGTCAGCTCAGAGGCCAGCAAACCAGGTCCCCTGCCCCGGGGCTCCCTGGGATGTGTTCACGGGGAAAGGGGGCCTCCTTACCGGTCCCCCTGTCCCGAGAGAGCTTGTCCTCCTTGTCCTCCCTCTCCAACGTGCTGCTGGAGGACGAGACGCTGGAGGCCGAGCAGTTGTCCCGCTCGTTCACTGCCTCATTCTGCTGCTCCTTCTCGCTCAGGGAGGCTCGCTCTTCAGCCTCTGGCTCCAGGGCCCGCTCCACCTCGCTCTCTGCTCCCGCGTGGGCAGGGGCTAGTTCCTGGCTGGCCTCATCGGCCACCCGTCCCGCCTCTGCCTCTGCCTCCGCTTCTGCCTCTGGTTCAGGCTCAGGATCCCCGGTGCTCGCTGGGGGAGATAACAGTGGAGATTATGAGCAGGACAGGAATTTCTTGGAAGCGTCGAGCGAGGGTGAGATTGAACATGAGGCTGATTTCTCCGTGCTGTCTGAGGCAGGCAGAATTCTAAACTGGCCCCTGAGATTCCCGTCCCCTGGTTATTCAGTCAAACACAGACTGAGGCACTGCAGGGAAGCGGCCGTGAAGCTGGTGTTCACCTCTCAAGTCTCTTGACCTTAAGATACGGGGATTATCCAGGTAGGCCTGATCTAACCTGGTGAGCCTTTTAAAAACAGAGTGTTTTCTGGTTAGCATCAGAAAAGAATGTCAGAGATTAGAAGCACAAGAAATATTTGATGAAGTACTTCCCTGGTGGCGTAGTGGTTAAGAATCTGCCTGCCAATGCAGGCGACACGGGTTCGATCCCTGGTCTGGGAAGATGCCACATGCCGCGGAGCAACTAAGCCCGTGCGCCACAACTACTGAGCCTGCGCTCTAGAGCCCACGAGCCACAACTACTGAGCCCGTGCGCCACAACTACTAAAGCCCGTGTACCTAGAGCCCGCGCTCCGCAACAAGAGAAGCCACCGCAATGAGAAGCATGCTCATTGCGACAAAGAGTAGCCCCCAACCTGCCGCAACTAGAGAAAGCCCACGCGCAGCAACGAAGACCCAACGCGGCCCAAAATAACTAAAATAAATAAATTTATTTTAAAAAAAAGTATTTGACACATCAGTGCTGGTTTTAAAGATGGAAGGGGCCATGTGATGAGGAATGTGGTGGCCTCTAGAAGCTGAGAATGACTCCTGGCCGACAGCCAGCGAGGAGCAGGGACCTCGGTCCTGCAAGCACAAGAAGCTGAATTCTGCCAACAACCCGAATGAACCTGGAGGTGGACTCTTGCCAGGGCCTCCCGATAAGAGCCCAGCCAGCCACAACCTTGACTGTGGCCTTGTGATACCCCCAGCTGAGAACCCAGTTAGCCATGCTGGGCTTCTGACCTATGGAAACTGTGAGATAATATAAATGGGTGCTGTTTTGAACAGCTATGTTTGTGGTAACTTGTTACACAGCAATAGCAAACTAATACATGATCCTTCTGCCTCTTCAGGGAAAGAGGAGAAAAGTCCATGGTGAATCAAGCTGATAAGCAAAGAGCAGCCTGATATCCTATCAGTGGCTAAACCAGTGAGGTCCATCACCCTTCGCTTGAATTACGTTTGCTCATAATGTGAAGTTATTCCATACACTTGAAAGTTACTTAGAAGCAGCACTCACGGGCACAGAACTCTTTGTAAACCTGTCGAGGCTGGAGATTTGCTGCTCAGTCTCCGTGGGTGTCCCCTAGGAAGCAGGGAAATGGCACAGTCTGCCGTATGCATGTTTTTGCTGAGCAACCCTCTCAGGTGTGAGCTGTGAATGGGTAGCAAAATGATTGGGAATTAAAAAAAAAAAAAGTCATCTGTGAAGGCCAGAGGAGGATGAGTCACTCCTGAGGGTCTGACCTTCATGGCTTGGCAGAGCCACATTGCTGGAATCCTGGCAGTGCCACCAAGAGCATGTGCTCCAGCCCTACGTACATACTGCTGGAAGCAATAGAGATTCAGGGAGGATTGGTGCATGTAAGGGGCCTGCCCTGACCCTATAAGAACAGGCGGATCAGAGGGCTCTCTCTTTGTGGAGATATCCTGCCAGCTCAGGTGAGCAGGGATGGCTGGCAATGGGGTGCCCAAAGCAGGTCTCCCAGCAGGCCAGGCAGTGGCATTACTGTGGGAGAGCAAAGCTCAGGCCTCACTGGGCAGGGGGCCCACCTGCCCTCAGCGTCCCAGCAAGAAGTCATTCTGCCAGGACTCACTGGGTCCAGAACCCCCGCCCCTCACCTGCTCTCAGGCTGCCTTCCTCAGAGAATGAGTATGGAATTGTGGGGGGAGAGAGGGAGGCAGTGTAGAGAATGAAATGCCAGCCTCTCCTTATATCCTGGGTAACTTCCAACCTCCACACGGAAGAAATCCTCCTCCGTGGGAACTGCACCAGTGCCCTTCAGGTAGGAACTGGGTGTAGAGGACAGAGGGACTTCTGCCCACTCGGGCTTGATGACACATTGTACGTCTTCTGCTGGGGACTCCAGCCTAGTACATGCACCTGCTTCCTGGGGAGAATGGGGGAAATGAGGATGGGGTGGCAAAGGCCCTCTGCTGTCTGCTGGGTGTCCCCAAGAGGGATGGTTTTGGAACTGGTGGTAAGAGAGCAAAGTTTCCAGGCTGAGATGCACTGGCTGGCAGTAGCAGGAGGAAATCGAAGGGCACACGACTGTGAACCCGTGTGCTCAAGATGGGTGTGTCAGGCATTCATCCTTCCTTCCTTCTTTCCTTCCTTCATTTATTTATTTAGGCTGCGTTGGGTCTTCGTTGCTGCACATGGGCTTCCTCTAGTTGCGGTGAGCAGGGGCTACTCTTCGTCGTGGTGCGCGGGCTTCTCAATGCGGTGGCTTCTCTTGTTGTGGAGCTCAGGCTCTAGGCGTGTGGCCTTCAGTAGTTGTGGCACACGGGCTCAGTAGTCGTGGCACATGGGCTTAGTTGCTCCGCGGCATGAGGGATCTTCCCGGACCAGGGCTCAAACCCGTGTCCCCTGCATTGGCAGGCAGATTCTTAACCACTGCGCCACCAGGGGAGTCCCAGGCATTCTTCCTTAAAAGCAAAAACCAGGCTGGGTACAGGGAAAGAGTGAAAACACCTTTGAGAAAAATTCCCTTTGGTGCTGAAGGACTTTTTATGGTATTTCTTTTTCATTTGATAATAGAGCATTTAGCAAAGAGAAACAGAACCCCATCGTTTTACTAGCACGGCAAAAGCATAGTTTTAGCAACAGCAGTGTCATCGTTTGGTTGACAGAAAGCATATGTTCTTGCGCACATTTACTTCAGAATAGCCACATCAAAACGAGAATGTGTTTCCAACAGCCTAGCATGTGGCGTGCATTTAAGTTTTAATTGGTGAGCATATGGCAAAACTGGCAAGGGTGCCTCTGTGGGGCTTTATCACTGATGGGGAGATGGGTGCAGTTGGTTGCCATCAGCCTGAGTCTACTCATCATCCCCAGGAGACTGGCAGACAAAGCAGGAAGGATCCACGATTTGATGGCTGTTTTGACTCCAGCCTACATGCATGTTTCCTTCCACTTCAGCAGTGACTCTGGCCCCTGATCAGCCAGCAGTTGCAGGAACAAGTGAGGCAATGGACATGCAAGCTCTAGAAAGCCACACATTCTTGGGAATAACTAGTGTAATTTCATCCCCCTACGTTCCAGCCTTACTTCCTGGAGTCAGACATGTAAATGTGCTCTAGAGCCGCTGGGGTAGTTTCTCTCTTTCATCACTGCTGCGGAGGAAATCATCTCCAAAACTACCTCTTGACCAGAATGCAGGCTCAGTGTCCACAAGGCCTCACTGCAAATCTGCGGTGTGTGAAGCTGTTCTAAAGATGAACAAATTAAATAAAATTCACACACATTCAAGTCAAGCCAAGCCACCAAAGATGGAGAATGGAGATGAGAGAGAGCAAACACGCGTGGCTGCACATTCCTGACACCCTCTGCACTCAATACACCAGGCAGCACATGTGTCAAGGGCACAACACACACCCCTGCTTTCAGAGGGCTCACCACTTGGCTAGTGACACGGGACATAGAATCCTATCAATGGGGGTCACGGTGGTATGCAGCCAGGCACCCAAGTGAGGGCCCTGGGTACCAAGTAGCAGGGAGTCCCTGGAAAGGACCCATAGCTGAGCCCTCCTCGAGCTGTATTAATCAAACACAGGAATGACAAGGCACAAGTTCTCTGGGGACCAAGACTCTGCCTTCCTCTCACGTCCAAGGGCCCCCAGTGTGGTCTTGGGGCCAGCATCTTCTCACAAAGTTCTCATGGACACTTAGGAAACACTGTGAGACTACACATTGAATTCACGAACATTTCTGCCCGGCTTCCTATTCTCTTTCATCAGGACCTCGGTCACCAGCAGTCCCCTCCACATACTCACAACCATTCCTTCTGAGTCATTGCCCTAAGCCACACCAGCTGCCCTCTCAGCAGGCCTGGTTTGAAAAAGTATCATCTACCCTTGCCGAGTCCCCTGGAAATAGGAGGGACCGTGAAAGTCTGCAGGAAAAGTCCTCGAGGGAGCTAAGATATTTGCCAATACCAAGGGATGAAAATTGCTCACAACTTCTCACTGATACCCAACAAGAGTACCAGTGGTGAGAGGCACATGGACACACAAGACAGACCCAGCTCTTGTTGCTATGGAGGTTACAGGGATGCTAAGAGATCCGACATGTTACCCGTGGCCTCAGCACGGCAAAGGTGGGCAAACCCTAACACCAACGGACACAGGGAAATCCCAGCCCCTCAGCTCCCACCAGACACAATAAAAAACATTTATAAACATGATGGATATTCTAAGAGTAAATTCATGTTGCCCTGGGAAGGTCTGGCAAGGGTTTTTGCAAAGCCTAGGACAGGTCATGAGTCTCTGTGCCAAAAGGACATTTAAGCAGAGTCTCCAAGGATGAAAAGGAGTTTAAGAGGGAAAACTGGACACAAATGTTCTGGGCAGAAGGAAAGAGCACGTGCAGCCGGGAGCACAGGGTGGGCAGGAGGAATGAAAGCTGTCCGGCGGCAGTGGCTGGGGCAATGGGCCTCATAAGGTGAGTTAAGGACCTGGGGCTTTACACGGAGGGCAGTGATGGCTGCTTCACGGAGAGACAGGCCACATTTCACTTTGTCTGAGAGGACCCCTGACTACACCCAAATCACAGGCAAACCACACTTCTGGCTGGGACAGCTGAGGTGGGCCTGTAGCTTCAGAGGAGGCTCTTAGTCAGTGTTGGGTGAACATTCGGGAAGCAAACCCCGCAAAGAGACTGAGGAGGAAGAGGGGGGCCAGTCAGGGGGGCTCAAGAGAAGAAGAAAATGAATAAATGGCATCAGTGGAAGAACACATGGGCAAGTGACAGAGATTCTGGACAGTGGGAAGAAGTTTTCCATCCCAGGATCCCCTGGAGGAAGCAGTGTGTTTGCATTCGAGGAGAGCAGGGGTGCTGCAGGCCTGTGGCCCCCTTTGGGGCGCTGTTCCTGAGCCCTGCGCACCAACTCTCTACTAAACCCTCAGACCCCTCTGTGGGGAGGGGTCTCTTACCGCCCTCAGAAAGCTGAGGCTGGGAGGGAACAGTGAAGGCCCAGGCCCAGGTGCCCAACAGC
The DNA here is from genome assembly GCF_008692025.1 of Phocoena sinus. Taxonomy (NCBI): domain Eukaryota; kingdom Metazoa; phylum Chordata; class Mammalia; order Artiodactyla; family Phocoenidae; genus Phocoena; species Phocoena sinus. Next base: position 38,616,334 of record NC_045776.1, read on the forward strand.
CCTTCTCCCCATGGTGGGTGCAAGCTTGGAAGTGAAATGAGGACATGGCAAGAAATGCCTGGCAACATAGAAGGCGTCCAAAACTGGGATCTGTCTTGCTGGGCCACAGCCTGAGAGAGCAGACTGACGGGATCTTGGCATTGAGAGAACATACTTAGCAAAGGCCAGAAAAATGTATTTGGCCGGAACCTGCACTGACCTGATTCAGAGAACTTTAAACTAAATTTTAAGGTTGGAGGTGGGGGAGTATAAGGGAGGAGAAAAAAAAAAAAAACCAACAAAAGAAAATTAAACTGTATAAAAGGATATGGTAAGGGATAACTCATGGAATGTGGAAGATATAACAGGAAGGAAGAGGTCCCCACGGTATATTCAGAAGGAAGTAACAAGGAACCTGGTTGCTGCCAGCCTGTGGGGAAGGACCCATAACCTGAACATGGCCACTAAAGGGAATTCTTTAACCAAAGGAAATAGACATTACAGGAGAGAGAGGCTGGGGAGCCAGGGTAGGAGCCCATCAACGTGAGAACCACAGTGAAAGAGGGAAAACCTAAGTGTGTTTGTTGAGAGAATAAAAAAGCGTGCCCCGTCTGATGACTGGGACGTCCCTCATGCAGATCACAACACTGGGGTGAGAGGAAAGAGCAGGCCTTGAGGATTTCAGCTCATTCCCTGTTCCAAGTCAGCCGGGGCAGACATTGACTCAGACTAGCTAGCTCTTTGTCCCTTTAAAAGCCCAGCACCAACTTCTCATCTGAACCGCAAAATCTTACTAGACATCCGGCCCCGTTTGGCCTTAAGTGAAGTAAGAATAAATGCTACCGTCTATAGTGTGCCTTCAACACACTGGTGCCGTCCTAGGAACTATAGACACGTCACCCTATTTTATTCTCATGCCAACAATATGAAGATTAATGTTCCCATGTGAGAAATGATGTTCAGAGAGGTTAAGTAACTTGTCCAGGGCTACACAGCATACTGAATACTCTAGGCCTGCTCTTCTAGACCCATTCTTTGTGCTCCTTTGTGCCCTGGGAGGCTGGTCTCTGCAGAGTTTGCGTTCCCTCTCACTTTCAGACGGGTCGGCCCCGGGAGGTACCTGCAAAGCTAGGAGGAAGGAGAGGCTGGCGTATTTATGGGGGGTCACTTTGGCAGAAGGTGTCAGGCCAGCTTTTCTGTCCCCAGGGCTCTCTCCCAAGGCTACAGCTCTTACCAAGTCCTAGCTGTTCACTAAGTTTTTCCAGGCCTGGAGGCAGAAACAGTGTTGGCAGTTTCCCACTGCTGCTAGTCTCTGGGTGCTTCCCTGCCCTCTGATGGTCCCGCGACCCTCTCCGCACCTCTGCAAACCGTCCCTTCGCTGCCTGCCTGCGGGCACCCTCTGAGCATGCGCCATCTACTTCCAACAGAACCTTGCTGATGAGCAGAGCTGGGATTTGAACTTGGACTGGGCTGTTAATCATGATGTTACACTGTGCGGTGGGTGACTTAAGCCGCAAAGGACAAGTATATAATCATTCCTGGAAGAACAAAACAACACAAAACAAAAAGTGGGCACAAATGTTCCAGCTCTGCTTTCATCAATGTCCCTGACAGCTGAGTCCGGAGTGTCCAACTGGAATCTCCTGTCATGCAATTTTTCTTTGAAGAGATAAATTGCTGGTAGAAAGATCTGAACTTAATAAGTCTTTGGGTGGCTTCAATTGATTTCAGTCTGTGATGGTGTCTCGATGACTTTGCCAGGACTTGGCTTTCTGGCAGGTCTTATGAAACTGAGGGCTGGGCCAGCCAGTTCTATAATAGTTGCTCCAAACTGTGTAGATTCCAGGGACCTCCCCCGTTCAGAGCTAATAACTAACACCATCGACTTTAAACTTGTGGTTTAATCATATAAATGCGAAAAAGGTCCCATGAGATGAAGCTCACAACTTTGAAAATTCTTTAGATTTTGCTTTTGGTGTTGGGCCAATTCTTGCAAAGCTGTTCACTCAGATTCACTCTAGAACAGGATTTCTCAGACTCAGTACTTTGGATATTTGGGGTCAGATAAGTCTTTGTTGTGGGTGGCACTGTATCCTATTATCCTGTGCATTATGGGGTATTTAGCAGCATTCCCCGCTTCCACGCACTGGAGGCCAAGACCACTTCCTCCCCAGTTGTGACAACGAAAGATGTCTTCAGATGCTACCAAATGTCCCCTGGGAGCAAAAAAATCACTCCTGGTTGAGAATCATTGCTCTACAGGAATAGTTTCATTAGGATGGGCACAAGTTCAGCCTACTTCAGCTTTCTAAAAAGACACTACCTGCAAAATACTGATCCATGGGTCTAATGAATTTGTATGCCTTTAAAATTAAGCCCAGCTTTGTCCTCAAAATTAGAGCTGGATCTTCCAAACAGGTTCGGGCCTAAGCCACCTCTTAAGATGAAAACCATATATGGTCAAGATTACCTTCAAAAGTCCTTTTGGAAGGTGCCACCTTGTAGGATCCCACACCCACCCTCAGAGTTCTGACGATCCAGGTTTTCACTGAGTTTCAGTGCAACGGTGTAAGAAGTCCTGGGCTTATAGTCACGGGCCATGTTATCTCCAAATACAGGTTCTTAAACTCTTAAATCACACTGGGTGCAGCAAGGTGTTCAAATGACAAGAGGCACATGAGAGTCAGGAATGGCTCAAGAAAAAACCAGATCCACGGCCCTCATGTTGTGTTCACCTGGGGACACACACCTGAGTTGTACGTTAAGCAGGATTACAAGCACTATTTAAATTGTAATTTTCACTCCCCCCTTTTGCCCCTCAGATTATGCTCCTGATTAAATTCACTTGGTTAAACATGTATATGATACAACTCCACTGTAATATCATATAGGACAAAAAAAGAAGCAGCCGGTTTCAGGTCCAATTACTGTAATATTGATTAATATATGGATTCTATTTCACACTAGAAACAGAAAATGAAAAGCAATTTAAGATGACCATATCATTTACTGCTCTGCTGTTACCTTGAACTCAAACCATATCATCCCAAACATCAACCCACAGTTATAAAGACTTCCTTTGAGCTTATTTAAATTCTTCTTCTAAAGTCAGATAGATAGGCCTTGTCTTGGTTCAGTGTCAAACAAGGATAGACTCCAATATGCGTTCATCCTTCCATTCCCAGTAGGGCTGGAGAAGCTCCTGGGTTAATGACATGCCCATTTCCTTACAAGAGCAAATAGAAAGACAAGCCCTTCCTCAAGGATGAAGACACTGTCTAATTCCAAACCGGCAATGCATTTCAACAGCACCCCTAGCTCCTGTCAAGTCCCAGACAGAAACAGCAGTGACATCAAAACCCAAACTGCTATTGTGGAAGAGATACACTAGCATTAAAATGGATGGTCCTGAATAATAACAGCTAGCAAAAAAGTGATCAAACTTGAGGGTTTTTGCTAATTCAGGCTTACCAGGATGTAGCTACTCTTGATGAGATGTTCTAATGTGATTAGTATCAACACTCATTCATCCTATAAATACTTACTGAGACCTCCCAGGCGTCAGGCCTTGTGTTAGGCACAAGGAAGTCAGATGTGAAAAAATATCTTCCCTAAAATATTTTTCAGGCTAAAGTGGCCTCTTAGGTAATATCCAAGAGACATTATAAGATCAAAACAATTAATATCTAAAGAAAATGTTAGCTCTTCCTGCCAGTAGAGTCTGGCCAAGCCTAAGCAGAGCCAGCTGGCCTGCAATTGGGGTATGACTAGAAATCCCACTTTTAAATTCTCATCCCTAAAAGCTGACCCTTCCTCACTTACATCTAGTCACTAATGGATGTGGCTTTCCACTTAGCCAGCAATTCAGTTTATTTGCACTTGTTAGCAAATTTATTCACAAAGAAATGGAGAAAAGTTCACTTAAAATGAGTATTTTTAAAGGTAGTTGAAGGAATATCTTAATTGTCAATTTGTCGAGTCATCCTCTGAATTTTCTCCCTCTTTTAGAGTTAGATCCTGAGAAAGAAATGGTCTACGTACATTATGTTGACTTTCTGCCCGAGTTCTCTGTCTACATTAGGCCACCAACACTTCTTCAGTCTTTACAGAGGGGCCTATATAGTCAAAGATGTGCATGGTCCATGCAATAAATTTCTGCGTACAGGGGAAACAGCTATCTCTGTAGATTAATGTACTTGCTTACTTTTTTTCATTTATTAGCTCATAAAACATTTCCTAAAGGCTTATTCTGCTTCAAGCACTGGAAGATAACAAAGGTGAGTACAGGCACTAGCCCTCCTCTGAGAAGCACACAAAAGAGAGAGGACCACTTGCTGTGTATACAGTGAAATAAGTCCTATATCCCAGGCACGCACAAGATGTAAGGAAAACACAAGAGAGGGCTCAAAGAGGCTTTAGAGAAGATGCTTCAACTAGATGGATAAAAGTCCAGTGGGCACCCCATGGGTGAAGGCACTCAAGTACAGAAGCATGCCTGAGAGAATAGAGCACTTTTCCATGACTGAGGGTGGTTTGGTCCTGATGGACAGTAACATGTACAGGTGGTTATGGTGGTAAGAGACTGGCTGTAGGACTGGATAACCAAGAGTCTTGAGTGCCATGCAAGATCTTACCTTCACATTGTAGATGATGGAGAGCCACTAGAGGATTTTAAAAACAAGATATAGACATGATTCTTTTTTTTGGCTGGGCTGTAAGAAGAACATGGAAGAGGTGAGATATAGTAGAAGCTACTGAAATGGTCCAGATGACATATGGTTAAGATTGGGACTAAGGCATTGACAATGGAGAGGCATGGGAGGGGGCTGATTTGAGAGAAAGGAGCACATAAACATTTGATGATTGACTTGATGTAGGGGTGAGCATTGAGGGGGGAGGCAAAGTTACATGTCTGCTTCCAATTTAAATAACTAGGCCAGGAGAGATGGTCTTAACCAGATAAGGACTAGGAGGTATGAGAAGGTTAGGGGTTTTATGGGTGAGAGATGAGTGACATCTCCCATCGAAAAGCCCCCGAATGGCACTTGGTAAGTCTGAAGTGTCTAAGGAGCATTCAGATGGCGATGCCTAAGGAGACTGGATACATGTGTCCTGAGCTCAAGAAGGCCACGGCTGGAGATGCAGACCTGGAGGTTTTCAGCACTTGGTAGGTAGTTAAAAATTCACAGATGGGGATGTGGAGGTACAGCCAGAGGGTGTGGCATGAAGATAGGGGGTTGCTGGGGAAGGAATATTGGAAAAATCTGACACTTCGGGGGCAGCTAGAAGAAGAGTCAGTAAGAAGGCTGAAACAAAATGCTGAGAAAGGTTGAGACAAAATGATGAGAAAACAATGATGACAGAAGTAGAAGACATGAAAGCCCGATAACATGTCGAGTCTAGAGATTATCTAGAAGATACACAAGGATACAGAGCTGCTGGATCTAGAAAGTCAACAAAAAGCTACTGGAACTTCCTAAAGTACCTGGTGGAGGCAGCTTCTTCAGAAGACATTACAGCTTTGGAAAGCTCTAAAGATTCACTGAACCCAGGAATTCTCTTGAAAAAGCACACTTTTAAGGACTGGAAAACCAACGTTTGATTATCTTGCCACACTGCCGGCGTTGTATCATTCTGTACAGATGCTTTATGGGAGGGGGTGGGGGAAAGACAGGGGTGTGGGGGAGGCAGAGGTGCTGGGAGGAAAAGAGGAGTGGTGGAGATGGCGGAGTACAGGTTGAGCACAGATAAAGATGCTTGAAGAAACCTGAGAGTTATTCTTCTTTGCTATTTCCGAGCTCTCAGTCACTGACTCTGGAAATGTGAAGTACCACACTGACTTAAGAATGTTCACTGTCCCTACCTGTGGAGGGCCTTCTGACTATACCTGGAAGCATTTACCCAAGGCTTTTACCTGGGATGAAAGGCACTGATGTCCCTGCAGATTCCCCGGTACCACCTCCACATGCAGACAGTGCCTGCTCCGGACTGGGCTTTACAGCTCCTGATGCTCTTTCTTTTTGTCAAATAAGAACAAACAAGGTAATGGCTGTTTAAAACTTGAATTTTTTGTTTACATTAAACAGATCTTAGGATGAAAATCTGATGGTAAATGTTGGTTAAAAACCATTATAACCCAAAACTTGGAAATAATTCTCCATGGGTCTATCATGTTTCTGGGGTCTTACAAGCTGATGCATTGAAAGCCTTTGTTCTGGACTATCTAAGGATGCGTGCATAGCAAATAGCCTTGAAAGACAGAGAAAGAGTCTCCCTCTGGAGCTAGCTACTGCCTGGTTTATTGCACACTGTGATCAAGACCATGTTTCCCTCTGGGACAAAGGGAAGACACGCTTACTGCCCAATATGAGATTTGAGGCCCTTAAACTCAGGGTTCCATTCAGTGTGTGTGCAGGTATCACTTGGGCTTATTCACATCACCTTGTGGAAACTGGGGCTTGGAGAAATGGCAAAATGCTGGTATTTTGGCTACTACTATTGCTATGAGTAATAAAGTCCTTTGTTTCTGAACCAGGAGTTTCGTGTCTTCTGCCAACATCCATGAGACAAAAGCGGGCTGATTTACTAGCTTATAAGTAGGGTAAAGTCTTGGACCTTTCACAGATTTTGATGCCTACTTGCCATCTATGAAATTATCATGCTGATCATATAATATCCTTCTTTAAAAACTTTCCCAATAAGAAGAACTACAGTCCTGCAGCCTGTGGAACAAAAACCACATTCACAGAAAGACGGACAAGATGAAAAGGCATAGGGCTATGTACCAGATGAAGGAACAAGATAAAACCCCAGAAAAACAACTAAATGAAGTGGAGATAGGCACCCTTCCAGAAAAACAATTCAGAATAATGATAGTGAAGATGATCCAGGACCTCGGAAAAAGAATGGAGGCAAAGATCAAGAAGATGCAAAAAATGTTTAACAAAGACCTAGAAGAATTAAAGAACAAACAAACAGAGATGAACAATACAATAACTGAAATGAAAACTACACTAGAAGGAATCAATAGCAGAATAACTGAGGCAGAAGAAAGGATAAGTGACCTGGAAGACAGAATGGTGGAATTCACTGCTGCAGAACAGAATAAAGAAAAAAGAATGAAAAGAAATAAAGACAGCCTAAGAGACCTCTGGGACAACATTAAACGCAACAGCATTCACATTATAGGGGTCCCAGAAGGAGAAGAGAGAGAGAAAGGACCAGAGAAAATATTTACAGAGATTATAGTTGAAAACTTCCCTAACAGGAGAAAGGAAATAGCCACCCAAGTCCAGGAAGCAAAGCGAGTCCCATACAAGATAAACCCAAGGAGAAACACACTGAGACACATAGTAATCAAATTGGCAAAAATTAAAGACAAAGAAAACTTACTGAAAGCAGCAAGGGAAAAATGACAAATAACATACAAGAGAACTCCCATAAGGTTAACAGCTGATTTCTCAGCAGAAACTCTACAAGCCAGAAGGGAGTGGCATGATATACTTAAAGTGATGAAAGGGAAGAACCTAAAACCAAGATTACTCTATCCGGCAAGGATCTCATTCACATTCGACGGAGAAATCAAAAGCTTTACAGACAAGCAAAAGTGAAGAGAATTCAGCACCACCAAACCAGCTCCACAACAAATGCTAAAGGAACTTCTCTAAGTGGGAAACACAAGAGAAGGAAAGGACATACACAGAAAGTGGGCTCAAGAATGCAGGATAGAAGGGAGATTTGGAAGATGGCGGAAGAGTAAGACACGATCACCTTCCTCCCCACAGATACATCAGAAATACATCTACACGTGGAACAACCCTACAGAACACCTACTGAATGCTGGCAGAAGACCTCAGACCTCCCAAAACGCAAGAAACTCCCCATGTACCTGGGAAGGGCAAGAGAAAACAGAAAAAACAGAGACAAAAGAATAGGGACGGGACCTGCAGCAGTGGGAGGGAGCCGTGAAGGAGGAAAGGTTTCCACACACTAGGAAGCCCCTTCGCGGGAGGAGACTGCGGGTGGCGGAGGGGGTAAGCTTCGGAGCCGTGGAGGAGAACACAGCAACAGGGGTGCAGAGCGCAAAGCGGAGAGATTCCCGCATAGAGGATCAGTGCCGACCGGCACTCACCAGCCCAAGGGGCTTGTCTGCTCACCCGCCGGGGCGGGCGGGGCTGGGAGCTGAGGCTCGGGCTTCAGTCGGAGCGCGGGGAGATGACTGGGGTTGGCAGCATGAACACAGCCTGCAGGGGGTTAGTGCACCACGGCTAGCCGGGAGGGAGTCCGGAGAAAAGTCTAGACCTGCTGAAGAGGCAACAGACTTTTTCTTCCCTCTTTGTTTCCTGGTGCACAAGGACAAGGGATTAAGGGCACTGCTTAAAGGAGCTCCAGAGATGGGCGCAAGCCGCGGCTAAAAGCGTGGACCCCAGAGACGGGCATGAGATGCTAAGGCTGCTGCTGTGGCCACCAAGAAGCCTGTGTGCGACCACAGGCCACTATCCACACCTCCCTTCCAGGGAGCCTGTGCAGCCCGCCACTGCCAGGGTCCCGGGATCCAGGGACAACTTCCCTGGGAGAACGCACGGCGCGCCTCAGGCTGGTGCAACGTCCTGCTGGCCTCTGCCGCCGCAGGCTCACCCCTCATCGTGCCCCTCCCTCCCCCCGGCCTGAGTGAGCCAGAGCCCCCGAAGCAGCTGCTCCTTTAACCCCGTCCTGTCTGAGCGAAGAACAGACACCCTCTGGCAACCTACATGCAAAGCTGAGCCCTGGGAGCTGTGAGAACAAAGAAGAGAAAGGGAAATCTCTCCCAGCAGCCTCAGAAGCAGCGGATTAAATCTCTGCAATCAACTTGATGTACCTGCATCTGTGGGATACATGAATAGACAACGAATCATCTGAAATTGAGGAGGTGGACTTTGAGAGCAAGATTTATGATTTTTTCCCCTTTTCCTCTTTTTGTGAGTGTGTATGTGTATGCTTCTGTGTGAGATTTTGTCTGTATAGTTTTGCTTTCACCATTTGTCCTAGGGTTCTATCCGTCCGTTTTTTGTTTGTTTTTACTTAAAAAAATTTTTTTTCTTAATAATTATATTTTATTTTAATAACCTTATTTTATCTTAATTTATTTTATTTTATTTTATCCTCTTTCTTTCTTTCTACTTTTTCTCCCTTTTATTCTGAGCCGTGTGGATGAAAGGCTCTTGGTGCTGCAGCCAGGAGTCGGTGCTGTGCCTCTGAGGTGAGAGAGCCAACTTCAGGACACTGGTCCACAAGAGACCTCCCAGCTCCACATAATATCAAACAGCGAAAATCTCCCAGAGATCTCCATCTCAACACCAACACCCAGCTTCACTCAACGACCAGCAAACTACAGTGCTGGACACCCTATGCCAAACAACTAGCAAGACGGGAACACAACCCCACCCATTAGCAGACAGGCTGCCTAAAATCATAATAAGGCCACAAACACCCCAAAACAAACCACCAGACGTGGAACTGACCACCAGAAAGACAAGATCCAGCCTCATCCACCAGAACACAGGCACTAGTCTCCTCCACCAGGAAGCCTACACAACCCACTGAACCAACTTTAGCCACTGAGGACAGACACCAAAAACAACGGGAACTATGAACCTGCAGCCTGCAAAAAGGAGACCCCAAACACAGGAAGATAAGCAAAATGAGAAGACAGAAAAACACACAGCAGATGAAGGAGCAAGAAAAAAAACCCGCCAGACCTAACAAATGAAGAGGAAATAGGCAGTCTATCTGAAAAAGAATTCAGAATAATGATAGTAAGGATGATCCTAAATCTTGGAAACAGAATAGAGAAAATGAAAGACACATTTAACAAGGACCTAGAAGAACTAAAGATGAAACAAGCAATAATGAATAACACAATAAATGAAATTAAAAATACGCTAGAAGGGATCAATAGCAGAATAACTGAGGCAGAGGAATGGATAAGTGACCTGGAAGATAAAATAGTGGAAATAACTACTGTAGAACAGAATAAAGAAAAAAGAATGAAAAGAACCGAGGACAGTCTCAGAGACCACTGGGAGAACATTAAACGCACCAACATTCGAATTATAGGGGTTCCAGAAGAAGAAGAGAAAAAGAAAGGGACTGAGAAAACATTGGAAGAGATTATAGTTGAAAACTTCCCTAATATAGGAAAGGAAATAGTTAATCAAGTCCAGGAAGCACAGAGAGTCCCATACAGGATAAATCCAAGGAGAAACACGCCAAGATACATATTAATCAAACTGTCAAAAATTAAATACAAAGAAAACATATTAAAAGCAGCAAGGGAAAAACAACAAATAACACACAAGGGAATCACCATAAGGTTAACAGTTCATCTTTCAGCAGAAACTCTGCAAGCCAGAAGGGACTGGCAGGACATATTTAAAGTGATGAAGGAGAAAAACCTACAACCAAGATTACTCTACCCAGCAAGGATCTCATTCAGATTTGATGGCGAAAATAAAACCTTTACAGACAAGCAAACGCTGAGAGAGTTTAGCACTACCAAATCAGTTTTACAACAAATGCTAAAGTCTCTTCTTTAGGCAAGGAACACAAGAGAAGGAAAAGACTTACAATAACAAACCTAAAACAATTAAGAAAATGGGAATAGGAACATACATATCAATAATTACCTTAAATGTAAAAGGATTAAATGCTCCCACGAAAAGACACACACTGGCTGAATGGATACAAAAACAAGACCCATATATATGCTGTCTACAAGAGACCTATTTCAGACCTAGAGACACATACACACTGAAAGTGAGGGGATGGAAAAAGATATTCCATGCAAATGGAAACCAAAAGAAAGTTGGAGTAGCAATTCTCATATCAGACAAAATAGAATTTAAAATAAAGACTATTAGAAGAGACAAAGAAGGACACTACATAATGATCAAGGGATCGATCCAAGAAGAAGATATAACAATTGTAAATATTTATGCACCCAACATAGGAGCACCTCAATACATAAGGCAACTGCTAACAGCCATAAAAGGGGAAATCAACAGTAACACATTCATAGTAGGAGACTTTAACACCCCACTTTCACCATTGGACAGATCATCCAAAAAGAAAGTAAATAAGGAAACACAACCTTTAAATGATACATTAAACAAGATGGACTTAACTGATATTTATAGGATATTCCATCCAAAACCAACAGATTACACATTTTTCTCAACTGCTCATGGAACATTCTCCAGGATAGATCATATCCTGGGTCACAAATCAAGCCTTGCTAAATTTAAGAAAACTGAAATCATATCAAGTATCTTTTCTGACCACAATGCTATGAGATGAGATATCAATTACAGGAAACGATCTGTAAAAAATACAAACACATGAAGGCTAAACAATACACTACTTAATAACGAAGTGATCACTGAAGAAACCAAAGAGGAAATCAAACAATACCTAAAAACAAATGACAATGGAGACACAATGACCCAAAACCTATGGGATGCAGCAACAGCAGTTCTAAGAGGGAAGTTTATAGCAAAACAATTCTACCTTAAGAAACAGGAAACATCTTGAATAAACAACCTAACCTTGCACCTAAAGCAATTAGAGAAAGAAGAACAAAAAAACCCCCAAAGTTAGCAGAAGGAAAGAAATCATAAAGATCAGATCAGAAATAAATGAAAAAGAAATGAAGGAAACGTTAGCAAAGATCAATAAAACTAAAAGCTGGTTCTTTGAGAATATAAACAAAATTGATAAACTATTAGCCAGATGCATCAAGAAAAAAGGGAGAAGACTCAAATCAATAGAATTAGAAATGGAAAAGGAGAAGTAACAACTGACACTGCAGAAATACAAAAGATCATGAGAGATTACTACAAGCAGCTCTATGCCAATAAAATGGACAACCCGGAAGAAAGGAACAAATTCTTAGAAATGCACAACCTGCCAAGACTGAATCAGGAAGAAATAGAAAATATGAAACGACCAATCACAAGCACTGAAATTGAAACTGATTTAAAATCTTCCAACAAACAAAAGCCCCAGACCAGATGGCTTCACAGGCGAATTCTATCAAACATTTAGAGAAGAGCTAACACCTATCCTTCTCAAACTCTTCCAAAATATAGCAGAGGGAGGAACACACCCAAACTCATTCTACGATGCCACCATCACTCTGATCACAAAACCAGACAAGGATGTCACAAAGAAAGAAAACTACAGGCCAATATCACTGATGAACATAGATGTAAAAATCCTCAACAAAATACTAGCAAACAGATTCCAACACCACATTAAAAGCATCATACATCATGATCAAGTGGGGTTTATTCCAGGAATGCAACGATTCTTCAATATACGCAAATCAATCAATGTGATACACCATATTAAAAAATTGAAGGAGAAAAACCATATGATCATCTCAATAGATGCAGAGAAAGCTTTCAACAAAATTCAACACCCATTTATGATAAAAACCCTCCAGAAAGTAGGCATAGAGGGAACTTTCCTCAACATAATAAAGGCCATATATGACAAACTCACAGCCAACATCATCCTCAATGGTGAAAAACTGAAAGCATTTCCACTAAGAACAGGAATAAGACAAGGTTGCCCACTCTCACCACTCTTATTCAACATAGTTTTGGAAGTTTTAGCCACAGCAATCAGAGAAGAAAAGGGAAAAAAAAGGAATCCAAACTGGAAAAGAAGAAGTAAAGCTATCACTGTTTGCAGATGACATGATACTGTACATAGAGAATCCTAAAGATTCTACCAAAAAACTACTAGAGCTAATCAATGAATTTGTTAAAGTAGCAGGATACAAAACTAATGCACAGATATCTCTGGCATTCCTACCACTAATGATGAAAAATCTGAAAGTGAAATCAAGGAAATACTCACATTTACTAATGCAACAAAAAGAATAAAATATCTAGGAATAAACCTACCTAAGGAGACAAAAGACCTGTATGCAGAAAATTATAAGACACTGTTGAAAGAAATTAAAGATAATACAAATAGATGGAGAGATATACCATGTTCTTGGATTGGAAGAATCAACATTGTGAAAATGACTCTACTACACAAAGCAATCTACAAATTCAATGCAATCCCTATCAAACTACCACTGGCATTTTTCACAGAACTAGAACAAAAAATTTCACAATTTGTATGGAAACATAAAAGACCCCAAATAGCCAAAGCAATCTTGAGAACGAAAAATGGAGCTGGAGGAATCAGGCTCCCTGACTTCAGACTATACTACAAAGCTACAGTAATCAAGACAGTATGGTACTGGCACAAAAACAGAAAGATAGACCAATGGAAAAGGATAGAAAGCCCAGAGATAAACCCACGCACATATGGTCACCTTATCGTTGATAAAGGAGGCAGGAATGTATAATGGAGAAAGGACAGCCTCTTCAATAAGTGGTGTTGGGGGGGGGTTCCCTTGTGGCGCAGTGGTTGAGAGTCAACCTGCCAATACAGGAGACACGGGTTCATGCCTCAGTTTGGGAAGATCCGACATGCCACGGAGCAGCTGGACCCGTGAGCCATGGCCACTGAGCCTGCACGTCCGGAGCCTGTGCTCCCCAACGGGAGAGGCCACAACAGTGAGAGGCTCACGTACCACAAAAAAAAAAAAAAAAAAAAAAAAAGGGGTGCTGGGAAAACTGGACAGGTACATGTAAAAGTATGAGATTAGAACACTCCCTAACACCATACACAAAAATAAGATCAGAATGGATTAAAGACCTAAATGTAAGGCTGGAAACTATCAAACTCTTAGAGGAAAACATAGGCAGAACACTCTATTACATAAATCACAGCAAGATCCTTTTTGACCCACCTCCTAGACAAATGGAAATAAAAACAAAAATAAACAAATGGGACCTAATGAAACTTCAAAGCTTTTGCACAGCGAAGGAAACCATAAACAAGACAAAAAGACAACCCTCAGAATGGGAGAAAATATTTGCAAATGAAACAAACTGACCAAGGATTAATCTCCAAAATTTACAAGCAGCTCATGCAGCTCAATAACAAAAAAACAAACAACCTAATCCAAAAATGGGCAGACGACCTAAACGGACATTTCTCCAAAGAAGATATACAGATTGCCAACAAACACATGAAAGAATGCTCAACATCATTAATCATTAGAGAAATGCAAATCAAAACTACAGTGAGATATCATCTCATACCAGTCAGAGTGGCCGTCATCAAAAAATCTAGAAACAATAAATGCTGGAAAGGGTGTGGATCAAAGGGAACACTCTTGCACTGCTGGTGGGAATGTGAATTGGTACAGCCACTATGGAGAACGGTATGGATGTTCCTTAAAAAACTACAAATAGAACTACCATATGACCCAGCAATCCCACTACTGGGCATATACTGTGAGAAATCCATAATTCAAAAAGAGTCATGTACCAAAATGTTCACTGTAGTTCTATTTACAATAGCCAGGAGATGGAAACAACCTAAATGTCCATCATCGGATGAATGGATAAAGAAGATGTGGCACATATATACAATGGCATATTACTCAGCCATAAAAAGAAACGAAATTGAGTTATTTGTAGTAAGGTGGATGGACCTAGAGTCTGTCATACAGAGTGAAGTAAGTCAGAAAGAGAAAAACAAATACCATATGCTAACACATATATATGGAATCTAAGAAAAAAAATGTCATGAAGAACCTAGGGGTAAGACAGGAATAAAGACACAGACCTACTAGAGAATGGACTTAAGAATATGGGGAGGGGGAAGGGTAAGCTGTGACAAAGTGAGAGAGTGGCATGGACATATATACACTACCAAATGTAAAACAGATAGCTAGTGGGAAGCAGCCGCATAGCACAGGGAGATCAGCTCGGTGCTTTGTGACCATGTAGAGGGGTGGGACAGGGAGGATGGGAGGGAGGGAGATGCAAGAGGGAAGAGATATGGGAACATACGTATATGTATAACTGATTCACTTTGTTATAAAGCAGAAACTAACACACCATTGTAAAGCAATTATACTCCAAAAAAGATGTTTAAAGAAAAGATAAGGACCTACAAAAACAAATGCAAAATAATTAAGAAAATGGTCACAGGAACATACATATAAATAATTACCTTAAACGTGAATAGATTAAATGCTCTAACCAAAAGACACAGGCTCGCTGAATGGATACATAAACAAGACCCATATATATGCTGTCTACAAGAGACCCAATTCAGACCTAGGGACACATACAGACTGAAAGTGAGGGGATGGAAAAAGATATTCCATGCAAATCGAAATCAAAAGAAAGCTGGAGTAGCAATACTCATAGCAGATAAAATAGACTTTAAAATAAAGAATGTTACAAGAGACAAAGAAGGACACTACATAATGATCAAGGCATCAATCCAAGAAGAAGATATAACAATTGTGAATATATATGCACCCAGCATAGGAGCACCTCAATACATAAGGCAACTGCTAACAGCTATAAAAGAGGAAATCGACGGTAACACAATAATAGTGGGGGACTTTAACACCTCACTTATACCAATGGACAGATCATCCAAAATGAAACTAAATAAGGAAACAGAAGCTTTAAATGACACAGTAGACCAGATAGATTTAATTGATATTTATAGGATATTCCATCCAAAAACTGCAGATTATACTTTCTTCTCATATGCACATGGAACATTCTCCAGGATAGGTCACATCTTGGGTCACAAATCAAGCCTCAGTAAATTTAAGAAAATTAATATCCTATCAAGCAACTTTTATGCCCACAACGCTATGAGATTAGAAATGAATTAAAGGGGAAAAAAGCGTAAAAAACACAAACACATGGAGGTTAAACACTACATGACTAAATAACCAAGAGATCACTGAAGAAATCAAACAGGAAATCAAAAAATACCTAGAGACAATGAAAACATGACAATCCAAAACCTGTGTGATGCAGCAAAAGCAGTTCTAAGAGGGTAGTTTATAGCTATATAAGCCTACCTCAAGAAACAAGAAAAATCCCAAATAAACAATCTAACCTTATACCTAAAGGAACTAGAGAAAGAACAAACAAAACCCAAAGTAGCAGAAGGAAAGAAATCACAAAGATCAGAGCAGAAGTAAATGAAATAGAAACAAAGAAAACAATAGGAAAGATCAATAAAACTAAAAGCTGGTTCTTTGAGAAGATAAACAAAATTGATAAACTATTAGCAAGACATCAAGAAAAAGAGGGAGGGCTTCCCTGGTGGCGCAGTGGTTGAGAGTCTGCCTGTCGATGCAGGGGACACGGGTTCATGCCCTGGTCCGGGAAGATCCCACATGCCGTGAAGCGGCTAGTCCCGTGAGCCATGGCCGCTGAGACTGCACATCCGGAGCCTGTGCTCCGCAACCGGAGAGGCCACAACAGTGAGAGGCCCACGTACCGCAAAAAAAAAAAACCAAAAAAAATGTAGAGGACTCAAATCAATAAAATTAGAAATGAAAAAAGAGGAGTTATAACAGACACCACAGAAATACAAAGTATTCTAAGAGACTACTACCAGCAACCCTATGCCAATAAAATGGACAACCTGGAAGAAATGGACAAATTCTTAGAAACGTATAACCTTCCAAGACTGAACCAGAAAGAAATAGAAAATATGAACAGACCAATCACAAGTAATGAAATTGAAACCGCGATTAAAAATCTTCCAACAAACAGAAGTCCAAGACCAGATGGCTTCACAGGTGAATTCTATCAAACATTTAGAGAAGAGCTAATACCCATCCTTCTCAAACTTTTCCAAAAAATTGCAGAGGAAGGAACACTCCCAAACTCATTCTATGAGGCCACCATCACCCTGATACCAAAACCAGACAAAGATACTACAAAAAAAGAAAATTACAGACCAATATCACTCATGAATATAGATGCAAAAACCCTCAAAAAAATACTAGCAAACAGAATCCAACAACACATTAAAAGGATGATACACCATGATCAAGTGGGATTTATCCCAGGGATGCAAGGATTCTTCAATATATGCAAATCAATCAATGTGATACACCATACTAACAAATTAAAGAAGAAAAACCATATAATCACCTTAATAGATGCAGAAAAATTTTGACGAATTTCAACACCCATTTATGATAAAAACTCTCCATATAGCGGGCATAGAGGGAACCCTACCTCAACATAATAAACCCACAGCAAACATCATTCTCAATGCTGAAAAACTGAAAGCATTTCCTCTAAGATCAGGAACAAGACAAGGATGTCCACTCTCACCACTATTATTCAACATAGTTTTGGAAGTCCTAGCCACAGCAATCAGAGAAGAAAAAGAAATAAAAGGAATACAAATTGGAAAAGAAGAAATAAAACTGTCACTGTTTGCAGATGACATGATACTATACATAGAGAATCCTAAAGATGCCACCAGAAAACTACTAGAGCTAATCAATGAATCTGGTAAAGCTGCAGGATACAAAATTAATGCATAGAAATCTCTTGCATTCCTATACAGTAATGATGAAAAATCTGAAAGAGAAATTAAGGAAACACTCCCATTTATCATTGCAACAAAAAGAATAAAATACCTAGGAATAAACCTTCCAAGGAGACAAAAGACCTGTATGCAGAAAACTATAAGACATGGATGAAAGAAATTAAAGGTGATACCAACAGATGGAGACATATACCATGTTCTTGGATTGGAAGAATCAATATTGTGAAAATGACTATACTACCCAAAGCAATCTACAGATTCAATGCAATCCTTATCAAATTTCCAATGGCATTTTTTTACAGAAGTAGAACCAGAAATCTTAAAATTTGTATGGAGACACAAAAGACCCTGAAGAGCCAAAGCAGTCTTGAGGGAAAAAAACAGAGCTGGAGGAATCAGACTCCCTGACTTCAGACTATATGACAAAGCTACAGTAATCAAGACTGTATGGTACTGGCATAAAAACAGAAACATACATCAATGGAACAAGATAGAACGTCCAGAGGTAAACCCACGCACCTTTGGTCAACTAATCTATGACAAAGGAGTCAAAGATATACAATGGAGAAAAGACAGTCTCTTCAATAAGTGGTGCTGGGAAAACTGGACAGCTACATGCAAAAGAATGAAATTAGAACAATCCCTAACACCATATACAAAAATAAACTCAAAATGGATTAGAGACCTAAATGTAAGACCGGACACTATACAACTCTTAGAGGAAAAACACAGGCAGAACACTCTTTGACGTAAATCACAGCAAGATCTTTTTTTTTTTTTTATCAAGATCTTTTTTGATCCACCTCCTAGAGCAATGGAAATAAATTTTAAAAAAAGGGACCTAATGAAATTTTAAAGCTTTTGCACAGCAAAGGAAACCATAAACAAGATGAAAAGACAATCCTCAGAATAGGAGAAAATATTTGCAAATGAATCAATGGACAAAGGATTAATCTTCAAAATATATAAACAGCTCATGAAGCTCAATATTAAAAAAACAAAAAACCCAATCCAAAAATGGGCAGAAGACCTAAATAGACATTTCTCCAAAGAAGACATACAGATAGCCAAGAAGCACATGAAAAGCTGCTCAACGTCACTAAGTATTAAAGAAATGCAAATCAAAACTACAGTGAGGTGTCACCTCACACCAGTTAGAATGGGCTTCATCAGAAAATCTACAAACAACAAATGCTGGAGAGGGTGTGGAGAAAAGGGAACCCTCTTGCACTATTGGTGGGAATGTAAACTGATACAGCCACTATGGAGAACAGTATGGAGGTTCCTTAAAACACTAAAAATAGAATTACCATATGATCCAGCAATCCCAGTACTGGGCATATATCCAGAGAAAACCACAATTCAAAAAGACACACGCAACCCAATGTTCATTGCAGGACTATTTACAATAGCCAGGTCATGGAAGCAATCCTAATGCCCAACGACAGATGAATGGATAAAGAAGATGTGGTACATATATAAAATGGAATATTACTCAGCCATAAAAAGGAATGAAATTGGGTCATTTGTTGAGACGTGGATGGATCCAGAGACTGTCATACAGAGTGAAGTAAGTCAGAAAGAGAAAAACAAATATCGTATATTAACGCATAGATATGGAACCTAGAAAAATGGTACAGATGAACTAGTCTGCAGGGCAGAAATTGAGACACAGATGTAGAGAACAAATGTATGGACACCAAGGGGGGGAAAGCGGCGGGGGTTGGGGGTGGTGGTGTGATGAATTGGGCGATTGGGATTGACATGTATACACTGATGTGTATATAATTGATGACTAATAAGACCCTGCTGTATAAAAAAAATATAAAATAAAATTAAAAAAAAAAACTTTCCCAATGCCATTCTGTTCCTTATCTTTACTTAGGTATACTTCAGGTAAGATTTATACTTTGCTTTAAAAAAACTCAAGACTATTTAATGTTTTAAAATTTGGTACAAGAAAACACATTGTAGGCAACTGTCGTTCTCTGTAGCAGGAAAAAAGGGAAAGTTTTTGCCTTTTTCCATTTCTTAGAGACAGAGAAATGGCAAGCAGAAAAACCCAGATTCGTGAAAGCTCTCAAAAAAGTTCCACAGCAGGTTTTGCAGGCAGGGCCTTGGCCTTGGGTTGAGTTCCTAAGAGATTCTGTCTCACTGACCAAATGGCATTAAGTAGCAGCAGTCAGGTGAGTTATGGGGAGCTGGGGCGGCCCTGAGTCATAGAACCACAAGGAATCTAGTTTCCTGCCAATTCATGAAATACTAGACTGGAGGTGTCCAAAAGCTTTATGCAAGGGGACCAGCATGCATTAGGCTGATGATTGACAATATTCCATTGCTACCGTGCCCTTCGGAGATAGGATGCTAGACGTTTCTGATTTCTGCCATGTGGACTGGGTAACCTAGGAGAGTGACTCTATACCTGAAGGAAACTGAAAACATGTTACACAATGAAGGTGACAAAGATGCTCAGTCAATGACTGGTAACAATGACAACAGCCGTGATGATAAATGAAAATGATGAAAAATGATTATTCATTTAAATAAACTGATAACTATATGTCTGTATTTTATTTCCAGGTGTGAAGATCAGGAAACTAGAGGAACTATCATATTTTCCAGTACTTTAAACGTTTGGATCTGTGAGAGAAAATATTAGTATACCATGTCCATAATTTCTGTAAGTGCCTCCAGCTGAGTGCTGGTGAATAGGCCATGGCCATATAAGCCATATTTTATATCTTCAGGGCCAAACAATGAGATATTTGGAAATATCTAGGAATTGATTACAGGTAGAAGAAACATCACTGTTGAATATATTTATCCTTGACATAAAATTAATAGAGTATGGTAAAAATTTTAAATGCATCCCTAACATTATTTCTGTGTGCAAAATAGAGAGTACTGAGCTAAAAATAAGGAAAGTAATCTAGCCGTTATGTATGCTTTCATGGCTATATCAGTGAGTGAAAGCACCTCGTAAACTCTTGGCAGCAGCTTCCTTCTACTGGGAAATGGTCATTTCTCTCCATTTAGCCTCAAGAGGGACTCAGGTATGCAAGCCAGGGAACCTGGAAAGAACACAGTCCTAGCTTCCACAGAAGGCAGTTCAACCTTGGGACACCCTGCAGGGACCATCTTCAACCTGGTTTTGAGATGACTGGTTTTCTCCACTCTGTTTCCACAATATAAGTGACCTAGATCTGACTGACACCCACTGGCCTGATAGGTTACCTTGCTGTATTGACATCACTGTGGGTCCAGAGATTATCATTATCTTTAATCCTCAGAATAACCTCCTCAAGAGTCACATCGAAGAACTCTAGCCCAATGAGAACACGGTGCCTTTTTCTCTAACTAGTGAGAATAACTTGTTTCCAGAGTCGTCTATAAGTTTCTTAAAATAATAGGAAGTAAACTTATTATAGAAATTCTGATGGATACCACCAGGCTCAGTGAAAATAAGGAAAGGGTAATTAAAGCAATGGATGAAGAGTGAGGCCCTTCCATGTTTACCTAAAATGGGGGCTAACTGTCTCGGTTAATTAGAGCACACTGAAAATGAGAAGACATGTATATGTTTGTTCATCACTTGGGCCTGATAGTTTCACACAAAGGAAAAATATTCAGACCATCACCACCAAGCTTAGGCACCACTGGGACAAACGCCTGCTGTGAACCACAAGAGGGCCAGGTGAAAAATAATTCAAGCACACGCTGACTTGATGGTGGGAGCAGTGGCATAATTTACACAAAAGTTACAGCTGGGAAGGTTTGGGGCTGAAAGATCTCACTAGATGGCACATAATGCTACAGGTATTTGACCATTAGCCCTCCCCTTTTTGTAAATATATTTTGTAAGAGAAAAGGTAAAGAAAGCTTTAATGTTTCCATATATTCTGCTATCAAAAGTTCTCCAGAATCCAAGTAAGCACTCACCAAGTGACCTTTAACCCTGAGGTATATATAATTCTGGAACAAATACCTGCTTTCCCTTTTTTTTTTTTAACAGATGTAATTCTGAAATGTAGATCACAATTTTTACAGATACTGGGGAGAGGGTCAGCAAGGGGATGGCGTGGCATTCAGGGGAGCACCACCACGAATGTCACGGCACCATGATGCCCTGATAAACGGCTTGGTTGGAAGTCAAGGCAGTGGTTTTACTCTCAGCGTGGCATCAACAAGATCTGAAGCACATCTTCCATCTATTTGAGCCTCAGTAAAACAAGGGTAATAGCATTTCCCCTACTTACTGAGATGCACCACAAGGTATTAAATAGCAGCATTTGGAAGGAAGGCACTGAGCACTACAAAAATGTGAGATGAATTATTAGCATATGACTCCACAAGGATAAAGAGCGAAAAAGCGAGTCAACCCCCGGCACGTTTGGACCACGTGCCAGGTGTTTGGTGCAGGACAAACATCTGGATGTGTGATTATATTTTGTATTCTTCCTTCAGCTGTTAGAATATTCTAAATATTAGGGATCAGCAAAAAATTACTTTGAGCTTTGAAAATGGGACCTGGTGAAAAGTTTAGACTATTAATTGGGAGCTGGCAGAATGCTTTCAAGAATGATAACAAACCAGGCTGAGAAAAACCTTTCTGTCATATATACAGAAAGGCTTCTGTCGTAAGGGCAAAGGCTCCAAATCAGGAGGAAGCTTCAGCAGTTCTCTTTGACAGCATCCTCTTATAGCATTTCTTCTTCTACCCTTAGAATTTCCAGTTGTATAATTCAGCTATGTATTTGGACAAGGTGTTAGAATACTTTGCGGGTTCCAACTGATTTGGATGATAATGAGTTAACGTACGATGGGCAGCACTTCTAGATTCTACAAGAGCCACTGCTTCCCCCCTCCCCCCAAGGAAAAAGCAAACGCCAATGCTATTTTATTAATTTTTAATTATGTCTAAATTGAAGCCCAGTATTCCTTTTCCTGATGCAGATACCACTATGGTGTGATTTCAGTCAAAACATTTTCTTAGTCTCTATTAATCCCTTCTCTGTAAAGGAAAATGACATTTGCTATTTATCTCTCTGAAAGCATACTGAAATAACTTTATTTTCCCCAAATGCATATTATGTATACACAAAATGAGTATTTTCTATGTTCTTACTGAAGTTTAAAATATTGTCTTTTTAATGGAATAGGATGGCCTCAAGTTTGACTATAACTGTACAAAATGCTTGAGGAACTGTCTTTTTGCCACAAACATGAAGCAGATTAAAAATCTTGAGGACAAACAATATTTACAGATACTGACAATTCCTTCTCAGCTTGGGGCCATTCTGTACTTCACAGTTTGGACAAAACCATTCTGTGAAGTGTTGCAGATACAACTCTTAGAGTTAAAAGTCCCAAGATTAAGTCCTGAGCCACAGCTTTGCAGGGGAATGTTTTTTATATTGCCTCTGGAAATACCACAACTTAGATAGAGCAGTGATATCAGACAAAGTTGAAAAGCACACTGCTGTTACAGAGCAGTCTGTTTTCCTGATTCTCAGAGCCTTAATATTTTAAGACTGACATTACTCACTATGACTGAGCCATCTGCCCACGACAATCTTCCATGGCTCAGGGACCAGGAGTGACTGGATGTGATGGGAAGCTGGGGTGCGACCAGCCTGCTCAAGCAGATTGAGCCCTGAGGCTCAGCGAGCCAGCAAAGAATTGGACAGACAAGATTATTCCATTACATCCAGTTCTGCTGAGGTCATGGAGTCCTGCCTTGTTTAAATTAGACTTTACACCATATTTAGTCAACCCTCATAGAGTTAAAAGTTTAGTGTCTCTGTTGTCTTCAGTTGGCTAAGTCTACATCAGGCTGCAAGCCATAACACTCAATTAAACCAAACAGTTCTGGCTGCAGAGCTAGTCAACACGCAGTGTTAAGTGCCTGTAGCCGAGAGCCATCCTCCTTGATAATGTGAAAGAAAACGGACCCACAATTCGCAGAGCCATCAGAAAACTGCCGATGCTCCAAGGCTGCAGTGTACAGTATAATTGTGTTTTCTCCAGATAAGCTAAGACAAGAGGGACTTTCTCCAAGGAGAGCCTGTCTGACTGCACACAGGCATCTACACCCGCCCCACACCATGTGCCAATCATCTTTTACTATAGTCTATTTTTTTCTTCCTCAATATTTAACTTCTATTTTCACGAGGTCCACGTTTCTTGCTCACTTTGATTAATTTTATCCTCCACCAGTTTAACTTAAACCAGACCAATAATTCTTACGGGAGAAACATTTAAGAGGGGTCATTTTATCGGGCAGATCCAATAGATAGATAACATGCAAATTACAGAGTAATAAATTAATCCTAACTTACTACCCTGTGAATTAGGATTGAATGTCAAGTAAGTCTTATTTTTGGCATTCTCCCTTTTCAATGATCACACACTGCAATCTTTACAATAAATAATTTTGCTTTAGTAAGTGGCTCTGCAGATCCCTAGTTATTAGGGACAGCTCAGGTCACAGTCACCTCCGAAGCCTCCCATGAGTTGCCTCTCAGTATGAGTTTGCATGTAGGAATGGTTACTGCTGCCCAGAAGAAGCCTGTCTGATGTTAATTGACTCATCAGTTCCCCTCTGCTCTCCCTGCACTCACCTTGGGGATGCTGAGCTGTTCCTGGGGAGGAAGATGATACCGTGAGAGCCTCTTGAGAGTCTAGAGATGAAGGGCAACGGCTCAGGGGGGCGGGTGAGGCAGGGGCTGCCGGTGAGGTCAGGTCCAAGGAGAGGTCAGCTCTGCCCCGGCTCACACTTCGGCTTCTCAGTTCCTTCTCATGCGCCTCAGCTGCCAACTGCTCCAAGTATTTGTATCTGAAAGTTAAATTCCAAAGGGTTTCCGTAAAAAGAAAGAGAAGCCCGTGGCTGATGCTTGTTTATGGATGAAACACCTGCAGAGTGAGCTGGTTTCCTGATGCACAGAGCACAGCGCAGGGCTGGCTGGAGGGCCCGTCTGCCAAAAACACCCAGCAAAGCCAAGATGCTAATGATTAAAAATCCTGCATCATTCATAACCAAACAAACAGGGGGAAGTGGCAACATCACAGTCCCCAGATACTAGATCCCTGCTGCAGAATCCTATTTTGCTCTTTTAGGAAACATTTGTACCAGCAAGCAAAACAGCAATAATGACCATCAAAAAGCCCCAGCAGTGACAGCTGAAAACCACACTCCCTCAGAGCTCGCAGCTGTGAAATGCGAGGGTGCCTTGGTGCGGCAGAGAGGAACAATGCCCCAAAATACCAAAAGGTTGTTGGACGAAGCCCTCTCTGGATTTCTGAACCTGCTTCAATGCTAACAGCAATGTGGCTGGAATTCACTTTGTTCTCTCGGTGTCGACTATGGAAAGTTTTTATATTCTAAAATATTCTGAGTAGGACTCAGACATCCAATAGCTTGGACCTGACGTCACATATAGTTTATTCATCAAAGTCAGTTTAAAAGAACAAAGATACATCTGTTTTGCATTTCAGGCAGGCAGAACCCAGTAACTGTTTATTAAGACCAGCTACCAATCATCTTCCTCATAGTGTGCTTTATAGATCAGACCAAAATAGCTTTGAAATATGTGCCTCTTCCAGATGTCTGCTAATTTTACCCACCATTATTTGTTCAGGAATAAATTTATGAATTCAGCTGTAGCAGGTTTCTGACTATCGTATCCACCATGAAACTTTGAGACAGCTTATTCCAGACCCTCCCTCACATCCATCCAGGTTCACTGCTTCAGTTTCTTCCAATGGGCAGGCCCCCACCCCCAGACACTGCACAGCGCACTTTTACTTCAGCCTGATAAGAAAGGCAGAGCGCACAAGTAAAACCTTTCAGGAGGATGCATTTAAAAAGCACGCGTTTCTTCATCCATCCTTTGGGGGGCGTGGCCCCCACATCTGTAGTCATCACCCCTTCTCTCTGCCAGTCCCAAGGCAGTCAGTCTGCCCTTCAGGACAGGCTCGCACACGCGTCTCCCTCCGGGAGGCCTGCCTTGACCACCACAGCTGGAAGTGATCCTGGCCTTGCCTCCGAACTCATGTCGGATATGTAGTCCATTCAACTCGGATGGCATTTTACATTTACTGCCCAGCATATGTAGTCATCTTTTCACGTGTGTAGGTCTGTGTTCAACAAACAGATAATAGGATTTTTGAGACCAGGAAGGTTACCATCCTTTGCTCTTTCCTTCGGCACTGTGCCTTCGTTGGCCGACGGGAAGCAGGCGACGTGTGCAGTGAGGGACCTGTCAAGCAGTAGCCTACCTGTACGTCTCCCTGCAGCCCAGGGCACCAGGGGGCAGAGCCAGCTGACTGCACTTTCCTGGGGAGTGAGTGTACTTTCATGGTGAATCTCTGACAAAAGATGTGGGACGGATCTGCATTTACAAACGTCTGCGTCACCCTTACCGGGCGAAGCTACACCCAGAAAGAAAGCTTTAGAAACTCTGGACTTTCCTTGCCAACAATGTCACCTCTCGAACAGCGCGAGAGGGACCAAAAGGAAGATATTTCTGAACTTGAATCAGACCAGCAAGGAAAAACCACCTGGTCGTGGAAGTGACAGGAAACGTGGAAGAGAAAGTGTTCTTGAGGGCAAGAGTCAGAGCCCATATTTTAAAAAGTCTGGGGGCAAACGGAAGGCCAGGAATGCTACGAGCCCAGGAGGAGTTCCTGAGCACAGGTGTCCCCACATGTAGTCCAAGCCATCTGCGACAGGATGGGGGACAGGAAGGAACAAAGTGCAAACCAAGGGGCCTGCACATGTCCAGGAGATCGGAATCCTGGAGGAGGGAAACAGTGCCCTAACAAAATCAGAGGGGTCCAGGGAGAGAGGTAAGAAAGCCTCGCACAAAACACTTCAGGCAAGGAGGACATCCGATCACTAACCTTCATTCAGTTGGCCTGGCCCTGGACCTGGCCTCTCCATTCCCCTCCCTGTGGGCAGCCAAGCTAGCAGGTATGTACTGGCAGCCAAAGGGTTCACCCCATTTTCCGGGGGACCCCAGGGGTGGCTCATCCAGGTTCTGGGTAGATATGACTCGAAGACTACTCCTGTGCACCCTCGGCTCACAGATGTCATCCTTGAGGATCCTTTAGACAGGGGGAGAGTCAGGGGTTTAATCTGAATCATTCCGAGGATGTTTACATGGTAAACAAAAATGGCAGGGGAAGGGGCACGGGGCCTTACTAAATGGGTAGAAATTTTCAGTTCTACAGATAAAGAGTTCTGGAGGCTGGTTGCACAAATACGTGAATGTATTTAACACTACTGAATTATACACTTAAAAATGGTTAAAATAACAAATTTTATGTTATGTGTATTTTTCCACAATTAAAAACTTTAAAAAATGGAAGGGGTGGGGAGGCCCAGGTGTCAAGAACCACTAAATCTTTCAGTGTTCCCCCGAGATGGGCCAGAGTGGGGAGGGTAAACGGGCATGCACGGGGAAAGCCAGGCTACCCGGCATGGAGAGCTATCTCCCACAGAACCTGGGGAGGAAGCTGGACCTATATCCTGACCTTCCCTTAGACAGTGACTCTAAGTGGTACTTGATTTAGGAGCCTGCCAGCCCATCTGATGACTGTCACATCTCTGGCTGCCTAGCAACACCACCCCCAACCCACAGACTCTGATGTAGCCTCCCAGGTACAAAGCACTGGGTTTTCTATCCACAGACCACAGCCCCCCAAAAAAGACTTTTTCACCTTTGCTACCCTTGTTGAAACAGTCTCGTTGTCCTGCCTCTGTCCATGTCTTTGTCTTTTCGTTATTTATTAAATATTCTGTTGCGTGCCTGTCATGTGCTAAAAACTGCAGTAGGCACTAGAGATTTAATAATACATAAGAAAAACCCCACCTTCTTGGCACTCATAGTTCAGGCGGAGGTACAGAAACAAACTTTGGAATGAGCTCAATACCCAACAGGGTTGCAGGTGGCAGGGCTGGTACTGCCATCAAGGGAACATATGATCATCTCTTTCCGCAGGGTCCAATAGAAACCCTGCTTGACTTTCAACTATACCGACTTACTAATGACTCTTCCTGCCACCCAACTACTCAGAAATTCTACCTTACATTAAATCAAAACCTGGCTCCCTCTAAGTTCTACTCTGTCCACAGACTGTGCTCAGAACCCTCTCTTACTGCTTCATGATCACTTTCAGGCATAATTTCCCAAATCCTTGCCCAGTCCCAACTTCCCCCCTTGCACTCTGTCCTCAGAACCTGTTTCCCATAAGGTACCTCCTCTCCATGTCCCGCTGTCTCCCTCAGACTACTCTCCACCCTGACCCCCACCCCACTCCAATAGTTCCCAGCCTGCATCTCCTTCCTTACCACACCTAAAAAAGGATTATTCATGAATGTCAAGTCAATCAATATCAGAGAGATCCTCTCTTATAATACTTTAAAAAATTAGAAATAAACCTAACAGAAACTTACTCTGGGTCTGCACCATTATCAATAAAACACTGCCTGAAATTATGGAATGAGATGACATGAATTGAAATTTTAAAATTAAAAAATTCATTACCCCTCAAAATAGCAAAATGACATTTATCTTGTTACACTCGATGATATGAACCTCAAAAACCCTCTGCTGTGCCTCTTGCTGTCTTTTTGAGTGTTTGCATTAGGGGAAAGAGTCATGGGACCAAACAAACATGAAGAGCTAGAGTCCTCTTCCATGTCTCTTTCCACCTCTGATCTCCATTAGTTTCCCCATCCATTTCCAAATTCCATTATACTTGGAAATCTTATCTTTTCCTGGCTTAACAGGAATTCCCAACTGCTTTCCAACAAGGGATGAAAGTATATCTCCCTCACTTCCATCTTTACCAGGTAATTCAAGCATCCAACTAACCAGGAAAAGTGGCTGGTCCAAATCAGAGGAAAATGCTTGGCTGCTTCCCCAGACCTCTGGGGAAACAGGGGTGGGCTGTAAGGAAGGAATCCCCCGTGGAGCCATGGAGAGCCCACTCCTGCACAAGCTAAGAACGCCCAGGCAGATGGGTGGTGTGGGGCTGAGGTCGGAGAGCAGAACACAAGGGAGAGAAGAGGAGTGGAAAACTCCTCTGCATGAATTTTCCAGGTATAAGTGATGCTCCGCTTTGGGGGAAAGAGCAGTAAATAATACTCGGAAAGAGGTAGTAGTGATTCGGGAAAAATTTGAGGTCAGTCTGAACTCAGCTCAGACCTTGACACAGCACCTGGTCATCTCTCCAGGAGCTTTGAGGACTTGCCTGTGCAGACATAACATGACAGTCAAGTTGTCCAAAAGTTCAAAAAAGTGCAGAATCTGGTGGGGAATCTAAAAAATAAAATTTGATTTCTTAAACCTGGGTATATACGTCATGTCCCCCAATGTCAAAAACAGGTACTAATTAGACACCAAAAAGTCTCTTTGTTTCTCTGCCAGCAACTTTCACTCTAAACTTGCTGGCCACAACTGATTACCAGGATGGCAATAATCTAACAGAATGCCGGAATTAAAGCAATGCCATGGTTTTGTTTACGAGGCTGACGTAAGCATCTAATTTTTTAATTGAACACAGGCAGTATCCACTCTTCCCTGCCTCAGACTGTCCTGATCTATTTAGCTGATGGTGTCTAAAAAAAATTAGCACAATTCCACTTTTTATTGGCATAATTCAGAGACTGTTAGGTTCCTGACTGGCTCTGGCGTGAACTCAGCCTTTCAGCTCTCCATGCAGTAACCCCATCTGGTGGTGGAGGGAATAACTGCAGGCCGTACAGTGGTAGGGGGTAAACTTGCCTTTTGCTGGTCTGCTTCCAAAAACAATTTCCTGGGCTTATCTAAGTTTACCAGACACTGAATACATTAACTTGGCATGGCTTAATGGGATTCAAAGTATGTTGCTACTGAAATGGTTTACAGCTTAAATATTTTAAAGCTGTCGGTTCCTTTGCTCATTTATTCGATACATCCTTCTTAAGTGCCTGCTATGTGCAAGCCCTGTGGCGGGCACTGGGACACCAAGGAAAATCAGGTGTGGTTCCTGCCATCCAGGAACTGAGTGCGGTTCAGTAGGAAGACAGGCAAATGACCGGGCATCTCCATGGAGAGTCTCAGGAGGGTGTGGCACCCCAGCCAGTGCGTGGCATAATGTGTGTGCTCAAATATTTGTTGAAGAAATGCTGAGCCAGTGACTTGGAAACACACAGGAGGGACACCTAACCCAGGGTCGGTCAGCAGTGGTGGTGTAAAGCATTTAAAATATATACCACATGCCAACATGCCAAACGAATATGCTTATTTGGTGAACAGTTTTGGAGGAACAGACACATATCTCACACCATGAAGGCACTAAATAATAAATCTGTACTTACTTGGAAAATTGAGATAACCAGGACACTCTATTCTACAAAATGCCAGGTACCCAAGGTCTTAGGTGTCTTAGGTGAAGCTATTATATTTTAATGAACACAGTCTCCTCTGCATGCTTGGTTGAGTGCAAAGTCACGTGCCATTCGGTTACAATGGGAAAGAAACAAATACAAACCTTTCTTCTCTTGCTTGTCTTTGCTCTTCTCTTTTGTCTAAATATTCTCGGCTAATGGAAATATGCAGAAGAAATGAAATGGGAAAGGAAAAGAACAAAATTAGATGCTCATAAAATTGCCAAGAAATCATTAACAGAGTATATAATGAAAGCCCATTATCATATCAGAAATGGAAAGTGGTTGTCACTGAATTTTTAAAAAATAAATATAAAGGCTATACTTTAAAAGCACTAAATATAATGAGTTTTCTATAAAATCACAGGGATGAAAACATGGGATTACTGGATTCACTCAGAGACTTTGCTAATTACTCTTCAGAAAGAAGACTAAGTATATAAGGGGAGGGGAGATAAAAATATTTTTAAAAGTTAAAACAATTCATAAATAAAATATGGCAATGACAAGCAAGCAATAGCTTTCAGAAGTGATTAACATACAATCAAGCTCTGGTAACTCCCCAGCATTCATCTCAAGAATTAAATCTGAGTGGGCCCAAGTGTCTTGGCCATTTTGTGTTGCACTCTACAGTTTGCACGTTCCTTCCAGGGCCCAGGATTCTTTCTCCGCATCCCTCACATTCTCGGTTTCTAAGCAGGAATCACTGGAAGCTCTTGCTTTGTGCATTCTCTCTTGTCTTTATCCACAAGATGTCCAAATTTGTCTAATTTTGATGTTTGTTTTTCTGTTCCTACTGGAGAGGTTCCAACTTGAATCTAAGTTTAAGACTGTGTGGTCAGTCACTTCTCAGTTAACCATTTGTTTTCCTGGAGAATTCTGACATCACAGTTTTCTACGTCACAAGGTAGCTTAAGTACTCCACCCCTCTGTGCACTGATAACTGGATATAAAGGGGTACTAAGTCAGAGCAACCAAAGCAGGTTAGGAGAGGGAGAAAAAGCAGCAAAGAGACAAATTTGTTATCATTTATAAACAACCATTCTCATCACTTACCACACTAGAAATAATATTTCCCATAACCCAGGAAACTTAAGATCATATTCGACAAAAATAACAACAGATAAGAATGCTTTGCAAAGAAAAAAGCACAAGGATCATGACTAACTTAAATCAATGAAGTGGCTGATAAAGGATCAGCCATTTGGGTAATCCCAGGGACTACTCTATAAAGCTTTTCTTATTTCCTTCTTTGAATTTCTTTTCATTCACATCCTCAGATTTTCAGAATGGAACTGAAGTCATCATAATTAATAGCTCTCTGCAGTCTTTACTGACGATCAGCATTCCTTTCTGGACAAGGATTATTTTGCCAGGGTCTCTCTATGCCCTTAAATGACGAGTGAGATCCTTTTATGACCAAGAGGAAATAGTGAATAGCTATGAACGTGATCCCTGAAGACAGGTTGCCCGGGTCTAATTCTCACTCTGCCAACACGTGTGCTGAATATATATTACAATGCACTCTTGTCCTATTCTTCTGGGACTTCAAAGATATAAATACCAGATGTATTGTTTCACAGGTCCATGAGGCACTGTTCATTTTTTTCAATATTTTGTTTTGTCTTTCAGATTGGAGAATTTCTGTTGTTTTAACATCAAATTCACTGACTCTTTCTTCTCTCATTTCTATTCTGCTGTTGAAACCATTCAATGAATTTTTTATTTTGGTTATTGTATTTTTCAGTTCTACAAGTATTTCCATTTGGTTCTTCTTTATATCTACTATTTCTCTGCAGAGACTTTTCATTTGTTTCCAGAGTATTTGTCTTTATATCTTAGAACATGTTTATAATAACTGCTTTAAAGTCTTTGTCTGATAACGACAACATCTATGTCCATTTGTGGTTAGCATATTTTGATTCTCTTTTCCTTTAAGAGTTTTCCTGTTTTTCTATGACAAGTTGTTTTGGATTGCATTCTGTACATTTTAGGTGTTTTGTAATGAGACTCTGGACTCATTACAAAATTCTATGAAGAATCTTGATTGTTTTCTTTTAGCAGGCAATCAACTAAGTCAAGCTCAGCCGGCAAGTTCTGACTGCCTTCCGATATCAGTTCCAATGTTAGCTCAGCGTTCAAATATTTTTAGTGCTATTTACATCAGGCCCTTATATGCACCACCCAGTGGCCAGTCTGGGACCTGAGTGTGTTCCACTCAGTACTTAGTTCTTAAAGCCTGTGGTATGCTGTTTAGGTCCTGAGCCACATGTGCACAAAACTAGAGAGGATCTCAGGATTGGTCTCTTGATCTCTCTCCTCTTTGTGGCTTTCCCATCATTTTCTGGATTCCCTGGGTCTCCCTTCCTGGTCCTCTAGCCAGAAAGCTTGGGCTTTATTTTCCCTGCTCTGCTGCAGACTTTCAGTAATTCTATCTGCATATAGGGCAAGGCAGCAGGAGGACACAGAGAGGAAAAGAAGTGCTCTTGCAATCATGCTCTTCTGATCACAGGAAGGGTTCCCTCCCTCAGAGTTTTAGGCGCCTGCCTGGACACTGCTGCCATCACTGTGCTTCTGTAACAATATTGCTTGGAGGCTGGGGTAGGAGAGAAGAAAAAAATAAGAAAAAACAGGAGACGTCTCAACTCTCTGACCCTCAGGAATTCATTTTGCAGCTCCCCAGTCCAGAAAAAGAGGGCTTCTTTTACAGCTCTTTCAGTTCACACTTGGTATGTGATTCTGAGTTTTGGAGTGCTGTTGAGTACATGCCATGTGATATTGGAAGGAAAAAATGGTAAACTCTCACTGGTTTGGTGGCGCTTTGAATGCTAGTCTCCATCCCCAGTTCACCTGCTCCCTTTTACAGTTCAGAGTTCTCAGAGCTCCATGCTTTAAATCTGTCCATGATTTATGGTTGCACTGAATGATCTGGTAGAAGAGACAGGAGGGAGTGTGTTGATTCCATCTTTCCCAGAACTGGTACACTGTTTTAAGAGGTTTTCAATCAAAATCTTTAGATGCGTAAGCTAATCTCTGAATTTTCCATGTGTTTCAGTCAGATTCTCTGCTGCTATTTGGTGGTGAAATATGTGAATCTCTCAGAAGGCACTGAATCAGGAAGCATTTAACCTGTTCCAGTGGTTTGACAGATTGGTCTTTCCAAAAGTGACAACTTCCAGAGCTACCTCATGAGAAATGGTGCATACAGGTCTGGTCTTTCCATATATCATTTGGTAGAAATCTGACAGCTCAAGGTATATACCACACAATTATGGTATGAGAAGGATGTTGGTTTACTTCATGCAGCCCATTAGCCCCATCTTACAAAAGTCAGGATTAGTGTTTCACCCACAGACTTGGGATACTTCTTTTCATATAGTAGTGAGTTACGGTCAAGGCAAGTTCACAACTCTGCTCATGTTTTGGTCATTTCTACAATTCTACGTACTCTTCCTGGTTGCTGGTAAAAAAACATTATTGAACTTGTAAATCCTCATTGACAATGCTTTACATTCTTTGTAGATTTCACTGGGAGTAATCGATTGGAATACTTTTCCCAAAAAAAGTGAACTGAGGAAAAAGGAAGTGGAGATGGGAGAGAAATAAAAAAAAGAAAGAGTGTGGAAGCTATGGGAGAGGTGAATGGGAAGATGAAGGAGGGGGAAGGAAGGAGATGGGGAAGACAAGAGGGAAGTAGGGGAAAGATAAAGGGGACAAAAGAATAGTAGAAGGTATGAAATGTGTAAGGAAAGTGTCTGGCGTTTTATAAAGCACTGCCCAGCTTGAACCCAGGCGAAGGGAGTGTTAGGAGGTTGACCGGGAGGATGGGGGCAACGGGGACAGCTGATCTGGCTGAAGGAGAAAAGGAGTGACGCTGGACTCAGCGGGGCAGACAGGCCAAGACATGGAAGCTGGAGTGGGCCACACCAAAGAACACATCCTTGGAGCTGGACAGAGACCAAAGCAATCAGAGGGACAATGGGCTGGGAGTAATCAGCACAATGCCTCTTTCTCCCCCATAGAAGGAAAAATTATTGCTTAAAAAATATGAAATATTGCTACAGAGAGTAAGAAACAAACCAGAAAGTGGGAAAAGCATCTTCTTTTAGGTGTCCAATAAAATAAATATTAACCATATGCAATGGTGAAGGCATGTGATTTAATTTTCAGCTCATTCTTTAAAAAATCTTAAAATCTGTCTTACCTGAATTTGTTTCTTTCCTCCCGTTCTATTCTCTGCAACCTTTCTTCTCTCTCCTGTCTCCGCCTCTCTCTCTCTGCCGCCAAGGACTCTTGGTGCTGCCTAAAGGATGACGTGAGAAGACCACTCAGTGATGACCTAAAGATACAATGAGTTAATGTTTGATTGGCTTGTTCAGTGATTAAAAGTACTAATGCAGGAATCAGTAAGTCCTTGGTCAGAACTGAGGGTCTGCTAGTACCTAGGTAATACATGGGGAAAATTACTGAGTGTCTCAGGTCTTCTGTTTCAAGATCTTCATATGTAAATGGAGGTAAATAACCTGCTTCATGTGCTCAGAGGACAGAAAAGTGATAATGCATATAAAATACTAAGCAACATGCTTGGCATACAAGCAGTCATCAATAATCAGTGCTATTATTATCAATAAGTATTCTAGGAATATACTTAATATGTATATACATTATTCTCTCCACACACACACACACACACACACACACACACACACACACACACATTTTAAAACTGGTCTATGATAAGACTTTGATGAGCTGGAATCAACATTCAATCTAAAACTTTTCTATTTTACATGTACTACAAATATTTTGCTATACACCAGTTTCTCAATATACCTCCAAAAATAGTTATGTCATCTTAAAACAAGATGTTGGGATGACAGATAAGGAGAAAAAGACAGCAGTGGTCTGAAATCTGAATGCAATTAAGGAAATTTCATTCCATGTCAAGAAGCATGAACATGCAGCTTATTCAGAGGATGGCACTTGACTCTGGTAATACCACACAAACAGTCTGGACTGTTCACTGAAGATGCTGTGTCGGGGAAGGTCAGCTGTGTGATGGCCTCAGTGAAGAATCACAGGAAATGTTAAGTCAGGAGAATGGGTAGGAGAAGGCATAATTAGATAACTACATGGAAAATAAAGAAGAGGGTTAGCTGGTAAGAAGAGTCTGTTGGACCCCTGGGGAATAATAAACATAATCTGTTACAGACAATTGGCCCTTCATTTATTGAGGGGAAAAAAAAAAAACTTCTAAACTAAGACACAAATATTTCTAATATATAGCTTGGGTAATAGCCTACTTGAATTTGATGAAAATATACCTGTCTGGTGGGGAACACAAGGTCCTCCCAGGAGAAAGATGTGACTCTTGCATCACACACATTCTGCCGTAAGTCACACAGCTGCTCTCCCTAGAAAAGGTGAGTCACCTCTGGATATCAATCAGAGGTGGGAGGAGAAGTAGAGGGAAGAAACCACCATCCCCAGTAGCTACAGGGAGGGAGTAACCAAATCCTATGTAAGCAGCTTTTGGCAGGAAAGAGCTCTCTGCAGGAGAGAGCTCCTTTTGTCTTGTCACTTTAGCAAAGCTATATTGTAACTAACTTTAAACCAGGAGCCCCCATGCCCTACTCATCTCCGGCCCAAGCATACGTTTTAAACCTTTTGATCACACAATACCTTGCTTAACCTGTTGGTTCTTTCCTTAGATCAAAGAAGTAAAAATGAAGAATAAGTAATTAACAGATGACTAAATCTTTTCCCCAGCTTCCCTGTCAGTAATCCTATGAACAAACTGTTAAAACAATATAGCATCTAAAGAAAGATTACAAGGAGTTGACAAGCCTGCATGCAATGGGAGATGGCAATGAAGCTGACCCCTTATCTCAGTGATTGAGATTACTCCCCCTTTTTCCCTTTAAAAATGTTCATGGCTGAGCAGAATCTTCAGAGTTGGTTTTGAGACATGAGTCCACCTTCTCCCCAGGATGCCGGTTTTCTGATTAAAGCAACCTTTCTGTTTCTACCAGCACTTGAATCTTTTCCTTTTAATTTTAATTTAATTTTACTTTTTAAAATTAAGTTTTATTGGAGTATAGCTGCTTTACAATGCTGTGTTAGTTTCGCTGTACAGCAAAGTGAATCAGCTATACCTATACATATATCTCCTCTTTTTTGGATTTCCTTCTCAGTTAGGTCACCACAGAGCAATGAGTAGAGTTCCCTGTGCTACACAGCAGGTTCTCATTAATTATCTATTTTATACATAGTAATGTACATATATCAATCCCAATCTCCCAATTCATCCCACTTCCCCCTTCCCCCTCCCCCCACCCAGGGGGGACATCTGTTCTCTACATTTGTGTCTCTGTTTCTGCTTTGCAAGTAAGTTCATCTGTATCATTTTTCTAGATTCTACATATAAGTGGTATTGTAAGATATTTATTTTTCTCTTTCTGACTTACTTCACTCTATATGTCAGGCTCTAGGTCCATCCACATTTGTGCAAATTGCACAATTTCGTTCCTTTTTATGGCTGAGTACTATTGCATTGTATATATGTACCACATCTTCTTTATCCACTCTTCTATTGATGGACATTTAGGTTGTTTCCATGTCCTGGCTATCGTAAATAGTGCTGCAATGAACATTGGGGTACATGTATCTTTTTGAATTATGGTTTTCTCCAGGAGTGGGATTGTTGGGTCACATGGTAGTTCTATTTTTAGGTTTTTAAGGAACCTCCATACTGTTCTCCATAGTGGCTGTATCAATTTACATTCCCACCAACAGTAGAAGAGGGTTCCCTTTTCTCCACACCCTCTCCAGCATTTATTGTTTCTAGATTTTTTGATGATGGCCATTCTGACTGGTGTGAGGTGATACCTCATTGTAGTTGTGATCTGCATTTCTCTAATGATTAGTGATGTTGAGCATCTTTTCATGTGTTTGTTGGCCATCTCTATCTCTTCTTTGGAGAAATGTCTATTTAGGTCTTCCACCCATTTTTTTGATTGGGTTGTTTGTTTTTTGATATTGAGCTGCATGAGCTGTTTGTATATTTTGGAAATTAACTGCTTCATTTGCAAATATTTTCTCCCATTCTGAGGGTTGTCTTTTCATCTTGTTTATGGTTTCCTTTGCTAAAGCACTTGAATCTTGAGTATTGACTTTTGAGCAGAGAGCAGCCAGACCTAAGTTCAGTAACACCTATATTCTGGGTTCACTAGGCAGCTACTATAGCACCTTGGACCTGTAGGCATAGATAGAATTTTATTTATCTTTCATATAAACAAAGTCCAGACTAGCTTGTGTAACTTCTATCTTATTTAAGATACTGTTACCTGTTTATTTTTCTGTTATATACAGCCAAATCTAATCCACGATCAGAGTGGAGAGATTTCCTATGTCACTCACACAGTGATTGAGAGAAACTGTTATGAATGTAACAGACTTGTTTAACTTGATTAATAGGTTTAACCTAGCAGATGACCATATATAACCTGGTGCCCCAAATTAAAGAAAATGCAATCTTCTCAAATACACAGGAACTATTCAAAAACTGATGGTCAATCCTGTGACAAAGTTCAAGCTCGTGAATGAATACCAAGAATTGGTTTTCATGTGGGCTACCTTTCTAACCACACTGCAGTTGAGTTAAAAATAAATAAGAAGAAGATACATCTGAAAAGTCCATATAATTGGAAAAATTTTAAACCTTTCTAATTAACTCAGGTCAAAGAAGAAAATTAGAAAGCATTCAAAGAGTATTATAATGAAAAGACTATATATCAAAACTTTTAGGATGCTTCTAAAGCATAATGAGTGAGCAACTCAACAATTTGAAAAGCAAGAATGTAATAAATTCATTATTCTTAGGAATAGAAGAGAGCTTTCTAAACCTGACAGTGGGTATTCAGTAAAAAAAAAAATTTTTAACTATGGTAAGCGTCATTCTTAATGCTGAAACATTAAGAGCAGTTCAATGTTAGAAGTGATACAAGGATACCCCCAGAATTGCCTGTATTTGAAGTTATTCTTAGCCAGTACACTAAGTAAAACAAATAAAAGCATAAGGAAGGGAAAGAAATACGTCATTATTTGCAGATAATATCAGCTTTTTAGAGAATCAAAAAAAAAAACCCTACAAGTTATTAGAATTAATAAGAGTCTAGCAAGGTTTCCCAATATAAAACGTACAAATAGCAATTGTATTTTCATATATCAGCAACAATTTACCAAGTTAGCCACAAGGTAACTATGAATTACTTAATTATATGAAAGACATTTATAAAACTTTATTAAAAGACCCAAATGAATGATAATTATATCACATTCACATATAGAAAGATTCAATACAGTCGAGATGCCAATGCCAATTCTTTTTCAATTTATACAATTCTAATACAATTCCAAATCAATTTTATTCAACATTCCAAAAGGATTTTCCATGGAACGTTACAAGGTGGCTCCAAAATTTTTATGGAGGAACTGAGATCCAGGAATAACCGAGACAATTTTGAATAAGAACAAAGTGGATCACTGGCCCCACTGTATATCAAGCCCATTCTAAAACCACAATGATTAAATGTGAATGTGGTCTTGGTGCAAGAACAGAAACGTGGAATGACACAGGCTCATACACATATGGAATCTTGATTCATGATAGATGTGTCATTACTTATCAGCAGGAAGGAAATGAACTATTTAACAAATGGTGCTGAGACAACTATTAGCTATATAAGACAAAATACAGTTAGCCCTTCCTCATACCAGACACAAAAATAAATTCTACGAAGTTTAAGTGAAAACGTAAAAAGCAAAACTTTACAACTTCTAGATATTAGGATAAGAATTATTTTAGACAAGAAACCCAAAAGGGAAATCGAAAAGGGAAAAGTTAATACATATGCATATGTTAAAATTTAAAATTTGTATACATTGAAAGACTAAGGATAAAGAAAAGCCACAGCCTGGGAGAAGCTAACTATAACACATATAAACCACAAAGTATTAGTAAACTCAATACAAAGAGAACCCCTCTAAATCAGTATGAAAAAGACAAACTACCCAGGGGAAAAATGGGCAATGGAAAAATGAGCAAAGGATAATATGGGCATTTCACTGAAGAAGAAAATTAAATCGCCAATGAATATATGAATGCTACTCATCTTCACCAGAAATCAGGGAAAGGAAATGTAAGCTAAACCCATAGTGAGATATTGTCTCACACCTCTCAGGTTGAAGGTCGACAAAAATTAGTGCCTGATGACACTAAGCACAGAACAAGACAACAAGAACTCCTATGTATTGCTTCTGGGAGTCTAAGTCGATAAAATCGTTTTGGAGAAACTTAATACAGTTGAAGATGTGCATATCCTCTGTTAATAGCTAATAATTAGAAACAGCATAAATATCTACAAATGGAATACTCTATACTTGAGCAAATGAATGAAATACAGTGATACGGACTAACTTGGATGACTCTCAAAAGCATAATATATTGATAGTGACAAGTAGTTTGAAGAACATGAACAGCATGCTATCATTTTTATGAAGTTTAAATACATGCAGAGCAAAACCACACACTATTTAGGGATACATGATATTTAGAAAAATATAAAAACATATATGGAAATTTTAAACACCAAATTCAGGTTAGTGGTCATCTCCAGAGAAGAAGAAAAGAGATGAAGTCTTCAATTTTATATATAATGTTCTTTATTGCTCTATAATTTCTGTAATTATCTACAATTTTCTGTAAGCCTGGAATACATTTTTAAAATTCATTCCACTTCTCTTTAATAATCAAAAGTCCTTGGGTAGACAAATAGCTCACAGTTAATATAAAATATCTTTGAAGTCCCAAGCTAGCTGAACATTAAAAGTTATGTCCAATTACAAAATTTAAAAACAAAACAAAAAATAAGGTACCCTACATAGGACAATTATTTTAGGCGAATCTGATTCTAGCTCAGCTCCCAGCCTGCCCTGTGTGGTGGTCTTCGTAAGGATCAGCAGCTTCATCTCTTGAGTTCTCTTTTCAGAGCGAGGAGAGAGAAGCTCTTGGGTGAGGAGCAAAATAAGGACCTTGCCATTTCCCCTTATGCTTCTGACTTTAAATTTGTTCTTCTAAATATATCAGCTTGTTTCAAGAAAACTTCATGCATGGTAACTTAATAATGGGTCATTAGTGGCTATACTAATGAGGTCACGGTGAAGCTTCTCTATATCATTCATTAACATCATTTCCTTGTTTCAAATGAGAATATTGGAGCTTGTTTAAAATCAGAATAGTATTAGAACTTGAGAAAGTAAAAAGTGTTCAATCTTATCTAGTGGATGCTGTCATTCCTTCCTGGGTGCCTCTAAGGAAAGGGAATGCAGATGATCCCCTGTCCACTGAGATGCTGCAAAGGCAGACCTCGTGTTGGCTCTGAGGCCAGTGTATATCAGCGAACACACAGGCAGGCAGTGTTGACAACACGTGGAGGCTCTTTCCTGTCAGAACTGAGATGTGAGCTGCTAATGCAAAGCAATGAAGACTGGTTCCTCTTTTCCTAAAATGCAGCAAATGCCTTCTACAATTCAAGATCCATTCTTTTGGGTGCCCTAACACAGATTCCTGTAGCAGGAAAGGGCAATTAAAGGGCCTCATGAACATATAATCTACTTTGGTCATACTGGGAACAAAGAGTTATACATATAATATTAATAAATTAAATTCCTCTCGATCTCCCTCTACCTAGATAAGCCAAACATGTAAGAGTATAAACCCTGGCCTTATAAATCCTATTTCTGGAAATAAGCTTACCTATAATACCAATGCTGGAATGCATTCAAACCATACAAAGGGAATATCCCAAATCATTGCTAGAAAAAATTAAAAGAAAATACCCAAACACCAAAATTCAAGGTAGTATGGTGAATTTTTCTCTTTATAAAGGCATCTTCAACAGATTTCTATCTTTCATATTCAATCTTTCAGGAAAATGCCTGTAGTGATTGGAAGTTGCTGCATTGTTTAATCTTGGCCAGTCTGGGGACCAGTTAGGGTGTAAAGGAATAAGCACAAGGCTTTGGATTGAGAAAACCTGAGTTTGGCCAGTCATTTTACCTCTCTGAGCCTCACTTTACCTGTCTGTAAAA
The DNA here is from genome assembly GCF_008692025.1 of Phocoena sinus. Taxonomy (NCBI): domain Eukaryota; kingdom Metazoa; phylum Chordata; class Mammalia; order Artiodactyla; family Phocoenidae; genus Phocoena; species Phocoena sinus. The sequence continues at coordinate 38,657,387 of NC_045776.1, forward strand.
TGGCGATAACAATACTCCCAACTCATGAAGTACTATTAGGTTTGCATGAGAGTGTACCCATGAGTTTGCTTAGGACAGCATCTGGGCCACAGTAGACACTGAACACACATCACTTTATGTTGGGAGTCTAAACTCTACAGATGCAGGGGAGTTCCAGCCTGAGGTTCCCAGCCTCAGGGGCCAGAGTGGGATGTGGGTTTGATCTGAACCTTCCCATCATGGCTACAAGCTGGGTCCATCATCAGGACTGCGTGCCACCCGGAATGCACCTGGAAAGTTGAAGTCATCTAAGTTACACCCAAGGCAGCTGCAACCAAATGAAGCCACATAAGAATGCAGGTGGCCAGAGGCCAGAGAGATTTTGCAAGGGAGTGGATGATATACTCTGAGTGAGAGGAATTGCAGTATTTAATCTTGGCCGTAAAAGTCTCCAGGAACTGCCCCAGAAATCCCATCTGGTTCAAGCCTCCCTTGCTGGGACGTCTGGAACAGGAACTCGATTGCACTGAAATATGGTTGATAATAATAGTTAACATTTATGGAGACAATACACTGTGCCAATTATTTTACACAAAATGGCTCTTTTAATCCCTACAACTTCTTGTACTAAGTTCTATTATTATCTCCTTTATAGATGAGGAAATTGAGGCACAGCAAAGTTAAATTTAGGATGTAGCAGAGCTGAGCTTTTAAACAGGCCTATCAGGCCAGAGCCCCCATATTGACCTATATTCCTTCTGTCCCCACACCATGGGTACTTAGTAAAGTACCATGCCTGTAGTACTTGCCACAGTACATGTCTCAGCTTAAATATTTATTTTTTTTTTCATTTCTTTCCTAAAAATGACCACTACCCTAAATTTGGCCTTCATCATTTACATATATGTTATTATATTTCCTCTTGCAGTCTAAGTTTCTGGGTCAGATCCTATTTTCTCATTCATCTCTGCATCCTGGCACTTAGAAGAGCTGCATGACTAGTCACCTAATGAATCAATTAGATACTGAATAATGAGGATGTATTAAGTCAGAGTAATCTGTATATGTTAGTCTATATGTGTCTACATCCCCAGCCCATTCTCTAAGGGAAGATACATGATGAAGACCTGCTGAGATAATGATTTTTGCATAGGACCCTGTGCCCCTGGCAACAGCTAAGTGAATACAGAGTGGGTTCCTGCCCCAAAGGTAGCTCATCCAAAGGCAAGCTGTCTAGCGGTGTGTGAGGCTTCTGCTGTAGAAGGACGAGCTAATCATAGTCGTGCATCCAGGACTTTGAACTGGAAAGCGGGGAGAGAATATGTAGCTGGGAGAAGCAGAAGCCAAAGGGCCAGGGGGCATCAGTTAAAGTTGTAAGAAGTAAACTATTGGACTTTATAAACATAGCTCTGGTCCTGCCTAAAGCTAAAGACATGAGGCCTGCAAGGATCAAACTTTTCTTTTCTTTTCTTTTGGCCACATTGTATGGCATGTGGGATCCTAGTTCCCCAACCAGGGATCGAACCCTCACCCCCTGCATTGGAAGCATGGATTCTTAACCACTGGACCACCAGGGAAGTCCAAGAATCAAACTTTCTGAATGAATCACATCGTAGAACAAAGCTCAAGAATATTTATAGGAATCCAAAAAAAGAAGATAATTTACAAGGTGTGGCATCCATTAAGAAATGACCAGGCAGGCAAACAAGGAAGAAAATACAACCCATAAAGAAGAAATAAAATCTATCAATTGAAAACAATCCAGAAACGACATAGATGATAGAACTAGGTGACCAGAACATTAAAAGTTATTATGACTATAGTGCATAGATTCAAGAAGTTAAAGAAACTATGCACATGTTAAGACATGAAAGGTATAAAAAAGAGCCCAGTTCAGATGATCTGAATAGACATTTTTCCAAAGAAGGCATAAAGATGGCCAAGAGGCACATGAAAAGATGCTCAATGTCACTAATTATCAGTGGGATATCACCTCACACCTGTCAGAATGGCTATCATCAAAAGGACAAGAAATAACAAGTGTTGACAAGGATGTGGAGAAAAGGGAACCCTTGTTCACTGTTGGTAGGACTATAAATTGGTGCAGCCATTATGGAAAACAGTATGGAGGTTCCTCAAAAAATTAAAAACAGAACTACCATATGACCCAAAAATTCCACTTCTGGGTATTTGTCCAAAGAAAACAAAAACACTAATTTGAAAAGATATATGAATCCCTATATTCATTGCATCATTATTTACAATAGTCAAGATGTGGAAACCTAAATGTCCACTGATGGATGAATGGATAAAGAAGATGTGGTATATATACACAATGGAATATTATTCAGGCATAAAAAAGAATAAAATCTTGACATTTGTTATAACACAGAAGGACCTTGTGAAATAAGTCAGACAGAGGAAGACAAATATCACATAATTTCATTCATATGTGGAATCTTAAAAAAAAACAAAACAAATGAACAAACAAAACAAACTCACAGATACAGAAAACATATTGTTGGTTGCCAGAGAAGGGGGTATTAGGAGTTAGACAAAATAGGTGAAAGGTATTAAGAGGTACAAACTTCCAGATATAAAATAAATAAGTCATAGGAATGTAACTATAGTCAATAATGCCGTACTTCATATTTGAAAGTTGTTAAGAGAGTAAATCTTAAAAGTTCTCATCACAAGAGAAAACAATTGTAACTTTGTATGTTGACAGATCATAACTAGACTTATGGTGTGATCCTTTTGCAATGTACACAAATGTTGAATCATTATGTTGTACACCTGAAACTAATATAATGTTGTATGTCAATTATACTTCAATTTAAAAAAAGAATTCAGTGGTAAAGGTGATTGACGCTTGAGAAAAAAAATCGTGAACTTGAAGGCATAGAAATGGAAACTATTCAAAATGAAACACATTGCAAAAGAAGACTGGAGAAAATCAATAGAGCACCCATAAACTTTGGTAAAACTTCAAATTGCTCAATATATATGCAATTGAAGTCATCAAAAGAAAGGAGAGGTGAAAAGTACCCCTAAAATTTGAAGAAATAAACACTGAAAATTTTCCCATTTTGATAAAAACTATAACCCATAGACCCAAGAATCTGAACAAGCCTCAAGCACAAGAAACATGAAGAAAACTATATGGAGGCATATCAAAATCAAAATTTTAAAACCAATAATAAAGAGAGAATCTCTTTATCCACCAGAGGAAAAAAGACACATTGCATGCAGAGGTACAAAAAAAATTACAGAATGTTTATTGTCAGAAACAATGTAAGATAGAAGAAAGTAGAGCAACATCTTTAAATCACTAAAAGAAAAAACCCCTGTCAATCTATAATTCTCTACCCAGCAAAAATATCTTTCAAAAATGAAGGTGAGGGACTTCCCTGGTGGTGCAGTGGATAAGACTCTGTGCTCCCAATGCAGGGGACCCAGGTTTGATCCCTGGTCAGGGAACTAGATCCCACATGCACGCCGCAACTAAGAGTTTGCATGCCACAACTAAGGAGCCCACCTGCCGCAACTAAGACCCAGTGCAACCAAATAAATAAATAAACATTTTTTTAAATGAAGGTGAAATAAAGACCTTTTCAGACATATAAAAATGGAAAGAATTCACCATCAGTATACCTGCACTACAAGAAATGTTAAAGAAAATCCTTCAAGCAGAAGATAAATGACACCACATAGCCATCTGGATCTACACAAAGAAATAAAAAGCAATAGAAAAGATAAGATAGGTAAATACAAAGCATATTTATTATTATTTAAATACCTTTAAAAGATAATAGATTGATTAAAGTAAGCATAACAACAATATATCAATCACAAATTGATAATCGCATTACATATAAATGCTCAAACACCCCAATTAAAAGGCAGAGATGGTCAGATTCAATAACAAAGCAAGACTCAACAATACGCTGTCTACAAAAACAAAACAAAACCCACTTTGAATATACAACTAATTCCACCCAATTTAAATATAAAACATACAAAATGTTCTACCCAATAATATCAGGATACATATTCTTTTCAAATGCACACGGAACATTTGCCACAATAGACCATATTCTGGGCTATAAAATAAAGCTCCATAAATTTAAAAGGATTCAAGCCATACAAAATACGTTCTTTGTCCCCAGTTTTATTAAATTAGAAATCCATGACAGAAAGATCTGGAAGATCCACAAATATTTATAAGCTAAATAAATACTTTGAAATAACCCATGCATAAAGGAGAAATCAAAAGGGAAATTAAAAAGCATTTTGAACTAAGTGAAAATAAGAACACAACATGTTAAAAACATGTGGGATGCAGCTAAAGCAATACATAGAGGAAAATTTACAACACTAAACGCCTATATTAGAAAAGGCAATAAGTCTCAAATCAATGGCATCATCTTCCAACTTAGAAAAATAAGAGCAAATTTAACCCAAAGTAAGTAGAAAAAAAGGATGTATAGAGAGTAGAAATCAATGAAACATAAAACAAAAATATTAGACAATTAAGTGAAACCAAAAACTGATTCTTTAAAATCAATAAAATTGATAAACCTCTAGCCAGACTGATCAGGAAAATAGAGAGAAGACAAAAATTATGAACTTTAGGATTGCAAGAGATATTAAAAGAATAATAAGGGAATATTTTGAACAATTTTATGCCAATAAATTTGACAACTTAGATGAAATGGAAAAATTCCTTGAAAGACAAAAACTCCTAACAGTCACTCAAGAAGAAATACATGACCTGATGTGGATTGATATCAGATAAACGTCTATTAAAGATATTGAATTTGTAGTTTAAGACTTTCCTATGAAGAAAACTCTACTCCCAGAGAGTTTCCCTGGTGAATTCTAAGAAATATTTAAGGAATAAATAACACTAATGCTATGCAAACTCTTCTAGAAAGTTGAAGAGGAAGGAAAGATGTTTCATCTCATTTTATGAGGCCTACATTATTCTGGTATGCAGCCATTTTGGAAGATAGCTTAACACTTACTTACAAAGCTAAACATGCACCTACCATATGACTGAGCCATTTCATTTCTAGGTAGTTATCCAAAAGAAATGAAAGCAAATTTCCATACAAAGACTTGTACACAACTATTCATAGCCAAAACTGGAAGCAACCCAAATGTCCATCAACAGGTAAACAGATAAATTGTAGCATCCATACAACTGAGTACTACTCAGTAATAAAAAGGCATTTACTATTGAAACATGCAACAAAATAGAGGAGTCGCAAAACAATTACACTAATTGAAAGAAGTCAACCCCTCTCTAAGAGTACTCACTGCACGATTACATTTACATGAAATTCTTTTTTTTTTTTTTTTTTTTTTTGCAGTACGCGGACCTCTCAGTGCTGTGGCCTCTCCCGTTGCGCAGCACAGGCTCCGGACGCGCAGGCTCAACGGCCATGGCTCACGGGCCCAGCCGCTCCGCGGCATGTGGGATCCTCCCGGACCGGGTCACAAACCCGCGTCCCCCGCATCAGCAGGCGGACTCCCAACCACTGCGCCACCAGGGAAGCCCACATGAAATTCTTATAAATGCAAACCAATCGATAATGACAGAAGGCAGACCCATGGTTGCTTGGGGATAGGGAGGGGCAGCCATAATCACAAAAGGGCATGAAAAAAATGCTTAAGAGTAATGAACTTGTGCATTATCTCAATTGTGGTAATAGTTTCACTGGCAAAACATGTGTCAAAACTTATATGCAGGGCTTCCCTGGTGGTGCAGTGGTTGAGAGTCCGCCTACCGATGCGGGAGACGCGGGTTCGTGCCCCGGTACGGGAAGATCCCACATGCCACGGAGCGGCTGGGCCCGTGAGCCATGGCCGCTGAGCCTGCGCGTCCGGAGCCTGTGCTCCGCAACGGGAGAGGCCCCAGCTGTGAGAGGCCCGCGTACCGCAAAACAAACAAACAAACAAAAAACTTACGTGCAGTTTTTTGTATGTCAAGTATACTGCAAAAGCTGTTTAAAAATAAATGCTCCTGGGCTTCCTTGGTGGCGCAGTGGTTGAGAGTCCGCCTGCCGATGCAGGGGACATGGGTTTGTGCCCCGGTCCGGGAAGATCCCACATGCCGTGGCAGCGGCTGGGCCCGTGAGCCATGGCCGCTGAGCCTGCGCGTCCGGAGCCTGTGCTCCACAATGGGAGAGGCCACAGCAGTGAGAGGCCCACGTATCGCAAAAAAAAAAAAAAAAAAAAAAAAAAAAATAAATGCTCCTTTGGTAAGTTTGAGTTAAGTAAAATCTTATTTGTGAAAGAAGCAAACCTTCAACATTTCTTATTTTAAAAAATTATAATCTCTGGTTAAATATTAACAAAACCCAAACTAAGTTCACAAATCGATATTTGAAAGTATCACTTAATTCACAAGTAGGTAATTTAATATGAAGACTTAGAGGTCAATAATAATAATAAAATGGTAATTCAATGATGCAGAATGGCTGTCTTTACAACCTGGCTACGAAACTGGGGTGACCCAATCTAATGATCACAGGACAAGAGGTAACTCTGGGTTGTGCCCGGTTATAAAAGGCACTTTGCTTGCCTTGAAACAAGAAAATGGCAGAACCTTTCTCACACCTTCAGGGTCACATCCCAGCTTTCAGGATGAAATGAGCAAGTCCCAGAGGCAGCCTCAAGAAACAGGCAACTTTCCTTCATCATCACTGCTACAATCCTGGAGACAGCTGTCATCAAAGATGGGGATGTGGATTTAAAGGTTCCTTCTGCTCTCCTTCTCCAGCCTGTCACACACCATTTTGGTGCAGGTCTGAGCTTCCCGGCCACAGGAGGAAACAGCAGGGCTCCCAGAGCTGCAGTAGAGACTGGTCCCACGGGCTATCGCATGGACTGTGCTGGCTCATGCATAAAGCATGAAGCCATCCTCCATGCCTGGCTGGCATCACGCTTCAGCCTGTCCACCTGCCCCTTCTGCAGGCCCTGAGCCCAAGCATACAGCAGTTTTTGCCAGTTCCCTCTTACTTCCCACCCTACTGTCCAAGACCAAGTGAGTCCTCCAGCCAGAAGGAGGTCAGTCCTCTCCTGTCACAGGTCCACCTCGATTAGGCTTCATAATTAACCCATTCTCCTGACAGCTTCCAAAAGCACTGATTGCCACCAGCCCCTCCTATGTCCTGCAGTTTCTGGGCCTTGCTGGCTCGAACTGAAGCCCATCTTTCCAGTCATCCCCCTTCCTCTCCACTCCAGGCCAACTTACCCCTCCCCTGCATGCCCACCTCTCCTCTGAACACCAAATGTCTTCCAAACACAATCTCCCAACTCTTCCAGATCTTCAGGATCATGACTTGAAGAAAGATGTGGAATCACTCTATTTTCTTATCTCCCCCTTTACCTCCCTTCCCCACCCTCGCCCTCCCACCAGGCAAACCTAGGGACAGAGTGCAATTTGCCTTATATTGGTGACTCAGTTTCCCAGACCTCTTACTGGAGGTGTCAGTCATGAGGATGGAGGACCGGTGCTAGGCTCCCCACACTGACGGCATCTCTTTCTTCAGTTCTTCTATGACGGTTCATTTTCTTCACAATACTGTTTGCTGATGCTTTGCTTACCTTCTGTTTCTGCCACTAGAGTGTAAGCTCGATGAAGTCAGGGACAGGGTCTGATTCAATCAACGTTGGATTCCCAGGCCAGCACTCATGGCACACTGTGAGCACCTGATAAACACTCACTGAATGAAATGGATGAGTATGTAATGTGTGCGTGCGTGTGTACCTGAGCACACGCACGTTCACAGCACCTGACAGTCAGGTTTCCAGTTGCCACTGGCTACCGTGGTTTTGCACTAGCATTGTACAAAGACTAGAGAGTGAAAACGGGTAGGAAGGGGTGTGTGTTTCTATCTCTATCTATCTAGATATCTATCTAGATTTCTATCTATATATGTGTGTTTACACACACACTTTCCAAAATGAACCCAGAAACCCGGTCTCTTCCACTATAATAGTAAAGCTTACTCACTCGTGGCCTGGCTTTGTGGGAAGGAGCAAGGAAATGGGACCAGGGACCCAGAAACATTTTCTGAAGGAGAAAGCTCCCCCATCCTTCCTACCCCTTTTCTCTCTGTGATCTTCTTACAATGCCAGTGCAAAACCACTGTAGCCAACGACAACTGGAAACCTGGCCGTCGGGGGCTGTCCCACTGGGAGAGGTGCCCAAGCAGGGATGATGGCGCAGGGCTAGGGCTCAGTTTATAGCACAGAACCACTGTAAGTGTCTCCAGGTCTGCTGTGTAGCTGTTCCATCTGCACTACTTTGATGAGTGATATTTGCACTTCCTTGTTACAGAGCTCACCTGCCTCTCTTACACACACACAATGTTCTCACTTCCAAACAAAATTACAGTATATACCTCTTAAGGTTGCTATAGATACCCTTTAAGTAAACAAGGGTGAGAGAACTGTCTAATTTAAAAAAATCTATTCCTGGGAATTCCCTGGCAGTCCAGTGGTTAGGGCCTGGAGCTTTCACTGCCAGGGGCCCAGGTTTGATCCCTGATCGGGAAACTAAGATCTTGCAAGCTGCACAGCGTGGCCAAAAACATAAAATTAAAAAATCTATTTTAACCCCACTTTCCAAAGGAAGGAAACAGGATTAGAAGAGATTAAAACTGCTCATACATTTGTTCGCCTGGTTATTTGACAAAGAGGTAGGGGGCAGGGCAGCGAGGAATAGGGAATCTCATGCTGGAGAGATGTAGGGAGGAGACGACCAATAGCGAAGCAGCCAAAAGGCTGACAAAAAGGAACATAGGACGAGCAGAAAGTGCTTCCCTGCAAAAGCAAACACTTTTATCTTTACAATTTACATGTATGTGGATTCTCCAGTCCTGCTTGTCTTAAGGATTCCTGAATCTTTACAAAAAAATGGCCAGTCCAGAAATGTGAACCATCTTTATCCCATGGCTTTGTGGAACCCAGGTTCACTACCCTCAGACCACTGTACGTTTGTGACCCTTATTTTAGAAACAGAAGGATAAACACATAATGATTCAAAGGGCTGAGAGCTTAAATTGAGGTATATGAGCCCGTAAGAATGTCACAATTCATTCTGCCTGAGGAAGTCAGAGGAGTTTTACAGACAGATGCCACCTACTTGGATCCTGGAGGATGAGAAGGAATTGACTGAATGAGAGAGGAGGAGGCTGGTCAGAGGACAGAGCAAACATGAAGGAAGGGGCCTCAGGAGAGCCTGGTAGCACTTGTGTGCGGTTGCAGTACAGTGAGGATGGGGACGCTGATGGCTGATGAAGCTGCAAGGTGCAAGCAGGACCCAAACGCGAGAGATCCTAGAGATGAGGGTTAATCAGGTTAGGTTCACAGATAGGTAGCGGGAGGCAAGGTTTCTAAGCAGGAAACGTCAGATCCATATTTCAGAAAGGATGGGAGACATACATCACTGCACTACTAGTCCAGGCATGACACAGATCTCGGACTAAATCTACGGTATTAGGAACGGTGAGAAGAAGTCGGATCTAAAACCCACGTGGGCTACCGCAGAGCCCAGGTCCCCTAATGCCCAAAGTCACTGTATGAAGCTGCCATCAGGGAGCCAGACCCTACCGTAAACTCACTCCATCAGTGGACCAGTGCGTCTCCTCTTGTGCACTCTGGATGTAGCACAATGGATTAATCAGGACCACACTGGGCCTTCCAGGAACTCATTGCTTGTAACAAGATTGCTATCAGGAACTAGCAGCAGGCGAGTAGGAAATTCACTTGGTGCACAGCACCAGGAGCACACAGCTACACAGCCCTTGGTTTGAACCGTAGGGAACCTGTCCCTGTTGGTATCTTTTTCCTTCTGTTGGCCATTGTGGGCTCTATGCCATTAACTGTGATCACAAAGAAAGGCAGTGCCTTTTATCCCACTTTACATGCTAATCAGGATCGTCTCTGATATTCTTTAAAATCTACTTTGAGCAATTTAAAATAAATTAGTTATCCATTTTATACATATTAGTGTATATATGTCAATCCCAATCTAAGAAGAACCTGCTGTATAAAAAAATAAATAAAATTCAAAAATTCAAAAAAATAAATTAACAATAAAACTTTAACTAGAGCCCATTGGACAATGGAGCTCTCAACTCTACTGACACAATGTTTGAAAAAGTACTGCGTGGACCAAGAGATGGAACACAGCCAGCAAGTGCTTGGGATCCAGAAAAATACATGGATCATATATTTGGAAAAAGCAGTGATTTGAAAACCAGACAAGTAGAACCTCAAGGCATACGTAGATACTAGCAAAGGCCAGAAATAATAAAAGCCAAAGCAGACGAGAACAGAAAGACACAAGCACCCAGACAGCCATACAGAGCAGTCCACGTGGAGGAGGAAATCAGGATGAGGGAGACACAGGTAGCAGCAAATTATACTCGGGGCAATGGTCACTGGGCCTGCAAGCAGCTAAGAACTACAAGAGTGAAAGTAACCGAAGATAGGCAGGAAATGCACGGAAACGGAGACCTTCGTTCAGAGGGAGGAGTTATGATATCAGCGGTAGGGACAGGTGTCCTAGGGGGTCACAGGAAGTGAGGGGGCTTGAGCTCAGTACAGCAGGCCCCCACTCTCCTCGTCCTAGCTGCTCGGTCCCAGCTTCCCCAGACGTTCCCATTCTCTTTATTGCAGCACAGAAGCCCACAACAGCATATGACAAAAACAACGGGCTATTTCAAGGTAGCACACGATACAGTCATATTCCAAAAACTGGGAGGAAGGGGGGCTCCTGACGGCCTCAAACAGTTGATCCATCCGAGAAGGTGGGCACCAGAGGAGATGGGAAATGCTCCTATGGGAACAGCTTGCACAGACACATAAACGAGCCCATATTCCTGTTGGTATATGACACATCGATAGGGAAATGATGGATTGTTCACTAAATGGTACTCAAACAAGTGAAAAAATGTGACTTGGATCTCTGCCTCATACCATATGCCAAAATAACTTCCAGATAGATAAAATATTTCCATGTGAAAACTGTAGCTGTAGAAATAATAGAAGAAACCATGGGAGAAAAGGCTGCCCTCATAAGGAACACTAAACCCAGAAGATAGAAAAGATTAATAAACTTGACTCCAAAATTTAAACCGTTCTGCGTGGTAAAAACACCATAAAGGTTGTAAAAAGACCAACGACTGAGGAAAATAATTGGTTCACCTATTGCAGTTTATAAAGAACCTGTATACCTCAATAAGGAAAAGAACAGTGATCACGAACCAAAAATTCACAGAAAAGGAAAGGTACCTGGACATATGAAATCATGCTCAATCACATTCATGATAAGAAATGCAAATTTAAATGTTAATGACACACAACTCTTCACTACTGGGGGAAAATGGTTGACTAGTTGAACAACACCTCTTTGGCAGAGGTGTGGGAAAAAAAGCTCTCTCACACACCTGTGGTTGAGAACCAAAACTGGTACAATCCTCACGAAGAGCAACTTGGCAAAATTCAATCAAAATTTTAGAAATACAAAAACTTGACTTACTAAATCTATTTCTGGGCTTTTATCCTAGAGATAATCACACATGTGCAAAATGACACATGGACAAAAAGACACATGGATAAAGATTACACTGCAGTCTTGTTTGTAATAGCAGAAGATTAGGGCCCATCATTACAGGACTAGGTATATGAAGAAGCACCCAGAGAACAAAGTATTAAAAAGAATGCAAAAGCTACAAGTATTGCTGTGGAAAAAGAACCTAGATATATTTTTAAGTGAAAAAGCCAGAGGCAGAGTAGTTTGTGTAGTGTGTTACTATTTGTGTAAAGCTATATTAAACACATATATGCTGATATTAACGTAATGTATCTCTGGAAGTACACATAAGGAATTGCTAGGAGTGGTTGCTTCTGGGTAGGAGGAAGCTTCACTTGCACTGTGCACCCCTTCACACCTTTCAAATGTTATACTGTGTATACAATACATGCTAAGCCCATATAAACAGTAATACAACAGAATTTAAAGTTGCATCCTTTATTCATCCCTTATTATCCATTTATTCCCAAAGGAAGTGTCACGACTAATATCTGGGCTTATAGTCTTCCAGGAAGTCAGAAAAACTCTGCTGGGACGACTATACAAGGCAGACAATCCCCAAACTTCTAAGGACTCCTGACATTAGTCTGTAAAACAGGCAGCTGATTGCCATTTACAGTAGACAACAGCGCTATTTTAAGGGAGAAAGAGAGCTTATGGCACATACTGCCAGGTCCACAGGGAAGTCCTCCCTGGCCTCCTAAAATCTCCAAGGTGTACCCACTGAGCTCTCAGCATCTTCACCTGCTCATCCCCCCCACTCCAGGGGGGCCTCATTCCCAGAGCACTTACTTCCTAGCCCCAGCACAAAGACTGACCCGCCTCAGAGCACCTTCAACCCCCCCCCCCACCCCCGCACTAGACTTACCATTCCCCCAAACTCCCTCCGTAACTGCTGTCACATCACCAGACAAGCCTCCAGCTGCCACTTCTGAAAAGGCCACCAGATGGGGATGGCGCCGCAGGGATGGAGAGAGGATGAGCTCTGACCAGAGCCGCAGTGACTGTGCTGTGATTATTGTTTGCTTGTTTGTTTCATTTGAATGTTTGAACGTGAATGGTTCAAATAGTCTTGTAATTTTGTTTTCTTTTAAAAAGAAAATATTTAGAACATTTCCACTCAAAAATCACGTTTTCAAAATTGAAGCATTTTAAAAGTCTGCTTTCATTAGACAGTTGCATCTTGCATCCCTGAGGGCTTTTGCAAATAGTTCCGGTTTTCTTATTCTGTTTTGTTTGGGCACAACTCAAGTTGCAATTTCACGAAAATCAATGCTACACTCTCTGTTTCGAAAAGAGCCCTATAAATGAAGCTGTACTAGGAGATGTGGAGATGGATTCGTTTTAATACCCCTGCCTTGATTTAATTTATATATTGCTTCTTCAGTTTTTCCTTTCTAGGCTGATTTATCATTCCCAGTTTTATTAACATCCAACACACTAATATGCTTGGGAAAAAGATGGAAAACTCCAAACTCACAGTGATGCCCACCTGTAGTCCCAAATCGGGCTGACTTGCCTGAAGGAGTGTTTTAGTTGGCCTGATTTTCCTAGGACTTCAGAGAAGTAAGACTTGCTTCCAAATCAAGGGAAAGGATTTCTAGAACTGCCCGGTACTGCATGGGGCCCTGTCATGCTGTTTATTAGTCAGGAGTGTTCTGACAGAACATGTGGGTTCTCGTCGCAAATTTGCAATTGTTCATAATAGCTCAATGTTTTTCCTAAGAGTTTTCTTTTCAGTTTCAATAATTATGGGTATTATAAAACACCTCAATGATAAATCTTACAAACTCTACTGAAGTATATACCTCGGTAAAAACAATCATGTATCTTAATAAGGCAGAAAATATTTGTAAATGTAAAAATGGATTATGGATGACTTCCAAAGAATCCAGTTATTAAATAGGAAAAAGAAAAAAATAAACTGTATGAAAATATACATTAGCATAAATACAACTGACATAATATGCTTGGGTGGTAGTATACAAATATGATTTGGAGTTGGGGCCCCTTTGATTTTTCTTTTTTTTTTTTTTTTAACAGTCACAAAACATAAGCTAGCAAGGTGAGAGTAAGAAGTGATGATGCAGCCGGGCCTGGTGGCTTCCTGGGCCTTAATGAAATGGCACATCTGATGTTTCAAATGATCCATCACATGGTTTTTCAAAGTTGCAGATGGTGATAGTTGAAAAAATCATGCAAATGGAAAGGAAGTAGGGAACTCTTTGAAGCTTTCCTTGCTAGTGGATACAGTGGATGTAATGAATTTCCTATGGCGGAAGTGCACAGTAAGAGAGAACAGGACGGGCCCCTGCTGTCCGCAGTGACTGGGTCTCAGCGTGCAGGCTGCCTCTAAGGAATCTTAACCCAGTGCCTTCTTCAAGCTGAGGACCACTGAGTTCTCACCTCCCCAGCTCCTGGTGCATCTCCCTGGGTGTCAGACAGACCCCTCAGGCCTTGCGTGCCCCAAGATGAACACCTCCATCCTCGATTTGCTTCTCTTCCAGTATCTTCTACCTCAGTTCCTTGTTTCTAACACCCACAGGCTCCCGCAAGCCTGAACCCTCACTTTGCTTCCCCTGCTCCCACCCTCCCGGCAGCAGCCAACCCGCTGATCCTCTCAAGCCCCAAGGCCTCTGCGCTTCTTGGTCATGGTCACCTCTCTCAGACTCAGAGGCAGTTTCTGGCGGTCCCTGTCTCTGCAGCCTCACCCCGCTGGCTCCTTCTGCACTGTTGACAGATTAGAGAGCATCACCAGCTGCTTCAAAACCCTAAAGCCCCGGGGCCTTAGGATGAAGACCAGCCTCCCCCCAGGGCACTCTATCCTCTCTGCAAACCAGCCCCTTCCTCCCTCATTTAATCCCCCAGCAACCCCAGGGGACACTCAGCCAGCCCCAGCAGGGAAAGAGACACAGACAGGAGTCCTTCAGGGGCCTGCACTCCTGGAACAGCCCAAACTGGACCTGGGTTTCCAGTAGGCTGAGTCTGGGGCTTCCGTTAGGACCTGGGAACAATGTCCCCCAAAGGCCAGGGCTTGGGGAAACCTGCAGACCTTCTATCCTTGTAACTTCTCAACTTCAGGGACCTCCAAACTGTTTTCCAACCAATGAGTGGATAATTCACCTGGATACTTCAACTCTGCCACAGCCCAGCCCCAGGTACCATGGGGGGCACAGCAATGAATGGAGCCTGGTTCCCTGCTCCCGAGGAGCTGGCAGCCAAGCATGTGCGAGGTATGTTTTGTGATATCAGTCAGACTCTCATATTCCTCACTTCAGCCCCAAATCTCACATCTAATAGGACAAGGGTTCTCTTTACTGGTGACCTCTCTGGGAGCACAGGCGACCTCAGCTGATCCCCAGAAGAGGTGCCCTAGGGTAAAGGGCAGAGAGTGTCTTCAGGGTAATCAACTTGTTACCTTATTACCAAGACCAAACTGAGCCCAAATATGCCCAGCCCAGCACCACACTGGACTGTGGAACCTGGGATTTTGACACCATGGGATTTATGCACCATCTTAGAAATTACAGGTGATGTGTGGCCAGGTAAACCCCATTGGACAGCCCTTCCTCCTGGGGCTCTGTATCCCAACCAAACCCCCAACCGCCAGCAGCGCTCAGCAAAACACACTTCAGAATGCACAGGAGACGACTTGAATTTGGAATACAGATAGAATTTGTTTTAAACTCGGGATTTGAGGCAAATGACTTCTGTGAATCGCTCACGTCTCAATATCTGATCAATCACGAGCTGCTGGAAGTTATATCTCATCATCATACATTGTCACTTCCAACTGGACCCACACGGTGGGGTTCACACAAGGCTTTCTATGTGTACTTTTTCATCTGCTCATCAAAACCGGCCTCTAAGGTAAGGGTTGGCATAAGGGGCATCTACCCTCAGGGATTAAATAACTTCCCACTGAGTGAGCTGGAACCCTAGCCTGTGTTCTCTAACTCAGCACTCTTGCCATATAAGGGTACCTGTTTTTAATTGTTCTAAGATTACAGGTCTTACCTTTCCCTTGTAAACACATTCTGTGCAATCATTCACTTCTAGGAGTTATAATCAGTTCATTTCTGGTGGTCTAATTAGTACTCTTGCCAAGTTACATTCCTTCCATGGACCCATACAATTTGTTTCTCTTCTGGTAGGTCCTGGATTAATAACACAACACCTTAACAGGCCCACTACCTCCTGATTTACATAAAATGAATCATTCAAAGGTGAAAACTGATGCGTATAAGACAAATGGCACGGTTTACACAAAATCTAGAACAGTTTTTAAGAGATGAATAGAAACATTCACATTTAAATATTTTAGAACAAACTGGTATACCTATCTATAGTATGCAGGGAGATAAGACAGTATTACCAATAAAATACCACCTCTAATAAAATATTTACTTAGTACACAGTGCGAAAGAGACAGAAAAGATTCTTACCTTTGGGCTATATTCTGTAAAGGGAAATATTTCAGATTATTCTTTTCATTTACACTTTTCCTTTGGGCCCTCTTAATCAAACTGATTTCCTTCACTTGAGGACAGGGAAGTCATCACCATGCTTCTTCTAAAACCCACCTTTCCAGCCCGGCCTCCTGTTGAGGTGAAAGAGGTGACGTGAGGGTGATGGGCACATTGGATCCAGACGAAGGCCTCGAGGAGTGATGAGAGTTGTTGCCAAAGTTGCTGTATCTGGAGAGCGCAGAGATTTAAGTTGTGGGGCAGGAAGGGACAGAAAAATGAGTACCAGTCAATAAATGAATAACACGTGGCAAACTATGCTAATTTTTGCAAGAAAAACAGGTCTGGAAATGCTAGCACTGTTAGTGATTACCCTAACTTGAAGAAACTAGTAACTTCTTTGTTTTATTTCTCATCAGAAAAATTTCCCAAAGTCGAAAACTATTAGGCAGCAGGTATGACAAAGGGTTTAAATAAAACCCTCATATTTCCTTTCTTTTTAAGTGTACATTAAAACTAGTTGCTAACATAAATCAAGAATCCAAATTACTTTCAATTGAATCTGAAGATTTTCTTGCCTCTCGTGGTGACACAATTAGCATTAATTGCATCAAAGCCTGCAGAAAATACCGGATGATGAGCTAAAGAAACATCGGATTAAAAATTCTCCTTTAGGTGTTTCTGAATCATTTTCATCCATTAAATGCTATAATCTCATCACATGCCCAAGGATCAAGGAGAAACTGTCCCCAGACCTTCTAGGCTGGCCTGCTGCTTGGAGGTGCACGTATTCGATGTTTTCAGCCAATATTTCCCTAGAACCAAAACTACAGCCACTAGGTTCAAACGAGCTTTTATCATTTCCCAGTCATCTCTAACAAGTTTCAGGATTTGTAAAATTCTAGAGTTTTCTTTGTTTTTCAGAATAGCTGTTCTTTAGCTATCTATTTGTATTTAGCTATCACGATCAGAGCTTTGCCTCACAACCTCCTCAGCTACAAGGTAGGGCCGACTCCTTCTTCTAAACTGGTGAGGACACAGTACTGGAGTGTGTGGGACCCCAAGGGTCACTATGATATAAGTGCACAAAGACCTTCCCCCATGCAGTGAATCCAATATAAACTCCCACCAACTAACCTAGGATTGCTAATTCTAGGAAGCAATTTGACCTCAAAATGTGGATACCCCCTGACCAAGTAGGTCTACTTTTGAGGCGTTAACATAACTTTACGGTTATTTATATACTAAAATATCACACAGGAAGACACTCACTGGAGCCTCATTGAGATCATGGCAAAAAACCAGAAACTACCCAACCAGGTAACAATGTGAGAATGGCTAAGAAAGTATGATGTAACATTCGTCAATGGAAGATTACACAACCGTTAAGTGATTGACAATTTATAAGTGATAACATGGCAAATGTTTATAATGTACGTGTACGTGAGTGTGTGTGTGTATAAATATACACACACACATACTGCATGTAACATCAAGATATAATATTACACATTGAGTTTGATCACAATTGTAAAAAATATTCTTAGAGGTTAAAAACCACGTGTAGAAAAATGTAAAAAAAACAGGCCATCTTTTTTTTTTTTTTTTTTTTTTTTTTTTTTTGCGGTATGCGGGCCTCTCATTGTTGTGGCCTCTCCCGTTGCGGAGCACATGCTCCGGACGTGCAGGCTCAGCGGCCATGGCTCACGGGTCCAGCCGCTCCACGGCATGTGGGATCTTCCCATACCGGGGCACGAACCCGTGTCCCCTGCATCGGCAGGCGGACTCTCAACCACTGCGCCACCAGGGAAGCCCAGGCCATCTCTTTTTAAAACTGGAATACGGAGGTGAAATTTCAGTTTTCCTTAATAAATTACATTATTATAATGGGAAATAAAATACTTATATTATCCCAAATCTATCCTGTGTTGCCGAGTCTGGTGTGTTGGCTGTTGCTCTTCTAATCTGCTTATTTGGTATCATGTGTCAGCCTGTGCTAAGTACCAGGCACTCTGGCAGGCAGACAATACTACCCCACCATCCTCCCCTGTTAACATACCACCTTCATGGGACTTGGTTTCTGGACACTCATCTTCTCATCTCTTAAAGTCGCAACAGTCTACCTGTCCAACAGGTTGTTTACTGCTTCTCCAAGTGAGTATTGGTTTGATTTTTTCAAGAGGGCCCCCAATTATACAAATATTGAATCACTATGCTGTACACCTGAAGCCAATATAACGTTATGTCAATTATACCTAAATAAAAAAATTAAAAGAGAGGGCCCCCAAAACCACAGGCCACAGAGAAGACAGAAAAGCAAAGGATGAGAATATACAAAAGAAAGGAAGCAGCAGAGAGGGGAGCACAAGCTCAGCAGGGAAGAGAGCGAGAGAAGCAGGAGGCAGTGGGCCCCACTTGGGAGGGAAGGACGCTGCCCAGGACCTCCAAGTCCTCAGAGACAGGCCCTGGGCTCCAGCGTCAGCCCTGCATCACCCAGCTGCCTGGACACTAACCTTGTTATTCTACGCAAACATCTAAAACCATCCCCTTCCCAACCAAAAGTGGGCATCCCAGAGAATGTTTTAACAGGATTACTTTACTAAAATTATGTTTCGATGACGTTATGGAAATAAATCAAGCATAGTGTCGTTCTCCCTCTTTTGGTTTTTCTACTGGTCGAGCAATTAATTCAACGACCTCATGGTCTAATTTTGCTTCTGAATTTCAGCCAAACTAACTGGATCATACAATTCACTCGATTCACTACACGGCGTTTTTTGGTTTCGTTTGTTTGTTTAACATCTTTACTGGAGTATAATTGCTTTACAGTGGTGTGTTAGTGTTTGTATTTTTAAAAAATTCTTTTTAATGACTAACTGGTTGGTCTCTATTATAACCCATTCAATTTCAGTCAACCACTGAGCAGTCAAATCTGTGGCCATACAGACCTCTGAAAACCACAGTGAGTGAACATCAGAAAATTAATTGGTATGAACGATATTTATACAATAGTCAAACTCCTGTCAAATAATTAAAAAATTGTAAACTTTTCTCAGTGAAATCCAAGCCAATCTTCATTCACAAGCATGCAGATGCTTTTCTCAATTTATGTGTATATTCGTTTTGTCCATTTCCATGTTTCTATTGCTCTCATCCCCCAGGACTGTCAGTGGTACTGAAGCCTGGGGACCAAGTGGGAGGGACCTGGGTGCCAGGAGAGCCCCGTCAGAAGCTGTGAGACCATCACCATCCTGGGCTAACACCACCCTGCTGGGGAAGATGAGGTTGCCATGATATTTTTTCTTCCGGTCAAATGTGCAGCTCCTAACTTGTACACAGATACGGTTCTTGGGGAACATGAGAGCTATATGTTGGATGCATTTCATGAAAACTGCGTGAAAGATCACAATAACTGAGAATTTTAGACCTAAAAGAGACTGGTAGAGGACTTGTAGTTTGGAGGTGTTCAAACTGGAGGCCACGTACTCCTGATGGTATACAAAGCCATTCTGGTAGACACCACTCCCCACTTACCCAACCTCTCTGTGCCTCAGTTTCCTCACTGTATATAAGGGCTAGAAATAGAACCTACCTCTTCAGGGTTAAGTGATACTTTAAAGTACAGGGCTTGGCTCTCAATAAATGCTCAATAAATGTTAGCAATTATTATTATTACTCTTAATATGGGAGTGACCATCAGTCAATACTGACTTTTATTATTGACTTTGGACAACTGATTGTTTAAAATATGCAAACCCTCTGTTCCCCATTCCCCGCTCTGCGGAGAGGTCCTGATCCAGGCATCAGTGAAGGGCAGGCACACAGGCAAGCTGACAAGCACCTGCTGAAAATTCCCTGTGCCCTTTTGATCGGCACACCTCCCTCCCTCTGCCTCATCTCCGGTTTGCGTAAGAATCATTGAGGTGTCCGTACTTAATGTAATTATACTAATGCCTGTGAAGTGATTCAAACTGCAATTGTTTGCCATCTCACGGGAAGCTATGAGCAATGTCTGAAAGAAACTTACACACATTAGAATAAAAACAGAAAGCTATAGAAAGGGAGAGGAGATAATGAAAAGACACCCACCTATTGGAAGAGAAAGACCGGAAGTTGTAAGGCTCGGAGGCAGAATACGTGCTCGGATGGAGAGAATCAGAGGAACTGTTAAACGAAGGAAAACCCCACTCAAAACGCTGCCTGGAAAGCTGACAAAGCACCTGGCTGCCTTCCGCAGATCGAAAGAGAGCCCGTGCTAGAGAGATGGGCTTGAGATGTGTAGATTTTGACAGTGCAAATTTTTATAAACCTTAAATTCAAAAATCCATCTTTAGTAATTACATTATAACACAAGAGCTCCTCAATTCAAGCAGCTGGAATTTTCTCTTCTGCCTTTTGCCTACATACTGGTAATTAGTGAGCGCCCAGGGAGCTCACACCACAACTGCTCTCTGCTCTGACTGGAATCTCCGCAAACGCAGCGAACGAAAGACAAGCCAGAGGATGCAGCTAAAGGATGCAGCTAAGGCGCTGCGTCACCGTCCCCGGGTTAGCCTCGCACAGGCCATCACGTGGGCCGGATCTACCTGCTTTCCTGCTGGGATTCGGCTTCCTTTTCCTTGGTGGACAAGGGCGAGTCCTCAAAGTCATAGGAGAAGAGGTGGAAGGGGCTGTGAAGCACATAGGGCAGCTTTTCTATGGTTGGTGACGCCTGCGGGGGGGCGGGTGCGGCGCGGAAGGGCTGAGAAGCCGGGGAGGGCGTGGAGGGCGCCCGCAGGGCAGGCCCTGAGGACCCTCTGCGCAAGGGGGTCCCCGCCGCACTGCCGGTCGGGAGCTGCTTTCCTGGGGAGGAGGCACTGGAGGCCGCGGGGAGGGCTGGACTCTCGCGAGCAGCATCCTTTCCGGCAGGGACCTGCTCTGAGGCAGGGCTGGCCTCAACCCTGGGTCAGCACGGAGGAGAGGAGGAGAGGAGGAGGGGGAAGGAAGGGGAGGAAAAGAGATTTGGGAGAGAGGGAGCAAAAGTTAGGAAAGAGAAAAAGACACGTCAAAGCTCACTACTGTTAGGGACGCTCACTTAAGAGTCCAGCTGTGTTTCTTGACCTGCAGCATAAAAGCCAGAAGCCCTGGTTTTCCCAATAATCCTGGCGCCCTGGGCTTGCCTATCTGGGGGGTAAGAGCCACCTGGCCTCTGAGCATACAAGGGCCTTGATGAGGGGATTTAGTGGAACCTCAAAGGCTCTTCTGCACCTGCCCCTCAATCCCCAAGTTTCTCCCCACTGGTTGTGTCGGCACCGGAATTTCCACAATTTGAACTTCATTTCTTTGTCTTGATCAAACAGGGGATCTGCCCTCCTCCTGAAACACCCAAACTTGAGGACAAGGTATCCCACAAGCCCCATACTTAGAGTCACTGCTTTCAGATCCTTTC
Organism: Phocoena sinus; assembly: GCF_008692025.1. NCBI lineage: Eukaryota > Metazoa > Chordata > Mammalia > Artiodactyla > Phocoenidae > Phocoena > Phocoena sinus. The sequence continues at coordinate 38,678,871 of NC_045776.1, forward strand.
TGGAAAGCAAGTGTGGAGAAGGAGAAAAGATGCCAGCAAGAAATGCAACGAGCTGGAAATGAGGGGCCGGCAGAGTGAAGACACATTTTGCCCGGTTCACACTTTCCTCAGGGCCTCCTCTACCACTAAGCCCTAGATGTCTAGACTCCTGCAGGCAGGCCTCATTCTGCCACAGATACAGTTATGAAGACTTTCCATCTTCAGGGGACTGGATTTAGACCACTTAGACATTTTGAAGCCTACCTTTGTAACAGGAGAATCTACATTAAACTCTGCAGTTTTCAAAACCATAGTCCTTTCCCCAGAGAACTTGACTCCCAGCCATGCCCACTCGGGAAAGGAATGTGAGCTGTTTTTTTTCCTACCTCAGATCCAGAGCTCCATCTGTATATAAGGGCAGGGACATACAGGTTTCCCTGGCTCAAGGGGAGGATGGGATGAGACCACACTGCAGTGCCCAGGGCAGGCCTGGCAAAGGTGGTACACACACACAGGGGGCACACGTGGTGGGCACACATGGCGGGCAAACACAAGGAAGCAGCCAGCAGGAAGGGGAAGCAGTGGAAGACACCAAGCCCACAGAAGTAAGCAGAATCTTTCCCACCACTTTGAAGTCTAGTAGGTTGACATCAGGGAAGAAATAGCATCCAGATCAATGTTAATGATCACCGTGTTTAAGGTCAAACCCTGGTGTTTAATATGCGCACCTTTGCTTCCTAAAACTGAAAAGTCTAACTGTATCGTCTCTGATGAAGACACCCTCCAGAATCAGTCATATAGTCAAAGACACTGCAGAGGACAGGATAAACCACCATCTACCGCTGTAAGACAGCACGAGTCAGTAGGGACGCCTTTGGAGGCTGCTCTTTCCAGCCAGATTCCTCCATCTGGTCTGTAGGTACTGCCGAACTGTTTGAGTCCCTGAGGGTGAAAAGTTTGTGGGTGGGACATACCATGCACATTGAAGCACATGTGGAGCCACACCGATGTATTTATTGAGGGTCCACAAAATTTTCTGTGACTCAGTTTTGACCTAAGGTGGGACTGTCAACTGAACCTCCCCCCTTCCCAGAGCATCCCTAACTAAAGTCACTACCCCCAAGCATGGTACTCGGCATGGGCGGGGGCCCTTGGTTAATGCCGACCTTTCTCCCCATCTCATTCTGGAATATGTACCTCACTCTCTGTCACTAGGTCATTCCTTTCCTCTCTCTACATCCAGCTGGCTTCATCCCAGACATTTCCAATGGGGGGAAGCAATCAGTTCAGAGAGGACTCCATGACCCCGGGAGAGGTGGGCATCTCAGCACGTCAAATGAGCCTGTCTGAGAACTTTTATGTGCGCCGGTGGCCCCAAGAATGAGGCCACAGCAGCAAAGAATCACATTAACTTTGAACTTGGTAAGAGAAAGATTTTACCCTAATTCATCCAAGATCCTTTTGACTTTGCTTATTTGTGGAAAAACTAACAGCAACAATATCAGTTGCCAGTGTAATCAATCAAGTGAAGGAACCCTTCAGTTCTAGAATTATTTTTGAATATCAGAAAATGAACTTAGCCATGATCAATTTTTATTTTTCATACAGACATCATTTGGGGAAAATACCACAAAATGTACGCATATCTGCAAGGTGCCTGTGTCTGTTAACACTGCCCGAAGACAGAAAGGATGCACCTTGGAGAGGTGAGTGGAGGACAGAAAACTCCCCCAAAGGGCTGTAGAGCTATGGTAGTTATTCTAGGCGTGCAAATAAATGCTGGGAATTTTTTCTGTGCTACATGGGGTGAAAAGTGTTCCTGTCCATTTGGATAAAAATCAAAATGCATTATCCCTACAGCAGTCATCCACACATTATAGATAACATTGTACTGGTAAAATTAGTAGGAAGGGGACACGTGGAATTCTTCTTCCTACAGTGTAGAGAGGGTTAAAGTTTTCTGAGCAGAGAGGAACATCCCGTTAGTTACTGTCAATCCGACTGAGCCCGAAGCACTCAATGAGGGAGGGGACAGTGGGGGAGAAAAGCTCCTGGGTGTGTCTCCCATAAAGCAAGGTTAGGCAAAGCAGCGTCTGAGTAAAAAATACGGTTCTCTAGGGAAAACGTGCTCAGTTATTTCTATAAAACTAGTCACTCTGTGGCTCCGTGTAAACGTTTGCCGGTGGGAGCTAGTGAGGAAGGGAGGAGGCTACTGCAGGGTGGCTGCAAACTATCCGTTAGGAAGGAGACTCCAGGCTTGTGGTGGGAGCCGGGGAGTGTCCAGCCCTCGGTACCTGTCCGTGCCCGGACAGGGGGCACCGTCATCTTTCTCTTCCTCTGAATTGGGCTCCGTGACTGGCTGCTCCTCTTCCTCCTCCTCCTCGACCCTGAGGCAAGGCCAGGAAAAGAGACATGCACACAGAGACAAGATGGAAAAGCAAGATAAGCGTTACAGACAAACAGGAAGATGAAGCAGAAAAACTCCAGCTGGCTGAAATGAAAAGAGCACACTTAGAGGAGACAGTTGTGAGATGGGGAAACCTAAGTGTGGGCTGGAGATGCAATAACCCAGCACAAGCCAAATTTCTTTGTCAAGTTGGCTGGATGCTACTGCCTGCAACCCCCGACCCCACTCCTCCCATCCCCCTACCACACATGATTCACAACAGCTTCTGGCCTTGGGCAGGCCTCCCAGGTGGTTCTCCTTCTGCATACAGAGTCATGCAGTGGCTGTTCTCAGGGCTGCCCAGCGCCTGCAGTGAGAAGTCCTCATGTCTTCACTGCATTCCTTCCTGCACCACCCTCTACGGTGGACAGATGGTTTTTGCATGTCACTCCCTCATTCTCAATGTGTTTGGGGGTGGGGAGCTGATCCCCCCCCAACTTCAAGGGTTAACACATGGTCCAGGTGGAGTCAATCTGGGCCACCCCTGGGATTTCTCCTGGTGCCTTCAGGGATGAACACTTGCATCTAATACTTCTGAAGCTTCACCCTGGCCTTTCACTAACAGAAGATAATAACTTTTCAGTTTTGCTTAAGGTAGTTTAACTTGGGTTTTGCCCTTTCAGCTAAACAAATATAGACTTTGATAACTGAATCATTACCCTCCTTTGGCCTCTAAATCCTATCAACACGTGACTTATGTGATGCAAGTGTTCCATGTGGAACACTTACCCAAGCTTCTCAATCCCTTGCCAAAGGGATTAAAACTCCTGAACTCCAGTGACCTTCATCTTTGTTCACTTCAGGCCCTCACAGGCTGGACCTCACCATCACACCTAAGTAGCCCACCTTGGAAACCTGACATCCGAACTTCTACTCCCCGACCACAAGCCCCCATTCCCCCAAATCTCTCATTCCTCTCCTCCCACCGTAACTCTTCTGCAATCTCAGTGTCCTCCTCTACTTCCTAAATGTCCACCAGCTCCTTCTTGCCTTCAATCCTTATGAATCGACCGTTTCCCACTGTAGGCATCATTCTGCCAAAATCTGTAACTCTTTTGCCCCACTCTCCTTCAGTTGCAGTTTTTCTTTTTACTGAAATATAAAACACATACAGAAAAGTTACACTAATCCCTGAGGTTTCACAGAACAGATGCATCTACATGATCAGCATTCCTTTAATGCTCCCTTTGAACTGCCTCCCTCCCCTACTGCAAACAGCACCGGTCAGCTTTGCCTGATTTTCTTCTCCATCTAAAAGGAATCATACTGTATCCAGCTGCTTTTTTTCAATATTACACTTGTGAGATTCATCTATATTGTTATATGTACTTGAAGATCATTCTTTCTCATTGCTGTACAGTATTCTCTTACATGAATATACTATAATTTAGTTATCCATTCTACTGTTGATGATAATCAGGTACCTTTCAGTTTGGGGTCATTTTGAATAGGGCTGTTATAGATATTGGAGTACATGTGTTTTAGTGTTTTGGGTCATGAGATATGCTTAAATTCATCTTTATTAGAAACTGTCAAACAATTTTTTTAAATGAATGAATGAATTTACATTCCCATAGACAGTATATGAGCATTCTGGTTCTTCCACATCCTTGCCAAGATTTTATATTTTTGTCTATTTCATTTGCTATCTGATCTGTGTGTGATGATGTCTCATTGTGGTTTTACTTTGCTCTCCCCGATGACTAATGAAGATGGGCACATTATCATACTTTTAATGTCTATTTAGATATCCTCTTTTTGAAGTGTGTAAGTACTTTGCCTTTAAAAAAGAAAGAAAAGGCTCAGACTTCCCTGGTGGCGCAGTGGTTAAGAATCCGCCTGCCAATGCAGGGGACACAGATTCAGTCCCTGGTCCAGGAAGATCCCACGTGCCGTGGACCAACTAAACCCATGCACCACAACTACTGAGCCTGTGCTCTAGAGCCCGCGAGCCACAACTACTGAAGCCCGAGTGCCTAGAGCCTGTGCTCCGCAACAAGAGAAGCTACCACAATGAGAAGCCTGAGCATCACACAAGGAGAAGTGCCCACTCGCCACAACTAGAGAAAGCCCACGCGCAACAACGAAGACTCAATGCAGCCATAAATAAATAAACTGAAAAAAAAAAAGGCTTTTTATTTGTAGAAATTCTTTACATAATTTGGACACAAGTAGTTTGTCATATTCTAGTGTTGCAAATATGTTTTCCCTGTGGGTTGCCTTTGCATTCACTTCATGGTATCTTTTACTAAACATACGTTCTTAAGCTTAATGGGGCCCTATTTATCTTTTTTTCTTTGATGGTTAGTGTCTTTTTTGTCCTGTTTTTTTTTTTTTTTTTTGATTACACCAAGGTCTTAAAGGCATTCTCTTATGTGACCCTCTAAAAGCTTTATTATATAACCTTTCACATTTAAATTTGCAGTCCATCCATAATTTATTTTGTGTATCATATGAGATAGGGGTAAAATACATTTTTTTCCCCACGTGGACGTACAATTGGCCCAGAACCATTTAGTAAGAAGGCCATATTTGCCCCATGTTAGTACCATCTTTATCACAAATCAAGTATATATCTGTGGGTTTCTGGACTTTTTCTCATCATTAGTCAATTTTTCTATCCTTGCATGAATACTCTGCATGAATCTTTGCATGAATACTATCTTAATTATTACAGTTTTATGATAGACCTTGACATTGCAAAGTAAGTCCTTTGCCCTTTATACTTTCATAGAATTTTTGGATCAGCTTGTCAATTTTCACCAAAATCTAGATGGACTACTAGTTGGGATTTTATTGAATTTATACACAAATTAGAACTGACAATTTTACATATTGAGTCTTCCAACCCATGGCTGTGGTATACCCTTTATTTAGATTTAACCTTATTCCAATATTCTTTCATTTCTTTTAAAGCTTTAACTTTTCAGTAGAGGTCTTATATATTTTCTGTTAAATTTATTTCTAAATATAAATTTTAATGCTATTGTACATGTTATCAATTTCCAATTTAATTTTCTATTTATTTGATGATATATAGAAATAAAATTGATTTTGGGGGTAAATTTACCTTGTATCCAACAACTTTTCCAAATTTATTAATTGTAATACTTTTTATATAGACTCCTTTAGATTTCCTATATAGACAGTCATATCGTCTGTAAGTAACGATGGTTGTATTTATTTTGCTCCAATTCTTATGCCTATCTTTTTCTTGCCTTATTACACTGGCTGGGAACTGCAATATTACATTGAACTGAAGTGATGACAGTAAGCATCTTTTCATTGTCCCAAATATCAAGAGGAAATATGAGCTTTGCCACAGATTTTTTACTCTTTATCAGATCAAAGAAGTTTCCTTGTTTGCTAAGAGTTTTTACCATATATGAGTACTGAAGTCTATCAAGTGCTTTCTTTCCATTTATCAAGATAATCATATGATTTTCTCCTTTATTTTTTATTTATTTATTTATTTTTGTGGTACGTGGGCCTCTCACTGTTGTGGCCTCTCCCGTTGCGGAGCACAGGCTCCGGACGCACAGGCTCAGTGGCCATGGCTCACGGGCCCAGCCGCTCCGCGGCATGTGGGATCTTCCCGGACCGGGGCACGAACCTGTGTCCCCTGCATCGGCAGGCGGATTCTCAACCACTGCGCCACCAGGGAAGCCCCTCCCCTTTACTTTTGTAAATGCAATGAATTACAAAACTGCTTTTAAAAGGTTAAACGAACCTCGCATACCAGCAATAAACCCCACCTTGTTATACCATGTTACCCTTTTTATAAACACCTGGGTTCTATTTGTTAATATTAAGAATTTTTTAAAGTGAAGTATAGTTGATTATAATATTATTAACAATTTTTTACATATACTGGAAAGAGATTGATCTATAATTCCTGTTTCTTAAAATGTGCTGATCAGTTTATGGAATAAACGTTATGCAAGCCTCATAAAGAGGTAGGGCAGAGAGGGTGACAGCTGTGGAGCTAAAGAAAGAGAGATGGATCCGAAAAAAATTAAAACAGATTTAGCTGAATTTGGTGACTGGTTAGATGCGGCAGGAAAGGAAGAAAGAAGTATTGGTACAACCCCATGGTTATATACCCCATACCTGGATTGAGGGGTGCTTCTGTCAGAAACAAGGAAGCCAGTGGAACAGTGAAGACAGCATTCCTCCTGTAATGCCACAAGCCACAAACGAGCACACCTCATCTGTCCTTCCGAGCCTGGTACAGCTCACCCTCACACAGCACAGTCCTTTTTGTTGGCAGTCCTTTTCTGCTCTAACAGCAGTCAAGTTAAAAACTGTACCCTCAACCTTCAGCCTGAGGCTACCTTCCCTCATCTTGATCAGGAATGTGCAAATGTTATTACTTCTGGTCTGCCCAGAACCCACAGATCTCTACCCTGCCAACCAATGGGTCTCTCCTCTTTAACTCAAAACAGGGAGCCCCATCCTCCAAAATGACTTGACTTCATTTGTTCTCCCAGGTGGTAAAGTCATTTAGAAGCAAAGTCTGCTGGAGTTGGAGAGGCTCGGAGCCAACTGCCTGGGTTGTACTCCAGCTCCATAATTTACCAGCTGTGTGACCTTGGGCCCCACTTTCCTCATCCCAATTTAGGATATCAACAGTACCTACCTTCTAGGAGGACTGGGTTAATATGTAAAGCACTTTGAAAAGGAGCAGTATACAGTGAGCAAATCAATTTGTTTTAGCCATTAGCTTTCATCATCATCATCATCACCATCATCGTCACTGGCTTTGGAGCCCTCTTAGGAAATCTCTACCATCCCCCACTTAATGGATACTCAAGAACTCTGCTTCATTCACTAAGGAAGAGGACATAGTACTCGGCAAAGCATTCCCAATCACTGGCAGATAGTAACACTTTCCCCTTTATAACTTCCACCTGTGTAAGCTGTGTATTTCTGATCCTCCTCTCTTGCATGTAGCTGTCCTACAGATGTGTGGAGACAGTGATTCTGATCAACATCCCAACCTGTTTCCTCTTTGGGCTCAACATCTCTGACGCTGCAATAAATCTTCTGATGACTTGTGTATATCATAGCTTTGCTATCATGAGTGGCAGAGCAGGACCAAGGGCAGGCAGCACAATGACTCACTCAGGGAATCCACTTCCAGGAAGTCCCATGGTCAAAGCACTGGCCTTGCCCTACAACTCAAATGCATGAAGAAGGAAATACCCTCTCGTAGGGCACGGGACTTTCTATGCTTGATTTATTTGGTTTCATCCTAGTAGAATTAGTCAAATGGAATTATATTTTACGCTGCCAATATTTAAGACTGAAGAATTAGTTCAGACAATTCTGCTTTTTCCCTAGCTGAACTGTCTCTTAAAGTATAACTTAATTTTGTTTATACTTGTTCTAAGGCATTCTGGGTCTTTGGTCTCTGGCTTTCAAATACCTTTGGGGGTATTCTGCTTGTTTGTAACTGATAAGGAGTTACTCTAGGGCACAGGCCTATTCTGAACCCATCAGGTAGTCTCCTTTTAACCACAAACAGTCCCAGACTGGAGGCCACCCTCTTCACGTTGGAAAAGCAACAGGCCCACCGCCTGACCAATTCTGCAGGGCACAGTTTCCTTCAAAGTCAAATTAACTTTCTCAAATTCGGGTCTCAGGCTGACGTCACGTATCTTAGGCTTCAAAAAACAAGAAGGAAAATGGATGTTGCTGAGATGTTTTAAAAGTACAATAGAAACATTTAAAACGGTATTAAAGTATATTCTAGGACCAAAGCAATCAGGATGAGGAAGAGTTAAGCAACACATTTGGAGCAGACATTTCAAGACATCTAATAGACATAAACTCAAATCAGGAATATGAAAAAAATATATTTTAAAAATCAGTAGAAACACAACTATAAAAGTGAGCAAAATATACAACCATGGCCAATACATTTATATGAAATGATATTTTAAAACCGAAGTTTAAATATAAATCAGTCAGAGTTTAATAGAACTCAATTGGAACGACAATGAGATACCATTTTTTATCTGCTTGGCAAAATTAAGACGTCCGAAGATAATACTAAGCACTGAAGAGCATTTAGACCAACTGGCTCTCATATACTGCTGATAGGAGTGTGCATTAGCATAATGACGCTGGCAAAATAATTGGCACTATCTCATAAAGTTAAGCATTCATATCACGAATATGACTGGCATCACCTAGAAGTGGCATTGCTGTAGCCTGGGGCAGTGGTTCTGAACCAGGTGATTCTGCCCCCTAAGGGACATCTGTCAATGTCGGGAGACATCTAGTCTTAGATGCTGCATCCTACAGTGCACGAGGCAGCCCTCCACAACAACATTTGCACCGAATACTTTTGGTCCAAAATGTCAACAGTGCCGAGGTTGAGAAACCCTCTCTAGGGATGCCGAAGCATGTGCACCAGGATATGAGTCTGAGAATATTCTCAGCAGCACTGTCTGTAATTACCAAAAAATGGAAACAACCCGAATGCTCACCAATGGGAAAAAGGATAAATAGATTGTGGTATATTCCAAGCAGAGAAAATGGAAGACCTTCAGCATCACATGACAATATGGATGAACACTGGAAGCATGATGTGGAGTGAAGACAAATGCAAAGAGAAACTACAATATTCTAATATTTTTATAAAGTTCAAAGAGGCAAAATTGTATAATATACTATTGTTTATATATATATATATATCTGATAATACTAACAACAAACCCATAAGACAACACTAAACGATATTTAAGAGTGCTGGTTACCCAGGTTCAGAGATGTGAAAGTTGGAAGCTCACAGTAAGTTAAGGGTAATGCTCTGGGTTTCTAGCTAGACCATAGTCTCATGGATGTTCTTTATATTAATATTTATATAACATTAATAATTAATATTAATAATATTAATCACGTTTATAATATTTATATAAAATATAATAAACTAAATAAAATAAATAAACTAGGAGAGGGCTACACATGGACCAATGATGTCAGTGTATCATGAACTAAGGATTATGATTAATTCAATTCTAGAAAATTAGAATTTTTTAAATAGATTTTATTTTTTAGAGCAGTTTTAGTTTCACGGCAAAATTGAGCACAAGGTACAGAGATTTCCCATAATAAGTAACAATACAAACACTTTTTAAAAGTGAAAAAGTGTAACCATGGGGCAAGGGCTCTCCATTTACCCAACAATTATTTATTGAGCATTTATTATGTGCAAGATGCAGAGGTACAGTGGTTAGTAGAGGTTCTCACCCTTAATGTTTACAGGTCTGTAGGGGAGAAAGACATTAATCTAATTGTACCAGGAAGTACTCAAGTGAGAAAAATTTCCACAGTGCTCTTGGGGCAAAACTCAGAAGGCCAAGCAGGAATTGACCAGAGGACAAGATGGGACTTTACACATGACACTCTCCTGCTCCAACACGTACACGCTAACCTTAGGATTAAGTCCAACTTGCTCAGCTAACACCCCCATCATCTCGCCAACTTCATCTCCCTCTCTCCCTTCAGCAACTCCCCCACCCTAGTCTTAATCCGTCTATTGAGCTGTCCACCCAACACCAAGGGCATTTCAGCTTGGGGTCCTCAAAGGAGCCATTCTCCCTGCCTGGAGTTACTCCTTCTGCTCTGTTTCTCTAGTGGACCCAGCCGCCACGGACATCCAGTAAATACTCGTTGCCTGTTGCAGACCTGTGGCCCAGTGGACCTCGCATGGTGCTCAGCATGGAGATACTCGCTATGGATGGTCAACAGACAGAGTGGCAAGAACTGGAAAAATGACCTTGGAGATCTCCCCACGTTGCAGATAAGAAAGACGAGGTCCAGAGAAGGCAAGATCACACAACCTGCCAGTAAGAACTGGCGACATCATGAACCTGAAGCAGAATCTAAACTGGTTTCATTGCTCTACCGTCACTGCACATTTCCTTCTAAGCAATAGCACCCTGGATGGCGCTTCTCAGTCCTCCCTACACAGGGCATAGACAAGAACATCTGCACAGGCCACCAGAGTAACAGACAGGAGACCCGCCCAGTGCCCCAGTCACCCCAGACCTGCCTGGTTGCCCTGAGGCGGGAGGGGGGGCGGGGAGAAATCAGTGTCTTGACACAGGTGTGACCCATTTGTGGCAACTAGTTAGTAAGTTCTGTATTAAGGTTTAGATAAGATGCAGGCATTTTAAATGCCCCATTTAGTTCTGTAAAATGCATATGGCATACTATAATTAGATGAAAAAAATATGTCATAGAAATAGTGTGTTACTGTGAATGTAATTATGCCACTAAATTGTACAATTAAAAATGGTTAAAACGGTAAACTTTGTTATGTATATTTTACAATTAAAAATTTACAATTTAAACAAACAAAAACAAATAAACAAGAAATAGTGTGTTAAATTTCTGTCAGACAAAATGCCCCCTTGGGCTCCATCTGTATCCCTCAGATGGAGCAAACACTGCATCCCTCTGTGAGAGAGTACACTTCAACTGGAGTTTGAACTTAGCCTCCTGGTGACTCATACTTTCTGCTCACTTCAAGGCTGTTTCTAGGTTACCAAGGCCCCAAGAAGAGATTTGAAATTTTCCAATTAGTTATCTTAATCAGTTAAGACGTATATCTGACCAACTGAAGCAGTGATTTCATTCAAAAATAGTTTTGTTATCCACCAAAAAAAAAAAAAAAAAGAAGAAGCTTCCCTCAAAAGATTTTTGCCAGCTACTAAGAGAATGAAAAGACGTTTAAGAGAGCCCAGCTGTTGCTCTGATGTTTCCATGGTGAGAACCCAAAGTTAGACAGGAAAGTATTTATTGTCCCTGTAACACTCAGAGTTTAGAAGGAGCATATTTACAGGCCATGGATACTAAATATACCCAGGAACTGGACAACTGGCCAGAACCTTAATGCACGAGCCATTATTTTGCTATTTTGTTTTAGAATAAAATACTAATGGATCCAGCACATTATTTCTGCGGAAAACATGGAGCAGTTTAATATAATGGAATTCCAGTCTGCATAGCCTAAAACCAATAGGAAGAAAAACACAATTAGTAGCCTGGTTGCAGGTTTATTTAGGAGTAAAACAAATCAATCCAAGGATAACTGCGGACTATGAGGTGTCTCACTACTTTCTTTTGTGGGTACTTTGATTTTATGTTTAAAAAAGACTTTATTCCAAGCCAGAAATACTACCGAATTGCCTTAAGTGTCTCTTAGAGGCCTGAGAGAGCAGAAGAGAAACTAAGATGAAGGTAGAGTGGAATTCTCTGTGACATTTTGGAAACAGCAGGGACGCCAAGCACAGACCCAGGCTGAGGTTTCAAGATGGCGGCCTCCAGAGGTGAAAGCAGCACTGCCTGTGTCTGGCTTGGCTCCATCCTGAGACCCGGAGGCTCTCTTATGTCACCCATAAAATACAGTGGAACAGCAGAACAGGAGCCTTCATCTCTGGTAGTCTATGATAGCTGACGAAATGAAATTGTGTGGACATCAGACAAGTTCTCTCATCTCCAGAAGTTGTACAACTATTAGTCAAATAGTGTGCTGTCTAGCCAAGCTCACTTTTAAACGTTTCGAATAACAGAATTCCTTACACACATTCTGTTTCATGTTTTCACAAACAGGAAGGCAATGATACTAAAGAATGAAAGACTCCAAGTTAGAAAGAGACATGATATGTGTGTCTTTAAGAGGCAGATATCAAATGTAACCACCAAGAGGAAGCCAACCCCATTTCAGAGTTTTGTGTGTAGGTCCATCTTTCAAACTCATGACTCAGTTTGATTCTAGAACTCGAATTGCCTTTTCACATGCTTTGGACTTCGACACACCACCACCAATCATCCTTCAGGACTCAGCCCAAATGCCTGAGGAGGCTTTTTGGACAGCACCCCCCCCCAACCCCTGCCCCATCCCACTATCCTCTTTTCTAAAAAAATCTTTTAAATTAATATTTAATTATAAGATTCATACTCCCTTTGAAAAAGTATAATATTACTGATAAAAATTAAGCCCCCTTTGACCAGAGGTAACCACGGTTATAAATTCGGTGGGTAAATTTCCAGATTAAAAAAGAACGTTTTAACATATATTATTCTACAGTCCTTTTAATACAGCAATTGATGTGGCAAGTATGTTGGTACTTCTGGTGTGGCGCATTTCTTATAATTGCTAGTTGCGTCCCATCATGCGGCCATGCCATGTTTTCCTTATCTAGCCACTCCCCAAGTTGCTGTTACAAGTGACGCTGTAATGACAATCCCTGCACATGTCCTTGTGAGCTGCACGTTATTGTCAAGTGCATATCCTTACATCCCTGCTACCTGCACACAGCCCTGTTTGCAGCCTTCAAAAGCCCTCTTCCAAAGCTACACACATTTACTTGCTACAATATTTATGTGCACACTGTCTTATGAGGCTGGAAGAGTCATAAGGGTCATGCTTACCACTCTATCCTCAGAACCGAAAATCTGGCATGTACAGGAAAATACAAGCTGGTGAATAATGAAGGAATGAACGAATATCATTTTGTTCTCCTTTGGCTCATAAGCTACTGTTCCTGGCTCAACAAAATCAGGGCAGTAATCATAACATCAAAGTTCAGAGAATGTCAGGACTGACTAAGAAGTCTATCCCTGTATACTTACTGTGAAATAATATACTCAGTGCTGGGGTTTCTCTTATAGAGAATTGGTGGCTTGCTCGTTTACTTGAGGGCGTGAACTATTATGGATGTGGACCCAAGTCCCAGCCACATTTTAACAACTGCAAAGTCACTTCTTCTTTTTCTTTTTTTAAAATAAATTTATTTTATTTTATTTATTTTTGGCTGTGTTGCTCTTCATTGTTGCGCATGGGCTTTCTCTAGTTGTGGCGAGCTGGGAGCTGCTCTTCGTTGCGGTGCACGGGCTTCTCATTGAGTGGCTCCTCTTGTTGTGAAGCACGGGTTCTAGGTGTGTGGGCTTCAGTAGTGGTGGCGCGTGGGCTCAGTAGTTGTGACTCGCGGGCTCTAAGAGCGCAGGCTCAGTAGTTGTGGTGCACGGGCTTAGCTGCTCTGCGGCATCTCCCCAGGGCTCGAACCCGTGTCCCCTGCATTGGCAGGTGGATTCTTAACCGCTGCACCACCAAGGAAGTCCCAAAGCACTTCTTCTCTGCTTCATGATTTTTTCCCCTTTTCACAATCAAAATCATTTACTCTTCTAACTCAATTTTGCAAAGCTTGATATAAGTGAAAAAAATATAGATAAAGAAAGAAAAATATCTTCCTAAGTCCAGTAAGTATTTGTTTCACTTCGGAAGGCCTGCCACTGGCACGAAGCCCTGATACCCTCCACCCGCTCACCCTGTTCTGTCCCAAGACCTCTGGGAGACCAAGGCCTGCACTCAGCAGGTCCCGACTGGCCGCTTCTTCATGGGGGCTCATCTCCAGTCAATGTTTAAACTCATGTTTATAAAACCAGAACTGCATGACTGGGAAAAAGAAAAAAAAACAAACCTCAGGAATTAAAATAATTTCTCTGGAGGCAAACGTGATTACTGTAATGGAGTATTCCTGAAGTGTGATATAATTGTCTCGGATTCCTCACTGAGTTGTTGTGTCTTTGGGAAGCACGCTTTATCAGGATGTTCAAATGGCACTTAGGCCGCAGATACCCGTCCCAAATGTGCCCAGGCTTCCCTGCTCTGCAGGCCACTCTCCCAGGGCAAGGGGCAGGCTTCCCTCTACCTGGCTTGGCTCTGCCTCCTGTTTCTCTCCAGGGAAATCAGACTCTCACTGGGCTGGGGGGATGGGGGTGAGGCCGCAGTCACTCATTTATTCTAGTTATTTAACCAACTCTCTGACGGGTGCGCTCACGCAAAGCACTTTACAGGGTTCACCCCTTAACTCCTCGCAGGAGCTGCTGAGGTGGTACTATTACTACCCCATTCACGGCTGAGGAGCTGAGGCACAGAGAGGTTAAGGAGCTTGCCCAGAGTCACAGAGCTAGAAGCCGGGATCTGAACCCAGGTAGTCCAACCTTAGCATCTAAGCTCCTGACCATGAAGCTCTGCTACCTCCACTATGATCATTTCTTTGTGGCTGGAAATAAATGCCTCTTCTTTTTAAGGACTGGAAGAAGCTGTGAATCTTTCTTTCTTTCAGATTCTTTTCATGTATTCAAGCGTATAGGGAGTCTACCAGTTCTCACCGCTTGCCCATCTCACCGAGGCCCCATTCCGCCATGAGGAGAATCAATGATGCCCTGATATAGACAAACTTGGACCACAACTATAGCCCATGCCAACCCTCATCAGTGTCTGAGACATCAACATTACCTCCCTTAGAAATCAATGTTTTTTTCTACAAGGATAGGATGCTTCTGTGATCACTGTCAGCTCACTGAACACATGTGTGAGACAAGAATGACATTAGGCCAGGTCTCTCTTTCTTTGGGTCTCTCCTCGTCAATTTCCAAAGCCTATTCCAAAGGGGTCCCTTGCAAAATGCTTCACCAGCATCACTTTGGTCCACTATAAACACCTTTTTTGCCATGTCAGATTTGACCTCCTCAGCCGACATTTTCAGGGTTTTATTTCCCTGCTAATTCAACCTTCATCACTGAAGAGTTAACTACCAGGCTCCCTCCACAGACTCTTGTAAAAGAGACAATCTCATTCTTCCTTCCATGATTGGATTTAATCGACTCAGTTTAGTAATCATTAGAAAGCCCCTGCTCCATCTCCAAAGGGATCCTGGAATTGCCAGGGATATAAAGAGAGAGATGCTTGCTCTCCAGAAGGACCACCCACAACCTGTACCTGCATGAACTGCCAACAAAATCAGCTCTACTAGAAAGGGCTGTGAACAGTCAGGACATGGATGGGAAGACATGTATTACAGAAAATGGAGAGTTTGCAAGGGCAAGGGCAAGGGCAAGCAGGCTTGACACTGAAAGAAAATACCCAAAGCAAGTCAAAGATGTAACCAGAAACAAAAACCTTTCCTTCTCTTTGAAGCGTGTTCACCACTCCCACAGTAAAGGGCTGTCTCTTCCTGCAACATCACACCAAGGAAGGCCACTCTAGCTTGAGAAGCATTCACTCTTGAAGACAACCAATATCAA